>NC_141697.1:963319230-964556313 GCF_964263255.1 Lissotriton vulgaris
GTATCCTGCAAAAAAAAAAGGTCCTTCCTGATATAGCCTCATTATGGGTTCAGCAGAGTGCTTTACATTGATTTTGGGCTCTAATTGGAAGCCAATTAAAATTTAAAACATTGGTGGAGACTAAACAGAATTTGGGAGTTTCATAAGTACCCTCACCACAGCATTTTGGAGTGTCGGAAGCTTGTTAAGAAGGCAATCTTGAGCACCAACAAAAAAGGGCATTGGGGTAGTCTATTTTGGTGATGACTATTGCTAGTATACAGATTTTATAAGTTTCAAAGTAAGAAAAGTCAAGATATTCTTAAAATTAGGAAACAAGCGGAGGTAATCTTTTTTGAATTCTTAATTAAAGTCAATTTCGAATCAAATGGAACTCCAAGATTTTTAGCTTTCTTCACCGGGACTGGGAGTGCCCCGAGATTTGCCGGCTGCCAGGAAAGATTCCAGATAGAGGAGTTGCTACGAACAACAACACCTCAGTTTTATAAGAATTAAGCTTTAAATCATTACTTGCATCCAATGTGCAATGCTGCCCATGCATGAGCTGAATTGTAGAGCTACTCTCTCAGGGTCAGAGCAGACCAATACTTCTAACTGTGTATCATCGGCATAGGAACACATCCTGAAACCACACTATCTGATGAGTTGAATAAGAGGGGGAGTGAGTGTATGCATTATAAAGGTTAGGACTCCTGGGGGACCCCACAAGGGAGCTTGAAGGGGGAGGGAGATAACTCACCCAAGGTCACCACTTGCTCTCTGTTGGCTAAAAATTATTTAATCAGATTGAGAGCTGTCCCCGTTATAGCCATGACATTGAGGTGTTTGATAAGAAAGATATGGTCAACCATGTCAAATGTGGCCGATAGGTCCAACAGGACCAAGACTGCACTGTCACCCCTATCCACAAGTATCCTAATTTCTTCGGTGGTTGCTAAGAGGACTGGTTCTGTGCTATGTCTTGGTCTAAACCTTTGTTGCACTGGGTCAGACTGCTTCGTTGTCGTTAAAAATTAGATAATCTCCTGGTTCATGGCTGGAAGTGGTAGATGTAAAATCGGCATATATTTCTTCACCTCTTCAGAATTAAATGTAGGTTTTTTAACAAGCGGTAGAATTGAAGCTTTTGTTCAGGTAGTTGAAAAGCAGGCTGATTCCAGGACCAGGTTTAAATTTAAAGTTAGGTGGCCGGCAAGGGTTTTGGGGGCTGGGTGTAGAACAGGAGTCCCCAACCTTTTCTGTATTGAGATCTACTTATGTTCAATAAAACACATTTACAGCTACTAATATTATTCGTGCATTATAATTTCAATTGCTTTATATATATATCAATTCAACCAAGCAAAATCTTTCCAATTTAATAAGCTGGGCTGCACACAGGTGAGCTACTCAGAGTTAGCTTAAGAGCTACAGTAGCTCATGAGCTACTGGTTGGAGACCCCTGGTGTAGAACCACTGGGGGACATGGGTCTGTGGGAGATCTTGATTGATTCATTTTCAAGAACGATTTACAAAAGGGGGTGGTGATGAACAGAGTGTCTGAATTGAGCAGACCACTCTTACCCAGTCCAAAGATCAGGGCTTGATCCATCACCGTTATTTATCTCACTGCCCCATCCCAGCTCAGAACCTGGCTATATGCAAATCAGTCTGTCCCTGGCCCAGTGCATCATGGGAACAGGGCAGACTAAACTACCAAGCCAATTCTTTACCAGAAAGGAGACAAGCTACCGGGGACCGGTTTCTGGCATTTCAGCCTCTTCGGCCCGGCTTGCTTGAATCCTGATGGAGCAGTGAGAAAGGGACTCATGTCTGAGTATACCCTGCCACACCTATAGTGGCCAAAATCGATTTACAAAAGGGGGTGGTGATGAACAGAGTGTCTGAATTGAGCAGACCACTCTTACCCAGTCCAAAGATCAGGGCTTGATCCATCACCGTTATTTATCTCACTGCCCCATCCCAGCTCAGAACCTGGCTATATGCAAATCAGTCTGTCCCTGGCCCAGTGCATCATGGGAACAGGGCAGACTAAACTACCAAGCCAATTCTTTACCAGAAAGGAGACAAGCTACCGGGGACCGGTTTCTGGCATTTCAGCCTCTTCCACTCCTGACTGGGTGAGAGTATTCTGTTTAATTCAGAGACTCTGTCCTTCACCACCCCTTGTTGTAAATATTTTTGTCCACCATAAGCGTGGAAGGGTATACTCAGATGTGAGTCCCTTGCTCATTGCACCATCAGGATTCAAGCAAGCCGGGCCGAAGAGGCTGAAATGCCAGAAACCGGTCCCCGGTAGCTTGTTTCCTTCCCAGTGTAAGAATTGGCTTTTGTAGTTTGGTTTGCCCTGTTCCCATCATGCACTGGGACAGGAACAGACTAATTTGCATACAGCCAGGTTCTGAAACTGGGATGGTGCAGTGAGCTAAAAAACGGTGTTGGATCTAGCCCTGATCTCCTGACTGGGTGAGAGTATTCTGTTTAATTCAGAGACTCTGTCCCTCACCACCCCTTGTTGTAAATATTTTTGTCCACCATAAGCGTGGAAGGGTATACTCAGATGTGAGTCCCTTGCTCATTGCACCATCAGGATTCAAGCAAGCCGGGCCGAAGAGGCTGAAATGCCAGAAACCGGTCCCCGGTAGCTTGTTTCCTTCCCAGTGTAAGAATTGGCTTTTGTAGTTTGGTTTGCCCTGTTCCCATCATGCACTGGGACAGGAACAGACTAATTTGCATACAGCCAGGTTCTGAAACTGGGATGGGGCAGTGAGCTAAAAAACGGTGTTGGATCTAGCCCTGATCTCCTGACTGGGTGAGAGTATTCTGTTTAATTCAGAGACTCTGTCCCTCACCACCCCTTGTTGTAAATATTTTTGTCCACCATAAGCGTGGAAGGGTATACTCAGATGTGAGTCCCTTGCTCATTGCACCATCAGGATTCAAGCAAGCCGGGCCGAAGAGGCTGAAATGCCAGAAACCGGTCCCCGGTAGCTTGTTTCCTTCCCAGTGTAAGAATTGGCTTTTGTAGTTTGGTTTGCCCTGTTCCCATCATGCACTGGGACAGGAACAGACTAATTTGCATACAGCCAGGTTCTGAAACTGGGATGGTGCAGTGAGCTAAAAAACGGTGTTGGATCTAGCCCTGATCTCCTGACTGGGTGAGAGTATTCTGTTTAATTCAGAGACTCTGTCCCTCACCACCCCTTGTTTTAATATTTTTGTCCACCATAAGCGTGGAAGGGTATACTCAGATGTGAGTCCCTTGCTCATTGCACCATCAGGATTCAAGCAAGCCGGGCCGAAGAGGCTGAAATGCCAGAAACCGGTCCCCGGTAGCTTGTTTCCTTCCCAGTGTAAGAATTGGCTTTTGTAGTTTGGTTTGCCCTGTTCCCATCATGCACTGGGACAGGAACAGACTAATTTGCATACAGCCAGGTTCTGAAACTGGGATGGTGCAGTGAGCTAAAAAACGGTGTTGGATCTAGCCCTGATCTCCTGACTGGGTGAGAGTATTCTGTTTAATTCAGAGACTCTGTCCCTCACCACCCCTTGTTGTAAATATTTTTGTCCACCATAAGCGTGGAAGGGTATACTCAGATGTGAGTCCCTTGCTCATTGCACCATCAGGATTCAAGCAAGCCGGGCCGAAGAGGCTGAAATGCCAGAAACCGGTCCCCGGTAGCTTGTTTCCTTCCCAGTGTAAGAATTGGCTTTTGTAGTTTGGTTTGCCCTGTTCCCATCATGCACTGGGACAGGAACAGACTAATTTGCATACAGCCAGGTTCTGAAACTGGGATGGTGCAGTGAGCTAAAAAACGGTGTTGGATCTAGCCCTGATCTCCTGACTGGGTGAGAGTATTCTGTTTAATTCAGAGACTCTGTCCCTCACCACCCCTTGTTGTAAATATTCATTTTCAAGAAGGCATCCATTTTTTTCTACAGTAAGCGGAGTAAATAAGCTAAGCAATGAGGGAGGAACTGAAATCCAATAATCAGAGGTACCCTCATTATGATTAGTGTTGACAACAAGGCTGGAGTTGTTAAATTCATTATTAAACTCTTAAAATATTGTATTGACTTTGGAAAAGAAGAATTTAGCCAACTGATCCACTAAGTCTTATCTAGGGGCTGCTTCGTTTCTGTTGCCAAATGTAGAGTTTTTATCGTGGCAAATAACTCTCTAGAGGTGTTACTGGATGCTCTGATCTTATCAGTAAAATATTTAGCTTTAACATTCCTGATCTGTTAATTAATTAATTAAGTAGGTTTTTGTATGCTTGTTTTTCCTATAAAGCGTAAGCCAACCTTAATATCTGTTCTTGGCTTCTACACTTTCTTTTTAACTTTCTAAGCTCATGGGAGAACCAAGGGGCAGAAGGTGTTTTGCAATAGTTCACCCTGGACTTTACTGGGGCTATCTGAGAAGCCGTTGCTTCAACCTAAGCATTAAAATTAGCAGCCGCTATCTCTTGATTTTTATTAAGTGAATGTTTGGAGCTGCTCAGCAGTTGGTCGCATTCCAGATTATCGCTTTTTCTCAAAACTGAGGGGCATACTATCAACAAAAGGTGATACATTATCGCCACTTTTATCGGCAGAAAACTGCCAATAAAACGGCGATAATGGGCTTGATAATATCCCCTTGAGAATTCCCATAGAAGCCCATCTTCATACCAGAACATGGGCTTCTATGGGAATTCTCAAGGGCATATTATCAAGCCCATTATCGCTGTTTTATCGAACGTTTTCTGCCGATAAAAGGGGCGATAATGAATCGCCTTTTGTTGATAATATACCCCTGAGTTTTTTTCAGAGTTGTAGTTCGGAATGGAACTTTTAAGATTAAACATGATGGCTTTGTGGTTGGTGCAGACAGAGGTATTTACGTTTTCTAGTTGGATATTCGAGCTGTTAGTGAAAAGCCCATGATCCTGTATTTTAACATGCTGTAGTGTTTTATGCCCCCACATTACTTTTTTTTCCTTTAGACACTACTATACTTCCCTTTCTTGACTTGTTTGGGGGAGTTAATGCATCATTATATGCACTGTCGGGGACCCTCACACTCCTTACCCTGGGTACCTTGCTAGGCCAAGCCCAACCATCTCTTCATCTGGGCCGTACACGCACAAAGCAGGATGCCCCCATTATGTTTCTAACTTAGGCCTCTGGCTAAAAACACATTCTTAATTTTGTGCTGTCCCATCCGACCACCCTGGTTATTCATAGGCTTACCCCAGCACCTTGCTAGGGAACATCTCTATTGCATCTCTGAATATAAATAGATCTACTCAGCTAGAAGAGGAGGCCCCTGAGTGTCAGGCTTCCACGCAAGTTACAGTTGCTCTCCCGCCAAGTGCAGGACTGGATTGCATCCCTCGGGCTTCCTCATAGGCATCTTGTGGGTATCAAGTTCTTAGAATGCAGAGCCATCACACCGGACTCGGCGGCATGGGTAGGTCATCTGACGGCACACAAGGCTTTCACTCCCTTGACACATGGGAGTGAAAGCCTGATGTGTAGACCGCCGGGTACTGTTGATGCCTGGAATCTAGACACTATTAGGCAGATCCAGCTCATCACAAGTACATTGACAGACTAGACATAGCATTGTGTATTTTATGAATCTACATACAAAATATTTAAAAAAATTTAGTGTAGATAGTTTCATTCCATTTTGGTCCTGAAGAATCGCGAGTCAATTGACATGGACGTGAGAAACATGTTGACCGTTATAACTATTTCCCACTAACCGACACATAGATAGGAGACATTATACTCCGATAAGTGCTGGTTACACTCCTTTTAATTAGGGCAGGAGACCCCAGAATAAAAATTTGTTTCAGGCACTCCCAGCCCTATTTTATACTCACTTTCACGTCTACACTTCTCTCGCCCCATACCTGCATTTCACAATACGGCTGTTGGATAAAAGATCTCCGGTAAAGTGCCCCTCTTTGAGGTGAGCCCGTTGGGTATTGCACCGCCGACCCGACGAGGAGCAGCCCATATGATGAAGCATGACACCTGCAAGGGTGTGTGAGGGCATTACAATCCAACAAATGGATTTCCAACTGTAGATCTCAGTAGTTTCCAACTCCTGAGTGACTTCGACTATACCTACATGAGGAACAACACAAACACTCCTTCCTTGATATCACAATAGCAAGCCCACAACATTTCAGCGCCATTACATTATCTAACCATCTCAGTTATTCACTTAAAGGACTACTACTGAGTAACAGAGAGCTATCCCATCCTATCCGTGCTACCTTAGGCAACAAAGAGTAGGTCCCCTTTCCTGCATGCCCTCCAGACAAGGACAGGTTCTGTTAAACAGTCTGTCGATAGTTTCTCGGGTCGTCAACGGGCTTAACCCTTATATCAAGAGAAAGAAAATACTATCCTATATCCATTCACTATGACCAGCCCTAGATGTCCTTCAGGAAACACACCTGTCTGACACTAAGTTTAAGAGAAGTGTGGCTCAATGGTTAGAGCGGCAGACCCTGATGCAGAGGTCTGGCATGGGACCAGGGTTCAATTCCCCGCCTCGGCGGGTCTTGGGCTCAAAATTCCACGGACCTGATAATTCTCGCCTCGGTGCCTATTCCAATCATGGAGTCCCACTCTGCAACTCTGGGCAATAGCTTGCTTAATCTTCACAACGGCCTCCACAACGCTAAGGATGCCTGGCCTCCACCTTGGGGGTGCCCAGGGGTGGACGCCTCACAGGGAAAGCCAGGATGGGTTCCACAGTGGTATTCGTACAAGCGCCTTGAGACCCTTGCGGGTGAGTAGTGCGCTATACAAGTATCAATTTACAATTTACAATTTACAATATTCCGATTTTGGGTAGGGAGAGAAGTGCATGCAGGAAAACGTGCTAGCGATTACCCTATTTGCACCTCCTCTAAGCCATACCCTAATGGGGGAACTGTGATTCACATATGAAACAGACTACCTCTCAGACTACATAAAGTATGGAGAGATCCAGGGCGGGCCATTTCATCCTCATCAAGGGCTCAATACAACTCTATTTTCTGATTTTTGGCTTTGTATGCGGAACAATTTCCACTAAGTTTACTCTGTTTAGGGCTTTAACGAGAATCCTACTCCAGCAACTATGTTCAATTGCATTGCTGGGGGATGGGAGGGAGACTGGACCATTGCAACACACCCAAATCTTGACAAATCGGAATGCCCGCTCCCGGAAATGCAGTAGACAGAGGCCTTCTCCTGGACCTCCAATCTGATTTCTCCCTCTGTGAACCCTGGAAGCTCCTACACCCAACAGACAGGCAATAGCCATACATTGTATGTGTACATACAATGTGTTCCACAATAAACTACTTCTTGGCCTTCACTCACAACGTGATTCAAGTGTGTATAGACTGGGTTTTAAGGAAGCCCCTGATTGGTCAATGGAGACTGAACATGTCTCATTACAAGCTCCCAAAAAAACCAATACCTTCTCAAATCCTTCCAAACATATTTGACTGAAAACTACACATCAGTGTCCTCAACTCCCTAAAAGATTTAGAAACTTTTTTAAGGCAAAGTTGTTTTTCTTAGTGTTTACTGTCTGTCAAATACAGCATTACCATAATAGCAGGCTTTTTGATACACTGGTGACACAAATATACATGACAGCACACTCCTTAACCTCTTCGATGCTCACGACGGCTCCCGGCCGTCATGAGTCATGGTGGCCGTGTGCTGATGGCGGACGGGAGCCGTCATTACCACGCCCGCGATCGGAATGTTCAGCACTGCGGCGGAATTCGCGCTGCAGTGATGAGGTTAAGATATTTGTTTGGGCCTCCCACTATCCCTTCTCGTCTCATAGTTTTGCGGGGCCTTCCCCCTAAACTTTTCTTTGGCCCTCTCATAATGACCCCCCAGGAATCAGGTACAGAAATCTTCCTTCCCATATCTTCAAATCCTTCCCCACTTTGTCATCCTTTCGGGTGAGATTTGTGTGATGTTGGTCCGTTAGTGCCCACTCCAACTGTGTACCTTCTGGCCAGCACCACCATTATCATTTGAATTTAGAGGCACTCTTTTCATGGCACCATGGCCAGCAGGCACACACATGTGGATCCTCCATATCCTGCCTCACTGTACGTGTCATCATTGCTAGCACTGACCTCCAATACTCCATCAATGGAGGCCATGACCATGTCATCTGCAAGAGGTGAGCCCATGACTGCCCATGTCTGCAATAGACTTAGGGCCTCATTTAGATCTTGGTGAATCGAGTCCCGCCTTCGCTTTTTTGGCAGTATTCATGCACGGCAGCTCGGTGGTCCACTGGACCTATTTAGATTTTAGTGGGACCATTGGCGAAAGACTGCCGCGATCCCACTTCACCGCCAGGAAATCTCAACTGAGTTGACGGTGTGATAGGCAAAAGCAGATGTCAAGGGAGGACTGCTGGCCAATCACGATGTGTATTAGGTTGATGTGACTGTAGCGGTAAAACCTTCAGACCCAAGTTGGTGGAATGGATGGGATGTAATACAGAAACTAACCTTTTCTCACTTTCACACTTCCTGTACTGCCATGGATCCGATCTTCCAAGTCCTGCCCTGCTGCTGCTGCTTGATGATGAACAAATCCAACACCTTAATGGACGCATTCAATGGTAAGCTCCACTTTTACATGTTACCTATTGACTTGTCTGTTAACATTTGCACAGAGCTTTTGCATTTACAAATCTCACTTACAAGCAATAGCATACCAATGTGCAATGCATTTGTTTGTAATGTTGACATTTTAGAAAATTAAAGAAACACACCTATATGAAAAAATGTTATGTATTAATTTGGTGCAAGCTGCCTACCAAAAAATGAACACTTGCACAAGTATGGATATCAAAACAAAAATCAAAAAGTTATTGGTGTGTTTGAAAACATTTAGAAAATTCCCACATTAAAAACATATGCAACACACATCATAGGGATATGTGCAATGTAACATGATGTAGAAATTGCACTGGACCAGGTGTAACCTTTACCTTAGAAACGAAGAGTTAAAATCAATGTCAGTCACAAATTATAATTAATAAACATATACATCCAAGTAACATTTCCCCTTGTCTAGTGCAAGTCCTGTACTGTATCTAATTTTAAAGGCCACAAGATTTTTAAGGTGTAATGTGTATGTGCTCATACCGATCAGTAATCAAGGTGAAACAAATACACCTGTAGGAACACATCCAAATAAAAATTGTAACATCAATTAGTTGGTGCAAGTGGCCATTAATATGATGAATGCCTGCATCTATATTCAAATGACCATCACATACTATGTTGACCTGTGTATGAACATAACAAAATAGACATTAAAAACTTAACTTCTATTACCTGCCATCATGGTAAAGAAAAATAAGTCATTCACATTTTACTCAGAAAAATTTCTAGGAATCAAACTATTGTTAAGGAAAATTAATGTCTAACAAAGGGAGGAACTTAGAGCGCATGAAGGTCCAGCATATGTGCTCCAAATAATCTAATAAATGTATGTGGACTATGCCATCCCTAAAGAAGAATGAGTGTCTATGTGGCCGGTGCTGCAATGACAACATGGAAGCTAAAAGATGTTGACCTATAGCTAAGATAACTAAAGTCTAATAGATAACACCACACATTTTTAATATAGGTAAGAGAACTTGTTCATTAACGGTTTTCATGAGAAGTACCTCTTTCCCTATTTTGAACCTCACACCTTCACACCTCAACACCAATCTACTCCTTATGCCCCCACATGCGCACTTCATCAAACGGTGGACAACAAGATCCCTGGCAAACAGCCTCCATTGAGGGTGCCCATCTTGTATTTCAGGGCTAGCCCGACGAGGAGCAGATGCCTATGATGAAGCATGACACTTTTCCAGGTGTGTGAGGCCATTTGATTCTTATAGGGTCACACCCAATGCGTACCCGACAGAATAGTTGTTGACCCACATAGACACTCATTCTTCTTTAGGAACTGCATATCCCACATACATTTAATGAAAATTAGTGCCAGAACTAATTTGGTGAAATCAAAAGTATTGATTTATTCCACAAAATGAGAAAAGGCTCTAAAAATAATATTAAAGCCATTAAGTCCAAAATTGGGAACTGTTGTGCAGTGGCACAAAGCTTGCCTCCTAATTCACTGCCAAGGGAAACCTCCTCAGGAGGAGCGTCTAGTTGGCAGAGCAGGCACCTCAAAGATCTTACAGGGGAGGGGTGTTTGGGAGAGGTGTCCTTGGGTTTGGGGGCATTTGGTTTTGGGAGGGGTGCTCTTGGGGTCTTAGTACTGGTAGGGGTGCTCTTGGGTTTGTTTTTAGAGGCGTAATTTTGGTTTCTGTATTAGGAGGCTGGGATGTGGAAGTAGAGAGTCAGAATGTGGATGGGGTAGATTTGCATTTGCTAGGGGTGGGTTAGGGTTTTGAAGGGGCTAGGGAAAGGGTAAAAGGGACATTTTGGGGGAAACTGGGTAGGGTGTTCTACAGGGAGTTGGGGTTGGGAGGTAGAGAGAGTGGGAGTGGCAGTGTCTGATATGCATGCGTCTGTTGAGGTTGCAGGTGTCTGTGGGTCTGGTGTATGTTGTGCGCGTTTGGGTGAGTGTTGCTTACTAGTTGTCTGTTGTTTGCTTGACTGTTTGCATTTGAGTATTTATGTGTATTCTAAGGTATGTGTGGATGGGTGTGCTGTAGAGGTGCGGGGTGTGGTTGTGGGGCATGTGGATGTGGATGTGGGGGTGCATATGGGTGCGGTGGTGGGTGTGGTCTCTGTGAGTGTACTGGTGCATGTGTGTGGTGGTGGGTGTGGTCTATATGGGTGTACTGGTGGTGGTGCATGTATGGGTGGTGGTGGTTGGTATTTTCTATGTGGGTGTACTGGTGCGCGTGTGTGTGGTGGTGGGTGCGATCTCTGTGGGTGTGCTGTTGGTGGTGCATGTGGGTGTGATGGTGGGGTGGAGTCTTTATGTTTGGATGGGCACCTGTGTTTTTCGTCGTGTTTCTATGTGGATGTGCTGCTTGTGTCTTTTTGAGTGTGTGCCTGAAAAGGTGTGAGTGAGCTTGGGTCAGGTCTGGGAATAGGGAATTTGGATAGGGGAGGGGTGGGAGGTGGGCACAAGGTTGGGATGGGTGGAAGGCTGCAGTCAGTGAGGAGGCTTGACCTTCAAAAGACCTCTGTAGGCCAGATATGGTATGTAACTGTTACCACAGATTTTTTACAACGCATACCATTACAACGGATACTATTACAACGCAGGTCATTTTACAACGGATACCTTTACATCTCATTACACTACAACGCACATACTATTACAACGCATACCATTACATCGTAAGTATAATTATAGGTAAGTTTATCTTTTTTTATAAACATTGGGTTTTGGGGTACAGGGGTATTTTTAGGTTTTAGGGTTGGGTTTGGGTTTTGGGGTACAGGGGTATTTTTAGGTTTTAGGGCTGGGTTTGGGTTTTGGGGTACAGGGGTATTTTTAGGTTTTAGGGTTGGGTTTGGGTTTTGGCGTACAGGGGTATTTTTAGGTTTTAGGGTTGGGTTTGGGTTTTGGGGTACAGGGGTATTTTTAGGTTTTAGGGTTGGGTTTGAGTTTTGGGGTACAGGGTTATTTTTAGGTTTTAGCGCTGGGTTTGGGTTTTGGGGTACAGGGGTATTTTTAGGTTTTAGGGCTGGGTTTGGGTTTTGGGGTACAGGGGTATTTTTAGGTTTTAGGGCTGGGTTTGGGTTTTGGGGTACAGGGGTATTTTTAGGTTTTAGGGCTGGGTTTGGGTTTTGGGGTACAGGGGTATTTTTAGGTTTTAGGGCTGGGTTTGGGTTTTGGGGTACAGGGGTATTTTTAGGTTTTAGGGTTGGGTTTGGGTTTTGGGGTACAGGGGTATTTTTAGGTTTTAGGGCTGGGTTTGGGTTTTGGGGTTTTGGGGTAAAGGGGTATTTTTAGGTTTTAGGGCTGGGTTTGGGTTTTGGGGTACAGGGGTATTTTTAGGTTTTAGGGTTGGGTTTGGGTTTTGGGGTACAGGGGTATTTTTAGGTTTTAGGGCTGGGTTTGAGTTTTGGGGTACAGGGGTATTTTTAGGTTTTAGGGTTGGGTTTGGGTTTTGGGGTACAGGGGTATTTTTAAGTTTTAGGGTTGGGTTTGGGTTTTGGGGTACAGGGGTATTTTTAGGTTTTAGGGTTGGGTTTGGGTTTTGGGGTACTGGGGTATTTTTAGGTTTTAGGGTTGGGTTTGAGTTTTGGGGTAGAGGGGTATTTTTTACCTATTTTTACAAATAATAAAATTAAAATTAATTTAATTAATAACTTTAATTATAAAATATATAACAAATAATTAAATTAAATAATACATTAATAAATATTTACATTATATTTTAAAATTATTTATTATTATTATATACTTACCTATACTTACGTTGTAATGGTATGCGTTGTAATAGTATCTGCGTTGTAGTGTTTTGCGTTGTAAAGGTATCCGTTGTAAAATGACTTGCGTTGTAAAAAATCCGTTGTAATGGTATGCGTGCTAAAAGTACGCGTTGTAACATCATATATCCGCCAGATATAGCACTGCGGATGCCTTATAGGTAGGCTACCAGCTGTTGCAATAGGTAGCCAAGCCCATAGATTGCATTCAGTAGTGCATTCCAGTCTACAGAGATGTTCTGGAGGAGGTCAATAGTCTCCTCACTAACCTCAGCCATGGGGGAGTAATGCCTGCAGCGTAGAAGATGCCACCACTTTTAGGGGGACGGGTTTGGCTAACTGGGGGGAGCAAGAGTGAGGGGGTAGAGATGGTACTCTGGGTAGCGGACAAGGATGCAGTTGGTAGACTTCCTGTCAAGTCCATCACCACTAGGAAGTGCTCGCTGAAGGAGGCCTCCGAAGAAGATGTTGAGGAGCTGGAAAATTTGTCTAATGAGTCATGAATTTAGTCTGATTCTGATTTTTCTTGATAGGATACATACTCCTACATATATGTGATCGGACATTTAATCTTCCAAACCCCCATTAAGTTTCTCATTTTTCTCAATCATTGATTTATCATCTGGGCATGATAAAGGACATTGAGAAATGGTTTTAGCTATGTGTTACACTGTCATCAATTTGTACACATTCCTGTCTGAGTTTCAAACAAATTGTATGCCTATCACAACCATTTGTCCAGAAACAGACTGGCTTACACACTCAATTGTGAAGGAGTAAGAAATTATGCAAATCTGTCACTTTCAACATGAATGAAACAGTATTTCTGATGGTAAACAAAATTTGGATATGTTTTGATTACAACATGTAGCCATTAATACTGATGTCACTAGTCATTTTGGATCACATGCTCACTCTTGTGTGTGTAGAATATCAACTTCCCATTGTGATGTTTGGTATATCCACTATGTCTTACCTGCCTAGTATGCAATGTCAAGTGTAATAGGGCTACCATTACATCATCCATAACAGTGACGGAGCATCCCATCTGACACAATAAAGACTATTGGCCTGTTTGATACAACTGTCCCTCATGAGAACAAACAACATTATGAATAATTGGAGATTAGACAGCCATGTGTCTGCTCAGAACAGTTCTTTCGATGTGAACAAGAATCAGGTGGGATACTTTCCAACAAATTAATAGACAAAGCACATCATCATACACATTGTGCAAAACTTACACCTTCAAGAACTATTCTTGTGCATTGGACATGAGTCACCCTTAATGTTGATGGGAAAATATCCTAGCTGTAACAAAGAATTTGTCATGTAATATATGAAACTCTGGTAATAACTTACCCCTTTGTTGCTTCTGTTGGGCCATCAACTGCCTATCAAGCCCTGGACAGGCCACCGCAAGATGGCAGGCCATTAGAGGGGGGTCAGAACTCGCCACACATGTTTCCCACGTTGAGAATACAGCCTGAGCTGGACTTCGCCTGTCCTTCTTGTACAGCATCGTAGGTCCTCCCACCTCTTGCAGCAGTGGACGCTGCCTCGCTAGTGGACTCCCAAGGTCCGCACCTTCCTGTCAATGGCCTTCCAAATGTCCCAATTCTGATGGGTGTTGGCCTGTATGGATACAAGAAATGAAAGGGAAAAAAAAGGTTTTGTGACTTTTTGTTTGTCTGTATTGATATAACAAAATGTTTCTACATCTATCACTAGCATGACTTTAAATTTAACATAATTGTGTGCATTTCAAAATGCTGACTAAAACAAATATCTTAATAAACACTTTTATAGTGACCTGTTGACTACCTCATCCCATGTTATGGCCTAAACTTGCTAATCCTGGCCTGTACCGCCATCTAGCCAGGGTGCTCTTACATATTCTGTGATGCGACCACCTTCTGATCAGTGCAAAAGATTTTGCATTACTGAAGGCTAAACATGAATACTTATGGCACAGTGAATACTGGCCACTGTGAGTAAGGCCTGCAGTATGCTCATGACACACTTTAAAATGTGACTAAAATTAAATGAAGTGTTAGCTCAAGAAGTTAAGTAACTCTCCCTTGCAACTGTTGTCCAATTAAAAGCATTCAGGGGTATATTTTGAACCACACTTCAAAATGTGAACTGGAAAGGATATATGTTTCTGACAGATATACCTCAGTGCTTCAGTTGTTTATCCCTGTGACTAAGCCCCAGCCTGGCCCATTATTCTGACTGAGCACTGATCATTGTCAGGCCTTGCTATTTGCAGACTGAGGATCATTATGTCAGATAAACACAGCCTTCCCTTACCTTTTACGTGAAAAAATTACCTTGTGCCGATCTAATTAATTACCTTAAGGCTGTGTGCTACTCTGAAGGTATCCGGGAGCTATTGCGAGCTCCCATACAACTGGGGAGTGCCTTGATCTAGGCTGACAGACATTTTAAATATAATTTTCATTTGGTTTGTACAGAATTTTTTTTTATGTGCAGTTGTAAAGAGCATATAATGTATTTTCTAATCAGTCTGATTACACGTGGCCTGACAGAGAGGGCAGGCGACTTTAGAAGGTCAAATAGTGTGTTTTTCACTGTAAAGTGTGTCACCACCAGTCAAACTGGTGTGCAGTTTGTTTACATTATCAAACTTGGAAGGACACACATTTAAAAAAAGACATTTATATGTAGTGTGTTAGTGTGGTTAAATGTGATTTTTGCTTAGAGTTGTTGGCACCTCCAATAAAGGTATTTTGTTAGAAAAAAAATTGTAAAGAATTAAATGTATAAATAATACATTAGAAATATATTATTTACACATTCTTTCAAATTTTAATCATTGACAGCTAAAAAATTACATTTGTAAAGTAGAAATGACAAAAAATGTAAATCACATATCTTTTTAGCACAACTTTACATTTGTGTCAATAATAAAAAATATATTTAAGTGGACAAGGTTTAAACATGTTCACAAATCTTCCAATGATGGTCTTTGAACCTGGGGAGAATGAGGAGACAACAGCCACAAATGTACTGGCCATTTCCAGACCGTGCCACCATGAAGAAATAGAATATTATCAAACAATTCAGATTGAATAGACAAACAATACTGGATTTATGTTTTCAGTTGGAGCCAGATCTTCTGCTTCACAGCAGAAATCCCACATCTATTACACCAATTGTCAAAGTAATGGCAATTCTTCAATTTGTGGCCTCAGAATCATTCCAATACACGTGACAGTATATAGTGGATTGTCACAGCCTACTTTCACTGGTGTACTACAAGATATTCTTTTGTCAGTGATGAGACATCATCAACATCTTCATGATGTTTCCAGGATATGAGGATTTTGCAATTGTGAAAGGCGATTTCTATGCTTTGGGTTGCCTACCACATGTGGCTGGTGCAATTGATGGCACACATATTGCCTCTGTGCCCATACAGGCCAGGGAAAAAAAACTACCGGAATTGGAAGCACTTCCATTCAATCATTGTGCAAGTTGTCTGTTTAGTCAGTTAGTGGCCCGTCCCCTGTCAAAGTGGCAGGGCCAGAGGAGGTAGTGGGAGAGGTTAGGGGACAAAAAATAAATAAATAAAAAACTTACCTGAACAAAGCTTTTGCCGCTGCCTGCTGCATCGCGCTCTTCCACTCTTCCTCCCAGATTGCACTTTGGTCAATCCTGACACTGCATGAAAGCAGCATCAAGATTGTCTTGAGTGCCAGCAACTTGCGCTCCCAGTCAGACCGGGAGCCTGTGCCTGAACTTGTAGTGACAACATTGAGTAATGCCAGGATTTAGGAGTATTGGTGTTATTGTTGTGCAATGCTTATTGTGAGGCATATCTGGCTCCAGCTCATTGGCATAATACAGTAATAATTTGCCTTTTTGAACCTGAATCTTTCTATTATCTCCCCTTCTTCCATGGTGGTAAGGTATAGAGCTGCAAATGTAATAATGGCACTGAATATTTGTGTTATGTAAGGTTTGTAATGTCCAATAAAAATTGGACAGAACACTCTGTTACTAATTGAATGAAATACTAGTTGATGAGTTTTTGGTATTTGTATTTTGTTGCCCTGGTAGAAACTAGCGAGTAGCATTACCTACTTGCTATTCATTTATGTATAAACAATACTTTAGTTTTTTACTTTTTGGAATGTATGATGGAAGGAAAAACAATAGAATGAATGCTGAACATAACTAGAACACCAGTCTTTGAATGTTTTTGTGTTTGCTTTTATTTATTTATTTCTTTTTTTGTCCTCATACGCCAATAAAGATATTTTCAGTATTGATTGTACCAAGAATCTTTATGGGAGCTCTTTATGCAGACACCCAGTAAAAATCTCACAGTGCCACCATGTGGACAGTCAGCTCAGTCTCTCACTTTACCAGACCCTTAGACTGATCTTCGGGTGGATCATTCTGCAAAAAGGGCTAATCATTGGACAAAGTTGTTATAAACCATCGAGCCAAATAATGCAGGGAGTCCAAAAATGCGTCCGGAGAAGTGTGGCTCAGTGGTTAGAAACGGCAGACCTTGATGCGGAGCTCTGGCCCGGGACCAGGGTTCGATTCCCGCCTCGGCGGGTCTCGAGCTCAAATACTCCTTGGACCTGATATTCTCGCCTCAGTGCCTATTCTAATCATGGGTCCCACGCTGCGACTCTGGGCAATAGCTTGCTTAATCTCCATGTCGGCCCCAGCAGCGCAGAGGATGCCTGACTTCACCTTGGGGGTGCCCAGGAGTGGACACTTCACATGGAAAGCCAGGAAGGGTTCCTCTGTGGTATGAATACAGCGCTACGAGGCCTGAGGGTAGAAGTGCGCTATATAAAGTACAATTCATTTCATTCATTCATTTCATTCATTTCATTCATTTCATTCATTCATTTCTTCCATACCATACTATCCAAACTGAGAGTATGCCTGATTGCCCTAATCCAATTTACATATGTCGGAACAATGGTGCTCACCCACAATTTACATATTTCCCTGCGGGCTAAGACAATTAGATAAAAAAATAACTTATTATTATCTCTTGATACATTCTCATAATTAGAAGGAATTCCAAAAAAAACTTGTTGCTTACTAACCTGTATTTCATACCCAAAAAGGGCTTTCATACCTTCTTGTATTTCAAACCAAAATTCTCTAAGTGCAGGACAGGTCATGAACATATGCAGGTCATCTGCTTTTTCCAGATTGCACTTTGGACAACAGGGAGTAGGCCCCTTCGAAAATTTGGCAAGCCTAGCTGGAGACCAATATACTCTATGGAGAGAAAACAAGTGGTTCCGCTTTAAATTGGCAGGTGAGACCGTGAGATGTAATAAATCAAAGGATACTTGCCATAAATTCTGCAAGTCGGCGTCCAGTACTTGATCCCTCCATAGCTGATCTGGGAGGGCGAACTCTCCATCTTCTTCCTCGAGTATTGTCCAATAAAGGACTGATGTTTTAATCGTTCTAGGTTTCTTCATTAGGAGCTCATCGAAAACAGTCTTGACACCTTTATCCCCTGTAACAGCCTGGGTCCAGCTTTTAATTTGAAAATACTTGAATTTAGATAGATTTTTATCTGTAAGAACAGAAATGTCTTCCCAACTCAAAAGGTTCCCTCCAGGCAATAGCTGGCCCCATGTTCTGATATTTGCATTCTGCAAAGCGATAGATAATAAATCTTTAGTCCATTCAGGAGAGCCAGGAGAGTCCCATATTGGGGCGAGGGCGGAGTAGTATGGAATATTCAGCGCTCTTCTAGCTCTGGCCCACACATATGCCATGTCTCTAAAAACCTTTAGTCGCCCTTTTTTAAAGCACCGCATATCTCCAAACTTAAACAAAAATGCATTAGATCCTCCCTGGATCTCGGATAACATGTTTTGTAACATAAAGTCTGTCTCTGTCTCCCCTAGGGTGTCGAATAACCTTATTCCTGCTTTCAATAATAGGGTCCAGGCATATACTCTCAGATCCGGTGCGCATAATCCACCCTTGCTTTTCTTTCTGCGAAGCTTTTTCCATGAAATCCTTATGCCTTTAGAGGCCCAAATAAAGGAGTTCCATTTGGCTTGAATCTTGCTTAGTTTGGCTTCATTGAAGGCAAGTGGAATGTTCTGGAATATGTATATTAATTTAGGTAGCAGCATCATTTTTACTACATTGATTCTTCCAATTAGGGTCAGAGGAAGGAGTAACCAGCTTTTTAAGGATTCCTCGATTTCTTTCTGAATTTTAAAAATATTTTTTTCTGCACGTTGATTTATGTCCTGCGTGATTTGAATTCCCAGATATCTGATTTGATGTTTCAAAATTGGAATGGAGTTAGCATAGGTTATATTCCAACACGTACATTCTGATTTGGATTGATTGATCAGGTATCCAGAAACTTGACCAAAGTTCTCTGCTGCTTTATATATGAGAGGAATTGATTTGATAGGATCAGTAGTGTACACCATGAGATCGTCCGCATATAAAGCGACTTTTTTCACCCAGTTTTTATATTCAAAGGGTATAATATCTTGATCTTGTCTAATCTTTTCTGCGAACGATTCCATATACAGGTCAAAAAGCAGGGGGGAAAGCGGACACCCCTGTCTTGTTCCTCTCTGAATTTTTTATAGGAGAGGATAAGCTTCCATTTATTAGTAATCTAGCTGTCGGAGCCTGGTAGAATGCTGCTATTGCCCCACAAAAATTTCTGCCTAAATTAACTTTTTCTAATACTTTTGCCAAGAATACCCAATTAACGCGGTCGAAAGCCTTGGCGGCGTCTAATGTGATAACCGCTAGTGGGACTTTAAATTGAGAGGCAACATCTATTGCACCCACCAAAGCTTGTGTAAGATCTTGTATAGAGCGGCCTCTAACAAAGCCCTTTTGGTCTAGATGTAATAGTTGACCTGCTACCCCGTTTAGTCTCTCTGCTAATATTTTTGCCATGAGCTTATAGTCCGTATTAAGGAGGGAAATCGGCCTATATGAATAACACTGGCATGGTCTCTTCATTGGTTTTAAAATAAGGACCACTATGGCATCATTCCAAGAGACAGGAATTTTACCTCCTTCCTCATATATAGAGGTAAAAAGCAATTTCAAAACTGGTATTATTACAGGTGCTAGCACTTTATAGATCTCGGAAGGTAGCCCATCAGGGCCTGCAGCATTACTTTTTTTAGCGGAATCTATTGCAGAAGCTATTTCAGTGGAGCTAATTTCTCTGTTAAGATTATTAGAAGCCTGATCATCTAGAGTTTTAACCTGATATTGATCTAGCCATGACTGTATTAATTGCTGTTGTGGTAGGAGGTCTTCTCTATATACTTCATCAAAATGATGGTAGAAAGCCTGATCAATATCTGTACTTTTATCTGAGATCACATCCGTATTTGATATCTGTACTTCCTTAATAGAGTTCTTCTTGATATCTTTTTTTGTTTTCCAGGTTAAAAGTTTTCCGCTGGCCTCACCATATTCGAAATGTGCTAATGAGCTAGCCTGCCAACGTTTCCTCAGCCTTCCATCTAATAATTGTTCCAACTGTAATTTACATGTTAGTAAATCTTTCTTATTATTCTCTTGATCTGTCAGGCTGGGATCTAGTGCATCCTGTTCAAGAGCTTTAATCCTTGCTTCAATCTGTGAAATTTGTGCCTTGTATGCTGAATGTTTTGCAATCTGAAATGCTAATAGGCGCCCTCTCAAAAAGGCTTTATATGTGTCCCAGACAACCGAGAGTGTAGCTGTACCTAAATTAGAAGTAAAGAACTCGTTAGATTCCTTAAGTAGCTTGTCTATTATTTCATCTTCCAAGAGAATACTTCTGTCTATTGTACATCTCTTAACCAGCTGTGGACCTGACAATTTTAGAGTTAGAGTGACCGCTGAGTGATCAGAGATGTGGGCACCAAGATGTTTTATCTCCACCACTTGCTGATCTAGGTGTTCAGCAATCAAAAAAAAGTCTAATCTAGATTTATGCCGTAATTTCTTATTGTGGAAAGTAAATTCTCTTTTTGTGCCATTTTTTTGTCGCCAAATATCTTTCCATCCAAACTGGATAATCGCATTAGATAGGACAGCTCTAGTTTTGGGATTATGTGTGAACCTTACAGTGGTAGATTTATCTAGCTGTGGATCAAGTACTAGGTTAAAATCTCCTGCAAGAATCACCGGATCCTCATAATCCAAAAGTTCAACAAAGAGGTCTTTAAGAGGAAGAGTGTCATCCAGATTTGGACCGTAGTATCCCGCGATCGTAAACTTGAACGCTTGTTGCTTTATTTTTGCTATAACCCACCTTCCCTTTTTATCAGACTTGGATTGTAGCAAGGTTATCTCTGAATTAGATTTAATCAGTATAGCCACCCCTTTGGTAGCAGTTGGTTGCGAGGTGGTTATCACCTGCTGAATCCATTTTTCCCCCTTAAAAAAATCTCTTAATTCTTGTTCGGTAGAGTGGGTCTCTTGTAAAATAATTTTTTTTTCAGGTGCATCCTTTAAGTACTGAAGAATTCTCTCTCTTCTATGCTTAACCCGTAACCCATTAACGTTCCATGAAAAATCTTAAGGTATGATGAATGAGTTACCCTATCCTGCATTATTTCTCCTAACGAATGTGTTTAAAATCAAACTTTGAATATGGCAATTTGGACATTTTTTTGTTTTTTTTTCCCCGGATGCTCCCCACCCAGTGCCTTCCCCTCCCTTCCTCCCCATCCTAACCCTCCCGTGCTCCCCTGGAGAACCCCCCTCCTTTTCCTGGCCTACTTCGGCCATTGAGACTCTTCCTCCCGGGTGTCTACTCTATATACATTGAGAGCATTGAAAATATATAGCTGAATTTTAATGATAATTAATGCATGAGCTAAAATTCTCAGTACCTTCACTGTTTGTTGTCTTGCTCTCTTAGATTGTCGTCTGTGAGTAATTGCAGGTATTCTTCTGCCTCATCCAACCTTTTTAGGACTTTCATTTTGTTTTTATAAATCACTTTCAGTGATGCCGGAAATTTGAGCTGGGCGGTAGTGCCAAGTTGTTTAAAGGGTTCTAGCAGCTTACCAAGCTCCCACTGTCTAGATGCTGTAATGGAAGACACATCTGATCTGATCTGATAAGAGAAGCCGTCTATCAAGAGCTCGCTGGTTCTTAATGCCCTATTGAGGATCTGTTCCTTTAGAGTGTAGGTCAGAAAATGTACTAGGATCTTCCTAGGCCTGCTCTTGTTTGGGTTCTGCCTGAATGGGTCCCTGTGAACTCGTTGAATATCTTTTATTATTTCTTCTTCAGATATCTCTAGTTCTATTGTTTGTTTGATCAATCTGGCCACAAAAGCTTTGCTATTTCCCCCTTCTGCCCCTTCTGGAACTTTTAACAGGCGCAAGTTATTTCGCCTTTGTGCGTTTTCTAAGGACTCCATTTTTTCTTGGAGTCCTTGCTCCTTCAATCTGAGATCCTCAAGCTTTTTAGAATGCTGAGTAGCAACTTTTTTTAGCTCTGCTACTGAGGATTCTAGATCAGTAGTTCTAGCAGCTAAAGCATCGAATTTCTCCTTAATCTCCTGCTGATTAATTAGTGTTGCTTCAAAACCACTTTTAACCTCATGACTCAGGGCTTTTAGCATTACTATCACTGACTGATCCATATCTGAAATATTTGTGGGGACTGCAGATAAACTGTCATCGCTATTAGAATTCATTATATGCGTTAGAACTTCTTCTCCAGATTCAAAATCCTTATCCTCAGAACTGTGTATAGTGTTTTGTTTCGAGGTTTCTGCAGGGTCAGAGGCTTCCTCGAGCTCCAAGTCCGCCTCTAGCCCCTCCAAAACTTGGTATTTATTGGTAGTTTCCAAACTGCTTATAGCTGCCCCATCTAAAGCCTCTTCCGACAATTTAAGTTCTAATACTGAAGGCACGGCTTTAAAATATGCCTTCAAGGAAGGAGGTGGTTTCGTCTTTTCGGCTATTTTCTGAGCTTTGGCACCTTTTTTTCCAGCTTTCTTTAGAGATTTTATCTTGGATTTAGATATAGCAGTAGGAGGAGTGTCTAGAGGGGCATTTAGATTGGGTTGCTTACCCCCCTTGCTCCTAAGGGTATATCCCGAAGCCTGGGAGCCTTGAGTCTCTCTTTCTGACATATGCAAGTCTGGGGTTAATAGGGCTAGATCCTTCAAAGTCTCACTTGGCCCGTTGCATTGTGGATTTAGTGGTTTTAAATTCCATTTTATAGTTTCAATTTTTCCCCCTGGGTAATAAAAACTATATCTGTATCCAGCTCTTCTCCCCTTCTTAAGCTCGTATGCAGCCTTGAACCATCGTATTAACCCCTGTTTTGAGGAATCATATGTTCCTACCTCTAAAATGCAGGAAGCAGAACGTGGCAGAAGAGGAGTCACGGCCCCTGCCGTGTCAGTATGAGTGAGCCTCTCCAGACTGTTTGTTTTTAAAGCTCTGACACAAAGAAAACACGAAGAAAACAATGAAAATGGAAAAAACACCAAATATCACCAGATCTGTTCCCCTCCTGTGACCGGCTCTGTCTTTCCAAGCCGCTCCCGCTGCCACCGCCGTTCAGTGCTCAAAAAACTCAAAAAAGCCGGTGCAAGCACCCTGTGCCCCGGGCTCTGCTTTCCGCCAGCCAGCCCGCCTGGTTCGTTTTGTTTGTTTTAATTTTGTTTTGGCGGCTGCTCGAAAAAGCCGATGAAAACGGAGAAAAACGCCAAAGCTCTGACACGAAGGAAACTGCTCCCGCTGTCAACGCCGTACAACGCCGTTCAGCGGATGAAAAGCTCGAAGCCGGTGCAAGCACCCTGTGGCTCGGGCTACGGCTCCGCTCGCTCACCTCCGCTCTCCGCTTTCCGCCAGGCAGCCAGCCTGGGTTGTTGTTTATTTTAGTTCTAGCTTTGGCGGCTGCTGTATTGCTGTTACAGTTACCGCTTGCGCCGAGGATACCAAGAAGAGAAAGCACTTCTTGTCTACAAGAAAAGGTTAGACCGGCATTTTACCGTTCGCTGTCCCCGCTCATACTCCGCTCATACTCCGCACTGCACAGACACCCGTGGCTTCAGAGTCTCCCGACTAGCCACGCCTGCTAGCCGCCATGTTCTCCCCTGTGTTTGCTTTTATTATACAAAAGAAAATAAAGTAAGAGTGAATGTAAACTAAATTAACAAATAAAAAAAAGAAAACCTTTGTCATGGTGAATGAGACCATTAATGTACAGCCTAAATTGTTTGAAGTCCAATGTCCAATATACAATTGCCCTCAGAAAGGTAAATGTGACCAGAACATAGTCCACAGAGTGAAAGGTAGTCACACACTGGAGGAAATTAGGTTTGGCATCTCTTACTGGTGGTGGGGGTCTTGCCATCCCCTCCTGGTGGTCCGGATGATTGTGTGCTCCTGTGGGTGGCTGGTGGATCCTCAGTTACAAGGACTGAGGTGGGTGCAGATGTTGCCTGTTATTATGACAGGGCCTCCCTTTCTGTGCTAAAGGCAGATATAGCAGGCCCAGATGCAGTTGGGACATAGAAAGTGGAAAATGGTGTAGGGAAAGTCCTGGACATATTGGTATAAATGTCCTGCAGCATCCCCAGTTAGGAAACACAAATTGGAGTTTAGATTCTCCATCTGAACATTGTGCTCCCTCTGTAACTGCTTCATGTCCTGGGGCTCTCTGTAAGGACCTGACCCATTAGGTCTTGGGACTGATGGAGGGCTCCCAAGACATGGGTGATGGTGGTATGGGTGACAGTGACCTCACTGGCCTCACTATGATGGGCCATAGGATCCCTCCCATGATCCCTACCCCCACTAACTAACCTGTAGCTTTGAGCCAGTGTGCCCCATCCCACTCGGTCCTGGCTGAGCTGAAGTTGTTGGTGGTGTTGTCTCACCCCAGCCAGGACTGGGGGCACAAGATGGGTGTTTTGTTGCTTTGGACACAGGAAGTGGAGGTATTCGCCAGCTAAGGTGTTGTAACAGCTGGGGTGGGGGGTGTAGGTGTCGGCTGAGGGAGATACACTGGAGCCGTCTGCCCAGGTACACCAGATGGACCAGGCCACTCCTCTTCATCCAGACGTTCAGTAGTGGAGTCTTCCCTGGAGACTTGATCCTGGACTGGAGTGGAGGTATCCTGAGACACAGATGTTTGGACAGGACTCGTGCTCAGGCTGTTGGACCTATAATGATTGTGGGAAAAAAACGTTTTAGTAAAAGTGTGGATTATACCTATAGTGAGTTATAAGCAAAAATAATGTAGCAATCTAAAAGGGAAAAGGAATTGAATAGCATGATTAGACCTTTCACTGGAAATGTAATTAATTACACAGTTTATGTTTCATACAAAACTACTTCAAATAAACAGGTCAGAAGATGTCCTGAAATGAAAAAAGATAAATTAGTAAGTATACATGAAATGTAGCAACCGTAGAACCCAACACAGTAGAGAGGAAACATGTGAAATTTACCATTCCAAGGCCTAGCAGTATAAAAAACAGACATATACACAACTTAAAAAGATGTTTAGCATTACTAATCCTATAAACAGTGGAGAGTTCAGTTTTCACATATGACTCTTTTATACAGCATAGGTTTTTACATGCCTTAAATTTTAAAGCTCAGCAAATGTTGATTTGTGAAGCAATTCAATAACATGACAGGAAAAAAACAACATACAAATTTCAACACAAACATTTTCCAAAAGAGGGCATTTAATAGAGATTGATCAATAAATGTCCCTTTATATTATGTGAAAATATGAAAAGGGATAATTAGCAAAATGTGATGGCAATATCATTATCACAAAACTAAAACAAGGCATCATGGTAGTTGTAGTTATTTCAATGAAACATTCACAACATTTCCAAAATAGTGACTTGAATATACCTTGTGTAAATCTGCATTAGAGAGAGAACAGACATTTGCTATGTGACACACATATCTTATTTGTTATTTGGAGTACAAACACTTAGATGCACCATTACATCATGTAAAATGTGCTGGCTAGTGAAACCTGTTACATTAAATACAACTCAATACACTCAAACAAACAAGCAAAACAAGATGTTACTGATATATTTAGATTTCTATGTGCAATACATTGTGCAGAACACATAAGCAATAGCTAACATGTAAGCAAACAGGACATTTAGGTTTAGTGGCATGTTGAAATGTAACTAACCAGACTCCACCCCAAACGAGATCGCTGTCAAGCCTGCACGATGTAGGATATGCAAGACTTTCCTTCTCCTGCCAGGGCATGAGTTGTAAGGGGATTCTGAAAGAATCACCACCATTGCTCGGGCCTCCAGGGGATGCTTAGAGGCCAGGGAACCTACTCTCCCCCCAGGTCATTCAACCTTGTCCGAATTTCCTCCTATGCACGCAGGTTGTTTGCTACAGCATTCACTCTCTTGACTAATCGGGCCACATTTGCCTTTTCTGAGATAGGGGTGTATTTTGGATTTGGGCTCCAAGCAGTTGAATTTGGGGCCCTGAACTGTGGAAATAAATATGATGAAATCAAATTAATTGACCACAAGGAAATAAATGAAAGTAGATAATGGGACAAGAAACTGGGAGAAGCAACAAAATAACCTCACCTAGCTGTCAAATGTTCTGCTAGAACATTATGTGGTGCAGTGGAATGGCAAAGAATCATGGTCTGAAATGGTGTGTGTTTTATAGTGTGGCATGTGGGGATTGTGAAGCTAGCATTCAGTCTACAGCCACAGGATTAGTCCAATGCTGACTAAATCGTGCAGCAGATTCACTTTGTCTGCAAACGACCACTAGAAAACCACCAGTACAACTGGAAAATCTAAATCGGCTTTGCTCAATCCCGCCACCCTGACGGCAACGAAGTATTACTCACATGTATTGGAGTCTGTGCATCTGCAGTGGTAGAGCCACGTACGTGGCAGTGAACACTCTGTCGATGCGAACGGAGAGAGACAGCCAGCATGCATCTACATAGGGTGGGCGGGTCACTGTCAGCTTGATGTAGTACTTGGGACTGCCTCCATGGCAGGATCGGGATAGTACTGCCAGGATCCTAATCATACCCTTAGATACTTTAAGGGGAATTTATATACGGCGAATGTTACCAAACAAAATCTCATGTAAAAACCTTCCTCTCGTCATTACGTACCCTTAAACACTCTCTAGAGCAAGTACAGCCACAGGATCTGGACATAATGGAAGAAGAGATTGCGGAGGTGGTAAGAGATCTACCACATCATAAAGCTCTAGGGACAGATGTCTTTCACTCTGAATATCTGAATATTGCAAAATCAAGAAGCCTCTAATAATGCCACTGTTGTGCAAACCATTTTCAGAAATAGCTGACGGCTCACAACCCCTATGAGACACAAATATGGCCAAAATTGCACTTATTGTAAAACCTGTTAAAGATCCATTGAAATGTAACAGTTACAGACCAATATCACTAATAAATACAGAAATTAAGGTACTATACAAAGTGCTAGCCAGTAGACTCAAATTTGCAATAACATGGTTAGTTAACCATGATCAAGTGGGTTTTGTCCTGCCTCTCTCCTCCACATTGCATTTATAAGTGATGCTACACGTCCTTTAGATGATTAAAGATTGCGAGGGTGAGAATGTAGCTCTGTTCTTGGATGCAGAGATATTCTTTGATAGTGTAGAATGACTATGTTTGTTCGGGATACTGGCAAGATTTGGGCTGGGGAGGGTGGGGTAGGGTCAGATGACTCTATCCCGATGCAGAAGCTGTGGTGAGTTGTAATGGCCAAACCTCTTCCTTGTTCCAGATACAGAGAGGAACACACCAGGGGGCCTGTTATCCCTACTAATATATATCCTGGTACTCGAACCCCTAGCAACAGTCATCAGACAGAATGAAGGCATAAAGGGAATATTGATACCAGAGGGACAAGTAAAAGCACTCCTATATGAAGATAACACATTGATTACAAAATTAACAAGCCAGTGGAGAGCAACAGCTTACTTAATTCACATTGATGCTATAATAAAACACATTTTCAGTTTGCTTTATTGAAAAACAAATTTCCAAAACTTTCCTTAAAAATAATCAGTTCTGCTTTACAGACCGACTCATTTCCTTTACAGAAAATCTTTACAAGATATAATGATTACCCCAGCCTCACAAGAGGTAAACAATTCTACAAAAGAATGTTCAAATTAAGTCCAATGGATTCATTCTTGACAAATAAGTACAGCCACAGCCAACACGTGTTTCATGACAAAACACCCACTTCTTCAGGGCTGTAAAGATAAACATACATTCCACATTAAATGCCACATAGCACCTGTAAAAATAGCATTCAAGCTTTCCTATGAATTCTATTGTCCTAAGAAAATCCCTCTACCCAATAATTGAATACAGTTCAGTTTTTAACGTCTTTATTTCGAATTTTCTTCATAAAAGACAAGCATAATAATACAAAACATACAACGAGAATATACAAATTTTAAACAGACAAAGAATTTGTTTAAAAACTCAATTAAATGTACGTAAGAAGACGTCCATAAAAAGATTAAAACAAGTATATAAAAAAACATTACATTAGTACTGCCCAAGTAAGATAGATAGGCTATGGCAGGCTATTTTAATTTTTCAGCTTGAAATGCTACGAACATACCTTGTTCTAATTAGCCAGGCCCACCCGAGGAATTTTGCCAGCCCTATGGATAGCCATTCGGCTGTGTTGTATCTCAGGATGATCAGTGCTTCCCTACTCGCCCGGGTGTTTAATCTTTTACATATTGGCTTTAGCCACTTATGGCGTGGTTCGTGGTAGGCAGAACATACAAATAGAAAATGACCTATGGATTCTTTGCTTCCAAAACAACAGGGACAAGATGTGGACTCTGAGTTCTGCCATCCACTAGTAAAATCCCTTAGTGGCAAAGTACCTATACGAAACTGATGATAAAGTTTCCTATCTAAACTTTTTAGGATAATGTCCCAATAGGTCTCTGTATGTGGAACTACTTTGTGAATCAGAAACAAGCCTGTCAGGTTAGGTTTCTCCGAGAGCACAACATGTTCTTCTTTAACCATGGACCAGAAGAGAAGTTTAAAATCTTTCATTAACGGGAAGATGTGAGTACACGGCTCAGACCAGAGCGAATAAAGACCCATTCTAGTAAGAGTATTCTTGATAGATTTAAACCAGGGTATATCCCCTGCCCCTTGTTGTGCTCTTACATCCTGTAACTCTTGGGCAAACATGGCAAGTTCCGGGGTAGACAATATGCGTCTCCATAACGCCACCATCCTATATTGGGCGTGATGTTTAATGGAATAAAAGCCCATATCCAGCATGAGTGGTAATGCTGGCGTGGAAGGAGGGAGACTGACTAAGTTACGAAATAATTTGTTCTGGATCCTATCTAGAACAGCCAAATCCACACTCCCCCATATGTCAGCCACGTAAAGTATGGCAGTACTAATTTTGGCGCTATAAATTTTAAGCGCAGGTAAAACTCTTTTGGTCAAGGAACAACGTTGCTCTTTCACTAAGCAACCAGATAAACGAGCAAATTTTAGACTAAGTGCCGCTATTTGTTCTTTCCAGCGTAACCTATAATCTATTGCAACACCTAAGTATGTCATAACCTCCACCTGTTCTAGGCTAGACCCATTCATCGTTACATGACCCCTCAGCGGTTTATTTTTTGTCAGGACCATGAACTTAGTTTTAGAAACATTAATTTCGAGGTCATTTTCATTGCAAAAGTCCACAAATTTATTAATAGCCACCTGAAGACCCATCTGAGTTTTAGCTAGAATCAGGGTGTCGTCAGCGAAGATTAAAAGGGGAAATTTGGTCCCACCCAGTGTTGGTGCATCTGTCGGGGTAGCTGAGAGGAACTTGACCACCTGGTTGATGAAAAGTATGAATAAGGTAGGGGCCAGGACACAGCCCTGTCTCACTCCACGGGTCACAGGGAAGGAGTCCGTTACCTGGCCCTGACGACCCCACCTAACTCTGGCGAAATTTTCCTCGTGCATCCTGATTGTAAGTTCTAGAAGGGCAGTAGGAACACCCATTCTCCTTAAAGCTGCCCACATCTTTCCTCTGGGGACCAAATCAAACGCAGATTTGAGATCCACAAACGCTGCGAATATAGTGCCCCCTCTTAAGAACACAGTCTTCCAATAGATCATAACAAATCTAAGTATTTGGTCAACTGTGCTGATATTAGCCCTGAAGCCAGCCTGCAATGGGGACAGGATGTCGACTTCTGTCATCCAGTGCTGGATTCTCCCTAGCAGCATTCTGGCGATTACCTTTTGTAGGGTGTCGATAAGGCTGATGGGTCGATAGTTTCCCGCCTCAGTCATATTCCCTTTTTTATACACAGGTAGTATCTCCGCCCCTTTCCACAAATCTGGTATTCTGACCCCTCTAGCTATGGCATTCGCTAAGATGGTTATATAAGGGACCCAGTATACTTGAACATACTTAAAAAGGTCCGCAGGGACACAGTCCATTCCAGGAGCTTTTCCATTCTGCACTAGTTTTAGAGCTTTAATAGCTTCCATTTCTGTGAAGACAATATGATCATGTGAGGGTACCACAGTCGGAACACTGGTATCTTCCCTAGTGTTAAGGGAGATCCGTTCCGTGTTACTAAACTGTGCCGAGTAATGCTGGACCCATTTCTCAGCAGGGACGTAATTGACAGGTACTTGCTGGTCCCCAGTCCCTCCCCATTTCACGACCTCCCAGAATTTTTGTTGGTTAGTGGAAGTACTGGCCTTATATAAGTCTAACCAACGTTGTTCATCCCAGTTTATTTTTGCCTGCTTAAGCACCTTCTTATAATTAACCCTTTCATGTTTAATATCAATAGCTGACTTAGATTTAATAGCAGCTATCAGGGAGCTATGGGCAAGGTGGCAAGTCTTATTATACCATTTCGCTCCTGTTTGAACCGGGCCATTTTTCCTTCTTTTTACTGGTTCAATAAAAAAAGTTTTAATTTTGTTAAAAAGGGACTCATGAATCACCCCAATTTGTTCCAGTCATGTACCTTCGTTTAATATAGGCGCCATCTGATTCGTAGCTGCTAATACCTCTTTTGAAACCTTATCTATAATGGTGGGATTATCCAGAAACCTAGACCAACGTACCCTTCTGCAATCGTTCGTAAGAACATCCTCAGCAGTTACAAAATTGGTTACACTATCTGTATGTGGATCACCATTTATTAATAGGTTTATTACTAGAGGATTATGTTCACTTTCTGACCTTGTGGCTATTTCCATATCCTCTAGTAAGTTCCAGAACTCCATCCTAATTAAGAAGTAATCAATACGGCTAGAATAATGGGAGTTGCCAAATGTAGCATTTCCCATCTGATCAGATTTTGTCCTCCCATTCGCTGCTCGTAGATCCCATTCGAGGCAAAGACCTAGCCACTGCATAACAGCCTCTGTTACTTTTTTGACAGGTGGAATAGTTAAATGAGGAATGTTCCAAATTTGATCAACTTCCCCATATCCCCCATTTTCCAAGTTGGGAATCGGTTCAAAGGAACAATTGAAGTCCCCTGCCACCATTACGCATTTATCTCTGTCAATGATATTCAGTAGGGAATCTAAATCATCTGCCGTTCTCATAGACTTCCCACCAGGTCGCCCTCTTGCGTATATATTAATCAGGATGAGGTCTTGGTTATTTTTACTGGTTAATTTCAGGGCTAATATATCATTACTAGGAGTAGGAAGGTCTACGATTTTAAAGCCTAAGGATTGTCTGATCCAAATAACAAGGCCTCCAGAGGGGCGACCTTTTAAACCTTTACAGGCTGGTTTATAATAATTGAGGTAACCAACCCGATAAATGGCATCAATTGACCAACTTTCCTGTAGTATAATTACATCGTGTAGATCCACAAAAGACCCCCAATCAGCCTCTGTCAGTTTCCCCTTTAACCCCGCAATGTTCCAGGATAAGATCTTAAGGGTATGTGTAGGTATCTTTGGCAAAATATCAACTGGATCCACATTCCCCCCAAGGGTCATGGGTCTAGGAGTGTGGCTTGAGGTTTCACCCCTACCTATCCTTCCCTGGGCGCTTTTTCTATGCTCTGGCACGATCCTGTCCGTTATAGATATAAGATTGGTGGGAGAACGATTCACTGTGACTCCAGTCAGCCCAGATACCGAAGGGTCATTATTAAGTCAGTCCACACCTTCCAGACCTGATAAGGGGGCAAACCGGTTCGAGAGGTGGGGCTGAAACAATGGGTAGATAGGTGTTTCAAAATGAAATCTATCTCTAGGTCTATCCCTTCTAAAGTAATGGTACGGTGTTTGAGCTCTATTAGAGTTTAGTGCGGGATAAAAATAATGCAGAGATAGAGTCTGTACATCCCCAAGTCTACAATATCTTGGTTCCCTACTAATGTCTTCAGCAACCCATGGCTCTCTAAAGCTAATTACCACACAGTCCCCCTCAAGATCTTTTTGCTGTAACCTACCCAGTCCACCCTCCTAACGTTAAGGATCTCAATATTCGAGTTTGGAGGAAGTGGGCAATTTTTGTTTAACCAAAATGTTACCTTGTTGTAAAGATCTTTGTGTGTTTCTCTCTTACCATCCCCAAGGGGAGCCACGCCAGTTAAAATGATGGTATAAGGTAGTGACTCAGGGGGGAGGTTCACGCATTGTTTTCTTGGTACAGATTTAATCCTGGGCCGTGTACTTTGGTCATGATGACTGGTAGGGATAGGATGTTTCCTAGCAGGGGGATGTGGTGTAGAGACTTCCGTGACCTTTTGCTGGGGTATACTCTCAGTAATTTGTCTTTTCTTTATGACAGGAACGGGTTTTTGCTGAGGAACTTTTATGGTAGGTGGTCCCGTTTTCAATCTATTACCCCCATCTTTATTATTCACAACGTTATTCTTCGGAAGAGTCGGGGCTGTTGGGGCTATACCCTTTGAGGCTAGAGTGGCGTGAATTCTATTAGTTGCCACTATGTTGTCTTTTACCAGTGTATCTAAAGAGTCCATCTTTGTGTTTAGTAATCTGGTCCGTTCGAATAAAGGTAAGAGTAAGGATTTAATCAATAACTCTATTTTAGCCAGAAGTATTCCTTCTACGATGTTGACTGTGGTATTATGTTCCTCAGGTTGAACCACTGCTATGGAAGTGGGTATCTGTGTGGGGGATATAAAGGTAGTTCTCGAACCCTCAATGTGTTCCCCTAAATCGTGCGGATCTACCCTTTTGCGTTTCCCAGGATTGTGGGTTGGCGGGCGTTGGGAGAGGATAGATGAATTTGCTCGCTCAGTACTTAAGGTAAGATTGGGGGAGTCTGAAAGACCTGTAACCTCACCAGACAAGTCATGGTAAATAGTCCCACCGTCCACCATATTATCGTGGGCCGTGACAGGTACACTATCTTTACTAACCCCCTCTAAATCCAGTGTTTGACTTGCGGAAGCAGTTACTACCACTAAATCCACATTAACATCGGAGCTATCTTCATTCAGTAGGGAAAGTGGGACAGGAGAGACAGCCTCATTAATTTTACCAAGTGAGGATCGCTTGCCTGTAATTAGGTCAAGAGATAAACGTTTTTCGGCAAGAGCTATTTACTTCTCCAATATACTGGTGGTGCGTTTAAAAAACTGATCGATCGTACCTGTAAAGGTACCATTGGAGGTGGAAACCTGGACTTGCCTTTCTTTACCTGACCGTAAGGTCATTTTGGAACCGTGCACTGACAGATCTGGCACTAACCACAATGTACAAACAGACAATCAATTCAACAACCCACAATCAAAAAAAATGAGTTCTACCAACAGTGTGGCAGCTACAGTGACAATGACCTGGTAATACACTAGAAGAACACCAGCAAGTGGATACCAAGTAATATAGTGAAAATGGGAAAATAAAGTTAGGGGGGTAGCCCGACCCGACCTCTACCGGCCCCGGACGGCCACAGACGGTCCCGCCCTTGTCCCGGGCTTCTCCCGGTCGCTCCCGCGCAGCGGGTCTCTCCTGATTGTTTATAGGTTACAGAAGTAAAGGGGGAGGAGCCTGCAGGGAGAGCTGGCCAGGTGGTTTGAGTTCGGGCGGGCGGGCGCTCCTGGGACAGGTAGTCCTGCGCCACCCCGCCTGCTCGCAGCCCTGCAGAGTCAAGGAGCCTCGGATCGCTCCACGCCCAAAGGAACAAAAAGATGCTTGTTGTCACCTCCCTCGCGACGCGAGACCCGCGCAGCGGGTACTGCTAGCTGTAATTGATCGCTTAGTTGTGAAGCAGAGACCAGGCTGCTTCCAGTGAAAATCCAACCGCCACGGAGGTAAGGGTAGTGGTGGTGGTCCGCCAGGAGTCCCACCAGTAGTCCGGTGCAGCTCGATTTTCAGTCGGCAAAAAGGGGGAGGAGCCTGCAGGGAGAGCTGGCCAGGTGGTATGAGTTCGGGCGGGCGGGCGCTCCTGGGACAGGTAGTCCTGCGCCTCCCCGCCTGCTCTCAGCCCTGCAGAGTCAAGGAGCCTCGGATCGCTCCACGCCCAAAGGAACAAAAAGATGCTTGTTGTCACCTCCCTCATGACGCGGGACCCGCGCAGCGGGTACCGCTAGCTGTAATTGATCGCTGAGTTGTGAAGCAGAGACCAGGCTGCTTCCAGTGAAAATCCAACCGCCACGGAGGTAAGGGTAGTGGTGGTGGTCCGCCAGGAGTCCCACCAGTAGTCCGGTGCAGCTCGATTTTCAGTCGGCAAAAAGGGGGAGGAGCCTGCAGGGAGAGCTGGCCAGGTGGTATGAGTTCGGGCGGGCGGGCGCTCCTGGGACAGGTAGTCCTGCGCCTCCCCGCCTGCTCGCAGCCCTGCAGAGTCAAGGAGCCTCGGATCGCTCCACGCCCAAAGGAACAAAAAGATGCTTGTTGTCACCTCCCTCGCGACGCCGGACCCGCGCAGCGGGTACCGCTAGCTGTAAATGATTGCTGAGTTGTGAAGCAGAGACCAGGCTGCTTCCAGTGAAAATCCAACCGCCACGGAGGTAAGGGTAGTGGTGGTGGAATGAATACATTAGTCACATACTTTTTAAAAATTTTTTATTTATTTATTATCAGTTGGCAGTGCATAAACAATTATCAGCAAAAATAAACAGTATTCCCACACTTGGTAACAGACTACATAACAGAGCCTCGTGTTTTGTGCAGTGTTTGATAGAAACTGGGGTCATAGAGCACATGGAGACTCAGTTCGGAACTCCTGAAATACAAACCCTAGATGGCCTGATAGTAAATGATCAGTTGAAAACATTTGCGAAAGCATGGATGGAGTTCAACTTACCACCAACAGTATCAATGTCTTTGCGTTCTGCTCCCAGGCTTCCTCCTTTGAGCTAGGAGACTCGACTATACTGGACAGCTACACGTTAACTACACGTTTTCTTTTCTGATACACCACCACCCGAAGGGGTATGGTGGGCTGAAAGGCAACAGGTACAACACATGAGCGGTGGTAGAAGGTTGACTGCTCATGACACAGCCCCTAGGAAAGCCTACATCAAGATTGTCCATCTGTGGCATTGGACCACAAAGAGACTGAAATGCATAGGCATACTACTGGTGGTGATGTGTTTAAGATGTAAGTCCCCTTAAGGGGGATATTGTGCAGTTATTGTGGGAATGCTCGAGTTTACCCACATAATTGAATGCTGTTTTTCTAAATTGGTATGGGATTTTTCTTTGTGTTGTCTTTTCACTTTATTACTGTTTGTGTGCTGCATAAATACTTTATACGGTGCCTCTAAGTTAAGCCAGGCTGCTTTTGTGCCAAGCTATCAGAGGCTAAAGCATAGGTTCATTTTGAGACTTTTGTGGTTCACCCTGACAAAGATTGTGGTTGTTTGAAAACAGTTCTTTCCCCCTCAACTAATAACCAGAGTTTTTACAGTCTACAATGGCAACGTCAAAAGGAGACCGAGAGGCTGTGCTGATGCTTGTTCTTAGACACCTAGGTTAACACTCGGATCCTCAGATACCAACATCATTTTGCCCTTACCCTGCGGCAGCATGTACTGTAAAAACGGATGTCTCAACAACTATCCCACACGACATCTGTTGCCAAAGCCATACCACCTCTAATGTGCAGTATTATATGACTTGCGGTGGGTAGTCGTGGTAAACCTCTGTGTGCAACACTAGTCTCTTAGTGAGGAAATAGAGATCTTAATGACAGATGAAGCTTGTCAGCACATTACCATTCCCAACTAAGGCTCAGCATTTTTCTCCCTCGTTAAAAGAAGTGGGCTAGCCAGAATATACCAAGGCACAGTCAAGGGCAAGATATTTCAAGAGCCAACACGCAACACAACATGATACACTGACAGCTTTTACAGGTTAAACATGTAACATAACCCCCTTGGAGACCTGGATGTCAGTAGATGAACTGGAACTGAATGCCCAAAAACACAGAGGTCGTCCTCAGGAATGAACGCTAATACCACGCCCCACCCGAGCGTGCATTGAAAGATGTAATGGGGACGGGGTTCTGTGCTACACAGCACAGTCACGTTGCTGTTCATGGGCTCACCAGTCCTCCAGGCACCTGGGGCCTTATTTATGAAGGACTTGCGCCGCCGGTGCGTCACTTTTAACATGGGAAAAAGTGACGCACCGGCGGCGCAAGTCCTTCATAAATAAGGCCCCTGGAGAGCAAAAAAACAGGGCAGCCTGATTCCATCTCAGTACTTGCAAATTGATCAAACACTACCTGCCTGCCTGCAAATCACCAACCATTTCTTTACTCTCGCTTCCAGCACCAGGACACCTCTATTGAGGTAGCTGTGCGCTTTACAAATGGCTTTTGATTGATTTTTTTGATTGGTTGTTCTGTTATACAAACAGTTGTACTAACACGTTCTGCTGGGAGCAACGCTCTGCCTGCAGCACAAAGGCATAGGAAGCAACACCCAGATCTGCTAATTAAAGTTTTCCATGAAACCACCTGCAAGATAAAAGAGAACGGAAAGCGCTCATGTGTAATGTTAATCTTAAAATAGCACCTTTGCCTTCACATTGCAAATCAGATTCATTTCAAAACTCACAAATTCATCTTTAAGGTCGTCAACTTGAGGAAAACGGACTACCCTGCGTCTGATTGCAAGTCGGTTTGGACAGGTTCCTCTGTGGGATTTCGCTTTGCTCGATCACGTCTGGCCAGGTGTTCCCGCACCCGGGTTCCCAGGAACACCAAACCCGGACGGAAATTCTGGATGGTAAAATCACTCTAGGCTTTAGCCACAACAAATGTCAAGGCTCGGAAACCTACAGTGGCAGTCCTTTTTTTCAGGAATGGGAGGGTGTGGAATGAAGAACTTGTGGTAAAATGTGTATAGAACCAGTGCTTAATTTGTAAAAAAAAAAAAAAAGTGCCAGTGCTATCGTCTGGAGGTAACTGCAGCTTGCACCCCACATTGCCCATGCCACGCGGCCAATGATGGTAACAACAAAACTACTAACCATTCCACTCCTACAAGTGTAACAATTCAGACTATTTCAGGGCCCCAAAGCTATAACAATGGCTTATGTGGCAGTTAATAGTCCTTTTTAATGTATATTGAATACATGATTTACCGCTGTTGTGGTTATAACCAAAATAAAACGCAGAAAATGAGGTCACTGTTCCTAGAGAGAAGAAGAGGAGGTATGAGCAGGTTGAAAAAGGTTCGGGCACATGAAAAGTGGCAGTCAGTAAGACTGTTTCATGTTGCCCTCACACATTCCAAGGGATGTCATGCTCCATCATCGGGCTGTTGCTCCTCGTTGGGCTGGCGCTGCAATGGCCAATGGGTCCCCCGAAGGGTCACTGCGGTGGAGATTTGGATTTCTTATGCCGAATGATGAGTGCAAGAAAGAGTCTAGGTGGGGTGGTGGTGAATGTGCTGTGATGTGAGTTAAAACTGATTGGGGATGTTACCAAATCTTTAACAGCTGGTCTCCCCTGACAGATTAAAAACCTTTCTTGGTCAATGCTACTAATGGGTTCATAAAGTGCCCTAGTAGCTTGATGTTTGTACCCTTGTTAGGGTCCAATTCTGGTCAACATGTTTCCCGCCCCTAGTGGTCAGGAGGATTTGTGATGCTTCGTCAGGACAGAAATAGCAGGGGAATCTTTCTACCCCACAATTGTGTTAATGAAGGTGTCCTATAAATGATACCTACTTGTCTCAGTGTTGGCTGTCCAATCTAAGACTGAGGGTTCTGGTGCCCCTTGGGATGAGGCAGAGATGCTGTGCTGAACCATGCTCGAGGTTCTTGAGTATGTGAAGTTGATTGCACCTACCCTGGTCCTCTTATTCCCCCAAATACCAGACTGTCACAAGCACCTGTGTCTACAATTAAGTGCCAGTGCCAAGCACTGGAACCACCCTCTAAAATTAAGCGCTGCATAGAACCATGTGGAATAGAAAATACCATTCAGAGTGGAGTACAAAAATTCTGTGTCCTCAAAGAGAATTTTTTTTTCTCTCCACTGAGTTCTGGACCTCCAACAGTCAACAGTAATAGGCATTCTAGAATGTTTCTTTGTTTGATAATGTTGGTGGGGTTCTGAGGTGTATTTTGACATCATTCACTGGGTGGCCCCTTCAAAATAAAACTTAAGACTCTCCTTTTCCTATATAGATACCTATAAGCAGCCCTGTGGTAGACGTTAAATACCTTAATACATATGTGTCACACAAATGACCATTCCAATCACTGTCACCTTTGTTTGAACACCTATTAATCATGTGCTTCTCACGTGTAAGACCTGTGTATCCTATGTCCCTCTTTTGATCTATAGAAGAGATTTAACCCTTTCATGACCATTGTTAATGAACTTATATACCTATAGCATTTAATTGGTCGTGTTTTTGATCTCAGCTTTCAACTAGGCCAGCTCCATGCTCTCGGCTGGAGCGAATGTGGCATTCTGAACACTGGGAAGCTGGCACATCACCCTCTACCCAGTCTCTCTGGCAATGTAAAGCAATAAGTTGTTACATCCAACATGATTATACGTTTTGCCGGAAGGAGGAAAGAGTATTTTAAACTTGATGCTCTTTGCTTGTTGGGCCACTTGGAGACCCTTATCTCTATTCCGGTAACGAAGTTGGTGAGCAAGAATGGACCGAGAAGTAGCACCGAAAGAAGGCTCCTGGCTTAACATTAAAGGCCCGCTCAACAAAGAGAAAAAGGGAGTGAAGTTCTGAACAGGAGTAAAGAACTTGAACCATTGTTACATGAATTTGTCAGATCGAACCCCTCAGCTCCCTCCTGGAGCCAGACCACTTGTAGGTTGTTCCACTTGGATCGACATTCTGCATCCTTTCCTCGACCCTCACGGAATCTCACTGAGTTGGTCAAATCTTGCAGTTGAAGGGTGTGGTCGCATGTGATCAAGGACAGTTATGGCACTGCACTAACTGGGATATCCTTTCGGCAAATCTTTGATGTACCCAAAGACAGTCATTTGATTTGATTTTACATTTTATAAAGCGCAGCATATGCCCAAGGGTATTTTCGGTGCTGAAATAGCCTGGAAGCTAGAGTACCAACTAAATTTTATTTTGTATGGCTAGTTACTTTTTAAACAGCCCTGTTTTCAGCTGACTTCTGAACAACATAAAGGAGTTGCTATTTTTAATCTGTAAGGGAAGGGAGTTCCATACCTTAGCCTTGCCAACGACAAAACTCCCCCCAGTGTAGCTGCCTGTACCTTGGAACTACCAATAAGTGTGCCTGTGCTGATCTTAGGTTTTTGAGAGGAGCATATTTCCTGAGGTGTGTTCTAAGATAAAGGGGTCCTTTCCCCTGTAATGCTTTAAATGCAAGACACTGAGACGTAAATGTAATTCTCTTCCCCACCGGCAACCAGTTGAGATCCCTCAGCCGATTAGTTACTGGTTCATGTTTAGGGATATCTAAGATTAATCTTGCTGCTGCATTCTGCATTCGTTGGAGTCTAAGCAGGAGCTATGCCTGAAGTCCTATATATAGAGCGTTTCCGTAGTCCAGCCGCGATATAGCTAATGCTGTTACCACCATTTTTAAAGCATCCATAGGAATAAATGGACGGATCTTCCTAATAATTTTTAGGATACCTGAAAAGGTGGAGGTAAGTTTGTTAATTTGACCTTTGAAGGTCAGTCTTTGGTCAAATATGACCCCCAGGTTTCTCACCTTTGAAACTGGTACTGGGCAGTCGCCCAAATGGGCCGGCCACCACTTTGGGGACCAAAAGGAGGTATTGTTGCCTAGTATCAAAACCTTTGTCTTATCGCTATTCAGTTTGAGGCAATTCTTCTGCATCCTAGTGTTAATCTGCAGCATACACATATTGAAACTGTCAGCCATCTCCTCAACATTGTTTGATACTGAGATCACCACTTGTGTATCATCGGCATATGATATAACTGAGAAGCCGCATTGTCTAATAATTTCTGCCAGCGGGGGCCACATAAATGTTAAAAAGTGTGGGACTCAGAGATGAGCCCTGAGGTACCCCACATGGCTGCTAAAAAGATTTGGAGATCCTACCATTCATTTCTACCGAAAATGTTCTATTCGTTAAAAATGAAGTCAGTAACTTAATGGCACCGCCTTGAAAACCCAGTTCAACAAGTCTATCGATCAAAATGTTGTGGTTGACCGTGTCGAAGGCCGCTGATAAATCTAATAGGATAAAGGCGGCCTTCTTTCCCTCATCCAGAGTTTTTCTTAATTCTTCTACTGCCATCACTAAGGTGGTCTCGGTTCCATGACCTTCCCTGAACCCATACTGGGAGTGATCTAGTAGTTCACCCTCTGCGATAAAGGACATGATCAGCCTGTTAATCAGCTTTTCCAACACTTTAGCGCAGACAGGAATCCTGGATATTGGCCTATAGCTTCTGTCGGATCCAATTTCAATTCAATTTATAATCTTTATTCGGTTCTTAAAAAGACACCATAAAAGCACAGATACAAAATACACACATAAAAAGCTTTTAGTGTAACACATAAATAAATCACTAAATACGGGAGTCCTTGATTAAAATGTTCATGCAATTTGACTCGTCATGGGAACAGGCAAATGTCAATGGTCAATTTTCTCTAGTATTTCTTAGTCTTATCGCTACACGAATAAAATTTATGGTGCAAAAGAGGGTATATGCGTCCTCTGCTTCCTGTAGAAATCTCAGAGCCGTTCTTGCATGTTTAGGTTTTATGTCTTTCAGAATCCCCACCAGGAACTTACGTCTAGGCATAGTATAAAATGGGCACAATAGGACAAAATGAAGGGTATCCTGCGGAGACCTGTGGTCGCAGCCGCAGGTACCCTTCTCCGCCAGTGTATGAGTAAACCCTGCCGGGACCGCAAGAATATGATGTAGCATGTTTAGTCTGAACTGTGTCATGACAAAGCGGTCCTGGGCGTTAAACATGACTCTTAAATAAGGTTCCATTCCATGCTTTGCTGTGAGTTCGTTATAGGTGGAATTTGTGGGTTTACAATTTTCTTTTTCTGCTCTTAATAGCTTGAGCTGTGCCAAGAAGAGGTTCTTTACCAATGATTTACTCTCAGATGTTATGGAGTCTGGGGATGTGAAAAAGTTTGTGCAATCGATTTCGGCTAGGGATTTCTTTACATAGTTCAGCCAAGGGATGATGTCACCTTTATCTTTTTTGAGGCAGTCCTCGATGATTTGTCTTGTGAGGGCGGCCTCTGGGTTAGTCCATATTTTGACCCATGCCAGGAGGGGTTTAATTTTGATTTTATCTTCTATGAAGAGTTCTCCTAGTTCTTCATGGATTATGTGGGCCGATACACTCTGAGGGACCTTCAAAATTCTCCTCATGAATTTGTTTTCTTCAGTCTGTAAAAAACTTGTCAATGGAGATAGCATCCACATTGGCTGCCAGGGCTGCTCTGAAAAATGTTTTGCCCTGCAACAATGAGAGTCTTCAGGCACTGGGGCCTCAGAGTGAGTTTATTTAGTGTTGCTCATGGTTAGAGCAGCAGACTGGTTCAGGGTCAAAGACCTCTCTGTAGGAATGCCCCCAATGGGGGTAGGGGGTGGGCTGAGGTAGCTTGCAAAGTCTTCGGAATTCCCTTCGTAGTCAGAGGGAGCCCCTATGGGGATGCAGCATGAGCAGCCAAGGGATCAGCCAACACCTCTGTCACGTGGCTAGATTAGAACCAGGAAGACAAACTGCCATTTTACATATACACATTATTAAACGTGCCTTCTTTTTCCGCTCAATGACTTCTGAAGCACATTTGCTTGTGTGACAGGACAGGATTGGTTTCTTTGAAACCACATTGCTTACAATACCACTTTGTAAGTACACTACCTTGGTGGAGAATTGGTCATGCCAGAGGGGACTAAACTGGAGTCTGACTGCTGTCCCACAATCGATGGAGGGTGGCAGCGCCAAGAACAAACATCAGATCGGAACTTAGAAGGCTGTTAGCACTGTTTTGCTGCTGGCAGAGTGACCAAAACAAGATGCATCATGAAGGCCAATGCCATTGGAGTCAACTTGTGGAAGGTTCCTAGGAGCAAAGGCCCCAGCCACTTGGAGATTTTTTGGGAGGTGGGCACTCAGCACAATCACAAGAGGTGGAAAGCACTTTCAACACAAAATGTAAGGTAACTGTCTGTGCCATTGTAGTGCATGTGAAAAATGTCACCTAGGCAGCCCTCCACACAGTCCAAGTTCTCACAAGCCTGCTGCCCCCTAACAGGCAGGCAAAGAGGCAAAAGGAGAGAGCTGCTGCTGGAATGTCGCCTTGGCCCCAGAGAGGTGTGGCAGACTCTACCGGATGGCAGGTCAGGTCCCCGTCAGCCTAGCACCGAATTCTGGTGAAGGGGGTGCCTTGCCCAGGGTTAATTCACGTCACCCGGGAGGGTAATGGACGTGGCTAATCAGGCTGACTCTAGCCATGGGGGGTGGCCCACCAACTTCAGTGACTTCAGCCGCTGTCTATGTGTGGGTTTCCGGGCCAAATCAGCAGTCAACTGGAGCAATGATAATGGCCTCAAGTGGTTTCCCAGTCACTGAAGCTATATAATCGGAGGTTAGTGTGAGAGGAGGATCGCCGGATCACCGGAAGGAAGCCTAAAAGTCATTTTAGAAAGCGTCCGCCCTGTTGGCCTCGCTAGCCATGCCCCACCCAAGGATCAACCATGCTAATATTATTTATTATTAAGAAAGGTGAGATGGGAGGATAACAATATGACCACACCATCTAAGTTGACAAGCTGTTGCATGACTTTACGTTAATGAAGGTATAAGGAGTTGTGTACCTCAAGCTCTCGGACCCCCAGTAGTTATACAGCCTACGTTTGTGTTAGCCACCACTCTTTCCTTGTTCTCACTCAGGATACCTCTACAAGATTGAATCTGGCAAAGCCACCTTCGGTTATCTGTTGGCACCAGCAGTAGACAACCTGGTACTGGCGCAAGTTGCAAAAAAGCAAATGTTGCAACTTAGGTTTGCTCTTTAAGGTCCGTGTGTAAATATCATGGCAAGTATCCCCTTAAAATGAACAAGTCACTAACATCCTCTTGTAGAAGCACAGCTTTAAGTGCAATGAAAAGACTGGGGGGTCTCTCAAAGGGGCGTGGTCAATATAATTAAGGGCGTAGCCTACAAACAACTAAGCTAAACAGCTGTGCTTATCATAGTGTGATGCCCCACTGGTATTTTGCTGCTCCTTTCATTGCATCCAGACATATAATACAACAAGTAACATTACACCGACAACAAGCCAGCACTACTGGCTTTGTCAATGGTTTTTAGTTGCATAAGATAAATAAGCAACAACTATGGCTTTGTTGTATATAATATTGAAAAGGCTTCCGTTCTGAAATGATGAGACTGTGAAATAACTATGAGTCTCTATGAAGTTACCTCAAAGGCTGTGAAGGGGGTACTTCTGCAGAGTTAAGGTTTGTTTTTCACACTCAGGGTGAGGGCAAAAAAGGAGATCCCGATTGGGACCCGTCTCAACACCTACTTTTTAGAACTGCCGGAGCTGAGCATCAGCAGGACCCGCCCACTTAAAGACCTGTGTGGTTGGAGATGGGCACATGATGTAATGGCAAAATGGACCAAGCGCAGATGCCTCCCTCACTGTATTGCTAGCACACATGCCACTTTAGGCTCGGTGGCTATACAGAAGGGAGAGCTGGCCGATTTTAGTGCCATCCCAATGCCCACACATCAGCCTGCAGACTACAGCAGGCAGCAAGGCAGGGAGGCTTATAATTTGATATGAAGAGCACTGCTCCACAGACTCCGTACTCCCAGCCACTCCCCCTGAAATGTTAACCTGTTATTACTCAATTTGTTTGACTGACATTTATAAGAAAGAGACCACAGTGGTATAGGATAAGAGGATCGTAGCCATTTAATATCCTGCTGGAATATTCCAGAGAAATAACACCAATGACTGATGTAAATAAAATCTGTCACAGCACATCCAAGGACCAGCCATACCATTATTGTTTACTAGCAGCCCGTCTCGATGTTTTCCAGGTATGATGAGCACAATTTACATTACAGAAGAACACATTCATTGGTGGTAGGCACGGGGTGACAAAGCGATTTGCCTGGAATCACAGGATGTTGAGCTGATGCCGAGATTCGAACGTAGCTCCCCAACTCTAAAGTTCGCAATTCTAGAACTTGTGGCGGGAGGTGTGTCTAAAAGTATATGTCAGTGCTGGCCATCATTGAGAGACAGAAAATAACAACAAAAGAGTGTTCTAATGCAGGTAGGGTGGGGGTCTGCACTGAGCACAAGGAGTCAAACACAAGCCCATTTGGTTTGTTAATAAAGCCCTCACTCACCGACCTGGTCGGTGACTTGCTTCATCATCGGGCCCCACCGGGTGTGACCGAATGTCACCCCGGTGTGCTGCAACGCCAGAGTTACTGCGGAGCTGGTCTTGTGAGGATGGAGGGGCTATGTGATAAGTAACGTGAGAAGTGTAAAGAGTGGTGGTTTAAAATTGTCTTGTATGTATCAAAAAATTATTTATTAGCTGATCATCAAGGACAAAGTAAAAAATGTGTCCATAAACAAGGCCAACTAATTGGATGGTCTTGTACCAATAACATTAAGTGAGAGTGTGGTTGGTCAACATGTTTCTGCCCAAGCGGTATAGTTAACCAGGCATTCATCAGGACCTAGAGTGTAAACCCCGGCGGTATGAGCACGCTAAGGCCCACCCGACCGTAGGCCTTGAAAGTGAAAAATTTGTGTCTGTGAAGTAAAATGAGGGGGGCTCCACCGGCCAAAGGGCGGGAAGCACACAACCTCAGGTTTCCAAAAATATAGAGACCAAAATTAAAACCTGTGAAGATAAAAGGTACAAACAGACATACACAAAGACAAACAAAAAAGGTTAAAATCATTTGTCAATAAGGCTCATATGTTAAAGCCTGTGACTAGTGCTCAAGGTGCTTGGGGGTGCACATCTCGTACAAATTAGCAGAGGTGCGTGGCTCTGCCTGTGGTCTAGACAGGAACGTATACCATTAAACTTTTAGTCGTGACTGAACAGGCTCACTAGTGTACAATTTGGATTGTCAACAGTGCGCGTGAGCTTGACCATTTGTGAGAGTGAGAGATGGGGGAATTGCGATGTGATGGGCATTCATACACATCTCTGACACTCGAGCGATCAATGGGCCAAGGGCCAGTGATCATTCAACCAAGAGTTTCAAGGGTGAAAAGAGAAAAATCTCACTTCACAGGGGGTGGTATTACACCCCATAGACCTCGGGAGGGGGGAGGCAGCGCTTTTTGGCACATCCTGTAAAGGAAAAAGGGAACAAAAAGGGGAACAAGGGACGAACACAATCAGTTGGCTGAAAAGAGTACTTATCTCGTAAGGTCTGTAGCGGTCGCAGATACACTCACGCCCACTACGCCAGTCTCCCGCTGATACACCTGCTCAGCCCTCGGAACCGGGTCTCGCCGATCCAGGCTGGAGGAGTGTGAGTCTATTTATAGAGAGAGGGAGGCTGAGTTGAGCTTCCGGGTCCGGAAGGTGTGTGTAATACGCATGCGTCATAATGGATGGAGTAGAGCGTGAACCTACTTAAAGGAATCGTACCCATTTCCGGGTCGGAAGATTGGTAGTGCGCATGTGTAAGGAAGGTCGGTTTACAAATGTCAGATTCAAAATAAAGTTATTTTAGAACAGAGGCCCAGGGAATATCGTCATTGAGACCAGTAGTATGGGTTCCCAAGCGATATACCCATCTCTGTTCCTTTTCAAACAGTCTGTCTGGGATGTTCGAACCTCCGATGATTTGTTCAATCACAGTCCATCTGAGATCGTTTGTGGTGTGATTATTGCGTAGAAAATGATCGCTCATTTTGGTCGTAGCTTTCTAGCACCTGATATTGCTCCTATGTTCACATACCCTCTGCTTCACTTTTCTCGTGGTCATGCCAACATAGCGGAGAGAGCAGGGGCAAGTGACAAGGTAGACAACATTGATGGAATTGCAGTTGGTATATGCTTTCTGGTGCCAAGTTCTCCCTAGTTCCAGATCCAGGGTTTTAGATGGAGTAGTCAGGTGACAGACCGAGCAATTTGCACATGGGAAATGGCCTGTAACTTTAGGGAGGTTCCAAGCGTCTGTAATACTCCGTGTCAAAGGTACTGTCAGTTGTCTCGGTCTCGTGTGAACAAGAGCGTCCTTTAAACTGTGTCCCTTTTTGAACGAGAATAGAGGTTTTTGCCAGTCTTTCTTCGTGCTCGTGATTATTTTCCAGTTTTTATTTATCGACTTCTTTACTAGATTTGATAGAGTACTGTAGGTAGTGACGCATGTAAGTGGTATTTCCTCCGTTGTTCTCGTAACTGGTTCAAGGAGGGCTTCACGCGGTTGGTTTCGCGCTCGTTTGAAGCCTTTTTGGAGGATACGTTTGGGATAGCCTCTCTGGGTCAGCTTGACTGTAAGGTCAGATGATTGGGTCTTGAAATCCTCTAGGTTGCTACAGTTTCTACGGACTCTTAAATATTGCCCATAGGGTAAGTTCTCCCTCAATGGGCGCAGATGGAAACTAGAAAATTGCAGTAAGTTGTTTTTTGCAGTGGCTTTGTAGTGGGTTTTGGTCGTTAGTGAGGTACCACTGTTCGTAATGACCACATCCAGGAAGACCACCTCCGTGGTACTCACTGTGTGGGTAAATTTCAAACACCTGTTGGTTGTATTGATCCACCCCATGAATTCCATCAGACGTTCCATGCTGCCTTTCCAGATGAGCAGCACGTCGTCTATGTATCGTTTCCAGAAGGTGATGTTCCTCCCAAATGGATTGTTAATGGATTGAATGTTTTTAGCCTCGAAATCTGATACATATAGCCCCGCCACGCTGGGCGCAAACGTGCTGCCCATCGAGGTCCCAGAGCATGGCAGGTACAGCTGGCCTTTGCAAGAGAAAAAATTCTCTTTGAGTGCAATAGTTGCGCACTTTAATACAAATTCCTTGGGGGTGTTGTATTCCCATGTGACCGAGTTGAGAGCTGTACCCAGCACCTTGATAGTTTCATCCTGCGGGATGCTGGTGTACAGACTCTCTATATCAAGGGTTGCTAGGATGATGGTATCGGGCTCAAAGGTGATGGCCTGTAATTCATACAGGAGATTTTTCGTATCCTTTAAGTATGTGGGGGTGTTTTGGACAATGGGTTTTAGAAACTGGTCGCAAAAAGTAGACAGTGGTTCTAGTAGAGACCCAATTCCTGATACTATGGGGCGGCCTGGTGGCGGCAGCCTGTTTTTGTGAGTTTTGGGAAGCGTGTAGAAATACGGGATGATATTTTTACTGGTTGAGAGATAGTCCGCCTCATTCTTGGATAGATGCCCATTCTCTTCGGCTTCCTTAACCATGTTTGTAATCCGGTTTTGTAGATCCGGGGAAGGATCTGTGATGAGTGGAGTATAGTTGTTAGTGTCGTTCAGAAGTGCCTCACAGACCTTCTCATAATCCTTGGTATTTTGAATGACGATACCACCGCCTTTGTCGGCAGGTTTTATAGTGATCTCGCTATTGTTTTTCAATTTCTCCAGTGCCTGATATTCTGCGGTGCTGAAGTTTCCATAAGTCTCGGGTTCAGAGCTAGTTTCCAGGTCCAGAAACACTGCTTGTTCGAAGGCTATAATTGCTGCAGGCACCGTGTGTGGAGGAGGAACAAAGGTTGATTTTAACCTTAGTCCCGTGTCCCCTTTCCTAGTGTCTGCATTAGGATCCTCTTTTCCTTCAAAAAATGCCTTTAGCTTTAATTTGCGAAAGAAGTCTGCTAGTTCGCAGTGTAATCTGAACTTATCCGGGCGGGCAGTGGGTACAAAGCCCAGCCCCTTCTCTAGTACTTTAGTCTCACCACTCTTTACACTTCTCACGTTACTTATCACATAGCCCCTCCATCCTCACAAGACCAGCTCCGCAGTAACTCTGGCGTTGCAGCACACCGGGGTGACATTCGGTCACACCCGGTGGGGCCCGATGATGAAGCAAGTCACCGACCAGGTCGGTGAGTGAGGGCTTTATTAACAAACCAAATGGGCTTGTGTTTGACTCCTTGTGCTCAGTGCAGACCCCCACCCTACCTGCATTAGAACACTCTTTTGTTGTTATTTTCTGTTAATCTATTGGGGACTAAGAATGTTCGCGCTTCTTCCTACCTCTCTCTTTGTTGATAGAGGCATCATTGAGAGACACCAGTGCATTTTTCAAATCGGTGGTAAAAAAATATAAGTATGTTGCTGGAGATGTGGGCCGCCGTGCCACCAATGTACTTACCGGGGGAGGGTAAACACCCATTATTCCGCAACTTTCTTTTCGCATACCATTACTTCGCATACCTTCATTACGAAAGTACCATGACTCCGCAATGCCGTTATAACACATGGCATTACATTTTATATGCTTTTACCACGCATACATTTACAATGAAATTCGTTGTAAATGCATGAATGGTAAAAGCATGTTTTTTTTAATGTTTGGATAAGGTAAGTATGGGTATAGGGGTATATGTTTTGGGGTACTGAGGTGTATGTTTTGGGGTGTTAGGCTATTTTAAGGGTTCAGATATAGTTTTGGGTTATGGGGTACAGGGGTAGTTTTAGGGTTTAGGGATAGGTATGGGTTTTTGGGTTACAGGGGTATTTTTAGGGTTCAGGGGTAGGTTTGGGTTTTGTGGTACAGAGGTGTTTTAAGGGTTCAGGGCTAGGTTTGGGTTTTGGGTTACAGGGGTATTTTTAGGGTTCAGGGCTAGGTTTGGGTTTTGGGGTACAGGGGTATTTTAGGGTTCAGGGGTAGGTTTGGGTTTTGGGGTATAGGGTTATTTTTATGGTTCAGGGCTTTGTTTGGGTTTTCGGGTACAGGGGTATTTTTAGGGTTCAGGGGTAGGTTTGGGTTTTTTGGGTACAGGGGTATTTTAAGGGTTCAGGGCTAGGTTTGGGTTTTGGGGTACAGGGGTGTTTTAGGGTTCAGGGGTAGGTTTGGGTTTTGGGGTACAGGGGTATTTTTAGGGTTCAGGGCTAGGTTTGGGTGTTGGGGTACATGGGTATTTTTAGGGTTCAGGGGTAGGTTTGGGTTTTGAGGTACAGGGGTATTTATAGGGTTCAGGGCTATGTTTGGGTTTTGGGGTACAGGGGTATTTTTAGGGTTTAGGGTTAGGTTTGGGTTTTGGGGTACAGGGTATATGTATAGGGTTAAGATGGGTTAGTGTTTAAGGGTGTTGGAGTATTTTAAGGAGTAAGGGTGGGTTATGATTATGGGTTGCAGGGGTATTTACAGGGAGCAGGGTGGACACCCGGAGCTGGAATGTACAGAACCTGGGAAGAAAAAACAATGAAATATTGGGCACAATGCTCGCTTTTTTTTCCATAATCCCTGCCCCGCACATGCCCAGGCCCCCAGCACACGCCCACACACACGATATGAGACATGGCATAAAGGGCGGAACTTACCACACGCCCCCAGCGTTTGTCACGCCCCCAGCACACACCCACAGCACAACGCAGACATGCCCACAAGGGACTACTTTGCTGGCACGGTTCTTTTACCTTTTAAATGTATATGGTGGGCATCTGCATAGCCTATGTCCTTCTGCTGCAACTGCCCTTTCCAACGCTGTATTGGGTGTTGTGATTGGTGCTGTGGTTCCTGAGATTACCCACCTCAAAGGTTGGGCTCTCTCTTTATTATATTAGTATAAATAATTAAAAAGAGTGATAGGCGAACAATAAACCCATCCCATCACAAGATGATGGGGTCATCATTAAAACAGTTTTTATACCCCACACTTCCAATAGCTGCATCGACTCCCCAGATATTGTGCGAGGCACCACCCCTAACTTATGCAGCTTGAGATACCCCCTCGGAGGGCGCTGTTGTCACTGTCACCCTTTACTAATCATTGGCGACAAGGTTCCCAAGCTACAGCCAACCAGCTCCAACTAAGACAGATGGGTAGCCATCATTTATTCTTCTTAATTAACTTCTAGGCACGGCCCTCAAAGCTAGCCAGGCACTGGCTACACATACTTACTAGTTTCTTTCATATCAAGAATGAGTCGATGTATAGCTGTGCGACAAAATAAAATCACCTCTTCGCAGCTGGTGTCCCTTCAAAACAGAATAAACAGAATAAAATGTACAAATTGGCAACAAGACCTTTCTACAGAGACTGGAGAGTGTTCTTTGCCTTTTAGAAGTTGGTATACCTCAGTCACCAATTTAATTTAATTCTCGTGAATATTACCTGCCGTAAATTCTTCTGCAGTTCCGGGCCAATTGCTTTTCCGCCTTCTTATGGCTGCTGTAAATATTTTGGTCCACTTTAGTCTCCTTGGCAAAGCATAAATTCTTCCCCGTTGATGTGGCCCACAGAGGTAATAATCGGGAGACGGGCCATGTATAAGGTGATAGTTATGTCCAGTGGGAGATGGTCACTGGTTGGGATGGAAAGCTTTTGGAATTCTGTTACTTGCCCATAGAGGCGACTAGACGTGAAAAAATAATCAATTATTGATTTAATTAACCCCTGCGTGTCTTTGTTAGATGCTGGTTTAAGGCCGTAGCGCTTTTGTGTTGATTTTAGTCTGTGTGTATTAAGAAATGTATTCATTAACACTCCAGCCTTATCCATAGGCAGTACTTCATCTGATTCCATTCCAAGATTTTGCGTGTTGAAGTCCCCAGACATTACAATCCCACAATTTGGTTGACTGCTCAGTGTTTCCTCAAGGGTGTCCACTAATGCCCTCATGTCACTGTGTCTGCGAGCCTCATTACTATTAAAGTAAATATTCAGGAGAACGATCTTAATTGGGCATCCGTTTAATTTCAATCCTTGCAATAGGGCTGCCTGAATCATGTCTGTGTTTATTAGAGGTTTTATTTTTATGTAACTACTAATTCGCGTATATATTGATAAGCCCCCTAATCGTCTTCCAGATATATTACACTTTTTTGCCGGCTGCTGCATTTCCATGAAGCCTGGTATTACTGTTGGAACAAGTGACCAAGATTCTTACTGACATAACAGGTCCCCAGACGGCAAGAATTCAAATGCTTCCTTATTATGTAGTGTGGTTTTTAGCCCATAAACATTCCAAGAGATCACTTTCAACAAGTTGTCTGATTTATTGCTCAAGAACCCGTTTCCTTGTGTGCTATGAGCACATACGCCTTGTTTGAATGGACTTGGGCAAAAACTGTGGGGCAGATTTATGTTAACTGGCGCATCCCCAGGGATGCGCCAGTTAACATGCGCCACAGTGCGCCACAGCTCCGCCAGCCATGGTGCGCCGCATTTATAATGCGGCGCACCATGGTGCAAAAACGGCACAGATGCGTGACGCATCTGTGCCGGAAATGTGGCGCATTGCTGGAGTTGCGTCGCAAGCGCGACGCAGCTCCAGCAAGGCTCGGGGGTGCCCCATTTTAACAATGCTGCGTCAAGACCTACGCCTGCTTCAAGCAGGCGCAGGCTTTTGACGCAGCATTGGCTTAAAAGTGACTGAGTGAAATCTCATAGATTTCACTCAGCCACTTTTGCGAGGCGCACCTGCCCCGGAACGCCCACCCTGCGCCGGAACGCCCTGAAGCGGCGCAGGGCTTTACAGCGTGACGCATCTGCCTAGATGTGTCACGTTGTAAATCATTCGTAGGGATGCGCCACGTTTACGCCGCCTTGCGTGACGCAACAGCGGCGTAAACGTGGCGCAAGGGCCTCATAAATCTGACCCCATGTATTTAAATATTTTGCTGAGAAACGCAAATATCTTATAAAATGGTAAATTCCTGAAGAGTTTTGATACTTTACTAACAGGGCTGGCTTAGACAGATGTCTGTTTGAGGAAAAGCTGCTCAAATTCTGTGCTGGTAAGACAAAGGTCATTTTGTTTGCTGAGCAGTTTGTGCTAAGGAAAGAAATTCCAGGGGTTTATTTCGGCATTTTTCAATCAGTTCATGTGTCCCAAGACCAAGGTATCTGGAAATGTGGCTGAAAAATGTTTTGTTTTGTGTTAAAGAACGGGTCAATGTTGTCAGTAACACTATTTAGTATCACATCATGTGCTCGTGTAAGACTTCCTGCTTTGACCCCCCCATCTCAATATAGTCAGTGAAAACGAAAGTTGAAACCCCTGTCCCTCTAGGTAGCTCCTCGAAGCATTTGACATTGAGGGTTTAACCATATTTTATCTATTTTTGGTAAATTGTACACGATTGGTGCTGGTGGCACTGTATCAGGCAATGAAATGAAGCACAAACCGACTAGCGGGTCCCATAAATCTTTGGGATTAAATAAAAAAAACAGACCATAAATGACTTAGTAAGTCAAATGTTTTTCAATAATGACGAAATAAATACACGAGTTGAATGCATGGCTGCCATTTAACGCGGCTGGAGGTGAACTCGGTAAGCATTCTATGTTTAAAAATCATTTTTGATCTCCAATGAGTATTTTTTCTATACATATATATATTATTGTCGTTTCAGAGAATGTATTGCTTTTTACTGTTGAAGGGTATTTCCGAAGCGTGTTGGGCATGCATTATTTGTTAATTGATGGATTATGAAAGGAATTATTATGGATTACAAAATTGGACAGGTATAGTATAAAATCATATCAATAAAAGATCGGGAAAGATCCCTCTGTAATTGGGATTAGGATCCCGAAATTCAGTTTGCATTTTTTGATGCTGATGTGGTATAGTATCAACAAACAATGGTCCAAACCGAAATAATTTCAAATCAACATACAATGTATTCACAGTTGATCATTTTACCTTTTTGGGCGAGCTTTTGAATTGATCTACTCTATTGAATCTATCGATAATGCTTTTTGCAACACCAAAGCAACTACCTGACACAAAAGCGAAGATTATTCAAAAAAGGGGAGTTTAATAAATTACTCCATCTCAACTCATTAATTATATACATCTGTATATTTTGAATACTAACGGTTAAAAGGAGAGCAAGCTGCTTCTAAAATGGTGCAAGAAAAGGAAAAAAGGGGGTAGTGATTTAAAGGAAAAGGGTGTAAGCCTCAAAAGAAAAGTGACATAAGAAAAATTAAACAATTCTGATTAGTTAAATCAAAGCTGTTAAAAAGATTCAGCTTATTTATCAAAAGACCACTATTAGTTTCCACTTATTTTAACATTTATACAGTCATAAATCACATGTATTACGTATTTTTTAAATGAAGGTTGGTCCAATTTGCATGTAAAGAAGCGTCAACGTTTCGACCCGTCTTTTGGTGCAGGTGTAATTAGGGCCTCGACCTGCGGGTCTTCCTCAGGACATATATGGCACAACCTTTTAAACCGTAGAGTTCTCAAGGCGTAAACGCACGGGTTTCTAGTGGGTGACCTCCGTCCTCCTGCTTCAGGATGGACGTAGTGGGTAGATGACCGTGGTTAGTTCACCACCCAAGAGGGCTAGGGCGCGTCTGTCCTAGATATTCCCAATAGTAATTAATGGTGCAGACACAATTTGCACAGAATCAACATGGAGCACTCGTGAATCCGACACAGCGGTCCGGTGAATCGGTAGGAACGCAACGAGAACAGCGTCCACTGGTGCGTTTTAAAACGGGATTGGAATTCCATAACAACGCCAGAACTCCAAACCAAACCCGAATCTGGAAGCCTCCTTTTAAAATATCCTTCGAGCGGTGCTTTTTTTTGGGAACACGCGAGTGCTCCATGTTGATTCTGTGCGAATTGTGTCTGCACTATTAATTACTATTGGGAATATCTAGGACAGACGCCGCCCTAGCCCTCTTGGGTGGTGAACTAACCACGGTCATCTACCCACTGCGTCCATCCTGAAGCAGGAGGACGGAGGTCAACCACTAGAAACCTGTGGGTTTACGCCTTGAGAACTCTACGGTTTAAAAGGTCGTGCCATATATGTCCTGAGGAAGACCCGCAGGTCGAGGCCCTAATTACCCCTGCACCAAAAGACGGGTCGAAACGTCGACGCTTCTTTACATGCAAATTGGACCACCCTTCATTTAAAAAATACGTTATACATGTGATTTATGACTGTATAAATGTTAAAATAAGTGGAAACTAATAGTGGTCTTTTGCTAAATAAGCTGAATCTTTTTAACAGCTTTGATTTAACTAATCAGAATTGTTTAATTTTTCTTATGTCACTTTTCTTTTGAGGCTTACACCCTTTTCCTTTAAATCACTACCCCCCTTTTTTCCTTTTCTTGCACCATTTTAGAAGCAGCTTGCTCTCCTTTTTACCGTTAGTATTCAAAATGTACAGATGTATATAATTAATGAGTTGAGATGGAGTAATTTATTAAACTCCCCTTTTTTTAATAATCTTTGGTCAGGTAGTTGCTTTGGTGTTGCAAAAAGCATTATCGATAGATTCAATAGAGTAGATCAATTCAAAAGCTCGCCCAAAAAGGTAAAATGATCAACTGTGAATACATTGTATGTTGATTTCAAATTATTTCGGTTTGGAACATTGTTTGTTGATACTATTAATTACCCAGGTCCATGAACCGCATTGGGTTACCCCATTCTTGTAATGGCTGATGTGGTATAAGCAGGGCTACTGGAATCATGCAATTCTGCAGCCGCACGATTTTCGCATAATTATGGCTTTGCAGCGTTTGCCACATAATCCATCATCTAAAACATAATCTGCAGATTTTAACCAAAACATTTTTTATTTCAAGCTCAAACGGATCAAAAGTTGCAATAACTATGAAGGCTCGGGTTCCTGCGCACTGCAAGGCTTTTCGCAAAGGTTGACTGCTCATCTTTGAGTTGCATTTAGGTGTGAAATTAGTACTAGTTAAGGTGAACTCTTTTTTCAGACGCTGTTACCAGGTAAAACAAGCATTTGCAATGCAATGGGTCTCGCATTTGGAAGAGGTGGAGCTTTTGTCATTATATTCATAATGTATTTTATCTATGTATGTGTTTGCCTTTGGAACCTTATAAGTGTTTAGATATGCAGCACATTATCCATAACTTCTACATACATCCACAGATGCGGAGGTGCACTGTAGAGGGAGTGTTCCTTCACATACTGGGGCAGACTATGCCTACTCAGTGTACAAAGATGTCTCTTTAAGGAGGCTGCAATGGCACCAATCCACCGACAGAGGTCCCTTCTGAAAGCTCCCTAAAATGGGCGCTGCAGCAAGCAGGGTTGGGTATATTAATGTGAAGGTGGTGACACCCGAATGTGGGTCACTGCCACTTAAGCTCTTATGTACCTGAGTGCTTTTGACATGCTGCTTACACCTTAACGAAGAACCAATCAAGTGCATACAAAACATACAGAAGTGGGTCCCTCCTTTGTCCGGACACTGATGTGGGTCTGGGCCACTGAGTGTCTCAAGGCAAAAAAATGAGTTCTGACCTGCGACCTGTGTAGTTAGCCTGATGAGTGCTTTGACTGCAGTGTCATCCTTTTTCTTCAGAGGTGCGGGGGCTTAAGGAGGGGGTTCTATCAATCTTCACATGTTTTTTCTGCGGACAGAGAAATGCTGGTGCAGTCCCATTAAAAGCATAGCAGCGACGCAGAGAAGCAATTGGACTCACCTGTTAAAAGTGAAACAGCAATATAGACCAGTGCTGCAACTCTCCCATTAAATGCTATGCCAGGAAGCGCTAGTATTTGTTAATTAGGAGCACTTTTTTTTTTTAATGGCCTTGATCATTGACACCTAGGCAAAGTAGGCCTTTTGGGTCAATAATTGTTTTGCAGTATTGACTGCCAAGGGTATACTTTTGAATCTTATCGCTGCATGTTTACCCTTGCATTAATTTTACTCTATAACACTTGCACAAACTTGTATTACCCTCCTTTTGACCCACTCCCCACACACCCGAATGCACCACCCGGCAATCCTCAAAAAGATCTCCGACAAAGTGACCCTTCGGGGGACCCGTAGGGAATTGCTGCGCAGGCCCTACGAGGAGCAAACGCCCGATGGTAAAGCATGACACCCTTCGGGGTGTGTGAGGGCAACAGAGGATGTAGATTGACTTTCCCTCTCACAGTTATGGGTCCTTTATACCCAGGATTTTCTTTTTCTTCTATTCTTTCACTGTATGGCTGACTTTTTGCACCCTGATGCATGGGTGACTTTTTGCACCCTGGCATAGGAACTTTGTCCTCTTTTTGATTAAATATTAATATAAGGAGCGCGGACACTGGACCTTAATTAGCTCCTTGGTCCCCCCTCTCTCTTTTGATAAATTATTTAGGAGCACTGGCACATGGTGAGAACTGGTATTGCTGTCCTGACCTGCTGAAAGTATTGAGACCTTCTTTACCAAGTGCAGATATCTGTACACCAGTCCGGTGTTGTGGCATATGGCTACACAGTAGTCCTGCCCACTTCAGGAGAGTGCAAAGCGCTCTGCTCCACAAGGCAATACATTAATAAATAATGCAGATTACACGCTGCTCGTGGTTCCTGGACAAGAGGTGGTTGCGTGTTGCAGGGTGGCGCAGGTCTTATGAAGTCCTAAAGATGTACCATCAGAAGGAACCCTGAGGCTGCGATGCCCATACAGGAGGTGGGACCATCTCGTGCTGTGCCAGGAGCTGAACAAGTTGACCTAAAAATAATGCTAGAGCACAAAGACAACCTGAAAAAAAAACCTTGTCACATGTTAAACAATTAGCCAACATGCTCATTTTATTATATAAAGAAACACTCCCTGCGGTGCCAGGCGTTAACAATAAAAACAAGCAGCCAGGCCTGCACAGCGCTTTCTGCCTGTTCAGAAAAGTGCATGCTGTGGGCTCGTGTTTGGGCGCCGTACATATGTATTGTACTTTGATAATTCCACTGTTGGTTGTGTGGGGACCGTTGGGAATGTTGGGAGAGTTGAGCTGGGATAGGCAACTGGATGGCAGGAGCAGCTCGGCACTTATCTGAGAAAAGAGGCAAGGCCGGGAAGGAGGGGGACAAAGGAGATAAACAGAACAAGTGCGAGTGGACACTCATTACTAATCTCATTTCTATACAGAGATCCTATGAAAATTGTTTTAAAAAGAACCCTTCATTGCCAGACGCAGTGCATTTGAAACATGACTCTTACTTTACCAATTGCCAGAGAGTCATTCCCTTGGCCAGAGTTGATTACCAAACTATATTAGAGGGACTTCGACAAATACCTTTTTTTAGCTATTACAGTTTGTAAATCTTCGTAGCTTCACTTAAAATAAAGGAGAAAGGTTTGTCGCTATGAAAAGGATTGTGGGTATGCAGAATGCACAGTAATGTTTCCTGCTTGTTCCCCGACAAGCAGCCAGGTCTGTGTATCTCTTTCTGCCTGTTCAGAAAAGTGCATGCTGTGGGCTTGTGTGTGGGCGCCGTGCATATGTATTGTATTTTGATAATTTCACTGTTGATTGTGCAGGAAACGTTGCGAATGCTGGGAGAGTTGAGCTGGTTCAGCAAAATATAACAAGCAGCATGCGCTGCCCGCCCCTTAGGCACACTGGCTCCTGCCTCAGCCTTGCGCATGCGCTGCTGCCATGTTTAAGTCAGGTAGAGATGCGTGACACAAAAAAAAGTGCAATCTGGCGGACAAAAACTGTAGTTGGTGGCCACTGCTTCAGGACTACATGGAAGTCAGTTTAACATTATCAGCCACTAAAAAGCAAGCTAACAGGAGCCACGCCAACATTCAGCAAAAGGCAAGCGGCAGGAGAAACTACCGGCCGCTTGCCAACACATACAGACTACTTTATGTCTCGTTGAGACAGCGCCTGCAGAGTATGCGCTGCCAAGGCGAGACCTAAAAATGAAAAAATAATGAGGTAATACTATCACAAAAGGTACCACATTATACCACAAAATTTGCGTTGTCTTGATGCATAATTTAGTCAACCCTGCCTCATAATTTGGTACTCCTCTACCACATAATAACAATGGCCCTATGTATAAGGTGTAGGAGGAGACTTTATTTGTTGAAACAAGGAGTGTGGCTGTTGAATAATCTAAGACTACATAAATGTATCAGTGGCTGCCAGTGGGCACCCCCCCCAACATACAATGCAGTTGAAAAAAGCATGTCCCAAAATGACCATTTCATCAGTTACCACCAAATGTGACAGCCTGATACTACCATGTTGAAAGGAGTATCTCTTTGTGTGGATGCACATATTCCGCAGAGTTGAGCACTGTGATGGTGAGCAGCTCCCTTGTGAAACTATGTAGAACACCTTCATTGGGTCTCGTGATCTGATTATGCAGCGCAAGAAATAAACTGGATAGGTCATGATAAAATCAGGAGCAGTGTAGGCATAGTGCGACCCAGCCAGAGACTTTCAAACCTACAAGGGGGCGCCACACCAAAGGGCTATTTGTGTTGCCCACACCCCTGCATAGGCATTGGAAGCCTAGTTCAGTATGACACCAGAAGTTACCTCACCTTCAGATGTTCATAAGGGGCCTTGGATCTATGCTTTTCCCCTGTCCCTATTTCTGGTCAGAGAGGGTGTTAATGGGGGGATACATACCGTGAAGGTGGGCTGCACCCGGCTCAAGGTGTGCATCCAGGTTTCTCATTTGCTCAGGGAAGCACTTGCTGGCAAAGGCAGCACTTGTGGGTGAGCACTCTGTCTTATGGCCTCAAAAAAGATCTCCTGTCACTTGGTCAAGCCCGTAAAGTCAACATAGTGTATGTAGTAAGGTTACAAAAATCAATTCTGACTTTTTCAATTATTGTTTTATAAATCAAAGGAGCCCTTATTCACCAATATTAAGATGATATCAGTCAATATGCCATTATCTATACTTTCCAGCAAAGCTGCAGACCCCTAATTCCTTGCCCAGCTAGCCCATCCTCTTTGGATGCAGCTACACTGATAGAGGGTGAGGGTGGAATTACTACTCCTGTAGATGCCTATTTCTTAGCTTGGACGTTTGCACTGACTGTAAAACAACCATTTATGTGACTTTGATCTCATCTGATCTGTTTCTTTTCAGACTAGGTGGACCTTCACACATTGTATTGTATTGTATTGTATTGAATAACACTTATGTGGTGCCTTGAAGCACTTGCATAGATGGGTACCATGCTATACATTGTAGGGTGTGCTGTTGGAAGTGTGTTGTCTTTGCTTTGATCCTGTGTGGTAAGTGTTTCCATGTCATGACAGAGGACCACCGAGGTGTGGTTATCGTGTTATGGGACACAGTGCATAGCAGTGTAATGGATGAAGTGTGAGAGAGGCACACACCTTATAGTTTTCAATCCACTGGCTGCTCTGAGCAGTTCTGCAGGTCCCTTTATGGCATTCCTCATGATCACAGTCCACTTTGCTGGTTACTGCCCTAGGTTGTATTTTCTAAAATATTTTGCTTAAAAATGATGATCCTGAGCAGGCATAGGTTAGAGGGAGGAATGGTGGTGATATCTGCTGGGATGGTCTTTGTTAATGTCATCCTATATTTTGTTGTCATTCTTTCAGCTGTTATTTTATTGGGCCTGCCCCCTGCTTTTGCGTTATGTGGCATTTGTACTCATAAACGAGATCATCTATTCAGCATATTTCTCTCTATATTTAGCTGCCCCCTGATCAGGGATAGCCTAAAATCTTCAACTCTTCATGTTCCCTCGGATGTACTTTTAGTTGCTAACAGTGGTCACAGCCTCAGGTGTGGGAGACAAATTTTCAAGGAGCAATCAGCAGAAGGGTCACCCCGAAACTCCGAGGTGTGAGGTGAATCATATGGCTGTATTGAATTGTACTGTATTGCAACATTTATATAGTGCTTACTAGCCCTTTTTATGGTGCTGAAGCACCTGCCAACATGAGTAGCATGCTACAACATGTAGGCTGTGTGGTTGGAAGTGTGCTGTCTTTGGACCTTATTTATGTGGCTTTGCGACAGTTTTGCGCTGCTGTTGCATCACTTTTTGTGATACATCGGCAGCGTAAAATATGCCCCCTGTTGCACCCTATCTACAAAGTGACCCATCTAAGCAGATGCCTCACTTTGTAAACCCCTGCGTTACATTATACCTGCGTCAGGTATAATGTATGCAGGGGATTTCCCATACAAGTAAGTCTCATAGAAGTGACGCAGTGAAATCTATGAGATTTCATTGATCCACTTATAGGACGCGAATGGCATGTGTAAGGGTGACGCAGTGCTATATCCATAGCCCTCCCCCCTGCATTGCTGGAGTTGTGCCATGCTTCTGACACAACTCCAGCAATGCGTCGTTTTTGCCTTCATAGGTACGTCAGTAAAACTGACATATTTGTCATTCCTTGCGACATGTTGCATCATACCGTAAATATGATGTATCCATCATGTCGCAAGAAGGGCGCAATGAAAAGTGACGTGTTGCTGTTTCCAAGCAGCAATGCGTCACTTTTCATAAATGAAGCCCTTTGTTTTTATCCTTTGTCTTTGGAGAGTGTGTCCATGTCATGCATAATGACCACCAAGCTTGGTTATCGTGTTATAGAACTTAGCACTTACAAGTGTGATAAATGAATAGTGTGAGAAATTGGGTTATTGTACACACCGCATCTGCGGCTCTCTGCATTTTTCTTACTTGGCCCAGACTTCTAATTGGTCTTCGCCTGGAACAAACCTCCTCCAGGTCACTCTGACCTGGTCCTAGTTATTAAAGGCAAAATATGCACATTGATAATGTCCTGATGATGATCCTATATCTTTTGTAAGGATCGAAACGCCATCGACTTTATGTGCACCATATACACTTCTTTATTTAATGCTCATTTTGTGTAATAGTGTCTCCACTGTAATTTGTTTGTCATGTTAAAATGTGCCCCACACAAACAATTTACTCTGAGTCTTTGTGTTTTCATGTTGTACGTCCTTCCCACTAAGTTGGATACAAGCTTGTGTCCCACTTTAATTGTTTCTTGCTTTATTTTGTATATATTTAAGCAACTGCATATTAATAGCTGTTTGGGTCTGTATTTATTGTTCACTCACATTTACCCTTGTCTAGGGACCACTGTCCTTAGAAATAATTGATTACCCAAGGTCCCTAACCAATTGTATTTGGGTTTCCCTTGTGTTTTCTAACAACTTTTTTAAAAGTGGCAATTTCAGAATTAAGACTTAAAATCTGACTTTACCATTACAGAAGGATTTAAATTACAATTAATTTAAGACCAAACTTGACATTCCTAGCTGCACCCAATCAAAAGTTACCACTTATTAAATGTACTATGGTAACCCAATGTCATCCTGTGGGAGAGGTAGGCCTTGCAGCAGTAAAGAATGACTTTAAGAGATTTTCAGTACGAGGACATGTAACATTTTAAAGTACATGTCAAACTTTTTAAATGCACTGCACCCTGCCCAATGGGCTGTTTACGGCCTACCCTAGTTGTGACTTACATATATTAAAAACGAAGGATTAGGCCTGGTAAAAAGTTTTATTTTGACAGGTTGAAATGGCAGTTTAAAAACTGCACACAGACTAAAATGACAGGCCTGAGACAAGTTTAAAAAGACTGGGGTGCCACAATATGCGCTGTAGACCCACTTACTGGGGTCTTTTACATCAATTTAATGTGCCAATTGGGAATTTGACCATTGTACCATGTTTTAGGGAGAAAACAGAAGCACGTTAGCACTAGTTAGCAGTTAGTAAAGTGCATAGAGTCCTAAAACATCAAAAACAAATTCAACAGAACAGGAAGGGTAAAGTCAAAATGTTTATGGGTGACCCTGCAGAGAGGTACAGGTCCAACAAAGAGGTGTTAGAGGTAGGTGAACAGTTTCTGATTTTCAGTTGGTTGGTTGCTTTATAGTAGCTCTTATGATCACAGGCACATACTTCACAAAGATATATATTTTTAAAGTTTATGGTCTTGAGCAGGCATAGATTGGATGAAGAAATGGTCGAGAGATCTGCTGGATAGTCTTTGTTAATATCATCCCACATCTTATTTTCACTGTGAGGTGCCAGCAAGTGGTGATATTATGTGTCTTGTCAGAAGCTGCTGTGGCGGACTGAATTAAAGTGCTCCATTGGCCAGCATCCTGAAGCAGATTTGTTCAATTATTCTAAACTTGTTCAGTTGGTGATGGGTGGATCAGTAGTGTGGACTGGTAAATTGTGGGCCCGTGGACATGGCCCACAGGACCTAGAACAATTTTATCTTATTTCTGTGTGTTAGACTGTCAAAAAGCATAAGGGAATTCATTTGCAGCGTGTATGAAAGACAATAGAATGATAGACCACTGCATGTTACGGTATTAGTGTAGGCCAGAATGGTGATATGTGTGGTATTCCAGTTGCTTTTATATAGGGTAACTCCCGATTTCTAGGCATTAATGTGTTGCACCGGGTAGCACACTGCTCCGGAATCTAAGGTTATTTTTTTTGTCCAGTGGTTATTTATGGTTATTGGGATTTGTCTTATACTCTTAAGGAAACCATTTATGTATTTACTCCAGTTGCTATGTGGGTAGATTAAATGGGAGTTAGGCGTGATCTTTAGTGGGAGAAAGGTGTGTCAGTTCATGCACATGATTGGCGGTATTCATGAATGAGCAGTAGGAGATTACTGTCAGGTTGCAGGAAAACAACTCTTTGGAGGATAGGCTGTGACCTTTCAAATGAGGTGTGGACAATTAAGGATAAGGCAAACATGCATGCGTCTAAGAGTAAACTGTGCTCAGAGAGAGCAGGCTTGCAGAGGATTAAAAGTCAGTAGAGGATCATTTGAAAGGAAAGGACACACAACAACTGGAAAATTTAAGGCAAGGTCCGTTTGCCTGTGAATAGAGAAAAGGCTTTTAGGCATTGCATGCAATCTGAAGATACCAAATCTGTAAAGGGAAATAACATTATTTGCATGTGAGACAAGGCTATAATAGGTACTTTGGATAAACAATAGATTCAGGGCCTTATTTATGAGGGCTTGCGCTGCCTTTGCATCGCTTTTAAGGGATTCTGTGGCAGTGTAAACAAAGCACCACACTGCGCCCTATTAACAAAGTGACGCATCTAGACAGATGGGTCCCTTTTCAAAACCCTGCATTACATTAAACCTGCGTCAGGTATAATGTATGCAGTGTGGGCGTTCCCCTGTAAAAACATATCTTAGAAGTGGCACAGTGAAATCTATGAGATTTCACTGCACCTACGACCTGACTCCTTCACATCCTTACGCCTGCTTCTTGTAGGAGCAGGGGCGTAACATAGGTGCCCGCAGCCCACGCGGTGCAGGGGGGGGCAAAGCTCCAGGGGGCCCCCTCGGCACTGCAATCTGGCCGGAGAGCTCCTGATTGAGCCCGGATGGTGGCCCCTCTGCGTACCGTGCAGGGAGGCCCCCTCAATTTTCGTTACGCCAGTGTGTAGGAGTATGGGTGACGCAGGGCCTTTTACATGGGACTAGCCCCATGTGTAATGAGACATTGCTTGAGTTGCGTCAGTTTACCGACACACTCCAGCAATGCGTCATTACTGCGCTACCAGCTAAGTCAGGATTCCTGACGTATCTGTCCAATCCTTGCTACATGGAGCGCCATCGTGTAAATACACGCGCATCCATGGTGTCGCAAAGATAGCGCTATGAAAAGTGTTGCATCCCTTTTTTTCCCAGTGATGCAACACTTTCCATAAATGAGGCCCCCAGTATTGTAGTTGCACTTATATAGCGCTTCCCAGCCTTGAAGACGTGCTAAAGCACATGCTCACATCTGTAGCCCAAGCCCAGCTCTGCTTTAAGACACGCTGTCCCACGCAGACACCTGCAGTATTCCACATCTCGTCTCAATTCTCCCTGTTTGGTATCTTTCGCGTCTAGCACTGGCAAGGCAATCAATGCCTTCAATCACTTATCGCTTGAAAACCGGAAGGCCCACGTATGGGCCCACAATCCTACCATAGGGCCATTAATCTTACCCACACGACAACCACTCTGCACCCTCTGGCCCTGGCCCGCCATTTATCCTCATTGGACATCTCAGCAGGAAGTGATGAGGTCCCTAGAGTTCGATCCGGGTTCATAAATCCACACCGGATACTTTCCAGCTGAAGTGTAGCCCAGGGAGGTCAGCAGTTTGGTCTGCAGACAGCGTGGATTCAGGATTTGTTGGCTGACCTTTTTTCTACCCCTTTTTACTGCAAAGATATTTCTCCGGAGTCAAATGACATCATGGTAGCTCTTTGAACAAACTTTTTTTTTTTTGCCAAAAAGGTGAACAGCGTTTAAAAGCGGTCATAATTTAAAAGTCATTCTTCAGTATTTCTCCCATAACAGCCTTATCGTCCTCCTTGAAACTGGGACCTATAAACTGCACTTTATCTATCAGTGGCAGAAAAATACAGAAGAAGATCACTGTCGCCCAAGACACAGGAACAAATAATCGGTTTTCATGACATGCTTGGTCTCTTTACATATTTGAGCTATAATTCAGACGAGATTGCATCTCAAAACTCGTGAGAAACCTTTTCTGAAGTGAGCACACAATTTTAGCCACCAAGCATGGTAGTGAGGCGTGCTGGAATTTTCCAGAAACACTGGTTCCACACTCAGTAGACTTTCATCTGTCCTAGCTGTTGTCTGTCAGTAGTCAGTTACTGGGATCTCCTTTGGACCAGAACGATCAGGGCTCCGGGCAGTTCACTGTGGTTTCTTGTCATTGCCACTCACCTGTGGCAAATTATAGCCCCATGGGTTCTGATAAGAGTGGTCTACTTGGGCTTAAAGGGCCAGGAGCTCCTTCCACATTAAATGTGGGCGGAGCCGTGGTTCATGCTTTTAAACAAGTGATATCTGGGGAGATCACAGAGGCTCATAGGGTCCTCATCCAATCCTCCTTCTCCAAGCAGCTCCAAGCATCAACTCCCCAGAGGGAGAATAAGTTCCCACCCGCCTTAACCCCTTGGGCACGGCCGCGATTCTACGCCTGTGCGGCACTTTTATTGAGTGGGCGGGTTCATGATGGCCCCCAGCCGTCATCAGCACACGAGCACCGTGATGCATGACGGCCCGGTAGTCGCGTGCACACCTTCATCTATGACTGGATCACATGACTCAGCAAAAGCCCTAAAACTGTACACTCACTCCACTTAGTCACAACATTCAACCCTTCACACAAATGCAAAGGCTAACCAATATACGCCAGGCCGGCTACAGTCTACAAAAAACTCACACTACTAACTGGGGTTATAAAAGCAAGCAGATGCTCTGTACCCATAAGGCATATAACCTCCCAACCAAGTGGTCGTGGGAATATCTGTACAGAAAGTGAGTACTGAACCTGGAAAAACCTAATCAAGTTATTAATCATGAATTAAATTCATGCATAGAATCAAGGAGCCGAATTTGATTCTAATTTTGGCGTGCCTATGTACTAATATAGTGGAATTTCCAATTGCATCTAATAAATAGCAAAGCGACTAGGGTATCTCGAGATTAACTAAATAGTCATATTTATTACTAAAGCACAGGGAAAGGCACTAGGAGCCTGCACCAGTCAGTCTAGTGTGGTGGCAGTTAGATTGAGGGCAGGGTGCACCCTCCTACGTCCCCAATAGTGAGGAAAAACCCCCAAAAGATAAAAAACAGAAAATGGCTCTACACTCAATCAATCATTCAATCAAACGAGCTTTATTCGATTTCAGGGAATACAATCATAAAAGCATATACATATAAAAACAAATTCATCTAAAAACATCTATATACATCGGTCTGCCAAATTACGATAATAGTTTCAGACATTACTTTCCATCATATAAATCATGCTCACAAGCAACCAGTCCCCGAAATTCAATAATTATTTACCATCCTGGTTTTCATCACAGTCTTTAAAAACCCTGCCATAGAACTAATACACTCAAATGCTGCACTAAACTACGAATTAATGGAAATTTGTCTCCCAAACTGAAATCTCAAATGTTTACAATATGTAATCCTGAATGTAATGTAAATGTCAACAATTAAATGCACATAACATTAACATTGCGTCTCCCAAATTAATCACGTTGCCAGTCAAGATACTGGGAAAGTGTTCTCCTTGTTACCTCGAGATTAACTAAATAGTCATATTTATTAGTCGAGATGATAATTAGTTGTTCAGCTTCGACAGGCCAGAACCATGTCATGATTGTCAAAAGCTCCCTAAGGAAATCACTATAATAATGTCTCAAAAAATTAACAACCCCACTTCATGTTGTGATAAAATGCAATTCATGCTGAATGCATTCTAGCCTTTCTAATAGCTTAAAGGCCTGATTACAAGTTTCGGTGGTCCTGGAGCGGGCTGCACACCACCCCTCCGCTCCAGGACCACCGAAACTCACCACCGCCCCCGCCAGATTACAATTAATTTTGTGGTCTGGCGGGCAGGCGGCATGGAAGTCCCCTGGCAGTGCTGTTTAAAGGCTCATTTTGATCCTTAAACAGCACTGCCGCAGGACTGCCAGTTGACGTTCCTGCATGGAAAGGAATGCACCATGTTGTACATACCTTCCCGTGCAGGAACTGGGGGGTGCAAAACTACAGGGGGGCACACATGTGCCACCCTGCATGCACCCCACTGCAGGGGGCAGTTGTCTCACCGCCACCCTTTTCATGGCAATGCGATCGCCATGAAAAGGGCAGTGTTGCCATGAAAAGGGCAGTGGAAAGGCAACTCAATATTGTGCTCGTCTGAGCCGCTGCGGCGCCTCCAGAATATTTTGGCCTGGGACTGCTGCCAGACTATCGCAGGATCCTTGATCGATGCTGGTAGCAGCGGTTCCATGGCGTTCCGATCACCACACCTATAATACTGCAGGCGGTCCTGCAGTGTGGCGGTGGTCAGACCGCCACCACAACTACTACGACAGTCCCATGGACCGCCTCAGTTGTAATAAGGCCCTAAGTCTCACTGCTTACAGGGGCGGCTCTAGGCTCATGGCAGCCCTGGGCAGGGAGCGTAGGTAGGGGGCCCCAGAAGAGGGGGTCCTAGCGGGGCGGAGCGGAGCTTGGAGGCCAGTAAAGGGGGGTGGGGAGGGGGTCAGGGTGTTTGGAAGTGGAACAGAGCTGGAGGCCGCCAAATCCCTGCCAGGGGCCACCACGCAAATATGTATGCATCCTCAGAGGATTATTATATTAATGATATATATTGGCATGGTGGCCCCTGGAGTTTGGTGGCCCTGTGCAGGTGCACAGCTTGCACATGCCTAAGGCCACCCCTGCTGCTTATATCAGCTACCAGACCGGACCTGGTGTCAATTTGGAGGACGGTTTGAAAAGACCTTATAATGCATTACTGAATCTACTCTAAAACTGGCTACAGAGTGTGGGAGACCGCCACATCATTTTATAAACAGGCTAGGAGCCGCAAAAATAACACATGCAGATATGCAGAAAAGAGGAACATGCTGAAAAGAGGAAATCTTCTGGTTTGATTTTAAAAACTTATTTGTAGTGAGCAACACTGCCAGGTCGTCAGGCCAACAGAGCTAATGTGGAAGGAATCATATTTTTATACAATTGCTTGCCTTTTTGATATACCTCTGTAGTAGTGTTTAACGTTAATGTACAACTGTGCAAATGTACAATGTCAAGTGAAAAAGTACATCTGCAATTTTGAGAGTTTTATCATGCATAGAGTCGTAACTATGAATTAATAATGATGCATTTGAAACAAACTTACTGAGTCATTTAGAAGTGTAAAGAACACTATAGAATAGCTATTTCACATTTTCGTATGAAACATAATTTTTGTTTTTTTATTTCAAAACGATTTATTGGTTATTAGTAAATTGATCATAGGTCATACATATATTGAGAAACCACAAAAATAAAAATATACAGCCACTGTTATTGCATTTCGTTATGCATTACCATAATAATATTAAATGACATCAACAGGACATCTTATTAATAAATAATAGTACGGTAGAAGAGAGGAAAATAAACTAGACTAGAGTAGAAAGAAGAAGTGGAGATAATAACACAATAAGGCAAAGAAAATTCGAGCTTTATCTTAGAAATTCCTATACTAGTGATGAGTTCAATATTCACAGAGGGTTGGGGCCCCATTCCGATTGCGGGCAGATCGCCACCGCTGACCGGGCAGTTGCGATTTGCCCACCACGGTGGCGATCTGCCCGCCATCAACAACCCATTTACCCACCACCACATTAGCATGGCGGTGGGTACAGCAGCGGACGTAAAGTCCGTCCAATGCTTTTCCGCCGTCCAGATTGCCAGCCGGGCGGAAAAGGAACACAATATAGTGGCGGTGCCTGATTCATGCGGTGTGCATGCCCTTCCATGGCGGAGTGGGTGGCTGCACTGGGGGTACCTATGGTGCCCCCTATAATTGCCATACACAAGGTGGCAGGCACCGCGCGGTGCCTGTCACGTTGTGCATTGCAATGCACATCATGCTCCCTTAACATTGCGGCGGGTGCTGTTTACAGCATCGCCCGCCGCAATGTTAATGGCAAGAATGCGCCCACCAGTGTGGCGGGCGCATCCTAATTGGCCTTGCGGGACCGATGCACATCTGGCGGTTTAAATATGCCCATGTGGGTCGGATTTTTGTAATGTGATGTTATACACTCCTGTTGTGTAGAATTACAGTTCTTTTCAGGTCGGAAGGATATCCTGGTAACATTTTTCCAGTTTCAGTTGCTGAGAGTAGTTATACAGCCACTTATTAGGATGGGGTTGAGAAGATATCTGCAATTTAAATCCGTTAGCTGAGTATCATGAGGACCAAGAACAAGATATGAGAAACAAAATATTGGTTTAATTTCTAAACCCCTTCAATACATTTTAAAGACGTTAAGCCAAGATTCCACGAGTAGATGACATTAAAAAACATGTGAGTAAGATCTCCTGTTGTAACATGACAATTCCAGCACAAACTTTGTTTTATACATATGTTGCAGAGTCCAAAAAGATGTATGTAGCAGATGATATTTGGTTTGCAATGTGGAAGGCGTGATTTTATATTTAAAACTAGTGGTCCACATCACTTACCAATTATAAGGAGAGTTATCTTTGGGGGAGTGTAGAGCTCTGAACTGTGACCCTTTTATCCAGTGTTTATCCTCTGCCACTCGTGCCATTCATCCACCTACTGGCGCCGAGGTACTCTGCAGGACGATAGTGGCCTGGTTGGGACAAATTTGGGACTGCTGGACTGCTTGTGATGGCGGAAGAGGACCGCTGCCTAGACGGCCGGCTGCACCCTCCATTCTGGGCTGATGTGCTTGTGCTCTGTGTGGGTACTATAGCCTTTGACCTGCTGCATGGAGCTGGATTCTAGGGTGGCACTCTCTTCTTTCTCCCTCTCTCACTGACAATGGGGCTGGGTGGTGGTGGGCACCGGGGGCCATGGTGGACACATGGGAAGCCACACGCATGTCAACCCTGGGAGGCCTGGGTCTGCACAATGAGGCGCTCTGGGCCTCGTGACGCATCTACAGAGCCCATGCAGGCCCTGGTGCTTAGGGCATGCCCCAGAGGCCCATGCACTGCATAAGGGACCCGCACCAACAAGTGGTCAGCAACAGGCACATGTAGGCAAGGCACCGCTGACACCAACATTGACTGGGCCCCATAACCACCAGGACTGCAGCTCTTGGTGCTTGGGCCTCCTTCTTTCCCCACCCCTCCCACCACCGTCCAGATGATCTGGGGACCACACAGTCTTTGTTATTCCCCTGCACGTTGTGGCCTGGGAGAGAGGTGACCCCATGCTTGGCTGGGGGAAGATGCATCACCCTCCCTCCGAGTTGTCGGCTGTATCACTACTTCCCTAATGGTGCAGTCAATGGCTGGCTGCGATTGCCTGGGACCGGTCCCTTTCGTAGTACACCACCACTAGTCAACATGGAACCACTACACTGCCTGCGACTGGGGTGATTAGTGCTCAGGACATCACCACTCTCCTGCGGAAGTTGTGGGGCTGCTTGTGCTGCACCTCAGTTGGCTGGAAGTTCGGACATGCAAGCAGGCCCCACTGGACGCTGTCTCTATTTGCCACTATTTGCTTTGGTCGGCCTACAAAGTTTTCACATTGGGGACCTACTTCAAGCCCAGTCCATTGTCACACACTGCCTGACTTTGCCGGCATTGCAGACGGGCAGCTCGTGCTGAGGTATACCATTTGTTTTTCTTGCATACAGAAGCAGGTCCATTTCTCTATGTGCATTAGTCCCTTCCACTAGTGGTGTTAACCGATGCTCATCATGGGAACTCTACGTTCCGGTACCCATGGTGTCACTGCACACTCAACCACTGCATCTTATCCAGCGACTGAAGGGGCTGATACCCCAGATCACATTGAGGACCCTTCATCAATTGAAGGTAAACTGGACATTGTCTGCTCGGCAATGAAGAACTCCTTGGTCTCTTTATAACACAAAATAGATACTGTGGCAACAGACCTTACCTTATTACGCGTGGATCATCGCAACTTGGCAGACAAAATCCAAAACATTGAACAGGCAATCTCCATAAAAATGCTGCAAGCTTGCAAGACGGAGAAGGGCTTGTGCACCTTACATGAGCGTGTCCATATCTTGGAGGAAAAAGCTGAAGATGCCAAGGTCCGCTCCCGAAGGAACAATATACACATTGTGGGACTACCCAAAAATGTGGAGGGACAGAATGCAGACTCTTATACTGAACATCGGCTACTCAGCATTCTCCCTCCGACTGCTGTCACCTTTCTTTTCCATTGAAAGGGCACATCAGGTCCCGTTGAGAAGAACCCTGCATGGGGCCAACCTCAGAAAGATGGTATTTTGCCTGCTACACTACCAGGACCAAGATGTAATCCTGCAAGAAGCCTGCAAGCTCTCAGAGCTAGCAGTCAACAATGCACATGTTTTGGTATTTTCAGACTAAACCCTGGTGGTGCAGCGCCAGCGGAACTTATTCCTTGTAGTTAAGCATTGGTTGCGTGATTTGGATATTCAATATTCCCTCCTTTTCCCTGTGCGACTTAGGGTTGTACAGGATGGCAAGACACCTTTTTTCACGGACTCCAAGGAGACCTGGACTGGATCAATAACTCTGCATTGATCCCCTATTACTCGACATAAACTTGAGGGAGTCCCACTGCAAAGTACATGGAGGGGAACCCCATGCTTCGAGTTCAGTCAGGACCTCATAGGCCAGGGACCTGCCACTGGTGCACAGTGCTGGAGGGGGCCCCCTGGAGTTCAGGGCCCCCTGCACCACGGGGGCTGCAAGGGCTATTGTTACGTCACTGACTGAGGACTGCGACCACAACCACCCTGGCAGAGGCAGACGTTGCAGCCAACAAGGGACCTCTCCCATGGCTGCGCACCTCTCCCGACCTGGAACAGATGATCCACGAGAGACGAAAGGCACTGAAGGCGGATGGTTTGGTGCAGCACCCCTCTCCTCTATCAAACCTGCATGAGGAGATGTCCAAATGATGGCTCTTCAATGACCTTGCCTTCCAAATTGAACTCTGTTACGCCACCACAAGTGACTTCACAAACCGTTAACAACCTTGCTGATTAACCGCTGCAACCCGATTGCTAGCCCTGTTTACCAGTAATATTTCTAAGGCTAATGGTCTTTCCTATTATTTGTTACTTGTTTATTGTTTTATTCTCTCTCTCCTCCATTGTACATTTCTCACTTTTAATCTCTTTATTTACAGGTAATGTACACGTTTGTACCCCTCGCAGGGCACATTTTACTTATCAACAGTGCGTGAATTGGTTTTATTGTGGTTGTTTTACACAGGGATTCCTGTGTCTCTACGGCTCACATAGTACCCCCCTTGGACAGTTTCCCGCCATTGGCTAACATGTTACTCAGTTTGGGCGGGTACACGTTGTCCATCTGCTTTCATGGCATACTTCATTTGTTGTCTCACTTTTGTACAATTTTGAGTTGTTTTTTGTTTCGCTGTCCATTCCAATTCTTCACACGCACTGCCTAGTTTATGGTCTTTTGCCCCACCCGCTGTTCCCAGTTGCCCTACATTCAACATCCAGAATCATGGTCCACATTAACCTACTTACCTGGAATGTAAAAGGGATGCACACTCCCTCTCACAGATATGTAGTTTATTCATATTTGTGCCGCAGCTCCACACACATAGCACTCATGCAGGAATCCCACTTAACGCTGATGAAGGATGCAAGACTACAGCAGTGCTGGCGCAGACAAGTATATTCCATTCATTACTCCACATATGCTAGAGGCGCTCTGATATGGATCAGGGCGAGTATTCCCTTCATGGCTGATGCAACAGTTGTTGACTCGGAGGGTTGCTACATCTTCGTTGAGGGACATTTGGAAAGACGTCACATGCTGATTGACTCCATTTACGGCCCCAATTCGGGACAAATGGGATTCCTAGCCAAACTATCGGGGGGCTTGTGATGGATTGGTATAACATGGCTCCTTGGAGGGGACTTTAACAGTGCCTTGAGTGTAGACTTGGATTGCTCCTTCCTCACTTTTCCCCGCATGGTGGCCACTTCCAATGTCCAGGCACTGACTGACTGACTTGGGCACTGGCAGCTGTTGGACATATGGCGCCTATGCAATACACACACCGGGGTCTACTCCTTTTACTCATTCGCACAGCTTTCATGACCACATAGATCAGCGAGTTGGCACCCCGGACATTCTTCCTCACATAACCCACATTGATTACCTGGGATGCACCTACTCAGACCACAACCCTCAGCACCTACAGCTGTATTGGGATGCCGCACCCCCATCCCAATGTGGAGGCTGCAGCTGACAGTGTTGGATGATCATCTATTTCTCTGCCATAAGATTGACAAAGATATTGCTCAGATGGAACATGACCTGTTAGGCTATGAATCACAAGCTCTCATGGCCCCAGAGTACAGGGACCACCTTCTTTTAGCACAGCTGGAGAATGCCGAACTATTGGAGCACCTCCGCTGTCTTAATTATATAGCCCATACAGCTAAAACAAATGAAGAGGCTGAAAGGGGTGCTCATTATTGGCATTGATTATCCGCCAGGAACACCCGCTGTAACCCATAGTATTGCTCTGGTTGTCAGCTGGCTCCCTCCTCCACACCCAGAAGGCTATCCATGTTGAAAAGACACGTCATTTTGCCTCCTTGTACACATTGGTTACACCTATATCTACTGACAATGTTGATTCCTTTTTAGCTACTACACCTCTGCCTCACATATTCCCTGAACAGAGAACTGGACTTGATGGTGCTATTACTTTCTTTAAGATTTAGGAGGCCATCCCTGCTCTCACTACAGGTCAAACCCTGGACCAGACAGTCTTTTGAGAAAATTTTACAAATCCCATGCTCTGCTCCTAACCCCCCGCTTGCAGATACTATACTTTGAGGCCTTTCATTAAACTCAGTCTCCAAGGCACTTTTTGTCTCCCTTCCCAAACCTGACCGTGGCCCTACCATCCTGGGGTCATATCCTTTGGTCCCAGCACTGGTGCACCCAGACCAGAAGCAGGACGCAGATCGGAGGACCCCCCCACAGAAGACCGGTTTACTGCTGGAAACGATGGTGATGTGATTTATCGACATCGGCCACCCTCAAAATAAGGACAGGAAAGAGAGTCTGATCCTGTGTTATTTTTCGACTCCATTAAGAAACGTATAACAGGTCGAAATAATTGAAATAATATACCACTTTGGAAATCTCATGAAGAGCTGGTCCACGAACTGCATTTGACAATTCAGACAAAGATAGGACCTCTTTCTTAAACAGATGCAGAAATTTTAAGGATAAACCGAGTCCTTCTCCATTTTCGAACAATAAAGGGATTTTCTCCTTTGCTACTATCAAACCTAGAAATCCAAGAAACCCATGATTTTAATTATTGGTGGGTGTAGTTGTTTTTGTTTAGTTTATTTTTGGCCCTGAAGAAGGTGATCCAAATATCAGCAATCACCGAAACGTACGTAGGTCGTACACATCGAAGACCCCCATATGTACAATTAATTAGACATATGTATAGAGATATAAGCAACCTTTTTGTAAATAATGCTTAGACTAAAATGTGATTAGCTCTTAGGATGTATCTCCCATAATAACTTATAGGGGTCTTCTTAAAACAATTTGTATTAGTTCAGTGTATTTTTTGTGTTTTGTGTCTAATTTGTTTTTCTAGATTTGGCAGTGTATGTAGTGGTATGCATGATGGAATGAATGAAAACAGGACAAGGTGGTGTGCTCGGGGTTCTTTTGTTTAAATTGAATCATGTTTTGCATAATTGTATTTATAAAATGTGTCACTTAAATATTGAATTTTTTGTAAGCAAATAAATCTTTTTGTATTTATGTTTAAAAATGTATAAACCGTAAGGTACAAAGAAAAATAATAAAAATAATGCTTGAATAAATCACATGTTTTGTGCTTGCATATAGCACCCTCTCTCAAATTTATTATGAAGAATTCCATTGAAAAAGCAATATAGGTCTGAACAGAGGTATTCCTTTAGCTTTGGGGTTGTTCCTACCCACAACTCTTTTATTTTGCAGAGATTCTTTAGTATCCTAGAACAAGCCCCCCACACTTGGCTACAAGTGGACTATCTCGTGCTGGGAAAGGTCTTTGATTCTTTGGAATGGACCTTCCTCTACGCGGTCCTCCCCTGCTATGGGCTGGGGAGGCGATTCGTTTCGGCTGGTCAAATTACTTTATACCCCACCGATGTCCTGAACAACAAAAGTGTGCCCTTATTTCCAAACAGATTCTGATTCACAGAGGTGCCTGTCAGGAATGCCTGCTGTCTCTTTTGCTCTTCCATTGCACCACTGGTGGCTGCCCTCCGAATACACGGGCAGTCCTAGGGGATTCCACTCGGTAACGGTCAGCACTCAGTCTCATTTTATGCAGATGACCTGCTCCTATACCTTAAGGAATGTGCATGCAATCCCCCGTGGTGTAGCACTTACTTTTGACAAATTTTGAACACTATCGGCTCAGGGTTAATTAGGCCAAGTCATGCCTATTTTTCTTTAGCGACGCAGTGCCTGACCATGCCTACAGTCGCAATGGCGCCTTGCTGGCATGGCAGCCCATGACAGTCCATTATTTGGGCATTCATGTCTATCGCAAATCTTCTGACCTGTTTTATGGCATTCTCACCTGAGCAGTATCCTCGCTGCAGGAACAGATGGGGTTCTGGAGATAGCGCCCTCTCTCTGTGTCGGAATGAATAGTATTTACCAAGAAGGTGTTGCTACCCCACCTGTTATATCATTTCGCTAATCTCCCTCTGTATGTACCCAAATCCTTCATTTGTTCACTTGAGAAACTCATGAGGGAGCTCCTTTAGAAGAATACAAGCTCCATAAACTATACTTACCAGCAATTGAGGGTGGATTTGCTGTCCCGAATTTCGAGCATTATTATCCAATTGCAGTGGGTGGCCTGGTAGATGGGGGGACTGCAGACCGCCGACACTGCCAAGGTCTCCCCTGCTAGGAATTTGCCTAGCATATTGCATCTCTTTCCCCCTTGCTCTAAAGCACCGTCGCCCAGCTCCGCTCTGTTGCACGTGGTACACCGCTGCTATAAATAAAGCCTTTTTCTCACTAAGCAACTCAGCCGAATCCCCTGGCTATACTTCTTCTAGGCACTCCCTGGGGTGGATGGGTCACCTCTTCAGTGGAACTCACCGCGTGGGAAGAGGTGGGTCGGACGTTATAGCCAGGGCTGGATTGCTATCCCAGTTCGACCCTGGTTGAAACCTTCATGGCATTTCCATGTATTTTCCTCTTTACCGTATTTAATGAACTTTCTGTAATAAATAGGTTAATTACCTCATTTTTATTTAAAACTCATTTAGTATTTCCGCAATTAAACAGTTTTATTCTGCTAAACTGTCTGTGTTTTCATGAGGAGTGTAGTCTCTAACCGCTAGATATATTGGAGACATCAGAGCCAAATTATTTGGGTAAAAACTGGGGTGTTCAAAATATTGGAGTTCAGATGATCATTGGGGTTCGGCTCCCCCCATGGTATACACCTGTTACAACGCAACTTTTACAACTACCTACTGTTACAACGCAACTTTTACAACGCATACCATTACAACGCATTGCGCTGGGGGGCGCTCTAGGATAGGGAATAAGTATAATTTACTATCCAACACCTTCCCTAGTGTCCACGGGGACTGGAGTTAGAATAGTAAATTATACTTACCACTATCCAGCACCTCAAAGCGCTATGCGTTGTAATGGTATGCGTTGTAATGGTCGCGTTGTAACAGTAGGTAGTCGTAATGGTATGCGTTGTAACATGGTACATCCGGCTCCCATACCTCGGCCTGAGGAGTTGCTGATGAAGTGATGCAGATGCAAGGAGTTGCACAGCAGTATTTCACCGCGCTCTATAGAGAATTATTGGCGAGAAATGTATCAAGAGACTTAAGAATTTGAGAGGGGCAGGCAGGAAGACTGGTTACTTGGGGAGAATGCGAGAAAGACTGCAACCTTCTGCAGACATAAAAGCATGTTAGAGGTATGTGGGGATAGTCTATGGCTGGGCATGAAGTAGTGAGAGGGGATACTAATCATTCAGTGAATACCATATTTAGGAGACTGATGATGTAGGTATGAACGTATGATATAATTTAGAATAATTATTCCAGATTGTAGGGCTCTGGAATATAAGATGTTTTGGCATTGTTTGATATTTATCTTGTTAAATCTTTTTGCTGCTGAGAAAACAATTGTTCCTATCATTCTGATGCACAAAATGTGTGTACAGATTGTACATAAAATCACCGATCATTATGAACACCAATTGCTACATGTGTCTACTGCTCTCAGAGATCAAAATGAGGGTCAGTGAAGCTAGAAAGCATCCCTGCAGATGAATTTCTTTGATAAGGGTGTCTGACTCATTACTCTCTTAATCTAGATGAGCCTAAATATTTTTTATAGAGAAACGTGATGTGAAAGACACTTTCCTGGTTTTCTCTTGTCCACGGAGGCTGGGGGGGGGGCAATTATAAGCAGAGTCCCCTTAGGGATAAAGATATCTTTATGGGTGTGCCCTCCTTCCTTTGGGGGAGTTTGTGTCAAGTTTGAAACCTGGGTGCAAAGCGGATTAACACCTTTGACGCTATTGACGGAACCGTTCCGTCACGCCCCTCGGGTGGGTTGTGCTCATGACGGAACGGTGCGCGGCGCGTTTCATTAAGCGGGCGGGCCGTGACGGAACCGTTCCGTCACAAGCACAGCTCACCCGCGAGCGGTGACGGAACGGTTCTGTCACCCGCGCAGGTGAGCCATGCGCCCCCCCCCTCCCCCCCCCGCGACCGTTAGCGCTGCGGTGGAATAGCCGCCGCAGCGAAGGTGTTAAGGGAATGTACTTATGTATTTATTTGATAGTGTTATACAGCACTAGCTAAACCCGAAGGTATCAGAGTGCTTTACAACAGTAAATGTTCACATGAAAGATAACATTTACAGAGCATCTGAGTCAGAGCGCTTTACAACAATAAATGCATAACATAGATAAGTATATACAGAGCAGCAAAGTTACATTAGATCAGATTCACTGTTTGGTGACTGAATGATACCTGCCTAGTTAACATACATTTATCTTTGAAATGTCTCCCACCTTCTCATGGGAGCTTTTTCAGGGTAGGAGGAATGGCAGCCTGGCAGAACTGCCATCTCAATACTAATGTCCTACAAGTGTGGGTGGATTTGCCTGAGTGCCCGCAGTACATCTTTGGGCTTTTTCTGTCTGGGACCGCAATAGTGGTTCTGACAGAACTTATACTAGTGAAATATCTGTTGGAGAAGATGGCCTAAACAGGCCCTCCTCCACCGTTCCTGCTACAGCATTAGATTTGACACAAGGGTTTCAATAGTAGCACTAGTGACGTGTCTGTTATTGGGGAAACTGCATTCCCTGACCTCTAAATGTAAATGTAAATGTTTGTACTTATAAAGCGCACTGTCGCCCTATCTCGGGGCATCCTGGCGCTGTATACCGCTGTGGAACTCTTCCTGGCTTTCCCTGTGCGATGCCTCCTCCTGGGCACCCTCAAGGTGAAGCCAGGCATCCCAGCGCTGTTGGGGCAGTTGTGGCGATTAAGCAAGCTATTGCCCAGAGTTGCAGAGTGGGACCCATGATTAGAGTAGGCACTGAGGCGAGAATTATCGAGTCTGCGGATATTGAGCCCAAGACCCTGCCGCGTCGGGAATTGAACCCTGGTACCGGGCCTGACCTCTGCTTCAGGGTCTGCCACTTCTAACCAGTGAGCCACACTTCTCCATAAATGTGATTGATGGACATAGCCGAGGGTGAGTTGTAGGCACATGTCAGGTTACTGCCTTCCACTAAATGAGTTCCTTAATCTCACACTCTCATAAAGCGAATGCATTAGTGACTAAAAGGCATCCTTGTTTTTGCGTGGATCGACCAACTTGATCCATTGACAAAAATTCTAACACCCACCTGAAAAAATATCATCCTCAAAACACAAGCTTGTTCATCCTAGAGGCCGCAGCGCTCTCAAGTAGCCCAGGTCCATGTTGAGTAGCTCATCCAGTTTACTTGGCATTGTAGGAATTATAGTTGTGGTTATCATATTTAGCCCATTGAATGTTAAGGACTACAAGACCCAGAATTCAAAGCATAAACCAGGCTGGATGATCTCACAGACAGAGCATACGGACCTGTCAAACTTGAGAGTTCTGAGGCTGAAAAGACATAGACCCTAAATATGGAATGATGTGCGATCAACAGCGTACCACACTACCAAACAGCTGTCTTTCAGAACAAGCAAAATTGTTTCAATTATGCGAGATCTATTGGCTTTATCAATGTTTTTAAGACATATGTTGCACAGCAACGTGGCTTCAAGTCAAGAAAAAAGCACTATGATGCATCCAGCCTTTACCAAGTCATACCGCATAAGCCATGTTGCGCAGCAGCCAGTGCTACTGTGCAATATGTTAAAAATAAATCGGGAGGGGGAGGGAGCAGCAATAACAAACAACAGGAGGAGGGGGCTATAGGGAAAACAAAACGAGGGAGGTGCGAGTGGGGAGGTAGTTGATACCAGACGGGGTCAGGGGAGTGGGAGGAGAGGAAGAAAAAAAAGTAGCCCAATCACAGGGCGAGCAGCGGACTGGCACTAATTTTGTAGAATGAATCTGTTTTTGGTCCGTTCTCCACAGAAAGGAACGGAAGTGATGCTTGGCCTGCGCTGTCCAATTAGGAGGCTGGAAAGAAGAGTGACACTGAAGCCAACGAATGGTAAGTAATGGGCAGGCTCCATGCTCTTTATTTTAAGCAATAGTGTCTCACAAGCAAGAGTGCATACAGCGCATGGACTGTTGCAGGCTCGACCTTAAAAGGCTGCAAACTCAACTCCCTCCCCAGCCATCTAGCGAGTCACACACAGTCGGCAGCTTTATCTGCCAATGACAACGCTCCACTCACCCAAACCAGTACCAATAGCTACTAAAACCTCATATTTGTGGCACTCATGTGAACCCATCTGCAACATTAATGAAACAGCCCTCCCGACCACAGCAAATATGAGAAGCTGCCACAGACCCTAAAATTGTCACCTGTTCACTTGCCATCAGAGCTTAATATCTCTAGGGTGACATGTGAAGCGCTGTGACACCTTTAGCAAGATTTTCAGCACTAGATAAGTGCATTATTGCACTGCCGGAAGGTCACTTTTTTATGTTCCAGTGGCGCAATGCGCCCCTGGCATATTCATAAGGCTATGTATAGCCACGCTACGTGGCTTTTCATGTTCTTATAAATATGTGCCCCTTTCATGCAGAAAACTTTGTGAAAGGGGCGTTCCATGGGTGTTGCTGGGGGCGTTCCCAGCAACATACATGGCTTTTTGACACCACCCCAGATTTACAAGGAATCGTAAGTCTGAGGTAGCGCCAAAAACGTATGACTTATGGACACCCTCCCCCCCTTCCAGGGGAGGCGTAAGGGAGGCACAACAAGGAGAAATATATTATTTATTTCTCCTCGTTTTTTTCCTTTTTCTATGAGCGCTGCATTCTGCAGCAGACATAGAAAGAGATAAAAGCCTCTTGTGATTCATTTTGTGCAGGACGATTTCCCTTTCTCGACAAAAAGTAATCATCCCCACAACGCAGGCACCCTTGAACTACGGCGCACCATTGTGAGGTGGCAGAGGGGAAAAGGCCGGGAATGTGCCGTATCTAATAGATATACAGCGCATTCCTGCCCTTTTATTTTGCCTTAGTGCAGCGCAGCCCTACGGCAAAAAAAAACTTAAATCAGGCCCTAAATATTGATCCCTAACGTGTTGAGCTCTATACAGCTTGGCAACCGTTCGGAAACACATAGAAAAACTAAAACATAATGTTTTGAAAACACTACAATTAAAACAATCACTGTACTGAACATTGTGCATATAATGCCCCAATATGTCATATGAATTCGATTTTCTTGGACTTCCGATGATATAAAAGAAACTAATATATTTTGATTTTCTTTTACAGAGCTCGAATTGGAAGAGGTAGCTATGGTAGAAAATGTGCAAAGTCTTTCAAGGCCACAGACCTAGCAAAAGTATAATGTTTTACTCGCAGTCGGATCTGCAAGGAGGGGTCCAGTTACACCCTATGGTGACCAACTAATTGCACCTTTTCAAACAAATGTATGGATTCTAAGAAAAAGGGACTATTAAATAAATCATACCCAGCTGAGCAGTGAAGCCAAGAGGTTCACTTATTGGTCTGAGCAGACTTGTCATTAGTTGTGCATGCAAAGTAATGCAGAGACACAGCAGTCGTGTGATGCAAAAACAGGGCATCAAATAAAATGAACAACACATGGTCTGTGTGCAGATGTCTGTTGGAAGATATTTCCACAGGACTCTGGGCGTGATGGAACTGCCTTTAACCTCCCTGCCGACTCCCACTGGACCTGTATTTTTGCTGTTAAAGTAGAATCAAAGTCCAGATGCATAAAAAGCATCTACGTACATCTACATCAACTAAATAACTTCGTTTCCAGTTCACTACACAAGTTGAAGCCAGCAGGATGGCTCAGTGAGATCGATGCACAAGCTGAAATGTACAGGGATTCTTAGACTTCCATCCTTCCAAGTACATTAAATGGAGTAATAATAACACATTAATTACACCGCTTAGAAATGCTACCAGTGTGGTATGCAGATATGTATAAGAAGCGAGTTGGTATTATTATAGTAGAACGCTAAACAGGAAGTTTCAACATAAATGAAAAGATCACCAAGGAATGCAACAAAAGGTCAAAATGTTAAGGTCACAAGTGGACATCCCTCTACCAGATGGATATTATTTAGGAGGAAGTTTCAGTAAAGGTTTGTCCTCTGGATTTAATACGTCATCCAGGAAGTGAATGATTTTCTGTTCTCATCCAGTTCTAAATCAAGCCCTAAATACCTTCATTGAGGGAGCTGGGTTTGGAGGTCTGGGTTTCATTGCTTAAAAGGGACTCCATTAACCCTGGGCGTAGTGGGAGTAGCGGGGCTACGCGGAGCGCCACGGATTTGAAAACAAACTTGTGAAACTCCGCGTAGCTCTGCTAAGCCGCCCGCCTCCCACCCACCGTATTAACAATTGCTATAACTTTTAAAAATGAGAAAAGCACCTTACCTTAGCTGCCGTGTCCCCGGGCTTCCCTCCTCTTCATCGCATTCTCGGTGAAAACTGCCCATGCGTGGGTGCCCGCGCACACAAAATGTCTCAAAATGTGCATGCGCGGGTGCCCGCACTTGCTCAGATTGGGCCAGCTACTGTGTCGGGAAGACCTGCAAACAGTACCTTTTAGAAACGGAGGGAGTTGGAGACCTCTCGTTGAGCTTCCGAAAGAACAGCCTCTGCAGGCGTCAGTCCTGGAGGTCAGTGCAGGAGTCGTCGGGACCCTTGAAGTCACACGCTTTGCAGATTGAACTCCTCTCTGTTGAAGTCAGGAGTGCTGACGTCGGCAGGCATCGGGTGCTGAGGGGCGAAGTGCAGTGGTGTGGCGTGCGGTACCCTCAGGTCACGTTGCGAGCAGCTGCTCAGTGTGGCGTCAGATGGTGTAGCCGGTGAGACCAGGGTCGCGGTGTGAAGTGAATGCGGTGCTCGTCGCAGTGCTGGCAAGTCGCGGTGCAAGCAGCGTTGTCGTCGTTGCTAGAGTGCTGTTGTCTTGAGTCGATAATTCCGGTGTCAGTAGGCCAAGGCTGTGGTGCGGGAGGAGGGCGGTGCACTGTGTAACTTTACGAGCGGTGCCCTCGAACCACGGTGCAAGCAGCGGTGACGATTTTGGCGTGGAACGGCGGTGTCGGTGGGACAAGGCGTCATCGCGAGGCGGTGCGGAGTGCGGTGCCCACAGGTCGCGGTGCGAGCAGCGGCTCGGTGGCGGCATCAGCAGGTGTCATCGGTGTGACCAGGGTCACGGTGCATCATTGTGGGGGTGCCCTTTGCAGTGCCTTCAGGACACGGAGTCAGCAGCTGCGCCGTAGACGGCGTCGGGTTGCCTTATCCTCTGATGCAGCACATAACATACAGTCCCCAGTGCTTAGGGCAGAAGAGCTTGAAGTCTTTGCTGTTCCTGAGACTTCTTGAACAGGGGGCAAGCTCTACATCAAGCCCTTGGAGAAACTCACAAAAGTAGATTGCAGAAAGTTTAGTCCAGTCCTTTCACTGCCCAAGACAGAAGCAGCCACTGCAGGCCAACACAGCAAAGTGGTAGTTCCTCCTCAGAGCTTCTCCAGCTTTTCTTCTTAGCAGTCTTCTTGATCCAAAAGAGCTCTAAAGTTCAGGGGTCTGGGCCCCAATATTTAGATCCCAAAATCCTTTGATCTCTTAGGCAGTGGGTGTCTTTGCCCAGCCAGAACCAGTTCTGCCTTCTCTGGTGTGACTTCCTGGCTTGAGGTGGAGACGGCATGGTCAGAGGCCGACCAGAACCTTTGAGGTGCAAGGAAATCTCCTCCCCCTTCCGCAATAGCAGCCCAGATCTATTCAGCCCTTTCATGACCCACCTAGACTATCTGAAGCCACTCCTACTCCCCAGCCTTCTGTCATCCAAAACTCAGACAGGCAATCCGTATTCCAGCAGAGGCACACAGGGTGACTGAGCGAGAAAATACCTACTTTTTAAAAGTGGTATTTTCAAACACAGAATGTAAAAATCACCTTCACTAAAAGATGCATCTTTGGATTCGGCCCACAGGGGTACCTTGGGCCTACCTTAGGGGTGGCTGACATGTAAGAAAAGGGAAAGTGAGGGACTGGAAAGTGTGTGCCCTGGCCAAGTCGACATGGGAGTTACAAACTTTGCGCGGACTCTGCAATGGCGGGTCTGAGTTACCTTTTCAGGGCTACTCATGTGGGTGGCACAATCAGTGCTGCAGGGCCACTAGTAGCATTTGATTTACAGGCCCTGGCAAACTCAGTGCACTTTACTAGGGACTAACAAGTAAATCAAATATCCGATCATGGAAACACCAATCCATAACACAATTTACCACAGGAGCTCTTGCACTTTACCACTGATCAGCAGTGAGAAAAGCGCAGAAACACTACGCCAGCAAAAACAGCGTCAACACCGGGAGGTCAGAAAGCAAAAACTCAGGGGAAACACGCCAAAAGATGCCAAGTCTAACACCCTGTGACCTTTGAATGGAAACACCTGCGACCCTAGACTGATTCGGCTTATTAGGTCTCGTCGTTAGTGGGCAGCTTAAGCCCTTGGCACAATGAGCATGGGGAAGCATCTTGAGATACCTGTTGCATTTACTGTGACAAAAATATGATGGATGGATGGCTTAAAATAATATCAACAAAACACAGAGAAAAGGTCCCAGAGGTAAGTTTTAAGACCCTGACTGTTAAGCCCCCTGAACAGAATTGACACCAACCTTGATTAACAGTGAGTCTAAACAAACAATGTACCCGAATATACTAGTAAAACAACAGGGAGTAGTTTTGACGAAAACGAGTTCCCATCAGTCCTTCATCGAGACCGCCCTTCATCATCTGGGATCTCTTGTGCAAATATATGTATATCACATACAAGAGTCAAACACCTGTGCTGGCAGATGGTACACCATGCACAGAAGCAACCACAGTATTGATGCCGATGTGAAAATAATGACGTGTCTAGTGGAGAACTGAATAGCAGTGCTTAGAAAAAAGTGTATTGTGAAAAGAAAGAGAAGAAGGCTCTAAAATTAGGTCGTGGTCAGGAAAAACTCTATTTAATATACCATCACACTCCTAAATTAATAAAAACAGTACAAGTTAGTGGTATAACAAATGGCCACTAAAAAAAGATAATAATATCAGCCACTGCTAATTGTTCTAGGACCTTATCCGGTACATAATCTTTTGGCACACCATGCAACCTCAAACAGAAACCAGAAATATTAAAATTAACCTAGGCCCAGCTCTAACAAGAACACAAGCATCCCCAGAGCAGTTTCATCCTATTTGGACCACATCAGTATGCTGCATCTTGAATTCTGTGGGACAGTGGGCACAATACCGGGTCATACATTTGAATCTAGGATATTCTGGGTCCTTATATTTTGCCCACAATATTTTTACAGATCTATGATCTTTTTTCCTCGGCAGTCCGACATGTAACTGTGGGGAAGCGGACCTTGTTGGAGTGCATTAGTTTGCAATTTAAGGACCGTCCTTAACCCTGTTGAGGGACACTTGGACTCTAGCACAAGCTGCAATACCCATTTGTTCATCTTTTAATTCAAGATTTATTTTACTCCGATCGTGGTTGTCATTGGCAAAATATGAGACTAGAGGTCGGACGCACTCTGCTAGTAGAGCTCATGCAATTTAATATTGAGTAGTTAAGCTATATAACCAAAGCCAGCATAGTATAAGTCGACCATCAGCGGCAGTTCTTCTAACCCCGATTCCTGGAAATGTGTAATGTCAAAAGGATTGGATAAGCTTCAGCCAATCAACGTTGCCTGGCTGCTGTGACCCCCATAGCATTCTAGGAACTAAGCATTATATTTTATCTAAATGATTCTCAGAAATTGATTTATGAGCTGGAATTCTAGGAATTTTCCAGTCTGCAAGCTATTATTGCTTCCTCCCTGCCCCTAGTTCTATACATGCCACACAGCTTAAGACGAGTGCATGGCTGATATTTTTCAAGATCTCATTGCCCTTGCAGTCTCGCGACCACACGTCCCTCGCACCAGGAAGTCCCAAGTCCCATGTGAGAATGCTCGAGAGATGACAAGCCTTCTGCAAGACACCTGTGACACTAAAATATAAATACCCGTGCGTGCTTCCGGTTTTTTTTTGTAAGCCACCTTTTAGACAAGAGAGAATAGTGTATGCATTATATGTATAACTGCTCCAGACGTCACATTTCGGCTCAAAATATAACTGGATTCTTTGTTCAGTGTTAGGAGCGAACTCCATGATTCTGTGGGTCAGCCCAGATACGCAAAACTTTCGTGCAACACAGCACAACAACCAATTTTGCTATGCTGTGTTGCCCAAGGGGAAACACTGCACAGTCATGGCTCCTAAAACTGGCCTGCTGCTGCTTCTGCCATCCACGTCGCTGGCGCACAAACAGTCCGCCTTGTCGAAGCACAGTCTCGCCCCACGGTGCAGAGGTCAGTGTGTGCTGTCTAACATATGATTTATACTGAAAGAATACCTTCCCAGTGCAAATTCCTATGTCCAGACAGACGCTGGAGATTCCATGCATTGGAAGTGTGCTGTGCACTGCAGCACATATCCAATCTGTCATTTTTTTTAAAGCTTTTTTAAAAATAGATATAAACACATTTCAATTGTTAATCTTAACTCCTGTTTAAGAAGGCTTTGGTTTTTTATGCAAATCCCAGCCAAGTATTTGTGCTGATTTGAGCCATTGATGCCCTAGTAACACTCCCTTGACATAAAGCAACTGAAAGGTGTTTTTGTGCTGAGAAAAAAAAGCCTCTTTTTGATGCAACTGGAAAGTAAACACCCGTGCAAGACACTTAAGTTGCTTTGCATTTTTTTTGATGTCCTACTTCTCGATTTGCATTGATTTGCATTGCTTTATTTTCGGATCAAAGCTTTAGTAAATCTAGGTCTTTGTTTTTCGCTGGATTCTTTCCCATATCCCAACAGTAACAGGAAATATATTTCTTTCATCTGGAGGCTAAGCACTCTTGGTCGAAACTTTCAAAAATATGTGTTACTTTGCATCCAATCTTCTGATCCACCGCTTTCTTTAAGTTCTTAATAGGAACTGATGGCCTGCATCTGGGTAAGAAATGGAAATTCTCATTCCTTACTGTAGTTCCTTCTGTCTCTCTCAAAGCTGTTCAGTGATTTGTGTAAACTCTTGCCTTGGCTGCAGCAAACTCGCACATATCTCTGTAGCACAGAGCGTTTGTAGGGTGTGCCAGGTCTGGTTCCTTAGTGAACTAACACATCCACTGTAGGGGCCAGTGTTTGATCTCATGGTTAAAGGTTCAAATCCCTACATATCTATTCAGCCTTTCATCCTTCTGAGGTTGATAAAATGAGTATCATTGAGTTGGGTAACAAAAACATCTGTTATTCAGCGCCAAAATACCCTTCTGGGCAAGCGTATGCTTTGCAAATACACATGGTATGTTTATGTTATGCACACAAACAACAACTGCACCTGGCTGTGAGCCCACCCCTTTGTCCTTCTTATATTCCAACGGCAGCCTGCCTTCGATGACGATTTGGCCATTAATCCTGTTCCAGAGAGAAACTCCTGTTTGTGCCTCGAACAAGATTACAAATAGGGTCAAAATTGCCCGCTTTGCAGTGTGTTACTGCATGGTTTTTGCTAGGCAAAAACTGATGAAGACTATAAGAGCAAATAGCATGAATTAATGGCTTTTGCACCTCACACCAGGTGAAAATGTGTATCATTTGTATGTATGTCTCAATGGTTGGGTAGTTCTAAAATGCAAACCGAGCTGGCTGGCAAATGAGCACTATACAGGGAAGAAGCCACAGTGTGGATACATGGGGGTGGAAGAGGGAGTTGGTAGAGCTTGTGAAAGAGTCAGAAGTCAGCCTATCTGATGTAGTTTTCCTTGAAGAGGTTAGTTTCTTTCGTTTCTTCCTGAATTGTAGGAGTGCTGATGATGTTCTGATGTCAGAGGGGATGTTCCTCCAGATCCAGGCAGCATAGGTTGAGAAGGCTTGTTTCCTTGTTTTCAGCTTCCTGCAGTGTTTAGTGACTATTCAGATTATGCTGGAGCTCCTAATCTGGTATAGATCTCCAGATATTGTTAGTTCATTAGTTTGGTAGATTAGGGTTTTGGTTTAGGGGCCTTCTAAGTGATGCAATGGATCTTGAGGATTATCTAAGCTTGCATGGGGAGTCAGTATTGATCTTTTAGCTTGAGGGTGATGTGGGCAAATTTCTTCAGCCCTTGATGAGCTATGTTGCTCCATAAAAGATATTTTTCAAGGAAAGGAGGTTGGTCTCTGGGATGCCATTGAGCATTGTCTTGCTCTAGGTGAGAGAAGTCTAAGGCCTGAATTGCTATTCTGAAGTTTTCTTCTAGCAGAAAAGGTTTCATTTTTCTCAAAAGAGAGAGTTGGAACCAGGCTGTTTGGGTCTTATTGGCAATATGCTCTTTTAGTGAGAGGTTTGGCAGGGGTGAATCAGGGATTTGGCCTGTTCTGTCTGTTAGCGTTTGAGGTCTGTTAGGTTTAATTTGGAGAAGCATGACTTACTCAGAGAAGGTTTGGCGTTGTTGGCAAACAGATGGAATTCAGTCTTTGTGGCATTTAGCAGCAGGCAGTGTGTTGACATCCTGGTGTGGATGCATTCAAGCCAGGATTTTAGGCTCTATATTTTTGGTTGCGGAGATTTTGATATAAAGTAGGCACAGTTTTACAGTGGTGGGCTTTTACAAAAGGCAAACCAGTGTGGTTCTCTTCCTTCTTTCACAGGGTTCAATAAAGGATTTATGGGGCATACTTCAGCATCTGTGCCCCACATTTGTGTGAAATTGACAAAATATCTAGAATATACTAGGTGGAGTGACCTCCCTCCCACCCACTTCGCCATAAATGGCGACAGCAAGTACGCGCAGCGGTCACGCGCAGCGGGCGCGCCGATTGTGCGCCGAAGGTGCGCCAAAGGCAAGCCCGTCTGCACCCGTCTGCGCCTGGACCACACGCAGTGCCAGGACCCCTGGCCCCCACCGACGCAAGACGACCCGACAAACCTACGACGCCGCCGTCCTCAACGCACTCAATACCGGCCGGATGCCCACCTGCTGCACGGCCGCCCCGAAACGTTTCCACGGACCCTTCACCTGCACAACCTGCAAATTCACCTGCCTCCGATCAGGCACCACACCCGCCAAGCCAAACTCCAGCAGCGACCTCAAGTGCATCCTGCTCAACACCCGCTCCGTCCACAGACACGCCGTCGAACTCTGGAACCTGCTCAACACAACCTCACCAGACATCGCCTTCCTCACTGAAACATGGATGAATGCCTCCTCAGCCCCCGACATCGCCATCGCCATCCCGGATGGATACAAGATCATCAGGAGGGGCCGCGTCAACCAGACCGGAGGAGGAATCGCCATCGTCCACAAGAACACCATCCGCATCACGACCGACGCCGACCACACCTTCACCGCCGCCGAACACCTCCACTTCCAGATTCACACCAACCCAAAAACGACCCTCAGAGGCACCCTCATCTACAGACCCCCGGGACCACGCGCACAATTCAGCGAAGACATCACGGACTTCATCAGCCCACACGCCCTCCCCTCCACCGACTACATCCTCCTAGGGGACCTCAACTTCCACCTGGAGAACAGCAAGGACCGCAACACCGTCACCCTGCTGGACAACCTCGCCAACCTCGGACTCAAGCAACTGGTCAACACCCCCACCCACTACGCCGGTCACACACTTGATTCCGTCTTCTCATCCAGCAAGCAAATCGCCTTCAGCCACTCCACCGGACTCCACTGGACCGACCACAGCTGCGTCCACTTCAGCTTCAGAAGAACCACAACCCACCACCACCCGCAACAGGCTCCTCACAGAAGCTGGAGCAAGATCACCGCTGACCAGCTCACCACCTCCCTCAGCCAAAACCCACCGGCCAGCACACCGGACCCCAACGAAGCGGCCCGCAACTTCACACAGTGGCTAACCGCCTGCGCCGACAACCTCGCACCACTGAAGAACCCTCCCAGCAGACTCAGAAGCAAGAAGGCCCCCTGGTTCACCAACAAACTCAAGGACTCCAAGAAGACCTGCCGCACCCTCGAGAAAGCCTGGCTCCTCGACCGGACCACTGACAACATGACTGCCCTCAAACTCGCGACCCGCAAGCACGACCAGCTCATCCGCTTCACCAAGAAGAAATCTCTGAAGGAGCGACTGGACAACAACGCCCACGACAGCAAGGAACTCTTCAGCATCGTCAAGGAGTTCTCCAACACCAGCACCGGCAACATAGACATCACCCCTTCACAAGATCTCTGCGACTCCCTCGCTTTATTCTTCCACCGCAAGATTGCCGACATCCACAACAGCTTCGGCGCACCATCCACGCCCCCAACCGTCGTACCAATGCACTCCACCGCCACCCTCTGCACCTGGACCACGGTGACCACCGAAGACACTGTTATATCCTATGTTTCTTCATTGCTCATGCTGTTTCATGTATTTGCATCCTAGCACCTGGGTTGCTAGGTTATTGTAGAATGTTCTACTCCTGATCTTCAGTTGAAGACTGGAGCTTCTTGGATGTGCACTCTGATAGATCTTATGCTGTACTTGAATTTCCTGATTAAACTTAATCCTTAAGTTTATCTCCTTCTCCTGTCATACTTTGGATACAACATAAATTGACGACGAGGTGGTCAAGTCAGCATTATCTACGAACCTACACCCAAAATTTAAATTTTAAACAGATCTCATCAGACTTCAGATGCTCATCATTGATTTTTTCAATTTTTTACCTTCCTCCATGAATTCAAATCTTCTATCAACCTGCTTCAAATTGAATTTCTTCAAGAAACAACATTGACTTCATTTAAAAGTAAGCCATTTTTTCTTAAAACCTGTGATTTGATAGCACCAGCGTCTGTTTCTCTCACTGTGTCATGATTGCACCAGTGGCTGCTCATTAATTTACCTACTGTTCCAGTTATCACTTTGATGTGGCTTTACCTCTTATAAATCTTACAACAGCCAGTAGAAAATAACAGTGACTTCTATTAAAAAATAAACTGTTTATTTTTATTTTTGTGATTTGATTGCACCTGCGCCTGCTTATTTCTTCTCACTGTGCTCTGATTGCACCAGCGCCAGTTTTTTATTATTTTTCAATTTATCTCACTTCAAATTCTTACTTCCTTTGCCAATAATCAGCGGCTGTTAATTTAACTGTGCCTTTGATTGCACCTGCGGCAGACCCTTTCACCCGTTTTCACTGAATCTACCAAACATTTCTAGAAGCGCCAAGCATTTTTCCCGTTTTTATTTTTCTCTCATTTTTTCAATTTGACATTTTAAAATTAATCTGTATATTGCCTTCTACCTCCTTAGAACTTTCGCTGTTCAAAAATCGCCATTCTTCCTCCACTGGCGGTTTAAACAGCACGAGAACGACGCGCGCTGCATTTCTTCTCCTTCGGCGTCCATCAGCAGTTTCCACAACAAAGCACGTCATCACGAGTTGACGTTTGGACGCATATCATCACGTACAACGTAGCGGCCATTTTGGGTTGCTTAGCTACCATAATCATAGCGTGTTTTCTACGCGTTGTTACGAACATCGACATTATTTCTTCCTACAAGGTATTTTTTTAATACTCGTTTATTTTGTTTATTTATTTTAACTCCAAGACTGACTGCTTACAAGCTTACACGTGTGTCTTCCACGCTGACACACACAGCTAACACTGCATACTTACCACAACGTGTATCATTTTCGCTGATACACACAGCTGATTTTGCATATTTATTACAACGTGTATCATTTACGCTGATACACACAGCTAACATTGCATATTTACTACAAGGTGTATCTTTTACGCTGATACACACAGCTGATATCGCATATTTACTACAATGTGTATTATTTACGCTGATATACACAGCTGATCTTCATATTCGTATTTCTATGCTATATTTATTTCAACTAATTATTATATCTGAAGCTATACTTTGTTAAGTAAATTTTGATTACATTCTTTTCTTTATATTCATATGTTATTATTTTATTAATTCAGGATGGCTCAACAAACTGCGGTTCTTCCATCTTCCTTTCTTCCAGAACCAGGTACACCAAAAATAAAGTGGTCACATTTGTTTAAAGCTTTTAATAGTTACATAATTGCCATTGATGCTGTAAAATTTTCTGCTGCCAGAAAAAATGCAATGTTGTATAGTGCTTTAGGTGCTGAAGGTCAAATAATTTTTGATCATCAACCCCCTGTTATTAGACCTCCTTCAGATGATTGGAATGAGTACACTGAGGCTATTGCTCGTTTAGAAAAATATTTTAAGGACGAACCAAGTGTAATTTTTGAAAGACATAGATTTTACACACACAAACAAAGGGAGTATGAAAAAATTGATATATTTTTAGCTGAGTTAAGAATTTTGGCTGCAACTTGTGAATTTGAAGGCCCTATTGATCAGTATCTCAGGGATCAAATTGTTGTGAATTGTTTTAACCACAAAGTTCAAGAAATAATTCTATGCTGTCGTAATCCTTCTTTACAAGAAACTTTAGAATTAGCCAGAGGAATAGAAAGATCTGCTTTTGCTTCTAAAGAGTTAAGCAATAATAAACCTACACATGTAGATTTAGTAAAATCTACTTCCTCAAAAAATAATATTCAGCGTATTCAATCTCCTAAACTTGAATGGAAAAAGTCTGATAAACCTCCCATTTGTTATAGATGTGGATCAAAATTACACCTTGCCAATTCAACTTCTTGTCCAGCATTAAAAAAACAATGTACTAATTGTAAAAAGATTGGTCATTTTGCCGCAGTTTGCAAATTCAAGTCCAAGACAATGTACCTTGAAGTCTCTGATTCTGATAATTCCAATGCAAGTGAAGAACAGATTGTTAAAAAAATATTGTTGTCTGTGGACATGATAGATAATCATGAAGATCCTTCTATCTATGATCCAGTATGTGATCTAAAAATTGGTGAGATTCTTGTTAAGGTTACTGTAGATTCGGGATCCCCTATCACCATCATTGCGGATTTTCTATTTCTTAAACATTGGGAAGAAAATTTACTCCTACCTCCTGATATACGTACTGTTGCATTTAATGGCAAAGTCATTGATTTAATGGGTTTCTTCAACGACAGTTTAACCTTTGAAGACCGATCTATTCAAGCTAAAATTTATGTATCTAAAAAAGGTTATAATGTCTTGGGTTGGAGAGATCAAGGTAAATTTCCATTAATATTAAGACCTGGTACTAGAAACCCGATTTCTTTAGACCGTTCAACCACAATTAATGCTCTGGTTACTGAGGAACTATCCCTAGAAAGTATCATAAGTAAATACAACAATGTTTTTTCTGATAATCTCGGTTCAGTTAAAGGCTTCGAACATAAAATTATTTTGAAGCCTGATGCTGTTCCAGTAATCCATAAGGTAAGACATGTTCCACTGAGTATTATGGAAAGACTGAAGACTCATCTTCAACAGCTGAGTAAAGAGGGAGTCATTGAAAACATCAATTCTTCGCTGTGGGTTTCCCCAATTGTAGTCGCTCTTAAGAAGAACTGCGATGAGCTCAGGCTATGTGTAGACCTTAGAGCTCTAAACAAAAATATTCAGGTGGATTGTTTTCCTCTCCCGCGTATTCAGGATATGTTGGCTCAATTAACCTCATAGATGCTATTAAACATTCCTCCCCAGTGCTGCGCTGTCCATTGGAACTAGTGCTGAATGGACGTCCAATGGTCGTGCGCAGCACTGGGGAGGTAGTGCTGCCGTCGGCCAATGCACCGAGCCAGCACTTAAGGGGTTAAGGGGTACAAAGGTTTTCTCTACCATAGACCTACGAGCAGCTTATCATCAGTTAGAGTTATGTGAAGAGTCCAGAGACCTAACTGCTTTTAATACTCCTTTTGGTCTTTATAGATATTTAAGGTTACCTTTTGGTCTTGCCTCAGCGGCATCAGTTTTTCAGAAACTAATGTTTCAGTTATTTGGAGAAGTTCGTGATGTTTTAGCCTATCAAGATGATATCTTGATCTCTACTAACACTGTGGAAGAACATCTTGTCAAACTTGATCAAGTTATTGGTATTTTAAGTGACCATGGTATGACTGTTAAAAAACAGAAATGCAAATTTCTCCTCAGTGAGGTTGAATATCTTGGTCATACCATTTCTCATAAAGGCATTGCTCCAAAACATGATCTCTTGCAAGGCATTCGTGATTGTGCTCAGCCCATTAACAAAGATCAATTAAGATCATTTTTGGGTTTAAGTGAATTTTATTCGAGATTTGTACAGAATTTTGCACATGTTAGTGAACCTTTGAGGTCGCTTACTAGGAACAATGTTAAATTTGTGTGGGATGAAGTGCATAAAGTGGCTTTTGACTCTTTAAAGGACTTAATTATACATGCTCCAGCTCTCAAGCCTTTTGATGAGAACTCTCTGTCATTTATTACAGTCAATGCTAGTAATACCGGTTTAGGTGCTGTACTGAGTCAAGCTGATGGTGGGATTGAAAATGTTGTTGCCTTCGCATCCCGTCAACTTTCCTCTTCGGAAAGAAATTATAGTACCATTGAAAAGGAAGCCTTAGCTTGCGTTTGGGGAGTTAGACATTTTTCTACGTATGTTTGGGGTCGCGAATTTGTGTTGGTTTCAGATCATAAACCATTGATTTTTATTTGGAATGACAAGGGTTTAAGGAATGCTAGCCCAAGATTAAGTCGTCTTCTTTCAAAACTTTATGACTTCAATTTCATTATGAGGCATCTCCCTGGTGGGAAGAATTTCACGGCAGACTTTTTGTCCAGGTGTCCTTCAAGTTCTTTGAAGTTTTCTCCTATTCTTGATGACAAAGAAGTAGTAGTCAACCTTCTGGATGGACTAGTTCTAGCAAAGGATGTGGTTTCTGAGTCCGATTGGATTAAAGAGTCTTTGCAGGATGTTTCTTTTCATACATTAAAAAAGTACATTGCTGAAGGTTGGCCAAGGGAAAATCTTATTGATAAGAATCTTCTTCCTTTCTCCAAAGTCAGAGATGAATTAAGTTTGGAGGGTGATTTCCTTTTGAGAGGTGTTTCCCTCATTCCTCCTCTTTCTATTCGAGATAAGATTATTGACATTGCTCACAAAGGTCATGGTGGGATCACAAGCACAAAAAAGAGATTGAGACTTCATTATTGGTGGCCAGGGATGGACATCTGTGTAGATACCTTTTTGAATGGCTGTAGCGAGTGTTCTCATGCTGAGAAATCTTTGCGGACTGTTAACAAACCCTTGTGTCCTGTTGCTTTCCCTGACAGTCCATGGGAGAAATTAGGTATGGATTTTCTAGGGCCTATTGGTGGTTTAAACCAGGGTTTTAGATTTATACTTACTATTGTAGACTATAACTCCAAGTGGGTTGCCTGTGAGTTTTTAAAAGAACCTAATACCCATAATGTCATAAAATGTCTTAAAAAACTTTTCCAGTCCGAAGGAATTCCCAAGTTCTTAGTATCGGATAATGGGGTACAATTTGTATCTCATGAGATGAATAGTTTTTTGGATAATTTTGCCATTAAACACCTTACCACTGCTTTGTACTCCCCACAGGGCAACGGTTTAGTGGAGAGAGTGAATCGTGTCCTGAAGGACGCAGTCCAATTAGCTATTTCATCTGGCCTTTGTGTTCAGGATGTTGTCTGTGACAGAGTTTGGTCGTACAACAACACACCACACTCAACCACTGGGGTGACACCTTTCCTCTTGTTAAGAGGGAGACAGTCCTTTAATGAATTGTCCCCTGGTTGGGTTGTTAGCAAAACATCTCAAGGTAAAGATGTTGTTGATCTTGATCTTGTCAAAGATAAGGTTGTATCTGCTCAGCTCAAGTCCAAAATCAGGTATGATCTGGATAAACATGTGAAAGAAATTTCTTTAAACGTTGGTGACAAAGTTAGAATCCGAAGACCATGTAAGGCCAAAGGTTCAAAGTTTTATCCCGAGACAACTATTGTTCAAATCAGCAAACATGCTGTTAAGGTTACTGGTGGTAAGTGGTGGAGTAAAAGGGCCGTTTCAAAAGTGAAGGGCTCGGACATTGCTCCTAATGATGTTTCAGGTTCAAACGTTGTCCCCAATGCAGTTGACTCTAACATTTTGTCTCCTTATAACCTTCCTTCGTGTAATTCCAATGTGTCTGATGGGGCTCTGTCATTGTTTGACAATCCTAATGTTCATGAGGAAGAGTTTCTTCAATCTACTGCTTTGACGAATTCTGATGATAATAACACAACTTCTTTAGATGTAGCTGAACTTACCTCAGGTTCTTCTGAGGTCTCTGCATCCTGTTCAAAGTCATCTAGAATTAAGTTCACACCTAAATATTTGAATGATTACATTACTTGATATGTTGTTCAATTGTAAAATTATTGTTTCCTCTTTTGTTTTCTCTCACTTTGTTTATTTTAATATGTTTTGTTTTTGTAATTGCTCATGCTGTTTCATGTATTTGCATCCTAGCACCTGGGTTGCTAGGTTATTGTAGAATGTTCTACTCCTGATCTTCAGTTGAAGACTGGCGCTTCTTGGATGTGCACTCTGATAGATCTTATGCTGTACTTGAATTTCCTGATTAAACTTAATCCTTAAGTTTATCTCCTTCTCCTGTCATACTTTGGATACAACAGACACAGCCCGCGCGATGAACACCATCCACTCCGGATCCCCGACTGACCCCTGCCCCCACCACGTCTTCAACAAGGCCGACTCCACCATCGCACCCCAACTCCGAGACGTCATCAACGCCTCCTTCGACACCTCCACCTTCCCGGAGAGCTGGAAGCACGCCGAGGTCAGCGCCCTACTGAAGAAACCAACAGCGGACCCCACCGACCTCAAAAACTTCCGCCCCATCTCGCTCCTCCCTTTTCCTGCCAAAGTGATAGAGAAGATCGCCAACAGACAACTTGCCACCTTCCTCGAGACGAATGGATCCCTCGACCCCTCGCAGTCCGGTTTCAGCGCCAACCACAGCACCGAGACCGCCCTCATCGCAGCCACCGACGACATCCGAGCCCTGCTCGACAACGGGGAAACAGCAGCACTCATCCTCCTGGACCTCTCCGCAGCGTTCGACACGGTCTGCCACCGCACCCTAGTCCAACGCCTCAGCAACACCGGCATCCAAGGGAAGGCACTGAAGTGGATCATCTCGTTCCTCGCCGGAAGAACACAGAGAGTCCGCCTCCCCCCGTTTCGATCCGAGGCCACTGAAGTCATCTGCGGTGTCCCGCAAGGATCATCACTCAGCCCCACCCTCTTCAACGTCTACATGAGACCTCTCGCCACCATCGCACGCCAACACAACCTCAATATCATCTCCTACGCCGACGACACCAGCTGATCCTCTCCCTCACCAGAGACCCCGACACCGCCAGAACCAGCCTCCACGAAGGGATGAAAGACGTCGCCGAGTGGATGAAGAACAGCCGCCTGAAACTGAACTCAGACAAGACGGAAGTCCTCATCCTGGGACCATCACCCTCCGCCTGGAATGACTCCTGGTGGCCCCCAGCCCTGGGCACCGCCCCCAAGCCTACAGACCACGCACGTAACCTAGTCTTCATCCTGGACTCCTCCCTCTCGATGACCAGACAAGTCAACGCCGTCTCCTCTTCATGCTTTCACACCCTCCGCATGCTCCGCAAGATCTTCCGATGGATCCCGACCGAAACCAGGAAGACAGTCACCCAGGCCCTCGTCACCAGCCGACTGGACTACGGAAACACCCTCTACGCCGGAACCACAGCCAAGCTACAGAAAAGACTCCAACGCATCCAGAGCGCCTCCGCCCGACTCATCCTGGACATCCCCCGACGCAACCACATCTCCGGCCACCTGAGGGACCTGCACTGGCTCCCCGTCAGCAAGAGGATCACGTTCAGGCTCCTCACCCACGCACACAAGTCTCTCCACGACCTGGGCCCCAAGTACCTCAAAGACCGCCTGACCTTCCACACACCCACCCGCCAGCTACGGTCTGCCAGCCTCGCCCTCGCCACCGTACCACGCATCCGAAGAGCCACCGCCGGAGGCAGATCCTTCTCCTACCTGGCGGCCAAGACATGGAACTCCCTCCCCATCCACCTTCGGCTGACCCAGGACCACCTCTCCTTCAGGAAACAACTGAAGACCTGGCTGTTCGAGCAGTAGCGGACCCCTTCCCCAAGCGCCTTGATACCCTTCCGGGTGAGTAGCGCGCTATACAAATGTCATGATTGATTGATTGATTGATTGAGTAAAAGGGGAGGATGCATCATGCTGGTCAGTCATTTGTAAAAGCCACCATTGTAGGACTGTACCTGTGAATCCCATGTGTGTTTCAGGATGTGATGCCATGCTTAATGTTAATGGTGTTGAAAACTGCAGAGAGGCCGAGCAGAAAAAATTTGTATGTTTTTTTTGGTTGACGAAGAGGGTATTGGAGACTACTTGAAGGGTGGCTGTTTCAATACTGCATCATGGTCTGAACCCCAATTAATCGTGTTTAACTGGGTTGTTCTTGCTGATGTTCTATTGTAGCTGGTTGGTTACTGCATTCTCAGTGGTTTGTCCAAGAAAAGGGAGGGAGTTGTTGGATGGAAGTTGGTATTTGGTGTGTGGATGGTTGGCTGGATCTTGTGTGTGTTTTTCAGCAGGTGGAGGGTCTGTCCTGCCTTGAGTCTGTTCGGTAGGGTGCCTATGGAGAAGGGGTTTGAGGGCTTCTCATAATTAAACTTGGAGTTGGAGGAGGATGTGACCTTTAGGAGCTTCAAATCTTGCAGTGGTCTGTATGGGATAGTGTATTGAAGGTTGAACACTTAGTGGTCTGGCTACTGGGTATGTGTGATAGTGTGAATGACTATGATGAGCTGGTGAGGTTTGATCTGATTTTATAGATTTCCTAAGTGATGAAGAAGTTGATAGTGCTGCATGTGTTGGTTAAAGTTGGGATAGTGAGTCCTGGGATGGGGTTGGCATTCTGTTTGACTGCCTTAAAGAAGGCTTTACTTCTGTTTATTGTACCATTGATGGCTTTCTTGTAGCATGTGGATGTAGCTATGGTGATGATGGAACAATAGATGGAGCAGAGTGCTTTCAACATTTTGATCTTCTTTTCTTCTCCTCTCTTTGTATAGTGCGTTTGCTTATGGGTAATTCTTGGGTGTACCAGGATGCTGATGAATGATGCCTGGAGGTGCGAATTTCTAGTAGAGCACAGCATTCTATGTTGTTTGTCAGGGTGGTTTTGTAGATGGGAGAAGGACTGATATTTGTTGAGGTCTGGAAATGTCTAAGTTGGTTGATTAGATCTCCTGGGAGGTCTATATGGATGTCTTTGAAGGAATGAAAGGCAACTTTCTTCTTTAACTTCTGCTTTTCATGGGGAGGTGGTATGTGTTATGGTGAAAGGGACAGCAACAAGATCAGTCCAGGAATATGAGGGTCTGGTATTGGATGTTGGGGCGTGAAGAGAGCATGAGGTGCAGTGTGTAGCCTTTGCAGTGTGTTAGGTTGATGGTATGGTATTTGATTTCTATGATACTGAGTAGAGATTTGTGAGCTTCCTTCTTGGTTCTGGTGCTGGAGTCACTGGGCAGATTGAAGTCTCCAAGGAGGGTAAGGTGCGAGTGTTGGGTGGAGGCAGAGGTAACAGTTGAAAAGTCCTTGTGGATTCTGAGAGATCTGTAGAAAAGATGAACGGATGCTGTTTTGCAGGCAGCGAGAGGACAATAGCAGAAGAGGAGCTCAAAAGACATAGGAGTGGCCATGTTGACTTGTAAATTACTGTGAGTCACCCTGCAGTTTTGCATATGGGATCTATGTGTTTGATACTGTATCTAGAGGAGAGGAGGATATCCAGAATGTGTTTGGAGGAGGGTATGAAATGTACCAGGTTTCTGTGATGAGAAGAGCATCGAGTTTGCCGTGTGTGATGAGGTTGGTGGTGTTGAGGGCATGACCTATTGCTAAGAGTGTCTTGATGAGCATGAATTAAAGATGTTCTGATGTGTGTGAATTCTTGAGAGTGGTATGTGTATGAGGTTATTGTGTCGGATGTGCGAGTATGGTGACATTGAGGATTAGGTTTGCCACCATTTCTTAGAAAAAAAATGGCAATCATTAGTTTACGGTTTGCTATTGTGGAGCAGCTAAGATCTGGTAAGTGAAAAAGGATTTGAGAAAAAGTGTCTGGATTATTTTGTAATGTGTCAATTATCCCCCTGTTTGCTCTATTAATCATTCTAAAAAGGTTTAGACAGCTCTTAAATACTTTTGACTACTTTTAAATATGTTTTCTTGCGACTGGCTGCCACCAGGGACCTGCTCCCCACAGAGAAGTTTACTCAATTGGAATCCACCTCCAGGGGATGCATCTCCTTTCTGTACGCTCTCATACAAGCTCTAAACCCCATGTCGACCCCACAATATAAATGCTTTTGGGATACACTTTTGGGCACTCCTCTAGCGAACAAGCAGTGGGAGCGCTTACATAACGACATAGCGAAATTCAATCGCTCGATGTATCTAAGGGAGGTGCACTACAAAATTATGTATGACTGGTAGGTATATCCCCAGAAACTACACAAGATCTTCCCCAACACTTTGGATAGATGCTGTTGGGGTGTGGGTTACTGGGAGACTTCCCTCATATCTGGTGGGACTGCCCCTCCATCCAGCCTTTTTGGAAAGAGATCCTATCCCAAATCAAACTCATGTTGTGATACCCACTTCCCCATACCTTGGAACACACCTTGTTGGGGGTAAGAGACACAACCCTGAAACGCCAAACACAGAGTGATAGGTCTGTCATGTGGCTTTGCCTAGGGGCAGCTGAAATGGCAGTGGCTGCCTCATGGAAAAAGCAAGAGGCACCATCATTAACCCAATGGGATGAGAGGCTGTGGAGGGCGCTGGCTCTGGAGCGCATGGCAGACATAATGGATGACTCTCAAAAAGGGTTCGAATACATATGGTCCCCACTGGTGAGTTACTTATCGGAAGGCCTCCCATTGATGGCATGCGTCCCATGGCTAAGGGCCCTTAACCTATTCCATATCTAATGTTGTAACAGTACAGCTAGTAGTCTGCAGTTGAGACGATACCTTACCATGAGCCCCGGAGCCCAGCCCACATGATCACCTCATTATCATTTGCACCATGACATCAAGGTTTCGTTGGTTTTTTAGGTATATTAAGTTTCCTTTCTATTTATCTAGAGGGTGGATTGATGGAAGATTGTAGAATACTCAATGCAACAAGATGCAAGTGTAACTATCAGTATGGTTTTTTATGCCACAGAACTCGTGACCAAGCTGTAACTTACATGTGATCTTTGTAACTCTTGGCTTACTTTGATAATTTGTTGCATGTGTACTGCATTCCCGTATCAATCTCAAAAATTCTAAAACAGAATTTGAAATAAATATGTTTGCTGTTTTGTTTTATGTTTTAGAATGTAAAAAATACTAGATTTCTCTGCTTTTCCCAATATTTTCACTGGCCTGAATTAAACAATACAAGCCTGGTCGATAAAACATGGACAGGTAGTACCACTAATGGTGAGTATGTTTCCGGGATATTAGTGTGAGAGTGGCAATGGTGTCTAGTAGTATTTGCAAGGCGCAAGATGGTGGGTGACTTACCATGGCAGTAGGGGTTCTAGCACTAAGTCCTTCATGTCTGACCAGGATCAAACAGGTGATGCCCTTGACTTAGCCCCCTTAGCTTAGGACGTACAGGCATGGGACACCCTGGGTAGCATGCCTCTGAACCTGTGGAGAGTGGAAAATGCAGTTATGTCACTTCCTCTGCAGATGGGTGCTGGGAAATACAGTGATGTTAATTCCTGGTAAGATGCAGGTAGGAAAATCCAGAGCTGTAACTACCGGCTATGAGGGGAGGAATCATCGGTAAATGAAGCGTCAGATTATGTCTGTATGAAAGCATGGCATTTTTTTACAAAAACATGATTAGAGCGACTAGTCTTTTGAAATTGAAAGTCCTCCTGTTAAGACCTGTGAATATTGTCCTCAGGTCGGCTAATTGCTATTCAATTTTCCCAGTGTAATACAATTACCCCCAGATGAGTGAGGCCCCTGGGCTTAGTAGGCTTCCCATTGTGGGGGACAAGTATTGAAGTGTCTCTTTAAGTGGCTATCCTGATGAAGGCGGCAGATGTTCGCCGAAATGCGCGTAGAGATATGCAAGAGCCACTGAATTGATTGTTATATTAAAAGCTCTTGTAACACGCACGTTCACCAATCGGTTTCATGGAGCTAGTATGGCGGAAAGATATATTACGGAAAGCTGAAATTAAGTGTTGTAGGCTTGAGCAAACAGATAGGTCTCAAGCATCTTTCTGAACTGTCCGTAAGTTGGAATCAGTCTAATCTCCACAGGGTTGGAGTTCTAGAACTGTGGGCCTATGACAGCAAATCGAAATCCTCCTTGCCTTTTTGCATTTAAAAGAGGGAATAATCAACCGGTTTTGGTGGAAGGAGCACAAGGCCCAGGAGGGAATATATCTTTGAATTCTGGCCTAAATGAAAGCAGGGCTGCTGCCGTGAAGAGCTTTAAAAATGGTGCATCCCAACTTGAAAACACACCTTTTGGCTACAGGAAGCCAGTGTAAACTTTTTATTATTATAGGGGTCACATGCTGCCATTTAGGTTGGTGGAATATGAGTCTGGCAGCTTGGTTTCGAACCAGATGAAGGCGTCTGAGTTGGTAGGCCGAATGCCACAATATAGGGAATTGGCATAATCCAATCGGGAAATCACCAAGGCTAGGATAAACAAGGTCAGAGCCTCCCTAGACAAAAATCTACTGATCTTCCTTATTCTCCGTAGTTGGAAGAAGCTAGCAGAAACTACTGAGCTTATTTGGGCATTCATCTACAAATCGTTAGAAATCATGATGCCTAGGCTTTTTGCAGAGTCTGCCGGCTCTGGAGGGTTACCTAGGGATGTTGGGCAGAAGTTAGAATGCCATGGATTAGAGGAGTCACCTGATTGGAATACATGAATTGAGTTACGCAAGAGCCACTGAATTCAATGGAATACATACATTGATTTATTAAAGAGCCATTGCAACCTATTGGAATCTAAAGGAATGTATGAAATATATTTGTTACACAAATCAAGGATCCTGAATAGGATATGATATTTACAAATTCATGGAAAATCTGATTAAAAGTTTTATTCTGATGATAAAATATATTAGTCATCCAATAGTATGTTTGTTTGTGGCGGAAGGTTCATGTTCAGTTTTATTGTTGCGATGCATTTGATGAGTGTGAAATTGTTGTCGGGGTAGGTATGAAGATAGATATGACTCTAGTTGGTTTGAATGTGCAGACAATATACAGAGTGTGTATGCATTTTTAAATTTTGTATTAACACACTTCTTTAAGGTAGGAGCTAAACGACAAAAATTGACAACAATGGGTTTTGTACTGTTTGTATAAAATTGGACAGGAAGCCTAATATGTCTTCTGTATCATGAATTTTCACGACAATATGTGTACAGTGGTGTGAGAACAAATTACAAACTAATAAAGAAATACTTGCTTATACTAAATCTTTCTTAGCTTTCTGTGCCGCATATGTAGCTGTTGCATGTTTGCTGAGAGATGTATGTGTATAGATAAGTTGCTGGGAAATTTGTTTCTATTTACATTTTTATTGTGTAGGAACATAGGAAACCATGCCCGCTTGCTTGGCTTCTTTTAAAGATTGTTTTAGCTGAAAACCAATTATCTCACTCCCAGTAAGAGGGATACTGAGAAATGCTGCGTTGTCACTTCCTCTTGGGAAAGATTCTAAGAATTCAGAAATGTCTTCTTATGCAGATGGGTGCTGGGAAAAGAAGTCTGCATGTTCTTCTGAATATACATGGAATTCCCCATTCTGAGGACTCCAGCTCGGAAACGGGTGCATATTTCTTCATGCTTTAATAGCAGTAATTAGCAAGCTTATGCGATCTGCACCTGTGATTTATCTATGTATAGAAAGGCAACAAAACGGGCCCACATATGGCTTCAAACGATTATAGAACCTATGCATGTTTTGTTATTCTAATAGAAATGCTATGGGAAAGGGAATGTTGTTATCCATTGTCTTTTTTTCTCACAAACGTTATTGCAGTGACATGTGCTTATGCCAAACTTAATGAGTTCCGAAAAAAAGTCTTATTGCACGTTGATTTCAAACATAGCGCCCCTGAATTATATTTTTTTAGAAACTCCCGAAAAGAAAGGTTGAAATCCCTGCACTGAGATTATGTGAATTAGCACCTGCGCCATTATAGCATTTGCTTCTATTGGGAGCCGAGTGCAAATTGTGCTTTTTCCTGTTTCACCAGATATTTAGCACCAGTTTTTAGACAGTGGGGTGCAAGTGATATTAGCACAGGTAATGTGAGAATATGAGAAGAAAAAATGGCTGCACACGATTATTCCAAGTTGTTTGGTACCAAGACTCAGTCGTATACAAATGAAGACCTAATGACAAGCCCACCTGTTATTTGTGTCAAGGAGATATTGTGCCTATTAATAACATGTAGCTTAATGACTGAAGGACTGAATCAGAGAGCAAGGACAGGCCTTACTCCATAAGGGCGACGGACTAAAACATTCCATTGCCCTGACAAAGGGGCATATTCTCAAGGAACTATCGCAGAGTTATCAACACTTTATCGCAGCAAAAGTGGGGATAATAGACCTCACTGATCATGTGGGCCGGACACCCAAGAGGGCTACAACACCCACCACCACCACCCCCAGGACCCCAACCAACCACCCGGACCCCCACTACGGCAGCACAGACAAAGACAGCGACCCTCAGAAAACGCACCAACCTCACAAACCCAACATCCAAGAATGTAATTGCCCACTACAGGCCCAAAGGGACAACCATCTTCCGCATTCTGACCACCGTTGCCCACAGGCTGAAGGTACCAACACAGCGGACAACCAACATCCCACTTCATACAAAGCTGTTGACCGTGCTACACCTGTTGGTCTCTGGTACCCTCCAACCAACAACCGCCTGAGTCGGAGGAGTCACACAGCCAGCCCAATTCAAGTTCCAAACATCATCAGCTTGGTACCCCAGTACCTATACTTCCCCCACACAGCACAGGAACAGCTGGAGACCAAGCAAGGCATCTAAGCCATAGATGGCTTCCCGCACGTGTCAGTGGGCAATTGACTGCACACATTTCCCACTTGTGCCCCCTGGCAACACTGCACACAATACCCGCAACAGAAAGGGCACATATGCCATCAATGTGCAGGCAAGAGTGGACTACCGGTGAATCTCCACCAACGTGGACGCCAACTACCCAGGAAGTCTGCATGATTCCTACATCTTCCGACAGTCCATCATCAACCAGCGCTTCCAGGGTGGCACCTACAGAAATGCACTGCTCGTTGGCAAGTACCAAATGAACAGACCACACACCTCAATTCCACAAACATGCAACTCACAACACTGGGAATGCACACAATACAAACTCACATACAACATGCCAAACAACATGCCCACCCACGACAGCACAACTTACTGTGGGAACCTGGGCCAGCCATGTACATAAGCCATCAATAGCATGGCATCTCAGCCACACAATAGCAGATTGTGGGGAGAGGTGGGAACCCGGAATGTGCGAATGAGGCAAGTGACCCATGAACGAGAACGTACACAAAGCCAAGTGTGGCATGGATGTGATGGCCAGACTACAGTATGCAGATCACACACATATGCATGTCGACATACACCTCTGCTGGTTGGAGTGCAGTGGACAGTGGACGCAAACTTGTCACCGCAGGCAGAGGGTTAGTCCTTGGACATGTAGCTTTGTCGTCACCCACTCAATACGTAAGAGGAGTGGACTGGGCCGTCGTACGCAGGTCCAGCATGGGTGTGTGACTGATAAGTGCGTGCATCTGGGAGTGGTCTGTACTGGAAATGAGCAAATGCATGGGTCTCTGTCGCAGTGTGTGTCTCCTTTGTGGGGTGTAGGTGGTCCCTGAAGGGAATTATGCACCCACAAATGTGATCTAGTTCGTCTTCCATGGGTTCGGACCCCACCGCACCTGTTCAGCCAACCCCTTGTGGCATTCTGACACCTGGCATTGAAATGCCAGGTGTGGCTCAGTGAAGTTTTGGGGGCCAACTGTGCTGGCGGGTGATTCCTGCTGTGTGGTCTGTGCAGGGGCTGGGTTCTCCTCTATGTGGCTCGGCTGCCCTGGCCCTGGTGGTGGGTTTCATGGGATGTCGATGAGCTGTTGTATGGCGTCGGTGTCGAAGGTGTGGTGGTCCTCTCCAGCATCACCGATGAGTTGTCTGCTCTGCTCTGCTGGAGGTGTTATTTGTTCCTCCACAATGTGAAGGGGAGATGCATGTTGACATTGTGTTGACAAGAATGTTGGTGCATTTTTCTTGTTTACATGCAGACTGTATGACAATGCTCATTGTGACTGTTTGGGAGGTGCAGGATTTTGATGTGGGCCAGTGGACATTTGGACTACATGACAGATGTGAGGTTGTACGCGTACATTTCCATCTCACAGTTTCCTGCTCTGTTAGATGTAGTTGGCCTGTTTCTGAGCATGTGCGGAGCCAGTTGTGTTCTGCAGTGTAGGGGTTTACATTGTACCACATTGTCGTCAATATGGATGTGCTGTTTGTGCTGTGTGCTTTGCTGCAGTGAGCCATGTGGATCAGGGACATGGTCCAGGGTCATTATGGGTGTGCGGTGTGCTACACATCATTGTGCATGTGTGCCATTGTGCTCATCTCTCCCTGTCCCCCCAGTCCCTGGTCATTACCCTATTGATGTTGTGTCCGGTCCTCTCGAGCTGTGTCCGGACTCCCAACTCCTGTCGCCGTTGCTGCCTTCCTGTTGGCAGCAGGTTTGTGCTTGGTTTAATTTTCACATCATGCCAGCGCCTGTTGGCCTCCTTTATTAGCCTCCTCGACACTCAGACTGCATTCACGTTAGTCTAATTATGGGTCAGTTGATGGTAGTGTTCTGTCACCTCCATGACACTGATCTGGTTTTGCTGCGGACTCCATCCTGTCTTCCTCTTCCTCTACTCCTTGCCATTCCCCAAGCCTGAAGTTCCTTGCTGGTGGTCTGTGGGGCTTGTGGGGTTCGCGTTGGCCTCTGCACTCGGTCTGGGTGCATCCCTGTTGCTACGCACTTTGGATTGTTTTTGGTGGGCTCTTTTTGTTGCTTTTATAGAGCATTTCCCGCGCGCAAGATTTGCATGCCTGTTGCTCGTTTTCGCTGATTTTTGTATCGCGATTGGCCTCATCTCAACTTATTTTGCGTTAGTGTTTCGCATTTTTGCGGCGTCACGTTGACTTTATCGTGGATATTTGATGCATTGTTGTGGGCCTATAGCATGGTGCCTCCATGTTGTGAATACTTAGTTAACACAGCGTTATTTTCCCGCGCTAGACTGCGATGTGAAGAGTTGGTATACCACACCTTCTGATTTTTTACAACGTAATCAATAATTAATCAAATACTTTTCATTAATTTCTTTCTTTCTTGCCGAAATGCATTGGGCATGCAATCAAGATGTGTTATGAATTGAAAATGTGGTTGTGATTTACTCAAAGTAAATGTGATCATCAAATTGAATATGTAGTATGATTATAATGAAAAATGTTTGTTGAATAACATGTGATACAAAACATGAATTATACTGAGTAATGAAGAAAGAAATAAATTAATTAAAAGTATTTGATTAATTATTGATTACGTTGTAAAAAATCAGAAGGTGTGGTATATCACTAAATGAACAGTGCGTGACTGGACTGACACTTTTGCTGGCTTAAACTCATAAGATTTAAAGGATTGACGTCCCTTATCAGTCACAGCACCAGTAGAATAGCAGGATAAACAGGAGTGCTCCCCGCGAACCCCTCAATAACCCTTACAAACTTGACGGCCGGTTGTCAACCTTTTACTTGCTTTTGTGTTTTCAAAAACCTAAATCCCAAAGCAGGATTTTGTTTTTTGAAACATAAAAATGAATGACCCTACACACCAGGGGAGTTGTTTCCCATAGTTTAGGGTCATTTAAAAGTTTTAACTGTCCCTCAAGTCCAGGTTTTTCACATTTATTAAGACAGAACTATTGTTTAAAACCAGAAAAAAACACTGAAATTTGCCAGTTGTACTTTAGTGAACTACTACAGCTTGCTCCACCTGCATTCACTGCATATGGTCTCACATTTAGTACTAATTTATGTTTTGACAAAAGCTATTCAGAAACCTCTGATTAGAGAGCCTCACCTACGCTTTCTAAGGGGCATATTTACAAGGGCTTTATCTCCGCTTTTTTGGCTTACAAGCCAAAAAAGTGGAGATAAAACCAGCGCCCTATTAACAAGAGGGTGTTAACATGCATAATCGCATGTTAGCACCCTTTTTCCCAACGCCTCCCTTTGCATCTCCAATGAGATGCAAAGTTGGGCGTTACTGGGCATACCCCAGATGGGCTACCTTGCAAATATTGCTGATCTTTACATCGCAATATTTACTATTTCAAATATTTTTTATTTTTTATATTTTATACATACATACATACAAACTTGAAACTTTTTCTAAGTTATAGGATGACAGCTCGCACTGGCTGTGTCTTTACAGGGATATAGTTACATAGTATATATGGGTTTTGCTGTCCCCCCTATCCCCTGCTCCATTAGAGGAATAGAAATGGGTGAGAAGGAGAAAGGATAGAAAGTGAGAGAGAGGGGGAAAAGGTTTTTGTGTGCCATAGGTACGTATACTTCGAGTCACTATAGTGGTCACATGGGGGTGTTCTGTGTGTGCTCATTGGGCCCTTTGTAGGCCCTGTTCACCGGGGTTCATAGGAGTCCAGGAATTTGTCCAAGGAGGCCCTCATTCCCCTGGAAGCTTGCCTCCATGGTCAGTCTCTTAGTGCAATGTTGTCCGCACCTCTAAGATACGTCACCCAGTTGAGCCATCCCTTGAAAGTTGCCTTGGCAGTGTCCTTCCATTTGGTGACAACTATTTTAACTGCCGCTGTCAGTAGGAGATCCGCTAGGTCTCTGTCCTGTTGTGACTCTAGCTCTGCTGTCATGAACGCTGTGGTGAGTGTAGAGAAATGTGGCCTTAGTGTGTATCCTAAAGCTTTGTTTATGAAGATGAAGACTTTTTCCCAGAATTTCTTTACCTTGGTACACTCATAGATAAGGTGAGCCAGGTCCCCCTTTTCCTTGTCGCAGTTCCAGCACAGATCATTCTCCCTGAGGCCCAGGGCTGCTAGGCGAGCAGGGGTCCAGTAGGTCTTGTGTAGGAGCCAGTATGTTGTCTGTGCTAGTACTGGTGAGATTTTGTTTTGTGAGGTGTAGGCCCAGAGGAGATGGAATTCCTTTTCGCTGAGTGTGGTGTCTATTCAATTAAAAATAAGCTTTATTCGGTTGGGACATACAACCATAAAAGCACAATATATAGCACATGACATACTAAAATACCATGATACAGATCCACATTCAATATTAAAACACATACAGTTATCATTTTACAGTATCCAACAGACTATGGTTATCTTCTATTAAAATAAACAGTAAGCACAGAATAGCATTGCATATTTAAATTGGGGGGAACCATTGGGGCTTTTCAATGACCGGTATATAGTGCGTAAGTTAAAGCAAAACTCCAGTTGTAAACAATGGACTCATAGCAGCGTAACCTGATATTGATAGCGATAGCGAAGGATCAACTCGCAAAGGCTTAAAAAGTACAAAAGCTAAAGTGCATAGCAGCATAACATAATATTAGTAACGATGTATCATTTCACATGACAAAAAAAAAGTGCAAATGCTAAAGTGCAAAGTGCAGGAGCAATAGACTGTCCCTAGCTTAATGAAGGATAAAGGTTCACGTTAGAACAGCATACTCTTTCTTATCTTAATTGCACTTAAAATAAATGTAGCAGTATAAAAACATACATCAGGGTCGTTAAGTGCAAAAAGTAGGGTCATAGCAGCACTGATAGTATTGGTTTCATACTTTTTAAACAAGAGCTTGAGATAGACAATCCTTAAAGGCAGAAAAAATCACACAAAAACAGAAAGTGCAAAGTGCTTTGTTTTGTGGACCCGTCACATGGACAAGCGGTAACTGGGTGCTGGTTTATCACAGGAAACGCAACCAGATGGTGCACGAGGCCTAATCTTAATCTAGTTAATACATAATGATGGGAAGATCTTGTGACTGCAGAGAGATAGGATGGGAAACCCAGCGTATCCATACATTGGTGGTAAAACTGGTACGTGGTTTGTTTCTTAATTAATTCCCTCCTACATGCGTTCTTATGTGACAAAAAATGTTCTTTAATTCCTGTTTAGATGTAACTGGTGTCTCGTTATGCTTTTCCAGAACAGATTGATTAAAAATGTCCCCATAAGTTTTAGTTAAATATTTAAACCATGGTATCTTTAAATATTTATCCAGGCATAGACAGTCGTTTATAATAGACTTAGTAAAAGTTGTCTTGTCTTTAGACCATATCGAACTCCAAAGCTGAAGCGGTCTCAATGCTATTAAATCACTCGACTCACTATAGTGGTCAAGTGAGGGTGTTCTGTGTGTGCCCATTGGGCCCTTTGTAGGCTCTGTTCATGTGGGTTCATAGGAGTCCAGGAATTTGTCCAAAGAGGCCCACATTCCCCTGGAAGCTTCCTCCATGGTGAGTCTCTTAGGGCAATGTTGTCCGCACCTCTAAGATACATCACCCAGTTGAGCCATCCCTTGAAAGTTGCCTTGGCAGTGTCCTTCCATTTGGTGAGAACTATTTTAACTGCCGCTGTCAGTAGGAGATCCGCTAGGTCTCTTTCCTGTTGTGACTCTAGTTCTGCTGTCATGAACGCTGTGGTGAGTGTAGAGAAATTTGGCTTTAGTGTGCATCCCAAAGCTTTGTTTATGAAGATGAAGACTTTTCCCAGAATTTCTTTACCTTGGTACACTCATAGATCAGGTGAGCCAGGTCCCCCTTTTTTTTGTCGCAGTTCCAGCACAGATCATTCTGCCTGAGGCCCAGGGCTGCTAGGCGGGCATGGGTCCAGTAGGTCTTCTGTAGGAGCCAGAATGTTGTCTGTGTTAGTACTGGTGAGATTTTGTTTTGTGAGGTGGAGGCCCAGAGGAGATGGAGTTCCTTTTTGCTGAGTGTGGTGTCTAGTTTTCCCTCCTAATATGTGTTTGTCTTGTCATTAATTTTGGTGGAGCTAGGGCGGAGTGGTTTGCAGAGGTGTGATACCTGGTGGCCGGGTCTATTGAGGTTCACCATGTATTGAAGGATTTGTGGCTAATGTTTTGCAAAATTTGCTTTTGTGACGGCTGTTCTGATTTTTAGGAAGTTGTACAGTTCTATGTCTGGAAGTTCATGTTTATTTTTAAGTGTGCTGAATCTGACGTGGTTACCCCCCCCCCCCCCTCTCCGAGCTGCGCTGGGTATGAGATCCCCAATCTCTAGAGAGGTTTTCCCCTGTATTTGATCTTTGTGTTCTCCCACAGTGATTCCCACCCTGAGTTTTTCACACTGTGCTCCATTTTTTGGTCTACTTTAAGCAGTGCATTTTTGGTGTTTTTGAGTATTGGGTTGGATGCCAGTATGTGTTTCCTGGCTGTGAGGAGATTTAAAGGCCCAAGGTTGTTTAGGATGGCTCTCTCAATTGTGAGCCATACCGGTGTGTACTCCTGGCTACGTACCAGCCAGTGTGACCCTTGCTTTGCTAGATACACCGTTTGGAAGGTTTTGAAGTCTGATAAGTTCAGGCCTCCCAATTTTTTGTCTAGTCGTAGCTTTTTCAGGTTTATTCTCACGTGTTTGTCGAGCCATAAGAATTTATTTATCATCCTATCCAACTTGATGTGAAAGTCGTCTGTGAATTGCAGGGGGAGCAACAGATAGTTGACCATCTGGGTGATCAATCAATCAATCAGTGGTTTATAAAGCTCTCTACTCACCTGTGAGGGTCTCAAGGTGCTGTGGAGGGGGTTGCAGCTCCGGGTCAGTCGAAAAGTCAGGTCTTGAGGTCCTTCCTGAACGAGTGGAGGGTTGGGGAACGTCTGATTTTGACCATTAGCAGGTTCCAGGTTTTAGCAGGGATGTGGGAGAAAGCTCTCCCGCCCGTTCTGCTTCTGCGGTTGCGGGAGACCTCCGCCAGGGCGAAGTCAGCGGAACGGAGGTTTCTCTTGGGTACGTGAAAATATACTTGTCGTAGAGGTATTTGGGTCCGATGTTGTTGAGAGATTTGTAGGCGTGGGTGAGGAGTTTGTAGGTGATCCTCTTCTTAACGGGGAGCCGGTGAAGGCTTCGGAGGTGTTGGGTCATATGTTCGTAGTGCGGTGTCCCTAGGACTAGTCTGGCTGCGGCGTTCTGGATGGTCTGGAGCTTGCTTAGAAGAGTTTTGTTGATTCCGGCATAGAGGGTCTTGCTGTAGTCAAGTCTGCTGGTGAAGAGTGCGTGGTGACAGTCTTTCTGCAGTCGAGGGGGATCCATTTGAAAGTCTTGTGCAGGATGCGGAGGCGGTTGAAACTGGTGGAGAAGACAGCGTTGATCTGGCGGTTCATGGAGAGGGAGGAGTCGAGGATAATGCTGAGGTTCCCAGCGTGGTCAGTTGGGGTGGGTGGGCTCCTGAGGGCGGAGGGTCACCAGGTGTTGTCCCATGTAGAGGTGCAGGGTCCGAGTATGAGGACCTCGGTCTTCTCAGAGTTGAGCTTTAGGCAGCTGTCCTTCATCCAAGCTGCTACACTTCTCATTCCTTCTTGGAATCTAAGTCTCGTGATTTCTGGGTTCTTGGTGAGGGAGAGGATGAGTTGGGTGTCATCATCTTAACTGTTTCTATTCTAACCACCATGTTATATACTTGGGGGGACCATGATTCTAGCAGCGACTTCGTCTTTTCTAGGAGAAACTTTTCATTTTGGTCTAGAGTGGTTTTTAGGTCTTTGCCAAATTGAACTCCTAGGTATTTGATAAACCCCATTAGCCATCCCCAACATAGGGGGTGGATTATGCTGATACGACCCTGTGAGTTGTATCAGCAAGGTTATCGCCCTTTTGCAGGGAACATCGTTGGAAAACCAGCGATGTTCCCTGCAAAAGGGCGATAACCTCGCTATCTCTGGAATTTTTATCGCCCTGGAGTAACGCGTTGTTAAATACGCCCTACCAGGGTGATAAATACCAGAGATAGCCTGCAATAATATGATTATCGCTAAGCACGACCAGCGATAATTATTGCTGGCTGTTGTTAATATGCCCCTATATCTCTTATACGAGAAGTTCTCCACCCAAAGTTAAGAGAACTCCATGAGCACAAGTCTCTGTTTTAGGAGTAAATGTGGGATGGACAAGGGGAAGTAGCACGAACATAGGCAAAAATTATTACTAAAAGGCTGCAATTAATGGAAAAGCAAGCAGGGTTTATGGACAGAGCCTTAGATGTCAGCTAGTGAAAATTGGTTGTGGGAACATTTGGTGTAGAATTGCCCCTAGATTAAGCAGTTGGTGAAAATATTAAAATACAAATTCAGATTAGTGACAATATAGCTGAGGGTAATTCTGATATTTTATCCAAATTTTCTTGCTGCAACGCGTCTGTAGCAGCTTTATGGATTAAAACTTTTTCTTGAGTTGAACTCACGGTCATTCACCAAAGCCCAGGGGGGTGGCGGTCCCCAGGACAGTGGGGCGGGGGATTAGGCCCCCCCACTCTTTTGTTTTTCTGCCCCTGGGACCTGGCCCACCCAGCACTTTATTTAAACGAAGCACGGGAGCCAGCGCTTCGTTTTTTTCATTCTCGCGGCTGGATCAGCGCACTCAGCGCGCATCACAAAATATTTTCTTCTTAAATGCTTTTTTGGGCCCAGGAGGTCCTTGTGGGACCCCCTAACAGGCCTAGGGGGTCAGGGTGTTTCAACCCTGCCCTCTATTCTTGGTTTGTGCCTTCATTTTACAGTTTTCTTGCACCTCGCTTCTACCGAGGCACAAGATGGCTGCCAACAGTTTCTGCTTTGGAGTGTTGACAGCCAATTAGAATGCAGCTCGTGATCTGCAGGGTGCACGGATCCTAATCTGTAGGGGCGCGGATCGTGCGCACCTCTACATATTGATATTTAGACACAGACTCACAGTGTGATACTTGAAATGGGTGGGGTCCTTCAATAGTTACAATGGGAAATATTATGAACCAATCAAATCTTTCTTTTTGAGGTCACATGGGATCCGCGCACCCTGCGCTCACCAAGCACGCACCCAACGTGACTTTGTGAAAATATATTTAAAAGTAATGTAAGTTTATTTTAAGTACAAATATATTATTTTTATAAGTATCTTAGATAATCTCTTGCCCTAATATGCATATTAAAGATACATATATTTCATATTAGACATACAAAAAAATTGCAGGAGTTGCGCATCCAGCGCGCACCAGGACTTATATGATGTCACGCGGGACCCGCCACTGCACAAACGTTGCATACCATAATGCGCATGTGTCGCAAATGCCCGGAAGCAGGAGTCATGGAACCGTCGTATACCTATCGCGCACATCTCGTAATGTTGAATGTAAATGACGTAACTGAAAAAATACGAAGCCGTTGCTCAACATAAGCGGCTCCTTCACAACTTTTCTAAAATGGCGGCTACAATCCACGCACCCATCGTGATGGGTATGCTTTGGGTGCGCGACTCCCAAAAAAAGTGGGAAAAAAAGTAATAAAGAAAATATATTAAATTTTAAAAAATTTACAAAAAAATAAACAATATTTTAGTTTGCATTTTTTAAAAACTTTTTTTGCAATTTTCATAAAAAATATAATGTTATTTAATGAATAATTTTTTTTGAAATAAGCAGTTAAAAAACTGTAGCAAATCAAGTACCAAAAAATAGATATCACTATTACTATACTTAAAAATTATCATTTAAAAAACTTTTGAAATTCACTGAAAAAAACATAGCTTTCAGAGACATTTTAGTTAGAAATTAGCATTTAAAAAACCTTTGAAATTCATTCAAAAAAACATAGGTTTCAGCCACATTATAGTTAGCAATTAGCATTTAAAAAAACCTTAGAAATTCACTGAAAAAAACATAGGTTTCAGGGGCTTTATAGTTAGCTGGACATTTCACTCTTACAAAACCATAAAAATTCCCCCGTTATAGTTAGTTTAGCTAACTATAACTTGCGCGCCCGCAATTTACTGCTGATGACGCCACATATTACATCACTCATGACATGGTCAGTGACATCACCCATGACTTCACTGATGACATCACTGATGACATCATCCTTGTTTTAGAGTGGCAAACCTCATCTCACCCTAATATAACCATTGATACACACACTCAAAAAACAAACTAACATTTTCAAAACAATGGACATACCAATACCAGTTACAACCCACCTATTCAGTACTTCCAAGATCTACACACACATCCACTCCTTCACCAACAGTCCTATACAGTCACTCATACATGTACTCACTGATTACATCTACTCATACACCTATACATTCTGTTACACACCGCACTCATCCATAGAGTTACTCACACACATAGTCACACATGCAAACAAAGTATCAAACATCCTTTTACTTGCATATACAGTTATACACACACCACCACACTTACTTCTACAGTATTTTAAACATACTTACTCTCTTAAACAATCACTTATAAAAACACATACTTTTTTACACAGGAACTCTTCCAATCTCTCACTCTCATATATACTCACTTATATACACAAATACTAACATATACTAGTTTAAAACATATGTAGTTACTCATAAAGACACTATTGAGACAGTCATTCACTCACTAACACAACTATACACACATTCATCCACCCATACAGTCCTGCACACATACTGTCTTGAATACATACAGTGACTCACTTATTCATGCATCTATGCACTAAGTAATACTGCCCAGCGAACCACAGACACTCACACAATCATACTGATACTCAAAAAACTAACTAATAACCCATATAAACACTCATGTAGCTACTCACTCACTCATGCAGTCAGTTCAGTTCATAAACTTTATTCGACAGTTTTAAAAAACGTCATAAAAGTACACAAGATAAAATCATACAAATATCACAACACTGGGAGAGTACAAATCATCAAATGTGATTTCGAGTACATACAAAAGTCAATAAATGGGGTACACAGTAAAACAGCTAAAAAACCATACTCTTCCTCAGAGCAACAGACTTCAGGATAAAGGTTGCAATGAAAAAACACAAATCCGGGCTAGCAAGCGAAAATAACAGTTTCATAGCATATGAGGTAGAAAACACAGAGTATTTTTTAAACATCGGTTTCAGGTAGACAATTCGTAGGGCTTTGTAGAGGGGGCAAAGTAACATGAAATGGATGGTACTTTGTTTGGTCAGTCCATCACATGGACAAGCAGAAGTTGGATAATTTTTCATCTTTGGGAAGGCCACAAGAATGTGGACAATACCAAGTCTGAGTCTGGATAGTACGAATTGATGAGATTGTCTATGGATAATTTTAAGGTAGGTCGGCAAACCAGGGCCATCATTTACATTGGAAAAATAGAAAGCATGGGTTGAATAATTACATGTATCTGCTTTCCGTTTACCTAGTTTTACCCTCATGAATTCTTCTTTCAACCCCTTTTTGGATAAAGAAGTTACAATCTCGGGATCTTTACGTACATCCAAATGGAAGAGTTCCTTAAAAGTAGTAGTCACATACTTTATCCATGGTATATTCGCATATTTATCCAGAACCAGACTATCTTTGATAATGCACTTTGTAAAACTTGTTTCATCCTTCAGCCAAATAGACCTCCAAACCAGGAGAGGTCTCAATTCAATTAGATCGGCTATATGGTCCAACCTTAGTTCCTCGTGGGCCAGATAGTTTGATGCCGTAGGGGGTAAACAAAGTAACCGTTTCAAAAACAGATTTTCCAAAATTTGCAACTCTTTGTTAGACCCGTACCCCCATACCCCCGATCCGTAGAGCGCTAAAGATAGACATCGGTGTCTATAAATATTTAACATTGCAGGAATCCTGCGGCTGCCCAATTTATTGGCAAAGCGAAAGACACCTAAAGAAGCCTTCCCCATCCTGGCTTTAATATTAGTATGTTCGGGTGCCCATGAGCCCTGACTATTAAACGTAATGCCCAGATAACAAAAATTGTCTACAGCCTCAATTCTGTTATTTTTAAAATAAAAAGACTTATGGTAATTCGCCTTTTTGCCACAGACCATTGTGAATGTTTTGGTGTTATTAATTTTAAGTTTTTTACCCTGGATGAAGTCATAAAAACAATTCATTAGCCGCTGCAAGCCAATTGGAGTTCTGGATAATAAAACAGTGTCGTCCGCGTATAACAACACTGGGATTGGTAGGCCCCCTGCTTGTGGTGCATCAGCCTGGACCTGTTTTAATTCATGTTCCATGGAATTAATAAAAAGAGAGAAAAGCAGGGGGGCCAGTACACACCCCTGCCTAATGCCTGATTTTACCTTAATCTTGCTCGTGCACTCTCCAGCTGGACCATATCGAATCTGTGTGGACAAATTGGAATATAACCTAGCTAGGAAATGGATAATAGCCGGGGGTGCCCCCATATCAAGAAGGGTTGTCCACAACAGAGAGTGATTCACCAGATCGAAGGCACTAGAGAGGTCCGCAAAACAAAGAAATAGGGAACCAGGTTTGGCCATAGTATATTTACCTATTAAAAGGTTGAGATTAATACATTGGTCAATGGTCCCCAAGCCCTTTCTGAAGCCATATTGTGATTGGGCCAGGATATTATTATCAGACGCCCACTCCTCCAAGCGTAACAGTAATACTCTGCTCATAATTTTAAGGGAGGAGTCTAGAAGGGAAATGGGGCGATAGTTTTTGGCCTCCCCTCTATCTCCCTTCTTGTAAATCGGGATGATAATCGATTCGCTCCAAGTTGCCGGGGTGGAGAGATCAGTGGCAGCATTGAAGACCTGGGTCAAAAGGGGGCTCCAGAGGGCCAAATCATGTTTGTATATATCTACCGGGACCCCATCTGGTCCCGGGGCTTTCCCTCCTTTACTAGATTTAATTGCCATGTCCACTTCTCGTATGGTAATTCCCAAAGGCTGTGAACGCCACTGAGAGTTCATATGGGTATTATCATAGGTCTCCTCGAGTGGATCGAAGATTCCTGAAAAATATTTGACCCAGCTCTCTTCACTAACTAGTGCGGTAAGTACTGGGAAATCATCATTCTGGAGGAATGGGGCATTAATAGTACTCCAGAACAATTTACAGTCCCGAAGGGCTGCGGCACAGTCCAAATTATCCCAGGCTTGTTCCCGGAGTTCGTTTTTCCTACGTTTGAGTTCTATATTATAGGTTGACCTTAGGGTTTTGATTTTTTCCCTATCTCTAGGGAGATTTGACAGTGCTTGCTTAAGGGTTTTTAGCGCTGTGGTGCAAGCGCGGTCAAACCAGCCGATCTTACCCCGATTAGATGTAATTTTAGTATTGGTGAAAATTCCATTAATAATAGTACCAAGATCCTCAAAATCCGTTATAATGCCCGTAAGAGGGGCATTAACTTCCAGACAGCGGAGTATCTGTTTAAAGCCGCCTACCACAACTGTGCTATGTAATTTTTCAGATTTTTCAGTACACCACTTTATCCTGGTTCCGTTTGGCCTACTTGGGACGATATTGTCGACAACCCTGCCTGTGGGCACAATTTTCGGGCCCCACATAAGAATATGCATAGTTAGGGCATTATGATCGCTCAGACAAAAATCCTTAGTGATTGGCACTGTACAAAATGGCACCAAAAGGGTTGAGATCAACAAATGGTCAATGACCGACTCAGAGTCCCTCCCTCTAAAAGTTGGAACAATATTGCCCGTAGTGTCGAGGGCTGGTTGGTGAATAACTAAATCGAATTTTAACAAAAGACCATTAAGGGCGGTCCCATATAGGGAGTGTTGAAAATGTCCTAGGTTCTCCCCCGATACCCCATCAAACCCACAAACTGGGGTTAAAGAGTGCGGACATGTTCTAATATTGAAGTCCCCTCCCCATATGATGTCATAAAATGAGTGGGGTTTGTTACAGATTTTATTTAAGAAGACTTCCAGTTCATCCACAACCAGACTACTGTTAGAGTCAAATGTATTATTGTAGTGATTGATCAATAAGGTGTTCCTGCCCTTTTTAGCTTTTAGTTCTAAAATTTGTGAATGTGTGCCCACAATTGTATATGTACCAACAGTTATCGGGAGATCAACTGATAGCAGGACAAGCAGGCCCCCTTTTGCCCTCCCCATAACAGATTCCTGGGCAACACAATTGTAAGAAACAAAACCATCAACATAGATTTCTGAAGTGGACCATGTTTCCTGTAAACATAAAATGTCAAACCCAGTAATTAGGTCCCTCCATCCTAGAGCTGAGGCTTTCTGACGCCAGCCAGCTATGTTCCAGCTCAACATGGAATACCCTTGATCACTAGAGGGAGATAGCTCTTCTAGGGGAGAGATCACAGTACATCCTTTATCATCAATAACCTCAACAGGAGGTGAAAAGTTGAGCTCGTTTGATTTATCAAGAGTTAGGGGGGTCCAAGCAGATGTATTACAGGTTATTTTATCTCTCGTTACTGGTAGGGTGTGATATTCCACAATGACTACGCTATCCGCGGGGTTAGTCTCGTTGGGTAGAGGGGGGGCAATAGTGTGGACATTGGATAGTCAGTCGACTCCTTCAAGCCCATCAAGACAACCATATCGATTATAATCCCAAAAGATGTTCTGCGGGGTCTGAAATGGGGGCATTCTGGGGTGGCTTGGACGAAAGGGCCTATCCCTACGTTCGACCCTAGTCCACTCGTTACTTCCATCATAGTACAAGGGGTTAGGCGGTGGTGGGAAGAAAAAGGAAACAGGGAGGGTCTGGATAGTGGAATCAGATGACCTATTAACACCCGCACATATGTAGGATACTGTGCGTGGGTCTCTAAAACTGACAGTGATACAATCTCCCTTGATAGATTTAGGGGTTTTACCGATCCATGGTACCCTCCGCACCATGATGACTTCATTGTGCAGATGTACCGGCAAGGGGCGGTTCCAATTAAGCCATTTAATAACTTGATTTTTGAGGGAATTGAAAGTTTCCCTTTCACCCCTGGCTAATGGAGGTGCACCTGCCAGGATTACCATAAATCGGTTAGCCTCCGGTGGGAGGTTGGGCCGTCTCGTTCTTGGGGTTTTAGGATCTTCTGGTTGTGGCCCTTGGGTGTCCAGAGACATAAGTGCGGGTGGGATATGCAAACCTTGAGGGGGGCCTTGAGTAGACTGTGGGGCAACTTGGCTAGTCGTGCTAGAGGCTTGGGGAGCAGGTTGTGTGCTTGCGGCCATGGAAACAGGAATTTGGGGCACAATAGCCGGTGGGATAATTTGGAGAGAGGGCAAACTAGGAGGGGGGCCAGAACTATTAGGCTTAGTGGAATTAGCTAAAAGTATGGCAGTTGATTTCTCTATATTGGACATTCTGAAATCAAGCCTATCTAGTTTGGCCTCTAGGGGAAAAATAATCGATTTAAGTAGGGTTGCTAGTTTATCCATAGACATATCATTACTGGTTGAGCTACCTTCCCCGTTCGAATTCAGCAATAAAGGTGCTCCGTCTATTCTGACTGTTCTAGCTATTTTAGGAGTCCTCCCAGTAGTTTTTCCCTTACAGTTATATTGTCTCTTCCGTTTCTTGGTGGCCCCTTCATTCCCCCCCTGGGTTGTAGCGATAGTAGATTTCCCATCATTAACAACGGCAGAGGATACATTTGCACATTCAGATATATGGCTAGAATCAGCTATTGTGATGGAGGGGTTGGATATAATAGTAGAATCTAAGCTTGGCGGGGCGGCTAAGTCTGGAAGCGAAAATAGGGCATCCGACAAAGGCAAGCAGTCAGAGGGTCTTTCAGGAGTTTTGGCATTAGCTATAGGGCCCATACTCGAGCGTTTAAGAGTCATTAGCTCCTTAGACAATCGTTTCTCCAGGGTAATAATTTCTTTGTCAATAATGTTGTTAGCCCTAGTGAGAAACTTCTCCATACCTCCAGCGGCAGATTGGGATCCTCCAGCCAGCGAAGATTTGCTCCTCGTTTCCCGGCCAACCATGGTCCACAGACGATCAGGCAGCGGGGAGTGTTAGGGGGGTAGCCCGGTCCGGGCACTGCCGGTCACGAACGGGCACAAACGGGCCCGCTCTTGGCCCGGTCTTCGCCCCGCGCTTGGACCCGCGCGCGTCCCGCGTCGCGGAAGCCCCAGAGTAGAATATATGGGCCGTTTGTGGGCGGTGGGCGGGCCACGGGGAGAGCGGACCGGAAGGTCTTGGAGGTCACGCAGGGACTCCTGGGCAATGGAGTCCCTGCAACGCTCGCAGCCCCGCAGCGCCTTGCTCCCACCACCAGCCTCAGTCCCACGGAGAGGTGTCCAGGTCACAGCCAACAGGGCGAAGCGGCACCCGCGGAGCGGGTGCGGCGAGTAGTTGCCTCAATCCAACAGGCAGCAGCAAGGAATCCGGGTGTAGCGCCCACAACAGCGCTACGATAGGCAGAAGTGTCCCGAGGAGCAGTGCAGGGAGAGGAGGTAAAGTACCCTCCTGTGGGCGGTGGGCGGGCCACGGGGAGAGCGGACCGGAAGGTCTTGGAGGTCACGCAGGGACTCCTGGGCAATGGAGTCCCTGCAACGCTCGCAGCCCCGCAGCGCCTTGCTCCCACCACCAGCCTCAGTCCCACGGAGAGGTGTCCAGGTCACAGCCAACAGGGCGAAGCGGCACCCGCGGAGCGGGTGCGGCGAGTAGTTGCCTCAATCCAACAGGCAGCAGCAAGGAATCCGGGTGTAGCGCCCACAACAGCGCTACGATAGGCAGAAGTGTCACTTATACACAAAGTGAGAGACTGATACAGACATATTTACACATTACTCCCTAACATATGAATTCACTAAGATACACTTAATCAGTCAGTTATACAATCAATTTTTACAGGAAAAAATCATCCATTAAGACACTTATATACCCATTTATTTTTCCATCGACCTTGAGATGTACATATATAAAACATATTTAATTTTCAGAAAAACACACATTCACTGGATGATGTCGTCAGTGATGTTATTTGAGATGTCATGAGTGATGTCACTGACCATGTCATGAGTGATGTTATATGTGACGTCATCATCAGTGTATTACGGGCGCGTGAGTTATAGTTAGCGGAACTAACTATAATAGGGAATTTCTATGGTTTTGAACGAGTGAAATATCCAGCTAACTATAAAGCCCCTGAAACCTATGTTTTTTTCAGGGAATATATATATATGTTCAGCCGAGCGCCACTTCCTGCTCCTGACACCACTTCCGCCCTGCCTCTCCACCTTGCAGGTTAGCGGTCTAGTGGCTGCAGAACTTTTTCTATTTTAAGCACGACAACTGAACCTTTATTCAGACAAACGCGGTGACTCAGGCTGCGGGTGTGCGCTCGTCTCGCTGCTGATGTTATTGCTGATTTTACTAGCTGATTTACTAGCTGTGTTATACATTTATTTTGCTAGCGCAAATTTGTTTAATGTTATGTGCTTCTCGGTACTGGGCTTGGCAACCTACCTACCTGCTTCCTCACGCTCTTGACTCCGTTCCGCCCCGGCATTGTGCCGTTTGTGCGGAGGGTCGTTCAGCCGAACGCCACTTCCTGCTCCTGACACCACTTCCGCCCTGCCTCTCCACCTTGCAGGTTAGCGGTCTAGTGGCTCACTTCCCGGCCTGTATAATATGGCGGCCTGGTGGAAGCGCAGCGGACGAGCGCAGCGGGAGCGCAGCGGGAGCGCCGACTTCGCACAGAAGTTGCGCCTAAGTTAAGCCCGTCTGCACCCGTCCGTGGCCGGCCGCGTCCAGCGGCCACCCACCATGCCCATCGCATCACGTATTCCTCCAAGGACCTGTTCTCCCTCTAACACCCTGGCCCCCTTGACCTCCACGCCGTCGACACTGCTCAAGACTGCGGCATCTTGAAACCTTACTGCTCCCCCTCTAGTACACCCGATGTGCCTATTCCCATCTCCTGTAACCACTTCTCCACCTTGCCACTCACTGATGGCCCACCAGCACCCCATTCCATCTCAGTTGTTTACCTTAACACCGGCTCACTGGCTAAGAATCAGCTTGAAATCTTTCAACTGCTGGACAACAGTAATATTGACATTCTTCTCCTCTCGGAGACTTGGTTAACAGACGACTCTACCCCCGACATCCTCGCCGCTATCCCTTCGGGCTATTACATCTTACAGTCCAACAGGGCGGCGGGCAGAATGGGTGGGGGGTAGCTGCTATCATCCGTTCTCAATATAATTTCACAAACTTAGAAACTACCACCATTCCCAACACCGACATCCTTACGCTGAAATTCATCTCTCCCAAGTTCTCTTTTATCTGTGTTCTTGTTTATCCCCCCCTGATAATATGTCTCTCTTTTCCCATCAATTCGGTGACCTCATCTCTTGGTTAGTTATTAACTCTGCCAAAATCCTCATTATTGGTGATTTTAACTACTGGCCGCTGGACCCCCGGGAAAGCAGTCTCTCTGCTGAATTCACAGATCTGCTACTTGGCCTGAATTGCAAACAGCACATTTCAGTGGCTACCCATACTAAAGGTCACACTCTCGACCAAGTATGGACGGCCAATCTTGACATCTCCCCTAGTCTATCCCTGCACCTGGTCAGATCACTTCTTTATTTCCTTCTCACTGGAGCTTGCTCTGCCCCAGCGTCCCTTACTCACTACCAATTTCACTGCACGGAACTGGAAGCGAGCAAATATCTCTGAATTCCACTCCATCTTACTCACCACAACCCCCAGTGACATAACCATGACATCCACCCAAACAGACGTCCTTGACCAATGGTTGAAACAGGCGAGTAATGTGGTTGCCCCGCTGAGAACCACTAAAACTAAACGCCCGCATGATGCTCAGCGTTGGTTCACAGACCAACTAAAACTGGGTAAATTAGCTCTCAGGCAAGCTGAGCGCCGTTGGAGGCATAACTATGATCCCTTAATAAAAACTGCCTATGTTGATCTACTAAAACTGTACAAAAAATCTATTTTATTGGCCAAAACCTCCTACTTTTCCCAGAAAATTCTTAGCTCAGCTTCCAAAACCAAGGATATCTTCTCAATCGTAGAAGAACTCTCCCTGCCCGACCGCGTTACTGTTCAACCCCAACCCTCACAGGCCCTTTGTGATTCCCTCAATTCATTCTTTATTGACAAGATCACCACTATCAAAAACAATATCCCTCCCCTGCTTGCTCCTTACCTCCCATGAATCCCTGCTGCTTTAAAGAGTTTCCCCCCATCTCCCAGACTGAGCTCACTTCCTTGTTACATGCGGTCAGCTCAGGCTCCCCTAACGACTGTTGTCCCCCTCAAATCCTGAAAGCCGCTTTCTTGGCTTGTCCGGGCCCCCCGTTAGCACTCCTCAACAACTCGCTTGCCACAGGTTCTGTCCCTGATGCTTTCAAACAGACAGTTGTTGTTCCTATACTCAAAAAGCACGGTGCTGACCCATCTGTCCTGAGAAATTATCGGCCGATCTCCCTCCTCCCCTATCTGGGGAAGGTTTTGGAGACTTATGTCACCCGCTGCCTCAGCACTTTCATTGAAGAGTCTTCTTTTTTAGATGACCAGCAAGCCGGGTTTAGACCGGCCCACTCCACGGAAGCTGTCATCGTGGCTGTAATTGATGTGCTGAGACAAGGCGGCGATAAGAACCTGGCCCAAGCTCTCGTCCTGTTGGATCTGTCGGCTGCTTTTGACACGGTCGATCACGCCATCTTGATAAACCGTGTCAGAAACGCGGGCATTCAGGGCTTGGCTTTAACATGGATCAGTTCCTTCCTGCATCAGCGCTCCCAGTCGGTTCATTTATCTACTTTCTCTGCCCCTTACTCCTCACTTTCCTGTGGTGTCCCTCAAGGTTCTGCTCTTTTGCCCCTCTTATTTAATCTCTATATGCAACCCCTTATAGCTTCTCTCCGTCACACCCCTGCCACTATTTTCAATTATGCGGATGATTTACAGTTAATTTTCCCTATTGACTACTCCCCTTCTTCCTGTGCCAATTTCCAATCCACTATGCTTGCCATCTCGGAGTAGATGCATTTCAGCCAGCTGAAGCTCAATCCCAGTAAGACGGAGTTGGTGCTGACAAGAGGGTCCTCCAACCCCTAGAGCTCCAGCTTCTGGCCTCCTTCCCTTGGCCCCCCACCCTGTCCTGTCAATACGGTGAAGAGCCTCGGCGTTATCATCTCTAGTGATTTATCTATGAGACCTCAAATCAATGCTGTTACTTCTTCCTGCTTTTACCATCTGCGCAGGATCTGCAAAATTCGCAGGTTTCTCACTACTGAGGCTCTCACACTTGTCATCATGGCCCTTGTCACCTCCTGTATTGACTACGCCAACTCCCTGTACGTGGGGATCCCTGCTTACCACCTTCATTGGCTTCAGCTGGTGCAAAACCAGGCGGCCAGACTGGTCTTTCAACAGCCTAAGCACCAACACGTCTCGCCCCTGCTGAGGAGATTGCACTGGCTTCCAGTAGCCTCTCGATGCATTTTCAAACTGGGCTGCACTGTTTTTAAGTCACTCCTTGCCCTTGCCCCAGCTTTCACCTCCCTCAGCCTCAAGCGTCACATTCCCTCAAGGAATCTCCGGTCTTCCACACATAACCTCCTAACCGTCCCCAGGTTCAAACGCAAAAAGCACAGAGGCTCCTGCTTCTCCTTTCTCGCCCCCACAACTTGGAACTCCCTTCCGACTACAATCCGACTCTGTCCCAGTTACACCTGTTTCCGTAAATTACTTAAAACGCATCTCTTCCAGCTAGCTTACGAATAATCCTCGCTGCCTACCCTCTCTGCTTTTGTCTATGAGCTATTTACAACAAGGGGTGGTGAGGGACAGAGTCTCTGAATTAAACAGAATACTCTCACCCAGTCAAGAGATCAGGGCTAGATCCAACACCGTTTTTTAGCTCACTGCACCATCCCAGTTTCAGAACCTGGCTGTATGCAAATTAGTCTGTTCCTGTCCCAGTGCATGATGGGAACAGGGCAAACCAAACTACAAAAGCCAATTCTTACACTGGGAAGGAAACAAGCTACCGGGGACCGGTTTCTGGCATTTCAGCCTCTTCGGCCCGGCTTGCTTGAATCCTGATGGTGCAATGAGCAAGGGACTCACATCTGAGTATACCCTTCCACGCTTAGGGTGGACAAAAATATTTACAACAAGGGGTGGTGAGGGACAGAGTCTCTGAATTAAACAGAATACTCTCACCCAGTCAAGAGATCAGGGCTAGATCCAACACCGTTTTTTAGCTCACTGCACCATCCCAGTTTCAGAACCTGGCTGTATGCAAATTAGTCTGTTCCTGTCCCAGTGCATGATGGGAACAGGGCAAACCAAACTACAAAAGCCAATTCTTACACTGGGAAGGAAACAAGCTACCGGGGACCGGTTTCTGGCATTTCAGCCTCTTCGGCCCGGCTTGCTTGAATCCTGATGGTGCAATGAGCAAGGGACTCACATCTGAGTATACCCTTCCACGCTTAGGGTGGACAAAAATATTTACAACAAGGGGTGGTGAGGGACAGAGTCTCTGAATTAAACAGAATACTCTCACCCAGTCAAGAGATCAGGGCTAGATCCAACACCGTTTTTTAGCTCACTGCACCATCCCAGTTTCAGAACCTGGCTGTATGCAAATTAGTCTGTTCCTGTCCCAGTGCATGATGGGAACAGGGCAAACCAAACTACAAAAGCCAATTCTTACACTGGGAAGGAAACAAGCTACCGGGGACCGGTTTCTGGCATTTCAGCCTCTTCGGCCCGGCTTGCTTGAATCCTGATGGTGCAATGAGCAAGGGACTCACATCTGAGTATACCCTTCCACGCTTAGGGTGGACAAAAATATTTACAACAAGGGGTGGTGAGGGACAGAGTCTCTGAATTAAACAGAATACTCTCACCCAGTCAAGAGATCAGGGCTAGATCCAACACCGTTTTTTAGCTCACTGCACCATCCCAGTTTCAGAACCTGGCTGTATGCAAATTAGTCTGTTCCTGTCCCAGTGCATGATGGGAACAGGGCAAACCAAACTACAAAAGCCAATTCTTACACTGGGAAGGAAACAAGCTACCGGGGACCGGTTTCTGGCATTTCAGCCTCTTCGGCCCGGCTTGCTTGAATCCTGATGGTGCAATGAGCAAGGGACTCACATCTGAGTATACCCTTCCACGCTTAGGGTGGACAAAAATATTTACAACAAGGGGTGGTGAGGGACAGAGTCTCTGAATTAAACAGAATACTCTCACCCAGTCAAGAGATCAGGGCTAGATCCAACACCGTTTTTTAGCTCACTGCTCCATCCCAGTTTCAGAACCTGGCTGTATGCAAATTAGTCTGTTCCTGTCCCAGTGCATGATGGGAACAGGGCAAACCAAACTACAAAAGCCAATTCTTACACTGGGAAGGAAACAAGCTACCGGGGACCGGTTTCTGGCATTTCAGCCTCTTCGGCCCGGCTTGCTTGAATCCTGATGGTGCAATGAGCAAGGGACTCACATCTGAGTATACCCTTCCACGCTTAGGGTGGACAAAAATATTTACAACAAGGGGTGGTGAGGGACAGAGTCTCTGAATTAAACAGAATACTCTCACCCAGTCAAGAGATCAGGGCTAGATCCAACACCGTTTTTTAGCTCACTGCTCCATCCCAGTTTCAGAACCTGGCTGTATGCAAATTAGTCTGTTCCTGTCCCAGTGCATGATGGGAACAGGGCAAACCAAACTACAAAAGCCAATTCTTACACTGGGAAGGAAACAAGCTACCGGGGACCGGTTTCTGGCATTTCAGCCTCTTCGGCCCGGCTTGCTTGAATCCTGATGGTGCAATGAGCAAGGGACTCACATCTGAGTATACCCTTCCACGCTTAGGGTGGACAAAAATATTTACAACAAGGGGTGGTGAGGGACAGAGTCTCTGAATTAAACAGAATACTCTCACCCAGTCAAGAGATCAGGGCTAGATCCAACACCGTTTTTTAGCTCACTGCACCATCCCAGTTTCAGAACCTGGCTGTAATGAGCAAGGGACTCACATCTGAGTATACCCTTCCACGCTTAGGGTGGACAAAAATATTTACAACAAGGGGTGGTGAGGGACAGAGTCTCTGAATTAAACAGAATACTCTCACCCAGTCAAAAGATCAGGGCTAGATCCAACACCGTTTTTTAGCTCACTGCACCATCCCAGTTTCAGAACCTGGCTGTATGCAAATTAGTCTGTTCCTGTCCCAGTGCATGATGGGAACAGGGCAAACCAAACTACAAAAGCCAATTCTTACACTGGGAAGGAAACAAGCTACCGGGGACCGGTTTCTGGCATTTCAGCCTCTTCGGCCCGGCTTGCTTGAATCCTGATGGTGCAATGAGCAAGGGACTCACATCTGAGTATACCCTTCCACGCTTAGGGTGGACAAAAATATTTACAACAAGGGGTGGTGAGGGACAGAGTCTCTGAATTAAACAGAATACTCTCACCCAGTCAAGAGATCAGGGCTAGATCCAACACCGTTTTTTAGCTCACTGCACCATCCCAGTTTCAGAACCTGGCTGTATGCAAATTAGTCTGTTCCTGTCCCAGTGCATGATGGGAACAGGGCAAACCAAACTACAAAAGCCAATTCTTACACTGGGAAGGAAACAAGCTACCGGCGACCGGTTTCTGGCATTTCAGCCTCTTCGGCCCGGCTTGCTTGAATCCTGATGGTGCAATGAGCAAGGGACTCACATCTGAGTATACCCTTCCACGCTTAGGGTGGACAAAAATATTTACAACAAGGGGTGGTGAGGGACAGAGTCTCTGAATTAAACAGAATACTCTCACCCAGTCAAGAGATCAGGGCTAGATCCAACACCGTTTTTTAGCTCACTGCACCATCCCAGTTTCAGAACCTGGCTGTATGCAAATTAGTCTGTTCCTGTCCCAGTGCATGATGGGAACAGGGCAAACCAAACTACAAAAGCCAATTCTTACACTGGGAAGGAAACAAGCTACCGGGGACCGGTTTCTGGCATTTCAGCCTCTTCGGCCCGGCTTGCTTGAATCCTGATGGTGCAATGAGCAAGGGACTCACATCTGAGTATACCCTTCCACGCTTAGGGTGGACAAAAATATTTACAACAAGGGGTGGTGAGGGACAGAGTCTCTGAATTAAACAGAATACTCTCACCCAGTCAAGAGATCAGGGCTAGATCCAACACCGTTTTTTAGCTCACTGCACCATCCCAGTTTCAGAACCTGGCTGTCTATGAGCGCCATGAAACCGTCTGGTGAACGTGCACGGTAGAAATAATGTAGAAATAATTTTAACATAACACAACATAACAATATATATTCAGTTAATATATATATTTAGCGGCCAAGCCTGGTCGCGGAAAGGCCCCGCCGCTGGCTCTGGCGGATCTGCACTACTCGCTCACGAAGAGTGGTGTTTAAAACGAGGGGGGCCTGAGCTGCCGGTACATATTGGGACTACTACGGCGCTGTGCACAACTTTCTTCACCCACTGGGGTTTTGACATTTTAACCAACGTAAGAATTGAGGCACCCACTGCGGTTATGCACCTGGAGTCCGTGGCATGAACTGCAACAACCAGAATGCTTTGCTACAGCCCAACAGGGCGGGACCTTGTATTTGAATAAAACAGGTGCATTGAATTTATTTTGACTTCTGTCTTACATGGTGCAGCCAGTGATCAAGGGCGGTACTATGCCCGAAACATGTTTGGAAAGCTGGAAGGCTGATGTGCGACAGGCTGTGTACTACCACCGGCAGCATTTGTGTGACAAACCCCTTCGTGTGCGGCCTTTCCACTTTGGGCAACCTTTTTTTCGAATATATAGATATATATATATATATATATATATATATATATATATATATATATATATATATATATATATATATATATATATATATATATATATATATATAAAACAGGAGCAGGAGCATTCAGCGTCAGCAGCGCCTGACGCGTTTCGGGCTACGCCCTTCCTCTGAGGCTTGCTGCTTCACTCAATAACTGCCAGCACAAGGACTCCAGGTATACTCCCACATTTATTCAAATGTTATACACTCAGGTGAGTATGGTTTTCTCAAAGCTTTCTGGGACAGGTAGTCCTTAACATCAACACCCCAGTGGGCTGCCAGCAGTCATTGAGTCAAATATGATTAAAATCACGAGTGCTTCTGTTCAGTTCTCACCCATGTAGATATGCGCCAGTTGTATCTGCAGCGTCGATCAAGGACCGGCCGCGGAGCTGTCAGATTCCACAGCGGTGCACCCCACGGCCGGGTTGGCCGTTATTATATCAAGGTCCACAGTTACCCAAAGGTTCGGGGGCACTCTCCCAACAGCGTGTTCAAGTTTTAGGGAAGAAACAGGAGCATTCAGCGTCAGCAGCGCCTGACGCGTTTCGGGCTACGCCCTTCCTCTGAGGCTTGCTGCTTCACTCAATAACTGCCAGCACAAGGACTCCAGGTATACTCCCACATTTATTCAAATGTTATACACTCAGGTGAGTATGGTTTTCTCAAAGCTTTCTGGGACAGGTAGTCCTTAACATCAACACCCCAGTGGGCTGCCAGCAGTCATTGAGTCAAATATGATTAAAATCACGAGTGCTTCTGTTCAGTTCTCACCCATGTAGATATGCGCCAGTTGTATCTGCAGCGTCGATCAAGGACCGGCCGCGGAGCTGTCAGATTCCACAGCGGTGCACCCCACGGCCGGGTTGGCCGTTATTATATCAAGGTCCACAGTTACCCAAAGGTTCGGGGGCACTCTCCCAACAGCGTGTTCAAGTTTTAGGGAAGAAACAGGAGCATTCAGCGTCAGCAGCGCCTGACGCGTTTCGGGCTACGCCCTTCCTCTGAGGCTTGCTGCTTCACTCAATAACTGCCAGCACAAGGACTCCAGGTATACTCCCACATTTATTCAAATGTTATACACTCAGGTGAGTATGGTTTTCTCAAAGCTTTCTGGGACAGGTAGTCCTTAACATCAACACCCCAGTGGGCTGCCAGCAGTCATTGAGTCAAATATGATTAAAATCACGAGTGCTTCTGTTCAGTTCTCACCCATGTAGATATGCGCCAGTTGTATCTGCAGCGTCGATCAAGGACCGGCCGCGGAGCTGTCAGATTCCACAGCGGTGCACCCCACGGCCGGGTTGGCCGTTATTATATCAAGGTCCACAGTTACCCAAAGGTTTGGGGGCACTCTCCCAACAGCGTTGATACCCACTGGGGTATCATGTTAAAGACTACCAGTCCCAGGATGCAATTGGCGTATATTGACTCACCTGAGCATGATTGTATGCTATAATAAAAATGGAAGATGTACTGGAGTCTTATGGTTGGCAGACGCTCAGTATGCAGAGTAGCCTCAGAAGAAGGGAAGAGTCCCGAAACGCGTCAGGCTCTGCTGGCGTTGGGTGCTGTGTGCTTCTTGCCGAATTTGGAAGGTGCTGATTGGGAGTGCGCCCCGCTCTTGTGGGCAACTGTGAACCTTGATATATTTCCGGCTAACCCGGTCGGAGGGGCTGCACCGCCGCGGACTTTGGCGGCTCCACTGCTGGTATGGTTATCGGCATGAGGATTAATCTGGCACAAATTTGAACGGGTGAGAACTCGAGCGACACACCCGTGAATTTTGGAATATTTTACTGTTTGTCTGCTTCCAGCCCACTGGGGTATCATGTTAAAGACTACCAGTCCCAGGATGCAATTGGCGTATATTGACTCACCTGAGCATGATTGTATGCTATAATAAAAATGGAAGATGTACTGGAGTCTTATGGTTGGCAGACGCTCAGTATGCAGAGTAGCCTCAGAAGAAGGGAAGAGTCCCGAAACGCGTCAGGCTCTGCTGGCGTTGGGTGCTGTGTGCTTCTTGCCCAATTTGGAAGGTGCTGATTGGGAGTGCGCCCCGCTCTTGTGGGCAACTGTGAACCTTGATATATTTCCGGCTAACCCGGTCGGAGGGGCTGCACCGCCGCGGACTTTGGCGGCTCCACTGCTGGTATGGTTATCGGCATGAGGATTAATCTGGCACAAATTTGAACGGGTGAGAACTCGAGCGACACACCCGTGAATTTTGGAATATTTTACTGTTTGTCTGCTTCCAGCCCACTGGGGTATCATGTTAAAGACTACCAGTCCCAGGATGCAATTGGCGTATATTGACTCACCTGAGCATGATTGTATGCTATAATAAAAATGGAAGATGTACTGGAGTCTTATGGTTGGCAGACGCTCAGTATGCAGAGTAGCCTCAGAAGAAGGGAAGAGTCCCGAAACGCGTCAGGCTCTGCTGGCGTTGGGTGCTGTGTGCTTCTTGCCCAATTTGGAAGGTGCTGATTGGGAGTGCGCCCCGCTCTTGTGGGCAACTGTGAACCTTGATATATTTCCGGCTAACCCGGTCGGAGGGGCTGCACCGCCGCGGACTTTGGCGGCTCCACTGCTGGTATGGTTATCGGCATGAGGATTAATCTGGCACAAATTTGAACGGGTGAGAACTCGAGCGACACACCCGTGAATTTTGGAATATTTTACTGTTTGTCTGCTTCCAGCCCACTGGGGTATCATGTTAAAGACTACCAGTCCCAGGATGCAATTGGCGTATATTGACTCACCTGAGCATGATTGTATGCTATAATAAAAATGGAAGATGTACTGGAGTCTTATGGTTGGCAGACGCTCAGTATGCAGAGTAGCCTCAGAAGAAGGGAAGAGTCCCGAAACGCGTCAGGCTCTGCTGGCGTTGGGTGCTGTGTGCTTCTTGCCCAATTTGGAAGGTGCTGATTGGGAGTGCGCCCCGCTCTTGTGGGCAACTGTGAACCTTGATATATTTCCGGCTAACCCGGTCGGAGGGGCTGCACCGCCGCGGACTTTGGCGGCTCCACTGCTGGTATGGTTATCGGCATGAGGATTAATCTGGCACAAATTTGAACGGGTGAGAACTCGAGCGACACACCCGTGAATTTTGGAATATTTTACTGTTTGTCTGCTTCCAGCCCACTGGGGTATCATGTTAAAGACTACCAGTCCCAGGATGCAATTGGCGTATATTGACTCACCTGAGCATGATTGTATGCTATAATAAAAATGGAAGATGTACTGGAGTCTTATGGTTGGCAGACGCTCAGTATGCAGAGTAGCCTCAGAAGAAGGGAAGAGTCCCGAAACGCGTCAGGCTCTGCTGGCGTTGGGTGCTGTGTGCTTCTTGCCCAATTTGGAAGGTGCTGATTGGGAGTGCGCCCCGCTCTTGTGGGCAACTGTGAACCTTGATATATTTCCGGCTAACCCGGTCGGAGGGGCTGCACCGCCGCGGACTTTGGCGGCTCCACTGCTGGTATGGTTATCGGCATGAGGATTAATCTGGCACAAATTTGAACGGGTGAGAACTCGAGCGACACACCCGTGAATTTTGGAATATTTTACTGTTTGTCTGCTTCCAGCCCACTGGGGTATCATGTTAAAGACTACCAGTCCCAGGATGCAATTGGCGTATATTGACTCACCTGAGCATGATTGTATGCTATAATAAAAATGGAAGATGTACTGGAGTCTTATGGTTGGCAGACGCTCAGTATGCAGAGTAGCCTCAGAAGAAGGGAAGAGTCCCGAAACGCGTCAGGCTCTGCTGGCGTTGGGTGCTGTGTGCTTCTTGCCCAATTTGGAAGGTGCTGATTGGGAGTGCGCCCCGCTCTTGTGGGCAACTGTGAACCTTGATATATTTCCGGCTAACCCGGTCGGAGGGGCTGCACCGCCGCGGACTTTGGCGGCTCCACTGCTGGTATGGTTATCGGCATGAGGATTAATCTGGCACAAATTTGAACGGGTGAGAACTCGAGCGACACACCCGTGAATTTTGGAATATTTTACTGTTTGTCTGCTTCCAGCCCACTGGGGTATCATGTTAAAGACTACCAGTCCCAGGATGCAATTGGCGTATATTGACTCACCTGAGCATGATTGTATGCTATAATAAAAATGGAAGATGTACTGGAGTCTTATGGTTGGCAGACGCTCAGTATGCAGAGTAGCCTCAGAAGAAGGGAAGAGTCCCGAAACGCGTCAGGCTCTGCTGGCGTTGGGTGCTGTGTGCTTCTTGCCCAATTTGGAAGGTGCTGATTGGGAGTGCGCCCCGCTCTTGTGGGCAACTGTGAACCTTGATATATTTCCGGCTAACCCGGTCGGAGGGGCTGCACCGCCGCGGACTTTGGCGGCTCCACTGCTGGTATGGTTATCGGCATGAGGATTAATCTGGCACAAATTTGAACGGGTGAGAACTCGAGCGACCCACCCGTGAATTTTGGAATATTTTACTGTTTGTCTGCTTCCAGCCCACTGGGGTATCATGTTAAAGACTACCAGTCCCAGGATGCAATTGGCGTATATTGACTCACCTGAGCATGATTGTATGCTATAATAAAAATGGAAGATGTACTGGAGTCTTATGGTTGGCAGACGCTCAGTATGCAGAGTAGCCTCAGAAGAAGGGAAGAGTCCTGAAACGCGTCAGGCTCTGCTGGCGTTGGGTGCTGTGTGCTTCTTGCCCAATTTGGAAGGTGCTGATTGGGAGTGCGCCCCGCTCTTGTGGGCAACTGTGAACCTTGATATATATATATATATATATATATATATATATATATATATATCCACCACCGATCCTGTCTCTTTGCCAAAAAACGGCGGGTCCAACACATGCGTTTGGACAGGTCAGGTAAAGTTTTAATTGCCACCATCCAGACAGATAACAGCTTAAAACTCCTGGAAGACGCGTTTCGGCGAATGCCTTAATCATTGCCAGCATTGTGTGTCAGAGAGTCGTTGGTACATTCAGGGACTTTACATACTGCTCTTGGTGTTCTCATTGTTACTTATGCGTCCAATCACAGACGTAGTTCTTTCATCTCTGTGGGCAGTAGGTGCAAGGAATGCTGGTACCTGAAGTCCCGCAATCTGTAAGGGTCCCACACGTGGCTAATGCATGTCAGCAATCCCACACCGCGAACTCCAATAAAGTGAGTTCGCTCATCCACTGCCACATATATATATATAATTTTGGAGTATTGTTTATGGACATGTTATCACATTATTTTAAATTGCCAGTTCACATTGTTATTTGACCCTTGCAACCTGTTTCTTTAGGTGTTTGGGCTTTTATTGATGATTTAATCCACCGCCTACTCCTGACGTGTCATGTGACCAAGCCCCGTCCGCGGGGCGAAACGCGTCATGGAGGGCACTTGCTCTGCACTATTCACTGCTCATTAAATGCACTGCTACAACCAAAATACCGTTGTTTTGCTGGCTCATCTTTTTTGATTCGAAGGATTGCTGGAGGTCTGCGCCCGCTTTAACTGCATCCAGAGCAGTTGGGAGTTTGCTTTTCATTCATACACCGGGAGAGGATTGCTTCCGGCTTCGTGGACCCGCCCTTGCTGTGAGGCACGGCGTTCTGCAATCCGACTACGCCTTCGGCGTTTGGGACTTACACTGTTTTCAGTATCTTTGCCGTGCCCCCCGCTACTCAAGAGACTTTTGGCAGCTACTGGCGTACCTGTGGTGACCGCTCCCGGCGAGGAGCCTCGCAGCCTGGGAGGTCGGCTGACTTTCCGTTGGTTTTGGAGGCGGAAGCTGGTAGGGCACCGGTGGTGCGTCCAATTTTGCCTGTTCTATCGTTTGAAGTTGAGCGGGTCCGGGGCTTATTCTCCTTTCATTTAAGCCAGCTAGCAGTGAAGCGGAACACGAACCGCGGTAACACTTGGCAGTTAACATGTTTTCCACCGAGGCGCTTAGGAGTAGGGAGTCCGCAGCAGAGGCTCTTTATGGTAACCTGCCAACAACATCAACAGAAACCACTCATGACATTCATATTGCTAGCACCAACAGCAATACTAAAGATCTTTTAAAAACTTTGGAAAAGCTACTTCGAAGTGAACTATCGAAGTGGTGGGAGAAGAAGTCTTTGGAAAAGTACATAGAGGCTAACTGGGTTCCTCGTGGTTTAAGAATAATGATTGTTCCCACCTATGAAAATCCGGACCCCAAAATGTTACAGGAGTGGGCGGAAAATAATTTAGAATCTTCTAGAAAGAAGTTGGAGATTTTAATAAAATATGCCCACACCGACAGGGAAGCGCTACTAAAAGAAATCGACAAAATTAATGTGTTATTGGAAGCTACTGGTGAAACTGATTTGATAGCAACCACCAGAAAGGAAATTGACCTACGCTTGGCAAAATCAGAACAAACCATCCAGGAGCGCAAAATACATAAGTTTGCTAGAGACAAACAAGACTATGCAACAGGGCGCATTTTTACCTTTTCTCGTAAATATGACTCTTATAAGAGAAAGGCAATGTCTCTTCAACAGAAATCTAATGCTGCTACAAGCTCTAATGTGCAGATTACTGCTGCTGGTGTTGTGAATGAGGATAATTTATCAGTGGCCTCTTTCACTGGCTCTGAGGACAGCACACTATCTGCCGATATTGGGTCAACTATTCCAACATCTTTCACAGTACTGGATGAACTGAATTTTGTGAGCAAGGACCGGAGGTATTCCCTGCGCTCACAGACCAATCCTCCCCAAGCAGGCAAACCAGCAGCCAAAAACGTCGGCGCAGGAAACGAGCAGCCAAAAAGAGGTGGAGGGAGGGGCAGAACGCGCAGGAATTGGAACAAGTAATTGAAACTCAAGACAACACTGTGATTAATTTGACTGACCTCGTACTGTCCAAAGCGGAAGAGCAGCTTTTATCCTTGGGTTTGTCTTACTGCCCACCGAACAATTTTTCTTATGTTCAGGCAAGGATCGATGTATTTAAGTTTATAAGGAAAATTAAACTGCAAAAATATTTCCTTTTACATCCTGAGAAGCCTGTTGAAGACATGAAACAAACTATTCCATCAACAGGTGAGGCTCTTTCAGTCAGGAATTTGCAGGGGTTACAAACCCTCATCTCCTTGGCAAATGAGGACAGTTCACAAAATGAGCCTACAGTCAGCCAGATTGTCACAGTGAATAGATCACCATCTATTGGATTCCGGGGAAAGTCCACGTTCATGCCATTAATGCCCAAAGATGCTGTGGATGTTTTCAGTGATAGGGTCATCACTGAGCTGAAAAGTCTTAATAGGACGTTATTGGGCAAGAAAAGACAATGTGATTACAATAACTCACAATACACCAAACTTGTGAAAAAGATTCAAGGCAACAATCAGATAGTTGTGAAAAGTGCGGACAAAGGGGGGAACACAGTTCTCTGGGCAAAGGAAGATTATGTCACGGAGGCAACTCGTCAACTAAATGACCCCCTTTGTTATTCCAAAACGACTAAATTTGTTATGCAAAACAGCCATGTGAAGACAAGAAAGGATATCAATACCTGGTTGAGACAAGGTTTATTGACTAAAGAAGAATCCAAATTCTTGAATGTTTTGCACCCCATCACACCTTTGTTTTATTTGTTGCCTAAGATTCACAAATGCACTACCCCAGTCCCAGGTCGCCCTATTATTTCAGCACAAGGGAGCATGAATGAAAATATCTCAAAATATGTCGACTTCTTTTTACAGCCCCATATGATTTCTCTCCCCTCTTTTCTTAAAGACACTACTGATTTTTTGGGGAAGATTGATTGTATCACTTGGGGTCCTGAATTATGTTTCCTGGTGATGGACATAGAAGCACTGTATACCAGTATAAATCATCACCAGGGATTGGAAGCTGTTCAGTATTTTTTGGGTTCACGGGAGGCAACCATGAGGGATCACAATCAAAGTTGTTAGATATGATCCGAATTTGTCTCTTTAATAACTATTTCCAGTTTGGCAAGGAAGTTTACCATCAGGAGCGCGGAGTGGCTATGGGTTCGTGCTTCTCCCCCAGCTATTCATGCTTGCATGTTGGCTGGTGGGAGGAGCATGTGCTTGGTGTCACCCACGCGCACTGGCTTCCCCACTTATTAGCCTACTGGAGATTTATAGACGATATATTTATCGTCTGGAAAGGATCTCAAACCCTGGCAGCGGAGTTTGTCAAAGAAATCAATGTGAATGACAGAAATCTTAAATTCACCGCTACAATCTCTGATACATCTGCTGAATTCCTGGATGTATTGATTTACATTGACAACAACAAAATACAATCCAAACTGTTCAGGAAGAGCACTGCGGGCAATTCCATCTTGCATGCCCGTAGTGCTCACCCCCCTCATACGATTAACAGTATACCCCTTGGTGAATTCATCAGAATTAAACGCATCTGTAGTGATCCTATTGTCAGCCAACAATGTTAAGCAGAATCTAGGAATAGATTCCTTCGCAGGGGCTATAAAAAAGCGATACTGGATAGAGCCCTCAACACTGTGTCAACACGCACACGTGAAACATTGTTGACCCCTAAGATAAAATCTGTTACTGATGATACCAAGTTGACAACAGCCAGATTCATCACTACTTTTTGTGCCCAAAGTTCCAAACTGAGCCAGATTATTAGATCTGAATGGCCAATTGTTTTAACTGATGTTATTCTTGCTCCTTTTTTGCCCAAATCCCCTGCGATAACCTTCAGTCCTTCAATCTGTAAGGGTCCCACACGTGGCTAATGCATGTCAGCAATCCCACACCGCGAACTCCAATAAAGTGAGTTCCCTCATCCACTGCCACATATATATATATATAATTTTGGAGTATTGTTTATGGACATGTTATCACATTATTTTAAATTGCCAGTTCACGTTGTTATTTGACCCTTGCAACCTGTTTCTTTAGGTGTTTGGGCTTTTATTGATGATTTAATCCACCGCCTACTCCTGACGCGTCATGTGACCAAGCCCCGTCCGCGGGGCGAAACGCGTCATGGAGGGCACTTGCTCTGCACTATTCACTGCTCATTAAATGCACTGCTACAACCAAAATACCGTTGTTTTGCTGGCTCATCTTTTTTTTGATTCGAAGGATTGCTGGAGGTCTGCGCCCGCTTTAACTGCGTCCAGAGCAGTTGGGAGTTTGCTTTTCATATATATATATATATATATATATATATATATATATATATATATATATATATATATATATATATATATATATATATATTGCTGAACGTTCCTGTTTCCAATTACAGGTTCAGAAAAGAATGGCTGGCACGCTGGTATCCAGTTTAAAGATTTATTGTCACCAAACCCCCCTCACCCCAACAGACGCGTTTCGCCTTTGCAGGCTTTGTCAAAAAAAAAATATATATATGTATATATATATGTATATCAGAAAGGGACCATCTCACAAGGAAAACCAGGACGTGTTCCCCAGCGGTCTTCAGTGCCAGGATACTCCATGGAGTCGCAGTGCGCTTTACAAGTACACCCACATTTACATTTACATTTACACTTATATATATATATATATATATATATATATATATATATATATATATATATATATATATATATATATATATATATATATATATATATATATATATATATATATATTTATTACCTACTGGCTATCGCCAGTAGGTATATATAGTTAGGATTAATTCCCTATGGGATTTTTGAAAATTCTATGTCTAATAACTTTGGCGTTTGTGGACGGAATCGGCTGAAATTTTCAGGAAAATGGCACATATTGTTTCTGAGCAGGCCCTGAAAATTTGGTGGGGTTTCGTCAAGGGGGGCCTGAGAAAAAAGGGGGGTCCCAAAACGCGTTTTTCCCATTCATTTTTCCATAGGGCGGTTGGACTCACTTTTAGCTCGAACGGCTGAATGGATTTGCACGAAACTTGGCAAAATTGTAGGGACTGTTAGCCCGATGTGCCTTTGCTAGGTCTCAATATATGTGCTCCAGTAGTTTTTGAGAAATTAACGTTCAAAACAAGATATATATCTGTAACAGCGCTCCGGGCTGCGCTCCGGTCCGCTTACTTTTCGCGAAACGGAACTTTGCGCGCAGAAAGCTGATTGGCTCTCCGGTGTCTGTCAACATTCTAAACAGTCCGGAGCGGCCGCCATCTTATCTCTCGGTAGGATCGAGAGAGAAGAAGAGGTGAAAAACGAAGGGGGAATTTATTGAAAGGGGGCAAGATATACCCCTCTTGATCCCCTAGGAATGTTGTTGGGGTTATTAAAGGGTCCCGTGGGGAAAATAAAAAAAAAAGATTTTTCACGGTAGGAGCGCTTCACGGGCCGCGAACTGGGCCGCAAACTGGTAGCGAAACGGGAATTCGCCATTTTGTGCTTCGTTTTAATTGTTTAGAGACAAAAATTATCGCCGCACATCGGCCACAATGCATGAATATCGCTGAAAAGTCAGCGATATTCATGCATTATCCAGCAAATGCTCTTAGCCATGTTATCCACCTTCCATTGGATAACATGGCTAAAAACTGGTCTGTGCGTGAGCTTTTTTTTTTTTTTTTGCTGCGTGACGTTTGTTAACGTTCGATTCGATGGAAATCAGGAAGTGTTGACCACCATTTTGTCACTGCGAGTAAATATTTTGTTATAAATGAATCCTTATTGATAAACATTGTCTGCGCCATCTTGCGTTTTTGTCCAATGCCACAATTTTGTCGTGCACGGCAGCCATTTTAGATGCCTTGACCAGGGCCACTCTCTGCACGCCGCCGATCCTCAGCATGGCTCCCCACCCTCGCAAGCATCTCCCCCACGCACTGGTCACCCCCGCTCTCTCTCTCATGCATGGGCCATATACTTCCCCCCATCTGCGCTGCTCTTCTCTGAGAATCACACCCTGTGCCCGCCCGACACCTCCCTTTCACCCTATTCACTACCGCACCCTCTGACACTCCTCTTCCTCTGTGTCCGATTGTCCAGGCCGGACCTAGGCTATCACCTAGCCCTGCGGATGTAGTTTATGGCCCCAGCTGTAGAGTATCCAGACATGCCAACCCTCCCGATTCAGGCGTGAGACTACTGATTTCAGTGCTAGTCTTTCGCTTCCCGATTCCTGCAAGGAAAAACCCGGGGGCATATTACCAACAACTAGCGATAATTTTTGTCTCTAACTTGTTTAGAGTTAAAAATTATCGCCGCACATCGGCGAATTTTATCGCACATAAACCTTGCTATTAGCAAGGTTTATCGCAAATGCGATAAAAAACGGCCGCAATGCATGAATATCGTTGAAAAGTCAGCGATATTCATGCATTATCCAGCAAATGCTCTTAGCCATGTTATCCACTTCCCATTGGATAACATGGCTAAAACTGCTCAGGGCAGGTGTTAGGTTTGAAGGAAAAACCCGGGGGCATATTACCAACAACTAGCGATAATTTTTGTCTCTAACTTGTTTAGAGACAAAAATTATCGCCGCACATCGGCGAATTTTATCGCACATAAACCTTGCTATTAGCAAGGTTTATCGCAAATGCGATAAAAAACGGCCGCAATGCATGAATATCGTTGAAAAGTCAGCGATATTCATGCATTATCCAGCAAATGCTCTTAGCCATGTTATCCACTTCCCATTGGATAACATGGCTAAAACTGCTCAGGGCAGGTGTTAGGTTTTGGAGATATTCGCGCTTAGCGCGAATATCTCCAAAAGTTGGTAATAGGAGATAGCGATGGTTAGGGACTGTTTCCAGTCGCTAAAATCTTGGCACGCCCACTTTGCATGTCATTAGTGATAAATATCACTGATATGCAAAGCGGGGCCCAAGATGGTCGCTATCTCCTTTTAGCTGTCACTAACTGGTGTTAGCGACAGCTTGGTAATAGGGAGATAATTTTATCTCTTTTTTTTTTGGCTTTTAAAGCCAAAAAAGCGGAAATAAACCCCCTTGATAATATGCCCCATGATTTCTCGGGGGTTTCAGCTGACAGGGCTTGGTATTGTGTTACGTGCTAATTCTTCCAGGAAACGTCAGAGGGTCGATGCAGGGGTTCTAGAAGGGGTGATAAACCATTTAAGCCTCATGAACAAGCGCATGGTCTTTTAAAGATTTGTGAAGTACTCGGGGCGGCGGTGTGTGTGTGCCCTCTTTCAGGAGCGGGCGGGGGGGCACTGCCAGCAACTTGCCAGGCCAGGCAGTGTTCAACACGTGCATCACCCTTTCTCTGCCTGCTATTGCGCTCCATGCTTCGGAAAGGTAAGAAAAAGAACGTGCATTTGAGTTTGAAATGTCCGATCTTGTAGCAGTACACTTGCAAAGCCCACACATGACAATAACCCGATTCAAGGCCCCATTCACCCGATTTTTTAAACATATATAGCACTCCAACAAAGTTAGATTTTAAAACTTTATTAACTTTTAAATATAACGAACGCAACAAAAACTGTAAATATATTTAACCATTTTTTGAAATTAACCAGAACTATAACGATAACAACAACAACAACAATAATATAGCTTTTATGCCTAAATTACGCAAACATTTAGCTAATCTGCTAAAGAGGGGAGTCGCCATTTCTTTACAATAATCAATAATGAAAAATCCACATCAATAGGGTTGTCCGTTTTCTCGATGCAGCACTATAGTGCAACATACACAGCACCTGGGGTGTCAAGAGTGAACAGGTCTTTCTTTGCTCCTTAAGATGTTATCTGTGTCAACCTCTTCCGAGAATGCTGATGCGTTAGGATTTCCTTGTGTTTCTTAATAGCATTGGTGTCTGTACACTTCTTTGTCAATTCTGTCAAGATGATAACTGCTTCATAAACAGACGATATCTTTGTTTAGTCATTAGTGTTAAGTGTGTCTGAAACTACAGTGCCCTTCTGTTTTTTTTTCTTCAGGCTCTACAGAGTTTTGTGTGTTGTTCTTTTGAGCGACAATTATTCCAGAGGTTTCAGGTTTACTTGTTTTGTCCTGCAGTGAGTTAACAGCTTTAGAGAGTTCATGTTTATTTGCTATGTCCTGCTGTTCGTCAACTGCTTCAGAGACGTCAGCCTCATTTGTTATGTTTCAGTAGATCCTGGACCTGCCCGGCCGCGCCCAAAATGGCGCCGGTGTAAATGGGACTCGTAACTGCTTGTTGTGTACTGGTTGCCCAACCTTGATATCACGAGATACATATGCAGTTTTGAAGCACATGGCGGAGGCTTGTCTGCTGTAGTGGGGCGCCCCTTTATCGTTTCAGTCGCCATTCCGCCCGCTTTTGCTACACTGTGCCTTTTCCGCCATTCAGCTGTTTAGCGCCCGCTCTTACGGCTACAGCGTCTCGCTCACCATGTAGTTGAGTTGCTCCCACTCTTGCGGTGCAGCGATAGGCGGCTTCTATAGGACTCTTAAAATGGCGGCCGGCTCTTCGGATTTGGGCCTGGTCCAGTAAAATGGCCCTGGGACACCTTGGAACTCGGACGCTTGTCTGCTAGGGCTTGGGTTCCATTCTCGAAAGCGTCCCCTCAGCCTTGAAGATTGTACAAAAGTCTTGGGGGCCGTCGACTCCCGCAGGCTTCCGGTGGGGAGCGGCTGCCATGATTGCTTGCGGAATGGCCACGACGGAGCTACGAGATGGTGGTGCTCTCATGGTGACGCCAGCTTCAGTCTGAAACATCCAGAAACAAGGTGGGGCTTTCATCGTTTGGGAAAAAAAATGTTTTAATCCAATGAAAAGTGTTATTTTTAGGTCACATGACCTAGTCTTACATAATTAGGAATAGAAAAGTAAAATGAACCAATGAAAAGTTTTATTAACAAGTCACATGACCTGTTATGCTTACGTTACGCGCTGCGCGGCGCGCTCTGGATCGTTTCCGGGAAGCTGCGCCTTGCGCACCGGAGCACTTCCGGGTGCGCTAACGCGTCGCATCATATGACGCATTACGCGACAATGCAGGTCCAGAATATAGTCAAAATGTCTCCACCAACCAGCGGTCGGAATACAACCGCTTTCAGCAGTCCAAAAAGTTCGGTTAAATCTTAAGAGCGGGAGCAACTCAACTACATGGTGAGCGAGACGTTGTAGTCGCAAGAGCGGGCGGTAAACAGCTAAATGGCGGAAGAGGCACAGAGTACCAAAAGCGGGCGGAATGGCAACTAAAACGGTAAAGGGGTGCCCCACGACAGCGTGTCTTCAGGTCAAACGATTGTGGGACAAGGTCCAGAATGGAAGATTCTTCAAAAGGGAAAAAATTCTGCCGGACCCCGGGAGCCGGCCGCCTATGCCGGGGGCGATCTCAGGCCTCACCAGGGCAACACGACTTGGGGAGGGGGCAGGAGCCAAGCGCCCCCTCTCAGTCCGCGCCATCTCATCGCCCCTCGGGGGCCTCCGTCAAGCGGTTTAGGGAGGCACCGTATCACATTGTTTTCCAATGCAGTCAGGTCCACAAATGGACCCCACTTACTTTGAATAGTGAAGCTGCAGCAGGTGCAAATAAGGTTTAAACAGTGTTACAAGAGCTGCTTAGAACTCTGAAGTATGGCACTCAACAACCAGGACTTATGCCATTTGTGTAAGGCAGTGACATGGAAGCAACTCAGGGACAAAAAGCATGAACGAACATTCACGTATGAAAATCTTATTTGGGGAAGGGGTAGAATCCAAACGCCCCCTGCCAGTTCGCGCCACTACACCGTATGTGGAAAATCTGAAGCCATCGTTCTACAAACTCTCAACGCTTGCTATCAGTGCATGAGTTTCATGCTCGATCGATTGAGCTAGCCGGATCGGGCAATAAAAAGTATAAAATAGTTATGTAAATAGTTATTTAATAAAATGTTTTACTCTGTTTCTTTGCTGGTGTGTTGTGTATATTTATAATATTTGCATAGGGTTTGTCGTTATTTTGGGCGGTGTGGGTGGCAGAGTCGAGCTGTCTTGCAGCCCTCATGGTGTGGAGCTCAGTTCATTTCACTATTTTCGTATTTCTCATGAAGGGTTGTTCCTAATGTTTGTATTTTACCGAGGTCAAAAAGAGATCGAATTAGTGGTCTACTGATTTTGCTCGATTACTTTTATTTTTTTACACGATTTTTCACTATCTGCAAAGACTAAACAGAGTATTGCGACTTTGTGCTTGTTTGTAAATAGAGAATGATCCAAAGAGAACCAATTGTAAAACAGTAAATGCTTGGATAATAATCAATCAAATGGAGAGACAAGCAGGTACGACGGATTACAACAGGGGTAAAGGTCTGCGTTAACTACCGTTCACTATCTGCAAAGAGAGAGTACTACTAAGAGAAAAGAGGGGAGTGGGGGGGGGGGGCAGCGTTCAAAGCACATCAGCGTGCATAAACACGAAAACGTTTTTACCTATCACGTACTTGACATTTGACAGCTTTTGATATTTGCTATTAAAAAACCATTGAAATTCACAGAAAAAACCATAGGTTATAGACCATATATAGTTAGGAATTTGCATTTACAAAACCTTGAAAATTCAATGAAAAAACCATTGGTTATAGAACATATATAGTTAGGAATTTGCATTTACAAAACCCTATTTTACTCGCATAAAACCATTGAAATTCCATATATAGTTAGATGTGCTAACTATATATCGCGCACCCGCAATCCACTGCTGATGATGTCACATATTACATCATTCATGACATGGTTAGTGACATCACTGATGACATCACTGATGACATCTCAAATGACATCACTGATGACATCACTGATGACAACATCCAGTGACTGTATGTTTCTGTAAAGTTAAAATATGTCTTACATATTGAAGAATGAGTGGATGTATAAGTGTCTGGATGAAGGATTTAGTAGCTGCATGACTGACTGTATGAGTGAGTGATTAAATGTGTCTCACTGAGTGCATGGGTTAGTGACTAAACTGTTTTAATTTGTGCATCATTATATCTGTTGTTCTACAAACTGCTGCATATGTTGATCAGTAGCTATATGAGTAACTGTATGGGTTATTCATTGGTTGTCCAAGTATTTGTATGGGAAACTGAGTGTGTGTGTATGGGTGGCTGGGAGGTGTGTGACTCTGTACATAGATGTGTGAGTAGTTGATTCACTATATGTATGGGTTCAAAAGTGTATGTGGAAACAGCTGTATGGGCGGTTGACTGTGCATGAGTGTATTATTGAGTGAATGGATATCTCAGTGCTACATGTCAAAGTAAGTACATATGTAAAACACAGTACATGTGAGAGTTGACATCTATAAATAACTGTGCATAAGAGCCAGTGAATGTGTGAGTGGCTGTATGGATCATTGTGAACATGTATCAGGGATTGTATAAGAGAGTAAAGTAAATATGTGTTAGTATATGTTTGAATAAGTAAGGTGTGTATAACTGTATAGTTGAGAAAATGGAGGTGTGATTGATTTTTGGCATAACTGACTAGGTGTGTGAGTAACTCCATGGATGAGTGACAGTCTGTGACTGTCTGTTTACACTGATTGTATCTAAGGTTATATTAGAGTCTGAAGAGGTTCATGGTATTATCACATGAATGATATCATCAGTGATGTGATCAGTCATGTCAAATGAGATGTTATCAGTGATTTTATCAGTGATGTCATTTGAGATGTCATCAGTGATGTCATCAGTGATGTCACTAACCATGTCATGAATGATGTAATATGTGACATCATCAGCAGTGGATTGCGGGTGCGCGATATATAGTTAGCACATCTAACTATATATGGAATTTCAATGGTTTTATGCGAGTAAAATAAGGTTTTGTAAATGCAAATTCCTAACTATATATGTTCTATAACCAATGGTTTTTTCATTGAATTTTCAAGGTTTTGTAAATGCAAATTCCTAACTATATATGGTCTATAACCTATGGTTTTTTCTATGAATTTCATTGGTTTTTTAAAAGCTAACATCTGTAGCTGTAAAATGTATTCTTCTTTAAAACCCAAAATATATTTTACATGTTTATTGATAATTTTTTTAAAAATATTTTTTTTCTTCGTTTTCGGTAAGCGAACCGGGAAGCTTTCCGTTAGCTCATCTTGATGCAGCGATCTAGTACGCGAACCGGTAAACGTTTCGTTAGCGGAACTGTGACGCGTCGCGGAAGCGCGACGTATCACGTTGACGCGTAATGCGTCTTATGACGCGCCGCGTTAGCGCTCCAGAAAGTGCTCCGGACCGCGAACCGGAAACGATGCGGGACGCGGCGCGCACCGCGTAACGTAAGCGGAACAGGTCATGTGACTTGTTTATGAAACTTTTCATTGGTTCATTTCACTTTTGGTTTCCAAATGATGTATGACTAGGTCATGTGACCTAAAAATAACACTTTTCATTGGTTCAGAACTTTTGCTTTTTCCAAATGATGAAAACCCCTCCTTCTTTCCTCACTCTGACTATCATCTTGGTGAGAGAAAGACCAATTAACTATAATTGAGCAATGGCTTCTGTACTTGCTTCAGCTGGTGCACCCCCACCACCACCTTCACCTCCTCATGAGAAGAGAGGACCATCATCTCGGTTCATTGCCAACACAGAGGAGGAGGAAGAGGATGAACTTGAAGAAGAGGAGAGAGAAGAACAAGAGTTCATACAGGAGTTGCCCCGTGTTTCCCGTCGGAAAACTAGTTTTATCTGGCAGTTTTTTTCAATCCCTCGAGGGGAGAAGAAAGTCAACGCAAAATATGCCACCTGTCTTATCTGTAAAAAAAGGCTATCAAGAGGCACTGAAAAAAAATATAGCATAGGAAACTATACCATGCATCGCCATATGACCAGGTGGCATCCTCTCAACTACAGCCATGCAGAGTTGCGTGACCTGCAGGATAATCCCTCAACAACTCCTGTGGCCAGGTCAACCTTGCATATCTCTCTGACTGGAGGAGAGGCACAGGAAACCGTGCCAAATATTCAAAAGAACTTCAAACACATGAAGCTAACCTGCTTGTATTGTGGGGCATTGCTTTCATGTGGGAACATGAGCGTAAACTTAATGAACATTGCTTACGAGAATCACAATTGCCCTAACCCACCCAAACAGTAATTTTTTTTTGGCTCCTGTTGGGCTTTTTTCAATGCCTGTTTTTTGTTGTTTCCCCTCCATCAAAAACAAAAAAAAATATAAAACTGTGCAAAAATACAAAAAAAAAAAAAATGTTCAGAAAAACAAAAAAAAAAATAAAACAACAAAAACATAAAAAAAGTTCTTTTCAGAACTACCTCCCCTTTCAAATAAAATTGCTAGAATGTTTAGCACTCTGGCAAGCTCTATTTCTTTTGGTTCGCTTTCCAGTTCGCTGCCCGGTTCGCGAACTTGAAGCGAACCAAAAAAATAATTGTTTAAAAAAAAGAAGAGTTAGTATAAGGGAAGTAAACAGAGAGTAATGTAAAAAGATAGACAGCTATAGGGAGTAAACCAGAGATACTGTTTAATAGATCTATTTATTAATTCAGGATGACGATAAGGTGTGATGTCTCCTGAGGTTTGTTTAAGGTGAGACCTACTCAGGGTTACAGATCAATTTTACACTTGTTGAAGAATACAGAGCAGATAAAGCATGTGAAGGCCTACCAATGAAGTAAGTCATGTCCTCTTATTACATCATTCATGACATGGTCAGTGACATCATCAGCAGTGCATTGCGGGTAAAAAGAGTAGAAAACATTTACCTTATAATTCTTGTTACCTTTTTTAAATATTTTTTCATACTTTCAATCTGTAAAAGAGAGAACAAACATTTCCAAAAATATTACAACATGTATTTAAAAATTAGAAAAGAAAAGGGAAAAGGTTCAAGAAGAAACAGTTTTGCAACAACTTTGACATTTACAGAAGCCTCTGCTTCTCTACGTCCCCTACACAATCCTAAAGATATATATTTTAAACAAACAGTATCTTCATGCTGATGAACTGAGACCTATTTTGGAACATGGTACTACTTTTGCACTGCTGATGTCTCACAATAGTGATGCAATAGCAGCGCAAAAAAGATGTAAAGCCATCATAAAATTGTGTCTAATATTTTAAATGAGTGTTTCAGGATGCAAATAAGATGTGTGCTTTCAAGAGCTTTCTTTGAGGTGAGGCCTATTCCTTTTTAAAAAAAAACAGTACCCAGAAGTACAGCACTGTTAGCATTAAAATTGACACTTACAGAAGACTCAGTTTCTCCATATCTACCTCATATTTCTAAATGTATATCATAAGTACAAAAAGCAGAACATTAATTATACATGTTAAATGGTTTATTGTTGCTGTTCTCAGAATGTATCAAATTTCACTTAAATCAGTGACTTGAAGGTATTCATCATGTAACAGCGGGGAAAAAAAACACAATCAAAATGATTGTGTTTAAAAAACCCATACAACCTAAGAAATCTGAATTCAAAACTCCTTAAAATTAACTTACTTTCAATGACGTCGAAGGATCTCCTATGAACAGCGTCCACTCTGTTGTGCTATAAATATTTTCAGCCCGCCACTTTCTGAAAGAAAACCTCCATCGATTCGAAAAATATGTTACATACAAGAAAAGACTTCTCTCATTCTATCACATGTTTCCACTAGGCCAAATCATGTTGCCGCGATTCGCAACTCTTGTAATTCTTCCAATCAAATCCCGACATTTTCTATTTTCGCAACTTTCAAAAAGAATACATTTAAGATTATTTTCACAATCCTGGACTACTAATATCTTACCCTTCTTTGTCACTCATGTTCTCCTTTTCCTATGACACTGATACTGCTTACTATGAAGCAGACTTACTTGCATCAGGTTTATATAGTTGGATTTTTAAAATGACATTATAATTAAAAGTTTTGGACCAATAATCTAGACAGCATTGCAGACTTACATTCCCTCTACTTCATGAACCTTTTGCAATTCTTCACAGGAAATCCCGAGATTCTTTCATTAAAATTTTGGTTTTAAAAACACCAGGTAAGAATTTTTAAGGTCAAACGGCAATTTTTTTTTTAAAGTTACAACGGAATCATTGCAGAATGACCAGCCGTTTCGAGACTTTAAATAAGCTGTATAATGTCCTGATGTTGTTGAAGGACCATCGTGATAGATAATTGCTACAGTTACAAAAGTCCTTCCTGATATTGAAAGCTGAGAAGCCACAAATTTTTTTATTAAAGTTGACAATTTTGATCCATCAGGCCTACATCGTTGGATCATTAAAATGACATACTGTCCATATCTACGTATAAGTAATGTTGACATCATTTCAGATTTACATTGGCTACACTCCATGTTGTGATCCGCTGCATTTACTAGCTTATTAAAGGAGACTGATTTACTGTCTGGCAAAGTTAAATATATAAATCTTTCTGAGTCTACACTAGTAGTACTTGATACACTACAATTCTCGCAGTCATGCTGCCATTGATAAGAAAGCCCAAACAGGTGATCTACATCTACACCCTCATCTTGCAATACATCAAGCATATACATTAAAAACTCCTGACAATCTTGCTGATTATTTTCAGAGAAGTCTGTTTGACCTGAACATTCATCTAACAGATAACGAACTTCAGACACACTTTCTACTTTTGTTCGATCAGTGCTACATTTCTCGAAAACAGAATTCAACAAACAGCATAAAATTTGTTCTGAATTCAACAGAATCTGTTCTTTTAAACTCTCTAGTGAAAAGAGAACATTAACCACTACATTTGCATAGCAGTTGACACCAGAACTGTTTTCAAATTGAAAACCGACAACATCTTCAACAGAATCCACTTTCTTTCTGCTAACAATTTTCGGTTCATTGACTTTTAGTCTTTTTGCAACAACCTCCCTACTATTACTGATATTTCTACGTTTCCGGCCTACCACACATTTCTCAAACAAAGGATATTGAGGCAAATGTGGCGCATACTCTCTTTTTAACCTATTGTATTCCTTAACACAATCTAGATCCGCACAAATGTTTGTGACATCACAGTCAATCAAGTACAATCCTGATAAAGTTCTAACTCGTGACAATGCCACATATGCCATACCCTCCTTGAACACAGAACTGCCAATATTCACCAATGCACTATCTACACTTAAACCTTGCGATTTATGGATTGTTACCGCATATGCCAAGCAAACAGGAAACTGTTTACGGCGAACATATAAGTCTTTAACAAGCAAAAACCTAGCAGAACAACGACCAATTAGCTGTACTTCCTCAATGCCATCAAATTTAATTTTTAAAAATTCTATTCCATCTCTATTTCTGTACTTCTCAAAATCAACAACATTACCCATTGATCCATTTACCAGACCTCTTTCAACATGTAAATTCCTTCTCAAAATGATTCGGCAATTTAAACACACATTCAAAGTCTTTTCAAAACCCGCTGTTTTAGATATAGTCTTCTCTAATTAATCCAATTTTGATTTCAAATTCTCAGACAAAATAATTGTTGATCCCATATGCTCTATTTTGTCAATAGCTTCAAGTTTCACAATCTCTTGCTTTTCTAAATTCAACATTTTGTTGTTGAAGATGGCACATTCTGCAAGAGTTGGCATCAAACACATTACGGATTTCTTCTCAGTAATTTTCTGAAAAATATTCTCAGCCACAATCTCTTGTTCGGGATATAAATTTGAAAGTAATCGTGCATTTAAAGCTTCTTTTCCATGCTCGGTCACTTTTCCAATTCTAATATCTTGTAGAATATTCTTGTAATCTTCATCTTTTGCCTGACGCATATTTTCATGCAGTTCAGCATAATTGAAGTTTAACCATATATTGACGTTGCCAATGCTCCCTAGGCACTTCCTGGTATCTTCATGCGTGAGTATTTTGAACACAGGTTGTCCTTTTACTGGTGTCAGCTGCAGAAGATCTCCGAAAACAATGATGTGTTTGCCACCAAATAACACATCATATTCAGTTTTAAGTACTTCTTGCATTCTCAAATGCACAAAGGCAAGCATGACATTGGAAACCATGCTTACTTCGTCAATGATAAGTAGTTTCATTTTCCTCAAGACTCTTGAAACTTCACAGCAAGCATCCCCAGATAACTTGTGGTATTGTAATTTGTTGTCATGCTCCACCGGCAGCATCAGTAGATGATGCAAAGTAATACCTTTAATGTTATGTGCTGCAAGTCCAGTAGGAGCGGTGACAACACAAGACAGCGATGACTCAGCCCGTTCCTGCAGATAGCATGAAATTGCTTTAATGAGGAAACTTTTTCCAGTTCCCGCTTCTCCACTCACATACAGTCGGACAGGCTTCAACGATGTACATGAGCACTCTTTCTTCTCATGACTTAATCCATGCTCAATTTGCTTGGTAACTTCATCATATATTTTCCTCTGCTCAACGTTGAGTTGTTTTTCCAACTCTTCTAAGTTAACTGAATCCTCATGAGCATGTGCCATGGCTCTTTCCACTTCATTCATAGCAGTGGCAGCTTCATTTTCGATAATAGGTCCTCCAAGTGGATCTTGACTCAATGAAACAGAACTCTGACTGTCCTGAGAACTGTCTCTGGCAATCTCGGCTGCAATCGTTGCTTCCTGCTCAATTTCCAAAGTTAGCATTTCTTGATATTTGGGAAAAGCAGGACATTCTATGGTCTCCTTAGCAGCAGTGAAAGAGTCTTCGTAACAGAGGAAATCTCCAAGCAGTTCCTCTTCTGCACGCCAAGGCTTGAAAAGTTGCAAAAGTGCTAAATAGAAAAACTCCTTTTTTTCTGGAGATTCGCCACTCAATTTTCGATGGTTTACTAATTGGCATTTTCTTTGCTTGACCAGGCATCCCTCACTTCCAATTACAGCATACACTCCTTTCTCAATATCTTCTTTGATGTTCCTCTTGAATATATAATTTTGTAGAACCTCATATAGACAAACATTCTCAAGGTGACTGCTTCGATTTGGATAATATGTATCCAACATGTTGGTCTTCAAAATGTCGGTACTGTTTGGTTCCTTTTCTGCCAAATATTCAATTTCCCGGACAGGTTTTAGAACCCGATTTCGCGTTGCAGCAAGACCAAGACTCGCACAAACAATACTCCTGGATTTGGCATAGAGACTTGCTGAAGACAATCGATCTGAACATTCGTAAGCTCCGATTTCTCGATGTGACAACATCTTCAGACTGAAACTGTACAACTTCTTGCTGAGGCTCTTTTCATGGGAAATGTCCTCCCACATATCCTTCAGTTCTGTCTTTTCTTTTTTGGTGATGTAAGATGTCACATACCGAGCCACAGCCATACAGTTGTCACCCACAAACTGTATATCCATGTTAGCATTCCACATGGACAAAATCACTGGGTTGTAGTCATTGATGTACTTGGACTCTTCGTTCCTTTTCAAATTGTATGTATTTTTGGGTGATTTCCTTGTCACATTATGTCGCAGTGAAGACATCAAACTGTTCACTTTTCCTTTAGAAATCACCGGTCGTGGAAAGTTGAAACGACATTTGGTGTAGAACTTGTCCTTGTTTCTGAATTTACGACGACAGTACTTTCCACAACGATGGCTTTGGAAACGTAGAACTTGTTCTCTTATGCTTTTTTTCTCCGTTGCGTTTGGAACAGCACACGTAGAATACTGTTCTATGAAATTCATCACTAAGTCATCCGGATCTGTTCCAAATTTAGGTGCATCCTTGATCCACAACAACATATGTATATGAGGAGCACCTCTTGCTTGGTACTCCTTTCTCCAGAAGAAATCCAACACCTCTCCAAGAGGTGGATTCTTCTTATTTGTGATGAAAGACATCATAGCTTCAAATCTATGATTGAAGTACCTGCATACATTCACAGGATCCAAAGAACACAGTTCTCCAGGTGTCTTGAATTCAATGATTTCAATATTTCCATTTGCCTCTCGTAGAAATTCAAGTAAGTCTTCCCAGCCATACTCGGCACAGCTCAGAGTGAGGAACCATGTCGGAGTTCCTAAGTTCCTCAGCATACATTTTAAATCACCATGACGACGGTACCAGTACTCATTAGTACCACGCTGACACGCCATGAGATTAATTAAGTGAGAATCCAAAATACTGTCTTGGACATTGACTTTATGCATAAAGTCCCTTGCCGAGATATTTCGCATCTGTATACCACTTTTTAAGATGTGGTTCACTGCATATGACAGTCCAGACAGATCGCTTTCAAACAGGAGATGAAACAAATAGGGAATGCATTGTCGAAACCTAGCATCTTCTGCATACAATCGTAAAGTCCGGTATTCTGAAGCAGGAATTTGAACAGGTCGCTCATCATATTGTCCTCCTCGACCTGTGGGAAATAGCTGTGGGAAACACCGAGCTTCCAAACTTTCCTCCCAAACACTAATGGGACTCCCTTTGGCTTGTTTCATCTGAAACACCTCAATAGCATTCCCCATGACTTCCTTGGAATGCAAAGGATGAATACTATAATGTTCATATATTTCTTCACTTTTAGAGGCCTCTACTTTCTCAATTTGGCCAGCACACAAATCGCTGTCCTCTTCTTCACTTACTTCCTCTTCTGCAACATATACATTCTTATAGTACTTATTATTTTTCTTCAAATACACTGTTGCCTTTTTGACTTTCCTAACATCCACTAAATCTTGCCATATTTTCTTATTCTTTGTCGGAACACCATTAACCAAGATAACCAGAGGTTCCTCTTCCACTTTTTCTACTCCAATTGTAATAATGTTTTTGTTCAAATCTAGAGGCAAATAAACAACTCTTCCCTTTAATCCTCTCTGTAAATCTGCTGGAGGCAACTTCCCTGTCTTTGGCTCCATTCTTACAATAGCCTGAAAGGGATGGATACTTTGAATCAAAATAGATTCATAAGTATTTAAATCCTTCAAATCAGAAGGAATCTCAACCAATTCCAGATTATTATGAACTGCCCTAGCAGGCATCTGGTTTTGGTTTAATTTATTACAACAATAAGTACACACACGTTGATCCGATCCCAAATCAAAATAATTTTCTACCATCAAGTATGTGGCAAAATCCTTCCATTCACTATTATTTTCCCTTTCACTTTTTGCATATAAATCCACTACCTTAGTCTGATTCTTATAATAAGTGCGTCGACAACATACACAAGTGAAATTAGGCCTCTCACTTGATTTGATCTGAAACGTGGCAATTTCCTTCTGAAAATTATCTGTACTGGAAACCTGTACATTATCTTCAACATTACCCTCTACTTCAGGGTCAATTTGAACATTCTCATCTTTACTACTAAAGTAACAAAACTCAATTTCTTCACAAATATTCTTCACATCTATTTCAGAACCATGCAAAAGAGCAGCACATAATTGTTTAAGCATAATTGCTGGACTCTTAGCAAAATACAACATCCTCACTAATTTTCTCACTTTATTATGATGCACTGCTAGCATCCTGAAATGATGAAAAACACTCTGGCATACTCTCCTGGAAAGACAAGCCAGTGAATGACCACGCAAACCTGTCATTTGTCTCACTCTGCAAGGATCTAAATCTTGCAACAACTTCATTTTCTGCTTCAAACTTTTCTTATTAAATGTCCGTATAAAATCACAAAGCAAATTGATGGAAACCTGTCGCACACTGCAAATAGAACTACACTTCCAAATGTACACAGGACCCTTAGGACGTCTTCCTAAAACCTCATCACTTACCGCCTCTTCTGTCTCTGTTGTCACAAGTTTTTCTTTTTCAACTGGACAACCATCCTTCACTTCATAAGCTCGACCACTGGTGTCAACTGCAAACACCAAATCATTATCCTGAAAATAACTCTCCTCATTAAAAAATGCCTCACAACGTGAACTATGCATCCATTCTCCGGAAAAAACTTCACAAAAGTTACTACGATTTACTACTCTCTTCCATCTACTGTTTGTTTTGAAATCAGAAATGACCTTGCTTAGTTTCCTAATTCTATTGATTACCAAAATAAACTTTCGCTTAATTTCAAAAGCATGATCAATAATTTTCTCTACATTTTTCTTCTTCCTATAAAATGCCACTTTCTGTTTGCATTTCTTAATATTTTTTAATAAATTAACTATTATCCTGTTACGGAACATTCGTTTTCGAATGTCCCTAAACTGTTCTTTCCTTCTACTATCATGCACAGAGTAATCTCTTCCTCTACCAGTAACATTTTTGATGGGTCTTTCCTTTCCATTTAAATTACTCTTCTTTTTCTGAACTGAAACATTTTTGCGATAAATACTTTTTTTACTAAAAATATTTTTTAAGAATGATTTTGTGCTCTTACCCGGAGCTTTCTTGGTGTTTTGATAAGTATTTGGGGAAGAGGACTGCTGCAATGAAACATCATCCTGCTGTCTTTGACGTTTTCTAGCCTTTCTAATTCTATTTTTCGTAGGCATTTTTCAAAATAGGAAAAAATCTGCAGTTGAATCTGTGGAAAAATATAATAAAAAATGTTAATAACCACTATTACCAAACAGTAAATGAATAACAGTCATCAAAAACTTAATGCCCTACTTATTATTTAACATAGCAAATCTTTTGCACCAGCATTGCATCACAAAAATGACACACAGTGCTACAAAACATGCATAAAACAATCATAAATCTCTCCCTAATATTTTAAATGATTAATTCAGGATGACGATAAGGTGTGGCCTATCTAAAGGTTTGTTTAGGCCCAGATCTTTGGATTGGGGTGAATGTGTCATTGATCCTCATTCAGTCCATCGCCTGTTTTGTTTATTTAAGGTGAGGCCAACACATGGTTGCAGATAAGATTTTCACTTAACAAAACAAAGGAGATAATACATGTGAAGGCCTACCAATGAAGTAAGTCATTATTTGAAATCAATTACATTTCTGGATATGTACTGCTAAAGCTTCTTAGGTTGTTTTGGGTCATATTTATAAGGCATATGAGTGTGTATGATGTTATTTTTCCTTTTTAAATGGAAAGCGTTCTTCATGGTGCAAGTTTCTTGTAAATACGCTCCCACCTGCGAAACGGAACTTTGCGATGCGAAGCTGATTGGCTCCCCGGTGTCTGTCAACATTGTAAACAGTCCGGAGCGGCCGCCATCTTATCTCTCGGTAGGATCGAGAGAGAAGAAGAGGTGAAAAACGAAGGGGGAATTTAATGAAAGGGGGCAAGGTATACCCCTGTTGACCCCCTAGGAATGTTGTTGGGGTTTTTAAAGGGTCCCGTGGGGAAAATAAAAAAAATATATTTTTCACGGTAGAAGCGCTTCCCAAACACCGAACTGGGCCGCAAACTGCTGGCGAAACGGGAATTCGCCATTTTGTGCTTCGTTTTAATTAAATTACTAGGTATAAGTGGGTGCGGGAGACGTATCCTAATCCCTTATATTTTCTGAGGGTGGCTGAGGAGGCTCATATATGTTGATACATGTGTTCCAGCGGCTGTGCGTGAGCTTTTTTTTTTTTTTTGCTGCGTGACGTCTGTTAACGTTCGATTCAAAGGAAATCAGGAAGTGTTGACCACCAATTTGTCAGTGCGATAAAATATTTTGTTATAAATGAATCCTCATTGATAAACATTGTCTGCGCCATCTTGCCTTTTTTACAATGCCACAATTTTGTCGTGCACGGCAGCCATTTTACATGCCAGGCCGGTCCCAGGCTATCACCTAGCCCTGCGGATGTAGTTTATGGCCCCAGCTGTAGAGAATCCAGACATGCCAACCCACCCGATTCAGGCGTGAGACTACTGATTTCAGTGCTACTCTCCCGCCTCCCGATTCCTGCAAACAAAAACCGGGGGGCATATTACCAACAACTAGCGATAACTTGTTTAGAGACAAAAATTATCGCCGCACATCGGCGATTTTTATCGCAGATAAACCTTGCTATTAGCAAGGTTTATCGCAAATGCGATAAAAAACGGCCGCAATGCATGAATATCGCTGAAAAGTCAGCGATATTCATGCATTATCCAGCAAATGCTCTTAGCCATGTTATCCACCTCCCATTGGATAACATGGCTAAGAACTGCTCAGGGCCCCATGAGGAACGCTTTCCATTTAAAAAGGAAAAAATAAAATCATACAAAAGAATCGTTTTTAAACACAACATATAAATCAATTGTATACCTGCATTCAAGAGGAAATGACTGAAAATGTCCTTGAGACACATGAAAGCGTTTTCTAGAATGCCCTAGCACCATTTTTTGGACATTATTAACATGGCTATGTAACTCCCATAATCAAAATCTAAATTTGCCAAGCGCAGGTGGGAGCGTATTTACAAGACACTTGCCCCATGAGGAACGCTTTCCATTTAAAAAGGAAAAAATAACATCAAAGACACTCAAATGCCTTATAAATATGACCCAAAACAACCTATGAAGCTCTACCAGTACATATCCAGAAATGTAATTGATTTCAAAAATGGTTTTTAAAAACAACATATCTGTTTCAGCTTACATAAGAGACCATGGAATGGGCTTCATATACAACAATAACTTGTGTTACTGCATGCCAGAATGCTACACCGAATATGCAATTACAATTTTTCAAAGTAACAAAATCTATTTCTATATCACTACAGACAAAGCCACAGTTTAAAAACACAGCTTTCTTCATCATTTTCTCCTTAGCAAGGTTTATCGCAAATGCCATAAAAAACGGCCGCAATGCATGAATATCACCAGGGCCGGACTGGCTACCGGGCAGTTTGGAATGCTGCTGAGCTGGGGACTGATTTCGCTGATGGGGGCCTGCGTGTACTAAACAAAATTCGTTTTGCTTTCATTATTTCGAAAGCACACGCAAGTTTCCATGAACAAAATCAGCCCCCACCGCTGTGAAATGAGCCCCCAGCTCAGCAGCATTCCAAACTGCCCGGTAGTCAGTCCGGCCCTGAATATCGCTGAAAAGTCAGCGATATTCATGCATTATCCAGCAAATGCTCTTAGCCATATTATCCACCTCCCATTGGATAACATGGCTAAGAACTGCTCGCAAATGCGAAAAAAAACGGCCGCAATGCATGAATATCGCTGAAAAGTCCGCGATATTCATGCATTATCCTGCAAATGCTCTTAGCCATGTTATCCACCTCCCATTAAATAACATGACTAAGAAGTGCTCAGGGCCCCATGAGGAACGCTTTCCATTTAAAAAGGAAAAAAGAACATCATAGAAAAGAATCGTTTTTAACCACAGCATATAAATCAATTGTATACCTGCATTCAAGAGGAAATGACTGAAAATGTCCTTGAGACACATGAAAGCATTTTCTGGAATGCCCTAGCACCATTTTTTCGACATTATTAACATGGCTATGTAACTCCCATAATCAAAATCTAAATTTGCCAAGCGCAGTTGGGAGCGTATTTACAAGACACTTGCCCCATGAGGAATGCTTTCCATTTAAAAAGGAAAAAATAACATCAAAGACACTCAAATGCCTTATAAATATGACCCAAAACAACCTATGAAGCTCTAGCAGTACATATCCAGAAATGTAATTGATTTCAAAAATGGTTTTTAAAAACAACATATCTGTTTCAGCTTACATAAAAGACCATGGAATGGGCTTCATATACAACAATAACTTGTATTACTGTATTCCAGAATGCTACACCGAATATGCAATTACAATTTCTCAAAGTAACAAAATCTATTTCTATATCACTACAGACAAAGCCACAGTTTAAAAACACAGCTTTCTTCATCATTTTCTCCTTAATTCATACTATTCTCTATCTAAAATAAATAAATCTTTTCTCACCTTAGCAAATACTTTTTGAGTTTTGAAAACAGTCTCAGAAATACACCAAATTGTCTTCAGCAGAAGAAAAAGGATGCACTCCAGAGGCTGACGCTATTGAAAGCACGGAAATACAGATATTCATTTCACATATCTCTCATATTAGCCAATCATAACTCTTCCCTCTCTTTTTTCAAATGAAAACCCTTACCCCCTCTGCCCTCTCTGCCTTTTTTCCATAGCAACGACCTCCTGGAAGACCTCTCATGTTTGCAAATTCACACAACAATGTTTCAATTGAACTCTGAACTCTCAGTGCACCTGCGTATCCAGTGCAATCTTTCATTAAAAGTTTCTTCCTTGACCATTCAAATTACATCTTTCGAAGAACACATCCATGCACCCTAACTTTCTGTTTTCAGAAATGGAAATGCACCAATCACTGCTAATGAATCATTAGCATTGGAAATCCACAGTTTTTTTTTCTTTACAAACTCCTACTGTTTCAACTGCCCTTTCATTACCACACTTCATCTGACTGCAGCCCAACCTTCTCCCACCATGTTTAACGTCTGGATTGTTGGACATAGTTACATCCACTGGGCTCAAAGGTATGCTGAGAACAGAAATTTACACAACCTCAATTTACAAGATGTGGAAATTAAGTGGTTGGGCCAAAGAGGATTAAAATGTCACCAATTGATACCAATGGTGAAAACCTTTATGCATTTGCCAAAACCTGACCTGTTAATAGTGCACTGTGGAGGTAATGATTTGGGCACTTTGACAGGGGTAGGTCTGGAAATGCTTTTAAAGGACACCTTTGAGCAATTAATAGCACTTTTTCCTCAAACTGCCATGGTATATTCCAATATATGCCAAAGACAGAAATGGAGGTGGTCCAACCAATTTTCTCCACAAATTGAGAAAGCAAGGAAGCATGTAAACAAATCTGTTTCAGCTTTCATGAGAGACCATGGAATGGGCTCCCTATACAACAATAACTTGCGTTACTACATGCAAGATATCTACAGAGGAGATGGAGTTCACTTCTCAGATGAGGGCAACAGAATTTTCATTCTGAATTTAAGACTGTGCATTGGTACCTACTTATAAGTACCTAAATGTACCATAAACCCAAAAGCTCTTCTCAGAGCTACCCTTCATCTGATCACTCACAATTATTATTTTTTTCTAACTATTTTCACTAATTTTCCACAAATTACGCTCCCAGGAGCGCTACCCGGTTCGCTAACCGAAAGCTAACCTCGCGGAATTTTTTTTAAAAATGTTTTTTTTCCGCACATATAAGCCTCCTCAGCCACCCTCGGAAAACCTAGGGGGTCAAGATAAGTCTACCATGACCCCTTCTACCCATTCTAAACATTATTTGCCCTCCATCTTGTATCTTAAACCGACCGAAACACAAAATGGTGGACTCCCGTGACGCTTAAGGTTCGCTAACCGGGCCGCTTTCCAGAAAGCGGTCCTAAAAAAAGGTGGGAAAGTAATTTACAGAAAAACGACTAGAGACACTCTCACCAAATATAGATTAGCTCATACTACATAACAATCCCTTTCATTCTCACAAATTTGATTGAAATTTCATTTAGCCATTTAGCCTGTAGACCTATCTAAATACCCTGAGGTAAATTACTTCACAAAACACATCTAAAGTATTGGAATTGACAACCAATGAAAATTTTACTTTCATTTTCAATTTTTATTACCTGACATTTGATTGGTTATATACCTGAATATATATAAAGGAAGAGAAGGAAACACAGCCATTTTCACTGCTACTTCCTGAACTACATTTCAAGAGCCTTTTCACCTCCCTGTAAAGTAAATTGATAATTTGTAAGTGGCACTTTAAATTAATTTGTAAAAACGTTTTTTGATAATTATTTACTGTCCCCCTGCTATAGTTATAGATACAGATAAGCTCCTCTGTTATATTTATTGATTGACTTACACTTCTCTGCTATAATTATGAATTTACTTACTTTAACTTCACTGTTAAAAAAACAGAACTACATGTCTGAACTTAAACCCAACAGTGCCCTAACTCTTCTAATATAATTATTTTTTTATGCAATTTACAGCAAAAAAATGGAAGGGGAGCACGAAAAAATCAATGTTTCCTTCGACATTACAACAGAAGAGATTTTACCTGAAGAAAATATGGATGAAGATTTTATGGATGAATCTTTTGATGAACAATTTATTGAAAGCTTACAAGACATAGAAACATGCATGTTTGAGGAGATTCCAGATGATGTAATGCTGGAAGTTTTAATGAACTATGAAAATTCTGACCCATACATTTTTTTATAATCAAAATAAATAAATAAATAAAAAAAAAACGAACAAAAACAACATATAATTAACATACAGTATTAGAAAAGTCTATCATTCTTTTATCCTTATAGTACGCTGCCCAGAACGCTTTCCGGTTCGCGAACTTGCCGCTTATCACGCAAAAAAAAACAAAAAATTTTTTTTTTGACCCTCCTGGGCCCTTTTAAAACCTCCACATAAAACCTAGAGGGTCAACGAGGATCTACTATGCCCCCTTATGGTAATTTCCCCCTTTGTTTTGGCCTCCTCTTGTCTCTCGATCCTACCGAGAGACAAGATGGCGGCCGCTCCGGACTGTTTAGAATGTTGACAGACACCGGAGGGCCAATCAGCTTCGCATCGCAAAGTTCCGATACGCGAAAAGTTCGCTAACCGGATCGCTGCCCGGAGCGCTGTTACAGATATATATCTTGATTTAAAAGTTAATTTCTCAAAATCCACTAAAGCACATATATTGAGACCTAGCAAAGGCACATCGGGCTAACAGTCTCTACAATTTTGCCAAGTTTCGTGGAAATCCATTCAGCCGTTCGAGCTAAAAGTGAGGCCAACCGCCCTATGGAAATTAACATGGGAAAAACGCGTTTTGGGACCCCCCTTTTTTCTCGGCCCCCCCTTGACGACCCCCCCCAAATTTCCAGGAGCTGCTCAGAAACAAAATGTGCCATTTTACTGAAAATTTCAGCCGATTCCGTCCACAAACGCCAAAGTTATTAGACATAGAATTTTCAGAAATCCCATAGGGAAAAAATCCTAACTATATATACCTACTGGCTATCGCCAGTAGGTAATATATATATATATATATATATATATATATATATATATATATATATATATATATATATATATATATATATATATATATTCACTTAAAAAACCATAGGTTATAGACCATATATAGTTAGGAATTCGCATTTACAAAACCTTATTTTACTCACACAAAACCATTGGAATTCCATATATAGTTAGTTGCACTAACTATATATCGCGCACCCGCAATCCACTGCTGATGATGTCACATATTACATCATTCATGACATGGTCAGTGACATCACTGATGACATCTCAAATGACATCACTGATGACATCTCAAATGACATCACTGATGACATCACTGATGACGTCTCATTTGACATTACTGAACACATCACGGATGATATCATTCATGTGATAATACGATGAACCTCTTCAGACTCTAATATAACCTTAGATACAATCAGTGTAAACAGACACTCACAGACTGTCACTCATCCATGGAGTTACTCACACACCTAGTCAGTCATGCAAAGAATCAATCACACCTCCATTTCCTCAACTATACAGTTATACAAACTTTACTTATTCAAACATATACTAACACATATTTACTCTCTTATACAATCCCTGATACAAGTTCACAATGATCCATACAGCCACTCACCCATTCACTGGCTCTTATGCACAGTTATTTATATATGTCAACTCTCACATGTACTGTGTTTTACATATGTACTTACTTTGACATGTAGCACTGAAATACCCATTCACTCACCAATACACTCATGCACACAGTCAACCGCCCATACAGCTGTTTCCACATGCACTTTTGAAACCATACATCTAGTGAATCAACTGCTCACACATCTATGCACAGAGTCATACACCTCCCAGCCACCCACACACACACTCAGTCTCCCATACAAATACTTGGGCAACCAATCAATAACCCATATAGTTACTCATATAGCTACTTATCAACACATGCAACAGTTTACAGAACAACAGACATAATGATGCACAAATTAAGACAGTTTAGTCACTAACCCATGCACTCAGTGAGACACATTTAATCACTCACTCATACAGTCAGTCATGCACCTACATTCTGTCATTGGGCTATACTTGGGCTACATCTGGGTGATATTTGGGCTACATTTGGGCTCTTTTGTCTCTGGTGGCCATTTTGGGAGACTGCATGTCAGAATTTTTTAATGAAATAGAAGAGGATTTGAAAAGTCACTCAAAATGTGCCCTAATTTTTCATTCTGCAGCACTAATCATACTTTCTATGGCAAAATATACCCCCTCATGTTGTTTCTTTTTAAATTAAATGTTTTAAGAGTTACCACTTTATTCCAATCAAGATGGCTTCAGGTGTGCCATACCTTTGTAATAAGTAGGACTGTTAGCGCTCTAGTTGTTCTTTAGAACACTCTGGGACATTCTGTCATTGGGCTATACTTGGGCTACATCTGGGTGATATTTGGGCTACATTTGGGCTCTTTTGTCTCTGGTGGCCATTTTGGGAGACTGCATGTCAGAATGTTTTAATGAAATAGAAAAGGATTTGAGAAGTCACTCAAAATGTGCCCTAATTTTTCATTCTGCAGCACTAATCATACTTTCTATGGCAAAATATACCCCCTCATGTTGTTTCTTTTTAAATTAAATGTTTTAAGAGTTACCACTTTATTCCAATCAAGATGGCTTCAGGTGTGCCATACCTTTGTAATAAGTAGGACTGTTAGCGCTCTAGTTGTTCTTTAGAACACTCTAGGAGGCTGCAGTAGAACACAAAGGAATCAACTGACAGTCTCTGTCCTTGTTGGATGTACATGTTTTACTGAGAATGCCAGAGTTCATTTTCACATGACTGAGAAAGATAATGTGAATTTACAGAAAATATGCTTTCAGTTTAGCTTATAGATCCCCTTCCAAACCACTGTGGGAAAATCATGAGATATTAGTTTTCTTTCAAACAATATTCATGATATCACAGCAGAAGGTTTTTTCACATGGTAAAATCACCTTAGAACCCACCACAATTCCTAAAACGAGTATGGTACCATCAACAAATGATTTATAATGTAACTAAAGTCCTAAAACCCTCTATTAACTACAATGCTTTTTAATGAGATGCTATCATGTATATTGGTCCCAAGATGGCTGCCAACACTTCTTGGATGAAGTGCTGACAGCCAATCAGATCAGATGAGTGGTTAGGCTCCGCCCAGATATATATCTTTTTTTGGAACCTAAATTACTCAAAATCCAATGGAGCACATATATTGAGACCTAGCAAAGGCACATCGGGCTAACAGTCCCTACCATTTTGCCAAGTTTCGTTCAAATCCATTCAGCCGTTCGAGCTAAAAGTGAGGCCAACCGCCCTATGGAAATTAACATGGGAAAAACGCGTTTTGGGACCCCCCTTTTTTCTTGGCCCCCCCTTGATGAAACCCCCCCAAATTGTCAGGGGCTGCTCAGAAACAAAATGTTCCATTTTCCTGAAAATTTCAGCCAATTCCGTCCACAAAAGCCAAAGTTATTAGTCATGGAATTTTCAAAAATCCCATAGAGAAAAAATCCTAACTATATATACCTACTGGCGACCGCCAGTAGGTAATATATATATATATATATATATATATATATATATATATATATATATATATATATATATATATATATATATATATATTACCTACTGGCGGTTGCCAGTAGGTATATATAGTTAGGACCTAGTTCCCATAGGAAATCCGCAACATTCTATTGGGAATAACTTTGGCGCCGGTTGATCAATCTATGTGAATTTCTCAAAAAGATGGCGCGTTACGCTCCGCTCCTTCCCTGAAAGTTTTGGGGGGATTCGTGAAGCGGGGGCCGAGAAAAAAGGGGGGTCCCAAAACGTGTTTTCCCCATGCAATTTTCCATAGGACCTTTAGACACGGCTACAGCCCAAACGGCTGAACGGAATTACAAGAAATTTGGCAAAATGGTAGAGTCTGATTCGCAGATCACGCTTTTGCTTAAATGATGTAAATCCCTCCAGTAGTTGCTGAGAAAATTCAAGTTGAAATCAATTATATATCTATAAGCGCGCACAGTGCGAGCACCGTGCGCGCACCGTGCGAGCACCGTGCGCGCACCGTGCGAGCACCGTGCGCGCACCGTGCGAGCACCCCGCGATTAAAAAAAAAAATAATAATAATTTTTAGGGGCCTTGGGGGTCCTTGTGGGACCCCCTGAGCAAGCCTAGAGGGTCAGGGTGCTTCTACCCTGCCCCCTTTTTGAGTTCTACACATTTGTTTTCCTGCTTTCCTGTGCCTTAGTCTACTGAGGCACAAGATGGCTGCCAACTGTTTCTGTTTTGGAGTGTTGATAGACAGTAGCAGCCAATCAGCATGCCTTCCAGAGAAAGTTGCATGCTCAGTGGCTGTCAACACTACAAACCAGGAAGTGTTGGCATCCATCTTGTGCTAGGTAGACCGAGGCACAAAAGAAGCAGAGCTCACAGCCCACACAGCTCTCACAGCCCACACAGCTCTCACAGCCCACACAGCTCTCACAGCCCACACAGCCCTCAAAGCCTACACAGCCCACACAGCCCTCACAGCCCACACAGCTCTCACAGCCAACGCAGCCCATACAGTTCTCACAGCCCACACAGCTCTAACAGCCCACACAGCTCTCACAGCCCACATGGCTCACACTCTCACAGCCCAAACAGCTCTCACAGCTCTCACAGCCCACAGAGACCTCACAGCCCACCCAGTCCTCACAGCCCACACAGCTCTCACATCCCACACTGCTCTCACAGCCCGCCTAGGTAGACCGAGGCACAAAAGAAGCAGAGCTCACAGCCCACACAGCTCTCACAGCCCACACAGCTCTCACAGCCCACACAGCTCTGACAGCCCACACAGCCCTCACAGACCACACAGCCCACACAGCCCTAACAGCCCTCACAGCACACACAGCTCTCACAGCCAACACAGTTCTCACAGCCCCACAGGTCTCACAGCCCACACAGCTCTCACAGGCCTCACGGCCCACACAGCCCTCACAGCCCACACAGCTCTCACAGCCCACACAGCTCTCACAGCCTTCACAGCCCACACAGCCCACACTCTCACAGCCCAAACAGCTCTCATAGCCCACACACAGCTCTCACAGCCCAAACAGCTCTCACAGCCCACACAGCTCTCACAGCCCACACAGCTCCCACAGCCCACACAGCTCTGGCAAAGATAATACCAGCAGAGAACAAGCACTGGCAAATACAATAACAGCAGCAAACAAACACTAGCAAAGACAATAACGGCAGAAAAAAGAAGGCAAAGACAATAACGGCAGCAAAAAAAAAACACGGACGAAGGCAATACCAGCAGCGAACCAACACTGGCAAAGATAATACAATCAGGGAGGCAGGGGCACAAAAAACGGCACAATCAGGGGACAGAAGGCCCGACAAACGGCACAATCAGTGGGCAGAAGGCAAGAAAAAACGGCACAATTAGTGGGCAGAAGGCAACAAATACGGCACAATCAGGGAGCAGAAGGCAAAAAATACAGCACAATTAGGGTGCAGAAGGCAAGAAATATGGCACAATCAGGGTGCATGAGGCAGGAAATATGGCATAATCAGGGGGGCAGAAGCCAAGAAATACGGCACAATCAGGGGGGCAGAAGCCAAGAAATACGACCCAATCAGAGAGCATCTTGCTCCGGTCCAAAAATCGGATCCCTAGGGCTGCTCAGGTGGTCCCACAAGTATGTTAACATATTTAAACGTTATCCGCTAATAGAATTTGCATTTTCAAAACCTTGCAAATTCACTGAAAAAACCATAGGTTTCAGGCCTTATTCAGGTAGGAATTGGCATTTAAAAAACCTTTGAAATTCACTGAAAAAACCATAGGTTTTAGGCCTTATATAGTTAGGAATTAACATATAAAAAACCATTGAAATTCACTGAAAAAACCATAAGTTTTAGGCCTTATATAGTTAGGAATTAGCATTTAAAAAACCTTGAAAATTCACTGAAAAAAACCATAGGTTTCAGGCCCTATATAGTTAGGAATTAACATATAAAAAATCACTGAAATTGCTCCTATATAGTTAGTTGAACTAACTATATATTTCGCACATTCGCAATCCACTGCTGATGATGTCACATATTACATCATTCATGACATGGTCAGTGACATCACTGATGACATCACTGATGACATCTCAAATGACATCACTGATGACATCACTGATGACATCATCCAGTGTCTGTGTGTAAAGTTTAAATATGTTTTACATATTGAAGAATGAGTGGATGTATAAGAGTATGGATGAAGGATTTGATTGAATAAGTGAGTAAGTATGTGTTAGTATATCTGTGAAAATGTAAGCTGTTCTGTGTGTAACTGTATAGATGAAGAAATCAAAGTGTGATTGATTCTTTACAGGACTGACTAGGTGTGTGAGTAACTCCATGGATGAGTGGCAGTGTGTGAGTGTCTGCATAGGTGTATGAGTCCATATGATAGTGTTGTAATAATGAGTGACTGTATGTACGAGTGATTGTATGGCTGAATGAGTGAATGTGTGTGTAGACGTAGGAATCAGTATGTGCGTATGTAGTAACTGGTATTCGTGTGTCAATGGTTTCAAAAATGATACTCTGTATTTAACACTAGGTGTAACAGAGGTTATATTAGAGTGTAAGGAGGAGCATTGTATTATCACATGAAGTATATCATCAGTGGTGTGATCATTGATGTCAAATTAGATGTCATCAGTGATGTCATCAGTGATGTCATTTTAGATGTCATCAGTGATGTCATCAGTGATGTCACTGCCCATGTCATGAATGATGTAATATGTGACATCATCAGCAGTGAATTGCGAATGCGCGAAATATATAGTTAGTTCAACTAACTATATAGGAGCAATTTCAGTGGTTTTTTATATGTTAATTCCTAACTATATAGGGCCTGAAACCTATGTTTTTTCAGTGAATATATATATATATATATATATATATATATATATATATATATATATATATATATATATATATATATATATATATATATATATATATATATATGTTACACAAAGTGATCCTTCAGCCCTTTGGACGCGCTCAGCAGTGTGTGCTCTGCCTAGGGGTCGGATCCTGACCCAGGGAATTTTGATAAACAAAGGAGGCGGCACAATCAGGATATCTTCATTAAGCCTTTATTTCAAGACTATTCACCCCACCAACGCGTTTCAGCCTCACACGGCCTTGCTATATATCCAACACATGAGTTTTCCCCATTCTGAAGAGCCAACATCAGGTAGGTATTGTGAATTTCGATTTTTATTGCAGGAAAACAGCGTGGCAAGAGGAGAACAAAGTCCATTCAAATCACCAGCCTGACGCGTTTCCATGCTCTCCCGAGCATTTCCTCAGAGGCTTCTGAAAAGTCTGTAAGGAGCCTGGAGTATTTCAATTGTTGGCACCCGCTCCAGTGGGTGTTGGCGCCCCCAGAGCCTGCTGGTGCTTGTAGTTTAATGAATCACGCTTAAAATAAGCTGCTCCCAGAGTAAAATAGTTCGTAAAAAATATTAACACCCCAATGGGTTTGGAAATTGTTCACTTTACTCTGCGCTTTGAATAACATCACGCAACACGACCTTGCTTGCCAATTCATGCCTTTAGCCCGGTGACTGCAGCTTGGACCACTTCCATGTGGTAAGGGCACTTCTCCGACCGGGGACGGCCGGTAAACAAATCCAACACATGAGTTTTCCCCATTTTGAAGAGCCAACATCAGGTAGGTATTGTGAATTTCGTTTTTATTGCTGGTGCTTGTAGTTTAATGGGGAAAACTCATGAATTGGCATGCAAGGTCGTGTTGCATGATGTTATTCACAGCGCAGAGTAAAGTGAACAATTTCCAAACCCATTGGGGTGTTAATATTTTTTACGAACTATTTTACTCTGGGAGCAGCTTATTTTAAGCGTGATTCATTAAACTACAAGCACCAGCAGGCTCTGGGGGCGGCAACGCCCACTGGAGCAGGTGCCAACAATTGAAATACTCCAGGCTCCTTACAGAGTTTTCAGAAGCCTCTGAGGAAATGCTCGGGAGAGCATGGAAACGCGTCAGGCTGGTGATTTGAATGGACTTTGTTCTCCTCTTGCCACGCTGTTTTTCTGCAATAAAAACGAAATTCACAATACCTACCTGATGTTGGCTCTTCAAAATGGGGAAAACTCATGTGTTGGATATATATATATATTTATATATATATATATGTGACATATGTGTTTACCACGCTAGATGTCATGGTTCGGGTATTTATACCGACATTTAAAAACTTGTGACATATGTGGTTATCACACAAAAATGTTATGGCTCGGGTATTTATACCGACATGTGTGACTTTATTTGCGCATCAGATGCAACCAATTTTGGGCTCAAAATTGTTAAAACTCTTGTGAATTTCAGTGCGCACCTACTAATTCTATCCTATCTTTTGCACTTGCACGAGCACTTTTTCAAATAAGGTCAATCAAGTCTTTTAACCTTGTTTATATACATTATTGCACTTTATCACGCTTTTTTAAAAATCAGGGTTTTATGTACCGTTTTTAAACTGACATATTGGATCAAACAATGATATGAATTGTGGTTCTGTTCCATTGGAACTCTTTTATGTCTATGGTACTGTGTTGATGTCATCATCGCCAACAGAGCACTTAAACCCATGTGATCTATTACACTGTGTCATGTGATCAAGGTCCAAGGTGGGACCGAAACGCGTCGTGACGCTTGAGCACCGAAAATAAAATTCAAGCACTTAACTGAGGATCGTGTCCGTATCTTCTTTACCACTGGTATTGTGGTTTTGTGTCTTTTGATACGGAAACTGCGCAAATATATACATATATATATATATATATATATATATATATATATATATATATATATATATATATATATATATATATATTCATATTTATTCACTGAAAAAAACATTGGTTATAGACCATATATAGTTAGGGATTAGCATTTACAAAACCTTAATTTACTCACACAAAACCATAGAAATTCGCATATATAGTTAGTTGCAATAACTATATATCGCGCACCCGCAATCCACTGCTGATGATGTCACATATTACATCATTCATGACATGGTCAGTGACATCACTGATGACTTCACTGATGACATCTCAAATGACATCACTGATGACATCACTGAAGACATCTCAAATGACATCACTGATGACATCACTGATGACATCTCAAAAGACATCACTGATGACATCTCAAATGATATCACTGATGACATCACTGATGACATCTCAAATGGCATCACTGATGACATCTCAAATGACATCACTGATGACATCACTGATGACATCTCAAATGACATCATTGATGACATCACTGATAACATCTCATTTGACATTACTGATCACATCACTGATGATATAATTCATGTCATAATACGATGAACCTCTTCAGACTCTAATATAACCTTAGATACAATCAGTGTAAACAGACACTCACAGACTGTCACTCATCCATGGAGTTACTCACACACCTAGTCAGTCATGCAAAGAATCAATCACACCTCCATTTCCTCAACTATACAGTTATACACACCTTACTTATTCAAACATATACTAACACATATTTTCTCTCTTATACAATCCCTGATACAAGTTCACAATGATCCATACAGCCACTCACACATTCACTGGCTCTTATGCACAGTTATTTATATATGTCAACTCTCACATGGACTGTGTTTTACATATGTACTTACTTTGACATGTAGCACTGAGATATCCATTCATTTACCAATACACTCATGCACACAGTCAACTGCCCATACAGCTGTTTCCACTTGCACTTTTGAACCCATACATCTAGTGAATCAACTGCTCACACATCTATGCACAGAGTCATACACCTCCCAGCCACCCACACACATACTCAGTCTCCCATACAAATACCTGGGCAACCAATCAATAACCCATATAGTTACTCATATAGCTACTGATCAACACATGCAGCAGTTTACATAACAACAGACATAATAATGCACAAATTAAGACAGTTTAGTCACTAACCCATGCACTCAGTGAGACACATTTAATCATTCTCTCATACAGTCAGTCATGCACCTACTAAATCCTTCATCCTGACACTTATACATCCACTCATTCTTCAATATGTAAGACATAATTTAACTTTACAGAAACATACAGCCACTGGATGATGTCATCAGTGATGTCATCAGTGATGTCATTTGAGATGTCATCAGTGATGTCATCAGTGATGTCATTTGAGATGTCATCAGTGATGTCATTTGAGATGTCATCAGTGATGTCATCAGTGATGTCACTGACCATGTCATGAATGATGTAATATGTGACATCATCAACAGTGGATTGCGGGTGCGCGATATATAGTTATTGCAACTAACTATATATGCGAATTTCTATGGTTTTGTGCGAGTAAATTAAGGTTTTGTAAATGCTAATCCCTAACTATATATGGTCTATAACCAATGGTTTTTTCAGTGAATTTTCTTGGTTTTGTAAATGCTAATCCCTAACTATATATGGTCTATAACCTATGGTTTTTTCAGTGAATATATATATATATATACAATCGGTTCTGCTCCCACAGTGAAGACGCCACACATAATCGTATTTTCTTCCTTTTATTCTGGCAGGTAGCAACGAACACCGTCCCGTCCTCCCAGCGTTGTATGCGCCGTTAACGCCATACGCATTTTGGGTACTCTCCCTTTGTCACTGGCAAGGCTTTGTGGTGGTAAAATGGCTGAGCACTTTTTTATAGTCACTGTAGCAGTTGCCTTAGTCCCCCCCCAATGAGCGTGTGCATGCAATGCACCTTAGTACTCGTGGTTCAGGTAAGATTCTCCATAGTGGGTGCTGCCATCACTTTCCCTCCACAGATTTCTCTCCCATTGGGTCACTGTTACGGAGTGAACCGGTGAGCTGCTTGACTTTCGCCTCACCAAGAACGGTATACGATGTTTATGCACTTGCCTCAGGTTCAAGGCGCTAGGACCTGCAATATATATATTACCTACTGGCAGTTGCCAGCAGGTAGTTATAGTTAGGACCAAGTTTCCATAGGAAGAGCATATTTTGTTTTGTTTATAATTTTGGCGCCGTTTGATGAACCTTCATGATATTTTCCAAACAAATTCTTTGTTCAGTTCATATCCGCTCCTATGTTAAAAGTTGAGGATGAGAAAAAAAGGGGGGTCCCAAAACGTGTTTTCTCCATGCAATTTCCATAGGAAACTTTACAAGGCTACAGGTCGAACGGGTGAACAGAATTACCCCAAATTTGGCAGGGAGAAGGGCCTTGGTCTAGAAAGCATGCGTTTGTTTATTTGGTGTAAATCTGTTCAGTAGGTTTAGAGAAATATCAAAATTTACAGATATCGATATTTGGGAATTCTGCCATCTGATTGGCTGAGGGGTTACGAGGACGAGCTTGCTGCTTATTGGCTGCGAGCGTTATGAGTGGTTGCAACTAGGAAGTGTTGGCAGCCATTTTTTGATTTTGTTGAAATGGGTAAGGGGAAAAAAGGGCGAAAAGAGTAGGAAACAGGAGGGTAGGAGCACTGTAACCTCTGTGGGGAGTGAGAAGGAAGTAGTCACTCCTACCAGTCTAAAAGTGCGGTGTTGGTCAGAGTGACATGGTGCTGAGATGAGATGCTGCTACACTCGGGTATGAAACCCGAGAGCCCAAACCGTGAGCTCATTGCTGTAAAATGATGTGCTCTGGTCTTTGCAGCATACGTGTGCAAGTAGTGTTAGTAGATGTGTATACCATACAGGGAGTGGGAAGCGAATTACTGACACCTATCGAGCGCTTATACTATACCGGAAGTAGGAAGCGAAGTACTCACGCCTACTGGTGTGAAGACTCGGGGATAAAACCGAGCTGATTGCTGCAAAGTGATGAGCCCCGGGTGCTGTCGCATACTGGCCACTGTAGCATAAATGTTAGAATGCGTTTATACTAATTCTGCAGTTATGCAGTAACAAATGCATCAGGGCCCTAGGGAGCGCCACCTCCCAGGCGGAGCTCATACAATGTCCCAGGGGGTGCATCTGTGGTACATTTATGTTTGCTATTACTGGGTGGGTGCATGGCTTCCACCCTGTGATAGCAAATCCTTGTTTGCCTCATTGAAGCGAGAGGAGGAAAACCTCGTATCGCTTCAATAAAGCGGATCTGGACGGTAAAAAAGGAGAAAAAAAATTACGCTGGGTCTCTCCCGTTCATTTAAATGAGCCCCCTGGTGGGTAATGTTCCGGGGCCAATCCTATTATTATATTGCGGGGTGTCTGCAGCACTGGGGACCTTAATCTCACATGTAAATTAGAGATGTTTCGCAGCCTAGGTCATCGCCACATCCCCAGGTATTGTTTACTAATTGTTCGGGTGACTTAGAGGCCAACTCAAGTCCGGGGATTGCCACCTCCGGGGCTTTACTTAAATATGCAGGGTTGGCCTCGCCAGTCCCTGAATACTCTGTGGCCCTAGGCAGTGCGTTATTGGTTCTGTAATCACACGGGGTGTACTCATGGTGTTATAAAGTGATACACTCATAGAATCCTTGCAGGTGTAAAATTACCCAGGCTTCATTTATGTAATAGTCTGTTGGTTTATATTTGGTAGGTGCACAGCAAAATTACAAATGTTTTTCCTCATAACCTCGCATCAACCGCTGATTTTCATAATAAGCTACAGACAAGTGTTATCAGAAAAAGAAGACCCATACACTCACTTTTTTATTGGTAAAAAAAATAGCCATATTAAAACAACACAAATAAATGGAAACGCAACTTTATTCGAACAAACAACAGTATAACATGAAATAAGTGGGTGTGACTCCTCTGAAGGACTGGGTTTTATTAAGACCCAGCGGTGCCAGGGGACAACACCTGAAACCTTCGTGGGTAACCTGTTCCGGCGTACCAAATGACAGAGACACGGGTCACTTCCTTCGGCGTCAAAGATTCGAGGTTTATTACTGCAGGGAAAACAGAAGTCACGAGAAGTACAACACGTGTAAGTTCTGGGAGACTGCTTCAAATTGTTGATGTGGGTCGCTCCTTTTATACACATTTCTCTCATAGGTTAACATGGTACACAAAGGTTTACAACTTGGTTTCCATAATAAACCACAAGGAGGTTGCTTTCATGCTTTCAGGGCCCGGAACATAAGTACGGAAACATTTGGTGGTTCCCAACTGTAAAAACCCATCTTCCCACCCTTAGTACATTCCAATCAGCAATAAACAGATCGAAGAAGGAACAGGAACAGGTGTAGAGGAAGACAGAAACAGTGGGGAGATCGGAAAGGGTGTAAAAGAGGTGGTATCGGGAAACACGAGTTGCAAGCATCAAAGGGACGCGCCTAATGAGATGCACGGCTAAGACAATAGACCGGCACGGCAAGATGAGCCTCGAGCGGGGCCATCTGCCTTACAGTATCATCCCCCTCATCATAAAGACACTTTCAAAGGAAACGTGTCTTCCGCAAGAGTCTTGGGAATCCCAGGGTCGCAAAGCGGACAGCGTCCGTTCGCTGGCTACTTGAGGGCAAGGGACAAAATGGATGCCGTATCTAAGATGGAACCCGTGGGTACAGATATAGAAAACCACGAAACAGACGAACGGTTTAGGATAGTACAGCGAAACTGCGTACACCCACTAAACTCGTCATTTGCGGTTCATAGATACCAGACTCGACCATATTCGTGCGAGTCAAAAACACCACTTACGATCGTCACGGAACCTCAGACGCTCCTTTTGCCCTCATGTAGGCAAGCACTAGTCAGAGTCATATTCAATATTCATCAAACCATCTAGATGTTGCTGCAACATAACTCTATCCATCTGAGCTCCTTTGGTAACAGGTGGCTGTCTCATACACGTTGTAGCACAGAGGCCACATAAGGCAGGACCACACTGCACGCAAAGGCAACACGTGAACAGAAACGCTGCAACAACTCCGACGATCATCAGAATCTTCCAACCCCAAGTCGACATTAGGCCCCAAAACCACCCAAGTAGCGTCCAATCCCCTACGTCCACGTGTATGGACTCAGAGATATTATGCAACTTTGAGATGGCTTGATAGACAGTTGGAGCGTTGTCTGGAATGAAAATACGATTCAGAAAAGGGGGTGGTGATGAACAGAGTGTCTGAATTAAGCAGACCACTCTTACCCAGTCCAAAGATCAGGGCTTGATCCATCACCGTTATTTATCTCACTGCCCCATCCCAGCTCAGAACCTGGCTATATGCAAATTAGTCTGTCCCTGGCCCAGTGCATCATGGGAACAGGGCAGACCAAACTACCAAGCCAATTCTTCACCAGAAAGGAGACAAGCTACCGGGGACCGGTTTCTGGCATTTCAGCCTCTTCGGCCCGGCTTGCTTGAATCCTGATGGAGCAGTGAGAAAGGGACTCATGTCTGAGTATACCCTGCCACACCTATAGTGGCCAAAAACGATTCAGAAAAGGGGGTGGTGATGAACAGAGTGTCTGAATTAAGCAGACCACTCTTACCCAGTCCAAAGATCAGGGCTTGATCCATCACCGTTATTTATCTCACTGCCCCATCCCAGCTCAGAACCTGGCTATATGCAAATTAGTCTGTCCCTGGCCCAGTGCATCATGGGAACAGGGCAGACCAAACTACCAAGCCAATTCTTCACCAGAAAGGAGACAAGCTACCGGGGACCGGTTTCTGGCATTTCAGCCTCTTCGGCCCGGCTTGCTTGAATCCTGATGGAGCAGTGAGAAAGGGACTCATGTCTGAGTATACCCTGCCACACCTATAGTGGCCAAAAACGATTCAGAAAAGGGGGTGGTGATGAACAGAGTGTCTGAATTAAGCAGACCACTCTTACCCAGTCCAAAGATCAGGGCTTGATCCATCACCGTTATTTATCTCACTGCCCCATCCCAGCTCAGAACCTGGCTATATGCAAATTAGTCTGTCCCTGGCCCAGTGCATCATAGGAACAGGGCAGACCAAACTACCAAGCCAATTCTTCACCAGAAAGGAGACAAGCTACCGGGGACCGGTTTCTGGCATTTCAGCCTCTTCGGCCCGGCTTGCTTGAATCCTGATGGAGCAGTGAGAAAGGGACTCATGTCTGAGTATACCCTGCCACACCTATAGTGGCCAAAAACGATTCAGAAAAGGGGGTGGTGATGAACAGAGTGTCTGAATTAAGCAGACCACTCTTACCCAGTCCAAAGATCAGGGCTTGATCCATCACCGTTATTTATCTCACTGCCCCATCCCAGCTCAGAACCTGGCTATATGCAAATTAGTCTGTCCCTGGCCCAGTGCATCATGGGAACAGGGCAGACCAAACTACCAAGCCAATTCTTCACCAGAAAGGAGACAAGCTACCGGGGACCGGTTTCTGGCATTTCAGCCTCTTCGGCCCGGCTTGCTTGAATCCTGATGGAGCAGTGAGAAAGGGACTCATGTCTGAGTATACCCTGCCACACCTATAGTGGCCAAAAACGATTCAGAAAAGGGGGTGGTGATGAACAGAGTGTCTGAATTAAGCAGACCACTCTTACCCAGTCCAAAGATCAGGGCTTGATCCATCACCGTTATTTATCTCACTGCCCCATCCCAGCTCAGAACCTGGCTATATGCAAATTAGTCTGTCCCTGGCCCAGTGCATCATGGGAACAGGGCAGACCAAACTACCAAGCCAATTCTTCACCAGAAAGGAGACAAGCTACCGGGGACCGGTTTCTGGCATTTCAGCCTCTTCGGCCCGGCTTGCTTGAATCCTGATGGAGCAGTGAGAAAGGGACTCATGTCTGAGTATACCCTGCCACACCTATAGTGGCCAAAAACGATTCAGAAAAGGGGGTGGTGATGAACAGAGTGTCTGAATTAAGCAGACCACTCTTACCCAGTCCAAAGATCAGGGCTTGATCCATCACCGTTATTTATCTCACTGCCCCATCCCAGCTCAGAAACTGGCTATATGCAAATTAGTCTGTCCCTGGCCCAGTGCATCATGGGAACAGGGCAGACCAAACTACCAAGCCAATTCTTCACCAGAAAGGAGACAAGCTACCGGGGACCGGTTTCTGGCATTTCAGCCTCTTCGGCCCGGCTTGCTTGAATCCTGATGGAGCAGTGAGAAAGGGACTCATGTCTGAGTATACCCTGCCACACCTATAGTGGCCAAAAACGATTCAGAAAAGGGGGTGGTGATGAACAGAGTGTCTGAATTAAGCAGACCACTCTTACCCAGTCCAAAGATCAGGGCTTGATCCATCACCGTTATTTATCTCACTGCCCCATCCCAGCTCAGAACCTGGCTATATGCAAATTAGTCTGTCCCTGGCCCAGTGCATCATGGGAACAGGGCAGACCAAACTACCAAGCCAATTCTTCACCAGAAAGGAGACAAGCTACCGGGGACCGGTTTCTGGCATTTCAGCCTCTTCGGCCCGGCTTGCTTGAATCCTGATGGAGCAGTGAGAAAGGGACTCATGTCTGAGTATACCCTGCCACACCTATAGTGGCCAAAAACGATTCAGAAAAGGGGGTGGTGATGAACAGAGTGTCTGAATTAAGCAGACCACTCTTACCCAGTCCAAAGATCAGGGCTTGATCCATCACCGTTATTTATCTCACTGCCCCATCCCAGCTCAGAACCTGGCTATATGCAAATTAGTCTGTCCCTGGCCCAGTGCATCATGGGAACAGGGCAGACCAAACTACCAAGCCAATTCTTCACCAGAAAGGAGACAAGCTACCGGGGAGTTTGGTTTGCCCTGTTCCCATCATGCACTGGGACAGGAACAGACTAATTTGCATACAGCCAGGTTCTGAAACTGGGATGGTGCAGTGAGCTAAAAAACGGTGTTGGATCTAGCCCTGATCTCTTGACTGGGTGAGAGTATTCTGTTTAATTCAGAGACTCTGTCCCTCACCACCCCTTTTTGTAAATATTTTTGTCCACCCTAAGCGTGGAAGGGTATACTCAGATGTGAGTCCCTTGCTCATTGCACCATCAGGATTCAAGCAAGCCGGGCCGAAGAGGCTGAAATGCCAGAAACCGGTCCCCGGTAGCTTGTTTCCTTCCCAGTGTAAGAATTGGCTTTTGTAGTTTGGTTTGCCCTGTTCCCATCATGCACTGGGACAGGAACAGACTAATTTGCATACAGCCAGGTTCTGAAACTGGGATGGTGCAGTGAGCTAAAAAACGGTGTTGGATCTAGCCCTGATCTCTTGACTGGGTGAGAGTATTCTGTTTAATTCAGAGACTCTGTCCCTCACCACCCCTTTTTGTAAATATTTTTGTCCACCCTAAGCGTGGAAGGGTATACTCAGATGTGAGTCCCTTGCTCATTGCACCATCAGGATTCAAGCAAGCCGGGCCGAAGAGGCTGAAATGCCAGAAACCGGTCCCCGGTAGCTTGTTTCCTTCCCAGTGTAAGAATTGGCTTTTGTAGTTTGGTTTGCCCTGTTCCCATCATGCACTGGGACAGGAACAGACTAATTTGCATACAGCCAGGTTCTGAAACTGGGATGGTGCAGTGAGCTAAAAAACGGTGTTGGATCTAGCCCTGATCTCTTGACTGGGTGAGAGTATTCTGTTTAATTCAGAGACTCTGTCCCTCACCACCCCTTTTTGTAAATATTTTTGTCCACCCTAAGCGTGGAAGGGTATACTCAGATGTGAGTCCCTTGCTCATTGCACCATCAGGATTCAAGCAAGCCGGGCCGAAGAGGCTGAAATGCCAGAAACCGGTCCCCGGTAGCTTGTTTCCTTCCCAGTGTAAGAATTGGCTTTTGTAGTTTGGTTTGCCCTGTTCCCATCATGCACTGGGACAGGAACAGACTAATTTGCATACAGCCAGGTTCTGAAACTGGGATGGTGCAGTGAGCTAAAAAACGGTGTTGGATCTAGCCCTGATCTCTTGACTGGGTGAGAGTATTCTGTTTAATTCAGAGACTCTGTCCCTCACCACCCCTTTTTGTAAATATTTTTGTCCACCCTAAGCGTGGAAGGGTATACTCAGATGTGAGTCCCTTGCTCATTGCACCATCAGGATTCAAGCAAGCCGGGCCGAAGAGGCTGAAATGCCAGAAACCGGTCCCCGGTAGCTTGTTTCCTTCCCAGTGTAAGAATTGGCTTTTGTAGTTTGGTTTGCCCTGTTCCCATCATGCACTGGGACAGGAACAGACTAATTTGCATACAGCCAGGTTCTGAAACTGGGATGGTGCAGTGAGCTAAAAAACGGTGTTGGATCTAGCCCTGATCTCTTGACTGGGTGAGAGTATTCTGTTTAATTCAGAGACTCTGTCCCTCACCACCCCTTTTTGTAAATATTTTTGTCCACCCTAAGCGTGGAAGGGTATACTCAGATGTGAGTCCCTTGCTCATTGCACCATCAGGATTCAAGCAAGCCGGGCCGAAGAGGCTGAAATGCCAGAAACCGGTCCCCGGTAGCTTGTTTCCTTCCCAGTGTAAGAATTGGCTTTTGTAGTTTGGTTTGCCCTGTTCCCATCATGCACTGGGACAGGAACAGACTAATTTGCATACAGCCAGGTTCTGAAACTGGGATGGTGCAGTGAGCTAAAAAACGGTGTTGGATCTAGCCCTGATCTCTTGACTGGGTGAGAGTATTCTGTTTAATTCAGAGACTCTGTCCCTCACCACCCCTTTTTGTAAATAAGTGGAATGAAAATACAGCAGCTCGAATGGATCACCTTACATACTCCACCTCGATCTGCTAAAACAACGTCTAAAACCATACGGTTTTGTAACGTCATGAGCCTATCCGCCTGAAGTTCTGTGGTGATATTACCAAGGGCACTGGCAGTGATATTAGCTGTCGATTCCACCACTCGAGTCAACTGTCTCAGGTTCCTACTATTGACCATAGGCCCCCAAAACGGAAAGAAACCCTTGAAAAAGTCTCCTGCCTCTTGACCGGCAGTGTCCTCTTCGCTAATCACGCTTCTCACAATTCTAGTCTTGTGATAGTCTGCATCAACAGTAAACGTCGGAGGCAACAGATTTGCGATATAGCATGAGCCCACAAAGTCAGAGGGCAACCATGTATACGCACGATCATGACAGATGAAGTATGTACCCTTGGCAGCCAGAAACACAGGGGAAGAGAGCATCGGTAGGATATAAGTCTCGGAGCAAGCGCTCTCTCCAAGATGAGCTCTCGATCTTCGGCCACGACCTAGCAGACAGAGATTACCAAGGTGGCGTACGATCCATATCGGAGGCGAGCTTCTGAGCTGTTTTTCACCCACGAGCGCACTATACTCAGCCTCACTCAGGTCCCTATAGGCTCGCACCTCTTCCTCTGGGATAAGTAACGGCTCATAGATATCCCTATCTAAGTCCGCAATTGCTATAGCCAAAGGCTTGTGATACGGACCAGGACCAAAGTGGGGAGGACGTGGCTCTCGATTGGGGTAGGAATCTAGTGCACTTCGAAACATAGTTTGGAATGCTCGAGCTGAACCCTGGGAACTATAAGGAAGGACCAGATATGGAATTCCCTTATCCGTGGTATGTGGCATTAACCCACACACCCAGCAATTAGTAGTATTCACCACTAACTGATGCTGATGAAGGAGCTGAATAAAGGAATTATTTCTGAATTCTGCACGTCTAGCCTGCTCGTGTTGTGGTAAGATGTGGAAAGAATGAGGAGAAACAGTGGAGGTAGTTTTAGGTTCAGGAGAAGGGGTAGGTGAGGCAGTAGGCAAAAACGTCAGTATCAGATAATACACCCCACCCACCAATAATGAAGAAACAGTTAAAAACAGTAGGAACACCTGAAACATAAAGCATTTGGTACGGGTAATTTGTTGCAGTCTGAATCTTTGCGCCTGAGCTTTTTCCAAGTCCACAAGCTTTGAAAACGCCATCCCCTACGACCGTCCGCAATGTTTCTTGACGCACTTCGTTCTGTGTAGCAGTAGTCAATCCCTAGGAGTTCCCAGGAACCGACGGCCTTTGACCTAGTGTCAAGACCCACTAACCAGAAGGAAGTACACGTGCGGCCCTACGGTACACCTGGATGCAAGGTATCTTATTCACAGATATATACAAAAGTCTCTCAGCTGTGGAAGCAAAAACACAGGTATGGAAAAACTCAAAGTTTACAAGGAACAGTTATGCGAGTGTTTGGACTGATCATAGCAATGGGGTAACGTGAATGTCCTTGGTGTTGGATCGCAAAAAGTATCGGCTCTTTCCAGGACGTGTCCGTTCGTCAAACAATGAGTCCGATGAGGGAACAGAGTTCTGTTGATCAGTTAAATTTTCGGATCTTGAGCTTTGTGGTGACAAATGTTCAACAATGTCGTTCTGCTGCGCTGAGGATTCTCCAACAGGCTCGGCGTCGCTAAAAGGTACGAAGGTCTGCAATTTCTCCGTTTCAGATGAAGTAATGCCTTTCCTCACCCACGAGTCCGCCGGTAAAGGTATAGGTACCTTTTTGGTATGGGTGGCATGCACCCAGTTCTTCCGGCCTTCCAAACGGACAGCAGTTCTCGTGGCAAGGAGGACCTGGAAGGGTCCAGTAAAACGAGGCTCGAGGTTTCTTTTTCTTCCGAAGTTCCTCGTCACCACCCAATCTCCGGGCTGGAGCTGGTGGCCTGGACCCTCCGTCTGCGTCAGCAGTGCTTCAAAGACCTGTTGGTGAATTAACCTCAGTTTAGCAGTCAGATCATGAAGATAATCGATCAACATTGGGTACTCAGGATCAGAAAACACACTCGGTCTAGGGACCCCCCAAACATTCGCAGGACGGCCGAACACTATTTCATAGGGACTGAGCCCTACTCGGGAGTGTACAGTCGCCCTTGTTGACAACAAAGCTAGAGGCAAAGCGTCAGGCCACGAAAGACCAGTCGTAGCCTGAATCTTAGCTAGTTTGAGTTTAAGGGTGCCATTATACCCTTCAACCAAACCTGCTGACTGGGGATGATTGGCGCTATGGAATTTCTGAATAATTCCAAGGCCCTTACACACACTCTTCATCACACTCCCTACAAACTCACTTCCGTTATCCGACCATACAATCTGAGGCATTCCATACCGAGGAAAGTATTCCTTTAGTAGTACTTTCGCAGTGGACAAAGCTGTGTTGTCTTTAAGAGGGTAGGCTTCGATCCATCGGGAGAATGTGCAAACCACAACTAAAACGTATTTCAGGTTATTGCATCGCTCCATATGGATGAAATCTAGCTGAATCACTTCAAAGGGATATGAAGGGGGAGCAAAATGGCCAGGAAGTGTAGGGGTTCCTTTACCAGGATTGTACATCATACATATCATGCAATTATTCACCAATCTCTCAGCACACTTAGTGATACCATCATTCTTCCACACAGGGGACAACAACTTGCAGATACCTTTCGCGCTAATATGTGCTAACCCGTGTGCCATCGTCACAACAGCTAGCACATACGCATCTGGCAACATCCATCTCTTATGCTCCGACAAATCAATCCAACAACCATTCGCATCCAACTTTCCCGTACTCTCTTTCCACTTCATCTTTTCAGTCTCAGTGGCCTCGTTCTGTATCGATCTCACGCTCTCGATGGTATCCTCGCACATACTAGTCTCTGTAGGCCACCTAACCGAACTTGTCACATACATTCTAGTGCTAAGATTCCGGGCAGTCTCCTTAGCAGTCTCATCCGCAAACGCATTACCACGACCAACATCATCCGTCACCTTACGATGCGCACTACATTTAACAATCGCCACCTGCTTAGGTAACGTAAGTGCATCCAAAAGATCGTTTACAAGTTGTCCATGCTGAATCTTAGTGCCATGCGACGTCATAAAACCTCTCTCTCTCCACAATCGTCCAAAGCTATGAGCGACGCCAAAGGCATATTGGCTGTCGGTAAACACATTCACCCGTTTCCCTTTCGACAACACACACGCTCTAGTCAAAGCGATCAGCTCTGCAGCTTGGGCAGAGTTCTGATTCAATCTCGCAGCTTCCACAACAGTATTCAACGTTACCACAGCATACGCGGTCGTCACATCACCATTCAGTAATTTAAAACATGAACCATCCACATACAAGGTCCCATCGGGATCTTCCAAAGGAGTGTTTTTAAGGTCCACACGACCTTTTGTTTCCTCCTCAGTCCGCAAGTAACAGTCATGAGGGGTTACTTCATCTGACTCCATGCTAATGGGCAACAAAGTCGCTGGGTTCAGGACATTACAACGTTTTATCTGAATATGACTCGCCAAAAGCGTCAACTCGTACCCAGACAACCTCGCACTCGTCAGGTGCTGAGTTTTCGTACGATTCAAAAGGGTGTCAACTGCATGTTGAACCATCACCGTAAGCATATTATCCATGACCAATCCTGCTGATTGTCGGATGGACACCGCAGCTGCCGCAGTTGCTCTCAAACAACTCGGCAATGCTCTAGCTACCGGGTCCAAGGTCGAGGAAAAATATGCACATGGACGCTGCTTACTGCCGAAAGGTTGCGTCAGGACACTCAACGCACAACCTTCTCTCTCGTGAACGTACAGTGTAAACGGCTTACTGTAGTCAGGGGTACCTAACACAGGAGCCGAACACAACGCGTCACACAATTCAGAAAAACTTTTCTGACATTCTTCCGTCCATGGTAAAGGAGTCGGAACATCCTTGCACGTAAGAGCCACCAATGGTTTCGCTAGCAATGAAAAATTCGGAATCCATTGCCTGCAGTATGACGTGATACCCAAAAAGGCACGCACATCTGTCTGAGTTGTTGGCACAGTCATTCGGGCAATCGCTGCAATTCTCTCTGGGGTCAACCTTCTTCCCTCCTTTGACAATAAGTGACCTAGATAGGTTACTTCTTGACAACAATATTGAAGTTTAGAAGGAGACACCTTGTGATGTAAGTCACAGAGATGTTGCAATAATGACACCGTAGCAATTTTGCAAATGTCCTGAGTATCTGCAGCCACCAATAAGTCGTCGACATATTGGATCAAAGCCGCACCAGCCGGCAACACAAACGCATCAAGGTGGCCCTTCAAGGCTTGACTGTATATAGATGGACTTTCACAGTAGCCCTGAGGAGCACGTTTAAACCGGAAGCTGCGACCACCAAGAGAGAAACCGAAAAGGTCTCTACTTTCTTCAGCAATCGGGATGCTGAAGAACGCATTCTTCAGATCGATCACTGAAAACCAGGATGCCGAGGCTGGAATCAGAGTCAGTAGCGCCGTAATGTCAGGCACAACAGGGAACTGAGGAATCACAATTTTATTCACCTCCCGTAAATCGATAACAAAAAGATAAACAGGCGGTTTTGATGGATCTGTGCGTTTTAAGATGGGCAGTACAGGGCTATTGCACACGTTTCCCCGAGTCTCCTCGATAACATCTTTCTCGATCAAATCATAGATGATCGCTAACAGCGCTTGCTCACCATCAAGGGCGATACGATACTGGGGAATACGTGGCAATCGTACATTAGATTTTAGGTGAACAACATAAGGGGAGATATCAAGCAGGCCCACATCATTGGGACCTGTTGCCCACAAAGATGCAAGAAGAGAACTCAATTCCGGTGGAAGCTTGTCGAGACACAAATACATTGGAGAGACAACTCTCTTACCCAACGTAAGCTTCACTCCCGCAGGAGAACAATACAAAGTCGCATACAGACGTTTTAGCAAATCCAAACCCAAAAGATTTTCACCACACCCAGTGGTCAAAATCAACGGAGCTTCCAGCTCACGTGGCCCAATTGTAAGGGGCAAAGGGCGCGAAACCGGATTGCTAACAGGGGCGCCAGAGAATCCAACGGAAACATTTGTTAAGCCAGACAAAGGTGCGCCAGGGAGTTTCGATTGCTTTATAGAACTTTTCGCTGCACCAGTGTCCAACAGAAAAGGCTCAACGACGCCCAAGGTGGCAACTGCGACGTAAGGCCCTCTCTGATCGACCGGAACTGATACTACTCCCTCTCCTTGTCTATGGCTGTCCTAGTAATTACCGTCGTCAGCATCCTGATCGACGTAATAATTGTCGACATTATACTGAGCAGATCGCCCTTGTGACGATCCACGCTGATCAAAACAATTATTGGAGTCAGAAGTGTTAGTGGAACGATCGTTCTGAGCACCGCGACCTCTACCACGTGATGTCTGTTGAGAACCACCACGACCTCCTCTAGACGAGTTACCACTATTACGCTCATTGAGAACCGGACAATCGAATTTCAAATGACCCTCCTGTCTACAAATGGCACACTGATTGTACCCTAACGATGATCTCTGCGATGAGGAATCATTTCGTGATTGTGACCTATTAGATTGCGACTGCGATCTATTACGTTGTTGTGAATCATTCTGATTCGAACGCGGAGGATACGCCTGCTGCAACAACACTTTAGTTTTAAGCTCTTTCGTCTTCTTATCAGCACGATCGTTCTCCTCTTTCTCCCTATTCTCATAATATTGAGCCATAGCCAATATTTGAGCAGAAGTAGAAACAGCCCACGCACTTTCAGAATTTCGCAATTTGTTGCTTAAGTCGGGCAGTAAATTTGAAACAAATTTGTCCACAAACAACCTCTGACCACCTTCGGTACCCATATCCTGACCACTATGGTCAATGAAAGCCTCCTCAAATCTCGTAAAGAAATCAGAGACGCTCTCATCCTTCTTTTGTTTGCAAGCGGACAACTTGTCCCAATTTACCTTCATAGCTGGCATAAGTGTTTTCATCAGGGTAATTATTCTCTGAGGCAAAGCCGTAATGAGCTGTTCAGGTTTAGCCCACACCAATTTGTCGTGTGTCTGCCGCTACAAGAGCAGCCCGATCACCACCTAATTCTGCTGCATGGTTTTCTTGACGAATCTTAGTCCATACCGGTTGCGGTACGACATTGCCAAACAGCATATCAATATCGGCAAGATTCATTATCGTAGCGTCTACGAGCTGCGATAATTCTTTATAATACCCTGCAGGATTTTTGCGAGGGTCAGGCAAAGATTGCTTCACCTGGAGAACTTCCGATCGTTTCCACGGGAGATGTATCCATACTCTCTGGAAATGCGGCAAGATCGGTGGAACAGCACCAGCGTCGCCCGCCATCCACACTGGTGGAACTTCGCGCATGGGAAACTGACCAGGTGCTTCTAGTGGTCCCTCAATGTCTTCTACAAACAATGCTCGAGGCATTACAGAGGGACGAAGAGATAACAGCTGCTCAACAGCGCGTCGAACATTTGAATCGACTATCATTCCACTCGAAAACTGAAGCTGTAGATTGGTCAACGCAGTCAATACATCGTCAGATGCATCAGCCGATATTTGATCACGTAAAACCTTACACATTTCTTCGAAAACGTACCTTTGTGTCGGTATGTTGAATTGACAGAACGTGTCAAGCACCACACGTGGAGGATTTCTAAGAGGGTATTTCATCCAACCCATCGCCATATTATACAATGCAGCACGTTCCCGATTACCGGGAAGCTGACTACGTCTTTGAGGACCGTCCGAACCAGCGGACTCAAGAATCGGTCCAAGAGAATTGAAAAAGTTAGCAGCAACAGAAGGGGTACGACGTCGAGTAGATGGAGAAGTATAACATAGAGGATTAACAAGAGAAGAGTTAGAAGCAGATGAAACAACAGGAGTAAGTAGAACAGGAGCAGCAGCGGGAGCAGGAGTATGTGGAAGTACAAGCGGTGGAGCAGTAGGAACGGCAGTAGGCAAGGGAGCAGGAACAATCGGAAGAACAGGTACAGGTTGAGGAACAGGTTGAGGAGCAGGTACAAGAGCAGGTACAGGGGGAACCACAGGAGCTGCGGTACCCTGCACGTACGGAGGTGGTGATTTCAAAAGATAGGACATTAGAGGGTCCTCAACTGATTCTTCCTTCTTATCCGACTCCGTTGGCAAAGCGGGGTAACATTTATCTATAGACATACGTTGAAGCCTATCGAAAACTTCCTTTTCCTTATCCTCCTTATCTCGCTGAAACTGTTCTGCTTTCTTTACGATAATAGCAACTCCATCTCTCTGATTACGTTTTGTCTGTCTGATTTCTTTCTGTTTGGCTTCTTTACGCCACAACCGAAAGGCATCAAACATGGCCGGCCTTGACTTTTTCTTAAACAATTTAGCCTCGAGGTTATCTAAGATTGGGGTCTCGAAACTACCATGAGGTGGCCAACTAAGGACACCGTCTTTTCTGGTGTAGCGAATCCAATATTCATTAAAGGTAATCGGACCCAACCCATGCTTGCTATACAATTCGTAAGTTGGAGTTCCAACCGGAGGTATCGGACACGAGTCCTCCAATCGGGAATCCGCACCACAACGACCAAAACAACTGAACAAAGTACTACGACCAGGCATCTTGCACACTAGCCAAGTTTCACAAATTTCAAGGGTTACGGGATTTACCAAGTCCCAGCAAAGAGCAAAAACCCTCGGTTTTTGGCGACTGCAGACGTCAAATATCACAACAAAGAACCAAGTACTAAGAACCACAAATGCAATGGAACCATGCGACAACTAAGCACCCACAACTAAGGACTCTGGGAGCGACCCACAAATACTTAACTCAAAGATCGATGGCGTCAACAGGAAGGCCCGTCAATCGTCTCGCTGTACCAAGGTCTACGCCAGGCGCCAAAACAGGTCCACAGTCAGGGCAGCAGTCCGTCGCAGCCGTCAGGAGGCGGGAATCTTCGTGGGAAAAGTCGTCGGGCCACTTGTTTTGACAACAGGATCGATGAAGCGGGGTGCACCTTCCCTCGGAGATTTCACACGAAGTACCACTGATGCAGCCCCACGTTGGGCGCCAACTGAAGGACTGGGTTTTATTAAGACCCAGCGGTGCCAGGGGACAACACCTGAAACCTTCGTGGGTAACCTGTTCCGGCGTACCAAATGACAGAGACACGGGTCACTTCCTTCGGCGTCAAAGATTCGAGGTTTATTACTGCAGGGAAAACAGAAGTCACGAGGAGTACAACACGTGTAAGTTCTGGGAGACTGCTTCAAATTGTTGATGTGGGTCGCTCCTTTTATACACATTTCTCTCATAGGTTAACATGGTACACAAAGGTTTACAACTTGGTTCCCATAATAAACCACAAGGAGGTTGCTTTCATGCTTTCAGGGCCCGGAACATAAGTACGGAAACATTTGGTGGTTCCCAACTGTAAAAACCCATCTTCCCACCCTTAGTACATTCCAATCAGCAATAAACAGATCGAAGAAGGAACAGGAACAGGTGTAGAGGAAGACAGAAACAGTGGGGAGATCGGAAAGGGTGTAAAAGAGGTGGTATCGGGAAACACGAGTTGCAAGCATCAAAGGGACGCGCCTAATGAGATGCACGGCTAAGACAATAGACCGGCACGGCAAGATGAGCCTCGAGCGGGGCCATCTGCCTTACAGTATCATCCCCCTCATCATAAAGACACTTTCAAAGGAAACATGTCTTCCGCAAGAGTCTTGGGAATCCCAGGGTCGCGAAGCAGACAGCGTCCGTTCGCTGGCTACTTGAGGGCAAGGGACAAAATGGATGCCGTATCTAAGATGGAACCCGTGGGTACAGATATAGAAACCCACGAAACAGACGAACGGTTTAGGATAGTACAGCGAAACTGCGTACACCCACTAAACTCGTCATTTGCGGTTCATAGATACCAGACTCGACCATATTCGTGCGAGTCAAAAACACCACTTACGATCGTCACGGAACCTCACCTCCGGAAGCAGCGTACAAAACCTGCAACACAAAAAAGAAACATAAGTATGTGTGCCATGTCCAAGAGAAAAAGAAAGGTAGTCAGAATGAAAGGAAGAAAGTGAGAATGGGAACGAGAGTGAGTGGGTGGGAGGGAGAGTCAAAAGAACAGCCTACTGAACCCAGCCCTCACTGTTCACATCCCATCACCCGTGTGTCTGGGATGCTGGGTGAAAGAGTGTTGTCCAGCAAGTCCCTAACCCCTTGTATGTTCATGAGGAGACCAGGCCGTCATGAGTCACAGTTGAGCTGTGCTCATGACGGCTTGGTATCATCATAACGGCGCAGCTCCGCCCATTTGCGGTTAATTCCCTACCTGTGCGGGCAAATTAATCAGTGGGTGGGGTCGTGACGAGACCAGACCGTCATGAGCACAGATCCACTGTGACTCATGACGGCTTGGTCTCGTCACGAGCATCGCAACACCACGCTTACCCCCTGCCCCCCGCACCGTGGGGGAATTAGCCTTGCAGGGAATGGGTTAAAATGAAACAGAGATATGAATGAGGCCAGAGATTGCATTATTATCTATGGCAACATGGCTTGCCTGCACCTCTGCACCCAGGCTGCTGCACCCCAGCCCCTTCCCCCGCACAGAGCTCAATTGCAGCTCCTGCGCACCGAGGCTTCACTGCTCACGTCACCACTGGTGTGTCCAACGACATGCTGGTGTAAGCTTCGACTCCAAGGTGCCTCTCCCAGGGTGGCACAGCAGGTCTCCGGTCAGGGACGGTGTCTTGATACGACAATGGAAGGCGTCAGAATGTCCAGGGCATCGTCATGTGGTGAGCACCCGCTCCGCCCCTTTTGGCGCGAACAACTCAGTGTCTGAAAAGGGAGAAATAATATAATGCTGGAAACGTCTTGAGGTAAATGAAGGTTTATTTCAAGCTTAATAGACAACACCAGTTGATGCATCCTTTCTTCTTGAAGTACAATCTACCAACTGTTAGTGGTAATCGTGGTTCAAAGAGGAGTTGGAGTGCACGAGAATACACAAGGTTAAAAAAATTATATGTTATGCCAACGTTCACATACACAGGAACAGAGCGCATGTTAGAAGCATAATGTGCAGTTGTAATGCAGTGGCACAAGTCTGTGTGCATGTACACTTAGTAATCAGCTCACTACAGTGCCCCAAAAGCCAACGCCACGTGTCTGTAGGGCAGCGCTGCCCGCTGCTCATGCCTACAGTATGGTTCAGCAGGTCCTTAAAATGAAACAGAGATGTGACTGAATAAGGTCAGATATCACATCATTACGCACAGCAACATCACTTGTTTGCACCTGCGCACCCAGGCTGATGCACCCCACCCTTCCTGCCACACCGCACGCAATTGCAGCCCCTGTGCACCCAGGCCACACTGCTCACCTGCTATCATTGTTGTGTGTCCAAACATGACGCCCAGCAGGGCTCACAATTCAGATCCATTTTTGATTGCCAGGATAGTGTACACCTCATGGATCCCTTTTTTTTATTGCGTATTGTGATATGCGAGGTGGATGCAGCCATATCACCTGAGGCAGTGTGGAAGAACTGGGACATGTCGCGTCATCGTTATCCTATTTATACGTATGAAAAGTGGGCTGGGCTTGCATACACCAGGCCAGCGAAGTGGTGTGAATAATTATTCCGGGGACCTGGGCATTGTTTAGTATATATTATCAGAATAAATACTGAAAATATATCCTCCTTGTGTGCGCCTCATCTATGATCCAAAAAAACGGATTATCGTATAATTTGTATATATATATATATATATATATATATATATATATATATATATATATATATATATATATATATACATATATATATATATATATATATGTAAATACACTACCTACTGGCGAGTCTCCAGTAGGTAATTATAGTCAGGACCTAGTTTCCATAGGGAAAGCATTTTTTTGACTTGCCTATAACTTTCGTGTTGTTTGACCATTCATCATGACATTTTCTAACAAAAGTGTCAAGGCAGATTCTGTGTGTCATAGAAAGTTTGGGGGTGATCCGTGCAGTAGGGTAAGATAAATAGGGGTGCAAAATAAAAGTGTGTTTGTAAAGTTAATTCCTATAGGAATGGGTTGTCGAACCTACAGCCTACGAACTGGTGGACGAAATTACACCAAATTTGGCAGAAAGGTAGATGCTGTTATGCAGATTGTGCTTTTTGTTATTTGGCCCAAATCTGTTCAGTAGTTTTTGAGAATTTAAAAATGAATAATATATTGATATCTCTGCTATTTTGCGCTGATCACTGTTAAATAGTGACGATTTTGAGGTAAATCGTGAATGCACGTGCCCACGGATATACTCTGATTGGCTGGAAGCAACCTGAACAGAAAGTTGTGGCTGCTATTTCATTGATTTCAAATGGTTCCTGGGGCTTAAAATTTGCATCAAAGCTAACATAAGGGGTCACGGTGGAGATACTCCAACCCCATGTTTGAGAAAATGGGGTATTAGTGATACAAGTAATGTGTCCAAAATTGTTCATTTTAATTGTGTGAGATATTTGAGACAACGCTGCAACAGCCAGCACGCCCCCCATGTACTACAGTGGGGATGTCGCGACTATCGCAGTGACATAGCGAATATTGGTGTACACACTCACGGGTGATGGCGCGTGAAGTTACCTGCTCAGTTACCATACTCACCTGGGCCCATAAACATACACACTTTGAACAGGTAATCCTGCTTTTACCTTTTGCCTATCAGGATTTTATTCACTTTAGGACTTTAGGTATCGGGAAACACGAGTTGCAAGCATCAAAGGGACGCGCCTAATGAGATGCACGGCTAAGACAATAGACCGGCACGGCAAGATGAGCCTCGAGCGGGGCCATCTGCCTTACAGTATCATCCCCCTCATCATAAAGACACTTTCAAAGGAAACATGTCTTCCGCAAGAGTCTTGGGAATCCCAGGGTCGCGAAGCAGACAGCGTCCGTTCGCTGGCTACTTGAGGGCAAGGGACAAAATGGATGCCGTATCTAAGATGGAACCCGTGGGTACAGATATAGAAACCCACGAAACAGACGAACGGTTTAGGATAGTACAGCGAAACTGCGTACACCCACTAAACTCGTCATTTGCGGTTCATAGATACCAGACTCGACCATATTCGTGCGAGTCAAAAACACCACTTACGATCGTCACGGAACCTCACCTCCGGAAGCAGCGTACAAAACCTGCAACACAAAAAAGAAACATAAGTATGTGTGCCATGTCCAAGAGAAAAAGAAAGGTAGTCAGAATGAAAGGAAGAAAGTGAGAATGGGAACGAGAGTGAGTGGGTGGGAGGGAGAGTCAAAAGAACAGCCTACTGAACCCAGCCCTCACTGTTCACATCCCATCACCCGTGTGTCTGGGATGCTGGGTGAAAGAGTGTTGTCCAGCAAGTCCCTAACCCCTTGTATGTTCATGAGGAGACCAGGCCGTCATGAGTCACAGTTGAGCTGTGCTCATGACGGCTTGGTATCATCATAACGGCGCAGCTCCGCCCATTTGCGGTTAATTCCCTACCTGTGCGGGCAAATTAATCAGTGGGTGGGGTCGTGACGAGACCAGACCGTCATGAGCACAGATCCACTGTGACTCATGACGGCTTGGTCTCGTCACGAGCATCGCAACACCACGCTTACCCCCTGCCCCCCGCACCGTGGGGGAATTAGCCTTGCAGGGAATGGGTTAAAATGAAACAGAGATATGAATGAGGCCAGAGATTGCATTATTATCTATGGCAACATGGCTTGCCTGCACCTCTGCACCCAGGCTGCTGCACCCCAGCCCCTTCCCCCGCACAGAGCTCAATTGCAGCTCCTGCGCACCGAGGCTTCACTGCTCACGTCACCACTGGTGTGTCCAACGACATGCTGGTGTAAGCTTCGACTCCAAGGTGCCTCTCCCAGGGTGGCACAGCAGGTCTCCGGTCAGGGACGGTGTCTTGATACGACAATGGAAGGCGTCAGAATGTCCAGGGCATCGTCATGTGGTGAGCACCCGCTCCGCCCCTTTTGGCGCGAACAACTCAGTGTCTGAAAAGGGAGAAATAATATAATGCTGGAAACGTCTTGAGGTAAATGAAGGTTTATTTCAAGCTTAATAGACAACACCAGTTGATGCATCCTTTCTTCTTGAAGTACAATCTACCAACTGTTAGTGGTAATCGTGGTTCAAAGAGGAGTTGGAGTGCACGAGAATACACAAGGTTAAAAAAATTATATGTTATGCCAACGTTCACATACACAGGAACAGAGCGCATGTTAGAAGCATAATGTGCAGTTGTAATGCAGTGGCACAAGTCTGTGTGCATGTACACTTAGTAATCAGCTCACTACAGTGCCCCAAAAGCCAACGCCACGTGTCTGTAGGGCAGCGCTGCCCGCTGCTCATGCCTACAGTATGGTTCAGCAGGTCCTTAAAATGAAACAGAGATGTGACTGAATAAGGTCAGATATCACATCATTACGCACAGCAACATCACTTGTTTGCACCTGCGCACCCAGGCTGATGCACCCCACCCTTCCTGCCACACCGCACGCAATTGCAGCCCCTGTGCACCCAGGCCACACTGCTCACCTGCTATCATTGTTGTGTGTCCAAACATGACGCCCAGCAGGGCTCACAATTCAGATCCATTTTTGATTGCCAGGATAGTGTACACCTCATGGATCCCTTTTTTTTATTGCGTATTGTGATATGCGAGGTGGATGCAGCCATATCACCTGAGGCAGTGTGGAAGAACTGGGACATGTCGCGTCATCGTTATCCTATTTATACGTATGAAAAGTGGGCTGGGCTTGCATACACCAGGCCAGCGAAGTGGTGTGAATAATTATTCCGGGGACCTGGGCATTGTTTAGTATATATTATCAGAATAAATACTGAAAATATATCCTCCTTGTGTGCGCCTCATCTATGATCCAAAAAAACGGATTATCGTATAATTTGTATATATATATATATATATATATATATATATATATATATATATATATATATATATATATATATATACATATATATATATATATATATATGTAAATACACTACCTACTGGCGAGTCTCCAGTAGGTAATTATAGTCAGGACCTAGTTTCCATAGGGAAAGCATTTTTTTGACTTGCCTATAACTTTCGTGTTGTTTGACCATTCATCATGACATTTTCTAACAAAAGTGTCAAGGCAGATTCTGTGTGTCATAGAAAGTTTGGGGGTGATCCGTGCAGTAGGGTAAGATAAATAGGGGTGCAAAATAAAAGTGTGTTTGTAAAGTTAATTCCTATAGGAATGGGTTGTCGAACCTACAGCCTACGAACTGGTGGACGAAATTACACCAAATTTGGCAGAAAGGTAGATGCTGTTATGCAGATTGTGCTTTTTGTTATTTGGCCCAAATCTGTTCAGTAGTTTTTGAGAATTTAAAAATGAATAATATATTGATATCTCTGCTATTTTGCGCTGATCACTGTTAAATAGTGACGATTTTGAGGTAAATCGTGAATGCACGTGCCCACGGATATACTCTGATTGGCTGGAAGCAACCTGAACAGAAAGTTGTGGCTGCTATTTCATTGATTTCAAATGGTTCCTGGGGCTTAAAATTTGCATCAAAGCTAACATAAGGGGTCACGGTGGAGATACTCCAACCCCATGTTTGAGAAAATGGGGTATTAGTGATACAAGTAATGTGTCCAAAATTGTTCATTTTAATTGTGTGAGATATTTGAGACAACGCTGCAACAGCCAGCACGCCCCCCATGTACTACAGTGGGGATGTCGCGACTATCGCAGTGACATAGCGAATATTGGTGTACACACTCACGGGTGATGGCGCGTGAAGTTACCTGCTCAGTTACCATACTCACCTGGGCCCATAAACATACACACTTTGAACAGGTAATCCTGCTTTTACCTTTTGCCTATCAGGATTTTATTCACTTTAGGACTTATACCTATGCACATTGACTTACCAATCTTTATCACCGGTATTTAAATTCCTAGGGGATCAAATAGGTTTTAGAATAATAGGTAGAAAATAACCACAGACTCTGGAAAGTTTTAAACGCTTTATCTATGCAGAGTCTTTAATGTCAGAGTCCATACAAGAGCAGACAAAGCCTTTTCAATTAGGAAAACAATAACCAATGCAATGATATGTAGATATATTTCAAGATATCTATTAGACATGGGTATCTGGGAAGGGTGAGAAAGGGAAACAGTACAATGACATATCACACAGATTATAATTACCTAGAATGGTGTGAAGACCAACCCTGGCCACGGGCTGGGGCAAAGAAACAGGCTCCCACCAATTCCGGTGCCAACAGGACAGGACAGGTGCAGATCAGGATAGGACAGGTGCAGTTCAGGACAGGACCTCAGCTAAGTACAACTCCAGCGTCACACCCCTCTCACTCTCTGCGCCTAACCCTCAGACCCCGACTGGGTTATCGATTCTTCTCCCTCAGCAATTTCCTGATTCTTCTGACAGAGTGCTTGACTAGCACCTCTGCTCTCGATCTTCTCCAGCATACGTTGGGTCAGTGACAGGTCTGTGACAAGTTGGACAATCTAACTAGCTAAGCCTACCTTAGTTATACCATTTTCCAGGGCAATATACCACCTCCCAGTGTTGCAAAGTTGAATATTCCCTTGATTTGATTGGTCAGAAAGGCAAGGAGAGGTCATCACACCATCCCAGTATGAGATCATTTTTGTTCAATAATGTAGATCAATGTTCCTGCCCATAATTTTACTTTCCCATGCTCTTTTATTCCACCCAGCAATAAATGTTTCTATATTGTGCACAATGTATTCGATCAGTTCATATTTGCTTCCTCTTGAGAGGTCATATGGTAAAGTTCTCATGAACATCATGGGTGAGTCAGGACTTGGCTGCTTGTCAATGTCAGCGTCTTCAAGGATTTATGAGTTCCAGTGCGCAGCCTTTCCGAAATGGAGTTTAGGATTACCCATCAGGCCCAAATACGAGCTAACAATAAAGTCAAAGAGAGACACATTAGAATACGAAAATAAATGAAAGCACTGTATACCACTTATCTCTACTCTATTCCTATTAGTTTATTTGAACTAGTATTAATAGTTAAGCAGAGCAAACAATGTTTAGTTAATGCAGGAGTAGGTACTTTACTACATGAGACATGAAGCAGCCATCTTTAATACTAGTGCGCAGCTGCAAGAAATTCCCACCAAAGCATAGATACGTCACACCACGTGGATGTGGCAGACGCAGGTGCAGAAGAGTTCCTGCGTTTTCGGTGGCCATATTAGGTCCCTAGAGTTGCTGTTAGTAAAAGCACATAGAAAAGCTTCCCCTAAATACAAGAAATGTTGTGTCGGGCAATTATTCGTAATACAAAACATATTGATTAATAGGTTACATATTACTTCGAGAGGATTGAATCCGAGCAAGGCTCCATCAATCCCCTCTTTTTTTATTTTTTTTTTATTTTTGTAAACCTTTATTGTGCATTAGGCATAGAACAAATACAGGCCCACAACCGACAGGCCGGCCACGGATACGTTTGTAGCAGCAAAGCAAGCAATACGCTAACACAGTAACACCTTAGTACGGCATGCAAGCATGTAAAAGCTACACTGTAAAAACATGGGATACCGTGTCTCAGGAATAGTGAAGGTTTGTTTTACATTTTAGTTGCAGCTATTGAAAGTCGACATTTTAAATTTATACAAAAATAGGCTAAGAAAATGGAGTCCGTGCAAGCGTGAAGTGGCAGTAGCAGCAAATTTACCATGCAATCAAGTTACCCAATAGTCAGGCCCCTCACGGCAGGATGGCAGCTCGAAATTTATACCACAGGAGTTACACATCTAACATCATACCAGTGTCCACCGCCACCCACCCCATATCTGCAGTAGGCACGGACTCAAGATAGAATAAAGAAAGAGACACAGAACAAAGAAAAATTCAAGGCACCATAGAAACTAAATTCGAAAACTAAAATCCCATCCCCCAACCCCCCACCCTACACGCATGCAGAGGCTATGGCCTACCCCCCCCCCAGCAGTGTGTCTGTCGCCCAATAAACCCGAAATTTAGGACAAGAAAGAAAGAGGCGAAAAGAAAAAAGAAGAATTATAACATCTGAATATAGAGAGTAAGAAAAGAGTATTCTAATCTATAACTCCCATAAAGAAAAACAAGTCGGGAGGAGGTCAGTTCCACATACTCCCGGTCACCACCGGCCCCATAAGCATCCTCCACCCCAATTATCATCAGCACAACAGAAATAGTAAACAGTACTGCAGATGGGGAGAGTCATTTCTGAATGTGCAAACAAATCAGACAAAAAGCAGTCCCAACCTAGTCCCCGCCCGTCAGTGCGTCCATTCCACTAAAGAAACCGCCTAGCCCGGCCCCTGGCCCGATCTTGGATGTCCCCACGTACCCACCTCCCGTGAAAAGCCACTACCTTCGGAGAGAAAGAGAAAGCCCGCCCCAATGAGAACAAAGAGGCAAAATGACCGCACTCGGCAAAGAAGAGATGTCCAAGGACAAGATGGACGTCGCCAGTCCCAAACAGAGCCAACACATAAAAGGAGCTGCATTTTCAAAGCAGTAATACTTTGCAATGTAGAAGGTATCGATGTCCCTATTGAATAGGCACAGTCAAACAGGATAGTCAGGTGTTGCAGCAGCGGCTCCATGGACGCCGTGGGCGAGGTTGTGTGCTGCACCAGGGAGAAAGACATTGTAGCAGCGCTAGGGCGGTCAGACCGCAGCCCACACTCTGTATCATCGCCAAGCAGCTGTTCCGTCACACACTCCCGCGGCAACAATGTTTCACAGCCAGGGATCAGCGGAGGCTGATCAACATAGCGAGGAAAGCGGACTGGCAAAGTATAGCCCGATCTGGTCGCAAATCCGTCCAGCTTCTCTCCCAACAGTCTCGAGCTTTCACTCCACTCGTCCTTCAGTTGAGTAAGAGCAATAAGAACAGAAGCGCAGGTTAATATCGGCTGATCATCCATTACCTCCGCGTTGCGAGGCGCGGTAGACAGGTCCACTTCCCAATCGGGTACGAGCTGGGCACACCGGGCAGGAGCCGAGGCGCCGTCCGCCATTACTGCTGAGGAGCCAGCCGTCATGGTCCTGCCGTCAGGGACAACAAAGGATTACAGGCGAGGTCAGCGCTATGTTGCGACGATCAATCCCCTCGGGACAGCACAAGTCCGCAATCGTGGACGGCATATAGCGAGGAGTCCCTCTCCGCTCGGCCCAGGCAGAGGCGAGTCAAGGAAAGAGCCCCGGCAGCCGGAGCACCTCCGACACTGGAGGAAACAAAGCGCGGCTCACCTTCAGCGTACCGCAGATGGAAAGCGGTAAATTAGACTCCCAGCTGGCCAGCATTACCCTCCACACAAGCGCCCGGTGCAAACGACCACAGATCCAATCGACCAACACAGGATGTCAGTGCCGCTCCAGCACGATCGGGCCCCGCAGCCGCAGCAGTCACAGGCGGCGCGCTGTATCGCAGGTCCCGGGTCCAGGGCTAGGGTAGGCGTCGGCAGGCATCTCGACGAAACCTGAGGTTAGCAGACAGGTAGGGACACCGGAGGAACACCAATAGCATCAGAAAACTTTCTCAAACATCCCGCTGGTACGCAATAGCAGGATAGTGGACAGGATAGCTGTGCGGGAAACAAAGGCTCGGGGAGCCGGGAGACTACACGTCCGTCTCCGCGGCCATCTTGGCTCCTCCCATCAATCCCCTCTTTGATTGTATTCTATACCATCACTAATTACGGAACCAGGTGCCAACTTTAACATTATCCCAATTCTATTTCTTTAATTATTCTATTAGGTCTCTTTTCATTATTAATTTAGAATTTTTCATTTTCTAATATAAATTCCAAATTTAATTATTCGAGCTCAATTTATTAAAATTACCTTTTCTTTCCTTTCTTGTTTACTGTATATGTCTTTTTGTTTCTGCAGCACTTGCACCAAATCATTATCCCTAAAAACAGTAGGCCTATTCCCATCATTGGTGTCCTGGTTCCACCAAGAATCAACCCACACTGCAGGAGTGAAAATATACTCAGTTCCTTATCTCTACACTGGCGGCTATTCCTGAAGTAGGTAAATACAGCAATCAGCCATCAGAAACAAAGGGAGAGGGTGGGAACAAAGAAGAGAACTCCACATCTAAACTTCGGAGGGTTGCTATTGCCAGAATGGGGATTCCGATCCAAACTATAATACAAAAGAATAAAGGTAGTGAGAACAACCCACCCCTAATAGAAAGCCCCAGTCCTACAAACATTCCAGGAAGTAAATAATGTCTCAATATTATCAGGAACGCAGCCACGTACCTGACAGTCCAAATACGAATCCACAGAAGAATACCTGGCATCCAAGGAGCAGCGGTGGAAGGAGGAGGAAAATGAAACAAACAGCTGAAGTCCTCGAAACCAAGAGAACGCCTGTAATCCTGCAGGCGAACGAACAACAATCCACGGAGCAGAATGCAGACGAGGAACTCACAAGAGCCAATCCCGTAGAAACACCAAAACCGGAAACCAAAGCAAAGTGCTTCCGGGTAACCAGGACCGGGAAGCGAAACCAAGCGTCTTCTCCTGGTAAGACAGCCAGTTAAATACAGGAAAAAATGTGAGAAATCAATCACGCGTGCGATGCTCTGTCATGCATGCTCTGGAGAAGAAGAAGAAAGGAGTAAAAGTCACTCAATTTCTAACAATTGGCATCAGAATTTTACCTACAATACTTTTTCCTACGTTAGAAAACGAACTACCTACAGAGGAAAGACCATTAGTTAGCCTCGTCCATGCACTATCAATCTCCAGTGGTTTCAATTCTTCCTTTAAATGTGTAATATTTCTAGCATACTTTCCAATTTCAACACTTTCATCAGGAATGTACGTGCAACAATGTTGCGTTTTCAGCATTCTACAGACTCTGTTCTCTTTTGCCAATAGTTTATCAAGAGCAAGTCGATTTTGTAAAACCATTGATCTTACCACAACTAATTCGGTATTGATCATCAAAAATCCTCCAGCAGTGTCAGTTGATAAGCGATCCACCACTGTTGACAATTTAAAAATTCTCTGAGTATTCAGAACCACTCCTACTGAAGATATCAATGCACTAAATATGTCATCTACAATTTCAGCAGAACTAGCTCTTTTATGTTGTGTTAGTTCATTATTTTTTTCATTGCTTCCAGTGATTCTTTTTACATTTTTTTTTTATTCCTCATCTCACCATTAGCGTCTGCAAAACTTACAAAAAAGCCCATTCCGACCTAGGCACCCCGGGCTTTTGTTACTGCTTTAGCTTTATGCCAACCAAGCCAGCTTCTTTGTACGAGGCTTGGTGTAATCATTGGACCATCGAGACCTTAGACCAGCCTAATTTCCATACCCCAAGATAGTAATAGTAACCAGATGTTTTTGTTATTATTTACATGCCCCTGGTCCAAAGATGCCATACCTAATGCAGCACCCAGCCAGCTCTTATATAACGAAGGCCTAGAGTCTTTCCACAGTGTGTAGATCTCCCTAAGGGCAATTGAAATCAAACAGAAAAATAAACCCACTTGCACACCATGGAGCCTGCTTGTAAGATCATTATCCAAACCAAAAATAACTAGAGCTAGGTTAATATTTAACTTGACTCTAAAAATGCCTTCAAGGGCACACTCCACATTATTCTAAAATTCTCTTAGGGAAACACATTAAAAAAATATATGTATATCATCCGCCTCGGCAAGTTCGCATCTAGGGCACTTAGGGGAGGAGCAGGGGGAAAATCTTGTGATTTTCTTGGGAGTATAATAGAGTCTGTGTGAGATCTTGGATTAGGCAATCTCCTCAGAAGCCGATGACAATTTCCCAAATCCCTCTAACTGATGTTAGGAACAGTTCTATAGACAAATTGCAACCAAACTCAGCCCGGAGGAAAGGGGAATGGGAAGACAAACACGAGAGACTGCCTCAGGTGAAGACCCTCCTTCTGGATGTGGCGCATGAGTCTGAAAATAAGCACAAACAATTAATTCTATCCCTATCTACTAATAATGCAAAATGAACTCTACTATCTATCCCTAATTACCTTTTTACACTGAGGGGTTGCTTCTCTCTGTATAGTTGATATTATATCTTTTGACTGGAAGAATTCTATTAAACAACTCGCTCTGTGCTATAACTTGTAGTCTTTGTTAATAGCGCATCAAAAATAAATAATAAAATATAATGTTTTCTTTTGAAGTTTTCAAATAACAGATGAGAGTTGAATTGAAGTCTCCGACTCAAATATAAGTCTCTCAAGAAACGAGTTCCAAAAATGTTCTCTCATCAAGTTCTAACTGGACCTCGTAGTGCACGTCAACTCACTAACTGAATTCAGAACTGAATCTTACAAAAGCATCTGTGAGATAACAAAGTCCTTCTTGAACTGCGCTCTGCTGCACTTACTAGTTGGCTGACTTGCATGTTTCCAAAATTATTTTCTATACTCTTTAGAATCCTTGAACATCAGTCTTTACTTGCAATATGCAAATGCGCCTGTGAAATGCTGAAAAGCGCGTTTTACAAAAGTCATAAATCTCTTACTTGCTTTCTTGACAAAACTCTAATAGGAATTATACGCTAAGAAATTCTTTAATTCACAAGTCTGAGGTAAATCTTGGCAGAGCGTCAGGAAACTCTTCTGCTCGCTGCAGGAAAACAGTTGAAGTGCGCTACTAATTGTTCGCGCATGCGCTATGAAGATGTTTGGGATTCTCGAGTCTCAACAACTAGACCGAGAACCCAAACAGGAAGTAACTGATGCTTTCTCTATGTCGCTACTCTGCAATGCTTGCAACGTCTGCAAAATAGTTTATAACGCTGCTTTCCAGACCGGACTTGTTCTTCTCCAGTGTGGATATTTCTTCAAGGTCAGTCTTTTCTTGATTTTACTCATGCAAGTACTGGCACTCACTAAGGAAGTCTTGACAGTACCTCCCTCCAAAAAGCGTCCTCTCCCAGTGGGTTTCATTGGATTGGTTTTGTGAAAGGCTCGAATTAGTCTCGGAGCATGAACATTGTTATAAGGCTCTCAAGACCTTTCCTCTGGACCAAAATTCTTCCAGTCAACCAGATAATACAGTTTGCCTCTGCTAATCTTTGAATCTAAAATCTTATTAACTTCATACTCTTCCACAGAATCTACTAACACAGGTTTAGAGGTAGCAAGAGTATGTCAATTTGGTGGATTTCTTTTTAATAATGATACATGGAATACTGGGTGTACCTTTAAATAAGACAGTAAGTGTAGGTTTACGGTTACTGGATTTATAGCACGATTCACAATAAATGTACCAATAAATCTTGGTTGAAACTTCCTATTTTCTTGTAGTTTTAAATGCTTGGCTGACAACCAAACTTTGTCTCCTGTCTTATATTCTGGGGCCTCTCTTCTTTTCTTGTTTGCTTGAGATTTATAAGAGTTCTTGGTTTGACTAAGTTTTCACTTGCCCTTTCTAAAGTGTTTTGTATTTCTTTTACAAACTCCGGTACAGCTGGAACTGATCTTTCTTCTTTTTCAAAGATTAAACTAGGGTGTCTTCCATAGTCTAAATAAAAAGGGGTACAGCCAGTGGAAGAATGTTTAGCATTGTTGTAAGCGAACTCTGCTGCCCAAACTAACTCTGACCATTCAGACTTTTGATCTCGCAAATAAAGTCTTAAGTATTGTTCTACTTCTTGATTAACTCTTTCCATTTGCCCATCTGTCTCTGGGTGAATACTAGTGGAGTAGCAGGAGTCTATTCCTAACCTCTTGGTAAAAGCTCTCCAAAAGTGTGAAACAAATTGTGAACCACGATCTGACACCAACATTTTTGGGATTCCATGTAACCTCACAATGTGTTGAGTGAAATGCTGTGCCACTGAGATGCATTTGGAATATTTTTTAACGGGACAAAATGTGCCATTTTAGAGAACGTATCTACTAAGACTAAGATGGTTTTAAACCCTTGACTTGTGGGAAGGTCAACTATTAGATCCATAGAGACTGTGTGCCAAGGATAAGGAGGAGTACGCATAGGCATTAAAACCTCTTGTGGGGAAATATGATCAGATTTTCTCACTAGACATCTCTCGCAGGTGGAAACATATTGTCTTATCTGGGTTTTCATTTCCGGACACCAAAAATTTTGCTCCACCAATTCTGTAGTCTTAAGAATTCCTTTATGACCAGCTAGCAAGTCATCATGACAGGATATGAGAGCCTTTTCTTGTAAAGCTTTCGTAGGTTGATAGAGTCTTTCAGTTTGATATGGAAGACCTTCTTTAATTTCTCTGTCTTGTTGTTCACTCTTCCACTTTAACATCTCTTCATTTGTCATCGAATCCTTAATTTCTTGTTTGAGATCAGAACTCGAAATTGTGATGATGATTTCCTCTGCTAGGATTATATTCTGTTTCTCTTCTATAGATTCGGAGATGGTTGGAGTGGCAGACCCTGATGCAGAGGTCTGGCCCGGACCAGGGTTCAATTCCCCGCCTCGGCAGGTCTTGGGCTCAAATTTCCCCGGACCTGACAATTCTCGCCTCGGTGCCTCTTCCAATCATGGAGTCCCACTCTGTAACTCTGGGCAATAGCTTGCTTAATCTCCACAACGGCCCCTCGCAGCGGGATGCCTGGCTTTCACCTTGGGGATGCCCAGTAATGGGTTATCTTGCAGGGGAATACCAGGACGGGTTCCCTAAGCAAGCGCTGGGACGCTTTCGGGCAGCCATGCGCTCTACAAATCAAATTTCATTTCATTTCAGATACCACCACCAATTCTAGATAATGCATCTGCTTTGCCATTACTCACCCCTGGTCTAAAAGTGAGAATGAAATAAAAATCTGCAAAATACAATGACCAAAGTAATTTTCGAGCTGTCAAGGTACGAGCCGATTTCAAGAATTGCAAATTGCGATGATCTGTATATACTGTTTAGCTCCAAGTAAGTAGTGTCTCCACTCAGAAAAAGCACACTTGACAGCTAACAACTCCTTGTCAGCTATTGAGTAATTGCATCCTGGCGGAGTCAACTTCCTGGACTAATAGGCCACTGGATGCAATTGACCTGTTTCACTGTGTCGCTGAGATAAAATACCACCGATAGCGGAATCAGAAGCATCCATTTTCACAAAAAAATGGTTCCTCAATTCTGGGATGAAGCAATATTGGCGCTTGGGTGAAGGCTCTCTTCAAAAATTGAGAGGCTTCTTCTGCCTCTTTTGTCCAGTCAAATTTGACACCTTTCTTCAAGAGTCGAGTGATAGGACTTACTTTGAGAGAGAAGTCGGAAATGAATCTTCAATAGAAATTCGCGAATCCTATAAAACTCTGGATTTCCTTCACGCTTCTTGGGGTTGGCCAATCTTGCACTGCCTTGATCTTGGAAGTGTCCATGCTCACACCTTCCGGAGAAAGAACAAAACCTAGAAACTCTACTTTCTTCACGTGAAAAGCACATTTCTCCAGCTTCACATAAAGATGATTTTTCAATAGTGTAGTTAGAATGGATTTTACATGAAACACATGTTCTTCAACATTGTTCGAGAAAATCAACATATCGTCAATGTACACCACAGCGATTCTATCTAAATACTCTCTGAGGACATCATTGATAAAATGTTGAAACGCAGCCGGAGCATTACACAACCCGTAAGGCATGACTTGGTATTTAAAAAGACCATAACGGGTGCGAAAGGCGGTTTTCCACTCATCTCTAGCGGCAATGCGAATTAAATTAAATGACCCACATAAATCCAATTTGGTGTAGATCTTGGCGTCTTTGACCTGGTCCAATAAGACAGATATCAAGGGTAAATGTAAATGTACAGGAATTTATATAGCGCAAATAACCGAGCGGTTTCTAAGCGCTTGCTTAGGGAACCCGTCCTGGTATTCCCCTGTGAGATAACCCCAGCAGGGTATCCGCAAGGTGAAAGCCAGGCATCCCGCCGCGAAGGGCCGTTGTGGAGATTAAGCAAGCTATTGGCCAGAGTCGCAGAGTGTGAACCGGTGAATCGAGTAGGCACTGGAGCGAGAATTGTCGAGTCCATGGACATTTTAGGACTCAAGACCCCGCCGAGCCGGGAATTGAACCCTGGTCCCAGGATGACCTCTGCTTCCAGGTCTGCCTCCTCTAACCAGTAGTGGATAACAATTTTTTATTCTTACCTGATTTAAGGCCCTATAATCGATACAAGTTCTGAGATCTCCATCCTTCTTAGGAATGAAAAATAAAGGGGAAGAGACGGGAGAATGCGAGGGACAAATGAATCCGCTCGCTAAATATTAATCGAGATAGGTCTTGAGGTATTGATTTTCTGATTCTGTCAACGTATAGATTCTACTGCAAGGCGATACGGCTCCTGGTTCTATTTCAATTTTGCAATCATAAGGACGGTGGGGGGGTAATTTCTCAGCTTCTTTTTTATCAAAGACAGATGCTAATTCTTGATATTCTGGTGGGATCTCTTTAGTTGTTAAAGAGCAAATTATGCCTGGATGGTCAGCTACATTTTTGGCCGGTGATTCCAAATGCTCATGGGTAGATTCTTTAAAACAGTTTTCGTTGCAATAGGAGGAATTCATTTGCACAGTTCTTTGATTCCAATCTATACTGGGGTAATACTTTGTGAGCCATGGTAACCCCAGAATTAACTGAAATTGGGGTGCATCAATGAGATTGAAGGTGATCAATTCCGTATGTCCTTCAAGGCCGGTTAACCTAATCAATTCTGTTTCATGCGTGATGGGCCCAGAAGAAAGATTGGTTCCATCCACTGCACGTACAGCCTCCAGAACGTGCTTCTTCACAGATTTAATTCCTACTCGTTGGGCATATTTAATATCACAAAAGTTTCCTGTTGAACCAGAGTCTATCATTTTAGACACTCCAAGAATCTCCAAATCTCGAATTTTTACTGTGAATGACCCCACTAGATGAGGTCCTGATGACTGTATTGTATTAGCAATTTGTTGGGAATTTGAAGTTGACTTAAGATTTGCTTCCACCTGTGCAACTTCATTTACAGGTGGAGCCGACCTTTTACCAAATGAGAAGTCTTTGGCTTCTTCGGACACTCCTTCACGAAATGACCTGCTTGCCCACAGTAAAGACACAATTGACTTGATCTGCGTCTCTCCTTCTCTTCTTTTGTTAGAGGCCCACGAATAGACCCAATCTGCATTGGTTCTTCATTAGATTGAGGTTCTGTAGGACAATGACTTTCTGTTCTTACCCGATGTAATCGGGGCGGAAAAGGGCGAGTGATCCTTCTTTTCTCGTTTCGCCGTTCACTAATTTGATGATCCAATTGCAGTACCAAATCTATTAATTTCCGTGACTTCAGAGGCCCTACTGGGAATTTGTGCTAACAAATCCTTTATTTCATCTCTCAACCCCGCTAAAAATTTGCTGCTCTTTTGGACTCTGACCAATTAGTTTCGACAATCAGTTTGTTGAAGTGAGCGATGTATCCTACTAGGTCTTTGCTTCCCTGCCTTAACTCCGATAACTCGTTGTCAGTAGCTTGGGATGCTAAACGACGATCAAATATTCTTAAAAACTCCACCTTGAAGTTCTCACAATTAAACAACAAAGGATTGTTCTGGGAAACCAAGGAAATAGACCCTGCAGCTGCATCACCCGTTAGATAAGACAACATGAATTCCACCTTTGATTGATCCTCTGAAAAAATCACTGGTCTACATAAATAATTTAATGAACATTGAGTTAGAAATATCTGAGCTTTCTGAGGATCCCCACTGAATCTTTCTGGCCGATCTAATGGGATGATTGGTGAGACAGCATGTATTACTTGAGTTGCAACTTCAGTGGAAGACTGGACACCTGAAAAAACTTGAGGACCCTTAACTCCTGACCCTGTTATCAACCCTGTAGTGTTTTCTTCTAGTTTTTGTTTTACTTGAATTGACTCTTGGCTTGTTCTTCTAATTTCTGCACTAAAAGCCTTATTTTCCTCTACTGAATCATTTAATTGCTTCTACATACCATCTAAAATGGTGGCTAAAGCCTTCAAATGTATTCCCTCTGCCATCTTGCTCAGGAAGAGATCTGTATCCTCAATTAAGAGGTGGAACTTCAATCTGTCAGATCTTGGATTAGGCAATCTCCTCAGAAGCTGATGACAATTTCCCTAATCCTTCTAACTGAGGTTCGGAACAGCTCTATAGACAAACTGCAACCAAACTCAGCCCGGGGAAAAGGGGAATGGGAAGACAAACAAGAGAGACTGCCTCAGGTGAAGAGCCTCCTTCTGGATGTGGCACAGGAGTCTGAAAATAAGCACAAACAATTAACCGTACTATCTGTCCCTAATTACCTTTTTACACTGAGGGGTTGCTTCTCTCTGTATAGTTGATATTATATATTTTGACTAGAAGAATTCTATTAAACAACTCGCTCTGCGCTATAACTTGTAGTCTTTGTCAATAGCGCATCAAAAATAAATAATAAAAGATAATGTTTTCTTTTGTAGTTTTAAAATAACAGATGAGAGTTGAATTGAAGTCTCCTACTCAAATATAAGTCTCTCAAGAAATGAGTTCCAAAATGTTCTCTCATCAAGTTCTGACTGGACCTTTTAGTGCACGTCAACTCAATAACTGAATTCAGAACTGAATCTTACAAAAGCATCTGTGAGATAACCAAGTTCTTCTTGAACTGCGCTCTGCTGCACTTACTAGTTTGCTGACTTGCGCGTTTCCAAAATTATGTTCTATACTCTGTAGAATCCTTGAACATCAGTCTTTACTCGCAAATTCACAATATGCTAACGCGCCTGTGAAATGCTGAAAAGCGCATTTTACAAAAGTCATAAATCTCTTACCTGCTTTCTTGAGAAAACTTCTCTTCACAGAAGTTCTCTCACTCCTTTCGACGGGCAACTGTACCTGTAGACACCAACATCGGGAATGCGAGTAGTGTCTGAAGTTTGCTTCTCTTCTGAGGGAAATAAAGGTAAAAATGATTTGTTTCACTCGAGTTTGCCTTGACTCAAAAGTAGCGCTATAATGTCCTGAACTCTAATAGGAATTATACGCTAAGAAATTCTTTAATTCACAAGTCTGAGGAAAATCCTGACAGAGCATGAGGAAACTCTACCGCTCGCTGCAGGAAAACAGTTGAAGTGCGCCACTAATTGTTCGTGCATGCGCTATTAGGACGTTTGGATGCATGCAACTTCCGCAAAATAGTTTGTAACGCTGCTTTCCAGACCGGACTTGTTCTCCTCCAGTGCGGATATTTCTTCAAGGTCAGTCTTTTCTTGATTTTACTCATGCAAGTACTGGCGCTCACTAAAGAGGTTTTGACAGTCTGTTAATAACGTAAAAGTGGTTCTTTTTAAAGGAGGCTGGCTTGACATACTTATATAGGTTTTAAGGGATAATGCATATAAGTTAACAGCCATCTCCCCCAGGACGGATACATTCCAGACAAGATAAGGAGGAGAAAGATATACATCATCAGTGTCCAGCAAACTTCAATACCAAACTCCAACTTCCTTTTTTATAGGCTGTGTATTCTGAAGTAGGTGCTCAATTTCCCAGTTGCCGCCTATATGCTCCTTCTCAGCAGAAAATCAAGAACACAGTTGCAAGTATTTAAATCTAGAGAAGGAGCCGCCTACCTTTGAACTTAGAACCTCCCAGGGAAGAACTCCATCAAATGATATAACGTCAGACCAGATCGTGATTCCTGCCTTCTTAATAGGAGAGGCAAGACTGTCTTCCAAACATGATGGCAGTCCCGGAGATTCCCAGATGGGAGCAAAGTCAGAATAATAACCCATCCCCCATCTCACTCTTACTCTATACCACACATTAAGTGCTGTTCTTAAGACCTTTAGGCGAACCTTCTTGAAGAACCTGGGTTCCCCAAACTTGTAGAGGAATCCAGCTCCCCCCCCCCCAAACTGGCCATAATACTCAGAATCCTCCCCCAGTGGGTTTCGACGGTGCTGACAAGTAAACAGCGTATGTTTTTAAACTGGAAGGCAAGAGAGTACCAAAACACATCTGGAAGAGCTAGACCACCCTTTAAAAGTGTCCATCTCAACTTCTTCCAGGATAACCTGTCATTTTTATTGGACCACCCAAAACTGCCTATTTTGCCTTTAATTTTACTCATAAGCTTGCCAGGGAATGGCTGTGAAGTAGGGATAAGCCAGCACTTGTAAACTCCGTTACTCGGCAGCGCGAGGCAGAGTTTTATCCGGGGAACATGGCGGCCGGCAGCTAAATGGCTACTGCGGAGCTCCTCTGACGTGTAATGCCCAATCCTGGCGGGAACTACAGCGGCCGTTCTTGAGATGTTTTTCCCTCCATATTTCTCATGTTAGATCCCCGCTTTGCTAATTTTTATCCTAAGTTTGGTGGTTCTCTTACCTCGAGTGGTATTCAGGTGAAGCGGAGTGTGGGGTCCCCGGCGAAGCCTGATGGTGTGTGACGCTAAGCAAGGAGAGGGTTTGGAGCCTTTGAGGCTCTGTTTTGTGGGTGCGGCAAGGGAGTGGAGACGGCAGATCCCTGGCCCGCAGTTCCGGGTTTCTCCCTGCGGGGCATGCGCTCAACATGCCCCATGTAGAAGCTGTGGAAGCTGTGGTGAGCTGACGCTGACACCTAGCTGGGAGAGCAGCCTCGGGGGGGCTCAGGCGGCGGAAAAAGGTATGTGGTATCTCCATGAGAGGGCTACTGGCATTTTTGTAAGCAGAGGATGAGGTAAGGTTTCGGAACTTTCTTCTGGGGATTCACCCGTTCCTGATATTGCTTTGTCTCCCCCCCCCCCTGGCGTCTTCAACGAAGATGCACTAGCTCAGCAGGCTGGTGCAGCGGCTGCTGAAAGTATCACATGGGGAGTCTTTCTTAAATCCTTTTCAACATCGAGCGAAGTTAAGGGTTTGGTTGAGACGGTGCATCTTCCGAGGGGGCAAAAGTATTGCATGGAGGAGCGAGGGAGTACTGTTCCCAGCAGCAACCCCCACTGTGTGACTATAAAACAACTGCCAGAGACTGCTATCTGTCGTTATACCTTGCGCAACAGGTCTCCTAACCTCATCTCGGTTCTGCCTAAGCCCTCCCTAATTTCGCCGCCAGTTACAGAAGTTAAGGCAACTGCTATACAGGGTAAGGGGGGACTTACGGTAGAGAGCACAACCCCCGTCAAGGGAAGGGGAAGGGGGAAAGCCAAACGAGGCCTGTCGACTAAACTTAAAATAATGCCGTTGCTGAAGACGTACTATAAAGTCATATCTACTACCACTTCCGAAAGGGGGCAAGATAAAAACACTATTATGTCTTCAATTTCTGCTACTGCCCTATCCGGTCCCACCATTCCTATAGAAGACTGCAACCCTCTTCTAGTCTTTCTACCAATGTAATAGGTAAGGAGGGCGGTTCATCAGGTCAGCAGGCAGTTAAACATCCTTCAGTGGAGCTATCTAATAGTTTTTCAGTATTAGATAACCAGGGAAATGCCCTTGAAACTATTCCTGTGAAGGGGAAAGAGGTTGCTTCATCTTCTTTATCTGGGTCCCAGCCTCGCCGAATCACCTATTCCCCTCTCATCCTTGACTACGATCTCACCTGGGTCGCTGGCTGATATTTTGTTAAGCTTGAAAGACGACATTGGCAGAAGATTTACAACCTCAGAGGCTAATCAAGCCGCTATCTAAGCCTCATGTGAGGTATTGGCGCAGAAAATTGAAGTGGTCTCGCAGAGAACGGATGTTCTTGAGGCTGAGATCCCAAAGATTAAGGATACCTTACACTCTTCCCCAGCCACGATGGACAAGCTGGTTCAGCAAAACAGGGTACTGAAGGATGATATCGAGCATTTAGAAAATCACTCTAGAAAAAATAATGTGAAAATATTAAATGTCCCTCAAGATCTGGAGGGGGAAGACATTAAGAACTTTGTGATTTCTCTTTTTAAGGTAACCATCTTAAAAGACTCTCTGGACTTGAATTTGGCCTCTGACATTCAAAGGGTTCATCGTGATCCATATAGGAGAAACCCAGAAAAACAACAGGCAAGGAAAATTCTAGTGAATTTTCTCACCTACGCCATCAAGGAGAGAATTTTATCTTTGGCCTTGAAAGCCATTCAACTTAAGTGCAATTCTTTCCCTAGCCCATTTATATTTTCCATCCGGTTTGACGTCTCTCACATTACTGCAACAAAACAATGGGAGTTAGGCAAAAGGATGACAATTTGAATTCATTGGGGGCTAAGTCTCAATTAAGTTTTCCTGCATCCCTTCGGACCATGTGGAATAATCATATGTACAATGTACGTTAAACAGAGGAAGCTGACGCACTAATAGACAAAATAAGAAGTGGAAGCGGGGTATAATTGTAACGGGGGGCATTAGGTATCGAATTAATTTTTTTTTAATAAGAAGAATCGAGGAAAAAATGTACCGTACAGTTAAGTGCCACTGTTGTTCTGATGGGATCGAGCCCCTTTTTTTTTTCTACTGCATTCGATAATTTTGTTATGGTCACGTCTAGGGGGGCCCCCGTCTAAGGGCTTATGCTAAGAGGAGAAGGGAGGGTTCCCCAGGGCTGTGAGGGGTTGATGAGGTCACTGAGTGGGGAGAGGGGGAGCGAGGGATGGGGAGCATTGGTGGGGTTGCAGTGGGAAAAAATATAAAAATTGTCCTCACTCTCAAATTTGTCTTGAGATCTAAGCCACTTCCTGAGTGATTAATTAAGGTTTGGGTTCTAGGAAGAATCTGTCAATTATGATGAATATTAGGATAAGGTTTATCTCGTGGAATGTCAATGGGCTTCGTTGTCCACGCAGACAAAGGCTGTTTATGAAATTCTTAGAGCAATCCTCGGCCCGGGTCTGTCTCTTTCAAGAGACCCACCTAAGCTGCCTGGAATGTAAGGCTGTCTTCGGAAAATATTGATGGGTTGAGCATTGTATTTCTGTTCCTCTGAGCAGATAGTACATAATAAGGGAGTAGCAGTTCTAATTAATAATTAGATACTAATTAATAATTAGATCTGGCAATGGTGGTACTATTAAATCAACTTCAACTGATCAATCTGGAAAATGGTTAATAGCGCAGGTGGCCATTGGGGGGACCAAATTATCTATTGTGTCCTTTTATGGCCCCAATGTCGATGACCCAGCCTTTCTGCACAGAGTACAGACCAAATTAATAGATGTCACCACCCCGGTAATAATCGGTGGAGATTTTAATGGTCTTCTCAATCCTCTTCAGGACAGGTCAAACTATAGTCGGGATGCTGCTGCTCCCCGTACTCGCCGGGCTATGATCAATATGATTCATGAGCTCGGGCTAGTCGATGTTTGGAAGGCTAAGAAGGGCACAGAGTAAGGTTTTACTTTTTTTAGCAAAAAACACGGTCACTCTTCTAGAATTGAATACATCCTCATGGACAGACTAGGCCTGGAGAATTTAGCAGATATTTCTATTCTCCCAAGTATTTTATCAGACTATGCTCCAATCTCCTTTTCATATTTAGGGAACAAGCCAAGTCCTATTTCTAGGTGGACACTGAAAAGGGCAATGCTGTCTAACTCTGAAATATTTAGCGCTATTAAAATCTCAACAGCAGAGTACTTTTCTGGTAACATCGGTTCAACATCTTTAGACTATGTCTGGGATACATTCAAGGCACATATTCATGGACAGTTACATAGTTTGATATGTTCCAAAAATAGGGAAAAGGTCTTAGAATTTCAGACATTGGAAAGGGAGATCTCCAGGCTGGAAGGAGTCAGGTTGAACTGTCACCCCGATAATTTGATACAAGTCCCTTGAGATCTAGAGCATTTGCGACTGCAATATAGGGGTAAGTTAGACCACAAAGTAAGAGCACAGTGGTTAGCCCATAATATGGAAAACTATAAGTACAGTGAAAAAGCGGGAGCCCTACTGGCATGGAAAGCAAGGACTGACAGAGTTAAGAATAATATTGATGAACTGATCATGGATGAGACTGGTGCTACCTCTTGTACCCAAGAGGATATGCAAAGGTGTCTCCTTTCTATGTTTTCTGAGCTATATAGAGAGGAGAAAACTTTGAGCCTGGATAGTATCCAAGAGTGGTTGTGAAATAGGGCATTACCCATATTAACGGAGAGTTGTCAAGATATTTTGGATAGCCCAATCTCTGAAGACGAAGTTAAGCTCCATATAAAAAAGACCAAGAACAATAAGGCTGCAAGGACGGACGCTCTCCCAGGCGAAGTTTATAAGGTTGTAATAGTTCCTAGATTGTGTGAACTTTTTAACTACATCTATTGTTCCGACGGCAGGGTACCCCCATCATGGTAGGAGGCCACGATTGTTCTAATTTTAAAGCCGGGGAAGGATCCCCTCAAAGTGGATTCCTATAGACCAATCTCCCTGCTTAATGCAGACTATAAGATCTTTACGAGCATCTTAGCGGGGAGATTGGTCAAGATAGTTCTGCAGCTGATAAATGTGGATCAAAAGGGCTTCATCCCAGGGAGGTTCATTCAGGAACAAACCCTGCAGCTATTAGGCAGCATCGATTTAGCAATGGCGCGGTGGGAGCCCTTAGCAGTGGCAGCATATGATGCAGCCAAGGCGTTCGATCGCGTCAATTGGGTCTTCCTTTGGGAGACTTTAAAAATGATGGGATTTGGCTTGACATTCATACAAACTCTTATCAGATGCTATGAAGGTGCCTCTGCAGCTATTTTATTGAATGGTTCATTGACACTAAGCTTTTATATAACAAGGGGAACACGACAGGGGTGTCCCATCTTGCCCTTGTTGTTTGACATCTATATCGAGCCTTTTGCCCAAGCCTTGAGATTGGATGATCAAATTACTCCATTCCAAGTTTCGGACTATAAGTGCAAGTTAGCCTTATATGCAGATGATCTGCTTGTTTATACCAATAATCCAGCTGATGTACTTCCAAGGGTGGAGGCTACTCTGAAGGAATTTGGCCTGTATTCTGGGTACCTGGTTAACTCATCCAATACTGAGATAAAGTGTTGGGGTATAGACAACTGGACCGGAAGTCGTAGTGAGGAGTGCAGGTACTTAGGAATATCCATAGTTCAAGATATAATTGATATTCCTTTGATAAACCCGTGGAAAGTGGCCAAGGAAATTGACCATCTCTTTTCTAGGTGGCAGAACCTACCTCTTACCATCTATGGCCGGGTAAATCTTGTCAAAATGGTTATCTTGCCAAAACTGACCTAACTGTTCAGCACCATCCCCCTTGACTTCCCCTTGACTTCCCCGTGATTCTTTTTACATGATATACCTTTGGGAATACTATTCCGAAATAGCAACTCCCACACCAATGATCAGGCAGTCTAAAATACGCCTTGTTTCCACAAATGTAATAAATTCTAGGAAATACTGGCTCAGTTCCATCCTTAAAACCCCAACCCCGATTACCTTAAAATTGTGTTCACAATCACTGGAACCAATGAATATATTATTATTATAGTCTGTTTTCTCTCTATGGAGACAGATTTTCCATTTCTTTTCGAAGTCCAGTAACATAGCAACATGTGTCTTGCTATTTGCAGTAAATTCATTACTTTCAGCCCACTTAGAAATCTTACATTTCAATCCAGTGGATTTTCTATGGAAGTCCTGTCTCCTTGTCTCTGCTAAATTCAAAAATACTTTCTATTTCTCATGTAGCGTACATGTTAAATTGTCTTTGTGCGCTTAGGCTATATCTATTGCTTTCATTGTTAGAAAATATTTGCCCATAAAATGTGTTGAATCTCTAGTACTAAGGACAGGGTTCATATTTCTACGTAGAGGAATTTCAGAGAAAAACTACATCAAAATTAGAATATTAATACTGTAACTTTCCAGTTCTATAAAATAGACTAGCTAAAATACTACCTGAGATACCATATGTCAATGGTAAATGATGATAGTTGACCCCTTCTGCTACTGATATGGGCAATTTCATTGACATATAACAATCGCTGACTTCCATAGCTTCTACATAATGTACTAACAAGTTAACAAATACATTTAGATCTGTTTTGTTTTTAGCTCTACTGTAGTATAATTCTACCTCATCTGGTGCTTCTAATTTTACCTTATGTTGTTGAAGGTTATTCACCTTTCCATGGGTGCTAGTGTAATTTTGTCTATTCACATTCATTAGATAAGGTAGGCTATTGTCAGCCCTAGCCATGTTATGAGTACTATCAATATACAACATGTGTAAATTCTACAGCATGTTTTTATTCAATTTCTTTTTGGTTTTCCAACAACATTATGATCAGCCATTTCTGACTAAGGAGACTTAACCCCTTTTTGTAACTTGTACACAGACTATAACCTGTGAATTTCCCTTCAGGTTGGTCTCACTTCTTCGTCAATCTGATCAACAATTAATTTGTCATCACTTTCATCACTTATTTCTAAGTTTCCAAAGTCTTCAAGGATGACATAGGTTCATTCAGTTTGTTTTGTTTTTAGGACACAAGGGAACCCAGTAGGGGACCTTCGGACCGTGGGTTACTTAACTTATTTCGAAGAACAGGGGTCCTAAGGAATCAAGATATAACAAAAGATTGCAATATAGACCACAATGAGTACTATATTTTGAAACACGTCCAGCCGGGCGTAAGTTTATTCATAAGATAACATGAAGTTGTTGGCCCAAGAGAAGGCCAAAAATATTGGCAAGATAGGGTACAGTCCTGTACCTATCCCGAGCGGTTTAAGAGAAGATAAACCAGGAAGAGGGAGATAGAAAAAGGAAAACACTTTTCAGGCAAAACAAGAAGTTTTTGAGCCAATAGGTGACTTGTAGTTAAAGTAAATACAATTACAACAAAAAGGTTCATTCAGGGCCTTTGAATTTATTATTCAGTCTTTTTAATCATGGACTCCTCCTTCTTGGTTTCTCTGTGGATGGTCCAGCTTGGCTTGTTATTTTGTTTACTTGTTCTGGTTCTTCATTTATTGTTTTAAGGTGAAATTTTAGTCTTTTGATAAAACCAGGCCACTTATCTCCCTTTCTGAGTCTTTTAGCTGGCACTGTGCTTTGATTTTCTTCAGATGCTCTTTTATTTTCATTAAGTTGTGGCACAATTTTTTCTTTGTTGTTTTCTAAATTCCTCTCTATCTGACCTTGCTCAGGGTTTATTTTTGTCAGTTCTGCCTGGATGCGTTCTTCTAGACTAATCTGACCTTGTTCAGGAGTTTGCTGAATTTTATTTTGACTTTGACTTTGACTTTGTTCGCCTTCTTCTTCCTTAACACATTTTTCTACACCTATCTGGTCCTGCCCAGGTCTTTTAATCTCTAGATTGTCTTTCGCCTGAACTTCTGCTTTAATACCTGTCCCTCCTCAGACTCAGGAGTTCTGGTGGGTGTTTTGGATGTCTGAGTATATTGATCTTTCCTTATCTGATCCTCCTCAGAATTACTATTGGCTTTGATTTCTGTAATCTGAGTGTGTTCTTCTATTTCTGTCTCATTCACACTATCACTCTGTGTATCTAAATACGTTTGACTTCTGGTTCTCACAATCTCTTCAGGTATATCGCCTACTGGAATCCATTCATCCTGACTGGTTCTCAATTGTTCCTCATCAGCTAATTCAGGATCGATTTCTTGGAACCCTTCAGCTGTACAACCTTCAGCTTCTACTTCATTAGGTTCTGTCACTCTTTTAGTGTGACTGGTGTGGATCCAGTTTGGACTTTACAGCTGTGGTGGTAACTAATATTTCTTGGTGTGGCTCTCCCCACCGTAGTGCTAGGCAAGATTCTCTGGTGTGTTCCTTTATCACAACCCAGCCACCTGGATTCAGGTCATGTGCTGGAGTTGAAAGTCTGGCCACAGCGTCTTCCACAACCTGGTGAGAGATATAACACACATGATCAGCCAGTTCTTGCAGTACTCTTGCACTAAATCATCAGTTATATTTATCAGCTTGTGTCCTGGTGCCCACGCTTGCCTCATTGCTCTTCCCATGAGTATCTCATGGGGACTCAAGCCTGTGTTTTTATCTGGAATGCTTCTGAGTCCTATCAGAACAAGAGGTAAAGCATCAGGCCACTCCAATCGGATAGATTCATCCATCTTTCCCAATCTTGATTTGATTGTGCCATTCAGTTGTTCTACCACTCCTGAAGCCTCTGGGTGGTATGCACAGTGCAGCTTTTGCTCAATTTGGAATGTTTCACAGATTAGACGAATTATTTCATTATTAAAATGAGACCCTCGTCCGATTCAATCGTTACTGGAAAACCGAAACGAGGAATGAGCTCTCTCAATAGGAGCTTGGCTACAGTTAAGCTATCATTCCGCCTGGTGGGGTAGGCTTCCACCCATTTTGTAAACAGGCAGACAATGACAAAGACATATTTCAATCCTCGACAAGGAGGTAATTGAATGAAATCAATTTGTAGTCTTATAAATGGGCCTTCAGCCTTTCCAATTTTTCCGGGGCAAATTACAGTTTTCCTATCAGGATTCATTCGTTGACAGATTAAGCATCGCGGGCAAAGACTCTGCTACAAATCCTGAACCTCGCATTAAACCAAGTTTGCCTGAACAGTCTTATCATCGGGTCTCTACTTATGTGTGTGTCCCCGTGGTATATCCTAGCCATAGGAGCAACCATACAGTCTGGTAACACAGGTCTCCCATCCAAGTAAACAATTACACCATCGTCAGCCCTTCTCAGACAACCTATTTTCTCCCATTCTTACTTTTCTTTTTGTTCTGCTTCATGTTCTGCTTCATTTCGTAAATCTCGCACATCCTCCCACGTTCTTACACCTTCAAGCAACATAAGTTGGCAGCTGATTCCACATGCATCGATTTTCTTGTTCACTGCCATTTGGTATGTGGCACAATGTTGGGCTACCTGGTCAGCATAATGGTTACCTGCTGTCACTTTGTCATTTCCAGATTGGTGAGCAGCACACTTAACCACAGCCACTTCTTTTGGCAATTGAATTGCTTCAAGCAACTCTTTTACAAAATGTCCATTTTTAATAGGAGTACCTGAAGAAGTCATGAACTCCCTTGGCATCCAAAGTTTGTCAAAGTTATGCATAATCCCGTAACCATACTGGCTATCAGTGTATATGGCTACTTTCCAATTTTTCCCAATTTTGCAAGCTTTTATCAAAGCGATCAATCCAGCTACTTATGCAGACTTGACTCCTGGCAAATAGGATGCTTCGACTATACCACCCAATGTGCTCACAGCATAAGCAGCACTCAACCCTCCTTACTCATGTTGCATGCATGAGCCATCTACAAATAGCTCATACTCTGAATTTTTCAGTGGCTCTTTCTGTATGACTGTGCCTGGTTTAGTACAGTATTCTGTGAGGTCGACACAATCATGTTCGACTTCTTCCCTTACCTCTTCAAAATGTGAATTAGGTAACAGTGTTTCTGGGTTCAGGACAGTACATCTGGCAAATGTTACATTTTCTGCACCTAGAATGACTCGTTCATACTTAGTGAGCCGACTAGGAGTCAGGTACTGAGTGCGTGTTCTTGTCAATAAAATCACAACTGCATGTGGAACATACACAGTTACAGGATGTCCCATTATAATGGACTGACTCTGTTCTAAACTCATGCAGGTTGCAGCTACCTCTTTCAGACATCCTGGTAACGCAGATGCCACTGGATCCAGTGTAGCAGAAAAATATGCCACAGAACGTCGCCTTAGGCCATGAGTTTGGGTCAGAACTGAAAGCGCACAATTGTCTCGTGCATTCCAGACCAGTGAAAATTCTTTCAAATAATCAGGCATCCCTAATGCTGGAGCTGAACACAAGCAGTTTCGTAATTTTAGAAAAGCAGTCATGCTCTCTTCATCCCATTCTACCGGGTCCTTTGCTCGTTTCTTTGTCATCTGTATCAATGGCTTAGCTAGAACTGCAAATCCCACAATCCACTACCTGCAGTAACCTACAACTCTGAGAAACATTCTGATTTCCTGTTGTGTTTGAGGCAGATTCATGTTTCAAATTATTTTGATTCTCTCTGAAGTTACTCTTCTGACACCTCTCTCTATCTGGTGCCCCAGTTATTTCACCGATGTGGTGCAAAATTGTAGCTTTTCAGGTGACACTTTGGGGTCGATTCCGATTTTGGAAGAAAAACGTCCGTACGATTTGTATCCGGAGCCCTCTCCGTACGAATCATACCCGTCCGTCCGAGTCGCGAAGTACGAGCCGTATTCCGTGAATCCGTCCAAATCGTCGCGATCCGTACGTATTGCAAGGCTGAAACCGTGAACCGTGCGACTCGTACACGTACCGTACGACTCGTACACCTGCCGTACGGCCCGACGAGTACAATCCGGGGGTATGAGGACGCAATTCGTACGGTCCACGTCAGGTAAGGGCGAGTCGTGCGGAAAAGCACACAAACACATACACACCGTAAGGTCCGTACACCCCATGATCGCAGGGGTACGCACTGTACCCCTGCGATCATGGGGTGTATGAGCCGTACCCCCATTGTACGATCGGTGTACGATCGGTGTACGAGCCGTACCCCATTGTACGATCGTTGAACGGTCGGTGTACGATTGGTGTACGAGCCGTACCCCATTGTACGATCGGTGTACGATCGGTGTACGATCGGTGTACGAGCCGTACCCCATTGTACGATCTGTGTACGAGCCGTACCCCATTGTACGATTGGTGTACGATCGGTGTACGAGCCATACCCCATTGTACGATCGGTGTACGAGCCGTACCCCCATCGTACATGGGGTAAGGCTCGTACACCGATCGTACATGGGGTACGGCCCGTTTACCGATTGTACATGGGGTATGGCTCGTACACCGATCGTACAATGGGGGTACGGCTCGTACACCCCATGATCGCAGGGGTACAGTGCGTACCCCTGCAATCATGGGGGGCAGGCACCGTACCCGGGGGGGCCGTTCCGTACCTGTTTCGGCACGAACTCTGCTTTTACGGCTGTTTTCAGCTCCCGTAGAAAAAGGGTCGTACGGTGCGTACCCGACACGCATCGTACTTGCTGGGTCGTAATAACCAGCCGCGAACCGTATAGATGTCGCGTACAGCGGGTTCCGAGGGAGAATCATACAGAGATTAGAGTCGTACGGTGTCTTGTACGACTCGTACGGAGTACGGCTCCTGGTACAAATCGTACTTCGTCGTACGTACGGGGGACGTTCCAGGGTACGATTCGTACGGGAAAAACGCTCTGAACGGCTATTCGGAGCGGTTTTTCCCGAATCGGAATCGACCCCCATATGTCCTCCTTCAGCCAAATGATTCAGTAAGGCAATTGTGTTGATAATGCAGTCATCTCGAGTTTTGGATGCGACCAATAGGTCGTCAATATACTGTACCAGAACGGATTGTCCAGGCAGCACTAAAGATTTAAGACTTTTTTTCAGAATCTGATTAAAAATCGATGGACTTTCAGTGTACCCTTGAGGAACACGTTTCCAGAGATAGACATGATCGTCAAACTTAAACGAGAATAACAATTTACTGTCTGGATGCAGTGGAATTGAGAAAAAGGCATGGCATAAATCAATTACAGTAAACCATCCTGCTTCCCACAGTATCTGATACAGAATCACTGCAGGGTTTGGCACTACTGGACAACATGGGACTACAATTTTATTAATTTTACGGAGGTCTTGCATGACCCTATATTTTCCGGTTGGTTTCTTTATGCCAATTATAGGTGAATTACATGGACTGCTCATTGTTTCTTTTAGAAGGCCTTACTCAACCAAACGCTCTATTTCTGCTGCAATGCCTGCTTTTATTACTGGGCTCATTTTGTACTGTCGAGTATTTGGAAATACTGCACCTTCTTTCACTGTCACTTTTATCGGGTCTACATTTGCCATTAATCTTACTTCTTTTCTGGTAAAATCCCGCACATTAGGATTTACGGTATTCTTTAGCTCTTCTGGTAAATATTTTATGGTAATCTTTTTAATTTTAGCTTCCTGCTTAGCTAACATTAATGTACAGATTCCGTCCTCATCTGGAGTCTGAATTTCAACACCACTTGGGGTGCAAAAGATTGTGCAGTTTATTTTGCACAACAAGTCCCTACCTAATAAGTTTACTGGACTAGAGTTACATACGACAAACGTATGCATTTCTTTAAAATTGCCAATTCGTACTTTCATGGGTACTGTAATGGGTGTCGTAATTTGTTTATTAGAAACGCCCACTACTTGGAACGCTTCTCCTGAGAGGGGTAGGTTTGGGATGTCTGTTGTTCTCCCAGTAGAACGGGTAGCACCAGTGTCCACCAAAAAGGTAACATAATTTCACAACTTTTCCCTCAATGTATGGACCTGACTGGTCTACCGGTAAGGATGCGCCCAGTACGCATTCCTCTTCCCCCCCCTCTCAGACACCGTCAGTAACTATCCTCCTCAAAAATGTGTCTTGCAAAAGAAACTGTGGTGTCACTGTGGTTTTCTTACTATTTCCCTCCCAATTTGTGGTATCCACACTGTATTTGGCTTGACTCCCGGAATCTGGCATAGGGGTATGGGGTAACTGGTTTTGTATTACCTGTTGCTGATGTTTCCTTGACACCTCATTCTGCGTCTGTGGATTAAAATTTTCATTTTGAACATTATTACTTTGTACAACCTTTCACTTGTTCTTCCAATGCCCCAATTTTCCGCACCCGTGGCAGGGAAACTTTTTCTTGGTCTCTTCCCTGTTCATTCTTCCCCTTGGTCTGCCCCCACTTCCTTCTCCTTGACCTTCTCCTTTCCCTTGATTATTTCTCTGCTGACTCAACTGAAGTTCCTGTTGCTCTGCTAATTTTACCAGCGCCCATATTACCTTTTCTTCTAAATTCTTTCTTCTATTGTCAATTTCGTCCCCACAATTTTTTTTTTTTTAAATTTTTTGAAAACCTTTATTGTGCATCAATAGCATACATATACGGGCCTACAACCACCTGGCCGGCCTCGACAGCAATTTATAGCACAACCGTTAGCAATAAAGCAACTCAGCAGTCCCCCCAGCACGAGATACGACAGTTTTACCAAAATAGGACTTCAGTTTGACGCGACCACTGAGTTACAGGATTAGGTAAGGTTATTTTTTAATATTATGAAAATAAAAGGATCAGACATAATACAATCTACCGATGACCTAGGGTGAGCAATGCACGCAACAATGTATCACAGGACGGGAGAACATAAACTAGGTGTCCGAGCTGAAATACACTCATCAGGATGTAGAGCACGCATTCAATTTCGGGCTAGTCATCGCCCACCCCATAGACGTGAGGCTACTGTAGTAATGACTACAAAGAAAGGAAAAAACAGCTATCAGAAGCGCAAGAGGCGCAATGTCTAACCATCATGCTGACCCAAAAATGAAAAGAGAAAAACGAGGAAGAAAAGGAGAAGGGAAGAGACAGATAGAGGCCCATGGAAACTGAAAAAATAAGAAAAATAAAAAACAGGAAAAAACCCTCCCCCAACCCCCCACCCTGCACCCCTGCAGAGGCCACGGCCTACCCCCCCAAGCAGCGTGTCTGTCGCCCATGAGAGTACCCAAAATTTAGTATCAGAAAAGAGAAAAAGAAAGTTTTATATATAAAACTGGAGGAGGGCCATTCGTACTGGCTCCCGGTCACCCCGTCCCGTAAAATTCACTCCTCCCCAAGATATACAATGCACCATGTTAATCAAGCGAATCAAGCAGTAAAGGGGAGAATTAGCAACATACTGCACTAATAAACGTATCTGGAGAGCGCGTTCCCTCCACCTCTGCCAGCCACCTAAATGTCAACATTTAAGAATACTGCTTATCCTTGACCAGTCCTCGCTAGTCCCCGGAGGCATGCCTGCCAAGTAATCCCCTCATCCGCCGACACAAAGAAACCAAGTGTCCAAGCAAGACTAGAGAGCGACATGAGCGTACAAAATGGATGCCGCGGGCCATCAACAGAGTCATTCGCAAATACGGCCATCTTCCCCAATACAGTCTCAGAACACGTACCCCACATCAAGGATGTAAAGACAGGGGTGGAAGAAGCAGGGACAAAATAAAAGGATCAGACATAATACAATCTACCGATGACCTAGGGTGAGCAATGCACGCAACAATGTATCATAGGACGGGAGAACATAAACTAGGTGTCCGAGCTGAAATACACTCATCAGGATGTAGAGCACGCATTTAATTTCGGGCTAGTCATCGCCCACCCCAGAGACGTGAGGCTACTGTAGTAATGACTACAAAGAAAGGAAAAAACAGCTATCAGAAGCGCAAGAGGCGCAATGTCTAACCATCATGCTGACCCAAAAAAAGAAAAGAGAAAAACGAGGAAGAAAAGAGACAGATAGAGGCCCATGGAAACTGAAAAAATAAAAAAATAAAAAACAAGAAAGCTGCTTGGCAATCAGGACATCTGTGGTGAAAATCGGGCGGATGGACAGTGGGCCCCAGCAGACCGACGCCGCGCCGGTGGAGATGGCCGCTGTTGTTGTCTTAGTGTCCGGCCATGTTATGCTGCAGATGCCCCGGTTGCAGAGTCCTTCAGGCCGCTGAATGTCGTCACAGATTTCTCCGGCTATGGGGCCGGCAGGTAGCCCGGGATCGCGCTATCAGTTTCAGCGCAAATTCCCAAACTTCAAAATGAGGCACAATTGTAGGATGGTGAGCACGATAGTCGTGCGGGGCTTGGAGGTTCACGGAGCCGGGAGCCTACGCGTCTGTCCCGATCTCCATCTTGGCTCCTCCGCCTATTTTATGATCTTTAATCATTTGCGTAAATTTCTGATCTCAAACCTGATACAAAACGATAAATAAAATGTGTCATGTCTTTGGTATCAATGTTCTCAAATTCAATGTACTGCTTGAATACCTGCAAAAGGCTTTCATAATATGCATGCACTGATTCATCCTTGTTTTGGGTAGTTCTGTCTATTCTTTTCCAGTCTGCCCTTTTGGGGGTGCCTTTCCTTTCAAATAAGTTATTACTTGATGGTACATGATGTAATTTGACGGGCCTCCTGTCTTTGGGTCTCTAGGGTACTCGTCATTGGGCCAATCTACTGTAATTGTACATTCTGTCCACAAATCTACAGGAACGACAATGTCAAAGAACCCATCTAAATCTTTTAGCAATACCTTTGAAACTTTTACAAACCTTTCGACTTGCCTGTACCATTCCATGGGTTTCTCTCTGAGTTTTGGAAAGTCGTTTGTAAATGACAAAATATCCTGTTGGGTACACGGGACATGTACATACCCTCCTCCTGGCACTTCTCTCATTGGGCACAACCTTTTCTGGTTCTTTCATTAAATATTCTGATGTAGTTCTATTTGCCTGAGCTTCTTCCTTTTTCTTTGTCCATCTAGCATTCCATCTGTCTAAATCTCCCCATTTTTGCAACAACAACAATAATTCTTTTATTTGCAGTTTTCATCCTGACACATTCATGTTTTCTAGATCTTTATCAGAAATTTCAGCTCAGTAAGGTTTCTGCAATACTTTAGATTTACATATGTCAATTCCCATTTCAGAGGCCAAATTCATTAATTTCTCAATAAACGTTTTTGTATTTAGAGTGCTACTTCTACATATGAATAACAACTCTTCTTCGCTGAATGTACTTAACCTCTCCAATCGCACATTTCCAGCAATAATTTCTCCTAATTCAACTCTTAATTTAAAAATGTCTAATACTTTTGGCTGCGATTTCGACTTTTCTACTTCTCGGGACCACCTTTCTATTTCTTCTGGGGTTACTACTGTGGTACTTCTCGTTCCTGTAGATGTTTTCATCTGTACTTCTCTAGAGTTTCCAGGAGGTTTTTTCCTGATCAAACCACCCACAGGTTCTCTCATAGTTAATCCATCAGAGAAATCACTGACTCACTCGCTTTCCTGGTCATCAATTATTAAGTTTTCCTTTCTTGGTTGCACTACAGGCGTAGTCAAAACAGGAGTTTTAGGACAGGGTTGTTTATCTCCATACAAGGGAACAACAGGACCTATAGTTACCGGTATCGTTAAGGCTTCAGGACTCGTATTCAATTGGGTAATTTTCTGAATTAACTCACTTCTCTGTTTATTTATTGCTTCTCTTACTTTTTTTGTAGTACCTTTTCCAGGGTGGACTCATGTATAACCTGTGGAATCAACGGTAGCTTTAAGAATGGAGCACTAGGGTCGATTCTATTTGTTTCTTCAGGATAAGGTGGCAGATTTTTCATTAATAAATCCTCAAGGTAATCATCTTCTTTATCACCGCTAGTCATTAAATTTTTCGTTTTCTCTGTACTTTTACTTCCTGATGGTTCTTCTAAGGTAAATACAGGATACCAGCCTTCCACTAACATGGATTGTCTCCATTTCCTCATTTGCTTATCTCTTGTCTCTCTGGGAAATCTGGGATAGAATTTACTCCAATTTCTGTCACTTCTGGGTCTGTCTCATTTAAAAGCTTCAGTTTCCCATTCTTCTAATGCTTCATACTGTGTTAACCTGGGTCTGGGATTCAATTCATTCATGCGAGTTCTTAAATTGTACAGAATCCTACCGTTAAAGGTACCATTTTCTGGAAATGCCAATATACCGTCTTCCTTAGTATACTCTATCCAGTTTTCTAACCACACACAGGTGTGGTAGCCCCTTTCTATCATCATGTATGATGCAGCCGTTTTAGGTGGTGGAATAATAATCCCTTCTCTTGTTTTGATGGCTTTCTCTTTTCTGAAATAATTCTTTCTTTTCTGGAAAAACAACATTTTTCTCTTTTCTCCGTACATGATATAGGGTCTTCCTCTTATGTACTGTTCTTGTGTAAACCCTAAGTACCTCCTAGTGGAACGATTTCTCATAACTGCTGGGTCTATATGCCACGTATAATTTGAACGGATAATTTTAATTTGCAGTTATACTCAATTGTTTACTTAAATGCTTTTCCAATACCAGCGAGTCTCTTATTTTCAATAACCAATCAACAATTAGATTTCAAATAAATTCAACCAATAGGTGCTCTGCTTTTCCCGTGAGACAAGTTCTCACGCTCCTGCACTCACCCTCCTTTACAAATTTACCTCAGCTACACACTTGCTGTCTCATCCAATACCAGCGTGGCTCCCTGTGACGTCAGCGCAGCATCGCGACTGACTCCCTCCTTTGCAAGGTAATACGAAAACTTAATTCTTTTCACTTTTGAATGCAAAATTCATTAATTAACAACAACAAACATTTTGCTACCGTGGCTGATTGACTAAATTTAAAGGAAAGACAACTTCTTTTACTGCGAGTACATCCCTTCCATCTAAACTTCACTCACTGCGAGTAAAATCTCTTCCACTTTACTCTTCACAAAAGCATCAAAGAACCTGTTCCTCCTCTGGACTTAACCTTTCTAGGTGATATATGGCCAAAGTTTCACCAGCAAACTCCTTTGCTGTCACTTATTCTCACTCTTACACCAGAATCCCTAACTAGTGCTTCGAGTTCTACCTGACTTTACACACTTACTTCATCCGGCAGGTAACCTCACTGCAGTATAGCTCCCATTTACCACCCACTATTCCATATCCCCGGGGCTTCCAGACAACGAATAACAATACAAATGGGTTTTGGTTAATACATGAAATCAATAAAAAATCAATGTAATCAATACGCAACTAACTACCTATCTTAACTAAACCTTAACCACTCCTCTGCTACCAAAGTAATACTGATGGCTGCTCAGTTACCATACTCACCTGGGCCCATAAACATACACACTTTGAACAGGTAATCCTGCTTTTACCTTTTGCATATCAGGATTTTATTCACTTTAGGACTTATACTTATACATATTGACTTACCAATCCTTGTCACCGGTATTTAAAGTCCTAATGGATCAAAAAGGTTTTAGAATAATAGGTAGAAAATAACATTTACTTTCATAAAATAACCACAGACACTTGAAAGTTTTAAACGCTTTATCTATGCAGAGGCTTAAATGTCAGAGTCCATACAAGAGCAGTTAAAGCTTTTTAAAATAGGAAAATAATAACTAATGCAATGATATGTAGATATATTACGAGATATCTTTTAGACATGGGTACCTGGGAAAAGGTGAGAAAGGGAAACAGTACAATGACATATCACACAGATTATAATTACCTAGAATGGTGTGAAGACCAACCCTGGCCACGGGCTGGGGCAAAGAAACCGGCTCCCACCAATACCGGTGCCAACAGGACAGGACAGGTGCAGATCAGGACAGGACAGGTGCAGATCAGGATAGGACAGGTGCAGTTCAGGACAGGACCTCAGCTAAGTGTAACTCCAGAGTCACACCCCTCTCTCTCTCTGAGGGTAAACCTGGGACCCCGACTGGGTCTTCGATTCTTCTCCCTCAGCAATTTCCCGATTCTTCTGACAGAGTACTCGACTAGCACCTCTGCTCTCGAACTCCTCCAGCATACGTTGGGTCAGTGACAGGTCTGTGACAAGTCAGACAATCTAACTAGCGAAGCCTACCTTAGTTATACAATTTTCCAGGGCAATGTACCACCCCCACCCCCCAGTGTTGCAAATTCGCATATTCCCTTGATTTGATTAGTCAGAAAGGCAAGGAGAGGTCATCACACACCATACCAGTACGAGATCATTTTCATTCAATAATGTAGATCAATGTTCTCTCCCATAATTTGACTTTCCCATGCACTTTTATTCCACCCAGCAATAAATGTTTCAATATTGTGTACAATGTATTCAATTGAGAAGTCATAAGGTAAAGTTCTCATGAACATCGCGGGTAAGTCAGGACTTGGCTGCTTGTCAATGTCAGCGTCTTCAAGGATTTAAGGGTTCCAGTGCGCAGACGCAGCCTTTCCAAAATGAAGTTTAGGATTACCCATCAGGCCCAAATACGAGCTAACAATAAAGTCGAAGAAAAGCTTATTGGAATCCGAAAATAAATGAATGAATGCACTGTATACCACTTATCTCTACTCTATTCCCATTACTTTATTTTAACTATAGCATTAATAGTTAAGCAGAACGAACAATTTGTAGTTAAAGCAGGAGCAGGTGCTTTAATATGTGAGACATGAAGCGGCCATCTTTAATACTATTGGTTGGATTGATTTACAAGAGAGGTTCACCTAAGGTACGTGGTCCGTATATAAGAGGGCCCTTGATAAGGAACTAGTCACGTTTGGGTGATACGGGCGATAATAGTGTTTAGTGATCTTAAGTTAATACAATTTCCTGGATTTCTTATTGTTTAATATTTCCTGGTCACTTCTGGGTATTAGATTTAATTAATTATGTGCTGCAAATACCTTGAGGGAATTAGATTTCAATTGAATTATTTTTTTAGAGTTTTTTTTTTTTTTTAAGTTTGAAGTTTATTGAAATAAGAACAGACAAAGGCAGAAAGTGAAGAGACAATCATAAGTTAAGAAAACTAAAACTCTCTTACAAATTATGGCAACGTGGTAAAATTATGTCATATAGAAAGATAAAAATCGTAATAAATATCTGGAACACAAAGGAATAGGGGGATCATCTGGAATAAGAAAAAGCATATAAAGAAAATGCTAAACATTAGATGGAATGAAAAAACATTACAAGCAAATAAGAAAAATGCATCTATGGTGGTTTACGAACTTCAACATTACGTATTGGAGAGTTGGGAGGAGGTCTGGTAATCTCAGATAGATATTCTGTGATGGGGATCCATAGAAGGTCACGTTTAATTGCTAAGGAAATGGGGGTAACAAAATTAGAGTCTAGACGGTGGTTAAAACAAACTGCATTCCACCAAGCAGTAAAGGAAACTTCATTGGCCTGTTTCCAATGTGATGTAATATGATGAAAAGCAATGGCTATTAAGAGATCGAGCAATTTATGTTTGTGATGGGAGCCGGTAAATGCAGGAGAGAGAGATCCTAGGAAAATGTGAATGATGGAAAAAGAAAAAGTAAAGTGGAAAATCTTTTGCATTTGGGACCAAACCAAGTGCCAAAAACGTAAAATGTGAGGACAATCAAATAACATGTGTTTCAAATCAGCTAAGGGACAAGGACAGGACCAACATGTGGAGGGAGTATCTGGGGAAAACGATGATAGAGTTGATGGAGTAAAAAGTGTACGGTTATATATAAAAAATAAAGTTTGTGTAGTGTTTGCAGCTCTGGAAGTATTGTGAATTTTGGACCAGATTTTATCCCATAAAGTGAATGACCAAATTTGAGACAAATCTTTTTCCCAAGCCAACTCAACCTTAGATTTAGTACGGTCTGTATAGGACTGCAAAGATTTATATATAAATGAAGCAGATAGGGGTTGATCGAGAGCATTAGAAATTGAAAGATGTGTGTCAGGAATAGAGTTGGTAATTGGAAGTGAAGCAAGATATTGGGTAAGGGAAGGAATCAATAGTAAGTACTGTTTATGGGAAGAGGATGGCAGTGAAAATTGTGTTTGAAGATGCTGAAAGGGAAGCGGTTGATTATTAGAAAGGAGTTGGGAAATCCATTTTAAACCACGAGAATGCCAAGTTTTCTAATATAAGGAGCGATTACGAATTTTAAGGAATTTATTATGCCAGATAGGTTGAGCATGAGTAGAGGAAGTCGAAGGATAAGTGGATAGTACGTAGGGACGAAGAAGAGAACAGGAATGAGAAAAAATGGGGGAACGAAGAGATGATACATTAGAGGAAAAGGAGAGAACTTCTGTGAAATCATAAGGATGGAGTAAAGAAGATTCTAACGTAAGCCATAAAGGAGGAATATGAGGAAGATCTGAGGAGAGCCAACGTATGGCTTGCTTTAAGGAGAAAGCATTATGATATGACTTAAAGTTAGGGAACTTGATTCCGCCTGTGGACTTGTCTTTTTTCAAAAGAGAAAGAGCAATTCTAGATTTTTTACCCTTCCATAGAAATTTTGTTAGAAGAGAATCTATCGACTTGAAATAATGGTCAGGAATGCGAATTGGAATCATGGAGATAGTGTACAGAACCAAAGGTGCGAGCATCATTTTGATGGAGTCTAAACGTCCCCACCAAGAAAGGAAGAGAGGGTTCCATCGAGCAATGGATGTGTTGATTTTATTATATAGAGATTCAAAATTAAACTTAAGTGTGTCAGGGAGGCGGGGAGCAAACCAAACACCTAGATATTTAATCTTAGAGGGTTGCCAAGAAAATCCCGAGGAGTCAAAGAGATGTTTTTGACATAAGAGATTTAAGGGCAAAATTTCACATTTGTCAGTATTGAGACGATAACCTGAAACAGTGGAAAATGAAGAAACTTGATTGAGGAAGGAAGGAAGAGTCTTTTGGGGGTTTGAACAATAAAATAAAATATCATCCGCGTATACTGATAATTTAACTTGTTTTTGAGAACCATATTGAAAGCCAGTAATATTATCATCAAGACGAATTTTAGTTAAAAAGGGCTCTAGGGCTAAAATAAACAAGAGAGGTGAAAGAGGACATCCTTGACGTACCCCTCTTTGTAGAGGAAAGTAATCTGAAGTTATACCATTTGCAAATATTGAAGCGTGGGGACTAGAATAAAGTAAGGAAATAAGAGAAATAAATTTAGAAGGAAAACCAAACCAACGAAGTGCTTGAAACATAAAATCCCAACCTATCCGATCAAATGCCTTCTCGGCGTCCAGAGAGATAGCAGCAAGGGGAGTAGGTAGGGAGGGGGCTTTGCTCAGAATGTTAAAGAAAACACGGGAATTGTCCGATGATAAACGACCTTTAACGAATCCGGACTGTTCAGGGCCAATGATTTCTGGTAGTAGAGGATCTAATCTAAGAGCTACAATTTTGGCAAAAATGTTATAATCAGTGTTTACTAGGGAGATAGGACGATAATTTTTACAAAGGGTGTGATCTTTATCTGGTTTGGGGATCAGACAGATTAATGCTTCTTGGAAAGTTCCCTGAGAAGATCCGGAATTCGAGAACGATTGAAATAACAAAAGGAGCTTAGGGAGAAGAAGAGAAGAGAAATGTTTGTAGAATTCAATGGTAAAACCATCGGGTCCAGGTGCTTTACCGTGACGAAGAACAGAGACTGCATGTGAAATTTCAGAGATGGTGATGTCCAAATCCAACGGTTGGAAGTCAATGTGAGAAGAGTCCGGGGAAGGAATATCTTGAAAATATGTGAGAAGATCATTAGGGTTAGGAGTAGATTCGGGAGTATAAAGAGTTTTGTAAAATGAAACAAATTGAGCCAATATTTCCTTGTCTTTAAACAGAGAAACACCAGCTGGGCCTTGTAGGGATTCAATTTTAGTTCTTTCAGTACGTATTTTGAGATAGTTTGCCAGAAGTTTGCCCATTTTGTTTTGTCCGCCATAATAGCGGGAGTTGCATTTAAGGAGAGAATTCGAGGCAGCATTGGTGGTATGTTTATTAAATTCAACTTTGGCAGATATAAGTTCACGAAGGGAAGATTCAGAGGTAGAGTTATAATAGATATATTCTAGCTTTTTAATTTTATCTAAAATTTGAGTTGACTTGGAGATAGATTGCTTTTTCTTTTGGGAAACAAAATTAATTATGAAACCCCTTGCAGCCGCTTTGAATGAGTCCCATATCATGTGAAAGGAGGATTCCGGGAGATGGTTGAGTGTAAAAAACTCGGTGATAAAGGAAGTAAAACGAGTGCAAAAATTGGAATCAAGGAGTAACGAATTATTAAAGCGCCAACGACCTGAGTGAGGGGAGAATGGGATAAGGTCCACATCTACAAAAACAGGAGCGTGATCCGAAATTAAAATGGAACCTATATCTGAATGAGTAGCAAGTTGTGCTAGGGGTTTGCTTAGAAAAAGGTAATCAATACGAGATTGGGAGTGATGGGTGGGGGAGTAAAAGGTATACTCTCTAAGGGCAGGGTTACATAGCCTCCAAATGTCAACTAAAGCGTTATTACGTATAGATGTGACAAATTGGGAATGCATTTTGGAGGGAACAAATTTAACTTTTGAATTTTTATCTAGGAAGGGATCAAAAACTTGGTTGCAATCACCACCAAAAATAACATATTTTTCATTAAGAGTTACAAGCTTATCAGAAATAGCAGGCCAAAACATTTTATCAACACCTGTAGGAGCATAAACATTAAAAATAACTAAAGGGATGTTATCAATAAGAAGATTTACGAGAACCCAACGACCATTAACATCGCATTCTTGTGAAGTAACTGAAACAGCTAACTTTTTATGGCATAATATAATTGTACCATTTTTCTTACCTAAAGCGGGAGAGTAAAAAACATGACCCACCCAAGAACGTTTAAGTTTGGTAGCCTCCGTGTCTGTAAGGTGGGATTCTTGGAGGAGGGCTACATCTGCTTTAAGTCTAGTCAAATGTGTTAAAACTCTTTGACGTTTAATAGGGTTATTTAAACCCTTAACATTCCAAGTAACTACTCGGAATTTAATATATTAAGAAAAAATGATAACAAGAGATGCAGAAGGAAAAGAAAAGAAATTGAATGGAGAGGAAAGGGATGAAGTAATGAGACTGCGAAAGAGAATCTGTAAGAGAAATATATAAAGAGAGAAAATCAAGAGTAAGGTAGTTGGAAAGACGAGAAAAGAGCAGAGAGAGAAGATAGAGAGAGAGGACACTAGAGAGAATAGAAAAAAGGTGGGAAGAAGTAGAAACATAACAACAAATACAGATGAGAATTGAGGGGTGACGACGCCAGAAGAGGACGACATCAACAACAGAAACTCACGCCATCGAACACCTGAGGGATCAGCTTAGGGTCAGTTGAAGGGAGCAAAAATACACCGGGATGAAGAACATGAGGAGAGGATCTGGAAAAAGACAAAAATGGAGAAGGAGAAGTTATGAGTACATGAGAAAACCAAATATAGAGACTGCGCAGTACTAGGACAATATATACAAGGAATAGGTGTATACATTAGGATGGAGGGAATCGAACTAGGTACACTAGGGTAACTAAAGGGTGAACATTTTAGTCAGACAGGAGAACACATGGATAATTAAACAGGTCTTGCAGTGTCCATGTTGGTGGTTTCATGGTGACGGAGAAACTCTTCAAGGACATGTGGATCTTCGAAAGTTGTTGTCTTGTCCTTGTAAGTGACCTTGAAGAGGCAAGGGTGGAGGAGACCAAATCTGGCTCCAAGATCTCGTAGTCGTGGTCGCAGGTCAAGGAACTGTTTCCGTCGGTCCGCTGTTACTTTAGCTACATCCTGAGAAAGATACAAGCGATGACCTTCCCACATAACTTGTTTCTTAGCTTTTGCTGCTGATAGAACTTGAAGAAGGTCAGTATATTGCAGAAACAGCATGATGACTCCGCGGGGTTTGGTGGAAACTTTTGGACCAAGTCTATGAGCACGCTGAATATTAAGTGAAGAAGAAGAGGGAAGGTCCAAAATTTTTGGCAAGAAGGTTTGGAAGAAGGCCGTTGGATTGGACCCTTCTGTAAGTTCCGGAAGATTGTAAAGGCGTAAATTATTTCTTCGATTTCTATTTTCCAACTCCTCAGTTTGCCTTCTTAAGAGAGAGACATCCTTCTCCAACATTGAAATTTTTGAACATGAAGTTTGAAGAGTCTCCGTGGATTGTTCCACCAAAAGAACCCGCGATTCAAGAGAAGACCATTTGTCATGAAGAAATTGCAGGGTTTTTGTTGTTTCAGCCATGAAGGGTTTAAGCGCACGGAGTTCTTCAAGGATTAGATCCATGGATGCTGAGTGCGATGTGGATTCTGGAGAGGGAGGATCTTTTTTCTGACGTTTTGTAGAGCCAGGTTGCAAAAGCTTACTGGAGGTATTAGATTTAGGAATTGCCCCACGGGTAACATCCTGTTTAGTGGAAACAAGGTCCTCCATGTTTTGCGTCGTGGAATCAGAGTCTGAGGAATGAGGCAGTTTGGTTTTAGAAGCAGTAAGCTTGAGGGTGCGCAGTTTCCCCATATAAGGCAAGGGAGCAAAATAGCAGCGCTACTCTTGATGCAAGGATAAAGGCACCATTTGTTTTGATAGTAGAAAGTACTGAATAATGCGTGAAATAAGGATCCAAAGTTAGTGATATCACACACAGCCTCTCCGCATGAGTTCCACCAGAAGATTATAAAACTGTGCCAGAAATTATTTACCACATGATAGTAAAAACCCAAGCACAAGGACTAGCTAGTAATGGGGAGAAAGTCTGAGTAGAAAGTCATTGGCCAAAATGAAAATAACTGTTTTCATTCCATTCATGAATAAACATTGTTGCAGGCATGTCATTAGCCTGTGAAGTAAAATTGCTGTGAGAAGCGTTTCTTTGTAGAAAAAATGCAGCGTGGAAATGCCAAGTATTGTGAAGAAAACAGGCACTTGATGTGAAAAAACGTAGAAGAAATGGTGCTGGTGGAGAGCTATGGGGTAAATGCGCGTTTATATATATTCATACCTCGCAGTGTTCTGAGGAGGCGCTGTGGCGTGCAAAACAAAACATTCACCAGCTGAGGAGAAACGCGGTAGTTGCGAAAATGGCGGCTGCCGAAATAGCGAGCCGCGTCATGAAGAAAAAATGCGCAATTGAACGGAGTTGAGGGACGCAGTTGTTATTATTCTGCTCACCTCATGCTCCGGCGCTGGAAAAGTGTCTCGGCATCTGCGAGAATCCGGGATATACAGCAGAAATCGCTGATATCGGCGCTCGAACAGCGGAGCTCCGCAGTTAAGCCGCCATCCTGTGCGGCGCTCAAGCCACGCCCCCTTTAGAGTTTTAATCTTCTCTGTTGAGTGGTGTGTGTTCACATGATAATAGAATTTAAAACGGAGATTACACTAATAGTTTGTTTACATCTTAACCTATAGGAATAAGATTGGTTGAATTGCCCTAAAGTCCTGAAGAGGCCTGAATTAAGAAAAAAGGCTGAAACGCGTCGACTGTATATAATAAGGCATCAACATAAGAAAATCGAGATATTATATATGTCATTATATGATTTGGGAGCCTGATATATTTTATAGGGAGAAATGAATTTACCCTTTGAAGCTCCTATATGCTCTTTGTTGATGACCAGATAAAGGGAATGCTGTGACATAATTACAAGTCAACGTCCTTCTATTTGAAATAATTGTGGGCTGTTTAAACCAGCGAATTGGTTATTTTTGAAATGTCATTTGTGTGTACTGTATAAATTGTGTATATTTGTGTTTGTATATATGTTTGGTAAAAATATGTGGTACTAAAAAGAAAAAATAAGCTAAAAGAAATAATAAAGAAATAATAAATAGCTTTAATATTTCTTCTAAGAGTGATTTATGTAGCTTTAGCTTATATAGGAAAACAAGTGTTTTTGATCCATTTGAGATTTATGTCTCTATGACCATGATTTTAGGCTAAGAAAGGACTAAGAGAGGACAATTAGTGGTGTCTTTTCTAGAATTAAGTCAAAAAACATTTACCATAGGCATTGTTTTCGTTATATGCTTTATTCCCAGATGCCTTTGGGTTATTCGGGTTCCCCTGTCTTTAAATAGAACATCTTTAATACTAGTGCACAGCTGCAAGAAATTCCCACCAAAGCATAGATACGTCACACCACGTGGATGTGGCATACGCATGCGCAGAAGAGTTCCAGCGTTTTCGGCGGCCATATTAGGTTACTAAAGTTATTGTTAGTAAAAGCACATAGAAAAGCTTCCCCTAGATACATGAAATGTTGTGTGGGGCAATCATCAGTAATACAAAACATATTGATTAATAGGTTACATATTATTTCGAGAGAATTGAATCTGAGGAAGTCTCTTTACGTATGAAACCTTGCTCCATCACCAGTTACTGTCACAGACTCATGTATGCACTCACAAACTCACACAGACACTTTGGACCAGATATACGACCATTTTTTGCACTTGCAAATGAGAGATTGGCCCGCTTTTGACCGCAAAAAAGGAAAATGGCATTTAGAAATGCCATTTTGCGAGTCACTGTTTTGTAAAATTGCGTTTGTGACTCTCCCTATTAGGAAGGGGCATCCCTTCCTAATAGCAAGACTCACTGCCATGTACTATTGTTTTGCAACCGCATTTACGGCTGCAAAGTACCTGCAGTTTAGAACCTACTTCAAGTAGTTGGTAAACCACTTGCAAATGGGAAGGGATCCTCAGGGGACCCCTTCCCCTTTGTGAATGGGTGCAAAAATATTTGGAAGAGCAGGCAGTTGTTCCGGGGACCACTGCATGACCTTAAAAAATGAAACTGAAAACTTTCTTTTTTTTAATACATCCCGTTTTCCTTTAAGGAAAATGGGCAGCATTAAAAAACAACTGTTTTATTGAAAAAACAGTCACAGACATGGTGGTCTGCTGACCCCAGCAGACCGCCATCCCTGTGAGTGCTAGCCATTACCAATGCGGTCACAAATTGCGCTTGCCTCATGCATATTGATGAGGCATGCAATTTGCGACCCCATTGGGAACTGTAAATAGTGTCTGAGACACTGTTATACATTTTGTTTAGCGAGTCGCAAATTGCGAGTCGGAATTCTGTGCAATTTGTGACTCACTAAACTGAATAGCCATACATCGGGCCCTTAGACACCCATTCACATACCTACTCACACACTTATAAATCCAGTCACATATCCACTCAGATACTCATGCACTCACTCACATATTAATTTAGGTACTCATGCACCCACTTACAGGCTCACTCGTAGAGTGACACACCTATGTGCAGACCCACTCAGAGACTCACGCACCTTCTTAGAGACCCACTCATAGACTTATGTGCACAGTCTCATACCCATTTAGAGACTCTTACACCCACTCACAGACCCACCTGGGCACTCATGTACCCACTTTTAGACCCACTCAGATACTCATGCATCTACTTACAGACTCACTCACCCGACCGGGCCCTGCGGCCCTGCCCCCTGGCCCTTCAGGGGCTAGTAGATACATCTACAGCCCGAGTGCCCTACATCAGCTACGTCCACCAATATCTCCTAGCTGTGGAATTCCAGGACACCCTTTGGAGATGCTTCGCCGATGCACTCACTGTAAGTGTGAATTCACCCCCAAAACTGCCCAAACCAGAGCTGAGGCACAGGAATACTCCATGTTCCTACTTAATTGCAGGTCATTAGTCAAACACTGCACAGAAATATCCTTGTTACTAGACGAACACTCTCCTGATGCTATGTTCCTAACGGAAACATGGCTGAATCAAGATTCTCAGCCAGACCTAGCACAGGCTATAATTCCTGGATACCAGATAGCACGGGTTGATCGACCACTAGGCAGAGGTGGCGGCCTCGCGATTATATACAAAGAGAATTATGTCTGCCGCTGTTTAGCGGACGACATTGAGGACTGTGAAAACCTTTCTTTCTCTATCGAGTTCTCTCCCAATTCCAGTTTCTCTGGCATCCTCATTTATCGTCCTCCGGGTTCCACCGGACAATTCAATACTTCTCTTATGTCAGTGGCTTCACAGCTGGTTGTCTCCCCCTCCAATTTCACCATCTTGGGAGATTTTAACTTTCATTTTGACAACTTGCAAGATCCCACAGCATCAGAGATACTATCCAACCTGGCCTCTATTCAATTAGAGCAACTAGTTCCCTCGGCCACACATGAAAAGGGGCATCCTTTAGATCCTATTTTCAGTAATAGTGACCAGCTCAAAGTAGGCCTGATTAATAAGCTCCCATGGACCGATCACTTCCTGATTGCATTCACCTGGACTGCAAGTAAACCACCCCCCTCCCTGTTTACATCTAGGAAAACCCGAAATTGGTCAAAACTTCCTCTCGACAGCTGGACAAAGACTCTCAGCAACACCAGACCCTCCTTGTCTCACAACCCTACATACAATAACGCCAAATATGAAGACTGGATAACCACCTCTTTGGACCTAAGTCTACCATTATATCCATCTAGATCTAAAAGACATAGCAAGTCAGCCCCATGGTACTCAGAAGACCTGAGAAACCAGAAACGTCTATGCAAGAGACAAGAGAGGAAGTGGCGCATATCCTACGACCAAGCCGAAAAAACTATTTACAGGGAAATGATTAGGGAGTATAAAACGGCCATAAAAAATGCGCAAGCAGCCCACTATACCCATAAAATTACTGAGGCAAAATCAAAACCGAAAGAAATATACCACATAGTAAACTCATTGATAAAACCATCTGCGCCCGCTTCAGACAATAACAATTCAGTGTCCAAATGCAATGACCTGGCTGAATTCTTTTTCCAAAAAGTAAATAAAATTTACTCCTCTTTCCCCAACTCACCCATCGATCAGTCCTCTTATTGCTTGGACTTTGCCCCGGACAGGGATATTGAGCTAAAATCGTTTCCCTTGTTATCTATGGAAACTTTGCAGAAACTAGCCCTACAAATAAAAACAGGTTCTCCTCGCGATCCGGCCCCTCCAGGCCCTCTGGGTCTAGCCAGTGATACTATCTTCCCCATCCTGCTGAAGCTGCTGAATTCCTCTATACTGAGCAAAACAGTACCCGTAACCTGGAAGCACGCTATGGTGCGGGCCCTCCTAAAGAAACCCTCCCTGGACCCAGCTAATGCGGGTAACTATCGTCCTATCTCCTTGCTCCCGTGGGCGTCAAAAATCCTGGAGAAGCACGTCAATACCATTCTGACGACATTTCTCGAGGACAACCACCTCCTTGATGCTTCCCAGACGGGTTTTTGCCCCAAACACGGGACAGAGACTGCCCTTTTAGCTGTGACCGAGGATGCAAGACGGATCTTGGATCGAGGGGGAACAGTGGCAGTGATCCTCCTCGATCTAAGCGCCGCGTTCGACACAGTACATCACAAGATCCTGTTGAACCGTCTTGCCGACCTGGGAATATCTGGAGATGCCCTGTCGTGGCTGGAATCCTTCCTGTCAGACAGAACCTTCCAGGTCTTCGACGGCACAGCTGTATCCTCCAGTAGGCCACTGGGGTGCGGAGTGCCGCAGGGCTCTTCCCTAAGCCCTACGCTCTTCAATGTGTACATGAGGCCGCTGGCTGGGATTGTTCGTCCGCATGGTGTTAATATCATCTCCTATGCGGACGACACCCAGCTGGTGGTCTCCCTTGCACAGAAGAGCGGTCTTCAGACTCCACCTGACCTGGCGGCCTGCCTGAAGGACGTAAAAAGGTGGATGTCAAGCTCATGCTTGAAACTCAATGATGACAAAACGGAGCTTATGCTCCTTGGCCCAGCAGCTCCTTCCACTCTGGAGTTAATCTGGCCCTCAAGCATGGGCTCCCCCCCCTCCCCAAAGATAATATCAAAAGTCTGGGAGTATGGCTTGACAAGTCGCTGAGCCTAAACACTCAAGCCACCAAAGTGTCAGCCACTTGCATTGGCCTTCTCAGGGTAATCAAAAAAATCCTTCCCCTCCTTCCATTCGAGGCCAGACAAATTGTCATACAGGGCCTGATCCAATCACGGCTGGATTTCAACAATGCCCTTTACCTTGGAGCCCCGGACTATACTCTACAAAAACTTCAGCGCACTCAAAACTGTGCTGCCCGGGCGCTCCTGGGAATCCCTCGGAGGACCTCAATAAAATCCGGCCTCAAAACTTTGCACTGGCTGCCTGTCAGGGATAGAGTAAAGTTTAAGGCTCTCTGCATCGCCCACCAGACTTTCTGGAGAATGGGCCCAGAAATCAACTCTTCCCTGATTTCCCCATACCAACCCAATAAAACTCTACGCTCCTCAACTGCTACTCTTGCCACAATCCCTCGAATATTTAGATCCAGAGCAGGAGGACGCTCATTCTCATACAACATTGCCAAACTGTGGAATACTCTCCCGCTGCAGATGCGAAACAACACAAACCTCACCAGCTTCAGGAAACAGCTCAAAACCCTCCTGTTTAACAACTAACAGCCTTAGTGGCCAGGTTTGTTAGGTTTAGCTCCAGCGCCTGGACGCCTCAGGGCAACTGCAGCGCTATATAAACCCAATTTTCATTTCATTTCATTTCACTCGGAGAGCCATACACCCAAATACAGAACAACTCAGAGACTTATGCACCCACTTACTGACTCACTCACACGCTCACATATGTACTCACAGATCTACTGAGACACTCACACACCCACTGACAAGCCCACTGAGACACTCATATACCCACTCATAGGTTACAGGAATGTTATAGGGGCCGATTCACAGAACTAACTTAAGACAAAATCCTAAACTTACTACTTTTGGTATTCACAGAAGTTAGGATTATGTCTTAAATTTGTCTTAAGACAGACTTAAGACAAAATCCTAACTTAAGTCTGTCTTAAATCTGTCTTAAGTTTGTCTTAAGACAAACTTAAGACAAAATCCTAACTTCTGTGAATACCAAAAGTAGTACGTTTAGGATTTTGTCTTAAGTTAGTTCTGTGAATCGGGCCCATAGTTAGGAAATTGATTTTGAAAAACCATAACATTTTGTTGAAAAAAAGGTTACAGGGACAATGTAGTTAAAAAATAGAATTAAAAAACCTTTGAAATTCACTGAAAAACCAAAGTTTACAGGGACATTATGGTTAGACTGACATTTCCCTCATACAAAACCAGAGATATTCAACAGTTATGGTTATCTTGGCTAACTAAAACTCGCCCCCACAGTGCACTGATTATGACCTTACATATTACATCACTCATGACATGGTTAGTGGCATCACTGACGAAGTTTCAAATGACATCACTGATAACTAACCCCGGGCCGAGCTGGTGTAGTACCACTATGCGGAGTTCCATGAAGTTGGAAAGAAACTTTGTGGAACTCCGCTCCGCTCCAATCCACCCTCGTAAGGCATACAATGTAGGGGTTTCCATGGACGAGGATGGCGAGGACGATGAAGGAGAGAGAGACCATGGCGAGGAGAAGGCAGCCACTGCAGGTAAGTGACTTTTTGTGATAATAATTACATTAGGGAGGGTGGCAGGGTCGGCTACCTCCGCTCCACCATAGAGTCGGAGTTTTGCCTGAACTCCGCATTCTCAATGAGCGTGGAGTAGGCAAACCTCCGTAAACTCCACTGGCAGAGCAGAGTTACCCGCCCGGGCTTACTGAAAATATCACTAATGACATCATCGAAAAAATCACGAATCCATCCACTCACACTCACATAGAACCTTTCATAGACTCACTCACACACAACCATTCACAAACCCATTCACATACCCATACCAGTACTTACACACCCACTCACTGATTCGTACATTTATACATAAATCCACTTACCCACACAGCCATGCATACACCCACTCAGTCACTAATACAGCCACTGACATATCCACTCATACACCCATATATCCACTCACACACTGAGTCAGTCACCCATAGAGCTGCTTACACACTTACTCACTCAACTATACCGTTACCAACACAGCCACTTAATCACCCAAACAGCTACACACACACCCACTTACTTACTCATACAGATGCTAACACATACTCACTCACCTATACAGTTAGTGACACAACCACCCATACAGCCACTCTTACATTCACTCACTCACCCATACAGTCACTCGCATACCCCATCACTCATATATACTGCCTTTCACATACCTAGCTTGTCACCCATATACTACTGACAGATCCACTCACTCACCACACAACCATACATATACTCACTCATCCATACAGCATCTCACACACACACGCACTAACCCACACAGCCACTGACTCACCCATTCATTCATCCATACAACAAGTCACACATGGCATCACCCACCCAGACAGACACTCATACACCCATACAGGTATTCAGACAACAATCCCTCACCCATACAGTCACTCACAAACCAACTCACACACCCATACAGCCACTTACACACCAACATAAAGACTCTTACAGACATTCACACAACCAGTCACTCACCCATACATTCACACCCCCACTGAATCATCCATACAGGAACTAATACACCCAGAATCACCAATACACCTTCGTATATATATTTAACACTCATAAACCTTTTAAAAGCAGTCACTGGATGATGTTATCAGTGAGTTCATTTGAGATGTCACCAGTGATGTCACTAACCATTTCATGAGTGATGTAATATGTGAGGTCATTAGCAGTGCATTGCCGGTGTGGGAGTCATAGTTAACTCAGCTAACTATAACTGCTGAATTTCTCCGGTTTTGTACAAATGAAATATCAGCCAAACTATAACGTCTCTATAACCTTTGTTTTTTCAGATCAATGCGCTCCAGCGTTTATAAATCACAATCATTCCGCGACTCTCCTCTCACAAAAGATGGCACTCCAAGTCAGGTTGCAAATATTTTAATTATAGCGGAGCAAAACTTTGTATAGCATCAGATGCATTTCGGCTTACACAGCCTTTATCATAACCTAGACAGCATATTTATATCTTTTCTTCCCCATCACCTGCCAACAGGAGCGTCTCTTGGACATTTTAAAAGCACTATCCAACCATGTGCGCTCTAATTTACTTTACAGCAGTTGATAAAGGCATTGGAGCCGAACACACATCTTGCTAGAATAATCTGTGGATTTGGAATTGAAAAGAGTGCTCTTGTGTTCCAGTATGGTTTCCCTTCACTAGAAAGATTAATTGATATATTAATTTATATTTATATAGCCAGTAGGTATATATAGTTAGGACCTAGCTACCATAGGAAATCCGTAACATTCTATTGGGTATAACTTTGGCGCCGGTTGAGGAATTTGCGTGTAATTTTCCAAAATTTTGGCCAGCTCCGCTTCGCTCCTTCCCTGAAAGTTTCAGGGGGATTCGTGAAGTGGGGGATGAGAAAAAAGGGGGGTCCCAAAACGCGTTTTCCCCATGCAATTTTCCATAGGACGTTCTGACAAGGCTACAGCCGGAACCGCTGAATGGAATTACACCAAACTTTGCAAAATTGTAGGGACTGGTACGCAGATACGCCTTTGCTATATTTGGTGAAAATTGCTCCAGTGGTTTTTTCGAAAATTAACTTCAAAAACACATATATATCTATAGGCGCGCTCCGAGCGCTTATCGGTACGCGTATCAATAAGCACACCCGGGGCGCCACGGGAGTGCGCGAGCGGAAAGCTGATTGGCTCTCGAATATCTGACAACATTCGAAACAGTCCGGAGAGTCCGCCATCTTGTGTCTCGGTAGAATCGAGACACAAGAGGTGAAAATAAAAAGGGGGACATTATTAAAAGGGGGCAGGGTAGACACCCCCTGACCCCCTAGGTTTTCTGAGGGGGTCCTAGAAGGACCCTGAAGGGCAAAAAAACTTTTTTTTTTGTTGAAATTTTCGAGGGGTAAGCGCTTGGTGCGTTCCCATGTACGCTTACAGGTACGCGTACCCTGAGCGTACCACGGGGAAAACCAGAAAAAAAATATTTTTCGGAATGGGGGTCCTTGTGGGACCACCTGAGCAGGCCTAGGGTGTCAGGGGGCTTCTACACTGCCCCCTTTGCGTGTTTTGCACCTTTGTTTCACTGCTTTCTTGTGCCTTGGTTCTACCGAGGCACAAGATGGCTGCCAACACTTCCTGGTTTAGAGTGTTGACAGACAGTGGCAGCCAATCAGCATGCCTTTCACAGGAAAGCAGAATGCTCATTGGCTGTCAATACTTCTAACCAGGAAGTGTTGGCATTCATCTTGTGCTAGGTAGACCGAGGCACAAAAGAAGCAGAAAAACAAACGTGTAGAATGCAAAAAGGGTGCAGGGTAGAAAGAACCTGACCCTCTGAATACGTGCCTCCGGCCCAGGTGTCTCTCATTTAATGCTACTCATGCCGGAGGCACGTATTCATTTCCAGCGTGGCCTCTGAGGAAGAAAGGGATGAACTTTCGAAACGCGTAAGGCTAAACACGCGGAATTGGCTGTTTGAACATAACGGCAGACAGGAGCCTGCACATACCCATGAATAAAGGTTTGCCACCTTCTGTTGTTGTTTGGGTGCTGTTCAACTGTGGGCAAAGCGGAGCTATGATACACGCAGGCAGATATTGCGGGTCATGTGTCTAATTCATCCAATCACGTACTCAATCTGATAGCACGTGATTGGCCAATGGAACGCCCTGCGGTTCCCTTGGTAACGCAATACCTCAGCTGTAAACAAAATACGTGCTATCAGATTGAGTACGTGATTGGATGAATTAGACACATGACCCGCAATATCTGCCGGCGTGTGTCAGCTCATAATACTACTTTCATGGGCAATACCCTTCGTATCAACTTCTTATATACACAAGATATGATACCAGTCCAGGTCGACGTATAATATTAATTACCAATGTTTATGTTGTCTGACTTTACAATCATGTGAATTTTGCACATTTACATTAATTTTGATTATTTTTGGTTAACATACCGGGTAATTGATTTATGACATGATTACGGGGGAAAATCTGAACAATTGCCATTATTGTTACTTTGTCAGACCCACTCTAAAATGGCGCCTTTAGTACTGTGTTTAGGCGTGTGAGTCCATCATTGATGTTCATTGTGGACACACGGTAAAAACAGCAAATGTTGTGAGCATTATTGTGTGAACAAGCACTCACGGAGTGCGAAACGCGTCACGTAGGGCTTATGGCGTGAATAAACCCTACTTGTTTGACAGACCTGCAATTCTGGTGTGGATTATTGCTGTACCTGAGTGCGCGCTTGGAACGCCGTTTTGTATTTCATATTGAGCACCGGATACCTCACCGGCAGCGCGCCACCCCACTGGACGAGGGATACCCCACTGAGGTGATCTTTGGATTAATATATATATAATAGAATCATATCAGAACTATGGGAGACAGATGGTCGTGGCTATGACAGTATGGAGGATGGAACAAACGAAATAGATCAATTGGGGGAATAGAACCTCATTAAACACCAAGTTCAGGCCTCCTTCCACATTTTGCCCCATTCTCCCACGAGACAATCTTGACATCTTTCATGAGAATGTGGTATCTGATTTGAAAGATCTACAAAGAAATGTAGGTAAGACCAAAAAGCATTTTGATAGCCGATCACTGCAGTACTCCGCACTCACCAACAGATTGAGGAAAGAAAAGGATCTAGTGGTGAGAATGAGTGACAAGGGTGGTAACGTGGTTCTGATGACCAAGGCTAATTATGATAAGGAAGCCTATATCCAGCTGAATGATCGGACATGTTACGAGCGCATCCATGCTCGTGTTTTGACTAATATCAAGGAGGAATACCATCGTAAATTAGCCAAATGGAGATCCACCAAATTGATTTCGGAAGCAGAATATAAGTATCTAAAAGTCGATAATCCTATAACACCGATTCTGTACTTTATACCAAAAGTACACAAGGACCCTCTGAACCCACCGGGTAGACCTATTATATCTGCCAGAGGGAGTCTCCTGGAGCACACATCTGTATATATTGATTACTATCTGCAAGGCTATGTACATCACTTGGGCTCATATGTACAAGATACAGGGGACTTTTTCACTAAAATTCAGGATATTGAATTGTCTGCAGGGGATTGGCTGATAGCTCTGGATGTCACAGCATTATACACGAGCATAACACACAGGGATGGCCTCAATACAGTTCGTTATTATTTGTCAAGAAGGGGTCCAGAGTTTGAAGAACATAACACTATGCTCCTTGATATGTTGGAATTTTGTTTGGTCAATAATATCTTTTTGTTTAACCAACAAGCATACCGCCAATTGCAGGGAGTAGCCATGGGGGCCAGCTTCTCCCCAAGCTTCGCATGTCTCCACATGGGAGCTTGGGAGGATTTGGTCCTTGGCCTATCAGCACTGCATACATAATAATCTGGTGGCGTGGTTCCGCTTCATCGACGACCTGCTGGTCGTGTGGAGAGGAAGCCATGAAGGAGCACTTGAGTTCATTGATCAAATCAACAACAATGATCTCAACTTGAAATTTACTGCGACCCTCAGCCAAGATAAAGTTACATTCCTTGACACAGAACTATATGTCAACGGCAGTAAATTGGAATCCAGATTGTACTGCAAGGCTACGGCTGGCAACAGCATCTTACATGCTGCCAGTTCGCACCCAGCACATTTGATCTCCAGTATCCCTTACGGGGAAATGCTGCGTCTAAGACGAATTTGCAGCAATCCCGAGGATTTGGAACGGGCACAAAAAGAGAGCGAATCTCGCTTTCTTGAAAGGGGTTACTCGGTCCAAGTAATTAAGAGTGCCATACAAAAATCCATGGTCTTATCTAGAGAGGAACTCTTAGTTAAGAAGTCTGAACGCCAAATGATATCTCTGGATAATATACAGGGTGAGGGAAAGCCAGAGGCGAACTGTTTCAGAATAATAACTGGGTTCAATAGACAGCACAAACAGATTCGCAAAATATGTGACAAACACTGGCCTATCGTTACCAAGGACAATGTTATAGGCAAAGACCTCCCCAAGAGAGTATCACTCACTTTTAGCAAAGCACCATCTATGCGAGACCACATTATGGTAACTAACTCAGAGCCCTTTGTAAAGTCCTCATGGTGGCAGGAAAACAATGTTTTTTACAAGTGCAAAACTTGTAAAGCCTGCCAACATGGAATTAACACCAGGAGTTACAGAGACGGTTTCACTGACACGCAACACCCAATAAATCAAGTTCTAACATGTAAATCAGAATTTGCGGTGTACGTTTTACAGTGTCCCTGTGAAAAGAAATATGTGGGCAGCACTAAGCATGCTGTCCACAGGAGAATCCTCCAGCACCTCCGTGCTATCAGCAATGGTGACAACACCTATCCGGTGTCTCGCCACTTTAGGGAATGTCACCAGAGCGACAATACTAATCTCAAGTATTGGGTGATTGACGCGATTAGCAACAGCAGAAGGGGAGGTGACAGGGAAAACAAGCTGAGGAGACTTGAAACCAAGTACATTTTATTACTCAACACCAAGACCCCAATAGGCCTTAACATCACGCAGGATCTTTACACTTGCTTGCCCTGACCCTTTGTCTGTCTATTTATGTCTCCTCTTCATGGTAGTTGTGCTGGAGGGTAACCCGGCTGGGTGAAACTCGTGCAGGTACCATGAATTGGCTGCAACAGAATAAATAGTCCGAAAATCTGACCGATTACAGCTGCTGCTTTTAGATAAACCATCAACAATGATTTTATACATTCACTAAGCACTTGTCAACATTGTTTAGTTTATTATTTTGGTTATGGTAATCACTATTTTTCTACGGTAGCATGTACTATGGTTTTAATACTTTCTCTAAATGATTTGCAATAAGGTAGAAGACACGGTATGTAAATTGTATCTAACTTTGATATGCAGTAATTGATCAAAGACCAATATGAGTGGGGTTGCACAGTTACACCATATTATGACGGGTTCTGATCACAGAATATGAGGTCTGGGTTTCAGCAGCAATACTGAGCCCTAAGAGGAGAAAGATTAGCATGTTTTGCACATATTTATTGTAAATATAATGATTGTCATTTTGCATCAAATTTGCACATTTTGCGATATTTGCACATATTTGAATTGACTAAAATGTACAATTATGCACTTGCACTTTATTCTACGTATTTCTCCTTTGTCCTCATCTTGTCATTTTCATGTATTTCACAGTGATTGTTGTTGCCATTATCAATTCATTCATATTGGCATCCAGTTGTGTATATCTATGACGCTGGTTCTACTCAGGGTATTTTACCATTATACAATTTATTTCAAAAAAGTGAACGCTACCATTCAGTAGTTGAAAGTATATATTTTCTATGTCCATGCTAATGAATGCACAGGTGTATCTCATTTTTTACGGTCACTAGCACTTTAAAAGGGCTGTCCCACTATCAAAACGTTGTCATGTGAACAAGGCTCAGTTGAGCCGAAACGTCTTTGACAGTACCTCTGCAATAAAAAAGCAAGAGCCCATCTGGTCTGTGTCCGAGTTTCCTTTGCTGGCTGGCGAGATTCGTTGCAGCGCAATCAGAAAGCGGTATACGTAATATATATATATATATATATATATATATATATATATATATATATATATATATATATATATATATATATATATATATATATATATATATATATATATATATATATATATATATATATATATCCATACTAATAATATAAAGAGAGAGCCCAAACCTTTGAGGCGGGTAATCTCAGGAACCACAGCACCAATCATAAAACCCAATACAGCGTTGGAAAGGGCAGTTGCAGCAGAAGGACATAGGCTATACAGACGCCCGCCATATACATTTAAAGCGTAAAAGAACCATGGCAGCAAAGTAGTCCCTTGTGGGCGTGTCTGCGTTGTGCTGTGGGCGTGTGCTGGGGGTGTGTGCTGGGGGCGTGACAAACACTGGGGGCGTGTGGTACGTTCCACCCTTCATGCCATGTCTCATATTGTGTGCTAATCCCACTCTGCTCCCTTTAAATACCCCTGCACCCCATGATCATAACCCACCCTTACTCCTTAAAATACCCCAACACCCTTAAACACTAACCCATCTTAACCCTATGAATATACCCTGTACCCCAAAACCCAAACCTATCCCTAAACCCTAAAAATACCCCTATACCCCAAAACCCAAACCTAGCCCTGAACCCTATAAATACCCCTGTACCTCAAAGCCAGGTAAGCCTCTCTTTACCTCCTGGGAACGCGGTTAACTAGAGAACTCCTGCACATATAGAGTTCTTCCGCTAATGTTTACACTGTAATCCCCAGCAACCACGAGGACCCATCAGGAAGGACACTTCCCTCGCCCCCAAAAACGAAAGATAACAGACTCCCCGCCTAAACGGCTACACTACACGTAGCCAGGTAAGCTTCTCTCCTCCCTGCAGTAACTTTTAGCGACCCACTCGGAGCCACAGACTAACTGCAACACTTAATTATCTCACAGCATCTGATGTTGCGAACCGGTAGGAAATACCTCTCCTCCGGTCAGAAGAATTATCCCAACCCAAGGCGACTGCATTCAGTAGCGCCAGGTAAGCTCTGACCCCTCAGTGCAATTCCGAGTAGGACACTGCACACCCGTGGCTGCACTACTAATGGTAATTCCTTTTACATAGCAGCACCAAGCTTCCTGCACCGGGAGTAATATCTTGAGCCACCATACCCTCAACTCCGGGTCCTGAAAGGTAAATTCCTGCCCTCAATGGACCGGTGACTGCCCATAGACACTGTCTCTCTCCCAACCAAACCACTTCACTCGCTGAATCACTTCATCACTGAGCACGCACGACGCAACAAAGGTTTCCCCATTTCATTACGGACACAGCATGTGTTTCGCACGATTGTCAATGAATGACACCTATGTCACTGCGCCGTGTTTTACACTTTTTCACTTGTAAATACGGTTTAAATATCACGGTCACACTAGTCAAAAACCGGCGAGTTCAAATGATAGAATGGCCTTTTTAACTTGTACCTGTGCCTTGTCGAGTGTTAATTTTCCTTGAAAAACTCCTTTGGTTTAGGCTTATGCCTTAAAATTGTTCTTATTTTTTTCCCCCCCTTTTTTACAGGCTCTCGTAATTTAATGCAGGCATTAATTGTAAAATTGTCCTGATGATGATCCCAGTGTATTATGAGCCCTTAGGGATCGAAACGTCGACGCAATATGCAGTGTAGCATATGATTTAATATGTATATTTGAAATTGTTGACACTGCAGGGTGAATTTGTTGAAACTGCATTTACTGAAATTGCAAGTCACCTTCTGGCTCAAAAACTTTTCGCTTGCCTGAAAAACTTCTTCCTTTTTCTATCTCCCTGTTCTTGATTTGTTTCTTCTAACCTTTTGGGATAGGTACAGGATTGTACCCTATCTTGCTACTAACCTTGGCCCCTCTCTGGGCCAACACGATTCTACATTATTCCTTAAATAAACTTACGTCCGGCTGGGCGTTTCTAAAAATATAGCACTGATTGTAGTCTATATTGTTATTCTCCTGTCATATTTTAAATCCTTAGGACCCCTGTTCTTTAAAATAAGTTAAGTAACCCATGGTCCGAAGGCCCCTTATTGGGTTCCCTTGTGTCCTAAAACGATTTGAACGCAAACGCTGGTTTGCAAGGTCTCCAATCTTGTCCAAACTAACTAGTTTGGGTCCCCTAGTACCTAGTACTCTCTCTTACCCCACTGTTTCTATACTTATCCCACACGGGCGATTCCCATCTTCCCTTCTTTCCCCCCTTCTCCTCATTGCCTCGACAAGGCTACTATGTCAAACCATGCCCCGCTATACACAGATGACTATTTAAAACATTTATGCTCTGGACCGTCACTACTTTCCGACAATGCAGACATCTCCAACCAAGTTAATAACTCGCTTCCAGAACAGCTTGAAAAACTGAGGAAAAAGCAAGTCCGCCTACAATTAATGATTTTGATGTTAACTGACTATCTTAAGGCGGAGGTTATCCCCTTGGGCTTGCAAGTCCGGAATGTACCAGGTATTTTCACGGACAATCCGAAATATATAACAGGATTTAGTTACATAGGGACTACCTGCTCTCGCCATTGGCTGGCACTAGGGATAGACACAGCCTCTGAAACCCTAAAATCACTGGAGACAGAAATTGCAGAAATTCTGAAACAACTTGAGGCCCCTGACAATATTGCCGATAGCAAGAAATTAATAGAACAGGTAGATAAAACGGTAGCAGAGTTCTATAGGATTGAGCAAAATAAAAAATCAAATAAAGTTAAAAAAGACATAAAATCCTATAACATTGAAACAACATATCCTTATTTACAAAAGGATTTTTATACCACTAAGGCATACAGCAACCCCCAACAAAATAGACCTTGGGGGAGGTTTAACAGGAGACAGAACTTGGTTGGCTTCTCCGACACCTCAGCCGAATCGTCTGACAATTCAGACGCTGGCGAAGGATCAAGTACATCGAGACGTGGTGGAGCACATCAGAATTCTAATTCTTTTTTAGCCAGAGGCCAGCAAGAACCACCACAGCGAGGGAAAGTCAAAAAACCCCAGAGATGGGTAAACCCACCAGGGGAAAGGAGGACCAGGAACAACTACTACCAGTGGTAATACAGCCTAGCCCCACAATAGACACCATTCCTATCTTCAACCTTTCCACTCATGTGTTGGCACAAGACGAACTTTCCCTTTTGAAAAAAGGTCTCACTTTTGTCCCAACTGTGGCCACGAACTTTATGGAACTACACACCGAACTCCTGAAATTCTTTAGACGAGTACGCCTAAAAGCATTCTTCCAAATTCACCCCTCTCCCGAGATAAATGCCCAAACCCCCTTCCGGCCACCATCTACCTTTTTACCATCGGCCAATATGATCCCTCCAGAGGTCACCACATTCGAGAAATTAGTCCTCAAAGATCTCTCGAACATGAAAGGACAAAAAAAGTTTATACCATACAATATCACTCTTAAAGAGAAAGAGTCCATTGTCTCCCTAAAAAATAATGACTCCATCGTGATAAAAAGTGCCGATAAAGGGGGTGGCATTGTTATACAGGAGTTGGACTCCTACACAGCTGAAATCCAGAGACAGCTAGGAAACAAAGATCACTACCTTAGACTTGCATCCAACCCAACTAAAGGTATCCAAGAAATAATACTGAAAATAACAACTGAGGCAGTACTAGAAGGCTTTCTGACTAAAAAGGAATTTAATTACCTAAATGTAAAAAGCCCAAGATTACCGGTAATATACACCTTGCCAAAGATTCACAAAAATCTGAATGCCCCCCCTGGCCGCCCAATTGTGTCAGCTTGTGGCTCAATATTGGAGCCCCTAGGAGCTTATGTCGACTTTTTTATCAAAGAATTTGTTCCCCACACATTTTGCTATGTACGCGACTCCATGTCCATGATCAATCTGATTGAACACCATCCCTTCAATCCAATCACTGATACGCTTTGCACCATGGATGTGGAGTCCTTGTACACGAATATCCCGCAAACAGCAGCCCTACTTGTTATACAGAGAACCTTAGACAACCGCCCTCGTCCTCATGCCATTCCAACATCCTTTATTTGTAAGCTTCTGGAAGTTTGTCTGACCAAAAATTTCTTCACCTTTCAAGGCCTATTTTACCAACAAATCAAGGGGACCTCCATGGGGGCTATTTTCGCCCCAAACCTGGCCATACTGTTCATGGACGAGTTGGAGAGACAGACAATTCTTGTGCCCTCCAACCCCTTTTTCTCCGGTGTCATTATGTGTGCGAAGGTACATCGATGACATCTTCATGTTATGGAGATTAGATATCGGTGCATTGTCCCACTTCTTACATTGGATGAACAACAACTGCCTGGGTCTCCAATTCACCCTCACCTCTGACAAGAACTCCATTAATTTCCTTGATCTGACAATACTGCATCAGGACGGTGAGCTGTTCACAAAACTCTACAGAAAGCCCACAGAGAGAAATACTCTGCTAGAATACTCAATTAACCATCCAAGGGCATTGAGGGACTCCTTACCTTTCTCCCAATTTTTACGAATTAGGCGAAATTGCTCTCACAAGGAGGATTACTTCCGTGAAAGCACCACCTTGGCGATCAAGCTAAAAAATAGGGGATACCCAAGAAAGATTGTCAAAAACGCTCTCAAAAGAGCGTGGTATCGCCCCCGTGAGACACTCCTTGTCCCTAACCAAAAGATAAAGCAGGACAAAATAGCCTGTGTGACAACATTCTCTCCCATCTCCAATGGTGTGAGAAAAATGATTCTGAAGCACTGGCCAGTAATTAATGCAGGGATCTTGGATTTGGAACGCCCTTTGTTTGCATTCAAAAAGAGTAAGAATCTGAAGGACCACCTGGTCCGGGCAGCTCTTCCAAGCCCTACCAACTCTTCCACTCTTGAATGCGCTTGGGGTCTGTCCCCCACAGTTGGACACGTGAAATGTGGTGGATGTACAGTCTGTAATTTCACAATTGAAGGAAAAAGTTTTGTATTTGATAACGTCACCTTTAAATGCAACACACTCACAAATTGTAATACCACCAACGTAATTTATTTGATCCAATGTCCATGTAAGAAAAATTATGTGGGACAGACATCTCAGAAAATCAAGACCAGGATATGCCAACACAGGAGCCGCATCAGGTGTCGAACACCAAACGCCCCATTGGTGGAACATTTCCAGGAATTCAATCATAATGAGGATGACATTCGTTGGACTGTCTTGAAGTCACTGAAGCTTCCACCAAGAGGGGGAAGCATGCCCCACCTATTGAATAAAGAAGAGCTAAAATGCACAATATTTCTAGACTCTATCCGCAAGGGACTTAATCGCACGGAGGACTGGACATCACTCCTCTAAGTGTCTTTATGCAGCTCCAAACATTCAGATAAACATTGTACCTAATGTGTTTTCTCTGAAATAATACGGTGTGAAAACTTTGAAAATTTGAAAACACTGATGATTTAATTCTGTCAATTCAGATGTGTATGAATGTAGAGCATGGCTGGCCTGCACTACTCGCTTTATGTGCACAATTTTAATTCACTTAAGTCACCCCTCACGCCTTAATATAAATGGCAAAACAATTCACGGCCCCGCTCACGAATGTAACACCACCTATATGAAAGTGCCCAACTTACATTCCATATGGGTTATATGTTCACGCAACTCCCGGAATTACAGGCCCAAGCATTGCCCCTAAGACAGTATTGGCTACTCGGCCAAATTGACCATTACAAGATGTCTGCCAAAATACTAGTTACTTGGAACTAGTCCTTCGTTCATTTTCATTATCTTGCCCCATAAGCTTAGCCCACAAGCATTCTCAGCACAGCGGACCTGCGCTGCCAGTGAAGGGGGTAGAAGTCGATCGAGCTTCACCCGCCCCGCCGCCGCTTCAATCAAGAAGCAAGGTAAGCCCACTTTGAAAACGCTGCTATCCCGAGTACTCCGTCAATTACGGAGTTCGTCCCCTTACTTCCTTAATTTGTATTCCCCAGCAACCTCGTGGACGAAATTGATTTTCATCCTAACGAAGGGAACCAACTCTTCCCCCGTTCGGCTACATCAAGCATAGCCAGGTAAGCCTCTCTTTACCTCCTGGGAACGCGGTTAACTAGAGAACTCCTGCACATATAGAGTTCTTCCGCTAATGTTTACACTGTAATCCCCAGCAACCACGAGGACCCATCAGGAAGGACACTTCCCTCGCCTCCAAAAACGAAAGATAACAGACTCCCCGCCTAAACGGCTACACTACACGTAGCCAGGTAAGCTTCTCTCCTCCCTGCAGTAACTTTTAGCGACCCACTCGGAGCCCCAGACTAACGGCAACACTTAATTATCTCACAGCATCTGATGTTGCGAACCGGTAGGAAATACCTCTCCTCCGGTCAGAAGAATTATCCCAACCCAAGGCAACTGCATTCAGTAGCGCCAGGTAAGCTCTGACCCCTCAGTGCAATTCCGAGTAGGACACTGCACACCCGTGGCTGCACTACTAATGGTAATTCCTTTTACCTAGCAGCACCAAGCTTCCTGCACCGGGAGTAATATCTTGAGCCACCATACCCTCAACTCCGGGTCCTGAAAGGTAAATTCCTGCCCTCAATGGACCGGTGACTGCCCATAGACACTGTCTCTCTCCCAAGCAAACCACTTCACTCGCTGAATCACTTCATCACTGAGCACGCACGACGCAACAAAGGTTTCCCCATTTCATTACGGACACAGCATGTGTTTCGCACAATTGTCAATGAATGACACCTATGTCACTGCGCCGTGTTTTACACTTTTTCACTTGTAAATACTGTTTAAATATCACGGTCACACTAGTCAAAAACCGGCGAGTTCAAATGATAGAATGGCCTTTTTAACTTGTACCTGTGCCTTGTCGAGTGTTAATTTTCCTTGAAAAACTCCTTTGGTTTAGGCTTATGCCTTAAAATTGTTCTTATTTTTTTCCCCCCCTTTTTTACAGGCTCTCGTAATTTAATGCAGGCATTAATTGTAAAATTGTCCTGATGATGATCCCAGTGTATTATGAGCCCTTAGGGATCGAAACGTCGACTCAATATGCAGTGTAGCATATGATTTAATATGTATATTTGAAATTGTTGACACTGCAGGGTGAATTTGTTGAAACTGCATTTACTGTAATTGCAAGTCACCTTCTGGCTCAAAAACATTTCGCTTGCCTGAAAAACTTCTTCCTTTTTCTATCTCCCTGTTCTTGATTTGTTTCTTCTAACCTTTTGGGATAGGTACAGGATTGTACCCTATCTTGCTACTAACCTTGGCCCCTCTCTGGGCCAACACGATTCTACATTATTCCTTAAATAAACTTACGTCCGGCTGGGCGTTTCTAAAAATATAGCACTGATTGTAGTCTATATTGTTATTCTCCTGTCATATTTTAAATCCTTAGGACCCCTGTTCTTTAAAATAAGTTAAGTAACCCATGGTCCGAAGGCCCCTTATTGGGTTCCCTTGTGTCCTAAAACATTTTGTTTCTGAGCAGCCCCTGAAAATTTGGGGGGGGTTCGTCAAGGGGGGGCCGAGAAAAAAGGGGGGTCCCAAAACGCGTTTTTCCCATGTTAATTTCCATAGGGCGGTTGGCCTCACTTTTAGCTCGAACGGCTGAATGGATTTGCACGAAACTTGGCAATATTGTAGGGACTGTTAGCCCGATGTGCCTTTGCTAGGTCTCAATATATGTGCTCCAGTGGATTTTGAGAAATTAATGTTAAAAAAAAGTGATGTCATCAGTGATGTCACTGACCATGTCATGAATGATGTAATATGTGACATCATTAGCAGTGGATTGCGGGTGCGCGATATATAGTTAGTGTAACTAACTATATATGGAATTTCAATGGTTTTGTGCAAATAAAATAAGGTTTTGTAAATGCTAATCCCTAACTATATATGGTCTATAACCTATGTTTTTTTCAGTGAATTTTCAAGGTTTTGTAAATGCAAATTCCTAACTATATATGGTCTATAACCTATGGTTTTTTCAGTGAATATATATATACATATATTATCTACTGGTGGTCGGCAATAGATAGTTATAGTTAGGACCTAGATTCCTAGGAAAAGTGTTTTTTTGTTTTCCCAATACCTTTGGCGCCGGATGACGAATCTTCGCGAAATTTTCAAAACTCGTGGGGCGCTCCGGTCAGCTCCTGTCTGAAAAGTTTCGGGGTGATTCGTCAAGCAGGGGCCGAAAAAGGGGGTTCCAAAACTTGTTTTCTCCATGTTATTTTTGATAGAAAACACTAGACACAGCTACAGCCCCAACTGCTGAACGGAATTACACCAAATTTGGGAAAAAAGTAGCCCTTGTTTCAGAAAGAACTCTTTTTGTTAAATGGTGTAAATCCGTTAAGTACTTTCTAAGAAATTAAAAAAAAGTGGTCTGAAAATCAATTTCCCATAGGAAACTTTAGACACATCTACAGCTCGAAATGCTGAACGGAATAACACCACATTTGGCAAAAAAGGTAGTGCTTGGTTCAGAAAGCGTACTTTTTTTTAAAATGGTGTAAATCAGTTCAGTCGTTTTTGAGATATTAAAGGAAAAAAATCTTTAGATATCTGGGCGGGACCAAACTACAGAAGCGCAAGCTTGGCTCTAATTGGCTGCCAACACATCAATCCAGGAAGTGTTGGCAGCCATCTACGTGCAATGCTTTTAGGCCTCGCCTAGCGATGCAGCGCATGTGCTGCTCATACGCAAACACCCAACAAAGGGGGTTGGAGCACATCGCTTAACACGTCACAGCTGAATTACCTCTTTGCATCATGGTTGATGAGGTTCAGTGTTATTCGCTCAATACACAGTTTTCATAGTTCATTGGCCAGTGCCAGTGTTCTCTTCAGGCGTATCACTAGACACGTGTTTCAAGATTCCTCTTTCATCAGTAGGGAAAGTATTCATAGGTCGCCATACGTGCTGCCGCAATTTTCTCAGGAATAGTGCCACTCTCAGCACGCAAGTGCCCCTGAGCTCAACAGCTCGTGGCTCACGAGAGCCATTTTAAACAGTCAACAAAGGGGGTTGGAGCACATCGCTTAACACGTCACAGCTGAATTACCTCTTTGCATCATGGTTGATGTGGTTCAGTGTTATTTGCTCAATACACAGTTCTCATAGTTCATTGGCTAGTGCCAGTGTTCTTTTCAAGCGTATCCCTAGACACGTGTTTCAAGATTCCTCTTTCATCAGTAGGGAAAGTATTCATAGGTCGCCAGACATGCTGCAGCAATTTTCTCAGGAATAGTGCCACTCTCAGCACGCAAGTGCCCCTGAGCTCGTCAGCTCGCGGCTCACGAGAGCCATTTTAAACAGTCAACAAAGGGGGTTGGAGCACATCGCTTAACACGTCACAGTTGAATTACCTCTTTGCATCATGGTTGATGTGGTTCAGTGTTATTCGCTCAATGCGCAGTTCTCATAGTTCATTGGCCAGTGCCAGTGTTCTCTTCAAGCGTATCCCTAGACACGTTTTTCAAGATTCCTCTTTCATCAGTAGGGAAAGTATTCATAGGTCACCAGACGTGTTGCCGCAATTTTATCGGGAATAGTGCCACTCTCAGCACGCAAGTGCCCCTGAGCTCGTCAGCTCGCGGCTCACGAGAGCCATTTCAAACAGTCAACAAAGGGGGTTGGAGCACATCGCTTAACGCGTCACAGCTGAATTACCTATTTGCATCGTGGTTGATGTGGTTCAGTGTTATTCGCTCAATACACAGTTCTCATAGTTCATTGGCCAGTGCCAGTGTTCTCTTCAAGCGTATCCCTAGACACGTGTTTCAAGATTCCTCTTTCATCAGTAGGGAAAGTATTCATAGGTCACCAGACGTGTTGCCGCAATTTTCTCGGGAATAGTGCCACTCTCAGCACGCAAGTGCCCCTGAGCTCGTCAGCTCGCGGCTCACGAGAGCCATTTTAAACAGTCAACAAAAGGGGTTGGAGCACATCGCTTAACGCGTCACAGCTGAATTACCTATTTGCATCATGGTTGATGTGGTTCAGTGTTATTCGCTCAATACACAGTTCTCATAGTTCATTCGCCAGTGCCAGTGTTCTCTTCAAGCGTATCCCTAGACACGTGTTTCAAGATTCCTCTTTCATCAGTAGGGAAAGTATTCATAGGTCGCCAGACGTGCTGCCGCAATTTTCTCAGGATTAGTGCCACTCTCAGCACGCATGTGCCACTGAGCTCGTCAGCTCGCGGCTCACAAGAGCCATTTTAAACAGTCAACAAAGGGGGTTGGAGCACATCGCTTAACACGTCACAGCTGAATTACCTATTTGCATCATGGTTGATGTGGTTCAGTGTTATTCGCTCAATACACAGTTCTCGTAGTTCATTGGCCAGTGTTCTCTTCAAGCGTATCCCTAGACACGTGTTTCTAGATTTCTCATTCATCAGTAGGGAAAATATTCATAGGTCGCCAGACGTGCTGCCGCAATTTTCTCAGGAATAGTGCTACTCTCAGCACGCAAGTGCCCCTGAGCTCATAAGCTCGCGGCTCACGAGAGCCATTTTAAACAGTCAACAAAGGGGGTTGGAGCACATCGCTTAACACTTCACAGCTGAATTACCTCTTTGCATTACGGTTGAAACACGTGTCTAGGGATACGCTTGAAGAGAACACTGGCACTGGCCAATGAACTACGAGAACTGTGTATTGAGCGAATAACACTGAACCACATCAACCATGATGCAAACAGGTAATTCAGCTGTGACGTGTTAAGCGATGTGCTCCAACCCCCTTTGTTGACTGTTTAAAATGGCTCTCGTGAGCCGCGAGCAGAGGAGCTCAGGGGCACTTGCGTGCTGAGAGTGGCACTATTCCTGAGAAAATTGCGGCAGCACGTCTGGCTACCTATGAATATTTTCCCTACTGATGAAAGAGGAATCTAGAAACACGTGTCTAGGGATACGCTTGAAGAGAACACTGGCACTGGCCAATGAACTACGAGAACTGTGTATTGAGCGAATAACACTGAACCACATCAACCATGATGCAAAGAGGTAATTCAGCTGTGACGTGTTAAGCGATGTGCTCCAACCCCCTTTGTTTATACGCAAACACCACTGCACTACCCTAAACACTAAAACAATACCCCAGCATGACCCCCTACACTACCCAAACATCACTGTACTAACCTAAACCCTAAAACACTACCCCCAGCATGACCCCCCTACTCTACATAAACACCACTGCACTACCCTACCCTAAACCCTACCACCAGCACGACATTGTATACTACCCAAACACCACTGCACTACCCTAAAACGCTGCCCCCAGCATGACCCCTTACACTACTAAAACACAACTGCCATACCCTAAACACTAAAACACGAGCCCCTATACTACACAAACACTACTGCACTACACCAAACCCTAAAACACTATCCCCAGCATGACCCCCTATACTACACAAACACCACTGCACTACCCTAAACTTTAAAACACTATCCCCTACACTACACAAACAACACTGCACTACCCTAAACCCTAAAACACTACCACCAGCATGACCCTCTTCACTTCCCAAACACCTTGTACTACCCTAAACCCTAAAACACAACCCCCTACACTGCCAAAACACAACTGCACTACCCTAAAATCTAAAACACTACCCCCAGCATGTCCCCATACAATACACAAACACCACTGTACTACTCTAAACCCTAAAACACTACCCCTACACTACACAAACACCACTGCACTACTCTAAACCCTAAAACACTGCCCCCAGCACGACCCTCTACATTACACAAACACCTCTGCACTACCCTAAACCCTAAAACGCTACCCCCAGCACGACCCCCTACTCTACACAAACACCACTGAACTACCCTAAACTCTAAATAACTACCCTCAGCACATCCCCCTCCACTACACAAACACCACTGCACTAACCTAAACCCCAAAACACTGTCAGCAGCACGACCCCTACAATACACAAACACCACGCACTACCCTAAACTCTAAAACACTACCCCAGCATGACCCCTACACTACCCCAACACCACCACACTAACCTAAACCCTAAAACACTACCCCAAGCACGACCCCCTACACTACACAAACACCACTGCACTACCCTACCCCCTAAAACACTACCCCCAGCATGATCTCCTAAACTACCCAAACACCACTGTACTACCCTAAACCCTACCCCAAGCTTGACCACCTAACATATGCAAACACCACTGCACTTTCTAAACTCTAAAACACTATCTCCAGCGTGACCTCCTACACTACCCAAACACCACTGCACTACCCTAAATCTTAAAACACTACTCCCAGCACGAACCCCCACACTACACAAACATCACTGCACTATCCTAAGCCCTAAAACACTACCCCCACCATGACCCCCTAAACTAACCAAATACCTCTGTAGTACCCTAAACCCTAGAAAAGTAACCCCCACCCCATGCCCAATTCCTCTTACCTCGCACTCCTCGTGGTTCCTCTCTCCTCGTGGTTTCTGCTTCACGTCATCTCTGAGGAGCTGTGCATGTCGTTGTTAGGAAACGGAACAGCCTATGTTTCCTTACAACAACGTGGATCATCTAAATTTTTTAGAATGCATGGTCGTTTACCATACATACCTTTACAACAAAATTCGTTGAAAAGGCATGCGTGGTAAATGACCATGCATTAATAAAAATGCATAGTAATGACTTTGCGATGTACAACGCCTGTGTGGTAATGCATGCGTTGTAATGGTATTTCAAAGCAAAAAAGTTGTTGTAACAGCTGTTTACCGATTGAAGCTGGCCCCTATTCTTCAGTGAGTCATTTATTTGATAAATTAGGAGAAAGGAATGTGTTTTTTTACCGAAAAGTGCATTCCCGGCTGTTGTATTGTGAAAGTGTCCGCGTGGCCTGATTTCACTTCCGGTGAGAGAGTGGAAGAGTCTGTTTGGATCTAAAGGAGTTCTGTTGTTGGACGGGGCCGGCGCGACACGTCATCAGAAACTACAGCTAATGGAAAGTGTTCTCCCCGAAGTGTGGAGCAGTGCCATGAGAGGTCAACGAATGTGCGTCCCACCGCAGTATGACCGTACTGTGCGTTCCAGGGTATGGGAGGCAGAAGCGGCATCCAACGCAGGTCACCTTGTACACTAATAAAGACCAAACAATGCTTTCCTTTCTTTTCTTCTTCTGCTGCACCATCTGTTCTTCCTCCTATACTGCAAGTGGATGAAGTTCGGCAAAACTAGAAGCCATAGTTGTATTAAAAATGAACAAATGCACAAAAAAGGTATATCAATATAAAAAGAAACAAGAAACAGGTCTTCTCTCTATCAAAGACAAAAAGTAGGGGAAATATCAGAAGGATGGATCCTCCCTCTTTCACAATGAAATTGATGTCAACCAATCAGATTCCTTTTTTCTTTTGCTGACATGAAGTCGCGTAGGGTGCACGCACTCGTCATGCACCCCTCGCGCACCCGCGAAAATCATATATATCATTATAAACTATAAATAAAAATTTCTGTAAACTTTCAATAAGTATATTAGCAAAACCTTTTCAGTCTAATATCATATTCAAACTTTCTATAGTCATTTTTTCAACTTTAAAAATACGCCGAAGTTGCAAATTCTGCAGGATCTCAGCGCGATCACAGCACAACGCCGGAAATACATGATGGGAGATGTTGCTCACATTAAGCGGCTAGACATCACTTTTCATAACTTTACTTTTGTCAAAATTATACTGAAAATAATACTTTTAAAACACTTTTATTAATAAATTTAGACAAACACTTAACGGAAAACTTTTATTTATAATTAATTAAAGATATTTCATACTTTACAAATTACGCCAAAGTCGCGACCCCAGCATCACTTTTCAAAATGGCTACTGGAATGCGCCCAGCCATCGTGTAGGATACGTGAATGGTGCGTGACTTCTGTATAATATAAAAAAAAGAATAAATGTAGTTTTCCTAACTAAAAATTATTCACAATTTTTGTAAATATATATATATAAGTATAGAAAATTAAAAAAAACATAGGATTGAGGCACATTAGACTTACAAATTTTCATTTAAACAACCTTTGAAATTCACTGAAAAAACCATAGGTTTCAGGCACGTTATAGTTAGAAATTTGCATTTAAAATACCTTGGAAATTCACTAAAAAAGCCATAGTATTCAGGCACATTATAGATAGAAATTAGCATTTAACAAACCATAGAAATTCACTGAAAAAACCATAGATTTCAGGACGTTATAGTTAGTTGGACATTTCACTCGTACAAAACTACAGAAATTTCGGCGTTATAGTTAGTTCAGCTAACTATAACTCGTGCCCCGCAATGCACTGCTGATGACGTCACATATTACATCAATCTTGAGATGGTCAGTGACATCACTGATGACATCACTGATGACATCTCAAATGACGTCACTGAAGACATCATCACGGTGAGTACTTCATTTAAATACAGATTTTTAAAACTTTTTCTTGAGTGATATGTGCACCAAAAGCAGTTAGTCAACCGCATAGACTTAGAAAAAAAATATATATATATATATATAAGCTTTTTAACTCAGATAAAGTATGGAATTATGGCCGTATAAATATACATTTGATACCATAAAAACATCTCTTTTGCATGTTAAAAAAGCATATTTAAATCAGACTGTACTACGTTCAAAAGCAGTTTAACTCTCATAATGTTATGTAGGATTGTAACCATGCTTTCACATGTTGGTTCCCAACATCCAGGTTTAAATACCAATTGTCGACAAATATATAGAAATTTTTCAAAGGGATGTAAACATTTATAATGTAAACAGGTTGACTAAAGTTGACCTATTAGTGCAATTGTAAAATGTGCAAAAGTGCTAAGTGCAATATAGAAAGATAATATGTAACCCCTAATGTAAAAACGAAAAAAAGTGCATATGTGTATAAAAGTTAAAAGGCTGCAAGAGATTCATAAAAGCTAATGTTTTGATTTAAAGTGTTCTTAAACGTCTAGCAATTCAGAATTGTCTTCGCTGTGGTTGCCAGAATCCTCTGTTTGATTTAGGCCCCCTGGATGTTTAGTATTGAGGTTTAGGATGTACCTCATTTCTAATTGTCGCAGGGCTTTTGTACGGTCTAATCCCCTCTTCTTACTTGGGACACAATCTATCAGGAAATATTTCAGGAGAGTTGGATCAGCATTGTTTGCCCCCAAACTGACGGGCTACCGGATATATCTGATCACGGTTTTTGATGGCTCTTATGTGCTGGAGTACCCTCTTGTGTTCCTGCTGTATTGTAACGCCAACGTATCTTCTTGCCATTCAATATACTGGATTTTGGTGAGGAAGTCCCCTGTGTGTGTGTGTGTGTGTGTGTGTGTGTGTGTGAGTGTATATATATATATATATATATATATTTCCAACCAAACAAGTCGCTTCGCATCCCTGCCGCTTCCAGAGGCGGGCCTCGGATGGGATAGCGAATCCCAATTTATTCCAACGAAATGCTCTTCCAGTAAAGAAAAGATATCCGGGCGACTTTAAAGATGCAAAGCGTGTTTATTACAACGGCTTTTCTCGATGCGTTTTGCAGGTGAAACCTGCTTTTTCACCCGTTGTAATAAACACGCTTTGCATCTTTAAAGTGGCCCGGATTTCTTTTCTTTACTGGAATAGCATATATATATATTCACTTAAAAAAACATAGGTTTCAGGCCTTATATAGTTAGGAATTAGCATTTTAAAAACCTTGCAAATTCACTTAAAAACCATAGGTTTCAGGCCTTATATAGATAGGAATTAGCATTTAAAACACCATTGAAATTGCTCCTATATAGTTAGTTGTACTAACTATATTTTGCGCACCCACAATCCACTGCTGATGATGTCACATATTACATCATTCATGACATGGTCAGTGACATCACTGATGACATCTCAAATGACATCACTGATGACATCACTGATGACATCTCAAATGACATCACTGATGACATCACTGTGCTCTCTTGTGCCTCAGTTCTCCTGAAAAACAAGATGGTGGCCAACACTTCCTGGTTTGGACAGTTTGGAATGTTGACAGTCGACTGCCAGCCAATCAGAAACTCGCTCGCGCACGTAAGGGTACGCGCACGTACGCGTACGGTGCGCGTACGGTGAGCGCATATAGATATATAATTTGCTCAAATTCAATTTTCTCAACAACTACTGGAGGGATTTTCACCAAATATAGAAAAGGCACCACTGCATACCTGTCCCTACCAATTTGCCAAGTTTGGTGTAATTCCGTTCAGCCGTTCGGGCTGTAGCCGTTTCTAAAAGTCCCATAGAAAATGCCATTTGAAACATTTCAAATTCAATTTTCTCAAGAACTACTGGAGGGATTTTCACCAAACATAGCAAAGGCACATCTGCATACCAGGCCCTACCATTTCCCCAAGTTTGGTGTAACTCCATTCAGCCGTTCGGGCTGTAGCCGTGTCTAAAGGTCCCTATGGAAATTGACATGGGGAAAACACGTTTTGGGACCCCCCTTTTTTCTCGGCCCCCGCTTGTCGAATCCCCCTGAAACTTTCAGGGAAGGAGCGGAGCATAGATGAGCAAATTTAAGGAAAATTACACGCAGATTCCTCAATCGGCGCCAAAGTTATTCCCAATAGAATGTTGGGGATTTCCTATGGTAACTAGGTCCTAACTATATATACCTACTGGCAACCACCAGTAGGTAATATATATATATATATACAGCCTCCAGATGCTGGGGAAAGATGAGCATCTCTTCTTAAGGAACAGTAACCCGATGATACCCACCTTCTATCATCTCTCCAAGCTACATAAAAACATTGACTGTCCCCCTGGCCGCCCCATAATTTCTTCCATTGGCAGCTTGACAGAGAACATGTCACGTTTTGTGGACAATATTTTGTTCCCTTTGGTGGTCAAACTAGAATCATACATACAAGACACCAAAGATTTTCTAATCAAAACACAGGAGCTAGTATGGAGCCCACGGTATCTGTTGATGGTGCTGGACATCACCAGCTTATATAACTGTATAGAGCATGGGCATGTCCTGGAGGCAATAAGACACTCCCTAGAACAGCGTCAGATAAGATTTGCCAAACACAATGAAATGATTGCTGAATTCACAGAATTTTGTCTAACACATAACATCTTTCTTTTTGAGGACCAACTATACATCCAAAGGTCTGGCACGGCGATGGGCACCTGCTTCGCTCCCAGCTACGCGAACTTGTTCGTTGGCTGGTGGGAGGAGCGGGTGCCCAGGAGCTGCACAGTTGGACAAGAAACAGGGGAGGTAGTATGCTGGCATCGTTTCATAGACAATCTATTTATCGTATGGGACGGTGAGACAAGCACAGCGGAAGAATATATCAAGGTGCCTAACACCAATGACCTAAATCTGCATTTCTCAGGTTCAATTAGTCTGGTGGCAGCGGACTATTTGGATCTGAGGGTGTTTGTCGAGGGGGACCAGCTGCATACTGCCCTCTATAGGAAAGAAACTGCTGGCAATTCTACACTCTTTGCCAGCAGCAGTCATCCTCCCCAGCTCATAAAGAGCATTCCTTACGGAGAACTTCTGAGGCTCCGGAGGAATTGTTCCAGGGATTCAGACTTTGAGGCGGCTGTCTCGGAGTGTTTGGCACGCTTTTCTATCAGAGGCTATGGGGAAAAACTACTCAATAAAACCTTGAAGAAAGTCAGAGGGATACAGAGGACAACACTATTAAACACAAGAAATCAAGGTGTTGGCCGAGTTAAAACGGGTGCTGACACCATCGCACCCATGCTCTGCCACACCATCAACCGCTCCCTGGCGACCGCCTCGTTCCCCGACGACTGGAAACACGCCGAGGTCAACCCCCTCCTGAAGAAACCCTCAGCGGACCCCACCGACCTCAAAAACTACAGACCCATCTCCCTGCTCCCTTTCCCAGCGAAAGTCATAGAGAAAGCCATCAACAGCCAACTCGCCACATTCATTGAAGAAAACAACATCATCGACTCCTCCCAATCCGGCTTCAGAAAAAACCACCGTACGAAAACCGCCCTCCTCGCCGCAACAGACGACATCCGCACCCTACTGGACAAAGGAGAAACAGTAGCCCTCATCCTCCTAGACCTATCAGCGGCGTTCGACACAGTCTCCCACCGCACCCTAATACGCAGACTCTACGACGCAGGAATCCAGGACAGGGCCCTCGACTGGATCTGCTCCTTCCTCTCCGGCAGGACGCAACGGGTCAGACTCCCCCCTTTCCTCTCAGACCCCAGACCTACCACCTGCGGAGTCCCCCAGGGCTCCTCTCTCAGCCCGACGCTCTTCAATGTCTACATGGCTCCACTTGCCCCCATCGTCAGAACCTATGGACTCAACATCGTGTCATACGCAGACGACACCCAGCTCATCCTCTCCCTATCCAACGAGCCCAACACCGCCAGACGCAACTTTCGAGAAGGCATGGAAGCTGTCGCCAAATGGATGAAAAACAGCTGCCTCCAACTAAACACCAACAAAACAGAAGTACTCATCATGGGCCCAAACCTCGACGCCTGGAGCGACACCTGGTGGCCCACCACCCTTGGAAACCCGCCAACCCCCACAGACCACGCACGCAACCTGGGAATCATCCTGGACTCCGAGCTCAAAATGGACCGCCAGATCAACTCTGTCTCATCTTCCAGCTTCCACACCCTCCGCCTCCTTCGTAAGACCTTCAAATGGATCCCCCTCGAACACCGAAAGACAGTCACTCACGCCCTGGTCACCAGCAGACTCAACTACGGCAATGCACTCTACGCCGGAATAAACAAAAACCTCATCCGCAAGCTACAGAACATCCAGAACGCCGCCGCAAGACTGGTCCTCAACCTGCCAAAACACTGCCACATCTCAAGGCACCTGCGTACACTCCACTGGCTCCCCGTCGAAGCGAGAATCACCTTTAAGATGCTCACCCATGCACACAAGGCCCTCCACGGCACCGGACCAGCATACCTGAACAGCCGGCTCAAATTCCACGCACCCCAAAGGACCCTACGATCAGCCCAGTTCTCCTACGCCAAGGTCCCCCGCACCAGAAAGACCAGATCGGGAGGCCGCTCCTTCTCCTTCCTCGCGGCCAAAGCATGGAACGCCCTTCCGCTCCACCTCAGACAGACAACATCGCTCCCCATCTTCGCAAGAAACCTCAAAACCTGGCTCTTCGACAGACCCCCTCCTTGATGGAATGGAACCTGCACCCCCCCCCCCCCCAACCCTAGCACCTTGAGACCCTTACGGGTGAGTAGTTGCCATTTAACAAACTCCTGATTGATTGATTGAAATGCTGTCAGTGAAGGGAAATTCTGACTGATTACCCCTTATTCGTCAGGTGCCAATGACCTGAGAGCAATGCTTAACAAAAAGTACGATATATTACAAACGGACAGCATACTTAAGGAGGATTTACCAGCCCATACTCTGCTAACATTCAGTAGAGCAAGATCGCTGGGGGATATATTGGTTTCAAGTCATCTTGAGAAACCCACATCAACAACCAACACCCTAAAACAGATGAAAGGTTTCTTCCCCTGTGGACGGTGTAAAGCCTGTGTCGGCAGCAGGAGAGTGCTGTCGTATAACATACCTGACACAGGGAGAACACTCCCCATTAAGAAATTCATAACCTGCAGTTCTCAGTTTGTAGTGTACTGTCTGCTCTGCCCATGTGGCCTACGCAACATCGGCAGCATGATTAAGGAACTCAAACTGAGAGTACTGGAACACCAACGTGCCATCGAAAAAGCGGATTCCGCCTATCCGGTTGCACGACATTTTGATGAAGAACACGGAGAGATCGCAATAAACTCCAATTCTTTGGGTTGGATATTGTCCCACCCAATTCGAGAGGAGGCGATTGCTTAAGAAGATTACGTAGGTTGGAATCGAGATACATAATTGACCTCTCCACCAAACATCCAGGAGGTCTTAACAGTGGAGAAGAAATGGCATTTCACCTAGGGAAGTAACCCCATCAACACTCTACTCTTCGACTTGTAACATCATAGTCCTAGAGTCACACTTGAGAAAGAAATAGGATGGGAACCGCTGTGGGTCATATGTATACTCACATAAAGAACAGATACTGTGGTCCCTTTCTTGATTATCTGTTTTAATCCAATAATCCTCCATTATGCTGCTCACTAGGATATTTAGTTAGCTCTACTGTTCTGTAGTTTCGGTTTTCATTGGTATCTGTCATACACTTATTTAGAATCTATTAAGTTATGGTAGAACATTGATACACCATGATACAAATTCAGCTGCTGTGATGTGATTTGAACTGAATTGGGTGTATAGGAACAAGACAACATCTCTCATCGACGTGATTTAGTAAATAGGACTCTTTCTATTCCATAGAAATAATGCATTGATCTTAAATATGCTAGCTATTCTAACAACAGTATAGTTTAGCTTATTCTGTATTTTGATTAATTTTGATTTTGAGTTTGCTTAATCTCGATGAATTGTGATGTTAGGATCATTGTGAATATTATTACCTTACCTTTTGGAGCACTGCAGTGTCAAATTTATTATAATTTATTATTGTTTCAGCACAGGCAAATTGTTTAAATCATGAACACACAATTTGTACATAGGATACTAGCCGATCCACGGCTTTATTTTTGTCATATTTATTATGAATTATATAATATCAGGTATACCCACTCTACATACATACAAACTATATCCACAGATGTACAACTGCTATGAGTATGTAGATGAATGTATAGATTAACACCATTCTAAGATGGCGTCTATGTTGATGTCCGTGGGTTTAGTCCTATGTCATTGTTTATGAATGCCGTGAAACTTTAATAAAATGCTGTTTCCGAGTCACGATTTGACACACTGACGAAGGCTTATGCCGACACGCGTCTGTGTGTTTTTCCCCCCACAATAAACCTCTACCCTGATTCAGAACCCTCCTTGAGTGCTACACTTTTTCTATGAAATTGGTGAAAGTTCGAGCGCAATATATATATATATATATATATATATATATATATATATATATATACACACACACACACAATAAATCGCTATATATATATATATATTACCTACTGGCGGTCGCCAGTAGGTATATATAGTTAGGATTTTTTCTCTATGGAACTTTTGAAAATTCTATGTCTAATAACTTTGGCGTTTGTGGACGGAATCGGCTGAACTTTTCAGGAAAATGGCACATTTTGTTTCTGATCAGCCCCTGAAAATTTGGGGGGGTTCCGTTAAGGGGGGGCCGAGAAAAAAGGGGGGTCCCAAAACGCGTTTTTCCCATTCATTTTTCCATAGGGCGTTTGGCCTCACTTTTAGCTCGAACGGCTGAATGGATTTGCACGAAACTTGGCAAAATTGTAGGGACTGTTAGCCCGATGTGCCTTTGCTGGGTCTCAATATATGTGCTCCAGTGGATTTTGAGAAATTAATGTTTTAAAAAACAGATATATCTGTGACAGCGTCCTGGATAGCGCACTAGTTCGCGTACTATTCGCGTAACGGAGCTTTGCGAAGCGAAGCTGATTGGTTCTCCGGTGTTTGTCAACATTCTAAACAGTCCGATGCGGCCGCCATCTTGTCTCTCGGTAGGATCGAGAGACAAGAGGAGGAGAAAAACGAAGGGGGAATTTAATGAAAGGGGGCAAGGTAGACCTCTCTTGACCCCCTAGGAATGATGTTGGGGTTATTAAAGGGTCCCGTGGGGCAAATAAAAAAAATTTAATTTTTCGCAGTAGAAGCGCTTCCTGGTTCGCGAACCGGGTCGCAAACTGGTAGCGAAACGGGAATTCGCCATTTTGTGTTTCGATTTAATTAAATTACAAGATGGAGGAAAGACAATTTGAGAAATGGGTATAAGGGGGTACGGGAGACGTATCCTGACCCCCTATGTTTTCTGAGGGTGGTTGAGGAGGCTCATATATGTTGATACTTGTCTTCCATCGGCTGCGCAAAACATAGAACAGTTGCTGGCCAAAAAGATCTCTTCCTGCATGCTGCGCATCCTTAGCATCCTACTTAATTCATCTGGGGGCTGAGCTCTTTTTACCTTTTTCTTTTCTCTTATCGTCGGCTGCCTTCGCTGGTGGCTTTGGTTGCAACTACTTACACCTTTGCCAATTGGTCGGAAACTAACCAGGTCGGGCTAATACTGAGGGGGGATCTTCGAATCATTTTTAGCGAATGGGTTTCCAGGCTGAGGCAACGGTAGGTATCAGTCGGGAGAACAATGGGGCAGCTTTGAGTTTCATGTCTATGAGGGTGTGAGAAGGAGGTGGTAAATCTTAAACATTGGCAACATTCCCAGTCCTCCAGACGGAGGGTACTTGGGTAAACCTCACCTCGGAATATTCCTTAAACTTTCCCTATTTAGTTAAACGTAGGAATTTATTCATTGGTGCACGTCATTCTTGGTTGTATTATTCGGGGTGCCAAGCGAAGTCATATTTTGTCATCCTGTAATAACTCGTCAAGTTTCTGCTTCAGGCTGCCCTCCCAAGCGCTGGGTTCAGAGAGAGACATAGTCATTGTTTGCTCGTCGTGTATAGGCACCATATTCAAACCCTTTTTCTCATCCCATCGGCCGTTAACTCACCATTTTTCCGTACTTTAATCGACGTTCCGAAGTGACCTGCAGAAAAGAGGGAAAAAGAAGGGGCGGGGGCAGCGTTTAAAACACATCAGCGCGCATAAACCTGAAAAGGCTTTTACTTACTACATACTCGGCCTATCTCCACGGGATGCAGTCCCTACCATCTCGGCGTTTAAGCCCAGGGGGGACCGGTATTGTGGGAGAGATAATTATCGGAGGCCTGTGGATAGCATAGGTCGCCCAAGTGTGGCATTACGGATCGTGTGCAGGGGAGGGTCAAAACAAAGTGCAGTCGGTGTAAAGTGGGGGCGAGCTCGTGCTCTCCTTTGAGGAAGAGAGATAACCTACAGTGGTACGGGGCCGTTTTCGTTCGTACTAGGGGGGCCAGGTGACATTCCTTCGGGGTGGCTTAGGGGCATTTAAAACAACTACCCTGATACAGGTAGCATATAAAGTAGAGGCTAAATACAAGGATCTTTATCGATTGCTTTATGCTGTACAAAAATGAAAAACACATACAACAAACCTGGACCATTCATATTTGCAATGTTTCTGCGTACTATACTTTTTAACCCATAACTAATCGAGCTGCTTCATTTCACCTGCTTTTTTTTTTTACTTTTTTTAAAAATCGGAAACAGTGGCCATTTATTCGAAACTTACCAATCTATGCGTTACAACTACGTTTGCTTTTTCAAAAACCTTTAATAAAAATGTTGGTACACAAATACGGGCCTACAACCCGGTGGACCGGCCACGGAGCAGGCTGGAACTGTAAATGGGTGGGGGGGGGTATTTATTTGTGGAAATCATAACAGAGTCAGTGGTCGTTGATTTCATAGTAAAAAGTGCGACAAGTGTAACAAAATCATATCGATAATTCATTGTGAGCAAGTACCAAAAGTGTCGACAATTCGAACCTTCAATAAATTCAGTAATCAATGATGCATTAGAACTTAATATCAATTCATTGTCCGAACGTGTAATCAGTACCCGTCCCATGTCAATTCATTGTTCGAACGTATAATCAATACCCATCCCGGATCAATTCATTGTCCGAACATATAATCAGTAAAAAGTGCGACAAATGCAACAAAATCATATCGATAATTCATTGTGAGCAAGTACCAAAAGTGTCGACAATTCGAACTTTCAATAAATACAGTAATCAATGATGCATTAGAACTTAATATCAATTCATTGTCCGAACGTGTAATCAGTACCCGTCCCATGTCAATTCATTGTTCGAACGTATAATCAATACCCATCCTGGATCAATTCATTGTCCGAACATATAATCCGTCTTATCCCATATCAATTCATGTGCTAAAAACTGCATACATATCTCATGATATCAAGGCTGAGCAATCGGGGCACAACAAGGAGTTGAGAGTTTCATTTGTACCGGCGCCATTTTGGGTGAGGTCAGGAAGGTCCAAGTATAGTCAAAATGTCTCCACCAACTCGTGGTTGGACCGGGACCTCTTTCGGCAGTCCAAAAGTTTTCGTTGAAGGGTAGCAGAGGGGACTGCCGACATGAACCATCAGTCAAAGTGGGGTGGGAGGCAACAATCTCTCCTACCGGGTCATACTGGTGTCCCACCGGAACTGATCAAGTTGGTAGTCTTGCAGGATTTTGGTCATTTCAAGACTGAGGCCGGCGCCGGCATGAGCGCGCTAACGTCCCGCGGCTACGTCGTGGTCGTTCCGTGGGTGATCATGGCAGTCATTCCCCATCGGGGGTGTCTGCGGGGGTCGGGGCCCCCGTGGCTCTTATAGAATCTTCAAAGCTGAGGAGAACGTTTCTGGACGCAGGACTCATTTTCTAGTTGAACTCAGAAGCGCCGTTGCACCGCAACAGTGGACGAGACCCCCGCTGGGTGAGCGGAGCGGAGCATCATTGCTTCGCAATAGTAGACGAGACCTTTTGTCTGGTGAGTGCAGCGCCGCTGCATCGCAAGAGTGGAGGAACCCTTGTCGGGTGAGTGGAGCGTTGGGGGTGCAGCTGAGGGCCCCCCACCTGGGGGGGTGGGAGAGGCTCGTTTGCGCCGCCCCTCCCTCCCAGCGCACCCCACGCCGACACCTGGCGTTGATATCCGTGATGTCCGGACCAGGCGATAAGAGGGGGGGTCGGAGGCAGAGGCAAGACATCCCCACCCGTGGCCTGCAGGGCGCTGCTTCAGGACCGAACGGGGAGCTCATACCAAGCCGGGGCCAGACCAGGAGATACGAGGGGAGGGGGGGGGGTCGGTGGCATGTGCAAGACATCCCCCCCCCAGTGTTGTCGCAGCCATTATTGAAGAAAGAAGAAGATCCCGTCGGCCTCGGCTCCTCTCCTGGTGCACCTTACGCGACGACCCTTTTGTTGGGTGAGTGGAGAGGGGGGAGGTCGGAGGAAGAGGCAAGACATCCCCCCCCGTGGCCTGCAAGGCGGCAGAAGAAGGGAATCGGGAGACCAGTACATTTCGGGCCATCCACCCCACGGCTGATGGTGGTTAGCCGGGCCCCGCCCTGCACGTGTCGAGGCCTCATCTTCCAGATGGGCGTAACCGTGGCCCTGTTGCACTTTGGGAGTTTCCGGAATGGGGGTAGGTATCTGCTGATTTATATCTATTTCATGTTACCGTTAATGGGCGTGGCGGGCGGTGGGACAGACATGCTTGGAGCAGTGGGGGGTGGCGGAGCCTAGCTACCTCGTGGCTGCCGTAACGTCAAGCTTGGCTTCTTTCACCACTTCCATGTTTCTTATTTCTAGTGAAGTCAAAAACTCATCAGTGGCCTACTGATTTTGTTCGATTTCTTTCCCTTCCTTTTCAAGTGTGTTTCATGCTAAAGTTTCTGTTTAACAGGATACAGTGATTACTTCGTATTTTACATATGTCTTCTTTATTAGGGGTACTCTCCGGTTGAGCCAGATGATGTACCTCTAATAAATGGTCCGGGTGGAACTAGTTTCTCAATCAGTGGGGAGTAGATGGGCATAACAGATTACAACGGGGGAAAAAGGTCCGCATTACCCACCCTTCACTACTTGCAGAGGCTAGACAGAATATTTCTATTCCACGTTATTTGCAAACAGAGAATACCTTGAAAGAACTATTCCTTGAACAATAAATGTCCAGCCAATCAATCAATCAGTGGGGAGAAAAACAGGCATGACGGATTACAACGGGGGACAAAAGTCTGCATTACCTATCCTTCACTATCTGCAAAGGGAGACAGAATATTCCTATTCTTCTCTCTTTGTAGACAGGGAATATCTCAAAGAGCAATAATCGATAAAAAAATTAGTAGGATTATAACACTTTAATAACTTATAAATATATACATCGCAGCAAAAACAGTAAACATCTTAAAACATTTTTTATTAAAACAGAAGCAACAATGACAACTAACAGTAGTGATATCCTGGGCGGGTGATGGAACTGGGATTGTTAATGGAAAAAGATCTACAGAGAAAGCTATTGGTGAATTATACTTCTCCGGAAATTTAAAACTCACAATAGTAGGAGTATTCTGCATCATTCATAAACTCTGTCCATCACCACCCCCTTTTCCAAAATCGATTTTGTCCACACTAAGTGTCGGAGGGTATACTCAGACGTGAGTCCCTTACTCATTGCACCATCAGGATTCAAACAAGCCGGGCCGACGACGGCTGAAATGCCAGAAACCGGTCCCCAGAAGCTTGTGGTTATACATATTGAAATTGATTTTGCTGAAGACTTATCAGTTTGTGCTATCCGTCTGTTGTCAGTGGGCATGATAAAGATGAGCACTTTTGATGGCGATGGAATGACAATAGTCATGTTGAGTAGATAAATCATTACAAAATTGAAGGGTCATGTGAAGCTGTGTGTGAGTGAGAAGTGTGAGATATGCGGCTATATGTGAGGGTGGAGAGTGTAACATGCGTGTTGTGTTGAATTGTAGTGGTAAAATAGAGGGATGTACTTTTCCAACTATTGTTTATATTTCCTGGACATATAGCATGTAAGAGTGCATGGCGGAGAGGAAGGGTGGGACAGAGATGGGATCTGCGACGGCCTCCAGGAATATCTCTGCCATCTCTGCCACCTGCATCCTAAAAACCTTCTCTATCACCCACCTCCTCTCGTCCTGCTTTTTCTTCTCTAAAACCTGATGCTGTGTACCTCTATCCCGATGCAATGGCAGATTCTGTCACCCCCTGCCACATGGCTGCCTTCTCCACTCCACTGAGCGTGAATTGGCACAGCACATGTAGTTCCCTGTAATGATCAGCAACAAATGTGATTGAGGTGTGAAGCTTCATGGCTGCTACCTCTGCTGTGTCTGCTCTGTGTCTGAAAGACAGCTCTGCTGTACCTGTTCTTTGTGGGTGAAGGAAGTGTTCACTAATCATGGTTGTGCTATGACTTTTTAGAGTGTGAGGGAAGCGTGCACTTCTGCTTTCTAACTACATTTACTGGTGGTGGCCGGCATGGATTTGGGTGGCTGGCGGAGAGTGGGGGAAGATGCAAAAAAACACAAACCTTACCTTATCGCCGACACAGCTCTCCACTCTCTCCTCCGCATCAGAACTCAGCCAGAACAGGAACCAGAAAGCACCCAGGCTCCCCTGATCAATCACAACGCTGCAATGCAGCTTTGTGATTGGTCTGAGTGCCGTGGTTCAGCGCTCAGCCAGGTAATGGGGGCCTGGATATGTTCTCCATGCAGACTGTAATGCAGCCTGCAGGAAGAACATGCAAAATGCGCATGACTGTTTGGCTGGCCCGAGAGGACCGGCCAAGCATTTAAGCACGCTTGGAGTGGGCAAACCACTCCTCCCCTGCCTTGCTCTGAGAGCAGAGCAGCCCCGCCTGCCGCGGCTGAAAAGCAGCAGGAACAAATAAAATGATAATAACATTCAGCTATTTTCATTTTATTTTTCCTTTAGTTACACTGCTTAAAAGCAGTGGGCGGCGTTTCTCCACCTTAGCAGAGGAGTTGCCACTGACATTTCCTACTTAGAGAGCAAGGGTAGGAGGATGTTCTCTTGAAATAATGTTGGTTCTTCTATCTCCGAGTTTCTCCCAAACACCTATTAACTTATATCATGCAATGTTAACAGTAATCAGAATTCAGCTTAAACATTTGGCTGCTTGTGAGTGCCAGCTCCTCACCCACGCATACAAGGCCCTTCACAACACCAGACTTGCATAACTGAACAGCCACCTCTCCTTCCACACACCAAAAAGACACCTCCGATCAGCCCAGCTCTCTCTGGCCACCATTTCAAGTATCAACAAGACCAGAACGGGAGGAAAGTCCTTCTCCTACCTCGCAGCCAAAGCCTGGAACACCCCACACCTCCGGCAATCTCCCATAATCCCCCACTTCGGGATGGATGGCTGGCCACAGTTTGTTCTCTCTCAGGGGTCCTTGCATAAAAACTGTTTGGCGACGGAAGTTTTAGTGGAAGGGGTAATTTAGCTGCATTTTCTGAATCTGTACCTATGTTTATTAGACAGATAGCAAATGGACTAGGCACGTCATGAATATCCCTGAGACAGAAAGACAAAACGGTGAAGGTGTGGCTTCATGTGGATTGGTGTGTGCCAGGGAAATTCCTGTTGCTTCACTTCCATAAATGTTTGGGGCGTTTCTCTCCTCTGAATACTGAATGACTTTTGTCATTCTTCCAAGTGCTGCACAACAGTTAGATTTGCTGTAGTCCTTACATTCTATCAATTTCAATTCTGCATCCGTCCTTCATTAATCTCTCCTTTGCTCAGTATTGCACCTACAGCTTTCAAAGTGGGCCAACACTAGCCTAGCCTCTAGGCACAAATGACATTTTCCCCTCCCTGCTCAGGAAGTGTAATGCAGAACAGCGTTCATTGCACAGTGCTTTCAAAATGCCACATTTAATGAACACTGAATACACATATTAAAATCGCCTGATTGCTTATTGGTATATTAGTTTCCAGTACACATTTGACAAAAACACTTGCTTACTCACTGATGGATTTTATGAGTTTATTCTGCCCTCAATGTGAGCATCGAACGTTAGCTTTCTCTTTCCATTTACAAGGTCCTATCTTTCACTGGCACAGAAGAGCATTGTGTACACAGTCTCTTTGTCTAAATACTGGAATTTCTCCCTTTTGTTCATAGAGGTCGTTCTGTCTCTATCTTTTAGAAGAGAATGCAGCAGACGAAGGAAGGCAGGAATGGAAACATGAACAGCCTGTGCTATGCAGCCAGATAGCAGAGCACTGTACTAGGAGGGGCACAATCTACAATGTATCACAACATTTTCCATGTTGCTTGTAGCATAGAATGAACACGCCTATTTCTGGTATAAGCCGGACACCTTTTGTTTTTGGTTAAACAAACATGTAAAACTTTTCTTACCAAGAAAGGTTTTACCTATACTAATTTACCACTAATCCTGTTTGGGTTCCGTAGTAGCATGCTACTCACTGAAAAGCACTCTGACACCTCATCAGTGGTAGCAAGCGCTACATAAATGCAACCCCTTCCCTCTTCTATCCCTCCACTATCTTTTTTCAATCCGAATAAAAAACGCACATGTCCACCACTCAAATTAATTTCATATTTCCCTATACCAATTCACCACTAATCCTTTTTGGGTTCCAGAGTAGTGTGCTACTAGCCGGAAAGCACTTCGACATCTCGTATGAGGTAGTAAGCGCTATATAAATGAAAGTACAATTAATCTGTTCAGTTATCATTCAAACATTTCTTTTGCTCACAACAGCTTAAAACTATGCCAGTGGGTCAGCCCACTTGACTTGCTGATTCCTTTCCCTGTGATTGACAAGGTCTTTGCTGCTCTTGCACTGTGTTACATCCTGTGCGCAATGATTGTGGTGGCTACAGTTTAGATGGGCGTCTAACCTATTCCAACATGACTGTTCTTGGGTGTGCATGGATGGGCAAGGGGCAGCTATATTTGATTGAACTTTCAAGCAATTCCAAAATGGCTGAACTTTTGTGTACGTGCACACATGCGTATAGAAGGACATGGCGCTGGATGTGCCAGGTGTGACAATGTTTGTTGGTGCACCTCCAACATCCATGGGGGAGATGGTGGTCACCTTCACCACAGATTCCCTTCCCACCACCTTTTAAAAGTGCCCCTCAAGTCTCCATAACCACTCTCTTTCAGATGCATTTAATTAGTTATATAGTGCCACTCATACCTGTAGGGTAAAGCAAGATCGGTGGTATAGGTGATAGGTTTATAGGTGCTTCAGGGTATTTTCACTCTGGGTTAATAATGTGGAATCAAATATTAGTAAGTGTGCTCTAGGGTTTGGGAGGAACCACCAGCCTCCCTAAATCTCTGTGGTAAACCAACAGATCAAAGCAAAACTACACCCCAGCACACGTAATTTTCAAGAGACAGTCTTTCCCAACGTTTGTAAAAACACACAACAAGGTGGATGAATTAAATCAACTTTTTCTTTTTTAAATCAGTCTTCCTGATGTCAGGTGTTCTCGAGAATGCCTGACATCAGGAAAACTGATTAAAAAGAAGAAAAAGTTGATTTAATTCATCCACTTTGTTGTGTGTTTTAACAAACATCTGAAAAGACTGTCTCCTGAAAATTACGTGTGCTGGGGTATAGTTTTGCTTCATACCTGTAGGGTGTTGGAGCACTTTTCATCCCACACATTACACAGAGACAATCAATCATACTGTGTAAACCAGCATATAGGAAATGTACATAAGCCAGAAGACTACAAGGTGTAGGAGTCACAAGTGATCCATACTGGTAGGCAGTAAAGATTAAGAGTACTTAGGGGTCGATTAGGATCGCGGACGGACGCCCCTGAGTAGGAGGGAACGTCCGCATGGGCATGCGGAGTTCCCTCCTGCCAAATTAGGATGTGACCGCCACCCTGGCGGTCACATCCTCTATGTTTAACATTGCAGCGAGTGCGGCTTCAAGCTGCACCCGCCGCAATGTTAAAACCACATGCAATGCATTTACATGCACAAAGCAGCAGACACCGGGTGGTGCCTGCCGCTTTCTGCATGTAAATGCAGGAGGGTACCATAGGTACCCCCCATGTGCATCCCCCACCCCCCCTTCACCCAGGGGGCCCGCTACGGGCCCCCGAGGTGAAAGTCCGTATGCCTTTCCACGGCGGAAATGCCGCCGTGGAAAGGCATGAGACCGCTGGCATCCTAATATGGCCGGCGGTGTCTGATAGACACCGCCAGCCATTTTAGAGCTTTTCCACCGCGGTTGTAAACCGACCGCGGCGGAAAAGCGGCAGACGGAAACCAAGACCCACCAGCCATCCTAATGTGGCGGTGGGTCTTTGGTGGGTCCGCAGCGGATTTTCCGCATCCTCCGGGCTGGCGGTGGCTTCCGCCGGCCCGGAGGATGCGGAAAATCCGCTATCATAATCGACCCCTTAGTCTGGAGAAGCCCAAACTCAGAATTGAAAATGGGACACTATAGTTGGGGGTTCTCTTTAATCATGAGAATTAATTTCTACCCAATAGAGCCCTTGTTGTAACATTAAACTATGCTACCTATACTCTATACTTTGCAGCATGCATGGAGTTCCTTGATGACAGTTAATAATTCACTCTTCTATATTAGGATTTTAATTTATAAACTGCAAGTAACAAAAGGATGTGTCTTAGAAAAACAGTAACCCACTGACTTATTTACATTATGGGGTTGATTCCTATCCTGGTAAAAAAAACCTCCGTACGATTCGTATCCAGAGCCCGTTCCGTATGAATCGTACCCGTATGTCCGAGTCACATAGTACAATCCGCATTCGGTGAATCCGTCCGAATTGTCGCGATCCGTACGTATTGCAAGGCTGAAACCTAGAACCGTATGACTCATACACATGCCGTACGACCCGACGAGTACAATTCGAACTGGGGAATCAGGACGCGATTTGTACGGTCCACGTCAGTTATGGGCGATCCGTACGGAAAAGCGCACAATGACATACACACCATATGGCGCGTACCCCCCATGATCGCAGGGGTACATCGCGTATCCCTGCAATCATGGGGATACGCGCCGTACCCCTGCGATCGCAGGGTGTACGCACCGTACACCTAGCGAACATGGGGTATGTTGCGTACACCCCGAGATAGCGGGGTACGGCACGTACCCCCCATGATCGCAGGGGTACGCGCCATACCCCTGCGATCATGGGGGGTACGCGCCATACCCGGGGTGGCCGTTCCGTACCTGTTTCGGGGTGAACTCTGCTTTTACAGCTGTTTTCCGCTCTCGTAGGAAAAGGGTCGTAAACGAATCGTACTTGCCGGGTCGGAAAAAGCAGCCGCGATCCGTACAGATGTCGCGTACAGCGGGTTTCGAGGGAGAATCGTGCAGAGAATCGAGTTGTATGGTCTTTGTACGATTGCGTACGGAGTCCTACTCCTGGTACGAATCGTACTTCGTCGTACGTACGGGGGACGTGGCAGGGTACGATTCGTACGGGAAAAACGCTCCGTACGGCTAATCGGAGCGCTTTTTCCAGGATCGGAATCGGCCCCTATGTGTACTTTGTAATCTGCATGGTACAATTTCTTTGCAACAGCCACATTAATCCTCTGTGCTGTTTTATAATTAGTCAAAGCCTCAACTAGACAAAACTCTGATCCCTCTCCAGGAAGAACATTAATCCCTGGAGTCATCTTGACATTTTTATTGTTGCCTGGAAATTTACTGAATTTTTTTAGAACAATGGTTCATACAAGGCCAAGAGGTACTAGAAGAGATAAATTATCTCAAGAAACAAAAACTCAATCCAAGAGCCTATGGCATAAGGTGTTTTTCTAGACAATTTTAGGAAGGAACACATATATACATAATAAGGTGGTTCATTCATTTAACAATATTTATGTTATCATTACATGCGGATTATAGATCAGGTGCTCATAAAATAGTGAAAAAGAACGTGATGCGATAAGTGAAGGAATTTAAAAAAAACATAAATCACATTAATAAGAAAGAAACTCCTTACAACAATTTTTAAGAATAAAGGAGTTTAGTTGTAAAAGGGTCAACGGCGTTTCAATCTCAATAATTTGAGATCTTCATCAGGACAGTTTTGGGCATGAAGTATTCAGAAAGCTTGAACAAGGTTAGTCGATTTCTGGTAGGGCAAGCCTTAGTAAGTCAATGCCTAATGGATGTCGGTATAATCAGAGGAAACCCATAACTATGGATGTATGGAGCTCCGGGGACCAGAATGCCTGATTTGCAGGGAGACTCCAAGGCCTGGAGGCTTGTATGGCAGGAGAGGAGTCAGGCCCTTATGCAAATAAATGTGAGAAAAACACTGCAAAGTCGGTGTTACAAGAATTCTTTTGTGCCGCGAAGTTGGTAGAGCTCAAGGGCGGCAGGAGCTCTGTCTAGCTTTGGCGAAATTGATGGACGCAAGGGAATGGGCAGCAGGTGCTTTTAAAAGCAAAAAAACTTGCAAAAACAGCACCCCCAAAAGTCAGCACCTGGTGCAGTGGCACTGGTTGCACTGGCCTTTGCAAGGGTGACATTCTGTGAATATTTTTGTTACCCTTTCTTTATCAACACATCCAAGTACTTCGGTTTGTATGTGTGCAGGCATGTGTGGCCATCTTCTAATGTTTTTGTAAACGTTCTTAACACAAAAATTCAAAGACGTTCCTCTGTGAGGGCCCAATTTACAGACTCAATCCTAAACGTACTACTATTTTGGTATTCACAGAATGCACTTACTACTTTTGGCATTCACAGAATGAACTTACTACTTTTGGTATTCACAGACGTTAGGATTTTGTCTTAACCCTTTCGATGCTGATGACAGAACGGTTCCGTCATGAGCATCAGTCGGGCTGTGCTGATGACGGAACCGTTCCGTCATGACCACGCCAGTTTTCATTAGGGCCCAGCACCGGGGGTAAATCTTGGCCGCAGGGATGTGGTTAAGTTTGTCTTAAGACAAACTTAAGACAGACTTAAGACAAATTTAAGACAGACTTAAGACGGATTTAAGCCAAAATCCTAACTTAAGTCTGTCTTAATAATATCTTAAGTTTGTCTTAAGACAAACTTAAGACAAAATCCTAACTTCTGTGAATACCAAAAGTAGTAAGTTCATTCTGTGAATACCAAAAGTAGTAAGTGCATTCTGTGAATGCTGAAAGTAGTAGGTGCATTCTGTGAATACCAAAATAGTAGTAAGTTTAGGACTGAGTCTTAAGTTCATTCTGTGAATCGGGCCCCTTGTGCTTACATGTATGCACGCAGGGGTGCTCATATTTCAATGTTTTTATAAAAAAAGATTTACAACATTTTTTATTTAAACACTGTTTATGGCAAAGCCAATAAATTGGCAGCTCAAACCAGGCATACTCGCTTTCCAAACGCTTGTTTAGATTGATGTTAGCTCTCTTAAGTTAATATGCTAACAGAACGTGTGCGATTGTGGAAGGGTATGATAAAGAGGGCACTTTCCAATGAGTGGGCAAGCTTTTTTAGGTCTCGCGACCTATCAATGCTGGCAAGCGCATTGAGCGGAGCGAGAATTCAAGTGCTCAAAATCTTTGTGAAACCAAGGGTTTCGTTCGTGCGGTTTTCTTTGAGTTCACGTGAATCACGTGACCAAACAAAGCACGCGCATCAGCCTCCCTCCCTCCCTCCTAATTGCATTTTTTTCACGGCCGCCACCACATCAAAGGGCTTCTCCCTTTGATGTGGTGGCGGCTTCTCCTCCCCTAATTATTCATGGCTGGTTTCTCTTTCAGCGCCTCCACTCTTTCCCAGGCCTGTAAAATGACCGGATTCCCCACCCTCTGCTGTTCAACCTGCATAACATTGTTCCCTTTAACTTTCTTGAAAGTGTTATTTATGAAATGCCGTCTTTACCACTTTACTTGTAATGTCATATCATACAGTCTTTACCACTTTACAAGTATGTATGTATGCTCTTCTGTATGCTTTTGATACAGCATTCCTCTGATGTGAGCGAGCTAGGCTGGCCGACTTCTCTCTGTTGTCTGTTTTGCAACATTTATCCATCCCCATCACGTTTTCCCTTTGTCATGAGCTCGGCCTTGCGTGATACGGCGCATGCAGTCTCTACTCGTTGTCAGCTGCCGTCCAAAATGGTTACTTTACGTCTGCCTTGAAAACGACGTCGATTGACAGCAGCTCTGCTGGTGCGTGGGGATCATGTTTACAAACACTGTGCACACTCTCAAAGAGCGAGCACATGGCTGCAGGTCCGGGCTTCGCACCCTCTCGACGCAGGAGTGGACTGAAGAATGTTGTTGGCGAGTTAGCGCAGACTTCGGTTAGATTTGTTAAGTCTAGTTACAGTTACCCGACCTCTTGTTTAGCGATCAGAAAACCACGTCTCCTTTCCTGGTGAATGTTTTTGTGCATGCCCTAGGTGTGTGGTATCTGCTAGCAAGGATTATGTAACCGAAAATGCAAAGTATTTGGCGAAGCGATTCATTACCTAATGCTGCCACGTTTCTTCTGACTCAATACTTTTGAGATTGTTCCCCTAGGCACTTTGTGTTCTGTGAGAACCTCCGGCTGATGTGAGATGTCCACATGTAGGAGAATGTGTCCGAGAAATGGCCTGTGGCATTTTTTTGAGATTACCACATTGACCAGTCAAATGTTTCTACTCTAATCTCTCTAACGTCTAGGAAAAGGGCATAACTAGGGGCGAACAGACTGCAAGCTGCTGTCACTATATACATTCCTGTTGTATTTATCAGTCTTTTTTTTAAAATATTATTTTATCATTTTGTTCTTTCATTACTAGTATGCCAGGAATCATTAGATGACTGGGTTTAAGCAGCCAAGACACACCCGGCTGGGTGTGTCACTGTTGACCAACCTCTCTATTCGCTGCCTGGGGACATGGTGATCATCTGTCTTGTAATTTGAGAGCTTGATAATATTTACAAAACAGAATGGAACAGAGTGATGCACATGAGACATCATCCTGAACTTGTTCCATGTTTAACCAGCCATCGTTTGACTGAATTGCTCATTGAAACAACGCAGGTTTCTATGTTTGGTCAGCGCGCAGTGCATTGTTTGAATGCAAATGTTATAGCTCCGCAATTCTAGAAGTACTGAGGGAGCGTTTTGTTATGAACAGATCGACTGTCCACAAATAGTTCACGCTGGCTTGTGGCTCTTGCATTCCTGGCAGCGTCTCTGTGTTCAACTTTGTGACATAAGTGGGAGGTGGTGAAAGCCTTTCTAAACCAACTAACATTCTTGAAATATTCATTTCAAAGCTGGGTGTTTTTGCGGTGTTGTTGCATAACTTAGGCTCAGAGCGCGCAACTAGTCTTTTTTTATTTAGTGTTTACGTTATCTTGAGAGTTTTGTATAAATGAAATGAACAGTACATATTACACCAAATCTTGGATTGTCAGTAGTTGATGGTTTTAATTGTGGGATATATATCTCATATTTAAAGGAGATGATATTAGCAGATGCAAAGTAAATGTATCTCTTCACTTAAAATATTGATATATATTGCTTTTGTAATAGAACACTAGAACTAGTGGTTCTAGTGTCTTTAATTGAGCGTGAATGCTTGCTTTTGTAATAGATAAACCATATTTAAAAATGCATTTTTGTAGTGTCTTAAATTGAGAATTAATTTTGCTAAATTTTAAAATGTCTGCAAGATTTAAAATGGAATATGTTGTCTTGTTGGTTCTGGCTTGTGGAGTATTTTACTAACATTTATTGGATGTGGCCTCAGGAAGCAAGCATACATAGCCCCACTCAGCACCACCACAGCACCACTCAGCACCACCACAGCACCACTCAGCACCACCACATTATCACTCAGCACCACCACATTATCACACAGCACCACTCAGCACCACCACATTATCACTCAGCACCACCACATTATCAGTGAGCACCACCACATTATCACTCAGCAGCATCACAGCACAACTCAGCACCACCCCAGCATCACTCAGCACCACCCCAGCATCACTCAGCACCACCCCAGCACCACTCAACACCACCACAACACCACTCAGCACCACCACAGCACCACCACAGCACCACTCAGCACCACCACAGCACCACTCAGCACCACCACAGCATCACTCAGCACCACCACAGCATCACTCAGCACTACCACAGCACCACTCAGCACCACCACAGCACCACTCCGCACCACCACAGCATCACTCCGCGCAACCCCAGGTGATAGGTGTCACATTTGCGAAAGTTATAACTATTGGCATTGTAAAGGACAAAGCTATTAATTTACCTATTTTCAAAACCAACACCAAAACCAAAACCAATAGGTCTCGCAGTAGGAAAGTTGGAGCTATTGGTTTTGTAAATGACAAAGCCCTTTATGTTTTTAAAATGAAAACAAAAATTAAAGGCATTGTTATTTGCAATTGTAATAGCTCCACCTTTCCTACTGCGAGACCTATTGGCAACGCCAGTGCTTGTTTTTTTACTCACTTTAATCACATGCTTGCATGGATATGCTGCCTGTCACGGATTTACAGTTTCTTTCAGCCAGGTCCAAAATCTAAAGTTATGATCAAGTGGTTTCAGATGATGTAAAATAATTGTGTTATGGTCAACAATATACTTGCTTTCTGGTAGCTGTCCAAACCACAAAGCTTCCCTTTAGAAAAGAGCAGTGATCTGTAATATATGGAGTAAAATTTAATAAGGATACAATTAATAACAATAACAATTATGGAAACATTTGAGAAAGGCAATTTGTAAGTTCATAGCCTGATAAATGGAAAGCAACAATCATGCAGTCTGAATAATATCCGATGAGGGTCAGGGAAAGGATGGATAATAACGCAATGATGCACTTAACAGGCAAAAAACACAAATGTCTTTAAACTTTCAAATGCCAGCCCAACATGGTTGGTTGATTATAACAATGCAAACCTCTGCTCAAATGCCACAAAGCAATTGTATTGCACCCAGTTCAGCGGACTGTGCAGTAAACAAATTAATTATATTGTATTAAGAAAATATAACTCTGGCCTTTGTGGCTTCATTGAAAGTTTGTTGAGATGCATTACTCGTATTTGAGTATTCTCAGCAGACTGGCACAATATCCTCGGGAGTGGAAACACCACCACAAAGAAATTTAGGGGCAGATTTACAAGAAACGGACGCATCTTTATAGATGCGTCTGTTTCCCTGCGCCTGAGTGAAAAACCCTTGCGCCACCATAGATGCACCACATTTACAACACGCCGCACTATGGCGCAAGGCTTGACAGATGCGTTAGAAATTCTGATGCATCTGTTGGTGGAAAAGTCACGCATTGCTGGAGTTGCTTCAAGCAGGAGTAAGGTTTTGGTGCAGTGGCATCCTAAAAGTCATGCAGTGAAATCTTGTTGATTTCACTGCGTCACTTTTACAAGGCTTTCCTGCATGGGAACGCCTACCCTGCATACATTGGGCTTCATTTATGAAAAGTGATACATCGATGTGAGAAAACAGCGATGCGTCACTTTTCATTGCACCCTCCTTGAGACACCAATGATGCATTAGATTTACAGTGTGACGCATCATATCGCAAGGAGTTACAGATACGTCAGTATTTCTGACGTATCTGTAGGCGCAAAAATGACGCATTGTTGGAGTGTGGCCACAAAAGTGACGCAACTCCAGCAATGGTTCATTACACATGGGCAAGTTCCATGTTAAATGTGCCTGCGTCAGTCTTACGCCTGCCATGAGGCAGGCGTAACATATTGACGCATTTGGTCCTAGAAGTGATTTCACTGCGTCACTTCTACGACCCTTTCTTGTGTCGGAACGCCACCCCGCCCCCCTCATACATTATACGTGGTGCAGGTATAATGTGGCGCAGGGGTTTACAAACTGACACATCTACCTAGATGCGTCACTTTGTAAATGTGACGCAACATGGCACATTTTTTTTACACCGCGCTTCACAAAAAGTGATGCACCGGCGGCGTAAAAGTGACGCAAGGCCTCATAAATAAGGCCTATTATACCTGACGCAGGTATAATATCAAGCAGGGCCTTACAACTTGACGCATCTCCCTAGATGCGTCATGTACTAAATTTCCCGCATTTTTTATGCCGCCCTTGCATCACAAAAGTGACGCAACAGCATCGTAAAAGTGGCGCAAGGGGCTTGTCTCCTTAGACCTAAAGAGACAACATAGTCACGTTCACCTCCTAGGAGAAAGCAAAGTATGCCCAGTTTGGCTCTTGTATGTTCAGAAATACAGAGAGATAAATAATGCTCATATGGAAGAGGCTTTTAGCTGCATGTTTTCCTTTCTATTCCTCTCTTACTGAACATTCTCAAATTGAGACAGCCAGGAATGCTGCAAGATTCTAGATGTTCCTGTTGTTCCTGTCTGTTCAGCATTTCAGATCTGCTGAAAAAAGTAATGGCATTTTCTGAGTTGTTACAGTGGGCTGCTCTACTATACTTAGCTACTATCAATATGATTAGCTGCCTGTGGCCATCTGAGGCATCTTAGCTATTAGTCATGAGTCAAGCAAAAAGTCTAACATATGCCTGTACTGAAGCAAGAGTCTAAAATTCTACCATTGGGCCCTCTGCAAAATAATTTTACCCATTTCATTTCTCTTTGGATGATGAAATATTCTTTATGCCTCACACGCGTGAAAGCAGCGATGCGCCACTTCTCAGTGCGCCCTCCTTGCGACACCAATGATGCGTCATATTTATAATAGGATGCATCATGTCGCAAGGAAAGACAGATACATTAGTATAACTGACGTATCTGTCAGCGCAAAAAGTGGCGCATTGCTGGAGTTGTGTGTCAGCCTGACGCAACTCCAACAATGTTCCTTTCACAATGGGCAAGACCCATGTGAAAGGGCCTGCATCACCCTTACGCCTGCCATAAGGCAGGTGTAAGGTTCTGACGCATTGGCATCCTAGAAGTGGTGCAGCTACAACCCTTTCTTGCGGTGGTACGCCCGCCCTGCATACATTATACCTGGCACAGGTATAACGTAGCTCCTGGGTTTACGAAGTGACGCATATACCTAGATGCGTCACTTCGCAAATATGGCACAAAATGGCGCATTTTTACGCCACTTGTGCATCACAAAAAGTGACGCGCCGATGGTGCAAAAGTGACGCAGGGGCTCATAAATAAGCCCCATGGTCTTTATCATAAATCAAGGTTAAGTTCTAGAAATCCTAGTTATTGTCTCCAAAGTATGTTTAAAAGGTCTGCCCTAGGCTTGCTAGGGCTCTCAATGTTCATACGTTCTGTCCACTCGAGCTTGCATGTTTAAACTGTCTGCCCTGGACATGGAGCACTATGTATATTGCTGTTTCCTTTTACAGTTTACATCCTCTGGTTGACTATCTCAGAAAGCCTTCTCTCAATGTACTCCTAAAACCCTGCTTCAAAAACTGACTGTGACCTATTTCCAATTGATTCTTCTCCTTTTTTAATTTTTCTTCAGTGACCTTCTCTTCAACTTCACCCCTCTGCCAGCCGCCTGTTTCTGAATATATCAGTCTCTCATTCACAAGCCTGTCTGTCTTAATTTCTGTTATATTTCTGAAAAGGACTCACACTTCATTACTTAGATCACAACTTCTACTTCTTTAAAACCCTCATCCCTGCAACTGAATACAGCTGCGGCCGCTGCAGGTAAGAGCGATGGGGCCGGGTGGGGGGATTTCGAGAGACGATCACGAGGGAAAATTAAATAAATAAATAAAAATCTCCCCCACCGCCCTTACCTGCAGCGGCAGCGGCTGACTGAACAACACCTATCATTTGCCAGCTTATTTACCTCACCAACCATTTGCCTGAAATCACTTGGCCTCCATTAATGATCAGAGCTAACTGATATTAATTTTATTTTCGCACGAGGAATCTCTTTTCTTGAGCACATAATTCCAATACCCAACAATACCAATGGATTTACCACTAACTTTGGGTTCCGGAGTAGTATACTATACACCAAAAGGCACTTCAATGCCTCAATGGGAAATTGCAATTATTTATGGACAAAGAACTCACTATCATTAATGTAAAAGTACACATGATTCAAAGCAGTGCTGTTTAACTTACCTAGGGTATCCCTAAACCAGGATATTTGAAGAATGGATGCTCGCTTCTTGTGGTTATGCAAAAAGTGTGAAAATGTGGAGTTCAGGCTCAAATTTCCTCAGTTCTCATCAAGGACAAGAGGGTGGTGTTGTGGCGGGGGATCACTGACAAAATATCGACCAAGAAAATATCGACCTACAAGAATATCGATGCAGAAATATCGAAGGCAAGAATATCAACATCCTATCTACAACATGGTAAGTACAAAAATATTTAAAAAAAATATAGATGTTAAAAATATCGATGTTAAAATATCGTTTTTTTCTATAAAAATATAAATGTAAAATAAAGTAAATAACACTAATAAATAAAATAAGCATAGTTAAAAATATCTAATATAATGTTTCAAATTAATAAATGATACATATATAATAATAATACATTAATTAAACATATACAGAAAATATATAATATATACATACTTAACAATAAGTTGTAATAAATATTTTAATAATTTATAAATTAATAAAAAATATTATAAATTACAAATACATTTAAAAACATGAAACAAATACATAAATAAAAAATAAAGAATTATGTTCAATAAATTAAAAAAATTAAATATACTTTTAATATTTTTAAAATTAATTATATACTACATTATATAAATTTATTTAAAAAAATTGATAGCTAAATAAATAAAAAAAAATTCAAAATCCATAAGTAAAAAAAATACAGTAATAACATTTTTGGATAGCATAGAACTTAAAATTACCATTCCCACTCCACAGAGCGCAACAGTAGAGAAACCATTGGATAGCATAGGGGTAAAAATTACTATTCCAACTCCAGAGAGTGCAACAGTAGGGAAAGCGTTGGATAGCGTAGGGGTAAAAATTACTTTTTCAACTCCAGAGAGTGCAACAGTGGGGAAAACATTGGATAGCGTAGAGGTAAAAATTATTATTCCCACTCCAGAGAGTGCAACAGTAGGGAATGCGTTTGATAGCGTAGGGGTAAAAATTACTATTCCAATTCCAGAGAGTGCAACAGTAGGGAAAACGTTGGATAGCGTAGGAGTAAAAATTACTATTCCAACTCCAAATAGTGCAACAGTAGGGAAAGCGTTGGATAGCGTAAGGGTAAAAATTACTATTCCCACTCCAGAGAGTGCAACAGTAGGGAAAGCATTGGATAGCGTAGGGGTAAAAATTACTATTCCCACTCCAGAGAGTGCAACAGGAGGGAAAGCGTTGGATAGCGTAGGGGTAAAAATTACTATTCCAACTCTAAACAGTGCAACAGTAGGGACAGCGTTGGATCGCGTAGGGGTGAAAATTACTATTCCCACTCCAGAGAGTGCAACAGTAGGGAAAGCATTGGATAGTGTAGAAGTTAAATATAACATACTTATAAATAATTGTTGTAAATAAAATAATTAAAAATGTAATTTTTAAGTAACTCTACATCATTTGCAAATACCCATTAATAATTACTAAAAACATAATTACAATTGAATAATTAATTAACAATAAAATAGCAATAAATACTAATAAATATTAATTAATACATATAAATTATCAAATAATTAACAATTAAAAATATCAATTACCTATTTAAACAAATTAATTACCAATTAAAAAATTAATTACCAATTAAAAAATGTAATTGCCAATTACAAACCTTAATTACCAATTAAAAAAATTTATTGCCAAATAGAAAATGTAATTACCAATCACAAACCTTAATTACCAATTAAAAAATGTAATTACCAATTAAAATAATTAATTACCAATTAATAATTAATTAGAAAAAAATAATTATCAATACCAATAAAAAATAAATAATGACTTAATTACAATTAAATTACTTCCCACCAAATCCCCTATAAACCCACAGCCCGCTACAGAACTTAAACGCAAAAATTAATTAAAATTTGTTTACAATTACTAAAAATTAATAATTAATTTTCTATAATTAAATTACTTCCCACCCTATTCCCCTATAAACCCACAACCCGCTCCAGTACTAAAACATAAAATTAAATTTAAAATAACATTTTCAATATATAATAAATAGTACACATATAATTTAAAACAAATAAAATACTTAACAAAAAACAAGTATCGATATTAGTCACATAGAAATTAGTGACATCGATTTATTTGATATCGATATTACTAACTTTGATATTACTTACATCGATATAAAAAAAATCGATATTACTTACCTTAGGGTCGATATTCTGTCGAACGATATTCTTGACCTCGATATTCTTCACCTTCGATATTTTGGACTCGATACTACTGTAGGTCGATAATAGGGAATCGATATTTTGACTGTGTACCTGTGGCGGGATCATCTCAAAGGTGCTCCTTAGCCTCAATCCGATGCAGGACCTCCTACTACCCGCCTCAACCACCTTACCACTGCCGTCTTCCCTGAGAACAAAGGGCCCTGCCATCCTGGCCTGCCTGGGATGTTGCAATGCAGATTCGGCTGAGCGGTATGCTTTTGCTGACCAAAGAGCAGGCATGTCCCTCCCCCACTTCCCGTCCTCTGCACCACCCCAATTTCTCTGCAGTCCCCCAATCTCACCACAGTCCCACACCCACTTATGGGGCATCTCCATTGTTGGGCCCTACAGGCCCTGTTTTTTGCTGCTGGACCCCTTGGAAATTGTGGATGGCCACAAGCTGAATCTCAGTGGTGTATGGGCTGGTAGGGCGACTCTCTCCTGCTGGTAGCCTATCCTGTGTCTGGCACAGTAGCCTGCTGTTGTGTACCTGCTGTACGGTGAAGGACCCTGGCACAGTGGATACATTGGAGGATAGGAGGACATGGGCCCTGGATTCAGCACATGGGTCATGTTGGTTATACGCAGGAAGAAGGCCATGTTGCGAATACTGACACGTAACGTGCTGAATTGCTAGGGAGATGTTTTATCATCACTTCCATTACAAGATATTTTATGTTTGTACAAAGATAAAATATAAAACAACATCAAAATTATTGTCAAACAAGGTGTCCACTCACCATATACATGAAAGGGTGGTCCTGGGTAGTGTATATGCTCCCACGCCCATGGCACAGACCATCATCAAATGCTAATGACTATTTGGCTAGATATACCTGAAGGATTAATGGCCATAGGGGTGGGACTGGAACAATGTAATACACCCACAGTTAGACAGATGACGACCCGCTGGGTAACCAGGGAACACAATAGAATCACACCTACTGCGCGTGTCTAAAGGTATGGCATGGATAGACACATGGCGTATGCTTCATTCAACTGAGCAGGGCTACACATATTACTCACAGTCTCACCAGACGTTTTCCTGCATTGGCTATCTTTTTATTCCCAAAAGATATACATATCGAGTTTCGGGCATAGAGATACTACCCAGGAGCATCTCAGTTCATGCTCTGATATCACTTAGCCTTCGGATAGGATCAAGTCGTCCCCCCCGCCTCGCTGGAGTATGTCCTTGTGGCACCTCCATGACCAACAATATCGAACACACTTATATTGTGCCCTACAAGACTATATTGAATCAAACACAGAGAAGATAGCTTCAGCTGAGACCCTATGGGAGGCCATGAAACCGAACCTTTGTGGTGTCGATATCTCCATGTGTGCACACAAACACGATCAACAGCAAGAAAAACTCCTACAAATCGAAGCCCAGCTGCTGATTCTGGAGAGTCCGGGGCGAGGGGAAGGAGGGGCATCAGCACGGTGACAAATGGTCCAAATACAACAATTATACCAGCGAGAGTTAATGGAAGAAGCACAGACAATGTGGCTCGTATCCAGAAGCCAAATCTACCAATGGGGGGACAAATCTAGCAAACTACTGTTCAGAGCGATACAAAAGGGGATGATGGACGGAGCGTTTGAGCAAATCAAACACTCACCCCCAGTCAACTGATCTGGGTTTAATCCATCACCATTCTTTAGCTCACTCAGCCACCCCAGTTCAGACATGGCCATATGCAAATCAGTCTGACCCTGTGCCTCATGGGAAAAGTCCAGCCCGAACTGCTGTACAGGCTATGTCAACAAGCCACACGGCCAGCCCACATACCCTGCATCAGGAGCCCAGACAGGGTAGCCCTGCTTGATCCCTCACTGAATGCTTGCAGCTTCGCTGACTATTACCGACAGCTCTATAAAGAGCAAGATACCCTGCCAGCTGTCACTATCCAAAAATGTATTGATGAACTCCCCGCGAGAGCTCTCAGAGACACTGCCAGAACACAGCTAGATGCTCCACTCATGATCGAAGAACTCACAAAAGCCATTGCCGAGCTGCAATCGGGTAAAGCCCCAGCCCCAATGGCTTCCCTGGTGAATTCTTTAAAATATATATGCCACAATTGGGGGCACCCTACTTGGCACCGCTGCAGGCCACAGTATAGGAGGGTAGACTCCCATAGGACTGGGACACACCAAGGTTGTGGTGTTCCTTAAGCCGGGTTATCCCCCAGAACTCCACTCCTCTTACCACCTGATCTCCCTCCTCAACCTAGAGGCTAAAATGCTCGCCAAAGTGTTAGCCACTAGACTTATGCCCTACATAACGGACTTGGTTCATGCAGACCAAGATGGCTTTATGCCTCGATGCCCTACACACCATACCATCAGACGTGCCCCTAATGCCATTAGCAGCTGCTGATCGCTTGAGAGCCCCAGCTGCCCTACTATTGGCAGATATAGATAAAGTGTTCGACTCCATCAGCTGGACGTATCTTTTTGGCTTCTAAAACAGCTAAATTTTGGAACAAGGTTCCTAATGTGCATTAACCTATTATATACTGATCTTACAGCTGCTGTGCGAGTGGCGGGCTCGGCCTCTCAACAATTTCCGAACCATAGAGGCACCTGCCAGGTCTGCCCACTATCACCATATCTTTATTGCGTTGGGGATGGAGCCATTGGTGACATAGGTGAGGGTGGCAGCACAGTTACGGGCTTTGAATTATCACTCAAAGTGTCAGACCGAATTGCATTATATGCAGACAATGTTTTATTCTTCATAACCGATTCTCACAAATCAGGCCCCCGGCTCCTCTGCACAATGGAGGTGTCCATAGGGACATCTGGGTTTCACATGAACACAACTAAATCCGTCCTTTGGCCGCTGTTGGGCGCTCAGGCAGTGGGTGCATTGGCGAAGGAACTTACAATAGCCACAGGTGGCATACAATACTTGGGCATCTTTTCGACTGCCTCACAGTCCACTGCATGGCAACACAAATTGGCTCCACAGACGGAACGAGTGCAGGAAGACGTGAAATCTGGTCCAACCTACCGTTAAGCCTTTTTCGACGATCTGCCATCTTTAAGATGGTTTCTCTGCCCGTCTGATATATCAACTGGAAAACCACCCATACCTGATCTCAGCCACAAGGTTTTGGAAAATAAATGCCATATTAACCCCTTGCATGCTGCCGCGATTCTGCGCCTGTGCAGCACATTCTGATTGCGGGTGCGGTCATGACGGCTGGGAGCCTTCATCAGCACACGAGCACTGTGTGCCATGACGGCTCCCGGCCGTCATCAGCATGGAAGGGGTTAAGTAATTCCATATGGAGAGGGTGCACCAACCGAGTAGCGTTACACACATGTTATCAGTATCGCAGCAGCAGACATTCAGTGGTAGCATGCAGCGGCGCACCTGCAAATACTAAAGGAATGGTGGTAAAGCGCTAGAGGCAATCCAGCGTATGCAGTCGAACCCCTGCTAATGGGGAACACCCCTGTTCACACATACCTGTATAAGGAATCCCCGAGCCGGGCTTTGCCACCCGCAATGGGGTGGTCCTTCAGGTATGGAAAGAATCACTTTGACGGATGGGCTGGTGTGGTAGACTAGCACAGTAGACCCCACTTTGGTGTGGTGGCCTTATTCCTCAAATGGCCACTTTACAGGGATTTCGAACTGAGGACAACATAGGTACATTTACACGTACATCTACAGTTATACGCGGGATGAGACTTAAATCCTTTCAAGAACTGCAAACAGAATTTCATATGCTACGTACACAATTTGTGTATTCTACCTACATACTTATGTATAAATGGCCCTATGGGCCAAATGTGGCTACAAATGCAAATAAAAAGTTTTTCAAATTTAGATTAGGTAATCATAGGTTTTTGTAATTTCTTTGTGTGTACAGGTGAACAAACTTCTTCTCATACACAAGGATAGAAAACCCTGGTGCAGGAGCTTGAATCGCTGCTAGGGAGCTGAACCATTTGGAAAAAGTGCCTGGTAGATCAGGGTAGATAGATCTGTTTTCATTGGTTGCTTCCTAATGGATACGTCTCTGCTGTTCCGTTCGTCTCCTTGAACTGGTGAGGGGAATGTGGAACAACATGGAGGCTTTTTTTGGAGTAAGTAAAGTAGTACTCCTGTATTACTCTTTTATGTATTCTCCTTATACGTCTTTGTGAATTTGCCTGCAACCATTTAAAATGGGAAGAAGTGGGAATTTCTACAAAATATTGATACACAATTAGTTTAAAAAAAATAGGACTTTTAATAAAAGTGGTGTTAGAAGAAAGAGTACATAAATGAGAACTGCTGTCGTACTATTTCCCCTACTCATAAATGTTTTTAGGATTGTTTCTCTAAGTCCTTTCATGCTGTTTTCTACCTCTTCCTTTTCCTTCTCTGTTGTATGTCTTTGGAGTCTCAAAGGACTCACTCAGATGGTTTTTGGCCACAGAATGGGTCATCCATGTGGTCTTTGTGGATTTGCCCTTCTCCCAGGAGAGTGGAAGCTACACATCTACCTTCTAGCCATCACTTTACCCCATCCAGACTGGAAGCTCCCGAGAACTCCCCAAAGCTATAGCAGGCATCTCTTAATGCATATGCTTTTAAGGTATTTCTACAACAATGTGCCCTCGCAAGGCAAATAGTGGGTGATTCCAAAGTCAAATACTCCCATGTCTCTTTATTTTGGGGACACCTGACTGTCTCAAGCTCAAGCCACCACCAACAAAGTAATGATTTCAAACTTATCTCTTACTCCAATGGTGAATTGAATAGGGACTCCATCTAAACCCAATTTGATTTTGGGAGCCTCTGCTCACTTAAATTTTATTTTGTTATGGGGTCCCCTCTGCCCCATGTCCTATTTTATCAAACATTTTCCCAAAGATTTATCAGCTTCATTGTGTGAGTTTGATCTAAATTTAGCATTGAAACATAAAATCGAGGTTGTTCTATTCAAAGCACAACTCATCATTTGTCCTGTGCCCTAATCTAACTTAACTGCAACTCACCTTAACTAATAATGAGCAAATATTCTGATATAACACACTTTTGTGGCCATTATGAACTCATGTTCCAGAAGTGAATAGACTCACTGGACCCACCCTAACGATTATAGCCCATGCTGGTTAAATCAAGATGGCGTCCAACAAATAAGAATGAAGCCCAGTTACAGTGTTACATTTTCACCATCCTGTGACTTTTTACCTTTCCTTTTTCTGTTTCTTTCTTTTTGTTGTTCTGCTAGTATATCATGGTTGAAATATTACCTCTATAAATTTTACGTTGACTTCACGTTACAAGGTAAGTCTAGGTAAGTAGATGCGCGAAGAAGCTCAGAAAATAAGTACTGTGCCATTTTAAACCTGTGGATGCAATATTTGTATAGGTAAAGTTTTGGAACCGCTAAATGGTAAAATATATGTAGGGCTATCGGAGTTACTTGATTTTGCGGCTGCGGGTTTTTCTGCTTAGTTAAGAATTTGCTACATTAGCCACGCTATCCATCATCTGTTGCATAATCAGATTTTAACAGAAAATAGTTTGTTTCTACTCCAAATTGATTAAAGATCGCTGACATTGTGGTGACACATGTCAGCACTCAGTGGAAGGCCTTTCGCAGAGGTTACTGATCACCTTTCTGTTGCTTATTGCTAGTTTTGTGTATTAAACTGGTAGTAATGATGTGAAAAATATGCCCAGTGTTAAGAAGTGTAAAAGTGACAAAATAATTCAGTAATACTATCACAAAATGTGCTGCATTATACCACATAATTTGCCTTTTCTTGCTGCATATTTCAGCCAACCCTGATGCATGATTTGGTCCTCCTCTATCACATAATTTCAGTGGCCCTGCTTATAACTTTCCTCTTATTGACTTTTTAGGTCTCGCGACCTATCGGTGTGCGCAAGCGCATCGAGCGGAGCGAGAATTCAAGTGGCGAAAACATCTTCAAACCAAAGGGCTTTCAGCCCCGCGGTTTTCATGCTGTTCACCTGAACCACGTGATAACATGCACGCGCATTCAGGGGCAGCCAGCCCAGCACATCAAAGGGCTTCTCCTCCCCTAATTATTCATGGCCGGCCGCAGGCCGGCCGTACTTTCAGTTTCCTGAAACGGCTTCTCCTCACCTAATTAGGGGAGGAGAAGCCCTTTGATGTGCTTCACACCAATGCGCCTCACAGTCATTCCTCTTGTTTGTATTTGCTTCGGCTGCCATTCTCAGACTCCACGATCTGCTCATGTGACATGGTTGCTCCACAAGACGCTTTACACATTACACTCATCTGCCTGAAGTGGGAGAGCATATGTCATACTCATCTGCCTGAAGTGGGAGAGCATATGTCATAAGTACATATGTCCTCTTCTTTTGCCTCTGAGTTTTAAACAAGCAAAGCTGGTCCTTCTGTACTTGCAGCCACTCACACTACGCAACGCCACTCACACATGCAACGCCACTCACACATGCAACGCCACTCACACATGCAACGCCACTCAACTACGCAACGCCACTCACACATGCAACGCCACTCACACATGCAACGCCACTCAACTACGCAACGCCACTCACACATGCAACGCCACTCACACATGCAACGCCACTCACACATGCAACGCCACTCACACATGCAACGCCACTCAACTACGCAACGCCACTCAACTACGCAACGCCACTCAACTACGCAACGCCACTCAACTACGCAACGCCACTCAACTACGCAACGCCACTCACGCATGCAACGCCACTCACGCATGCAACGCCACTCACGCATGCACCGCCACTCACGCATGCACCGCCACTCACGCATGCACCGCCACTCACGCATGCAACGCCACTCACACATGCAACGCCACTCACACATGCAACGCCACTCACACATGCAACGCCACTCAACTACGCAACGCCACTCAACTACGCAATGCCACTCAACCACGCAACGCCACTCAACAACCCAACGCCACTCAACAACTCAACGCCACTCAACTACGCAATGCCACTCAACTACGCAACGCCACTCAACTACGCAACGCCACTCAACTACGCAACGCCACTCAACTACGCAACGCCACTCAACTACGCAACGCCACTCACGCATGCACCGCCACTCATGCATGCAATGCCACTCACGCATGCAACGCCACTCACGCATGCAACGCCACTCACGCATGCAACGCCACTCACACATGCAACGCCACTCAACCACGCAACGCCACTCAACAACCCAACGCCACTCAACAACCCAACGCCACTCAACAACCCAACGCCACTCAACAACCCAACGCCACTCAACCACGCAACGCCACTCAACCACGCAACGCAACTCACACATGCAACTCCACTCAACCACGCAACGCCACTCACACATGCAACGCCACTCACACATGCAACGCCACTCACACACGCAACGCCACTCAACTACGCAACGCCACTCAACTACGCAACGCCACTCAACTACACATCGCCACTCAACTACGCAACCCCACTCAACTAGGCAACGCCACTCAAATACGCAATGCCACTCAACTACGCAACGCCACTCACGCACGCAACGCCACTCACGCACGCAATGCCACTCACGCACGCAACGCCACTCACACACGCAACGCCACTCACACAGGCAACGCCACTCACACACGCAACGCCACTCACACACGCAACGCCACTCACACACGCAACGCCACTCACACACGCAACGCCACTCAACTACGCAACGCCACTCAACTACGCAACGCCACTCAACTACGCAACGCCACTCAACTACGCAACACCACTCAACCACGCAACGCCACTCAACCACGCAACGCCACTCAACCACGCAACGCCACTCAACAACCCAACTCCACTCAACCACGCAACGCCACTCACACATGCAACGCCACTCACACATGCAACGCCACTCACACATGCAACGCCACTCACACATGCAACGCCACTCACACATGCAACGCCACTCAACTACGCAACGCCACTCACACATGCAACGCCACTCACACATGCAACGCCACTCACACATGCAACCCCACTCAACAACCCAACGCCACTCAACAACCCAACGCCACTCAACCACGCAACGCCACTCAACTACGCCACTCACACACGCAACGCCACTCAACTAGGCAATGCCACTCACACATGCAACGCCACTCAACCATGCAACGCCACTCAACCACGCAACGCCACTCAACAACCCAACGCCACTCAACAACCCAACGCCACTCAACCACGCAACGCAACTCACACATGCAACTCCACTCAACCACACAACGCCACTCACACATGCAACGCCACTCACACATGCAACGCCACTCACACATGCAACGCCACTCACACATGCAACGCCACTCACACATGCAACGCCACTCAACTACGCAACGCCACTCAACTATGCAACGCCACTCACACATGCAACGCCACTCACACATGCAACGCCACTCACACATGCAACGCCACTCAACTACGCAACGCCACTCAACTAAGCAACGCCACTCAACTACGCAACGCCACTCAACTACCCAACGCCACTCAACAACCCAACGCCACTCAACCACGCAACGCCACTCAACTACGCAACGCCACTCACGCACGCAACGCCACTCACGCACGCAACGCCACTCACGCACGCAACGCCACTCAGGCACGCAATGCCACTCAGGCACGCAACGCCACTCAGGCAAGCAACGCCACTCAGGCACGCAACGCCACTCACACACGCAACGCCACTCACACACACAACGCCACTCACACACGGCCACTCACCCACGCAGTGCCACTTTCACACACACTGTGCAGTGCACAATAGGTCTCGCAGTAGGAAAGTTGGAGATATTGGTTTTGTAAATGACAAAGCCCTTTATGTTTTTAACATGCAAAATAAAAGGCATTGTTATTTGCAATTGTAATAGCTCCAACTTTCCTACTGCGAGACCTATTGGCAACGCCAGTGCTTGTTTAAAACTGGAGTTCTTTGAACCAGAGATCGAGCAGGTGTCAGTTTTCCAGTGCTACTAACAGAATTAAGTACAGCCTGGTGGAGAAGCATCCAGAGTGTTCCTGGCTAACTTACCACCCTGGTAAGTAATGGGTGTCAACCTGGTGGATGGTTTCAATATGGTTAGCGAATAACCCTTTTCAGTTACTCTTAGGATAGGTACATCAAATCCTTTTACACCCTGCGTGGTCCTTACAGTAATGTGGGGCATATTATCAAGGGGGTTTATCTCCGCTGTTTTGGCTTTAAAAGCCAAGAAAGCGGAGATAAAATTATCTCCCTATTACCTAGCTGTCGCTAACACCAGTTACCGACAGCTAGTCGGAGATAGCGACCATCTTGGGCCCCACTTTGCATGTCAGTGATATTTATCACTAATGACATGCAAAGTGGGCGTGCCAAGATGTTAGCGACTGAAAACAGTCGCTAACATCGCTATCTCCTATTACCAACTTTTGGAGATATTCGCGCTAAGTGCAAATATCTCCAAAAGCTAACACCTGCCCTGAGCAGTTCTTAGCCATGTTATCCAATGGGAGGTGGATAACATGGCTAAGAGCATTAGCTCGGTAATGCATGAATATCGCGGACTTTTCAGCGATATTCATGCATTGCAGCGATTTTTATCGCATTTGCGATAAACCTACCAAGGTTTATTTGCGGTAAAAATCGCCGCAGCTCAGCGGTAAATTTTTGTCTCTAACCAGGCAATAGCGATAATTATCGCTATTGCTTGGTAATATGCCCCTGTATTCTTTATCCCAGAGAGAGCATATGTGCTCTTGTGCCCTTGTGCTCTGGGTAAATGTGCCTTCCAAACTCACTACAAGACCTTTGTTCTCTGAGGTCTGTATCCACCTTGCCTCTTCTGCTTCAGGCAATAATTGCTATTCTACTTCCTGGATTGCGGGGCTAACCAAAGTTGGGCTGGCTGAACCGGGCAGCGGTGCTTCCGCTGCAAGGGTGGGGACCAGTTTTGTTCCTGGGAGGCCGGTTTTGTTACTGGGGGGCCAGGTGTGCTGCACTGATTAAATATCGCCCCCTTTCCCCACCCCCACCAGGTAACAAAATCAGCTGGCAAGCTAATCCACTCACTTTCTTTTCCAACCTCCTGGGGGTAAGCAAGCACTCCACACATGCACTCGAGTGTGCCCTTTAAAAACAAAAATAAAATAAAAAAGGTAACACCAAGTTCCTTTTCCATCGAGAAGATTCCAGGCAACAATAAAAATGGCAAGCTAACTCTGGTGATTAATCTTCCTGCTGGAGAAGGGGAGTTTAGTTCAGTGGCAGTTTTGACTCATTGAAAGTAGCACAGAGGGTTAACATGCCTGCTGCAAAGAGGTGTATCATGCAGATCACTGACCTGTATGTTATGTGGATAGCTCAGTGTATTATTGCTTTTGCCATAAAGATCCTTCTGTTACTTGCCGTTCCTAAGTTGCAATCGTAATATAGCACAATGAGCTATGAACTGCTAATAGAGAGCTGCATGATATAGGCTAGAAAGTTATGTTTTTTTCCGAGTCTTTCATCATCCTAATGTTGCTAAAACGAGTTTGTTTGGGTGAAAATGAATTATTTTTAATAAAGCCGACCCTAACCACTGTGTTATGTTTTGAAACCTAAGTGTGTGCTTCCCCCGACCAATCACTCCTTAAAATGCCTACCAGTATGGACGACATTTGAATCCTACATCTTTTAGTCATGTTTGTCTTATGTAACCTTTTCTGTACACTGATTTACACACACATGATTCATTGTCTCTGTATGTGTGTAGGATGTAAAGTAAATTCATGTGAGAGAGGGGCTATGGAGAGACAAGGGGCACTGTTGGGAGTGTGACAGTGAGGTAATCTGTAGAGGAGGACGTTATTTGGGGACCGCCCAAAAATATTGCTACACTGGGTGCCACCAGCGCTACGGTCGGCTCTGCTATGCCGCTTAGTGAGATGGAGGATGCTAACATCCCTCAAAATGGTCTTTCATCGTGTTCCTAGCTTCTTAGCTGTGCGTAACAGTAGATGTGTGCATTTAAGTTATATTTAAGTTCATGTTTCATGCGCAACATATTTTTTGTGTTCTCCATAAGAATGTCTGTGGAAATGACTGGGTATCCAGGTGCACAGTATGGTCACCATTTACTATGCTTTAAAAGCAAATACAATTGAACATATAATGAACAATGTGCTGTAGAATACTCAATTTTGCCTTTTTTTCACAACTTTTCTTGGAGGACCCTCCCCCCTCCCCCCACCCCCCTCCACCCTGCCTTCGGCCCTCCAACACTGAATCCACCTTGTAGTGGTCAGGCACTCTGAATCTTGCTCGCTCACTAAGCACCATACTGGGGTTGGTCTGACAAAAGTTGTCAGGGCTGCTTTACCAGCCCACCCTGGTGCTAAATTCACAAAATGTCCCCATAAAGCAAGCTCAAGTGCAGACCAGAGCCTGGGAGCCAGCCTCCGATAAAGCACAAGTTGTACAAAATGTTTGAGCAATGCGAAACTGATTAAGATTTCACTGAAATCGCCAAGTTGGTCAATAATTGAACAAGAAAAATAGGTTGAAATACATTTTTAAATCTAATCGAAGTGTACACAAGTGTTAATTGATATTGAATTGTAAAAAACAATAATGTTATTTGATACATTTGATCCTATTAGCTCCTGTAAACTGTTTCATATGAGCTGCAATCGATTAGGAGATTCACGGGTTTCAAGTCCAAAAACAAATTAAAATGGAAAACATATTCAAAAGTATAAAGTTCAGGGGTGCACGTGATTGGATTACAAATGTATTAACATCGTTAGACTTACACAGCACACTGAACCTCAATAGACGCAGAAGAAAATAATGATGTATATGGGCCTGTTAAAATCAAGTCTATTTCGTTTTCCCTTTTAAGGTCTTGGCTACAGGCCTTTAGCGGACTATTGGCAAAGGCAATTATTCCCAACATATAAACATGCACTTTCGGTCAAACTCTTGCAATGAGTTTCAGCCACATTCTTGTGGGTAGCCTGTTCAGGAACATTGTGATCTCAGAGAGCTCTGATTGGATGAGTGGTATCTTTCCGGCACACTTGTGGGGACTGTCTTCTATTTGTTATTGAGCATTCCATGTCACAGCTGTAGATTCTTGCTCTCTCTCCCCCTTTTATCCACCTCCCTTCCATGAGTGCGTTCTTTTTTCACTCCTTGACCTGCTCCCCAGAGCACCTGCCCTGCTCCCCATCCTGCTGGCCATGTAACTTTTTAGTTATTTATCTTTTTATGAGGGTCTGGTAACTGTAAAATGTTACTGGACCATCCAGTGGCATAACATAGGCCTCCATAGCTCCCGGGAGGGCCATGGGCACCAGGGGCCTCCACAGCACAGTATCCTGGCCTGAAAGCTCCTGACTGGATCCAAAAGGGGTGGCCTCCATGTAGTTTACAGGGGGGTGGACAAGTTTTGTTATGCTAGTGGGGCCATCATAACTTTTCTTGAGCTTTACGCACACTTTTTTCTTTTTTTTAAAACCTTTTTTAAATTGCCATTCTAACACAGTCAGCTATCATGTTAGAAATTTAAAACATATGCCATGGACATGTTAGATGCTTACACCCCATGTACTCAGGTGTCAAGACATATGCATCCGCATGCATCACGACTAGAGGTAGGGGCGCCCCTGAAAATTTGACCTGGGCTCGACCCCAATCACTGTCTCTGCCTCAGCTCAAGGTCCTGTTGGAACCTCAAGCCTATAATAAGCCAATGTTCCCCATCGTTTCTCACTGCCATCCTCCTTCTACCCATGACATGGAATTACAGGCAGAGCTGCAGACTTTGGAACTGACGAACCAAGGGGCTAATTTACAAGCCCATTGTGCCGCCGGTGCATCACATTTTTTGATACTCCGGCGTGCAATGGACTTGGCCATATTTACAAGATCACGTAAAGTCACCCTGCGTGACTTTTCATTGCATTGTAAAAATGAGCCCTTTCACACATTACTCTGCATCCAGGGGTGTTGCTGTGGGTGTTGCCACACAACATCCATGGAACATGATGCATTCGCAGATTTACAACATTTTGTAAAACTGGGAATGCGTCAGAATCCTACGCCTCCTCAGGGAAGGTGGAGGAATGGTACAATGAGGATAAATACTTTTATTTCTCCTCATTTTTTCCTCTTTGTATGCTTGCTGCATTCTGCAGCATGCATAGAAAGAGTCAAATGCCATTAAGGATTGTTTTTTGTACAGGAAGGTGTCAGTTCATGCACAAAAACAATCATCCCCGCAGCGCAGGCATCCTTGCAAAATCATGCAAAGGTGTCTGCGCTAGCGCATGCAAAAAAGAATGCAGAACAATTTCATGCATTCAACCCAGTACATAGATTTTTTGCTCACCATGCCCGTCCAGTTTGGACACAGCCATATGCAAATCAGTCTTAACCCTGCGCCCAATGGGAACAGTCCAGCCTGTACGCTGTGTTAAATATAACAGCTTTTCTCTGCTCGGGTAACAGTAATCCATACAGATTAGGTACCACAGACCATACGGGATCTTTTTACCAATATAGGCAGTGAAATTTTTTACCTAAAGGATTTTACTCACTTTACTCTGTTTACCATATTTGGAACAGATTTCATCTTGAACAGCTTCAACCTGTAAAGAAGCTTGGTTCTCTCTATACCTGTCTCTTTTCTACAATTCAGGAAACGTCATGGAAGCATACGTCAATACAGTTTGCTATAGCCTTGAAAAAGTCGTCCCAAGACGAAACACGTGTCGGCCGTGAATATCTCTATGTCTACGTGTCCACTGTGATGAAGACTTGAAAATAAAAGACCTTTTTGATTTTGGACAATACTTGAGTCGTGCCATTTATGATGTCACGTGTGTCCGACCTACTTAAGTCACTGTGATAACGAACCTTTGGGTTGTGCTCTGTCTAACGAAGTTTTTGGTACCATTGCATATTTGTTATGGGCTTATATTGTTAACTTTAGGTTAATGCACTGTTGCTTTAAAGTTATACTGGAATGTTATGTTTTTGTCATTGTGGTTCCAAACATGAATATGTGGAGGCTTGAGTCAGGAGCAACCACTAAAGGGATGGTGTGTGCTGTTTCCCCCGCATACTGTAAATCAATCTCAGTATAATTGTAACACATAGTTTTCACACATAGGCAATACAACATGAGTCAATTGACAGTTTTCTTTAGAAGAAATGAGGAGTTTGGCATCTACTTGGGAATTTGGTGGGATGTTCAACAAGTATTTTCGAGATCGGTTGGTGGTCAATTGTTCTGATAGTAAAACACGAAATAGATTATTGTGTTAGAGAAACCTAATGCTCGAACAAACCCTAGAGATTACCAAATTTACAGAAAGATTTGTACCAGCTTTAAATGAAATAGCAAAATGTAAACACAATCGAGAAATGAAAAATTTGGTGAGATTGCCTCCAAGTTTAACCCCTTCGATTCTTGTGACGGAACACACCCAGTTATGGAATGTCCAGCACCGGAGGGAAATCGGGGCCGCACGCAAGGTGTTAAGAATGTCATGTATTCTGCCATTGACAGAAAAAACACTCAAATACAAGTGGAGTCAACAATATTGTTATAGGTGTGAATCAAGGAGTCATGTAATGTGGCCAGTTCTAATTTTTGCCTGGAAATAGGAAAGAAATGCATAAATTGAAGAAGATTGGACATTTCGCCTATGTGTGTGGAAACACATAAAAGATGGTTTTAGTCAGTGAACAACAGGTTTGACATCTTGTCAACAAGAATGAAGAATGAAGAGAAAGGAAAGTAGTATTATTGATTAAGCTATAGGAAAGATGATTCAGCTTGTAACTTGAAATTGGGGAAGTGGCATTAGATGTCACTGTGGACTCTGGATCACTAATCATGATTTTAACAGACAAACTTTGTAAGGAGAATTGATGACACGTAGGGTTATTGCCACTACATATTCGTGTGGTTGCCTTTGGTGGTTTTGAAATTGACATGATAGGATATTTTCATGAAAAGGTGACATACGTGGGCAGAGAAATTTTTTGTAACGTTAAGTATCCAAGAAGAACTATAGCATTTTAAGATGGAGAGATCAGGGTGCCTTTGGAATGGTGCTGAGGCAGACACTGAGCACCCCATATCCTTGGTTTGTTTATATTCTACTCAGGTAATTCCTTAGAGGAACTACTAGGGAGGCATAAGCCTATATTTGAAGATAGATTAGGAGTTGTAAAGAGGTATGAGCACAACATTGTATTAAAACTTGGTACTGTTCCAATTTTGCACAGGATAAATAATGTTCTATTAAGCATTAGAGACCACAGAAAAGAACACCTAGAGAAGCGATGTGAAGAGAGAGAGATAGAACCGGTTGATTCCTCACAAGTGATATCACCAACTGCTGCTGGGAGGCTGACAGGCACATTAAAGTTATTGGTGGAGCTCTGGTCACCTACCAACCATATCTTGATGTTTTGATTTTCTCCATCAAAAAAACAAGAAATGTTAGCACAGCACGATTCTAGGCTGAATATGGATTTTTATATTTTAGCATTTACAGAATACTCAAACTGTATATTCTAAGAGAGAGTAGCGTTTTGAATTGTCTTGTTTTGTCTTCTCAGAGGATATGTTACGTTTCATTATGCCTCTGATGAAGTGCAGATCGCACAAAATGCATTGAGACAGTGTGAAATTGATTATGACTTAAGTGAATTGTCCAATTTAGTAAATAATGAAACTAGAAAAATTTGGTGAAAGTACATTTAGAAATCTCATCAAAATGTTCTATTTGCCATGACATTTAAAGAAAAGGGCAATGTAGATAAATAGATGGTCTCGTTAGTTTACATAATCCCAGGGAAAGAGCACACATTTGAAAGTAGGGTTAGTACTGAAAACAAATTGCATTTCTTTGTAGCATTCAGAAAGCAAATACACTTACTGCCTTCTTGAGTTCAGGACAACAGTATGCTGGTAACCTCTCTTTGTCTGGTATAACTTGCATACCGGTGCACCTTGGAACATGGAACCGAACCTATATAACCTACCCATTACCAACTGAAATCAAACTAGGATGACACCATGTCCATAGACACCCTGCCTCTTTTTTGTGACCTGAAAAGCTGCCTGAGGACTAAGGAGCCCCTAGGAAAAGGTGCCAATAAGGAATGTGGGACAGATTGCATAGTCAGTTCCAGACACCAAGGATGCTATCTGATTAACAAGGACAAACATTAGAGTAGTGGATCCTGTTGCCCAAGACAGAGTTGAAACAACTATCAAAAAAGATAACTAAGCCAGGCATGTGACGTCTCCCTGCCCAGTGAGCTTGCCTTTTCTGTACCAGTGAAAATGGAATCATGCCACATTCTCATACCAAACTTTCCAGAGAACTCTGTGTCGCTTTCTACAGCCTTATCTTCGTAGATGAACAAATATGGGACCTTGATCACAGGATATTTATATTTCTTTGGCTCTGTTTGATTGCTCTTAGTTCCTTTGCCCTTGAAATCTAGCTAACCAGGACAAAAAAGCCCCAAACCTGTCGAGACCAAAAAGATAAAAGATTTCGACCATGACTAGTGGATCCAGAAACTTTAGTGTAGGAAACCGCTTCTCTGCACAGTGTACTAAAATGAAGCACACAATGTAGAGAGTGCAGGAGATCCCCAAAAGGCAGGTAAAGGCAAAAGTAGATAATAATAACTCTCTTTTTGTGGTAGTGTGGGCGAGCAGTTAGGTTTATCTGAGGGTAGTGTTAAGCATTTGTTTTACTCACAGAGACAATAAATTAGACACACACTCAGAAATAAATCTGAGAACGATTTGTAAAAATAGCCTTGATTTTTATATAATTATTAAGACCATAGACATAGTTCTAAGGTAAGTATGCAAGGAGTTGTGATTTTTCAAAGTTCAGACAATATATTGCTTTTATGAGCAATTACGCACCGTAGGAAACAAGGAGGGAAAAGCAGAAAATGCATAGATATTCAGGCAATGCTTTCATGAAGTTCACCTTCTCGTTTAAGTCGATGTCAGGACCATGTGCAAAGTTCCGGCAGGAGATGTTCGGGAGAGTTCCATATTGTCAGGGAAAAGGGTGCTGAGGTTTTGGAAGTTGGTGTGAAAAGACGAAGCACTGCACAGAGGGACTTATAGGTATGTCCAGTAGGTCTCCGTAGAGGGAAGAGGTCGCAAGGGCCTGGGAACCATGGGAGCAGAGCTGGTTGGTTGGTGTTGGTCCCAGTGGGGCCTGGGTGCAGAGCGAACAGGTCAGCAGGGCGTCGTGGGGTCCTCACGGTCAGGAGCACTTGGAGAGGCGATCTCAGGACAGCTGGGATACTCAGGAAGTGGTTCTCATGTTTCTCAATGTCCTCAATGGGTGCTTGATTCTGCTGTTTTGGGATTCCCGTTGGGGGTCCGGTACCATGGGTATTGGCACACTGTGGCTCCGGTAGGTCCTGGTGCCTCCATACTTGGTTTGTAGGCAGGTCCTACCCTCTGGAGCTGTTATACCTGCTCTTGCTTTGGTGCTGGATCAAGGTCATCAAGGAGCAGCAAGTCAACAAACCGGACTTCACGGGTAAACACAGCAGCAGTTATTGGTGAGTCGTGGAAGCACAAGCAGGGTTTAGCGCGTTTTTCTTCTGAAGTAGGGCTTCAGTTCTTGCGCAGCAGGTCTTCTTTGTCCTGGTCAACTCATGTCCATTGAATCTGATGTTCAGGTCTCAGGGTGCCACTTTCATACTGAATTTAGGGGTGTTACAATGGGAGACAGAGAGTAGCAAATGGGCTACATAACTTTAGGGTGTCTAAACCCTCTAGTGACCCCTTTCTGTAGGAAGAGGCACTACCCTAGCCATGATTAGAGGTTTCTCCACCATTCCAAGATGGTGGAATTTTATGAGAGGGGTTCACATCAACTGCTCACCCTAGCAGTGGTGTAGGTTAAGTGGGGACCCTCCTCATAATTTAACTAATTTCCGCACATTTCCTCCTGCCAAAAGTGAAGCAGGAAATGGAGCTTGAACTCCCCCCCCTTCTAGAGGTTCCTGGGTTGGATTTCAAAGTGCGGCATTGCCTTTGAAGCTTCCCATCCAGGAAGGCCATCCTGTACTGGAGGAGGTATGAAGCACCTATGCCAAGAGCAGACTTTGTCTCTGTTCTCTAAGAGCGCTGGCTGTCACCCCACGAGGTCAGAAACATGTCTGGTAGCGGCAGGCTGATAAAAACAAGTCAGGAACCACACTAGTGCATGTTAGGTTTTCAGGGAATCCTCTAAAAGAGACTCCTGTGTGGGTTTATTAATATTGATCACTAGCATCAGTTAGGATTTATTAAGACAAGATGTTTGGCATCAAACATCTCAGCAATCAGTGAATTCATCATGGAGCTATGAAACTTGTGTTGACAAGTATCCAGCCCTTGTACTCTTTGTGGCTTCCCTGTGTGCTTACAACATCCCCAAATGGACTGGATATTGTAGAGGCATATCTGCTCATGCTATGTCCACACATAGGCTCTAGTGCACCCTGCCCTAGGGCTAAAGGCCTGCAGTAGGGGTGACTTACCTATATCTTGTGCAGTCTATTAGAAGCATGTCACACAGGGCTGTGTGTCATATCGACTTCAGATTTCTCTGTACCAAGACAAGCAGCATGCAATGTCAAAGTGTATAGCCTTGGTGAGGGGTCTCTGGGGTGGCACAACCAGTGCTCCAGCCCCAGAGGACCCTCTTCAGTGCCCATGCCTTAGGTACCAGTGGTACAATTTACTAGGGACTTACAGGGGTAACTGAAGTTGTGCCAACTGTGTTATAGTTTTAGAGAAACAGCGCTGGTACTGAGAACCTGGGCAGCAGGGACCCAGTACTGTACAAAGTAGCATAAAAAAACAGGCAAGAAATAGCGGGGTTTACTGCAACAAAATCCCACTTATCTATATTTAGACTCTGAGGTTTTGCCCTGTAAACATTCCCCTCAATAAACCAGCCTCCCGCGGTCCCAGAACACCAAAATAATGAGAGCACAGCTGGCTATTTTGAAGCATGTTGCTGTGACGACTGTAGACTCAGTGCCCAAAGAGCACAAAAACGATCACCACAGACTACTGGCTCTCGATCACTTCTGGTGACCCCATCCATTGCCAAGAGGGAATGCAGGCTCCAGGGTAAACAGAAAATTAGCATTTGCTTGAAGACATAATGGAAACTCCTCCCTCACCCAAAATACACACACACAACCAAACCTTGTCACTTTCCTAATTAGGAACATATTGAATCTTCTTATAGGCCTTGTCTGGCTTAAACAAAGGGACAATTAATTGTTTTGCTACACTTGGCTAACAACGAATGTACCCATTATCTCACTGTTGACCAGTGGTCTGCTTGTAAACACTGTTGTAACTCAGAGCCCAAGTCATTTTAAGGTGCCTGGAGAAGGAGGGTTATTATAGACTTGTGTTGGGTTAGGTATTGTTACGTACTGATTATTTGTGATTTAGTAGTTGTGAGGTCTGCCATTAGTATGGCCTTGTTGTGCCTTATGGTATTTTACCAGAGTATTTAAAAAGTTTTGGTTGTAATGAAATGATATTATAGTATTTACTAATAAGGGCTTTCATCCAACTTTCTTTTTCATCTATCAGTCTGCTGTTGTGATGGTTACATTTTGTTTTTGCCCATTAAAAGCATGGGGCAGCAGGAGGGGTCACTTCAGCCATTGTTTAACTGCAATGTGTGTGGCAGCATTTTTCCCCTTTTGCAAGGACATAGCCAAATAAAATGTGGTTCCTTTCTGTGCCAGGGACTGCTATGGCATTGTGCACTTTTTCAGATAAAAAAAAAATCTTACTTTTAGTCAATGATTTATTTTCTAGATTGAATAGGGTCAGGAAGCTTCACAAACTACAAGGTTTGAAAAACCTTGTGAAAAAAAATCAATTATTGACAAAGCAAAAAAGCTTCAACCAACAGCAGACCTATTGATTTTCTCAATCATTGCTGTGCTTGAGGTTGTATCACAGCCCCAGTAAAAGCTAGACTCAGTACTGGGTGCTGTTGCCATTATGTTCTGATATCGGCTCCTCTCCGGAGACCTTGTGAAGGGGCTCGATATCGTGTGACACACGGTGGCACGGTATGAGTAGGAAGACCTGCAGCAGTAACAAGCAACATATACTTTCCAGTGCTGCCCAACTCTTTCCCGCCACAGAAAAATAATTAAGAAATGCAACTTTCTCTTACAAGTCAACATTTGTATAAGGCGAGTTCATCCAGCTACCTTGGGACACCACCTAGTGGTGGCACTAAGTTACTGAAAAAATACCGGAAATTGAAAGTTTTCAGTGGATGGGAGCTCTCCACCAGGCATGCTGCCATCTTGCCTGGTGCACTCTAAATCCTCGTGGCTCTTCTTTTGATAATTTTATTCTCTGTAAACTACTCAACTAACCATCGCTGAGAGTGTAGTAAAATAATCCATTCATCAAATACAGAACTAACCTGAAACAGATCATAAAGCAAATGCACCTAAATTTATATTAATCTTCATAGTGGTCAAAATAAACAGGTGCTATGCCATGGCTACACATCATCAATAAATGTTGTTTTTAATAAGAATTCAATTCACACCTTTAGCTTAAAAAATACAGCTATCATTGAGCGGATGCCTGGCGGGCGAGGTTTCATGCACCACTCTTTACGCTTGCATCTACCCAAGACCAGTATAGCCAAAGCCTTTGGAGTTATGTGATTTTGCGGGCACCATCATTCCTGCATAATTAAACTAAAGAATGTTTCTTTTCTAGCTCATAGATCAAAAGTCACTAAAAACGCAGTGGCACAGCTAGCCACACAGAGGAAGGCCTTTCCCAAACGGTTGGCTGGCCATCTTTCTGTTGCTAATTGTTGTATTTGGTTGTCAAACTGGTACTAATGAGGTGAAACCTTTGACAAGATACTGTTAATGTGCAAAAATGACAAAATAATGAGGCAATACTATCGCAAAATGTGCCGCATTATGCCTCATAATATGCCTTTTCTTGTATTATAATTTTGGAAACAGCCTTTGAAACGTGGCTCGAAACACGCTGTGCCTTAACAAAGCGGTCTGAGCGGCAAATGAGTCCTTACAACACATTAATTTACCACGCAAATTGTTACAACAACTTACCTTGAGGAAAGCATTGTTGAACTGATGTTGGATTTTAAAGTTGAACACTTTCCCTACTGTTGCGCTGACTGGAGTTGGAATAGTAAATTATACCATTTCAAAGTATAGCGGCTTCCCTTATGCAAGTCGTTGTAAGGACTTGCGTGGTACAGGAATGCGTTGTAAAGACGCGTTCATGGGCTCGGACGCGTTGTTAAGTCAAACGTGGTAAATGCCTGTGCAGTTCCAACATACAACCATATAATTTAGTCAGCCCTGCCACGTAATTTGGTTCTCCCCTGACGCATAATTCCAGTGGTCCAAAAATATAACATATGGACACAGTTTATGCACGTTTATTTGGTGCTTGGACAATTACAATTATTTTTATACATATTTTGCTCTGTCACGTGGCTTGGCTCAGAATGTTAGGAAATAATTTGCCCTTTCTTATGCCATCAATTATTGACTACTGTGTGATAATCCTGCCAGGACTGTCTGGAGAGCAACTTTACTTTGTGTTTCTTCACCTTTACACTCTCTTCTTTACAGTCGCACTCCTTGTTTGCTCTCACTCATTCCTGCACAAGGCGAGGACGTTCAAGATTGGCCTTGTTTTCAAAAGCCCTTCAAAACAGCTTCCTCGTGATTTCTTAGAAATTGACTGTACAGAATTTCCATTGACGTGGGCTTGTCGTCCGCCGCGCGTTCACGTCATCTATTTGTCAAATACCTATCAAACTCTTAACCCTGCAAGTGCCATGAAGTCTTTAACGCCAACGGGAGAAAAGGTGAAGGCAGCCCGCTCTTGGTTTAACAAAGCTTTGAAAAGGAAAGACGAGAAAATGACAGATAAGAGAGGAAGTGACACAGGACACACACCCCATATTCACTTCTAAAACCGGAGGTTGACAAAGGCAGTCGCCAGCCTACAAAACACTATTCTCAGAAATTGAAACCCTAACATCCTGTCATTAGCGCGCACTGCACTCTGAAAGTCTGTGTAATGTAATTGCCACTTCCTTTATGGGGAAAAATGTACCTTCTGAAGAAAAAAAAACGGAGGTAACTTGCTGAGAAGCAGAGTCCCTGAAGTGAATAATATCTACATAGATCCGGTGGTTCTCAGATTTCAAATTCCGTGGTTAAAAATACAAGCATTGGCAAAGCCATTTGATCTGGCCCGACAAGTGTGGGGATTAAATGTTTACTATTTTTATTAGAACTATATGCCACAAAAAGAAAAGCAAATAAAACCTGCTTCTGCTTAAATATGACTGGAAAATCCTGTCAAGAAAAATGCAATTATTCCGTATAATTGTTATAGAACAGCACTTGCACTTCCTAGTACACAGGTGCATTGGAACACATTTGAAAGCTCTTTTTAGTTTTCTTGCACATCAAAGGAAATGTGATTCTTATTGGCAGAAAGAAAATGTTCTACTGTCTTTAAAACACTATAAACTGAAGAGACAGTTTAAACACAAACAAGGATGACTCCAAAATGAAGAAAATTATAAATACTTAATAGAAAAATGCACTGACAAAGAAACATATTGGCCCACCAGCCCTGGCACAGAAATGTACTTCTTTTTAAGTATATGTCCACATCTGACCAGAGAAAAATGCCATCACTCACAGTGCAACAAAGGCAACTGCTGGAGTGGGCAGGCCAATTACCATAGGCTGATGCTGTGGTGGGCGGAAGCTAAACATGACTGATAATTGAATGAACCAAAGTATGACCAGTACTAACCCAAAGCACACCTATATATGTATGTTCATATGTATTTTTTATTTCCTGAATATCTTTAATTACATCCGGTGGGTGAGACAGCTAACGCCTCAATGTCTGACCTAAAAACATCAACAAAGCATATAGGCTTGACGTTTTGATACGGAATTGTAACTTTTATGGTTTTCTATCATGTAAACCGAAGAAAGTTTATTGAAATTGAAATTGATATGGGTAATGTTTAGTAACAGTTCAGCGACGTGGTGTGCTTTGTGCAAAATAGAAAATCCCACTCTAATGAAAGGAGAGACTAAGCCCACTTACAGACCAGACTGCAGTAACAGAGTTTAACTGCGCCAATAAATAAATGTGTTATGAAAGGAAGTCAGAAAATGAGGTTTGCATTGTAAGTGTGAACTTCAAAGGCATACATATCAAAATATTTCTTAGTAGATACTTTGGACAAAGGGCCAGTATTTTAAATGCATTATTAAGAAATCCTGTGTGCAGGCACATCTTTAGTTTGTGAACAAAAATGTAAACATAACAGCGTATTTCAAGACTGCAAAGTAAAATAAATGAACATGCAAGGATGATTAGTGAATAGCGACATGTCTTTATGACAAGGTAAGGGATTCAAACATAAAACACTTTCTAAACAAAAAACCCATAAATTAAAATATTGTGTCAGTACTTTTAAGTTTAAAAAGGTATTGTGTCAAAAAAATAAATCTATCAAAGAACAAGCACTGATTGATGGGGTGATCCACGGTCCACTATCACTTTGTATGTTTTCCTAATTCAAGAATTGATTACAAGAGGTCCTTCAGATTATAACAATGCTGATTTCTGACAGACTTAAATAGAACACTTTGTAGAATGTCTTCTCCTCATACGCCTGGCAACTATCTGAATCGCTTTCAGCTTTGTTGAAACTGCAACAAAATGTTTTAAGGCGTGGACACTATGTTATGTTACTTTTCATAATATGGTGTTAGATGTTTTTTACGGTGCCCACATACAGCATATTACAAGTAGACACACACATGATGAGCTTTATATAAACATTGCTCCTAAAACGTGTGTTAATCACATCCAGGAACGTGATGATCCTGGAGAGCGTCCCTATTAAAAAGTGACAACATAATTGTTAGGTAGATCACTGTTTACATTAGGTGAAAGCGGCTGGGTCTGTTTATTTAAGTAATATTTGTGCAGAGCTCTGATGCCATTTGTGTTCTGATAACTTTTTTAGTTAAATACACTTCTGCTGGCAGGACCCAAAGGCTTAACCATGGAAGTGTCTCACCAGTTTCCTTAAATGCCCCCCATTCTTTCCCACTGTAGTCATTGGATGCTAAATCCCCTGTCATGGGTGAGGTCAAGTCAAACCGAGCTTTATCACAGATAGGCTGGCAAAACTTATATTGCAGCACAGTTCAACCAAAGTTTGTCACCTATAGACAGGAACACTGGAGTTTTGCAACAATGGAAGACCAATTTATGCTCCAAGGTTGACTAAATTATGCAGCAAGAAAAGGCCACTCATGCTCTATAATGGTGCAAATCTTGTGATTGTATTACTTCATTACTTTGCAATTTTTATGTTCAATTCAATTCAATTCAATAAACTTTATTCGGATAACAAAGTATCCATAAAAGTACAAATCAGAAAAGAAAACAAATTTAAAAAGAAACATCATGAGATCACATGATACATACAGATTCATAAATCGAGCATGGTCTGTCTAGCTCGTACGGCTATACGCAAGAAAGTGCTTGTGCGAAATATGAGTTCATCATTGTCCATAGTTAAAATCATTAAATATGCATTTCCCAAGCTAATAGGTTTACGTTTTTTAAAATACGGAGTTAAAAACAATTCAATAATAATTAAATTTTTATGTATGTCAAACAAGAGTAGACAAAGGTTTCACCTCATTAGTACCAATTTAACACCCAAAATACAGCTATTAGCAACTGAAAGGTGACCTGTCAACCTTTGCAAAGGCCTTTTACTGTGCAACAACACGAGGCATGAAAGAAAGTGATTCAATTACTTACCGGTAATCTTCATTACCTTGATTTATAGTCTCCTCATTGCAGTAATAACAGAATGAGGCACCTCCACCTCTGACAGAGAGATCTCACCATAGCAATGATCGAAGACATTGTTACCACAGAACTCTTCTATGTCCATAGAACCAATACATGCTCCTGTCTCCATCACAATTTCCTGTATCTCACAAACCATACGTTTGGCGGTGCATAGGAAGGGAGGGAGGGAGGGTTGAAGACTGTGACGAGGAGAGCTACAAATCTGGGTAATGAAGATTACTGTTAAGTAACCGAATCATCCACGGGCTCCGCATACCAGTAATAAAAGAATGTGAATTTACCAAGTGAAGAAAACAAAAAGGCACCGACAATAAATGCTGCTGAAAATCTTTAATAACATCAATAATTACTTAATTGCTGATCTCATCACAGGACAACCAACATTCATATTACTTGATTTGGACAGCTCAGGTTTGTAGTACTGATGAACGTATGGTGGGACAACCAAGATGATGCCCTGCATATTTCAGTAATGGAAGCACCACCAGCCTCAGCCCAGGATGCTGACTCTGCTCTCGTCAAGCAAGCCTCTATGTGTGAAGGAACTGTGTCACAGACTGACTAGTATGCTTGACTTATTGCTAAAGAAACCCATATGCTAATTTGGGATCCAATTTTAGAATTGTCTGATCCAGGAAAAACTTGCATAACAGAAAGATGACATTAAGGCCCGCAATTCACTCAACCTTCTTTCTGATGTAAAAATGATCAGAAGAGCTGTCTTATAGCACATCCAAGACAAATCTGCCTGCTATAGAGGTTCAAAGGATTAAGCTGCAAATCCTTCAGAACAATGAAAAGGTCCCAGGTTGGAGCAGGGTCACGGACAGGTGGTTTCTTCAGAAGGAAACTTCTCAGGAGTCTAAACACAAATGGGGCAAGCTTTGAGCAGTCAAAGTGAATCATTAGGGTTTTTTAGGTGCTGACCACTACGCTGCCAAAATGGATGGAGACTAACAGGTACATGCATCAAAGGATTTTGCGATCGCAAATGGTGTGAATCGCAAAAATCGTCCGTTTGCGATCGCAAAATCTGCTTTTGAAATGCATGAAGGGTGAAGGCCCTCGCAATTTAAGAATTCGCAAATATTTGAGAATTCTCAAATTGCGATTGCATTTAAGGAATCACATTTTGCGATTCCTTAAATGCAATGCATGAAACTTAAAAAAATTGCGATTTCGCTATTAGGTGGAGAAAATTACCATGAGGTTGAACCTCATGGTAATTTGCGAAAACTTTGAAAAATGCACTGTTGTGCATTTTTCAAAGTTTCATGTTGTGCACACACATGCCCTAAGGACATATGTGTGCACAACATATGTGCACAGATTGATTTCAGGGGTGCAACAGGGTGTCCTTTGGACACCCCTGCACCCTTGAAATCGCATTCTCAATTTGCGATTCGCTAAGTGCTAATCGCAAATTGAGAATGTCTTACCATTCATTCCTATGGGCCTCTAGGCCCATAGGAATGAATGGGGAGGTATTCCTTAATTGCGACTCGCAATTTGCGAGTCGAAATTAAGGAATATTAAGAAATCGAAATTTATTTAGCGATTTCTTGATGAATTGCATTTTGTAATTCCTTAATTGCGATTCCTTATTTTTCGCAATTAAGGAATCGCAAAAAGCAATATTGATGCATGTACCTGTTTGCTTTTGGAAAATCATCCCTAACAAATGTATAGATATTGGAATAGGTTAACTGACAAAGTGGAAATTCTTTTTCCATGCATCACTTTTGGAAAGAGGCCCAGTGTTTTTTATATGATACTAATGTTGAGTGATTGTATTTCCATAGCAACCACTGGGAGGAATCTATTTCTTCAAGCACTGCCTATTCATAAACCAAGCTGTCAACCTTTGGACATGGATATTAGAAGGGAAAACCAAGTGTAATGTGGGCCAAAATGGGGCAATCACCAACACTGTACTACTCTGATGCTGAATCTTATGAAACACCTTTGGAAGGAGGGGAATCAGAGAGAAGGCATACAGAAGTTTCCTGTGCCATTTTATTCAGAATGCATCTGTTGCGAAAGCTTAGAGACATGGTTCTGCTGAACAGAAGATTGGAAGCACTGCTTCGAGTGGTGATGCAAACATTTTTATCTAAGGAGTTCCGCAACTGACATATATGCAGTTTTATTCCCAAGTCGTCAGGTGGAAACACACAGAGAATGGGATTTTCCAACTGAGGCTGTCCACCTGAAAATTCAAGCATCCCTGGACGTATTCTGTTCCCCAATGCGACAAGGTGGGTTTCCACCCAAGTGAAGATCTGATCCCCTAGCAGATTCAATGCCTTACACTTTGTACCGCTGTTGGACTAGAGAAGTACCTCCAATAGACTCTCCCTATTGGCATTATGCTAAAGTTAGCATTTGTGGCACTATTTTGCATTTAGCCGCCATTTTCTGTGATGATCGAAAACTAACTTCTGTCTCATTTTGTCTGCCTCCGCAGAAAGCAGCTTCGAAATTTTGGGGGGTATTTCTCCAAGGCGGAGCTTCGTTGTTTCAATGAATACATGAATGTGCCTTTGCATATCTTCCTTGTTAGATAGGCTTGTTCCACTGCTTACAGTGGTGCGCACGGGCAGAGTAACCTTGAGACTGAGATAAAATGTACCTGATCACAGGAGTGTAGCTCATCTTCTGTGTCTCCTTTGTTAAGCTGCTCCAACTGGAAATTTCCAGTTTTGGGGGGGGGCTTGCTGGGCATTGGAAATGTATAACATCTGATGTAATGTTGGTGAGGGTCAGTCCCCTCTGTAGCATCTTAGGAGGCTAGTCAGACTGGACTCCGCCCAAGTACAATACTAATAAATAACTTTGGTTTGTATTCTCCACTGTCTGAACGACTCTTCATTTGTATGGAAGGCTGAGAGGTGGTTGTGAGTGACCCGGGTGACCCTAATCAGGTTGCTTCCTTCATCGCCTTGGTGATTGAGATAGCACCTGATCACCTGGTTGTCTGTTCTCACTAGAACATTCAGCTCCTCCAACTGACTGGTAAAAGTCTGCGATGCTTTCTCTACTGTAGACAACTCCCTCGATTGGAGGGACTGAGGCTCTCTTCCCGAGACCAAGGGCCCTTCATGTCCAGATCACCCAGAGTGGCTTTGCAACCCCACAGACTGGCATCTGTTGTTAGATGGAATGGAACACAACACTGAGAAGGAAACTCCTTTGACTGGTTTTTCTCCACTAACCACAATTGCAACTTTAGAATTATCTGAGAAGTTACAGGAATTAAGCTCTTGTTTGAGGACCAAGAACTGATAATGTGATTCACCAATGGCTTGAGGTGAAAGCAAACCAATGGAAAAACAGTCTTGCAGAGCAGTACGCGGACATATAATCATTGGATTATACACCCAATGAGTTCCAACAGCATCTGATCTAGTTGTGTGTGCTGTAATAATAATTCTTATGAAAACAGAAACAAAAAAGGTTAATGTACTATTACCCTTAGTGACCATCTGTCTACATTTCACTCTATTGCCCAATCAGTTTTGGCTGGCATAGAATAGTTATCTAGTGTGAAATTGTAAAAACTGGTAGAATACATTCTGATGAAGTAATGCATTTTGTATAAATGAATATAAAATGAATGAGCGAAAACATGCTGATGAAATAATGCGTTTTGTGTGAGTAGAGAAAATTTAATTGAAGCAAGTGAGTCTATGACCCGCTTCGATTTAAGAGCACCACGAAATCTCAGTGTAATTTCACTCAAAAGAGCATAAATGTTGGGGGGGCGTGGCTTGCGCGCCGCTGTGATATGGCGTGTTGCGCTTGAGCTCCGGGGTGAGTTGATCCCGTTGAGCGTTTTTCTCCGTTTCTTCGTGCCCTTTTAAGCGGAAAAACCACACACCTACGGCGGAACATGCGCTGATCTCCACGACGCTGTTTTTCCGCGATTTCAATTACCGGAATTATGCGTTCTGCTTCCATCCTCGCAGGCGCTCGCATTCCTGAGGAGCGGCCGCCATTTTGCCGCGTATGACGTTCCTGTCATCTGCTCTCTGAGGCGCCGCCGCGGATACAATTTAACAGTCTTTCGTGTATATCTAAGGGTTTCTTCACACGACGGCTACAATGGTAACATTTATGCTTTCTTTCTAATGTTACTTTTTGCTGCTTGGCTGGGTTTGAAAGTGCTCGCAGTTTTTTCTCTCTACATGTTTCATTGAGATGCTCATGTCGATATCCTGAGGTGTCTTCCTGTTTATTTTTGCTCATTTTTCAACCGCTAGATTAGCATAGCGTGTTTGGAGCGTGAATTGCCTCTTTTTTCACTGTTTCTGGATATTTTGCGCAACTCTGGTGCTATACTCTATCCCTGTGACATTTTTGTTAGTCTCCTGCTACAACACTGTCATTATGAGTCGCTCCTTGAACAGCAAAGACTCTAAAGACCCGGGCACTTCTTTGAAGCGACTTAAGTCAGTCTCTCCGACTCCTGAATCACCTCAGGCGGACAATACTTCCACATTGGACACCATATTGGCGCGCCTCAATGAGGTTCATGATATTGCGCAGTCAACCAAAACTAACACTGACTTACTACAAGTGGAAGTATCTGCCATCAGGAATGATTTTAAAGCCCTATCTCTACGTGTATCAGCAACAGAAACACGGATAAGTTCCGCAGAGGATGGTATGCAAAAGCAATCCAGGTCCCTTTCTCAGATGGAGCGGTCTATGGCGGCGATGCGCAGAGACCTCACGGAGCAGGAGGACCGTAATAGGAGATCTAATCTGCGTATTTTTGGCCTACCGGAGGACTCAGAGAAATCATCCTCCTCCATGATTGAATTCTTATCTCATTGGATCCCTGATACACTTCAACTATCTTTCCACAGAGACTTTGAGATTGAAAGAGCACACCGTGTTCCAACGTTCCGTTCTAAGGCAGCCACCCAGCCAAGAGCAATCATTTTTAAGCCCTTACGACATCAACACACTGAGCTGATTTTGTCACATATGCGCAAGATTAAACAACTCAACTGGGAGGGTCATCGCATATCCATTTCCCAAGACTTTGCCAGAGACACGGTCATAAGACGAAAAGGTTTCTTGAATCTTCGAAAACGTCTCACTGACTTGGGCATCTCTTTTTCCTTTTCTGGTCCATCCAAGTTTCGCATTACTTATAAAGGGCGTTCCAGAATCTTCGATGAACCGGCAGACTTGACAACGTTCTTGGACAACCAGGAGGAGATAGAGATGGAGATTCAACGTGCAACGACGCAGACTCCTGGGGCCTCAGGGACCTGATTTATTGTTCTCTTTACTTCTGGTTATGTCTTTTTCTGCATGGTTACCTTCTCTTCTTTCTCCAGCCATGTTTTCATGTTGATCTTCTCCTCTGCTATCGTATGTCCTATCTCTGTTCTTCTTTCTATACTACTCTGATAGTTCTCCTTTCTTTCTAGTATCCGTCCTCTCCTTCTTTTTTCTCTTCATTATTCTTCGAGAAACTTCTTGTAGATCCTTTCAATTTTTTCTTCTTCTTTCTTTTACCCGTCTTCTCTGATTTCGTGTGTACCTCTGTTTCAACTCCTTTTTTTCTTGCTCCTATCTATTTTTATTACGGTGTGTTTCACTTATATTGTTGCTGTTTATACTTACTAGTTACCTGCACTTTTTAGAGTTCTTAGTTGCAGAGTTATTATCTTTTAATCAAGTATTATTACTCCTTTCGATAGCATTGTTTATTATATTTGCATTATACTATGTAGCATTGTAGTAGCGTGGTGTAGACTTCTCCTTTTTCTTTATGCTCGTTTTCATCTTCCCTCTCGGTTTCTTCCTCGTGTCTCCATGCTGTTCTCATACACCTTCTTTCTTTCCTCTTATGTCAATCCATTTTATAGTATAGTCAGAATTAGGTGTTTTGGTTTGATTCATATGCGATTTCAGCACTTATTTGTTCCTCTATTCACAAAATGATATATGTTATTTAAGATGTTTCATACATAATGCAGCTTTTCCTACATTTTATGGTATTGTTATTTAAGCCATGCTCTTGCGCTTGATGGGGTAATGTTAATCTAATCTGAGTGGTATTTTTCTTCTAATAGCAATATAATATCTCATTATAAAATGTATTTATAAGTGTATGAATTTTCTATTGCTTTTTAGTTCAATGTCAGTCGTTTTTTTTTTCATAATGGGCTATTCTTCTTTACCAACTTTTGCTCCTAGAACGGGTCTTCGACTCGCCTTTTCCACATTCTCCCTTGCATGTTATGGGTCTCTTTTAGACCTCCCCCTCTGCCTCGTTTCTCTCTCCTTTCTAATCTTTCTTCTCTCCTTCTGGCTTTTCTTTTTTCATGGTTTTCCCACATGGTTGCTCCCGTAACATCTATTTTGTTTTGTGGTTGGTCTACTATATTCTTGTACTTCGTCTTTTCTCTGTTATCATTGTTGTCTTCGAGTGTATCCCCTTCAGGTAGATGCCAGGTTTAAATGTTTTATCCCTTAATGTTAAGGGCTTAAATCATCCGGTCAAACGATCTAAAATCTTAGATTATTGTAAATCTCTCTCAGCGGACTTAGTCCTATTTCAAGAATCTAAGATCACTAGTAGAGAAGCGCTATTTTTGAAGAAAGAATGGGTGTCGGATGTGTCTTGTTCGGATGCTTCTGGTAAACGCAATGGTGTGGTTACGTTGGTTTCGAGAAATTCGGGTTTATCGATTATCTCTTCTGAGCATGACTCTGATGGTCGATGGCTCCTATCTAAATTATCAGATGGACAACATGATCTGTTTGTTATGAATATCTATGCTCCGAATATTGATAACCCTGCTTTTTGGAAATCCATTTCTAAAAAACTGCATGATACCCCACATGCTGGTAATCTTATTGTGGGTGGGGATTTTAACTTACCTATGGACCCTTTATTGGACAGGAATTCCGCTTTTCAGTTTCGTCCGCCTAAAGCACACAAACAGATGCTTAACATGTGCTCCATTGCTAATTTGCATGATATTTGGCGTCTCCATAATCCCACTGGTAGTGACTTTTCTTTCTTTTCCTCCCCTCATTCCTCATTTTCTCGCATTGACTATCTCCTAGTTCACTCTTCTCTTGTCGCAGCCTCTTCCTCCCCGCTTATACATCCCATTGTCATCTCCGACCATGCTGCGGTTACTTTTACGCTTTCGTCCTTTGCTCCGAAACCACGTGGTCGTTCCTGGAGACTTAATACGGAGGTGTTATATGACTCTACCCAAGTGGAAGAATTTTCCAAGGATATAAACACTTTTTTCCGTGAAAATGAGGTGTCTGTATCTTCTCCAATAATTCTTTGGGACTCTTTTAAATGTACTTTCCGTGGCCAAGTTATTGCATGCATGTCCAAACGCAATTTAGCGATTAAAAAAGAACTTACTGATTTATCATCTGAAATCAAGACTTTGGAGGCTTCCTTTAGACATACTAAAGATCCGACTATCCTACAACAAATTAAGCTTCTAAAATACAAATATAATACAATTGTCACTAAAAGAGCTCATATTGGTTTCCAAGCACAAAAGTCCAAAAAATTACTCTTAAAGAATCGGGCTGGCAAACTTTTGGCTGCTACATTAAAATTCCAAGACTCCTCCTCTAGATCCTCTCAGATCTCTTCTATTAAGGACCATAATGGCTCTAAAAAATTCCAAACTGAGGAAATTCTTGAAGTTTTTCGTGATTTTTATAACAAATTGTATACCCCCTCTAACCAAGCCTCTTTTGACAAATGCCAAGATTTTTTAAAATCAATTCCGATTCAATCAGTATCAGAGGAAGATCGCTCCACTCTAAATGAACCTATCTCACCTGAGGAAATAGTTTCTGCTATCAAGGCCACCCGTTCGGGGAAAGCTCCAGGCCCTGATGGTTATCCGATCTTATTTTATAAAACCTTTCTCCCGTTGCTTGTTCCTAAGCTGCAGGCTGTCTTTGACGCTTTTGTGCGTAATGGATCTGTCTCTGGTACGGCTGCCGAAGCCACCATAGTGGTGATCCCAAAAGAAGGGAAGGACCATTCGGACCCTAAGAATTTCCGCCCTATTTCGCTTCTCAATATGGAAGCGAAGATTTTTGCTAAAATCCTGGCGAAACGTCTAGAATCCTTTATTCCCCATTTAGTCCATCCCTCCCAAACTGGTTTTGTTAAAGGTAGGCTAGCAAGAGATAATATTCGCACTTTCTGCCATATTATGGGGGCGGCCAAGCGATCCCAATTACCTGCCGCGGCCTTGGCCCTCGATGCGGAGAAGGCCTTCGATAAGGTCTCTTGGCCTTTTCTTCGAGCTGTTTTACATGCACATAACCTCGGGGAATCATTTATTAACATGGTAATGTCTTTGTATTCCCAACCTAAAGCTAATATTAGAGTTAATGGTTCCACATCCTCTTTTTTTAATCTCTGCCAGGGAACGAGACAAGGTTGTCCTTTATCCCCTCTCTTGTTTTTGTTATCTATCGATCCTCTCCTTCGGCTGATTGATTTACACCCCGATATCAAAGGGTTCTCTTTTGGCCCTCATTGTCTAAAAACTGCAGCCTACGCAGACGATGTTCTCATTTTCTCGGACGATATCGCATTAGCCATTCCTGCTATCTCTGACACCATTTCTTTATTTTCTAAAGTTTCGGGATATACCCTAAATAAAGACAAGACAGAAATGTTCCCTTTAAATGCCTACTGCTTTCCTGCGCATATGGGCTCGGCTGGCTTTAAATGGCAAGCTACCCATCTTAAATATCTAGGCATTTATTTCTGTTCGACACTACATACCACGGTTACGTATAATGAGTCTCAAACTCTGGCTAAAGTTCGTCGTCTTCTGGATACTTGGTCTCCAAAACATATTTCATGGTGGGGGCGCTTACAAACCCTTAAAATGATGATCACGCCGATTATCAATTTTGTTTCTTCCATGATTCCGATTAAATTATCTGACTCTTTTTTTCGGGAAATCGATGGTATCACCTCCAAATTTTTATGGAGCGGAAAACGTGCTCGGTTGGCATACAAATATTTACGTAGACCCTGTGATATGGGTGGTTGTAACTTCCCGGATTGGGAAAAATACCAGACTGCTTTTTTGGCCTCTCAAGGTGCCCTCTGGTTTTCTCCCCCAACCCGTCATATCCCTCTATGGCTACTCATAGAACAGGATTTAGCTGCTCCCTTACCACTTGCCTCTTTGTGTACTACTTCCACTCTACATATTCTATTCTCCCGATCTATCATCATTGATACAATCATCGCAATTAAGAAAGTGGACAAGAAAATGGCATTTCCTCTGCACAAGACTAGATGGTCTTCCATTTGGCGTAATTCCAAAATTAAAATCAATATCACTCCCGCACTCATGTCGTATTGGGCAATGAAGGGTGTCTCTCTTGTACAACATCTGTATAATGAGTCTGGTGAGCCCTTACCTTTCTCTAACTTAGCGCTCAAACACTCTCTAACAAATCTAGACTTCTATACTTTTCTTAAAATCAAGGTTGCGATCTCGAAAACTCGTCTTCACCCCTCCTCGTCCACCATCTCTCTGTTTTCTATCTGGCTCAAAGCGGGTCATGTTGCTTCCCACATTTATAGGTTTCTACCCTCTTCTTCGCTTCCTGATCAGACGGTTGCACAGCAAAAATGGTCGCGTCATTTGGATCACAATATTACGGACCATATCTCCTCCGAAGCTTGGCAATCCATTGGCAAATTAGCGTTACGTAACAAAATTGCTCCTTCCTTAATACAGTCCAAGTTTTTCTCGATCAATCTACTCCACTGGACTCCGGTTCGTCTTCATTCTCTCAACCTTAAAGAGGATGACCTCTGTTGGAGTTGTGGCGTTGAGGCAGGTGATTTTCCTCATATGTTCTATAATTGTTCCTTACTTAAATCTTTCTGGGACCTTATTCAGCGACATTTGTCTCTTATCTTTGAAATTGAGCTCCAGCTCTCTTTTCCTTTAGTTATTTTAGGCCCCTGGGCGGCTCCTACGCCTCATCCCCTTGAGCCATTACAATTACAACTGTTAGACCTTCTTTTATCTGTAGCGATCAAAGTTATTCTTATGGAGTGGAAGTCTTTCTCGTCTGTCTCCTATCACACTTGGTGGGCATGGGTTTCCTTCTTACGCAGTGCTCACACTTCAGTAGATCTAGCACATCTGTCACCTTCCATCTCTAGTGGGGTTTGGGCAACTCTGGATGAATATATGGAACTCTCTGCGAATGGTGTAGTCCCTCAATTTCCTGCTGTTATGTCTACCTAATTTTTTGTCTGGTAAGTTGCATTACATTGGGTTGTTCCTGTGGGATTCCTTCTTTCTTTCTTCCTCTTTCCTGTCCTCTCTTCCCGTTCCTTCTTTCTGCTGCTTTTTTCCTTGCTCTCCTTCCTTCTTCCTGTTGTTCCTCTTACCTCCCCCTGCCCCTGTCCTCATCTTACGGAATGATACGTTCTACGTTCTGAACAATGTATTCCTCTTTTGGCTCAATTCATTACCCTCATTTTAGGTGCCTGTTCTCCAATTTTACTTACATTGAGCTTGTTATTGTTCAAATATTGCCCATGTTTTCACATTTTTGCTCATATTGGAATGTATCGCATCTTTGTATTTTGTTTTGGATATTATTTGGATCATTATTTCTCTCAATAAAATCCTCTTGAAATGAAAAAAAAAGAGCATAAATGTTCATGAAAAAATCCTGCCCTCAATTAAAAACTAGATGTTCTTTATCGCAGGGCTGGTGTTTATGCACACAATAAGGCCGGGAAGGAAATCATGGGCAAACACGTTGCAAATAAAACGTGATCGCTTAGGTGTACCTTATTACACCGAGTAAGTTAGTGCACCCGTGGGTTTGTTAGCTCAAATGCGGTTGTTAGAAGTATCAATGAAAGGAGTCCCCGGTGGCAGCAGATTCCATCAACGCACCAACATTATTTTGCGTGCTCACTTCTCTGACCGTGTGGTATTATGCAATCGTGGGTCAGGTCCTGTGCATACAAACAGCCTCATAACATGCTGTTGCAGCTTTTTTGAATAATTGGAATGCGGAAATAAATGTCCTATTACGTATGCTCGCACATGGTAACGGGAGGTTATATTACTAACCACTGCCTTTATAAATCTTCTCGATTACAGGGGTAGTGCACCCCCAGCGCACACACCTCAGATTGAATATATAATCGAGTTTTAGAGCTATATCTGGACACAATTTTCTAAACCGAATAGTCATACGAGAGTATATTTCGCGAAATGAAGAAAATTACCACCTGCCCCACTCCTTCCCCCCCCCACCCCCACCCATGCCATCAGCCATAATAAATAATGGGGCTTCACAACTTATTTATTTATGGAATAACCTTGTCTTATAACTAATACAGAGAAATGGGTAGGACAAAAATTAACTTACCATGATTACTGAATATTTCAATCTTTTTTGCTACTATTATGACATGGTTACACTCTGGGCTCCTATATGCAAAAACGAGTCTTTGTGTACACACAAGAAAGACATTGCGGTTAGTCTGCCGTCTATTTTGTTTAGTTCCACCCTAGTCTTTTTGAAAATACACCTGAAAACAATCATGACGTACCACTTAAAAACACCGTATGACTCCTTCCGATTAACATGCATGATGGGAGGGACTGACTTGACATGTCCAAGCTGCACCCAAGTTAAACGGAGTAAACGCTCAACAACAGAGCTCTTACTACACAAAGTGAGAATTGCTCATGCAAAGATGTTTAAAAACGTTACCTCCTTTGTCTCTGCCGACTTTTTTAAACTAAGTCTCAATTTGTCGCTACTTCCATCAATCCAAAAAAACAGCATTAGACATGTTGCATTTGACCGAGCAATGAAAATCCAAAATGTACATTGTGTCGTCCACGAAGAGGCCGCTCTGCTGGTACACGAGCAGAGGCAAAGCAAAAATAAGTGCTTACAAGAGTTAATAACGCACAGTGTAACGACCAAAGTAAAAAAGCTAGTCACCATGAGAGGCTGAAAAATAATTAATAATAATAATAATAATAATAATAATAATAATAATAATAATAATAAATGAAGACAAGGCGGTACTAAGGAGGGACTAACAAGCCTATTTACGAATCAAATCAAATCAAATAAACTTTATTCGGTTTCACAGATAAAACCATAAAAGTTGTGTAACATCCATAACACAATAAAACATGAATTCATTATATAACACACTTAATGAAATATGAAAAATTAAGAAAAAAAATCCAATGCACAACCTCCCATTTTAATCTCAGACAATAAATTGCATAGTGCCATAAAAGCATCTCCCTTAGTTTGGATTTTTCCTTCGAGGATGTGCTAGACCTCTGCAACCTCTCAGACCCTGGTGATACATCGAGAAGATGGCTACATGTTCAACCCTAGTTTTCATGATGGATTTAAGGTAGCCTACAATAAAAAATATACAATCCTCCTTCAACAATTGAAGGTACAAGGAGGGCCAGGCGAGCCTGGGTAAAATTCATCCTCTTTAAAAAGGGGACTAAAAATACCTTCAAGGGATCGCAAAAAAATTACAAAAAAGCATACAATGTAGCAAGTCCTGTGGAGATTGTCAGTTGCAGCCACAGGGTGCTAACACTTGACCTCTACTACACCCTTTGGGCCTGGCGAGCAAGAGGTGAACAAGATTCATGTGAAACCTCGTCTGTAAAAAACGCTCATGTAAGGACAAAGACCCCAGTAGGTAAGGCTCGGTAGAAGGGGTTGTTTTGAGCATTAAAAAAGTGCAAACACTCAGGTTCATGATTTCCCGCTCATCCCTTTCCAATTTCCTTAATGTAAGAAAGGATTCCCTGATTAACTCAACGTCATTTTTAGGTCTCGCCTGGAATTAGCATCCGAAGGATGCGTCCGGGCTGGAGATTTATAGCTGCCTGTCTCGGGGAAATGAGGGACAAGAGGGTGTTACGAGCTTGAAAGCCGGATTTGGGTGCGCGAACGCGCACGTTCCGTCCCGCGCCGCACCGTGCACATCCCTCCGATGTCTTAAAGTTGGCACACATGTGCGCGCATATACACAGACAGACACTCGCTCGCACACACCCCCTCCCCACCACCCCCACCGCACCACACACATACACGCAGGCACACACACAGGTACAACACACGCAGGCATGCAGCGCACCCCCCCCAAGGGCTTACATACATACACACACAAACGTGCACACACACACTCCCAACCTTGCTCACCGGGCACATGCAGGGATTCCATCACTGGGGGGGCGGGCACCATCAATGTGCCCCGACGCCCCCCCTCACACTGCACCCTCACACACACTGCACCCTCACTCACCGCACCCTCGCACACCACAACCTCACACACACTGCACACTCACACACACCGCACCCTCACACACACCGCACCCTCACACACACCGCACCCTCGCACACACACCACGCCCTCGCACACACACCGCACCCTCACACATCGCACCCTCACACACTGCACCCTCACACACTGAACCCTCACACACTGCACCATCACGCACCGCACCCACACACACCCACACCCATACACTGAACCCACACACACACCGCACCCACACACACTCTGCACCCTCACACACACACTCTGCACCCTCACACACTCTGCACCCTCACACACAGCTTATCTGTTATTTTCTTCATTCATTGCAAAGTTTACTCCCTTTAAGATCTGAACACAGCTGCCTGGTCCTGTTTATGGCTAATAGATCATGTCTGCAGCCACACTGCACCCTCACACACACCGCACCCTCACACACCGCAACCTTACACACACTGCACCCTCACACACACACTGCACCCTCACACACACTCCACCCTCACACACACCGCACCCTCACACACACCGCACCCTCACACACACACTGCACCCTCACACACACTGCACCCTCACACACACCGCACCCACACACATACCACACACACCCACACCCATACACTGTACCCACACACACACTGCACCCACACTGCACACACACACCGCACCCACACACACACCACACACACACCACTTCCACACACACTCTGCACCCTCACACACACTGCACCCTCACACACTGCACCCTCACACACACTGCACCCTCACACACTGCATCCTCACACACTGCACCCTCACACACTTCACCCTCACACGCCGCACCCTCACACACACTGTGGTATCGGGTTCCCAAGGCCTACATGCTCCGTAGATAACCCACTTACACTGAAAGAACTGTTGGCACGGAAACTGAAAACTTCAAAGAACAAGTTTATTAAGACCCCATGGGGTGGTGGTACATTCCTACAGCACCCTTCGGCAATGCAAGAAGTATCACACCGAATGTTGGTGTGATCCGGTCTTTTATACAATTTACAGGTAATAAAAGGATAGGCGGTACAAAGTTTACAGAGTTTATGTACATATATGGTCATTTTTGGAACACAGCCAACTCATGGGAGGGGTTACAACCCCACTGGTCAGTTTGGCGGCACATTCCTGAGGGGTGACTGGTCAGTTGGAACTGCGCATGTACAGGCTTGACCGTTGCTAAAAATAGCCTGTTGCTGGGCAAAGTCGAGTGGTTAGTGGTACGGACAACGGACTAAAGAGCATGCTGACCACGAGGCCGCTCATTCTCTAAAATGGCCGCCGCAATACACAAAATGGCGTTTTCGAGTATAGTCAAGTTAAGGGGGGAAACGTGTAGCACAGCTAAGCGCTAACTCTGCAATTGTCAAATTACGACAGACGACCCTTTTAGCGTTTAGCTGAAGCTACCTCATAGTGGACGTAATCGGGATGTTCATCTTCAATATCAATTAGCATTATTTGAGCTACTTCTTTATGAAGCATCATTTTGCTTTGAGCAAGAGCTCGTCTGGATGGAATGCAGGCTGATAAACACATGGAACACAAGGCAGGACCACATTGCATACATAAACATATGAAGAACAGTATCCCAACAATGATACATAAAATCGTTAGCAGTTTCCAACCCCAAGTGGTAAGCATTGACCAGAACCACCCTGAAAGAGTCCAAGTTCCATTGTCCGGGTGTATTTCAGCTGCTATTTTGTGCAATTTTGAAATGGCATCGTAAACAGATGGTGAATTATCAGGTACGTATACACAGCAGCTACTTCCGATGATTCTACATGCCCCCCCACGGTCAGCTAGAACCACATCTAGAACCATGCGATTTTGAAGCGTAACAATCCTAGAAATTTGGAGTTCTTCTGTTATATTCCCCAATGCAATAGCAGTATCATTGGCTACAGCCTCAACAACACGGGTCAATCGTCGTATTTTCCGACTATTCAAAGCAGCCCCCACAAAGGAGAACAGTCCCAAATTAAAGTCCACATATTGCTGCAGTGCGGTATCAGTCTGGTCGATATCGTCAAGAAACAACAGTACGTTTAACACGGTTTAACACGACGTCGTGGTAAAGTACATAGTCATTATGATACATTGGTGGGGCAATGAATACAGGGGGCAATACAAAGGATACGTAGCAAGTGCCTAACCATCCCAACGGAAGCTGATGATAGCCCTTAGTTCCACAAATAAAATAAGTATTACGAGATGCCACAAACGATATGCATTCGGGCTATCAAACGTAAGTGTAGTGTTGCATTCACTTTTTCCAACCGGGATTGTACCTTTATTACGTATGCACAAATCAGCTTTAGTTGCAATAACATTAATAACATGCGAACTGGATACATTAATGTTCCTTTGGTTGCTGTAAATACGGGGTGCAGATGCATTGTCGGGGGCGGTATTCCTAACAACAAAAAATACAGAGTTCCCCGGGCAAAGTCAAGTAAATGACTAACGTTAACCTCTCTCTCATTGAGTTCAACAGAAAAAGTGAATGTTGTGAACCCTTTACGGAATTTAGGGACACCTCACACAGGTCACCGGTTGGACGACTATTGTCATCCCACCCGGTGATCGTCCAGCGTCATCATCGGTATCCTGCCCCTGCGACAGACTGGCGGTGCAATGCCTGTCGGGCAACAACGGATGCTGCACTTTGGCGGGGATCTTTTATTCCTTAGCCAAAGGGTGTGTGGGTGTGAGGGGCCTAAAAAAGTGCAATAGTGAGCGTGAGTGTAGTCTAAAAAAAGTCAGTAGAGTCCATAGGGCAAAATTTTAATGTCATGGCTCACTGCTTTATTAAAAGGAACGATAAGGGGTATTGAGGCGGGACAATTAAAGTAATCGAGCCTCATTCAACCCTTAGTGAACGTATGGTCAACATGTTTCTTGCCACTAAGGCAATTCGTCAGGACCAAAACAGTGCTCATATAATTGCTGTAGATCCCTCAGTGATCAGAGGAATCGAGTATACGACCTGGTGTGTGTCGTAGGACAATCCTTCGTCCAGTCCCTCCCCAGAACTAGGCAGGAAAAAGAAGAAGAAGAGTATAGTCAAAAATATGTCTGTGTACCCCAGCCATCTTTAGATGCAAAAATTACATGCTGGTGCTGCATTTCGGGGTATAGATGGGTATATGAAGAACCCATCATGAAGAGACATTCGAGTGAGAGAGACGGTAAGAGAATAGTGTGAACGAGGACTTACCGCGTTCTATATGTGTAAACAGTGCTCATTGAGTAGGCATGCGACATGTGTGCCCTGGAAATGGCATGCACAGTGGTTTATACCTGTATCGTATGCCGTAACATTCCCTGCGTTTGTATCTTTGTAATACAAACAACTGTGAGTGTGCACATTCACACACGTGAAATTAAAATTATTTTGAGACAACATGAAGGGAGAGAAACATATTATCAAACTGGCTCATGAATAAATGGCAACCACAGATTGGCGCCAGTGTAGTGGAAAGGCCTTATCGTGAAACACCCAACACAATGGGAAAACGGTAACAATGCAAGCCTTACCCGTAGTCCCAGGGTTGGAAATCCCTCGCGCTGACCTGGTGGGGCCAGAACTGGGTGTAAAGCACCTAGAACGAGTAAACAGCGCCGCCGAGTCAGGGAGTTATTTAGCGGCGCGGCTTACCGTCTACTGTGGTCCCGCATGGATCCTCGCCACGGCGATCAGGAGGAAACGCTCGCGGAGGTCCCTGCGTGAATCAGTGCGCCTTACCTGTTCGTTGCTGGCAGAGGGCGTCTAGTCACCTACCCCTCCCACATCGGTATTACCGCAGGACAGCCGGTGGAGCCGCGAAGTGCCGCTGCCTCAGATGAGACCGGGAAGCGCGGGCACCGTAGGGGCGTGTCCGAGGCGTGTTGCTAGGCAACGTGACGCCGATGTGAAAAGCGATGATTACCCCAGATTGTACAAAGGGTAAAAGGTGGGTGCCATCTTGGAACGGGGAGGTAGTATACTTGATGGCAAAAATTAATGCTAGGGAAGGGGCAATGAGTTCGTACACAGAACTCTCTAGCGCCGTCTCAAGACCGGGTGGATAGTGTATTGACTAGTATTGGAGGTAACTTAGATAAGGACAGTGAGTCCAAGTACTGAGCTATCTGGCTAGCATTGTCCAAGGCACCGCATCATTGAGACCGAGTTCGTCGGTGTGCAGACGGTGCACCCATCTCTGCTCCAATCTGAAGAGGGCTTGTTGGTTCATTCCAGGTTGGCACTCGAGGACAGTCCACCGTATGTTCTCAGTGGAGTGGTTGTGTTCTTTACAATGGTCATATAGCCTTGTATGTGTTTTGGCACAACGGATATTACTATTGTGCTCCATGATGCGCTGTTTCACAGGGCGCATCGTCATCCCAATATAGAGCATCCTACAGGGGCACATCAGGACATAGATACACCTCGAGCTGTTAGAATTGGTGTGTTTATTTATGGTCCAAGTGAAGTCCCCTTGCAGTTCAATAGTTTTCCCCTGGATAGTTTGGGGGCATACTACACAAGAGCCACATCTGTAATGTCCAGTGACTGGCGGGAGATCCCATAAGGTCTTGACCGGTCGAGTGCTCGATTTTTTCGGGCGGGTGTGGATCAGCGTGTCTTTCAGGTTCGCTGTTCTCTTGAACGCAAAACGTGGTCGCGACAGTTCCATCCCTGCGGAATTTAGGATCCCCCAGTGTGAGGTTACAGCCTTCTTTATGAACGATGAGTGCCTGGTGTAAGATGTAACACAAGTAATAGTGTCATCTTGCTCTTTTGGGTGAACCTCGAGTAGGGCATCTCTATTGTTATTCAAGGCTCTTTTGAACGATTTCTTCAACAATCGTGTTGGGTATCCCCTGTCCTGGAGCTTGTGTTGCAGAATCTGAGCCTCTTGTTTGAAGTTTTGGACAGAGCTACAGTTTCTCCGTATGCGGAGGAATTGCCCGAAGGGCAAATTATCCCTCAGGGCTTTTGTGTGGTGGCTTTGGTAGAGGAGTAAACTGTTTCTGTCAGTATCCTTTTTGAAGAGGGAAGTGCTGATTGTTTCTGGTTCTAAACAAATGGTTAGATCAAGAAAAGGTATCGATGTTTCGGAGATAGTGCCCGTAAACTTCAAGAATGGGTCTTGTTGATTAATCCACTCGCAAAAGGCTTCGCAGCTGAGTCGGTCCCCTTTCCAGAAGATCAAAATGTCGTCGATGTAACGACGCCAGAGAGTGAGGTTCTCTCGGTATGGGTTGTGCTCTGGAGGGTAGATATGATTCTTTTCAAACGAGGCCATGTAAATACATGCCAGGCTCGGCGCGAATGTAGAACCCATAGAGGTCCCACGGACCTGATGGTACAACTGAGATTCATATCTGAAGAAATTTTCAGTGAGGGCAATATGGGCAAGTTCCATAATGAAGGCTATCGGTGTTGGAGACAGCCATTCTTCTTCTCGCATCAATGAGTCGACTGCTTCAAGGGTGGCTTGTTGCGGAATATTCGTATACAACGCCTCCACGTCGAGGGTGAGAAGCAGGTCGATGTCTTCTCTCCCATCGATATCAGCGATAAGGCGGAGGACGTCTCTGGTATCTTGTAAGTAAGATGGAATTTGTTTCACAAAAGGTTGGAAAAAGGCGTCGCAAAATTGGGATAGAGGCTCTAACAATGACCCAATGCCAGAGACAATAGGTCTCCCGGGGACAGGAGAGATACCCTTGTGTATTTTTGGAAGGGTATTCCTCCCATTCAAATCGAGTACCCTCAGCTCGTGGGTACCCATCCCGGTCATGGTAGCAAATCTTATTCAAACGAAAAAGCACCCCCCCCCCCCTTCGTTGGCCATCGCAAAGTGAATAGAAGAGTGTACCAGGCATTGCAGGACCCATTATGTGAAAACGGGAGTGGAATGAGTGGGGTGCCCCCTTTCTTCTGATGACCAGGCAACATCCCACACACCCAACAATTGGAAGTATTTGTCATGTTATGAGTATGATGCAGGATCTGAACAAAGCTATTGTTCAAATAGGTCTGCCGGTGCCGTTCTTCATGGTAGGGCAAGGTGAAGTGAAAATGTTCAGATGGAGCCGGGGTAGTCGGCAACAAATGTTCACGTGCAGGCACCACGAGTTCAACTACCCAAGCTATCACTGCTATTACCACAATTGTCAAGTCAAACAGGATGGCACCAAGTATTCTTTTGTCTCGTGATGCAGAAGACGCCATAGTTCAAAGAGTTCTCAATGTCTCAAATAGTTCAAAAAGTTCACAAAGTCTCAAATGTACATATATATATATATACCTAAAAAAGAAAAATACGGTGCTGAGCTCCGAGGTAGCCGCTGTTTTCTTCTCCGGGGTCAAGACGGGTGTCGCTACTCTTGGCAGAACTGATCCCCCCCCTTGAGATTCCCGGCTTCCGTTTCACAAACCCCAGAGCGGTAACCAACCAGTCTCGAAAACCAAAATAAATCTTCGTTTTCGTGGCCGCAGATTGTAACGCTGTCGTCCAGAAGCAGTGTGGTCCGGGAAGGCTCCCTCGACTTCGGCCGATGTCGCAGCTGGGCTCTTCTCTTTATCCAGAATCTCCTTGTAGTCGGTCAGCACGGCAGGATTCACCAGATCAGGAGACACACGACGGCAGTGAGTTGAGTGCACCCACCGCTTTCTGTTGGTCACTCGTACAGCTGTTCGAGTAGCCAGGAGGACCTGCTCGGGGCCACGCCACCTCGGTTCCAAGCTGTTCGCCCTCTCAAACGACCTCACCATGACAAAGTCACCAGGTCGAAGATTGTGAGCCTCTCCAGTAGAGTTGTCAGGGAGCGCTTCTCGAACCTGTTGATGAATAGAAAGCAAATCATTTGTTAATCGTGCCAAATAATTGTTCATCATTATACAAGGCACATCATGTATCAATCGCGGCTTAGGCACTCCCCAAATATTCATAGGCCTTCCAAACACCACTTCATACGGTGTGAGGCCTGTTCGAGAGTGGGGCACTGATCTGAGAGAGAGCAATGCTAACGGTAAAGCATCCGGCCACTTCAATGACGTAGATGCTACAATCTTAGCCAGTTTTAGTTTCAACGTGGCATTGTACCGCTCGACAAGACCTGCTGACTGAGGGTGGAACACAGCATGAAACTTCTGCTGGATCCCTAACCCCTTCAGCACATACTCCACAATTTTCCCAACAAAATGAGGCCCATTATCGCTCCACAAAAATTTGCAAACTCCAAATCGAGGGAAGTACTCTTTGAGCAACACCTTAGCCATTGTCAAAGCTGTATTATCTTTCGTGGGGAAGGCCTCAACCCATTTGCTAAAGGCACAAACCACCACTAGGACATACTTAAGGTTATTGCAGCGCTCAAGCTGGATATAATCCATTTGAAGTACCTCAAATGGTGCAGATGGTGGAACGAACCCTCCTTTCGGAGTATGGGTCCCTTTCGCAGGATTGTGTTGTAAACATATCAGGCAGGTCTGCACTACTCTCTTGGCAGTATTGGCAATCTCGGGATGCTCCCAAACTCGTGATAACAGTCGAGTGATCGCAAGAGCTCCCACATGTGCTAATCCGTGTGTCATCTGAACCATCGCTTGCAAGTAAGCTGCAGGCAATTTCCATTTCTCCATGTCTTTGCTTCTCCAACAGCCCTCATCATCTAGCACCCCATCTGCTGCCCATGCCGCAAGTTCTGCTTCAGTCGCTGATTTTTGGATATCTAGTATCTCCGCTCTAGCGTCGTACCATCGCTCAGCTTGTGATTTTGTTACATACATGGGGGTGTCAGTTCGGGACATAGCTGTTTGTCTCGCTATGCTGTCGGCAAAAGCATTTCCTTGACCCACTTTGTCAGTGATCTTTTTATGGGCACTACATTTAATTATCGCTACTTTCCTTGGGCAAAGCAACGCGTTTAGGAGATCACGCACCAGTTCTCCGTGCATAATGTGGACTCCATGAGAAGTCAAAAAACCACGCTCTCTCCAGAGTAGCCCGAAGTCATGCGCTACTCCGAAGGCGTACCGGCTGTCTGTGTATATCTTCACACATAGGCCAGCACTCAATTCGCAGACTCTTGTCAAGGCTATCAGCTCTGCTGCTTGAGCCGATTTCTGTGGTATTCTAGCTGTTTCTACCACTGTCTTAAGTGTTGTGATCGCGTATGCTGCGGAAGTCGTGCCATCTGGCAGCCTCAAACACGATCCATCAACCCACAGTTCCCCATCCACATCTGGAAGTGGCATATCCTGTAAGTCGACACGACCCTTTGTCTGTTCCTCAGTCAGGAAAACACAGTCATGATGTTTTTCTTCCTGACCCTCCTCAACCGGATAGGGCAATAAAGTGGCAGGGTTCAGGGTAGCGCATCTTTTCAGTGTGATATGTGGCGCCAGAAGTGTGAGCTCATATCCTGTCAAACGTGCACTCGTGAGATACTGGGTTTTCGTCTGATTCAACAGGGCATCAACTGCATGGGGAACTAACACCAACAATTTGTGCGATAAAACTATTCCCTCACTCTGTCGTATAGCTACCGCTGTTGCTGCAACTGCTCGAAAGCACCCAGGTAACCCTCGTGCTACAGGGTCAAGAACCGCCGAGAAGTATGCGCATGGCCTTTGTTTGTCCCCGTGTGCTTGCACTAACACTGATAACGCGCACCCATCTTTCTCGTGTACGTACAACGTGATAATCTTTGTATAATCTGGTGTACCTAACACGGGTGTAGAACAAAGGGCTTGTCTCAATTGTTCAAAAGCATTGTGACATTCATCTGTCCATTCAAGGGGCATTGGTGTAGTTTTGGACAGCAACGCTAACAATGGTTTGATAATGTGCGAAAACCCCATGATCCACTGTCTACAAAAGGACGTTAATCCTATGAAGGCACGTACATCTCTCTGTGTGCGGGGGACTGGTGTATCTAAAATCGCCTGAATTCGATCCGATGTTAATGCACGCCCCTCCTTAGACAAAAGATGACCGAGGTAGGTCACCTTGGGTCTACAGTATTGGAGCTTTTTCTTCGAAACTTTGTGATTATTCTGAGCCAGAAAAGAGAGCAAAAAAGAGAGCAAAGCAAGCGTACTCTCCTCACATTGTGCATAAGTGTCTGCAGCTAACAAAAGGTCATCGACATACTGGATAAGAGCAACTCCAGACTGTAATTTAAAAGAATCAAGCTGTCTTTTCAAAGCCTGGCTGTAAATACTCGGACTCTCAGTATACCCTTGAGGAACACGACAAAATCTATACGATTTATTATTTAACGTAAAACCAAATAAGTATCTGCTATCGGGATGGATGGGAATGGAAAAGAACGCATTTTTCAGGTCGATGACACTAAAGGTCGACGCCGTTGGGGGGACCAATGTAAGCAACGTCGTGATATCAGACACCACCGGGTATTGGGGGATGACAATTTTGTTAATTTCTCTCAAATCAATAATAAATCGATAGACCTTGTCATCAGTATCTTTCTTAAGGATTGGAAGAATAGGGCTAATTCAAACATTATAGGGGACTTCCTCCACTACCCCTGCAATAATCAAATCTTGGACAATGTGTGTCAGAGCAATTTCACCTTCCCTGGAGATCTTATACTGTGGTACACGTGGCAAAAGCACTCCCTCCTTTACAGTAATGCGAATAGGTGGAATAAGCATCTGTCCCACATCCGTATCTGAGGTTGCCCATAACGTGTGAGGGAGAGAAGCTAATGCTTCACATTCTTGTATAGTACAAAACCTGTCAGAATCGGGATAATTATCATTCAAAATGACTCGCACTCCCTCCGGAGCGCACCGTATCGTTGCTCGAAAATATTTGAGCAAATCAATGCCCAGAATATTATCCGGGGTATAAGGTGACAGTAAAAATTTACCAAAACTGAAAAATGTATCAAGACAAAGTGCAAGAGGCTTCGATAATGGGCTAGGAGTGGGTGTGCCATCAAACCCTATACATGTTATCATGTCGCCAGACAGGGGAGCCCTCTGAACCAAGTTTTTAGACAAAGCGCTACGAGTAGCCCCTGTGTCGACTAGAAACTGATCAGTAGAACCCAAAATGCCCGCTGACACATATGGACCACTCTGATCTACTGGCACTTCAACTGATTCCGTACCCCATCCTACGCAATCCTATGCATGAACATAATCCTGATGCTCCACATTCTCACCTTCTGATATCTGATACTGGTTCCGTCTATCAAATGTATTACGCTCATCCTGGCCACGGCCCCTCTCCTCAAACCTGCTACGATCACCTCCGCTACCTCTCGCCCCCGAGTAACTTCCCCTCGACCGTCCACCTCCTCGACCACGCTGACTACGCTGCTCACGGAGTACCGGACAATCATCAGCGCAATGCCCAAACTCCTTACAGTAAGCACATTGATCCTCCGCTATATCCGTACGCCCGTACGACGCATTACCCCCTCCTCGTCTGCCCCTATCATTCCCTCTAGATTGCGTTCCACGAACCTGTGCCAACATCACCTTCGTTTTCAACTCCTTCGCTTTCTTATCTATACTTTCTTTAGCCTCCAATTCCTGCCGCTCATAATACTGAGCCATAGTTAACAAAGACGCAGGGGTCGCCGTGGCCCAGGAACTTTCACTCGATTTTAATCGTTTTGCAATCTCCGGTAGGAGATTAGCCACATACTTATCTACAAACAAATGCCTACCCGTATCATCTATTAATGATTGACCACTGTAATCATGAAAAGCCTCTTCGAAGCGTGTAAAGAAATCTGAAACCGTTTCATCTGACTTTTGTTTGCACGAAGCTAACATGGTCCAATCGATCTTTTTAGAAGGAACAAGTGTTTTTAATTTAATCAAAATAGCCGCCGGGAGGTTTAGAATCAACTCACATGGCTTACATGCGGGCTCCCTATCTAAATCTGCTTCATTTATTTCTTTCCACGTTCCCCCAAGTATTGTTTCATCATTATTTTTACGAATTAGTCTCCACATGTCAGGCGGAAGAATTAACCCTAAAAACAAATCTATATCAACCAGAGTCATAACACAGGACGAAATAGCCCCTTCCACCCCTTCATAAAATGCTGCCGGGTTTTTACGAAGATCAGGCAAAGAATTTTTCAACGCCATAACATCTGCTCTATTCCAAGGCGTGTACACCCAATTATATATAAAATAACCCCTTCGCATCCTTCAATGTTTTATCATCGTCTGTACCATCCCCTTTAGTGGGAACATACAAAGGCGCAGCCTCACGCATAGGCATAACATGCACTTTAGAACTCTTATCTGAACCCCGGAGAGAACACTCCTTAGACTGCCCAGTGGACTCCGGCCCGGACTCCTTATTCTTTTTCCTCTCGTCCCGCAATCTGGAAGTCTCATCCCGCAGCTGGATCAGTTGCTTGAAAAATGTATCAACATCTGCAAGAACAAATATACCTTTATCCATATTCTCATGATGGACCGATACAGCCTTAGGTTCTAACGTATCCGAATATTTACGAAATGCGGTAACAACTTCATCAGCCAGAGTAGACAAAAAACACATCAATTCTTGTTCCATCCAATTACCCCTCTCGGCAATAACTTCAGCCACAGTTACAACATTTTTATTCAATTTACGGGCCCAACTACGCAAATCCACAGCTCTTTCCGCAGATAACCTGACACTCGACTTGCTCCCTTTTCCCGACTTATCCTGTCCGTCATCGTCCGAGTCCACAGTCGGAGCCGTAGGTGGAACGTACGGAGGCGGCGATCGATCTAGTAACGAAAAATCATCAATTTCATTAGTAAGGACAGGATAAAGCGGTCGACGAATAGGGAATTGACCAGTCGTTTGCAATTTACGTTCCCGTTCCTCCCTCTCTCTCTTTTCCTGAGCTTCTTTTTCCTCAAGCTGTAAAGCCTTATCTCGAGCAGCCTTGCGCTGCTCTTTGTCCGCCAAGGCAACCTCACGTTTCATTCGTTCACGCACCGCTTTCTCCCACATTCGCACACAATCAAACATGTTCTGTCTAGACCTACGTTGAAACAAACACTGCTCCACAAACTGAACCTTTCGCAAATCGAACGACCCATGTAGTGGCCTTTGCAATTCAGGATCGGTTTTGGTGTATTTATGCCATAATTTACTGTACATTATAGGGGGAAGGCCGAATTTAATGTACATTTCACAGTTTGGAGTTCCTTCTGGGGGAGCCGGCTGTGATTCCGCTAACCTAATTGTGGTACCATTCCCAAGACAGCACATCCCTCGGAGTGTGCTTAAAACAGGCATGTTCAAAAAGTATCACGAAAGCGTGATACCGTAAAAAATGGCACTTACAGTACTTCACACAAATGTGCCGCTCAAAGTAGAAAACAAGATTAGAGAAACATCTCTACATGCCTGCCTATGTGAAGTGCACTACACATATGATTCAAAGGTCACAAAGTCACAAAGTCACAAATGTTAGCTAACTCAAATCATAGACACAAACCATAGAACTTCGGCAAGCGTCCGAAGACTACCTTACCGATCGCAAATCATAGAACTTCAGTAAGCGTCCGCAGACTACCTTACCGATCACAAATCTTACCCAAATCTCAAAGGTCCAGATTCCAACTGCCAAGGTCTTTAATCGAATCAGCCAAACGGCACTTATCCAGCAACGCAGACGATCAAGAACTCAGTCGGAGACCGGCGCCACCTGGAAGGTCAGATCGGAAGGAAAGGAAAAAACACCGTGGGTGCCAAGACTCGGGTCACTCGGTGGCAGCGTACGCGTCCATGGCGAGTATCCAATCCTTCGTCACGACCTCTCCTTCGGGCATCCGAGTCGCCGATGAGTCCCTTCGTGGTCGCCAGTTTGTGGTATCGGGTTCCCAAGGCCTACATGCTCCGTAGATAACCCACTTACACTGAAAGAACTGTTGGCACGGAAACTGAAAAGTACAAAGAACAAGTATATTAAGACCCCATGGGGTGGTGGTACATTCCTACAGCACCCTTCGGCAATTGAAGAAGTATCACACCGAACGTTGGTGTGATCCGGTCTTTTATACAATTTACAGGTAATAAAAGGATAGGCGGTACAAAGTTTACAGAGTTTATGTACATATATGGTCATTTTTGGAACACAGCCAACTCATGGGAGCGGTTACAACCCCACTGGTCAGTTTGGCGGCACATTCCTGAGGGGTGACTGGTCAGTTGGAACTGCGCATGTACAGGCTTCACCGTTGCTAAAAATAGCCTGTTGCTGGGCAAAGCCGAGTGGTCAGTGGTACGGACAACGGACTAAAGAGCATGCTGACCACGAGGCCGCTCATTCTCTAAAATGGCCGCCGCAATACACAAAATGGCGTTTTCGAGTATAGTCAAGTTAAGGGGGAAAACGTGTAGCACAGCTAAGCGCTAACTCGGCCATTGTCAAATTACGACAACACTGCACCCGCGCACACACACTGCACCCGTGCGCACACTGCACCTGAACACACACTGCACCCGCACACACACTGCACCCTCTACACACTGCACCCTCACACACACTGCACACTCTGCACCCTCACACACTCTGCACCCTCACACACTCTGCACCCTCACACACTCTGCAATGGAACATACACTCCAAATACCACTCAGTGCCACATAATTATATGCAACATAATTGCACACCACATACTTACACTCTACTCAATGCAACATAAATACACTTTATCTATCTGTCTATCTATCTATCGCCCTCACTCTATCTGTCTATCTATCGCACTCACTCTATCGCCCACACTCTATCTATATCTATCGCACTTACTCTATCTATTGCACTCACTCTATCTAGCTATCGCATCACTACAGCATCACTCAGCACCACCACAGCATCACTCAGGGGCACCACAACATCAGTATGCTCTACCACAGCATCACTGAACACCACAGCATCACTTGTCACCACCACAACATCACTCAGCGCCACCACAGCATCAATATGTGCAACCATTCAACAACAACTGGTTCAAATATGTTCTCTTAATGTTTCAAGCTTTATTACAAATGTCACAAAAAATGTTAATATTTCACTTCTGTTCTTGGATTTCCTTCACAATAAAATACAATGAACATAATCTTTAAATTTCTACAAAAGCTATTGCCATTAAAAAAATTAAAAGTCATTTTTATTTGTAATATCAATTCATCTAGGTCACGTAAATACAACACATATTGCATTACAAATGCTATAGGTGTCACATTTGCGAAAGTTAAAACTATTGCTATTGTAAATGACAAAGCTATTAATTTTGCTATTTTCAAAACCAACACATAAATAAAAACTTTGTCATTTACAGTACCAATAGCTCAAACTTTCCTAATGCGAGACCTATTGCATTGCAAATGCTTATTTACAATAGTTTCAGGCTTAGAATATAGATCTGCACGTCCTTACCCATCAAGGCTGCTTTTGATATAACTAAGCCAGTATACTCGGGAAATGTTATCAAGTGACATGCACTCTTTTAGAATTAGATAATTGAGAGATAACGCCTTATTCAACCAACACTTCAACCAAACACGAATGGGCATAGTGACAGGGTATCACTTAGAAAGGGGACTAACAAATCAGAAGCCAGCATTTATGAAGGACGATGACACACGCCATTGACAAATATGGGCGGAGAGTGGGCGGGGCTTCTATTCCATGCTCTACTACAACAAGTCTCGCAGCGCATGCACGCGGACTCTAGGCTCAAACTAAAAATGAGCCTAGAAAGTGAAAATACGATCTAAGAATATCGACTGGGTCAGGCCGATAACATAACATTGGCATTATTCACCTTACATAAGTAGTATGAGTTTCCACAGTAGATGTTCAGTGGCTACAGTCTTGCACTGCACAATCTGCGACTGCCCTGTTGTATAGTGTTGCAGGCATAGATCTGAATCACAGTCCCATTTGGGTAAAGAAGAACTGCCACTGCGTACTGGACTCTACTCTGAGGTGCTTTTCCGATAACTGTAGGTCCGTGCTCGATGGGACCTACCTTAGCGCGGATATCCCTGTGTAGAGACATTATACACAGGCATGGGTCTTGGGTAGCGATTAGATGAGCCAGTGCCCCCAACACAACAGATTCATTCTGGTGGTTCGGATTACTTGCCTGTGGTGTTTGCTGCAGTCAAAAACACAGAAAAAAAGGATAGACTGGACATCTCCCAATCTCTGTAAATTGAGTCAGTTACAGAAACTTCTCCTCAAATAGAAATACCACTTTCTGTATACATCTATGTGGTATTTGAGCAAAATCAACTGTTTCTCATATAGTAACTTCCTAGGTGTAACATGGCCAGGTTCTGAGTGGGTGAGGCAATCTGTCATTTGTCCCTATGCTGGAGAGTAACAATCCCAGAAGTTATTGAGAACAATTACTCTAAGAAATAACACCTTTCATAGGGAGGCATTCTAGAACTTACTGCAGACTATTGAGGCTGTCTTGGTTGAAAATCTCCACCAGATACTTTAATGTACATAATACACATCACTCATCTCATTTGTGATAAATATTATTATTCACCGAAATCTCCACACACCAGAATGAAAATGAGTGAAGCCAATGGGTATGCACCCTATGATGAGGATTTCACAAGTGTTAGTGAACATCTTTTTAGTGAGAATAACCTGTGTCCCACCTCTGTATATCTTGCCCATACTCCACCAGAAACTCGACACCGATATATAGTAACAAGATAAATCACAAGGCATGTGAGTATAGTGGCACGAACTCGGGCATGCTTAGCACTACACTTGACTCACAGAGCATGTCCGTTCTAGAGTGTCTGGTGCCTGGCGCATGCGCAATCGGGGCCGGGCACACCAGATGCAGTGTATGTCGCACGCGCATGCGCGGTATCAACATAGTACTGCAGGCACATCCCTGGACGCCCGATGTGAGGAGGACCCCGCGACGCGGGCGAGCCGGCCAATCTACTTTAAAAACAGTGCAGATTAGAACCACAAACCGCAGGAACCGCTGACTGGCAGGATGGACCGGAACGTGAAAATAGGCGTCCTCCAAGTCCAGGGAAGCCAAAAAATCTCCCTCCTGGATGAGGGGAATGATGGACTGCAATGTGACCATCCGAAAATGATCCAGCCTCACCAACTTGTTCAGGGAACGGAGATTCAATATGGGGCGGAAGGAACCATCGGGCTTTGGAACCAGAACCAGAAACAGACGGGAATAAAACCCCAGGCCCACTTCTTCCACTGGAACCGGCACCACCGCCCCCTTCTGGAACAACAAGTGGACGCCGGACAACATGGCAGACCTCCGCACTGGGTCTCTTGACAACGGGGTAACCAGAAGACAATCCAGAGGGGGAGGGCCCCGGAAGGGAATCCGGTAACCCCACCTGATGATATCCAAGACCCACTGATCGGAGATCAGAGCCGACCAACGGTCCAGAAACAAATGGAGACGAGCCCCCACAGCGGCATAGTCACTTTTGTCCAGCACCAGAGGGAGGCTGCGGCAGCTGCTGCTGCTGTTGCTGCTGAGGCCGGGATTTATAATGGAACGCGGCCCCCCGACCACGGGCCCGACCACGAAAGGGCTGAGAGGACAACACCCCCTGAAACCCCTGCTTCTGGAAAAAAGACCTCTTCTTAGGAGCAGGCTGAAAAGGCATCAACAACTTCTTCTCCTCCGCAGAGCGCTGCACCATCGAATTCAAGGCATCCCCAAAGAGACGAGGACCCTCAAAAGGCAGTTTATGGACCAAAGACTTCTGAGCAGCATCAAGACGCCACGGCTTTGTCCACAGAGACCTCCTCCCAGCCACCGCCGCCCCAGCAGCCGAGGAGAAAGCCCACAAGGAATCAAAAGTGACGTCTGACAGGAATTGCGCCAAAACCTCCATTTGAGCCAACACAGGAGTAGGGTCCCCATGATCCTGAAGACAGTCAAACAGCCTCTCGAAATCCTTGAGCAGGACCTGTGACGCATAGGCCGCATAAGTGCTAGCACGCACCCCAAAGTGAGAAGCGGCGTAAGAACGCTTGAGAGCAGATTCCACCTTACACTCCACCGGATCAGACAGGGAAGCCTCCTCCGAAGACAAAGAGGAAGAGGAGGAAGCCATAGAAGACAAAAGAGAATTAACCTTCGGAATCGCAGGAAACTGGGAATCAAAGTCCGCCAGGCGATATCGCTTCCCCAGGAATCGCGGAATACCCTGCTTATCCACCTCCAGCCACTCTTTCGTGATAATATCCTTCAGGACATCATGGAAGGGGAGGTCATCCACCACAGAGGAACTATACTGTGCGTAAAACTCCTCTTCAGACAGGGATTTAGGGTCAAACCCAAGCACCTCACGAATATGCACCAGCATGTCCGAAAAAACCTTGCCCTGGATGTACTTTCCCTTAGGGGAATTGTCCAGCTCTTCCTCATCATCCTTAGCCCGCTTAGCCGCAGGCTCCAGCAGCGCAGATTGGACCGCAGAATCAATTAAGTCTCGCAAATCAGCCCTAGAAATCTGCAAGACGTCGTCCTCCTGCAGATCCTGAATATTATGCTGCTTAGAAACAGCCTTAGCTGGCACAGGAGAAGAAGACCCCTCACTCATGGTGAAAAAACCCCGAAGAAACCAAACAGGAAATCACCACAACACAGGAAGTGCCCAGCAACCTCCAATAAATACTGCCCCCAATCAACCAATCACGCAAAGGTGTGTTAAAGAAAGAAATAAAAAGAGGGCAGCCCTGACGTCTCCACCCACAGCCACAGGTCAAAAAGAGAATGGCCGCGGGGGCCAGACGCTGTGATAGTGCAGCAGCGCTGGAACGACCCGAGGCCAGGACACCATCAAAACTCCCCGCCCCAGCCCAGCACATGAGCGGGGAGCGCACCTGACCCCAGAACAGGAGCCCGGCCGACCAGAAAACCGGAGCGGCCGAGCTGTGCATTACAAGAAGAAAACAACAATTAAAATGCAAACACAGACGAAAACTCACGGAACCGCCACCAAAGGAAACTGGATCCAGGGACCGGAACCGGGAGCACCAGCGTTCCGACAGCCGTCGGAGCAGAAAAAAAACAGGCATGGCAGTAGGTGGGCGGAGCTTATGTAGTATAGAAATACTAGCGTTGTGATTGGCTGGGTGGAGGCAGGACTGCCTCACGTTGTTAGGACTGGGACGGGGAGGACCCATGAGGGGGTAATGCCCTGTGATGCAAAGGAAGTTGCGTTGTAACAGTTGCGTTGTAAAGGTAGGTTGTTGTAATGACTGCATTGTAATTGATGTTTCCCCTATCCAACGCCATCCTTGGGACCCCCTCAGGCCTGCAACACACCGCCCTTCAGACCGGCTCATCCCTGCCTGATTCACCGAGCTCCTCACCATGAACACTGCTTACCCGAAGGACGTCCCCCACTGAGCACACAAACTGGCAGACGACCAACAAGTGGTAGCCTACTTCCATGTGACACGGGAAACCAATGGCACGGTTTAGCGGGCGCTCTTCCTGCACTCAGAGGGAAAGAACTTTGCTAGCTTTTTGTGACCCTACCGGAAGCAGGTGTGGACGACAACTATGATCCGGCAGTGCGGGCCCTGAACGCATACTTTGACCCACAACTCAATCTGGATTTTCAACAGTTCAAACTGCGTCAAGCCCACCAGAGAGAATAAAATGCTGATGCTTTTCGCGCCCAATTGCAACAGCTTGCCAGTGCATGTGTGGAGGACGACCAACCTAAGGAGGCTCGCGCACAACTCATTCAAGGTTGCAGATCTTCCACCCTGAGGCGTCTTATCCTCCATCAACCTAGCATCACCCTCAACGAGATCCTGGTCCTGGCCCGCTAACACGAACTCTCGATATAGCCAGGCAGAGAGATGGAACTAGCCCTCAAAAGATCACAGTAGGAACCTCAAGGATTATGTGTGGGCCTCGGAGAGTCCTCCCAACATGGGGGACACGAAAGGGAACTAATATGGGAGCAGGGCTCGAGTGTCCCCCCACTTATTTTACCAGAGCTCGATAACTGGAGCCACACATTCACTCTTTGGCGTCTCTGGGGAGGCAATGAGTCTGATGGTGCAAGCCACCTTTCGTGATGTCACGTCCTGTCGTGAAGTCAGCGACCCCCCACTTCTTTTTTTAGGACTTGTGCCCTGTAAGGGAGGGATGGAGAGTGCCACCTGACCTCGAGGTGAGAGAAGCCACGCAGCACACACTGGCCACAGGTTATAAATAAAGGATCGCTCTTGGCTACACACATTCACTGTATGCCTGGGCCCCACGTACATTCTTTGCTAGCTTGTGCGCGAGCCCAATACTCTAAGGGCCCTCGCACATTACAGGAGGCTCACAGAGAGAGTGAAAGAGAGGGAGGGGGGAAAGGTAGAGAGAAAGCAATCAGAGGGAGAAGAAGAGAGAGAGGAGAAAATGAGAGAGGGGATGGGTGGAAAGTAGGGTTTTAAACTGCTCCTGTGACTGGCGTGTTTCTTTGCTCCACCTCAGCCTCTCGCCTCGCCACAAAGGAGGTAACCAGGCTAACGAGGCCTAACACACATCGCCAGTTTCTGATCTAAAACTGGGAAACGAGCCTTGGAACCTGTCAGTCAGTGCGGCAGGGAGTGTGTAACCCCCAAAATGACCTGAACGCATTTCCTTTTCAATGTCCCGGGCCGCAACGCATCTCCGTGTTGTGTATTGGGCACAAGAGGGGACGCGGCTTGCTCGAGTTAATGGGAGCTCTGCGCGCGGCCACCTCCGAGGCGCGCGGGCATTCCTGGAGTCACCGGAGACGGCTGCGCGCATGATGCAGGCCTTCGGATATGCCTACGGTGCGGGGGAGGCGGGAGGTAGGTGGGGGGAGGCGCAGGCCAACCTGAAGGCTTCCAGGAACTCTGATTCACGCGACATCATGCCTCTCACACCCTTTCACCACCCCACCGACAGTCTCGCTCTTACGGTCCTACCGTCCATCTCCCAGCACCCCCTCTCGCTCTCTATACACCCTCTCTCTCTCTCTACATCCCCTCGCTCTCTCCCTCCTCTCCCTCCTCTCTCTCTCTCGAACTCCTCTCTCTCTCTACCTCCCCTGTCTCTCTCTCTCTCTCTTCCCTTCGTCTCTCTCTTCCCTCTCTTGTTGCAGTTCTCCCTTTCTCCTCTCCTCAGCTCTCTCTTCCCCTTGCCTCTCTCTACCTCCTCTCTCTCTTCCTCTCTCTCTCGTCCTCTGGCCTCTCTCTACCTCCTCTCCCTCTAACCCCCTCTCTCTTCCCCTTGCCTCTCTCTACCTCCTCTCTCTCTACCCCTCTTTCTCTCCCCCTCACCTCTCTCTTTTCACTGTCTTGATGCAGTTCTGTCTTTCTCCTCTCCACCTCTCCACCTCTCGTTCTTTCAATCTCTCTCTTGCCCCCGTCTCCTCTTTCATATTCCCTGCGCATTTATGGGCCCTCGCTCTCTTCCAACCGCTGCCCTCCCCACTCTCCTGTTTTACACTCCACTCTGACCCCACACACCATGCGTCGCCCTTTCCCTGGGTCCCCAGAGCTTGGGGTGCTTCTTTCTCTCTCATCCGTTTTCCTTGTCGTGCCTTTCTCTATTTCTCTCCACCCACTGCTCTGTTCATCCCTCCACCATTGTCTCTACCCATCGCCTCTCTTCTCTCTCTTCTGTTCAACCTCTCGCCGTCCCTCCTTCCAGTGTCTCCATCTCTCCTCAGCTCTCCCCTCTTTTTCCTTTCTCCCTCCTCCTCAACATCCTCCTCTTTTCACCTCTGTCTCTTTTTTTCTCCTTATCCTCCCCTCTCTCCACCCAGACTAGCCGCCTCGCCATGCTTGAGCGTGCTTCCCTCGGTCTCCCACCCTTTTACCTGCACGCCGCCACCTTCATTGTCTCCCTCCAGCCTCCACCCCCCCTCCCAGGTCTCCCCTCATCTCCCCATCCTCTCCCCTCTCTTCTCACCTCGCACCCCCTCTTCATTCCCCACTCTTCTCAGCTCCCTACTCCCCTCTGATTCCCTCTTCCTTATCTCCATGATGTCCACACCCCACTCCCCCCACCCCACCCCCCTCCTCTCCCTCATCTTTTAACATCTCACTGCTCCTCTTTCCATCGCCCCTTCGCATCCCATCTCACCCAACTCTCCTCTCCCCTTGCAGTCTCTCTCCTGACGTTCCAACCCTGGCCCTCTTCTCTCTCCACTGCCTCTTCTCACCACCCATACTTCTCATCCTCTTCCCTTACAATACCCACCTCTCCACACCCACTCCTCCTCCCCTCGCCCCCTCCCTTCTCATCTACCATCTCCTCGTCTCCAAACCCGACTCTCCCCTTCCCCCATACCTCTTCTCTTTTCCTCATCCTCTTCTCTTCCCACATCCACCTCTCCCCTGGACCACAACCTCTTCTCCCCACCTCGTGCTCTCCCCTCTCTCTGTCTTCTCATCTTTTCGTGTCCCCTCCACATCTTCTTCTTTCCACCCTCTCTCTTCTCCTCTATCAACCCCCTCCATTCATATCTCCCACTTTTCCTCTCCCCACCCCATCCCAACTTCCCTCTCCTTTCCTTCCCCTTCCCTTCTCTCCATTCCTCTCTGCCTCTCTCCCCTAAATACTTACACACTCTTTATCCTGCCAGTGATTCTTGAACAATATTCACACTTCGGTGTCCTGCCTTCAATGTTACATCACTGATGTCAAAGAGATTGTGAAAAATCCAAGCCTTGCGCAAGGAACAAGTGCCACAAATGACCCGCCCCGACTCAGCAGGAGAGTGGTAATGGTGTAGTATGTACCTGGTGTTTCCTTTAGGAGTACACTGTCATAAATATAGCACTAAAACATGGTGTGATAGTCACTGGCATTAACAGTCAGCACATTTTCCACTAAAATGCCGACTAAATTCACACGAACATACAGGGACTGTTAAAATATAAAGCGCAGAGATGACATATGCAGGAATTGGGATTTAGTGAATATTAGTAATTTGCACGTCACTAAGTAAAGTGCTTTGATTTCTTTTGATCCCCTTAAAAACGCTGTTTCCGTCTGTCAGACTTCAGAATTTGAAAAAACGTTTCATTTGTGCCTTCCTGTTAATTTATTTTGAAACATTTGAGAGTTCCTTTTTAAATATTGACATCTTGTTTGTTTGTTAGAAGATAAGGATATCCTACAGTCTTCCCAACCAGTAAGATTGCCATAAAATTCACTTTGCAAAATATTCACACTTTGTCAGGGTTTTAGATGAAAATATAGAAGTCCGTGTGCTCACTGTTTAAAATATCTGTTTGCTATTAAAAAGTGCTGGCACTCTCCTATTAAATGTTTTGCAGCATTGCTGAGAAGTGCAGGCACTCGCCCTTTTAAATTAAAGAAGTGCAAGTACTCTGTCCAGGACAGTAAATACCCATTTAAAGCACTGCACTTTGCAGTAACAGAAAGAAAAGCAAACAGTTGTCTCCATGTCAAAAGAATAAGCAGCAGTTTGTCAGAAGCCTACACAGGCATAGGATCTCTGTCTTTGATTCACAGCAAACGCGACAATACAAAGACAAAGGGGCAGATTTATGTTAACTGGCGCATCCCCAGGGATGCGCCAGTTACCATGCGCCACAGTGCGCCACAGCTCCGCCAGCCATGATGCGCCGCATTTATAATGCGGTGCACCATGGTGCAAAAACGGCACAGATGCGTGACGCATCTGTGCCGGAAATGTGGTGCATTGCTGGAGTTGCGTCGCAAGCGCGACGCAGCTCCAGCAAGGCTCGGGGGTGCCCCATTTTAACAATGCTGCGTCAAGACCTACGCCTGCTTCAAGCAGGCACAGGCTTTTGACGCAGCATTGCCCTGAAAGTGACTGAGTGAAATCTCATAGATTTCACTCAGCCACTTTTGCGAGGCGCACCTGCCCCGGAACGCCCAGCCTGCGCCGGAACGCCCACAAGCGGCGCAGGGCTTAGCAACGTGACGCATCTGCCTAGATGCGTCACGTTGTAAATCGTTCGTAGGGATGCGCCACGTTTACGCCGCCTTGCGTGACGCAACAGTGGCATAAACGTGGCGCAAGGGCCTCATAAATCTGCCCCAAAATGTGTGGGCATATTTAATGCTTGTTCGCAATCAGAACTTGCCGGCAGCATCCACATACCCCTACTTCTATCTCCTTTGACTCATTGGAGCAACATAAAATGAAACTCACCACCCCCCCCCCCCCAAAGTTAAAGAAGGGCCACTGAGTCCCCTATATCTCACAGTTAACCCCCCTTCCCCCCACACCCAAAGGTTTTAGGGTCCCCTGTAGGACCCGCACTGAAGGGGCTTCGGTTACTCCCCTGCTTCGTACCATCCCCTCTGTCTCCAAATGCACCTCTTTCACCGGCTCCTTTCTCTCCTCCTCTCTCCACCCGCCCCCTCCCCCCATCCCACCCCTTCAAACCACCTCACCCTCCTCTAATTCCATTACCCGACTGGCCTCTGTCACCGCTCCCCCTCCCCCTTGCCTTCTTTCTCTTTGTTCTCTAATCACTCTCCCTTAACCACTCCCTTCTTTCATCCATCCTTCTTGCCTCTCGCCCCCCCCCCCCCTCCCTCAGCCTCCTTCCGCCGCCCTCCCCCCTCCCCGGGGACGCCTTGCTCTTGGAATCACAGCTGTGTTTAGATTTAGCTGTTCCTGGAAATCGCTGCGCAAAGTCCTCGGGAGCGGGATACGCTTTCCAGGAAAACGCTTTGCCGCCCGCATCCCGGCCCCTCCCGCGCAACCCCCCTCCTTCAAGAGGATTCATAGAAAGCGCCGTGAGCAGGAAGGGGGCAGGTCACGCCGCTCCTGCGGCAGAATGCTTCATAAATTCAAAAGAAAAAAAAAAGGTAATGCCCAGCCCCCTGGACACGACGTGGCACGACGGCCGCGCTGCTCCGGGAAGCGTGCAGACACAGGGCTTTCACCATTCACGGACGAAATAGCGACGTGTCTGAGATCACAGGGGCTGTTAGCGTCAGACACACAAGTGCACCCCTATCCGTCTGTTTTCGTCTCGCCCTGTCGTCATAATACAGCCTGCACTGAATAAATATTGATTTCCCTCCTCAGACAGGCATCAGACACACCCATGCAGAATGTACTTTTTTTTGTTTTTCTTACATTTTATAGAATTCGGGTCCTTCGTTCGCCCTCACGGTGTTCGTCACGAAATGCCTATTAATTTGATTTCAGTGTGTTTTTCTTACGTTTTCTAAAGCTCGTTGCGTCAGAGTGCTATATAAACATATATCTCCATTAAAACACAATTTCACACATAATAAAAATGCAGGGTACTGTAATGCTTATGAATAATAGTAACTATATTTTAACTCAATACAATGCGCAATTGAAAGCTTTTAACTTTTTCCCCCTCGATATATTCTCGTACTATACCGCTCTCGTCTGGACGAAAGTTCTTGAAAGTCGCAGACGAAATGAAGAAAATTTGAGAGACAGATTTGTGGGCATCCCGTGTTTATATTTTTAAATGATTTCGTTTACATTATTTATGTTTGTAGCACGGGCCTGTCCCCAGGGCTTGCTAGGCGCTTCACGCTGAACATGGAAGTATTTATTAAGGGGCGCCTAGTTACCTGACTCGACCCAGCGACGCATAATATGATTTTAGCAAGGGTTTAGGGGTTCGGAGAATCTGTGGGGTGCTAAATGCTCAAGTAGTATCAGTGTGCTAAAGGCAGGAACACTGTGAATTCAGCCGAAATCGATTAGAGCTAGTAAATACTGTTCTCTCGTCTCTATACACAGGGGAGAGAGGAGCGTGTGGCGAAGAAACAGATCATAAACCTCTATTTGTGCAGCGCGCATTCACCCGAGGCGCGTTTTGGCGCTATGGGAAGAAGATGTGTCGTAAGGGCCAGAGCTGTCACTATGGAACTGGGGATCCAAGTTCGAATCTCGGCGTCTGCTCAACATTCTGTGATTCTGCCCAAATCACGCAATCTCTCCGTGCCTCCCAAACACGAATGTGTCCTTGTGTAATGTAACTGGTGCTCATGTAACGCTTCGGGTCGAGTTCGCGCTGTATAAAACCGCAAAAAACAAAACAAAACACAGGTAATCGATATCTACTGTTTGCAGACTCCGGTACTCTTTGCATCGACCTCTGAAGAATAAAGGCTGGTGTCTTCCGACAAGTTTAGACCTGTGATTATGAAGTTAAACGCACGTCACCGCAGGGGTTGCATTAGCCCACTGATATACCTGCAGGGGTGGGTGTTTTTTTTTTAATGGGAAACCGATTTTTTTGGGGGTGGAGGAATACAATATATCCGCAGCTCATAAAGCAAGTGTGTCAACTCGACCATGATGAGGAGCGCCGCTCCCTGGTGGGCTGCAGTTTCCTTTCACGCTCGGCGTCTCTTTATGTGATCTTTAGAGCGGCGCACAAGGGGCCACAGAAAAAACCTGACCGATCCACGCACAACGGGCGATCAGCATAAACGTGCGCATGCGCATATCTCACACCTCTTCCCTCTTCTCTGCACCCCCTTTTCACTCTCTCCTGCGTATACTTCCTTGCATCTTCCTCAATCCACTAATCTATCTGCACACCCACAATGCACCCACTCACAGAACTCGCTGAATGCTTCTTTAACTTTCCCCATGTCACTTTCTTGACAGCTGTGTCCCCATCACATACTTTTCTTATAATTACAATTGGCACATCCGTCCATGGCTCTATGCAATCTGCAGAGAGGCCATGGATTGAATGAGTATGTATTCCAAACCTAGGGTGACCAAGCGTCCCGGATTTGCCAGGACAGTCCCAGTTGTTGATCATTTGTCCAGGCTGAATCCAAATTTACTAAGTTACTGCCCCAGTTTTCAGAAAGGAGAAACTGCACAAACTTTTATGTGTTCTACTGCAGAATTTGGTACCAGTCTTTTCATAAACCAATCCAATTAGCACTTACAGTAGTCTGTGCAAAAGTTCTATTTAACTTATTTACCTTAGTGCCTCTATGTCTGTTTTTTCTACATTGGTAAGGTTGTCCTTATTTAGTTATTCATTTATTTAAGCGATTTCTTAAGCGCACACATAGCCTTGGGTCTTTGAAATAATCATTCCGTGCCCATTGATCGATGTGAAATTGTAGTCCTACTTCTATTTTTGTGAAATGTCCTGGTTTTGGGTTTTGAAAATGTGGTCAAACTATCTGACACTTTTATGTCCCACTGACCAGCACTGTGAGAAATTTGCTTGCATTCGATCTGAACTCCAAAGATCTCAACCGTGGCCCACCCCAACCTGAAATCACACAGCTACACAGGAGTGACTCTTTTCACACTACACCCAATACATAAATAATATGTTGTTTGAAAAAAACGACAGACTCACACCAAAGCAAATACTCAGAGGGAATGCAGGAGTAAGTCAAATGTCAACAGAACATCGTACTGCAAGGAATCGGACCTGCATTACGCCCTGATTCTGAGAAACCTAAGACCTTTGAGACCAAGACGACTTGATCAATACTCTTATTACACAACCGCCCTGAGGAAGCCCCAGGCCGGATGGCCATGTAAAGGGGTGAAACATGTGTTGGCTGTATCTTCACTCATTCTCACGGATAGAGTGACCCCACTATCATAAACTAAATTCCAACAAAAAAAAAACAGTGCGTGATTGGAATTTTTTCCAGTAAGAACCCATGAAACGAATCTTGCCCTGACAATCTTGTTGAGTCAACAGAACATCGCTCTTCCCAGGCTGGAAGGGCAGGTCCTGGATTTGCTGGCTGCAGCTTTCGCCGGGTGAAATTTGCACCTGGGGACCAGCCCTCGCTCGCACCAGCGACCTTACTGCTTACACACACTACTACTATTGCCTCATAGCCCGCCGTAGAGGGCTATACCGGCTATTAAAGGCCCGCTCCCACGTTAAAGGCCCAAGTTGAAGGCGAGGAGCTTTAACAAGGGACGGGACTTTAACAGCCGGTATAGCCCTGCTACGACAGGCTATAAGGCTATTAGAACATTCTGCCACTAGAGGGCAGCATGTTCTGCGGGCCTTTACCCATAGAAGCAGGGAGCACTCCATTGTCTACAATGGAGCTCCCAACATTTCAATGTTCTAATGCATTTTACATCACTTAAATATCAGGTCGATATTCTCCCCTCGGTCTGTCACTCCCTTTCTCATCAGTGAGATGACACACTTTATTTTCTCCAGTTGCTTCTTTTCCAACGCTGAGCAGACAGCATAAGTCAATTGTTACCCATCTCTCTCCTGTGCCCACTCAAAATACATCAGTCATTCTTTTCCTCCCCTGTCCCATATCTCCTATGTCAATCCCACCGACTTCTCACCCTCTCCCTACTAATTCCTGTTATCTGCACAACATTCCCACTGCAGAGCCCACTACAAATGACATCAGTGTTCCTTCTCACTCTGTGTCTCCTATATCCACCCCACAGCCACGGTCATTCTAATCAGCCTGTGTGTCCAGTCTCCTAACCTCATACCCTGATATCAGTCATTCTTCCTACCCTTTACTCTGTCACCTTTACTCGTACCCCGGGCATCACTCAGTCTTCCGCCATCTACCTCTGTCACCCGTATTTGTACCCTGGACCTCAGTCATTCTTCCACTCTCTATTCTGACCCCTATACTCAGACCCTGGGCATCACTCATTCATCTACCCTCCAATATTCGTACCCCAGACATCTGTCATTCTTCCCATCCTTTACTTTGTCACTTAAACTCGCACCCCAGACATCACTTATTCTTCTACCCTCTACTCTGTCACCTATCCCACCCTCTACTCTGTCACTGATACTCATACCTGGGCATCACTCATTCTTCTACCCTCTACTCTTTCACCTATATTTGTACCCCGGGCTTCAGTCGTTCTTCCCACCTTTTACTCGGTCTCTTATTTTCATACCCCAGACAACAGTCTTTCTTCCCACCCTCTGCAACCTTTCTGCTACGCCCAAACCTCAGAAGTCTGTCTTTCTTCTCACCCTCTGCTCCTTCTCTCTCACACTCTTACCACAGACCTCAGTCATTCTTCCTACCCGCTACTCCCTTTCAGCTATAGCCACATCTCCCTCTCTCTTATACCCATACCACAAATATCAGGCATTTGTCTCTACTCCACCTTGCCTAGCCTATTATAAGAAATAATAAGCATACTCCCTTTTTACTATACCATATCTCGGCCATCAGTCGCTCTTCTCACCCACTATTCCCTGTCTCCTACATTTCCACTTAAGATATCACTCATTCTTCTCACCACTACTCCCTGTCTCATATACTCCCACTTAAGACATCTCTCATTCTTCTCACCGCTACTCCCTATCTCATATACTCCCACTTAAGACATCACTCATTCTTCTCACCGCTACTCCATGTCTCATATACTCCCACTTAAGACATCACTCATTCTTCTCACTGCTACTCCCTGTCTCATATACTCCCACTTAAGACATCACTCATTCTTCTCACCTGCTACTCCCTGTCGCCCACACTCCCACCTAAGACATGACTCATTCTTCTCACCACTACTCCCTGTCTCATATACTCCCACTTAAGACATCACTCATTCTTCTCACCACTACTCTCTGTCTCATATACTCCTACTTAAGACATCACTCATTCTTCTCACCTCTACTCCCTGCCTCATATACTCCCACTTAAGAGATCACTCATTCTTCTCACCGGCTACTCCCTGTCGCCTACAGTCCCACTAAGACATCAGACATTATTCACACCTTCCACTCCTTTTCTGCTATACCAACACCTCAGAGGCAGTCATGCCCACCCTCTACTCCTGGTCTCTTATACTCATGCCGCAGACATCATCCATTTGTCTCCTCATTTCACAGAATATCCTCTTACAACAGACACCAATACTTCTTTCCACCCTCTACTCCCTTTCTGCTATACCCACAACTTAGCTGTCTGTCAGTCTTCTCACTCACTACTCTCTGTTTCCTATACTCCATCCGCCATATCAGTCATTTTTCTCACCCTCGACTCCCTGTCTCCTAGACTTCCACCAAGACATCAGTCATTCTTCTTACCCTCTACTCCTTTTCCTGCTACATTCACACCTCAGAAGTCAGTCATTCCCACCATACACTTCATGTATCCTATACCCAGACCAAAGACATCATCTATTCGTGCCCTCTATGCCCGACCGCCTAGCCCCATAGGTAGGAAGCTGGCTCTGAATTTACTATACCAAAGTGAGTCATAGTGTTCACAGAGTCCAGTGAAACCCCAAAGGTAGACAGAGGTAAAAGTAGATAGCACCTTACTCTCTATTTGCGGTAGTGTGGGCGAGTAGTAAGGCCTTACCAGAAGGTAGTGCTAAGCATTTGTTGTACCCACCCAGGCAGCAAATGATGTCACACTCTCAAAGACTGAACTCCGACCAATTTGTTTGCATGAAAAATATTATTTAGATATTTTATTTCTAGAACCAAGCCAAGCCTGGTGCAAATATGTGAAATAAATGCTTTGCAAAATCGTATGCAGTGTTTTACAGTTTAAAGCAGGTTCAAATGAAGTTGGTTGAATTACAGGTGAGTCAACAGTTTGGAATTACTTTTTTAGTTACTTTACAGATTATCATGTACATTACTATTCAGACTACTTTTGCTAATCATTGTGATATGCATAGATATCACACTGAGAATTGTTCTAGACTAAAGGTAAGTAAATCACTTGTAGTACATATGCAGTTTTTCAAGATTCCATACAAACCAACTCCACACAAATCAATTTTCAAGAAAAGCAGTCAATGCAATCCTATGGGAGGAAGCTGAGTTATCAGTTTACAGGTAAGTAGTTATTTGTGGGAGTTCGTATTCTGGGGCTAGAACCAGGGTTCCCCCAGGGTCACGGATGTACTCTTGAAACACCCTCAGCGGCACTAGGGCGACTGGGTGCAGAATGCTGACGCCTAATGTTATCCAATGGGGGATAGGGGGCCTCCGGTTGGTGGCTGCTCACGATCAGGCCACAAGGTTGTGGGAGCAAAGCTCCTGGTCGTTGGCTCTGGGCAAAGGGGGATCCGAGTTAGCACCTAAAGTAAACCCACAGCGGTGCAGGGACAGCTGGGTGCAGGGTGCTGTTTTGGCATCAGATGCCCTGTTGATTTTATTGGGGATTCTCCGGTTGTAAGACTGCAGGCTCGGGACGAAGATCTTCTTGAGGTGACCACCGGTTTGAGAGGTAAGTTCGGATGCCTTAGGATGCTGAAACACCATTGGTGAGGCCACCCTAGGCTGTGGGACGTCGGGTGCAGGGGTGTTTTTAGGCATCAGGTTTTCTTACCAGCTTCGGTAGCGGTTGGGGGGAAATCCTCTAGAAAGGGGCCGCAGGCTTTGCTTGGAGGTTCGAGGCAGGTCAGAGATCACCAGTTCTCAGGTCAGGATCGCCGGGCAGACCTCCTCGTGGTGTTGGGTCACTCGATTTCGGGTTGAGGGTGTCAGGTGCAGACTGGTGCAGACTTGTGGTTTTGGCTGGGGCCAGAGTCTGTTGGTGAGAAAATCCTGTGCTCACGGGAGACAACGTTTTGGGTTTGGAAGGCAGGGCATGTCCTTCGGGTTCTCGAGGCTGCTGGCTGCAGGACATACTGGGATTTCGCTGGAGCAGGTTCGAAGTGCGGACAGGCTGGTATGGCTGGGGCCAAGTCAGTGGGAGTCCTCTCCTTAGTTTCAGCACTGCATCTTCGGTCGTGTCTTGTCAGAAGAGGGAAGGTTCGGGGTTGCCCCTAAATACTAGATTTAGGGGTATAACAGGTAAGCAAAGGTTGGGACCAATGGGTCCCTTCCTTGGCGTGGGTACACTCCTATTATGCTACCCCACAGTGGGAGGGAGCACATACCCCTCTCTAGTTGGCTGAATCCCCTCATCTGCAAGATGGCTGGGACTGAGAGTTGTGCTTCACCTTGCCACCCCACCTGATGGGTGGGGTGGGCAAAGGCTGGCACACCTTCCTTCCTCACTTGGTTTTCCCGCCAATTTTCCCACCCAAAGTGGGGGGTCAGAACCGGTGGGAGCCAATTGCTCGAAGCAGCAAAGGACTGGGGTAGCTCACAAAGGCGGCAATCCTTTGAAGCTTCCCCTTAATGGACCCTGCCCATCCTGGGGAGGAGGCTTGGCACATCATCCTAGGATGTGTTGTTTCAGACCCCCAAGAGCAGCAGGCTCCTGACCCAAGGGTCCAGAAACATGTCTGGTGGTGGCAGCTGGCGAGCAGCCACGAGAGAATAACGTTCCGTCTCCTCACCCACGCACACAAGGCCCTCTACAAACTAGGACCCGAATGCCTCAACACACGACTGTCCTTCTACACACCGACCTGCCAACTAAAATCCTCCAATCAAGCCCTCGCTGCAGTCCACGCATCCAAAGATCCACCATGGGAGGAAGATACTTCTCCTACTTGGCGGCCAAAACCTGGAATTCTCTCCCCACTCACCTCCGCCTTACCCAGAACCACATTTCCTTCAGGAAGGAACTTAAAACATGGCTATTCGATAAATAATGCACCCCCTTCCCCCAAGCGCCTTGAGACCCTCTGGGTGAATAGTGTGCTATACAAATTCCTGAACTTGAACTTGAACTTGTGGGTTTAATGTGCTGAGAAGTTTGACACCAAACTTCTAAGTTTTCAGTAAAGCCATTATGGTGCTGTGGAGCTCGTAACGACCAACTCTTAGCACCATATACTCTTAATGGCATTAGTGCACTTACAATGTCTAAGAATTGGCTTGAACACTGTATGGTTACAGGGCTCATGCACCTATAGCCTCACCACTGATATAGTGCACCCAGTTAGAGGGGAGGCTGACCTATGCCAGGGCAGTGGGTTGTAGGCATGGCACACAAGGATGTGTGTCATGTCGACTCTTCACTTTCTTCTGCACCAAAACATGCAGCCTGGAATGGCAGTGTGTGTTTGTGTGTGTGTGTGTAAAGGTACAGGGCCTCTAAGGGTGGCACAATAAGTGCTGCAGGCCTTCTCCGGCCACAGTGCCCTGGGTACCTGTAGTACCATTTACAAGGGACTGGCCTGTGGCACAAGAGTGGCAATTGAGTTTTGTCTCAAAGCAGTTTAGGGAAAGAACATAGGCCCTAGGTACCTGTTTGGCAGGAACCCAGGGCACACTTAGTCAAGGTACATCAGCAGTTTGGCAAAAAGTGGGGGCTACCATGGAAAAAGCGGGCACTTTCTTACACCATACAACAGATATCAGTCTTTCTTCTCACCCTCTGCTCCCTGTTATGTTATATTGATTTGTATAGCACACTAATCACCTAAGAGGTGTTGGAATGAAAATGTACTTGCTATTTTGTTTGTGCATTGTTCCATGTAAGTTAGCGTGTGCGGCACCATTTTATGTTTAGTTGCCATTTTGAATCATGCTCTTAACTGCTTTTTGCCTCCTCGAGACAACGGGTTGTGGAAAGTTTCATTTTTCCAAGGTTATGCCTTGCTTTGCTAATGAATACACTGTTTGTATAAGCGCATACCGATCCTGCTGGGTAGATGCCTTCTTCCACCAGTCTAGTGGCGGACACAGTCAGAATGACCTTGGGTGAAGTTAGTGTGTGCTCGGCCTCAGAGTCGAAACCTATCCTACTATACTTCTTTGCTCAGCTGCATCTGCTTGAAAAATTCAACTATGGACGTGCCTTCATTGGTTCTAAATTGTACATAATGTATTTCCATGTTTTCTGATGTCAGTCCTATCTGCTGCACCCCTAAGCGACTAGGCAGACGGGGCTCAACTTGAGTGTATCTGAATAAACATATATTTGGTTTGTATTCTCTACTATCTGACCAACTCTTCAATTGTGAGGGAGGCTGAGAGGTGGTCGCAAGTGACCCGGGTGACCCTAAACAGGCCACTTCCTTCAGAGGGTATCCAAGTGCTTGGCTCCCTGTCTCCTACATGCATCCAGCATTCTTTATTTCCTAGCACCACTTTATCCAGCTGCTTTATGATGGCAGCGGCGGCTCCTCCGCTAAATTGGAGGTGCACCGCCCCACTGCTGTTTCAGCTGTACAAAATGGAAAAATACAATGATAATAACACAATGTTATTATCATTTTATTTTTACTTACTGAGCCAGTTTTACGGGGCGGGGCTGGGCTGCCATCACAGGCAGCAGGGGGAGGAGTGGTTGTCGCAATAAAGTGTACATGATGGTTTGGCCGGGTGTCTTGGTCCAGCCAAACAGTCATGAGCACCTAGCATTTTCTCCACCGGCTGTATTGCACAGCCTGGGCGGAGAACTTGAACAGGATCCCACTCCCTGTCTGAGCGCCGAACCAGGTCGCCAAGACCAATCACATCGCTGCTGTCATGCTGATTACAGCAGAGTCGTGATTGGCTTAGGGGAGTTTTGGAGCCTGTGTGAGTCAACAGAAGAGGACGGAAGTGAGGCTGCGGCTGGCAGCCAGGTAAATTAAATGCTATCCCCCCCCCCCACCCGTACCATTCTGTGATAGCCGCCACTGTATGATGAGCTCCTTTATGCTTGCTGATGATGGCCCTTGCCTCAGTGCTGCTTCCCAGTTTCATCCCTTTGCTTTTCTGGGACCTAAAGTGTGGACTGAGCTGCACTTGTGTGTGAGATAGACTTCCAATGTAATTACATTCGAGAAACTGCTGAAAGATCACACATTGACAGTCTGTAATCAAGCCTGGTTTTGTACGGATGCTCTTGTTACTGTTTTTTTATGGAACTAGAGCTATCAGTGCCCAACACTTTAAATAAAACTGCTATACTAAATAAAGTAGTGGAAAGCTAACTCTGTGGTTCATGCATTTATTGGAGAGAACTGTGTGAGTACACTGGCCATACACTTGACTCAATCAATAAATTAAAGCTCAGATGGTTAATGGGCCTGCTGCAGTACCTAGGGCCACATGCATCAAAGTCCGGTTTTGCGATTCCTTATTTGCAATTTTTAGGGAATCGCAAATAAGGAATCGCAAAACGGGATGTATGATTTAAAGCGCATAAAATTTGCGATTCGGTAAAAATCACAATTTTTACCGAATTGCAAATATTATGCGAATTCTAATTTGCAAATTCGCAATTCCCATTGATTCCTATGGGCCAAAGGCCCATAGGAATCAATGGGAATTGCGAATTCGCAAATTAGAATTCGCAAAATGTTAATGCATTCCATGGGTGCAGGGGGGAGGGTCCAAAGAACCCCCCCCTGCACCCCTGAAATGTATTTTGAAGTGCATGTTTCACATACACATGTCCTAAGGACATGTGTGTCTGTAACATGACAGTGTTTTAAAATGCAATTTTGAGCATTTTGACACATTTTCGCAAATTACCACGAGGTTCAACCTCATGGTAATTTGCACCCCCTAATTGCGAATTCACAATTTTAAAAGTAATCATGCATTGCTTTTAAGGAATCGCAACTTTGCGATTCCTTAAAAGCAATCGCATTTTTGGAATTCGCTAAAAATAGCGATGTTACCAAAAATGCTTGATGCATCCCAAAAACCTATTTAGGAATCGCAAACGGCCGAATTTTGCGATTCGCACCGTTTGCACTTCCTAAATAGGTTGATGCATGTGGCCCTTAGTGTTTAACGAGAAATTGACAGATATGTAGTTTATGTAAGCTGACTAAGTTCATTAGTGCTTTTGACCCTTAGAGCCTCGTACTATCGGTGAGTTACACGTTACGATTCGGGTAATATTAGCCCGGTGACTTGCACCCTAATCAAATGGCTGCATGTGCCCTGAAATGCATACGTTTAATACTTTGCTGATTGTTTCTCAAACTTTCATCATGCTTAGGTTGAGAAAAGGTTTATTTTGGTAGTAATAAGCTGGCTGGCATTAGAAGAAGATATATCAGTGGCTAATGTTAGTGAATGATACACACAGACAGATATCACTGACCTTCCTGCAGAGCGTACATAGACTGCCACCTCTTACATATCACCGAGCTTGATAAAGCCAAACCACGTCATCAAAGTTCATCACTATCTCAGTAACATTTGAAGTGACCTCAGGAGAGGGGGGGGGGGGCAGTGTTTAGCAATAAATTATGAATAAAAAAGCACCTGCTGCAGAGTTCCTTCTGCCTTCAGCTTTCAGGCAGCAATAAAAATGTCAAGATAACTCTTGTGATTAATCTTCCTGCTAGAGAGAGATCAGAGTATTGTCTAGTGGCAGTTTCCTTTCGCCATAAAGTAGCCAGAAGGTTGATATGCCTGCTGCAAAGAACAGATCTGTATTCTATGTGGATAGCTGAGTGGATTAATGAGGCCAGCCTTTACCAGTGCTTTATAACAAATGAAATTTATGTGAGAGAGGGGCAATGGAGAGATGAGCGGCACTTTTGCTGGGTGGTAGTGAGGGAATCCGGCGAGTAGGGCGCTGCACCGGACGCCACCACGCTAAAGCCGGTCCTGTGGGTGCCATTCATGTGTCCCTGTCTAGGTAAACAGCAGTGGTACTCCCTCTGGACGGAGAGAGCTGGTTCGTGCTCTAATCCAGCATTAAGTTATGTGTTGGAAAATACAAACCTTTTAAAGGTACAGCCTGTGAGGAAATCTCCTGATCTTATTACAAGACTGGAGACTCCTATTATGCTGTCTTTTCTTGCTGTTTACTGTACAGAACTTAAAGCAATTGAAATTCCCATAATCCTCCTTAGTTAGGAAGCAATGAAATAGAGCACATACACCCTATCCTTATAAATAGGGCAGCCCCACAAGCAACGTATTCTTTTCATGCTGCTGAGATACTTTTTTGCTTTGTGGCCCCACATCCAGAGTGGGTCAAAACTTCGTCAACTACTAAGGGAGGGAGAATCCATGAATAATTATACAATAGAATTTTAATCTCTCATAGGACCTCCCTTACCAATCGAATAACCATTTGTTTCTCTTAATTTTTTTACTGTAAATTGTTCAATTGGTTGTTTATGGTCACTACACAAGGGCACATCAGTCACTTTTCTTGACTTTGCTTTACTGTGTATATAACCCTCGCACTTGCCCCATACTTCCCCATCCGTACATTTCCCCTTACTGTATTCCCCATTCTGAACAAGAAACCAACGTACACTTTGTCTTGTGGTGGTCATTTGTTGGCCGCAGTTTATTAGGAATACAATGACAACCTGCATAAACTTTGTTCTTTTGCTGTTTAGTCTCTTTTGGCCCTCGCGGGTTTTTTTCCTTTGGTAGGTTGGATTTGGGCTCTCTTTGCGCGGGGGAGGGAGTAGCTTCTGTCCCAGGGGCCTTATTTATGAAAAGTGACGCATCGCTGCGTGAAAACAGCGATGCATCACTTTTCACTGCGCACTCCTTGCGACACCAATGATGCGTCATATTTAATGTATGACGCATCATGTCGCAAGGAGTTACAGATACGTCAGTATTTCTGACGTATCTGTAAGTGCAAAAGTGACGCATTGCTGGAGTGTGTCACAAAAGTGACGCAACTCCAGCAATGCGTCCTTTCACATGGGGAAAGCCCCATGTGAAAGGGCTTGCGTCAGTCTTACGCCTGCTGTGAGGCAGGCGCAAGATTTTGACGCGACAGCGTCCTAAAAGTGACGCAGTGAAATCTCATAGATTTCACTGCGTCACTATTACGAGGCTTTTTGCGGGGGAACGCCCCCTCTGCATACATTATACCTGACGCAGGTATAATGTGGCGCAGGGGTTTAAAAAGTGACGCATCTACCTAGATGCGTCACTTTTTAAATATGGCGCAACAAGGCGCATGTTTTACGCCGCCGATGCGTCACAAATAGTGACGCATCAGCAGCGCAAAACTGACGCAAGGCCTCATAAATGAGGCCCCTGGAGTTAGGCCACGACTCGCTACCTTGTCAGATTCTAGTGTTGAGTTGAAGGAATTAATGCTCCTAGTCTATTTCCATTTTTATACTACAATGAGTTCCTTGTGACCAACAGTTTTTAGGTCTCGCCTGTCGATGCGCATGCGCATCGAGCAAGGCGAGAGTATTGGCACTTATCCGCTCTTTATCCACACTGCAAGGAATCGTGGCGATTCCTTGCAGTGCACGAGAAATTTAAGCTCAATGCGCATGCGCATTGAGCTTAAATGCGCGTGCCACATGCCCCCAGCCGCCTGCCTTGCCTACTCTCTCTCACAGCCTCCCCCAGCTCCGCCCCCTCACTACTTGATTGCACGGCCGCTAGGCCGTGCCTCCCCTACTCTCCTCCCCCCTCCTCCTCTCCTCCCCTGCCATGCCCCTGATCTAGATTGTCCCCGTGTCCCTCTAGCCCTCCTCTGTCGCACCGTGTGCCCCTCGGCAGCGGCCTGGTGTCTCCGCCGCCAGCTCTCCCGCCACAATCCGAGCCCAGAGCTTCGCAGGAAGCTGCGGCGGCACCGACTGCTCGGTTAAAATATCCGCTTGCCCTGTTCGGGGATTATAATTAAAAATAACCATTGCCTACGCGCGCAGGGCCGCCTTTGTTCTGAGCCGTCGCTTTGTGTGGCGCATTTCTCTGAGAGGAGAGGACGAGGTCCCACCCCGGGCTCAGGCAGGAATGACAGAAAACAAGTTTGCTCATCCTCTCAGAGAACATGTCTGAGGCGCTGCTCGTGTGAACCAGGAACAGGATTACCAGGCGACTGCGTCACCGCCTGCGCAGCCAGCACAGATTTGCATTTCTAGCACCCCACACTTGCAATGCAGAACGTTCATTTTCGAAGCACTAACTACAACTCCCAGAATGCAATAGATGTTCATATGCGTTCAGGAGTCAGAACAACGTATCCTCAGCTGAATCAGTCGTTCAGACGCAGCGTTAGAGAAGGTGCTGTACTGGCCTTTCACACGAACACAACAGTAAAGTGAAGGGCCTCTTGGCGCTCTGAATAACAAGTGTTCTAACTTCACAGCGATAGACCTAGATAGAATGAACGCCTCAGCCAGGCCTGCTGGGATTCGAGCTACAGTGTGACCAGTGTGTTAGAAACACGGGTTTCTGCAGCATGTGCGCATCCCACTGAGCTAACTTAATGGCATGTGCTCCCAGGGAACCCCTGTTTCAACTAATTCCCATAAGCGCCTTTTATTTCTGTTGCAACAGCACCGAGCATGCAACTATCTTTCTTCCCTATTTTCCCTCTGTCTCTCTCCCCATCACATCATCTCACTGGTGGAGAAGGCAGCATCATTGCTGTGTGAGGGTCGGAATTCTTGCACAGTCCCTGCCTATGCTGCCTGCATCCGTCGGCCAATCCCTAGGGCACGGAGTATTCATGTATGTAGTGTGCGCAGGTTTCTTCCAGAGCCGGCACCCTAGGCAGCGTCTGTGCTCACAACGCCAGAGCTGCGTTCAGAGGCAGGCACAACTCGCAGCCCTCGATACATAATGCATACGCCTGTAAGCGCCCGGCACGTTTGCAGCACGGAAAATGCAGCAATAAATATCCCTTCCGTTTGTGGAATAAACGGCGTCGAAAACCTCCCTCCCTCGCCCTGTGCCGGTCCCGGTTTTAAGCACGCGCCTCTTTGCTAGGGGTTTAGACATTATTGTACATAATGCGGGTTTTGATATTGCGTCATTCTATCTTCCAGCGACAATATCAGGTGGCATTGTAACCTGGCACACGGCCCTACTTATTAACGACCCTGGAAGTTTAAACGGAAGAGCGACCTCGTCGCTGTTTCTCGCGTGCGCTGTTTGTAGATCACACCCAGCAGGTGCAAAACCCACTCAGCTATTATAGCAAACGGCGCTGCGCCGCGTCTCCTTCTGGCAGGCCTGCTGAGAAGCGCCAGTGCTGTTCGACTGAGTATGCCTGAACCCTCCTGAGAAGCAAGAGTGCGGTTCGACTGAGTATGCGTGAACCCTGCTGAGAAAAGCGAGGTAATAAGACACTGTTTCCTATGCATATGTCCTGATGAGAAGCGCAGTTACTACCCTTGTAAAAGCGCAGCAGCCCTGCTGAGAAGCATCAGTACCAGAGAATAAAATGAACCAGTCCTGAGAAGAGCCATTACTTTCTAATTTGATGCACAGCAGCCATGCAGTGACAGTGGTATTGCCAATTTAAAGGTACAGAAGCCTCGCCGAGAAGTGCTAGTACCATAACATTAGATGAACAGTCATGCAAAGTGATATCATTTTCAGGTAAAACGTATATGAGCGTTGCTACGTACTGCCAGTACAGACCCAAAGCCTCAGTATGCTAGCCCCAAGAAGTGCATGTCATGCCTAAGTTAAAGTGTAGCATCCAAGATGAGTAGTGGTGATACTGTGCCTTTATAAGTACAAGCCTTTCAGAGCAGTTCCGGCACTGCCCCGTCAGAAATAGAGCAGCCTTGGTGAAGTGCTTGTATTACATCGAGAAATGCAAACTCTCCCATTAAAAGCAAGCAGCCACGCTGAGAAAATCTAGCACCTGTCCCACTGATGAGTGTGATATACCGGGTGAGAAATGCAAGAACTGTCCAATTTAAAATACTTCCTCGTCGCAAAGAAGCGCCTCCTGTGCCACTCAACACCTCACCCTCACTAACTCTCAATCCCTCAATCACCCTTCCCCTCACTCACCCTCAATACCTCACCCTCACTAACACTGAAACCCTCAATCACCCTCACTCTTACTCTCACTCACACTCTACACCTCAGCCTCACCCTCACTCACTCACCCTCAACACCTCACCCTCACCCCCTCAACCCCTCACCCCCTCACCCTCACTCGCCCTCACCCTCAACCCCTCACCCTCAACACCTCACCCCCTCACCCTCAACTCCTCACCCTCAACACCTCACCCTCACTCACTCTCAACACCTCACCCTCACTCACTCACCCTCAACACCTCACCCTCACTCACTCACAATCAATCACCCTCAACCCCTCACCCTCAACAACTCACCCTCAACACCTCACCCTCAACACCTCACCCTCAACACCTCAAGCTCAACACCTCACCCTCAACACCTCACCCTCAACCCCTCACCCTCAACACCTCACCCTCACTCACTCTCACTCACCCTCACTCACCCTCACTCACCCTCACTCACACTCACTCACACTCACTCACACTCAGTCACCCTCACTCACCCTCACTCACCCTCACTCACCCTCAACCCCTCACTCACCCTCACTCATCCTCACTCACCCTCAACCCCTCGCCCTCACCCTCACCCACCCTCAACCCCTCACCCTAACTCACAATCACCCTCACTCACCCTCACCCACTCTCACTCTCACTCACCCTCAACCCCTCACTCACCCTCAACACCTCACTCACCCTCACCCTCACTCACCCTCAACACCTCACCCTCACACAGTGCAATAGGTTTCAGAGGATTTTTAGTTAAAGCTTTTACAATTGTTTATGGCTTTTTTGATTTGTAATTCTTTAGCATTGGCTACAAAAAATAAAAATGCAAAAGATTTACAACAAAAAACCCATAAACAATTCTAAAAGCACTAACTCTAATGCTGCGAGACCTATTGCATTTCCAATGCTTGTTTGGCTATATAGCTACACCCATTTGACAAGGACATATGGGTTGCCCTTGTTTTTTGTCATAAGAGATACGTTTTTGCGACATGGGGTTGTGTTTCATGGCCCAAAGCCTTGTGTTTTGTAAGGAAGGAGCGAGGGTTTTATGTTTTTAAAGGGAGTCCCCCCGTGTGCCTCGCTACTTCGTAGCTGTTTTCCTTTTTTGTAACAGCTTGTGTATTTAGTTAGTTGTGCTCGCGTTTCTTAGTGGACTCAATACATTGTATCATTTAGGACACGTGCAAAAGATGAGGTTCCGTTTATCTGATTCTCTTTTGATTTAGTTTAAGTTTTGATTTAGCTTGAACGGGTAGTGTTTAAAAACGACATGTGGCCTAACGGCTTGGGTTTGTTTTGTATTTATTTTTTCAGATTTATATAATATAGAGCTAATTTGGCCCGAAGGTACTATTGACTGGAGCGCGTTGCATGTGCTCCAGTTACATTACACAAGGACACGTTCATTTTTGCTAGGTATTCGAACCTGATTTCCCAGTTTAAAAGACAGCAGCTCTGGCCCTTATCTCACTTCCTCTCCAATTATACGGGGTTTATAGGTTCGAGCTCAGGTCTTGCATGCTCAAATTAAGAAGACTGTTTTATTTGCTATGATTATCGGTGAGTACTTAATGTTGGTTACATTACAAATGTTTGCTTCTCTGTGACAATTTTAGCATGTTGGCTCTTGCCTAACTAGCATTAATATTGGCTGAAGGAGCCCTTCCTCCCAAACAGATAAAGAGATATAAACATGTATATGGTAAAATGTGATTTAAACTGATGTTGTGGTGGTTCAATTCCCTGACTGGATGTAATGGTCTAGGATAATAAATGAATGAAAAACGTGCATGGGGCTCTGACTGGTAATTTACAGAAGCAAGGGGAGTCTTGGTGGTGGTTCAATTCTGCATTAGGAAATTGAATTGAATTCCTTTGAGCATGATTTGGATACAGATGTGGTTGATGGTCAACATAAGTGTTCGTATGACATATAATATTGATGAGTATTATGATTAAGGCTCCCAGTTTTCCGTTTTTACTGATTTTTACAGATAAATACATACAGAAAACAATGTATTTCCTGTCTGTATTTATTTTTGCATCATGTCGCAAGGAGTTACAGATACGTCAGTATTTCTGACGTATCTGTAAGCGCAAAAGTGACGCATTGCTGGAGTGTGTCACAAAAGTGACGCAACTCCAGCAATGCGTCCTTTCACATGGGGAAAGCCCCATGTGAAAGGGCTTGCGTCAGTCTTACGCCTGCTGTGAGGCAGGCGCAAGATTTTGACGCAAAAGCGTCCTAAAAGTGAGGCAGTGAAATCTCATAGATTTCACTGCGTCACTATTACGAGGCTTTTTGCGGGGGAACGCCCCCTCTGCATACATTATACCTGACGCAGGTATAATGTGGCGCAGGGGTTTAAAAAGTGACGCATCTACCTAGATGCGTCACTTTTTAAATATGGCGCAACAAGGCGCATGTTTTACGCCGCCGATGCGTCACAAATAGTGACGCATCAGCAGCGCAAAACTGACACAAGGCCTCATAAATGAGGCCCCTGGAGTTAGGCCACGACTCGCTACCTTGTCAGATTCTAGTGTTGAGTTGAAGGAATTAATGCTCCTAGTCTATTTCCATTTTTATACTACAATGAGTTCCTTGTGACCAACAGTTTTTAGGTCTCGCCTGTCGATGCGCATGCGCATCGTGCAAGGCGAGAGTATTGGCACTTATCCGCTCTTTATCCACACTGCAAGGAATCGTGGCGATTCCTTGCAGTGCACGAGAAATTTAAGCTCAATGCGCATGCGCATTGAGCTTAAATGCGCGTGCCACATGCCCCCAGCCGCCTGCCTTGCCTACTCTCTCTCACAGCCTCCCCCAGCTCCGCCCCCTCACTACTTGATTGCACGGCCGCTAGGCCGTGCCTCCCCTACTCTCCTCCCCCCTCCTCCTCTCCTCCCCTGCCATGCCCCTGATCTAGATTGTCCCCGTGTCCCTCTAGCCCTCCTCTGTCGCACCGTGTGCCCCTCGGCAGCGGCCTGGTGTCTCCGCCGCCAGCTCTCCCGCCACAATCCGAGCCCAGAGCTTCGCAGGAAGCTGCGGCGGCACCGACTGCTCGGTTAAAATATCCGCTTGCCCTGTTCGAGGATTATAATTAAAAATAACCATTGCCTACGCGCGCAGGGCCGCCTTTGTTCTGAGCCGTCGCTTTGTGTGGCGCATTCCTCTGAGAGGAGAGGACGAGGTCCCACCCCGGGCTCAGGCAGGAATGACAGAAAACAAGTTTGCTCATCCTCTCAGAGAACATGTCTGAGGCGCTGCTCGTGTGAACCAGGAACAGGATTACCAGGCGACTGCGTCACCGCCTGCGCAGCCAGCACAGATTTGCATTTCTAGCACCCCACACTTGCAATGCAGAACGTTCATTTTCGAAGCACTAACTACAACTCCCAGAATGCAATAGATGTTCATATGCGTTCAGGAGTCAGAACAACGTATCCTCAGCTGAATCAGTCGTTCAGACGCAGCGTTAGAGAAGGTGCTGTACTGGCCTTTCACACGAACACAACAGTAAAGTGAAGGGCCTCTTGGCGCTCTGAATAACAAGTGTTCTAACTTCACAGCGATAGACCTAGATAGAATGAACGCCTCAGCCAGGCCTGCTGGGATTCGAGCTACAGTGTGACCAGTGTGTTAGAAACACGGGTTTCTGCAGCATGTGCGCAGCCCACTGAGCTAACTTAATGGCATGTGCTCCCAGGGAACCCCTGTTTCAACTAATTCCCATAAGCGCCTTTTATTTCTGTTGCAACAGCACCGAGCATGCAACTATCTTTCTTCCCTATTTTCCCTCTGTCTCTCTCCCCATCACATCATCTCACTGGTGGAGAAGGCAGCATCATTGCTGTGTGAGGGTCGGAATTCTTGCACAGTCCCTGCCTATGCTGCCTGCATCCGTCGGCCAATCCCTAGGACACGGAGTATTCATGTATGTAGTGTGCGCAGGTTTCTTCCAGAGCCGGCACCCTAGGCAGCGTCTGTGCTCACAACGCCAGAGCTGCGTTCAGAGGCAGGCACAACTCGCAGCCCTCGATACATAATGCATACGCCTGTAAGCACCCGGCACATTTGCAGCACGGAAAATGCAGCAATAAATATCCCTTCCGTTTGTGGAATAAACGGCGTCGAAAACCTCCCTCCCTCGCCCTGTGCCGGTCCCGGTTTTAAGCACGCGCCTCTTTGCTAGGGGTTTAGACATTATTGTACATAATGCGGGTTTTGATATTGCGTCATTCTATCTTCCAGCGACAATATCAGGTGGCATTGTAACCTGGCACACGGCCCTACTTATTAACGACCCTGGAAGTTTAAACGGAAGAGCGACCTCGTCGCTGTTTCTCGCGTGCGCTGTTTGTAGATCACACCCAGCAGGTGCAAAACCCACTCAGCTATTATAGCAAACGGCGCTGCGCCGCGTCTCCTTCTGGCAGGCCTGCTGAGAAGCGCCAGTGCTGTTCGACTGAGTATGCCTGAACCCTCCTGAGAAGCAAGAGTGCGGTTCGACTGAGTATGCGTGAACCCTGCTGAGAAAAGCGAGGTAATAAGACACTGTTTCCTATGCATATGTCCTGATGAGAAGCGCAGTTACTACCCTTGTAAAAGCGCAGCAGCCCTGCTGAGAAGCATCAGTACCAGAGAATAAAATGAACCAGTCCTGAGAAGAGCCATTACTTTCTAATTTGATGCACAGCAGCCATGCAGTGACAGTGGTATTGCCAATTTAAAGGTACAGAAGCCTCGCCGAGAAGTGCTAGTACCATAACATTAGATGAACAGTCATGCAAAGTGATATCATTTTCAGGTAAAACGTATATGAGCGTTGCTACGTACTGCCAGTACAGACCCAAAGCCTCAGTATGCTAGCCCCAAGAAGTGCATGTCATGCCTAAGTTAAAGTGTAGCATCCAAGATGAGTAGTGGTGATACTGTGCCTTTATAAGTACAAGCCTTTCAGAGCAGTTCCGGCACTGCCCCGTCAGAAATAGAGCAGCCTTGGTGAAGTGCTTGTATTACATCGAGAAATGCAAACTCTCCCATTAAAAGCAAGCAGCCACACTGAGAAAATCTAGCACCTGTCCCACTGATGAGTGTGATATACCGGGTGAGAAATGCAAGAACTGTCCAATTTAAAATACTTCCTCGTCGCAGAGAAGCGCCTCCTGTGCCACTCAACACCTCACCCTCACTAACTCTCAATCCCTCAATCACCCTTCCCCTCACTCACCCTCAATACCTCACCCTCACTAACACTGAAACCCTCAATCACCCTCACTCTTACTCTCACTCACACTCTACACCTCAGCCTCACCCTCACTCACTCACCCTCAACACCTCACCCTCACCCCCTCAACCCCTCACCCCCTCACCCTCACTCGCCCTCACCCTCAACCCCTCACCCTCAACACCTCACCCCCTCACCCTCAACTCCTCACCCTCAACACCTCACCCTCACTCACTCTCAACACCTCACCCTCACTCACTCACCCTCAACACCTCACCCTCACTCACTCACAATCAATCACCCTCAACCCCTCACCCTCAACAACTCACCCTCAACACCTCACCCTCAACACCTCACCCTCAACACCTCAAGCTCAACACCTCACCCTCAACACCTCACCCTCAACCCCTCACCCTCAACACCTCACCCTCACTCACTCTCACTCACCCTCACTCACCCTCACTCACCCTCACTCACACTCACTCACACTCACTCACACTCAGTCACCCTCACTCACCCTCACTCACCCTCACTCACCCTCAACCCCTCACTCACCCTCACTCATCCTCACTCACCCTCAACCCCTCGCCCTCACCCTCACCCACCCTCAACCCCTCACCCTAACTCACAATCACCCTCACTCACCCTCACCCACTCTCACTCTCACTCACCCTCAACCCCTCACTCACCCTCAACACCTCACTCACCCTCACCCTCACTCACCCTCAACACCTCACCCTCACACAGTGCAATAGGTTTCAGAGGATTTTTAGTTAAAGCTTTTACAATTGTTTATGGCTTTTTTGATTTGTAATTCTTTAGCATTGGCTACAAAAAATAAAAATGCAAAAGATTTACAACAAAAAACCCATAAACAATTCTAAAAGCACTAACTCTAATGCTGCGAGACCTATTGCATTTCCAATGCTTGTTTGGCTATATAGCTACACCCATTTGACAAGGACATATGGGTTGCCCTTGTTTTTTGTCATAAGAGATACGTTTTTGCGACATGGGGTTGTGTTTCATGGCCCAAAGCCTTGTGTTTTGTAAGGAAGGAGCGAGGGTTTTATGTTTTTAAAGGGAGTCCCCCCGTGTGCCTCGCTACTTCGTAGCTGTTTTCCTTTTTTGTAACAGCTTGTGTATTTAGTTAGTTGTGCTCGCGTTTCTTAGTGGACTCAATACATTGTATCATTTAGGACACGTGCAAAAGATGAGGTTCCGTTTATCTGATTCTCTTTTGATTTAGTTTAAGTTTTGATTTAGCTTGAACGGGTAGTGTTTAAAAACGACATGTGGCCTAACGGCTTGGGTTTGTTTTGTATTTATTTTTTCAGATTTATATAATATAGAGCTAATTTGGCCCGAAGGTACTATTGACTGGAGCGCGTTGCATGTGCTCCAGTTACATTACACAAGGACACGTTCATTTTTGCTAGGTATTCGAACCTGATTTCCCAGTTTAAAAGACAGCAGCTCTGGCCCTTATCTCACTTCCTCTCCAATTATACGGGGTTTATAGGTTCGAGCTCAGGTCTTGCATGCTCAAATTAAGAAGACTGTTTTATTTGCTATGATTATCTGTGAGTACTTAATGTTGGTTACATTACAAATGTTTGCTTCTCTGTGACAATTTTAGCATGTTGGCTCTTGCCTAACTAGCATTAATATTGGCTGAAGGAGCCCTTCCTCCCAAACAGATAAAGAGATATAAACATGTATATGGTAAAATGTGATTTAAACTGATGTTGTGGTGGTTCAATTCCCTGACTGGATGTAATGGTCTAGGATAATAAATGAATGAAAAACGTGCATGGGGCTCTGACTGGTAATTTACAGAAGCAAGGGGAGTCTTGGTGGTGGTTCAATTCTGCATTAGGAAATTGAATTGAATTCCTTTGAGCATGATTTGGATACAGATGTGGTTGATGGTCAACATAAGTGTTCGTATGACATATAATATTGATGAGTATTATGATTAAGGCTCCCAGTTTTCCGTTTTTACTGATTTTTACAGATAAATACATACAGAAAACAATGTATTTCCTGTCTGTATTTATTTTTAAAAGGGGAAAAATACAGAAAAATATGCTTCTTGTGGGCGACTCTCCATGCTGTTTCTATGATTTCCAGGAGAACAACCAAGCAGATAGGTAGCATGGGAACTTAAACATAGGTTGAGATTTTGCTAAATACAGGCGTATGTTAACATATATTTGTATTATAATGTTGATATTTACCTGTAGGTGTAGTGGTTTGCTATATTTGTCTGCTTAATTTCTAAAACGCGACAGACAGCAAAGTGTGAGTGCATGTTAATCAGTTAAATAAATGTGGAAGCGTACCATTTTATGACATCATTTATTCGCAAAACACAAAATAAATATGGATAAATACCAATAAGATGGAGTCCAAAAATAAATTTGGATAAATACAGATGGAAATGTTGAAAAAATAAATACCATAAATCCGGGAGCCCTAATTATGATCTGGAAGTTAACCCTAATATGGCCAAAAAAGGAAAAGCCTGATAAGTCTCCCAACTGTGAATCAGGATGCGGAAGTCAATCCAGTGTTTGACCCTGAGTTTCTACAGCACCCAAATTCAATGGAATGGCACCTGCTTCTTTTTTAGGATTATTATGTTAAAACTAGTGGTAGAAGTCCTATGGACAGGGCCACCAGAGCCAGGATGTGGACAGAGTGCTCTACGCCTTCCATTTCAGATAAAACGGTCCTGGACTCTATGCTTGATGTCAAGATTATGAGCTTTCTAGGTAGATGAAGCAAAGACCTCCATCTGAGAATTGCTAGGACTTGGGGTTCCAGCCAAGACAAGCGTTTGGACATTTTGGGACATTTGACTAAAGTATTATGCTTGGCAGAGTAGGCTAAAAAGTTGGGCTAACCGCTAAATCCAAAGATGATATCCAGGTGGGCTCAGATGGTGGTCTGTTTTGGGCAACTCAAATTCAAGATTGTCCTTTGAATAAAGGGAAGTATTACTGTTATGACTAGACCCTAGACTGGGGGAACCAGTTAGGTCAGGGGGTGGCTGGAATGCATATTCAAGCAAGCCTGGCAGAAGACGGCTGTAATGCCAGAAACCGGTCCTAGGAAGCTTGTTTCCGGTCCAGGGAAGGCATGGCTTGGCAGTTCGGGCTGGACTGTTCCCATGAGGCACAGGGTCAGGCTGATTTGCATATGACCATGTCTGAACTGGGGTGGCAGAGTAGGCTAAAGAACGGTGATGGATTAAATCCAGATCTGTTGACTGGGTGTGAGTGTTTGATTGGTTCAGATGCTCCGTCCATCACCACCGCCTTTTGTACCATTTTGTTAGCCATAAGTTGGCAGGGTATGTGCAGACGTGAGTCCCTTGCTCACTTTGCCACTGGTTTCAAGCAAGCCTGGCTGAAGACGGCTGTAATGCCAGAAACCGGTCCTAAGAAGCTAGTTTCCGGTCCAGGGAAGGCATGGCTTGGCAGATCGGCTGGACTGAATCGGAAGCCATGACAACAAACATTTTTCTCTAAGACTGGTCTTGGAGGAATCACTACTCTTTGTCTCCATTTGCTGTGATCTCATGGTATTAGGCACAAATACCCAGGCAGGCAACTCAATGGTGGTGACACCATTATGGTGGGTCCCGTGCTCACTAAGCCACTGGAGTCATGTTATCCTGGCTAAAGACGGCTGATAGCCAGAAACCGGTCCTAGGATGCTTGATTACGGTCCGGAGAGGACATGGCTTGGCAGTTCGGTCTGGACTGTTCCCATGAGGCACAGGGTCAAGACTGATTTGCATATGGCCAGGTCTGAACTGGGGTGGCTTGGTGAGCAAAATAACAATGGATTAAACTCAGATCTGTGACTGGGGTGAATGTTTTGCTATTGTGCAACATTCCGTCCTCATCTTGTGGCTTTGCTGTTCACCATTATGGAATGGCCAGCCCTGTACCAGATTTTACTTAAATATCAAAGAACTCCATGATCCATCTCACAGTGTACCCTTAACTACTGAGGAGACCCTATGGCTTGAGTCACTGCCTTCTAGTTCAGGTAAAACTGTTATTAATGGCATGGAATCTTTTAGGGTGTTCACAGACATGCCTTGGCTAGTGAAACTTGCTTCTGGAATCTGGATACATCCAGGCATTTCGAGGTTGGGGCACAGACAAAGCCTATAGTTCAGCATAGGAAGTGTGGAGGGTCTGGTGTGTAGAACGGGCTTTGGATCCCCCTTCATCATATATCACAGAGACGTTTTATTTCTTGGCTTTCCTAGTGGTAGCGTAGATGCCGTATAGGACAATCATTTGTTATAGGTCTGCTGTGTCGGCAGGACAGGAAAAGATGGGAAACATTTGTCAGTTGGTAAATTGTAGAAAGGGGTCAGGTACGTACATGAACTCTCGCAAACCTATGTACTTTAGCACGTGGAATGTTAATTTGATGTTGCAATTATTCCAATGATGGGATGATAACCGACGGTCATCATTCAAGTTATTGTTCGCTAAATTGGTAACATTATTACGTTTGGTAACCTTTAGGAGGGTCTTAGATGTTATGGCGCCAGAAATTTCTGTGATGTATTTTTCTTCAGGTGGGATTTAGTTTGACATTATGAGATGTACTAAAAAAGTTTCCACTCATGTAGAAACCCAACTTTCCTGTCATACTCTCATACTCTAAATTAGGTGTAGTTTTGTGCCTCAGACAGTAAGTACAGCTAACAAAAAACCTAACGACTTCCCCTGCAGTTATTATTAACATTATGCAAGCCATTTACACTGGTAAATTCAAATAACATGTTCTCCTTGCCAAAGCATTATCATATTACTATACATAGAGCCAAATGTACAAAGCCACTTAAAGGGCCTGATTTGCATGGTGTCATGGTTTTAGTCCAAATTCCCAGGATCTATGTGTTGCTCAAATGGGTCCACCTCTCAATCGCCCCACTCTCTGATGCTATAATAGCACTGAGTGTTGGAATGATTAAGCGAGGGAAGGAAAGGATAGGATGGGGACTGCAGGGATGGAGATCTAAGACACAAGAAACACAATTAGATGACTGTTCTGTTTCCAATCTCACAATCCTACAAGATACTATTGTAAAAGAGATGCTTGTGGGAGGGATGGGCGGAAATAGTAGCTTGGAGGCTTTAATAGTTTGTCAATTGTGAGATTTATTAAAGGAAAATCAGGATTGATGTAATGCTTTCTTCTGACTAGTTTATGTGGGTCCTTGGAATGGTGCACTCAGAGCCTTCTTCTTCCTTCAGGTTGCTGGGTTGGTCCTATGTCTGCCGACCCCAGGATGCTCGGAGAAAGGAAAAGAGGATGGTAAGTACTCTGTTTGAGGCTCTCTTTGAGTTAAGCTGAAAAACCCTTCACCACACTAGGTGAATTGACATAGGTCCTCAGTGGTAAGGGAAATTCACTGAACCTCGGAACTCCCTTCCTAACGGATTCAACTGTAGACGACGTTATGAGGCCTGAGGCTTTAATGTCCCGGGTTATTACAAGTTGAGTGAGGATAAGTAAAGGTATCGGGGAAGGAGTGTTCAGGGACTTGCGTAAGCGGGGCTGTGAGGGAGGCTATGTACAGTGCCTGTTTACCCTTCCTCCCACCTCCCACGAAGTCCCTCCTGCTTCCCTGTATTTCCACGCTGTGCCCCGTGTGCGAAGTCACTCACCGTCCAAGGCGTAACTCTCCTGAGTTACAGCGGCGGTTGAGCCCTCCTGGGGGGGAGACGGGACCCACCAGTCACCCGACCACTCCTCAGCGTCTCCGGCCTCTTCAGTGGACTCCTCCGTTGGGGAGTCTCGGCTCTTCTCCGGTTTGGCGCTCTCCAGCCCACGCTGCTCCTTTCAGCGTCTTCTTCCGGACTTCGTGACGTCATTGCGTTCCATGTCGGAATCCTCCTTTTCTTCTCGATCGATATGCCGGGATTGGTTCCGCCTATAGGTCCCACCTCCTGCTTCCTGTAACAGAGAGGGCCCGGACCAAGAGTTATCCGGGTTGTTGCCTGGTGGGTCCCTGGCCCATGGGATTCCCGGCACATTCATAGGTAAGGGCTCTGTCCTCACTGAGTCCCTTCCGTGTCCCTTCTGACAATGCTGTAACTACGTGTAAAGGAAAATAACACAAAGCCTTGTGAACATTCTTTTGGAAGATGCCTTATCATCTGAAGGCTCTCTAAAGATAAGAAAACACCAATCAGCATATAGTGAAACAACCCATGAGTAAGAACCACGCACACACTCACTCCAATTATACCCACCGCAATAAGTAATTGATCTGGCGTCACAGGGGATGTTGAGTACACGACACACAACACTATCCCCTGCTAAGAAGGAAAACACAAGAACAAACATAAAGAAAAGTCGATGACATCTCTCCAAAGTTAAACGTCCATAATAGGCATTAATTTCATGCCAATCGCAATGTTGACTGTTCAATCACAGCCCAAGTATCCATGTGGTAGGTCCACATGCAGAAATGTCATGGAATCAAAGTTTCATATACCTAACGGTATGAATTACACTATACACTTAGTGTCTTCAGAGTGTATTAATCAGGAAGCTTTTTAGAAGTTGCTTATAAGATTCCAGATATGCTTGATACCTTATCAAAATTACTAAATTCAGGAATGGTGACTGCGTCACCCTTACCGCCCTTGCAGGGTAACAGCTGACCAACGTCTCCGCTCTTTTACTCGTTTCTGCTCCTGCTCCAGCTCAAAATCAGAATACGTAGCAAGGAACAAACTCACCCACCCGGTATTTGTACTTCCGGGTATTATCACCAGTGTGCTCGCATGCCAACTAAAGCCACGAGAGTGATGGGAGTTGTGGTCCTGGCGAGAAACGCTTCCCATCGCGCTATCGCTCCCGCTCACGACTCCGAAGCCGAAATTTAGGGAAGTGAGACACAAGGTCAGGCCATTTGTGACCACAAATTGGCACTTTGGCATGTACGAAACCAAAACTGTTATTTGGTAAAATAATACTGATCGCCAGTTTAAGTTTACGACTACATACAAATTGATATTTGGAAGGGGCATTTTGAAGACCTCCCTTCCATATGCAATTCCTAATGGAATGCATTAATGTTTTACAACCAAAATCCAGTTGCAAAGCATTAGTATATCACCAGCTACACAAAGGTAGAGGTAACCCATTCACAAAGGGGAAGGGATCCCCAAGTGATCCATTCTCACTTGTTAATGATGAGAAAAAATTTTTTTTAATGTCTGCAGTGGTCAAAATGTTCATTGTTCATTCTTTCTGTTTTTTTTAAAACACATCCCGTCTTCCATTAAGAAAAAATGGGCTTCGCTTAAAAAAAATATTAGTTTATCTAAAAGTAATCAAACACATGGTAGTCTGATGACACCAGCAGACCTTCCGTGTGAAGCCCGAAAACCATAACGATTCGCAATATACTACCCACCTTATTAATATTCATGAGGTAGGTTGAATTGTCATCCACTATGATTTGATATTCTGCCAACTGACCTATTAGGACATAGGCCAGTTTGCGAAATAACACACTAGTCGCAAAAAAAATAGTTACAATTGCAATCAGTACTTTGCGACCAGTGTTTATTCCTTCTGTCCCATTGTTCTTTGCTGCACTCCACTGACTCACTGAGTACTTCTTATTAAACTGATCAATTTAACTTACGAATTTAAGTCATGTCTGAACACTTAGATTGATGATACTATCAATGTCACCTTAAGGAATTTGGGGGTCCATTTAATGGACATTAGGGGTCACAGCTGTGACCGCTAGCTTGTTCCTTGCTACTCCTGGCACTTCCTTTGCGATCCCCTGCCCTCAGAGGAGGCAAGGTGAAGTATAGCTTGCTCCCTGCTACTCCTGGCACATCCTTTGGGATCCCCTGGTCTCAGAATAGACAAAGGTTTTGCCCCCTCTGAGGCAGGGGTCAAAAAGAAAGTACCGTATTTTCTGGCGTATAAGACGACTGGGTGTTTAAGACGACCGCCTTCTTTTCCTTTTAAAATATAGGGTTTGGGCTATATTCGCTTGCTTATAAAATAACCCTGGCGTACAAGACGACCCCCAACTTTTGAAAAGATTTTCAAGGGTTAAAAAGTCGTCTTATACGCCAGAAAATACGGTAACTGGAATAGCAGGAAGAAAGCTAGAGGATACAGCTGCGGCCCCTGACTATTCCCAAATGACACCCATGGCCCATTTCTCATTAATTTAAGTCTGCATTATGCCAAACAGCACTGAGTTATATATTAAGTTTTCAGGAACTGGTCACACAAAAGCAGATGAAATACGCCTTGCCAGTGGACCAAAAATCCTTAAGATGACACTGGGTAGATAGATCAGTTCAGTGCCAGAGGTGAAGGTAGGGAGAGAGAGAGGGCGACAGGTTTAGGTAGACAAATAAAACAGAAAATGTTCAAATTAAGCTAAAGTTCACTTACTAACGGGCCTATGGAAGATTGGGTCCCTGGGCACTTGCCCACACCATATAAAGTGTGTGAATCCAGGGTTCCCATTAAAGAAACTTTGCACTGATACAGAAAATAGAGGACACACTTTTGCAGTGGTTTGCCACTTGAGTAATACAAAATAGAGCAAAGAAATTCTGACCAATTTCAAATTAAGGAAATGCAGTTGCTTTAAGCTAAAATTGGAGAAAATGCACTGTGGAAGAGTTGTTTTCCATGTTGCTTCAATAACTTTAGGTGTGCAAAAGAGTTTTAATAATCATTTGCCAGTCTAGAAATAGCTCTTCAAGGCATATGGATAGAAATGATTTTATCATTTTATGGACTTCTAATGGGAGGAACTAATTTTCCTTAACTTTATTCACAGTGTTCATATTTGAAAATGTAGTTTTTCCTTTTTAGATTTTGATGCCATAAACATGGCAAATGTGAGAAATCCTTCACCATGTTTATCCATTATGTAAATTCCACGGATCACTGACATGATATCGATAACAATCATATAGAATTACACAAATATCGAAGTTAAAATGTTGAGTAAAAAAATATCGAGTTCCTATCTACAAACAGGTAAGTACAAAAATATCGAATTAAAAATATTGTTTAAAAAAATTATAGTTAGTCAAAATATTGAATTTTTTAAATATCTTTAAAATAATTTAAATTAATAAAATATAAAAAATAATTAACTAAAATATACTTAAAAATACTTAACCTTAAAATTATTAAATATTTAATTTAAGTTATATAATTTAAAAAAAACATATATATAATAACATAATATTAAGAAAAAAATATACAATATCTTTACCGTAGGACAGCGTAGGGGTAAAAATTACTATTCCCACTCCAGAGAGTGCAACAGTAGGGAAAGGGTTGGATAGCGTAGGGGTAGAAATTACTATTCCCACTCCAGAGAGTGCAACAGTAGAGAAAGCGTTGGATAGCGTAGGGGTAAAAATTACTACTCCCACTCCAGTGAGTGCAACAGTAGGGAAAGCGTTGGAAAGCATAGAGGTAAAAATTACTATTCCCACTCCAGTGAGTGCAACAGTAGGAAAAGTAAATACTTCATATATTAATAAAAATAAATTAAATATTAATACCAATAACAAATTAATTAAAAGTAATTAACAATGTAATATAATATATTAATTAATCAATTAAAAATACAAATAAAAATTAATTATTAAAAATTATTACATATTAATACAAATTAATTACCAATTACCAATTAATTAATCACCAATTAAAAATTAATTAACAATGAATTCAAGATAAATACCAATAAATAAATCAAAACATTTAATTAATTATAAATAAATTACTTCCCACCCTATTCCCCTATAAACCCACAACCCGCTACACAAAATAAATTAATAAAATTAACATAATTATCAATTAATATATTAAGTAAAATAAATTACCAATTATAATTTATTTAATTACCAATTAAAAATGAACTACCAATTAATTAAAAATAAATACTAATAAATAAATAAAAATATTTAATTAATTATAATTAAATTACTTCCCACCCTATTCCCCTATAAACCCACAACCCGCTACATAATTAAACTACGCAAAAATTATATACCATAAAATGTATTACTTAAAATAAATTATAAAATAAATATACACTTTTCACACATATACTAACATAAAAAACACTTAAAAATCGATAATAGTAAAAAAATCGATATATTTAATACCTATATTATATACTTCTATATTTTGACTTTCTATATTTATGTAAACCGATATTAACTTACCTCAAATTCGATATTTTTGTTGACTATATTCTGTCCATTTGATATGTTGTCCATTATATATTTTGAATTCGATATTACCTCAATTCTATATTTTTGACTCGCTATTTTGACTGTATACCAAATTCCACTTTTCCAATTTCCATTTGTACTAGTCAATATCAACGCCAAGAATCTTGTGGTGCAAGAATATCGAGGAACAAATAATCAGAAGATAAGTGAACATAGAGAAGTATAGATATATATATATTGCCAAGGTACATATTTGTGGATTTAGATATGCAAACTATATAATCACTCACCTTTTGATATTTTAGTTTCCATATTTTGTCCTCCATATTATGTGTCATTGATATGCTGGTTTCAATATTCAGGGTGAACACTCGAATCCCCATTACACAAACAGCAAAAATGATGCAAGGGGATCTCTCGCGCTATATAAAACATTACAAATAAAATCGTAATCAAGGATAAAGTGTTACCCTTTGCAATCACTGTCTGTACCAAGTAGGCTTATGAGCTCCCTTCTAAATTCTATAAGGATGCGATTTATGGCAATGACATGACTATCTTGTTTCTTCACTGTGAGGCCAGAGACCATAAACAAGCTGGGGGATAGTGAGCAGTTGGATTAATTGCTGATGATGTTGACATCAGAATGTTTGGACTGACCTCTGTTCAACACCAAGTGAATACTATACCAAGCAAAGAGATAAAAACAATGGGACCTTTTATATGGCCGGGATGCCTGTCACCCCCTCCCAACATAATCCCCAAGGATGGGAAGACGGACGCAGTTCTGAACTTTTGGAAGGCGGGAGGGAGTTACCCTCCCGGCCGTATTTATTAAAATATGAAACAAAATTAAAACATTAAAATAAAAGTTTCATATCATGTACAATTTTCATTTATTACATTTCGATGAAGACATGTTCATTGGCTAACCTTAACAAATCTCTAATACAAAGGTTTTCCTAGCCGAGTCTAACATCCTGCAAATGCATACTTTCTAAATTAAAATTGTACATCCTAGCATTACGGGCCAACGGCAAGGTCGCAACCAGTGTCAGATCCCTACTACCAAAACTCTCGCCCTCACGGTGTGAGTGGCGGCCGCGCAGAGGACTGTACCCTCTGTGCCAACTCCAATTTCCCTTGTCTTGTTGGGGGCCCCCCATTTCAACTCGACGCCATCTTAAAGGTCGTCCGAGGACCCGTGTGAGGTGTCTGTAAGAAGGCAGCGTGGACTCCCCCTCCCACCCCACACTGTCTATCACATCCGCCGTCGCGGATATCCGGGCCCCGGGAAATTCGTAGGAGGGGCATATAGCCGCCTCCTCCCCTGGAAGGGGCCTATGGTCGTCTTCCCCTAGGTGACCCATACTTAGTGGGTGCCGCCTCCCCGTGGGAGGGGCCAATGGCCGCCTCCCGCCGGGCGCTCCCATCCATAGTGAGTGGCGCCCCCCTCTCGGGACCTTGAAATTACTGCTCACCGATCATGACCTTACCGCCCGACCAAGAAATAAATACGACATTTGATTACCTACTAAGGGAGGAAAGATCATCCTGTTTATTTGCAATATTTGTCTATACTACAAGAAAACAGTACCTTCAGACATTAATCATATCATTAAACTAGACCTTCATATACCGCTAAACAGAGGGAAGAAGATGTTATCAGAGAAAAAATACTTTATTGCAGAACTAACATTGCCATAAGGGGCTGGTGGGTGGGTCAAAATTGCTCCTTGTTCCGTCGAGGGCTCACGTGCAACGAATGGGTGCAGCTTCCAAGCACAGGAACAAGAGGATGCTTCTTCGGATTCCCGCTCTCCTTATTCCTCTTTGGGAGGGCGTGAACCCTCCGCTGGTACGCCTACTGGGCGTGGCCATCGGTGTAGGTGTCTAGGACAACCCCTCTTGGGCGGGAAAAAAGGCGCGCCCCGGCTACGCCGCTTCGGGCATACCAGCCGTGACACGCCCCCCGCCCAAAATGGTTCCCGGGAGGATCCGGGCCCCCAACCATACGTTCGGGGGGACCGAGTGGTCGCCCCTTTCCATATGGCCGGGATGCCTGTCACCCCCTCCCAACACAATCCCCAAGGATGGGAAGACGGACGCAGTTCTGAACTTTTGGAAGGCGGGAGGGAGTTACCCTCCCGGCCGTATTTATTAAAATATGAAACAAAATTAAAACATTAAAATAAAAGTTTCATATCATGTACAATTTTCATTTATTACATTTCGATGAAGACATGTTCATTGGCTAACCTTAACAAATCTCTAATACAAAGGTTTTCCTAGCCGAGTCTAACATCCTGCAAATGCATACTTTCTAAATTAAAATTGTACATCATAGCATTACGGGCCAACGGCAAGGTCGCAACCGGTGTCAGATCCCAACTACCAAAACTCTCGCCCTCACGGTGTGAGTGGCGGCCGCGCAGAGGACTGTACCCTCTGTGCCAACTCCAATTTCCCTTGTCTTGTTGGGGGCCCCCCATTTCAACTCGACGCCATCTTAAAGGTCGTCCGAGGACCCGTGTGAGGTGTCTGTAAGAAGGCAGCGTGGACTCCCCCTCCCACCCCACACTGTCTATCACATCCGCCGTCGCGGATATCCGGGCCCGGGAAATTCGTAGGAGGGGCATATAGCCGCCTCCTCCCCTGAAAGGGGCCTATGGCCGTCTTCCCCTAGGCGACCCATACTTAGTGGGTGCCGCCTCCCCGTGGGAGGGGCCAATGGCCGCCTCCCCCCGGGCGCTCCCATCCATAGTGGGTGGCGCCCCCTCTAGGGACCTTGAAATTACTGCTCACCGATCATGACCTTACCGCCACAGGCCGGATAGTTGACCGGCTATCCAGCCCCCCCACAAACTCCTCCTAAAGGTCATGCTTTCTTAAACCCCTTAGCCATGCTATGAAGTCTCCTATGAGTAAGACATTCCCCTCCCGGGACAAGTGAACCCCATCATCGAGATACATGTGATCCCCCGAATACAGCCATGCGGAATACTGTGCAACTGCGCCGAGCGAAACAACCTACCAATTTTGTTGTTGACCTTCTTCACTGAATGGTTCAGTGCTGATACCGAGAGGCCCCCCCGCCACACCTTCCTGGGAATCATGTGGGACCATGCAATCGTGCACCCCGGGATCCTTCTCGCCAGCCAGCTAACGGTAGACAAAACTCGCTCGAGTAATACTCGCCTACCGAGTGTCACCATGTCATTGCCCCCCAGGTGTACTATGATTACAGATGGCGGTGACCTCTGCCGCCCTAAGAGTTCCTCAACAAAAGATTCAAACTGGTCAATACAGAGCCCGCCCCTTCCGTGGAAGGTTACTCTGTACCCGTATTCCCCAGCTGCGTGAGTCGCGTCACCTGCTTTGAATACGTCCCCGGCCCGCCTCACGTATGAGTGGCCCACGACCCACACCACTCTCTCCTCAGCCGGTGATCTCTGACCGCTGGTCCCCTGGTGCCGGGTCGACTGCAAATTCCGCCCCGCATAACATGCTCGCGAAACTGTAAATCAAACAGAAGACAAGAAGCGTGAGTGCAAGAAACTTGACTTCATAACATGTGCAACCGCACATACCTTTTAAAACAATTCGAGGACCATCGTCCTAACAGTTTCACCTGTTCGGCACTTTGACCCCTGGCTGTAGCCTCAGTAGCCGCCCCTATCCTGAAGGAGTGGGTCCCAAAATCGCACGGGTCCAAGCCCGCCGCTGCGATTGCCAATGTTAGCACCCTCTGAAACTGAAACCTCGTCAGTGGGGTGGCATCGATGTGTCTCAGCAGACTCCCACCCCATGTATCCACCCTCAGCGCCAAATATTCCTCAATGCACTTTACCGGGCACATGGGGGACCCTCGCATGCGCTGGACAACAACACTGTCTCCCATAGCCCTCTGGTCAGTCTTGGACTTAGCTATTGTGACTACCATCGAATCACCCCTAATCAGGATGTGATCCCGACACAGACCTCCCTCCACATCTTTCTTATTCTTTGCGACCAGTTCGCTCACCTGCATAGCCCCATGGAACGCTAATGCGAAAGCGGCCCGGAACAGAACTGCTTCGAATTGGGAGGAATATGTCGTGGGTAGTATCGACATAAGCAGGGACAACCTTTCTAACCCAATCGGGCGCCTCTCATCTACTCTACGACCCTCAAGGCGTTGCCAGCCACGAAGGGTTTTCTTTATCAAAAAGGACGATGTCGGGTCCTTGATGCCATGCACCTGCGCCATGAATGAAATGGCCGCCCGGTGCCTATTGGCCGTTGCTACTGATCGGCCTTCCCTGTGTAATGCTACCAGAAACTTTAGGAAGCAATCCTCCTGACCCCATTTCTGATCCCCTGCCGGACCCAAAAATGCACAATAGGAACGAAACGCTCCTTCGTATGCCTTCCTCGTCCTGGGGGCTAAGCTTGCTGCCACGAGGTCTTGTAATCCGGGTCACCAAGTAGCCAGAGTACTTCGGGGAATGGTGCCGCCGCTAGGTCCGCAGAAGGTAGATAACCCCTGAACGCCTGCATATGTGAACGAGAGAGTGCATCAGCAGCATGATTCAGTACACCCGGCACATGTTTCGCCCTGAACTGCACATTCAGTCTCATGCAAAGCAGTACAATTTCCTTCAACAATCTCAATATCCACTTGCAGCGGGCTGCCTGATTATTTATACATTCAACAACAGTCATATTGTCGGACCAAAATACCACAGAGCGATCTCTGAACTCGTCCGGCCATGCCATCAGAGCCACAAAAATAGGGAATAGCTCGAGGAACCCAATGTTATTTGTGAGACCGCTGGTGTGCCACCACGTCGGCCATATTTGTGCCGACCATCGATTACCAAAGATGGCGCCAAATCCCACGCTCCCCGCCGAGTCAGTCCACAAACCTAGCTCGTCCGAGGACGCTGGTGGCTTGTTCCATACCACTCGACCGTTGAAGTCCGCCAGAAATGCCAACCAGATGCGCATGTCCTGGCAAACCTCTGCAGACAGTCTCGTGCGGTGGTGTCCTTCCTTGAGACCAACCATAGCTTGTGCAATAGAGCGGGAAAAGGGGCGGGCCATTGGTATCACTCTCAGGGCAAAGTTAAGCTGACCCACTGCTTGTTGTAACTGATGCAGGGTCACTTTCTCCTTACTAAGGCACAGTTCCAGGGAAGCCCTGAATTTCGCTACTTTCCCTACTGGCAAACGGAAACATCCCTCCACAGAATCGAGTTCAATTCCCAGAAACTCCAGTGACGTAGATGGTCCCACCGTCTTACCTGGTGCCAATGGCACTCCGAATTCCTTCATGAGGATGCAAAAATCCTGTAACGCCTGCGCACATTTTGTGTCGCCGGCTGCCCCCAAGAACAGAAAATCATCTAAGTAATGCATAACATGGCTATGCCCCGTGGCTTCGGTGAATGCCCATTCCAAAAAACAGCTGAATTTCTCAAAATAAGCACAAGAGATGGAGCAACCCATTGGCATACATCTATCCATGTAGTAACGTCCTTGGAACACAAAGCCTAACAGATGCTGATCCCGTGGGTGTACCGGGAGCAACCGGAACGCCGACTCGATATATGACTTCGCCATCAGCGCTCCGGGCCCCAGGCGATTCAACATGGTGACGGCATCATCGAAGGATGCGTACCGCACCGAACAAACTCCCGGGTCAATCGCATCGTTCACCGAGAGACCCTTCGGAGCCGACAAGTTATGGATCAGCCTAAATTCCCCTGGGTCTTTCTTGGGGACCACTCCTAACGGGGAACAGATGAAATTTGTTACTGGCGGGTGCTCATATGGGCCCGCAACCCGGCCCAGGGTAACCTCTTTTGCAATCTTCCTCTCTACCACCGCTGGATTATGCTGAGCCGATAGTTGGTTTCTACAAAGTGGTTCCCCACGAAAATCCCCCGCCGGGATGTGGAAACCATATAAGAATCCATTCCTCAACACCCCAGCGGAGACATGATCAGGGTATTCGTTTAGCCAGGGGATCATTGCCATGATATCAAAGGGGGTAGGTAACGGTACACAGTGGTCCCCCTCAGTCTTGTTTGGACCCTCCTCTACCTCCCGACCCGCCATTCTTGGATCTGCACGAACTCTCCGGGTGCGAGGAATTCCCACAACCCGCACACGCATGTCTGAACTTACATGTCCCTTGTGGTCTGGTGCAGTTGCCCCTGTTAAGGCTCCAACAGACCCCCTCTTTCCCCCATTCCCACCGGTCTTTGCTTGGTGGTCGCCATGGGCGCCCGCTCGAAAGGGCACCGCGGGCTGTTGGCGGGAAAACCCCGGGCCATTCCTGCCTGGCGAGGACGCCTTCGTCGCGCCCGGCAGGAGCTGCTTCTGCCAAGAAATCGAGTCGAGACAATCCCACGTCAGAGATGAATCGTACTCTTTGGCCTTACGGAACTTCATGTCATAACCCATCCATTCATTCCCCTCATGTTTCGTAAAAATCCATTATTCGTGCCTGATAGCAAGACAATTCAGGTAAAACCTCGGGCTTACGTTCCCCAATAATTGCAGTAAACATCGCAAGGCCTTGGCCCAATTTGTTATTGTCCCATCCACCCTGAATCCCGCCATCTTGGCTCGCCAAACAATCAGGTGCCACAAATCTTTCTGCGTCTTGGCATACTCCATCTCGCGATGGTCAGTCAACAGAGAAAACATATTACCATACTTATCAGCCCATATTAATTCTTTCGTGGCCAACGGGATATGTTGAACCACTCTCTCCCGTCTTGAGGGCAATGAGCCCTCCCCCGCAATTGGCAGTGCCTGCTTACCCGGTTCGGTTGTCGTTCCCGCTGTTTTCCCGACGCCAGCTGCCGGTCCTTCCGGGGTCACCTGTGGGGGGACAAGAGGGAGATTCGCCTTTGCGGGCATCTCGCGACTGCCGCAACTGCTGAATTAGTAACCTGGCCTCTTCGGCCGTGTCTCCAGGTGCCGTAGCTCCCCCTGTTTTTCTGCCGAGCCATGCGGCCAACTGAGCGGCCAATTCAGGAGGCATGTCCTCCTCGTTGGCGGGCGTAATCACAACCGGAATCGGCTGACCCGCGTCTGGGACTGGTACCGGGGCCTCCACTGGAATGGCAGGGCTCACCGGGGGTACCTCGGGGACCGGAACCTCCCCCCCTGCCGCCCTATTCCTGGCCCGTTTCACCCTACCCTCAGGGGCGACTCCCGGCAATGCCGGGCCTATTACCTTCTTTGGTTTGCCTGGATTGTTCATCGCAGCCATCTGCTTCTTCATGTTCGCCATATCCCGGCCAAGCGCCGGGACCATAACAACGTTTAGTTCGATCTTCGCCATTCTGCTTACCAACATGCGAAGCACCTGGTCTTTCCTGCCTTCTTGCCAGACACTGTTGTCGAATATTCGCTCTAAGTCGATCAACACGGTCCTGGATCCTTTAGCCTCGAAGTCGCTGAAAGAGAAACACAAGAATTACAAGTTCTCAAAATTGCTCCTTGTTCCGTCGAGGGCTTACGTGCAACGAGTGGGTGCAGCTTCCAAGCACAGGAACAAGAGGATGCTTCTTCGGATTCCCGCTCTCTTTATTCCTCTTCGGGAGGGCGTGAACTCTCCGCTGGTACGCCTACTGGGCGTGGCCATCGGTGTAGGTGTCTAGGACAACCCCTCTTGGGCGGGAAAAAAGGCGCGCCCCGGCTACGCCGCTTCGGGCATACCAGCCGTGACACGCCCCCGCCCAAAATGGTTCCCGGGAGGATCCGGGCCCCCAACCATACGTTCGGGGGGACCGAGTGGTCGCCCCTTTCCAGGAAGCAGGGAGTATATGGTTCAAAGAAGCTCAGAAGGGTGGGAGAAAGAGATGGTGACAAACAATTAAGCACATTTACACCACTCTTTGGTGGGTAAGTAACTCAGAAAGCAGCCACTACTTGTCCGATCAGAAAGAGAGACCCCAAACTACTTGCTTTCTGTCATTGCAGAGACATGGGTTTGTGAAAAGTGTTGTTCAAAAGGAGCAAGACCCTTATAGCACTAGGCCAAATGGGCATAAGAGTTTCTAGCAGCGTGGCCGGAAGACTGATGACAATGATCATAGCAATTGTCAGCACTCTCAGCATGAGGAGAAGCCCAGACTCTTTCCTTATAGAAGATGTCCAGCTTTGATGACTAGTGGAGATGACATGGAACACCACTTAACCAGAATGGAGGTGAAAGCCAAGGGCACGATACCCATTGTGAACATCCGGGTAAGGAAAAAGCAGCACACTGTTATTGCTCCAAGACTATTGTCTGTTCTCTACACTGGAGCACAGCCTGCTAAGCAACCACCCCTCCTGATTTGGTTTCCTGAGACATGCAACTCTGCAGGAGCACCTAAATTTACTGTCTGACCCCTACTGCACAGGACCCTGAGACAGGCAATTCTCTTGGGGAGACAGCATCTCCCATACAGCCTGCCTTCACAAGAGGAGGGGCCGCAATGATCCTTCCTGCGCAGGGAAGCCTAAATTAATGATCCAAGCCCTGCTGTGTGGGACGTGTGCGGGCCGAAGCCCAGGTGGGCCCGTCCTTGCCCGTGATTGACTGAAAGAGGTTGTTGAACACCGAGAGTTCCAGGTCTGAATAAAGCCACCCCAATGAACTGTGAGTTGTTGCAAGTACTCTTATACCCCTTGTGACTGGGCTGTTTGTCCTTCATTGTTCCTGCCCTAAGTTCCATGGTAATCTATTGCCGAATAAGAGTCTCTTAGACGTGCAGTCGTCCTACTGTCCATCTGACGACACGTATTTGTATTATTAATTATTCTTATTATTACTGGTTCACTATACGTCTGCTGCCAGGCCAACTGCTGGTGCTCTCTGCTATTGGGGGGCGGGGAAGTTCTGGTGGATACCAGGGGTGGCCATAAATTGCGTAGTTGCGCTGCGCAAAGCTTTGCAAAACGGTAAAAAATCTCTGCGAGCACGCAGAGTTCCGCGAACACACGGAATTGCTTGTTCCGCCGTTCGCAATGCGTTTTTCCTGTTCGCTAACGCTGTTTGCGTGCTCAGGGGGAAATATCTTGCCAACTTGCCAATGCGGTCCACACTTTGCATGGCCATCTTTTTCCACTTGTCCCTCTGGCTTGCGATGCGTGTTTCCTGTTTGCGAGTGTGTGCGCGTCTGAATGATGTGTTCCCAATCGCTCACTCTTGCGGTATTGCGCGGCCGGCTACTAAAATCTCGTGGCGCACGCAAACAGATAGGAAAACTCATCAGCGAATGCAGGGATCCCGGTAAGTTGCTCCTGCGTGCGCGAACATGAATTTTGAAAGCGCGAACAAGGAAAATATTCCGCGACGCCGCATATCGCGCAATTTTTGGCAATTCCGCGTTCTCCGCGGAACACGGAATTGCTCAAATTCCACAAATTCCGCGAGCAGAATGGAATTTACTGCCCAGGTGTATAAGATACTGCTGGGCGGACAGCGACCGCAGTAACCTTGCTTTCAAATAACCTATTTGTAAATCCGTGCCAGGTTCAGATATGGGGAAAAGAAAGTCCACTGACGGTGGGAGCGGGGAAGTTTGGGCAACAGCCAACAAAGCTAAACAGGCACAAAAGTCTGCAGGGAGCAACTGTGTTTTAGACCACATCGACAACCTTTTAGTTCAATGTGAGGAAATCCTTGTCCCATCTGATTTGACCATACCAGTTGCCCCCCTAAATTTAAATGACCTCCAAATTAGCTCTTACTTGAAGCCTCAAAAACGCATTCCCCAAATGTTTAATAAACCAACTACACACAGTAGCAAAATTCCTCACCCTAGTCACTCCCTATTGCCCATCACTACTGTTGATGCTGAGCCAATGATCCGTAATAGCAGCAAGAGGTTTGGCCCTAGGCGGCTGGACAGGGCAGTAGTAAACTAAGAGAAAGGGCGGGGGGGGGGTGTTATCTTAGCCATCATATTCAAATGCTGCTGAACCAATTTAACAGACTAAAGGCCATCAATTCAATTGATATGGACTATAAGCATTTATTTGCTATGTCGTTCTGTGCACTTTACTTCACATTTAATCTGGGTCAGGTAAGTGCGGATACGTTTCAATCAAGAACAAATTATACATATTAAGGCGACAAATAAAACAAAGACATACAAACTTGGTGATGAAACAATATGATGTAACAAACAATACATGAAGCGTGATACATTTATCTAAACATTATAACACCAGTCTTAGTTCACAAACGGAGCAGCTACTAGGACAACCTTTAGCATCCACATTGTGTAAGAAATTCAAGCAGCTGCTACCCACGGGGTAAAGAGAAACATTAAGCTCAGTAGTGAGACAAATCATAAACTAATTCTACTGGGGAAAACTTAACCCCTTCGATGCGGCCGCGATTCCCCTGCTGTGCTGTAAACAGCACGAACAGGGGCGGGCCGTGACGAACCCCAGCCGTCATCAGCACACGAGCACCGTAGTCCATGACGGCTGGGGTTCGTCATGAGCATGGAAGGGGTTAATTAAAAGCGAAAGTCCCTGCGTTGTCTAATGCCGACACGTTTCGATTCCCAAGGTGATTTGTGGGATTCTCTACAGGGCGTGGACTGATTTATCGGATTGAATAGAGAAAAAAATGTGCCTGTTGCAGGCGAGAAGAGGCAGGTTAAAATGTGGATGGCACGGTTTGTGCCAGACGGGCAGTGCTTTTACAAAGAGTATAAAAATGCTTGCTGTCGGTTAAATGGAAACCTTGTTGTACTTTGGTTTGACGATTTTTGCAATGCCAGCGATGTTTTCTTTAATGATTCCTTTCAGCTCACAGTCGGTTCAACATATAGCTTGAACAGCGCCGCACCGTTGTCAATTTCACAAATCGGTAAAAAGAATTGCTTCCTTTAAAGTTCGCACAGAAACGGACCACATAGTGTCTCTTTGCAATCGGCTGTGAAGGTCATCTAATGGTGTCTCATTCCCAGTTTCTCTGTCCATGATCCCAGCACCACTTTCTATTGATTCAGCCCAGGGCCCTGCTGACCCTGATCTTATTCACAGCAATAGATTTCTACTCCTTCAGAACTTGAGCTACACCCAAACGGGAGGAGAGAAGATATGGAATCTTGATGATGCCACAGAGTATGGGGCAGCAATGGAGGTCAGGGAAGGTGTTAGTATTGAAAATGGGGGTGAGGTTCCTTCTGAAGGGCTAGCCATGAACAACCCTGTTGCTTCTAGGATTATAGCTGACCTGAAGTTAGAAGTCAGTATGCTGCAATCTGCAATCAAAGACCTTACTGAACAAGTTAAAATCTTACTAGCCAGAGTTGATACTGTTGTCCAACCCCCCCATGCAGACCTCCACTCAGCCAGTAAATTTGATCCACTATACCAACCTATAAACCTTCTATCGACAGAACCATATCAACAGATTCAACACCTTACAAGAGTCGCTAGTGCAAACACTAAGAATATCCCTGTGACATCTGTCGCACATACAGCTCCAAGGGGGTACACAATGTATGGTCACAAGTTAATAAAGGCTGTTCTGTACATCAAGGCCCTCCTCCCATTTTTGACCACCTTTCCCGATTGCCCAGAGTTGACAACCCCCCAAGCAACTTTATTGTCTGGCACGAGCAAGTCCAATTGCCTCTTAAGTGTATCTACATGACCAAGATGCCCAAAATCCCCTACCATGTAAGACACAAAGGCGAACACTCTAATTAATAAAACCATCCACTGGATCCGCCACGTAAGGGGCTATCACTCAGTCATAAGGGAAGATATCATGTGCTAAAAGGGTAGCCAGCCCCATTACCCGTATTGACTGTATAGAACTACACTTTGCTGATGGGGAGGTGGCCCACAGTTTGATAGTTTTGGAAGCTAGGTCGAGCTCTCCCATTCCTACCAGTATTCAACTCAAGTATAGACTTCCCCAATTCTCATCGCTGTCTCCTGCCTACCGCCCAGTCACTCACTTGGGCCCAGACTCCAACTTAGCAACTAATGATTCACTTGTGCATCAAGCCAATTCTGTTTATACAGAAATTCGACTGGCTAACCTCTATAGTACCCAAACTGTCACGACTAATGACAGCCATCCCAAATATAATCTCTCCCTAATCCCCCGCACAATGGCTTCGGGAACCAAAAGGAGCAGTTGTATATAAACGAATAGCTCGGCGGATGGGCTTCACCTCCAACAACAACTTAGCCCCAAGTCCAGGTAGAGAACACCGAAGATGACAGTAGATATATCTTTACTAATGGCCAAGAAAAGCCTAGCAGGTTTAGTTTGGTGTCTTGGAATGTGGCAGTGGTGAGGCCGACAGTGGCCCTCTTGCATTGGATTCAATTTATTGAATCCTTTGTCATCTGCATTCTCCAGGAAAGCTGAGTACCTCCCCCATATATATATATACACCAGGTTATCTTATGTTCCATCGTCCAGCAAGTACCAACAAACCGGGCCGTCCAACGGGCGGGCTGTTGATTTGGGTTAAAATTACACTACAGTGTACGATTTGAGAGCTTCTGTCCAATAGTCCTGACATTCTAGCTGTCCAAATGACGGGTCAGAATGGTACCTTGATTGACATCTATAATGTCTACGCGAGAGGAACTAGAGCAGGTAGGAGGTCGACCACTCTGCAGGAGCTGGAAGTACTCCTGGATGATAGGGCTGCACAGCCATTACTGATTGTAGCTGGTGACTTCAATGTCACTTTTGAACCTATAGAGAAGGATGACATATGTAGGATAAGGGAGGAAGAAGAGATGTGGCTTGTCCCCCACCTTGACTCACCCCCTATCAAAAAATGGTCCCAAGCGGCACTCCAGCTTAACACCCTTATTCTGGAGTTCGACCTAAGTGCAGCAAACGGCCGCACAAAATCAGACCAACACCTATACTATAGCTATCACCAGTAGACACATTGACTATTTTTTTGCAGGACTTAAGACTGTGGCCCAGAGTGGTCTACATGGTTGTGGGCTCTACCACGGACAGTGACCATAATCCTCTGAAACTCTACCTGGAATCTCCCTGGGACGACCACCTGAGTCTCCAAAATTTCACTTTTACTTCAAGGGAGTTACTCCCACCAAATGACAACAGACTACTTAAATGGCCCCAGGTAGCCCTGGATGTAGTCAAACTCAAAGCAATTAAGCATAATTGGTTGGAAAGTATTGTAGAGCTACATAGGTTAGCTGAACTCCTGGGAGTGCTAGAAGAGTTTCCAGTTTGTCACAATCATCTTTTCGAGCAGTTGGCTACATACTTTAGAGATCCACTGTGTCCACAGAATCCCGGTAAGACTAGGTCACAGTTTGCTTGGTTTAACCAGGAGTGCAGAAGCCTCAGACGCCAACTTGCCCTCGCTATTAAGGAAAACAATGTGGCTGCATTGAGACAAGTGAGGAGGTCCTACAAGTCAGCCCAGGCTAGATCAAAAAGGGAATGGCACAAGAATAAACGTACGCTAATTTGGGAGTCCTGTGCCAGGAAAGATTCACAGCAGTTCTGGCTTCTAGTAACCAGGGGGGATGCAAACAGGCCCCCAGCACTGACCAACAATATTTCCAGCGCAGTTTGGTTTGACCATTTCTCCTTGCTATACTTTGGGCCTTGTGACTCAGACATGGTAGACTCCACCTTTGAACTTGCTCACTCTATTGCCACTGATTTATTTTCCAAAGATGAAATCAGGTCCAGCATTAACTTCATCATACGCGATAAAGCCCCTGGACTTCATGCCATCCCAGGTGACGTTTTTGTGAATGACTGTAAGAACTGGATAACTTAAACCTTGGCACTGGCCAATGGGATTGCAGAGGGGGCCTAATTACCTTCTTCCTGGTAGAGAGCAGAGGTGATCCCAGTTTACAAGAAGAGCGACAGATCTTCACTTTCCAACTTTAGGCCCATCAGTCTTATTAGCTGTGTCCAAAAGGTGTTCTCTCACGGACTGCAGCTGTAGATACATGCTTGGATTAGTGACCACAATATCTTGTCTTTTCAATCTGGGTTCAGACAAAAACGAGCACCATCGATCAAGTGTTCTGATTTTTTTTATTGACCTAGAGGAGTGTCATTGGCGAGGGAATCCTCTACGTAGCATTCATTGCCCTAAGGTCTGCCTTTGATCTTGTCCCAAGAAACAAGCTCTGGTGTGTTTTAAAAGAGATGGATCTCCCCTAGAGGTTCTAGCACTTGTCATTTGCTTCTATGAGACAAATTTCGCAAGGTTTCGCTGGGGCAACCGTGGTCAGCTTACTTACCCGATTAAAGTTAACAAAGAGTTTGCCAGGGTTGTGTAGAGGCACCCACACTATTCCCGCTCTTTGTAAACAGAGTTGTCAAGTACCTCTATGACATCTCCGCTGATGGCCTCAGCTTGGGGGGGGGGGGCAAACGAGGTAACATTGTTGTATGCTGACAACACACTGTTGGTCTCCAAAACCCCTAGAGGGCTCCAGCTGCTGCTAGATCACTTTAAGGTTTTTTGTGATTCTCGAGGCATAGAGGTTAACACCTCAAAGACAAAACTTGTAATGCTGAACCCCCACAAATCGTATAAGGCAAGCTAATACTAGCAGGGGTTCCTTTGGAGAAGGTGAGTACCTTTGACTATCGGGGATCACTTTCTCTGAGGACATGTCATGGAAGCCCCATGTATGGAAGCAGACTCTCCACCATAGACAGATAACTGGGACCTTGATCAATGAACATAAGACCTCCTACAGCAAACCAGTAGCAGCCCCTCTCCGCATATTTGACTCTAGGGCTAAAGGCTCTGCAATTTATGGTGCAGAATTGCGGGGATTTGAAAAGTTGGGTGGCCTCTTGACCTCTGAGAATAAATTCTTGGGGGCCCTGGTTTCACTCCCACACAGCACCCATCTACACCTGCTAAGGCAGGATTTGGGCAGAGCTTCCATCATTGAGGAGGCCAAGTAACTCCCCCTATTGTTCTGGTTGCGCTTAAGGTCCCCCCCTGAGTTGCTTCTGTATGCTGCTGCCATTTTTTAAAGTGAGTGCACTTGACTACTTTAAGAAGATTGGCTGGATCTGTAAAGTGAAATCCTTGTTTAATGCAATAGGGCTAGAGGGTTCCTGGGTTGTCAAGGATTCAGTACAGCTGCCTAGTAAAGACCTGGTTAAGAATCAATACTGGAATTGGGTGGTGCGGACTTCACTAACTTACCCGTCCTAGGGCCGCCTAACCACTGAATTTATGGAACTTAAACTATCCAGTTTCTACAAACATTATTTGGAAGTCATCTTATTTGGAAGTCATCACGCCTCCTCAGGACAAGGAGCTCTACATGCAATTTAGATTTGGTTCTCTCCCCCTGAACACTTTTATAGCTTCCTGGAATCAGCCTTCTATTTCATCTCATTCTTTCCCAGGTTGTTTCCTTGCCATAGAGACAATTGGTCACATATTGTTTGCTTGCCCAAAGTATTTGCATCCGAGAGTTAAATGGCTTGTACCAATCTGTAAACAGCTGTGCACCCGCTGTCACCGCGAAGCATTCTGCAACTTAAAATCTGACTTTAGCCCAAAGGTAGTCTCCGCAGTTGCAAAGTTTCTTGGAAATATGTGGGCAATTAGAAGGTCTGTGTTGAAAATGTGTTCAAGACTGATGCACCTGTTATCATATAACTCTTTTAAGTACTTTTTATGGTGCTTTTTAAATGTCATTGGCCCATGTGCTAGTGATATTTTTTATCTGGACCTGATCATGGTGCTATTTCTTATTATTAAGGCAGCATGGCATGACATGACGTTCACCTTTGTTCCGGCATAGGCTTTTGCTGACTTTGATTTTTAGGCGCTTTATGACTTTTCCCATGATTATTAGACTAATCATTGAAGCAATATTTTTAATTTGACGACTAATGTACTTTTTATTAGGTCTCGCCTGTCAATGCGCATGCGCATTGAGCTTGCGAGACTATGGGGACTTAAACAGACTTTAACCAACTTGCAAGGAATCGTGGCGATTCCTTGCAGTGCCCGTGAAATTCAAGCTCAATGCGCATGCTCATTGACATTAAAAGCGCGTGCACATGAAAGCGACAAGGCTCCCTCCCACGGCAATCCCCAACCCCATCCGCCAGCACCTCCCCTCTCTCTCGCACCCACCCCCAGCCGCCAGCACCTCCCCTCTCTCTCCCCGCACACAGACAGGGTCGCATTCCTCCCGCCAGCACCTCCCCTCTCTCTCGCACCCACCCCCAGCCGCCAGCACCTCCCCTCTCTCTCCCCGCACACAGACAGGGTCGCATTCCTCCACAGACAGGCTGCCATTTCTCATCCCCCTCCCCAGCCACCAGCTTCTCTGTCTCGTCTCCCTTAACCATGCAAAACTCACACACTGAAACACACTATTTTTTAAAACAAAATTCGCCAGCCTTCGACATCTGTTCCCCAGCCCCCAGCCGCCAGAACCTCCCCTCTCTCTCCCCGGACACAGCCAGGATCGCAATTCTCCTCCCCCTCCCCATCTCTCTATCCGGACACAGCCAGGCTCGCAATTCTCCTCCCCCTCAAGGCTCCCTCCCACGGCAATCCCCAACCCCATCCGCCAGCACCTCCCCTCTCTCTCGCACCCACCCCCAGCCGACAACACCTCCCCTCTCTCTCCCCGCACACAGACAGGGTCGCATTCCTCCACAGACAGGCTGCCATTTCTCATCCCCCTCCCCATCCACCAGCTCCTCTGTCTCGTCTCCCTTAACCATGCACAACTCACACACTGAAACACACTATTTTTAAAACAAAATTCGCCAGCCTTCGACATCTGTTCCCCAGCCGCCAGAACCTCCCCTCTCTCTCCCCGGACACAGCCAGGCTCGCATTTCTCCTCCCCCTCCCCCTCTCTCTCCCCGGACACAGCCACGCTCGCAATTCTCCTCCCCCTCACCAGACGCCAGCACCTCCCCTCTCTCTCCCTGGACACAGCCAGCCTCGCATTTCTCCTCCCCCTCCCCATCCGCCAGCACCTCCCCTCTCTCTCCCTGCAGTATCACGAACGTGTCTCGTTTTAAACACGCATTTCACAGCTTCGCATTGAGTACTAAAACATGTACATGTGTGGGAGTGAACGGCAGTGTTCAAATGCTGCTTGCAAGTTGCAGCCCGTTCCTTTCTGCTGATACTTATTTTGTATTGAGTGCCCAGCCTTCATACTTAAAACCAGGGCTTCAAACTGAGCCAGCAAAGGGAAGCCGCATTGAAAGCCCCCTCAGCCACCCACCCCATCAACCCACACGAAACAGATAGAGGGCTGCCATTGCTTTTGATTTGGGTGGGCTCAACAGCATTTGAACGCTGGCTATTGGCATTGCAATTTATTGTTCATTATCAGACTCGCTAGAAATGGTGCTCGTTTAGCAACGGATCCTTTCGTACAACACACACTCCGTTCACACCACTTCGCCACACCACAACAACATTTTCATACACACATACCCGAGTTCCAGCCCGTTCCTTTCTGCTGATACTTAGTTTGTATCGAGTGCCGAGCCTGCATACTTAAGACCAGGCCTTCAAACTGAGCCTGCAAAGGGAAGCCGCATTGAAAGCACCCTCAGCCACCCACCCCATCAAGCCGCACGAAACACATAGAGGGCTGCCATTGTTTTATTTTGATTTGGGTGGGCTCACCAGCATTTGAACGCAGGCTATTGGCATTGTAATTTATTGTTCATTATCAGACTCGCTAGAAATGTTGCTCGTTTAGCAACGGATCCTTTCGTACAACACACACTCCATTCAGACCACTTCGCCACACCACAAATAACTTTTAAAAAACACTTTCACGGCAGCTTGCAACCACTCTGCAGCTTGCACACATACACACAGGAAAACACAACTCACAGGCAATACTTTACTGCTGATCAGTATACATCCAGACTCGCTACAAATGTTGCTCGTTTACCAACGGATCCTTTCTTACAACACACACTCCGTTCACACCACTTCGCCACACCACAACAAAGTTTTCATACACACATTCACGGATCAAGGGGACTTTCACACACACACTCTATTACGTCTCCTTGGGTTGCATTTTGACGCACACACAACACATTACACGCACACCCAAAAAAGAAAAAATGACAGCAAGTTCGAGGCACAGGAGGGATGGCTAGCTTTACTTTCAAAAGACTTGTGTCAAAACGAAAAAAAAAATAAAAAAACACCCCATTCAGCTGGCCTACTATTTCCCCACATCCCTCTACAGCGTGATACGATCACACTCCCACAACCTCCATCACGCACCATCACTCAGCAACACACCCTCACACACAACCTCAACAGCCTCACCCTCACCCACTCACCATCACACACCATCACTCAACAACACCCCCAAACCCTCCCACCCCCTCACACCGCCTCACCCTCACAAACACTCACCCTCACCCACAGTCACACACTCAACCTTCAAACTCGCACACCCTCACTCACCTTGACACCCTCACAACACTCAGCCTCACTCACGCTCAAACTATCACCTTCACTCACCCACACCTATCATCACACACTATCACATCCCATTACCCTCACCTTCACACACCCTCACACCATCACCCTCACACCCACACTCATACTCACACCGTCACCCTCACTCACCCTCACACAACATCACACACCCTCACACCCCCTAAAAATCACATCCAATCACCCTCACACCGTCCAAGTCCAACCTCACAACCCTCAAACCCTCACTCATACTCACATTGTCACCCTCACTCACCCTCACACACCATCACACACACTCACACCCCCTGACCCTCACATCCACTCACCCTCACACTCACACCGTCAAAGACAACACTCCAACTACATTATAAAAGTACAATACCACACTACAGCTCTACACTCCAACTACAACTCCACCCTCAAACTCCACACAAAAATAACGTTAGTCAACATTTACACTCACCCCCTCATCCTCACACACACACTCACAACACTCACACCCTCACTCATACTAAAACAGTCACCCTCAATCACTCTCACACACCATCACGCACCCTCAAACACCCAAAGACTCACATCCACTCACCCTCACACTCACACAGTCCAAGTCCACCCTCCAACTACACCCTATACCTACAATACCACCCTACAACTCTACACTCCAACTACAACTCTACTCTCCAAATCCACACATAAATAACGTAAGGCAACATTTATTTTAATACGTAAAATTCGGATTACACACTTGTAGCTATTAAAACATTGAAACTTAATGCAACACAAGGACAGTGCAGCAATTAATACACAAAAATAAAGAAATGGATTGTAAAATAAAACAGTTCTTTCACAAAGATCATAAATGCACACAAAATAGACAAACATATGAATACACAGTAAAAAATACAACAATTTTTAAGTGGACAAAGTGAGCTAAAGGAAAAAAATTCACAACAGAAAGCACTTACTAAAGTAAGGGGAAATAAACAAGTAAACAATGCCAGAAATAATCAAAAACACAAACAAAATGCGTCATCACAAAAGCACAAGACTCTGGTGTTGCTCTGACTGATGCTGCTGTTGCACGAAGTGTTTTGGTGGTGCTACGTGCACAACCACAGGAACACCGTACACCAAAACAGCATCAAACAACATCAAAAGAGCACTACTCAACAACACAACAGCCAACGCCCCTTGCCCACGCAGCTGTTCACAAAAAATTAGGGAAGTACAGAAAATACAAAAACATCCTAAGACGTCTACCCTTATGCCCATAAATTAAAAGCAACACCCTTATTCTCACTGTTGCATACATCAAAGATAGTTCACATACACATTCTGATCTAACACATACTAAGCTAAAAAACAGAAAACACGTTTGGGGAAGAAAATAGACTGCATACAGTACTACAAATTTACACATACTGTGGCAAACTCCAAAAGGCTCACATGCACTCACCCTCACACTCACACCGTCAAAGTCCAGCCTCCAACTACACCCTATAACTACAATACAACTCTACAACTCTACACTCCAAATACAACTCCAGCCTCCAACTGTACACATAAATATCGTTAAGCAACTATTGGAATTATACGTAAAAAGAGGATTACACACTTGCAGCTAGTCCAAAATGCAAACTTAAAGCAACGCAAGGAGGGTGCAGCTATTATTACACAAATATGCAAACAGGGATTGGAAAATAAAACAATTCTTTCACAAAAAGCATAAAATACACACATTACATCACTGTACATCCTCTTAATACATTGCTAGGGAAAATAAATTCAGCAAATACACAAAGTTTCCTTTAATACATCGAGTACCTCAATAACATATAATCCGGCTACTTCAGCATCACAGGGAAAAAACAATGCAAACACAACATACATAAATATATTATAAACTAAATAGCACTTCAAAGTTCAAATAACAGCTCTTGTACGTCAAATAACAAACACCAGCAAAAAATACATTACATTACAGTTTTAGAAAACATATGCATTACATATCGACAATTGAAAACAAGACTTTAATTTACATTACAAACATTTACAACACTCAGCCTCACTCACGCTCAAACTATCACCTTCACTCACCCACACCTATCATCACACACTATCACATCCCATTACCCTCACCTTCACACACCCTCACACCATCACCCTCACACCCACACTCATACTCACACCGTCACCCTCACTCACCCTCACACAACATCACACACCCTCACACCCCCTAAAAATCACATCCAATCACCCTCACACCGTCCAAGTCCACCCTCACAACCCTCAAACCCTCACTCATACTCACATTGTCACCCTCACACACCATCACACACACTCACACCCCCTGACCCTCACATCCACTCACCCTCACACTCACACCGTCAAAGACAACACTCCAACTACATTATAAAAGTACAATACCACACTACAACTCTACACTCCAACTACAACTCCACCCTCAAACTCCACACAAAAATAACGTTAGTCAACATTTACACTCACCCCCTCATCCTCACACACACACTCACAACACTCACACCCTCACTCATACTAAAACAGTCACCCTCAATCACTCTCACACACCATCACGCACCCTCAAACACCCAAAGACTCACATCCACTCACCCTCACACTCACACAGTCCAAGTCCACTCTCCAACTACACCCTATACCTACAATACCACCCTACAACTCTACACTCCAACTACAACTCTACTCTCCAAATCCACACATAAATAACGTAAGGCAACATTTATTTTAATACGTAAAATTCGGATTACACAGTTGCAGCTATTAAAACATTAAAACTTAATGCAACGCAAGGACAGTGCAGCAATTAATACACAAAAATAAAGAAATGGATTGTAAAATAAAACAGTTCTTTCACAAAGATCATAAATGCACACAAAATAGACAAACATATGAGTACACAGTAAAAAATACAACAATTTTTAAGTGGACAAAGTGAGCTAAAGGAAAAAAATTCACAACAGAAAGCACTTACTAAAGTAAGGGGAAATAAACAAGTAAACAATGCCAGAAATAATCAAAAACACAAACAAAATGCGTCATCACAAAAGCACAAGACTCTGGTGTTGCTCTGACTGATGCTGCTGTTGCACGAAGTGTTTTGGTGGTGCTAAGTGCACAACCACAGGAACACCGTACACCAAAACAGCATCAAACAACATCAAAAGAGCACTACTCAACAACACAACATCCAACGCCCCTTGCCCACGCAGCTGTTCACAAAAAATTAGGGAAGTACAGAAAATACAAAAACATCCTAAGACGTCTACCCTTATGCCCATAAATTAAAAGCAACACCCTTATTCTCACTGTTGCATACATCAAAGATAGTTCACATACACATTCTGATCTAACACATACTAAGCTAAAAAACACAAAACACGTTTGGGGAAGAAAATAGACTGCATACAGTACTACAAATTTACACATACTGTGGCAAACTCCAAAAGGCTCACATGCAATCACCCTCACACTCACACCGTCAAAGTCCAGCCTCCAACTACACCCTATAACTACAATACAACTCTACAACTCTACACTCCAAATACAACTCCAGCCTCCAACTGTACACATAAATATCGTTAAGCAACTATTTGAATTATACGTAAAAAGAGGATTACACACTTGCAGCTAGTCCAAAATGCAAACTTAAAGCAACGCAAGGAGGGTGCAGCTATTATTACACAAATATGCAAACAGGGATTGGAAAATAAAACAATTCTTTCACAAAAAGCATAAAATACACACATTACATCACTGTACATCCTCTTAATACATTGCTAGGGAAAATAAATTCAGCAAATACACAAAGTTTCCTTTAATACATCGAGTACCTCAATAACATATAATCCGGCTACTTCAGCATCACAGGGAAAAAACAATGCAAACACAACATACATAAATATATTATAAACTAAATAGCACTTCAAAGTTCAAATAACAGCTCTTGTACGTCAAATAACAAACACCAGCAAAAAATACATTACATTACAGTTTTAGAAAACATATGCATTACATATCGACAATTGAAAACAAGACTTTAATTTACATTACAAACATTTACAACACTCAGCCTCACTCACGCTCAAACTATCACCTTCACTCACCCACACCTATCATCACACACTATCACATCCCATTACCCTCACCTTCACACACCCTCACACCATCACCCTCACACCCACACTCATACTCACACCGTCACCCTCACTCACCCTCACACAACATCACACACCCTCACACCCCCTAAAAATCACATCCAATCACCCTCACACCGTCCAAGTCCACCCTCACAACCCTCAAACCCTCACTCATACTCACATTGTCACCCTCACTCACCCTCACACACCATCACACACACTCACACCCCCTGACCCTCACATCCACTCACCCTCACACTCACACCGTCAAAGACAACACTCCAACTACATTATAAAAGTACAATACCACACTACAACTCTACACTCCAACTACAACTCCACCCTCAAACTCCACACAAAAATAACGTTAGTCAACATTTACACTCACCCCCTCATCCTCACACACACACTCACAACACTCACACCCTCACTCATACTAAAACAGTCACCCTCAATCACTCTCACACACCATCACGCACCCTCAAACACCCAAAGACTCACATCCACTCACCCTCACACTCACACAGTCCAAGTCCACCCTCCAACTACACCCTATACCTACAATACCACCCTACAACTCTACACTCCAACTACAACTCTACTCTCCAAATCCACACATAAATAACGTAAGGCAACATTTATTTTAATACGTCAAATTCGGATTACACACTTGTAGCTATTAAAACATTAAAACTTAATGCAACGCAAGGACAGTGCAGCAATTAATACACAAAAATAAAGAAAGGGATTGTAAAATAAAACAGTTCTTTCACAAAGATCATAAATGCACACAAAATAGACAAACATATGAATACACAGCAAAAAATACAACAATTTTTAAGTGGACAAAGTGAGCTAAAGGAAAGAAATTCACAACAGAAAGCACTTACTAAAGTAAGGGAAAATAAACAAGTAAACAATGCCAGAAATAATCAAAAACACAAACAAAATGAGTTATCACAAAATCACAAGACTCTGGTGTTGCTCTGACTGATGCTGCTGTTGCACGAAGTGTTTTGGTGGTGCTAAGTGCACAACCACAGGAACACCGTACACCAAAACAGCATCAAACAACATCAAAAGAGCACTACTCAACAACACAACAGCCAACGCCCCTTGCCCACGCAGCTGTTCACAAAAAATTAGGGAAGTACAGAAAATAAAAAAACATCCTAAGACGTCTACCCATATGCCCATAAATTAAAAGCTACACCCTTATTCTCACTGTTGCATACATCAAAGATAGGTCACATACACATTCTGATCTAACACATACTAAGCTACAAAACACAAAACACGTTTGGGGAAGAAAATAGACTGCATACAGTACTACAAATTTACACATACTATGGCAAACTCCAAAAGGCTCACATGCACTCACCCTCACACTCACACCGTCAAAGTCCAGCCTCCAACTACACCCTATAACTACAATACAACTCTACAACTCTACACTCCAAATACAACTCCAGCCTCCAACTGTACACATAAATATCGTTAAGCAACTATTTGAATTATACGTAAAAAGAGGATTACACACTTGCAGCTAGTCCAAAATGCAAACTTAAAGCAACGCAAGGAGGGTGCAGCTATTAATACACACATATGCAAACAGGGATTGGAAAATAAAAAAATTCTTTCACAAAACGCATAAAATACACACATTACATCACTGTACATCCTCTTAATACATTGCTAGGGAAAATAAATTCAGCAAATACACAAAGTTTCCTTTAATACATCGAGTACCTCAATAACATATAATCCGGCTACTTCAGCATCACAGGAAAAAAACAATGCAAACACAACATACATAAATATATTATAAACTAAATAGCACTTCAAAGTTCAAATAACAGCTCTTGTACGTCAAATAACAAACACCAGCAAAAAATACATTACATTACAGTTTTAGAAAACATATGCATTACATATCGACAATTGAAAACAAGACTTTAATTTACATTACATTACAAACATTTACAAATATTACGATCGAAAAAAAAATTTGTCAACAGTTATAAAAACACCCTCCTATTCAGTCGTTCACTTAAAGATAGTATAGATACTACATTACTTTACATAAAAAAAACACTTTGGAATACATTCTTACCTGTCAAACGACGCAGCAACAGCACAGGAACAAGAACACGCCTTCCGCGCACCAACATTCTCGATCTCTGGGGAATTCCAACGTTGACGTAAGCAAATCGGAACGCAAAGTCAAAAACGTCGCGCTCCGATTGGCTAGAAATAAACTTCAGGGAAACGTAAACACTCACAACAGAAAAATAAACTAGAACGCTAACGTAGGGAACGTCAAGGTGACGCATTGCGTCGGCCATTTTCAAAATAATAAAATTCATACGGGACTCCACAGACACCTAAAACACACATAACACCACACAGTAATTAAAAAACATACACAGTTCTATTACATACAAAAATACACATAAGGCAGGACAATTACAAAGGGAAGATCTATCACGTTTTTTACACGACACATATTAAATAATTAATATTAACATACACACACTCATAACATCACCCTCACACACCAAAACTCTCACACTCCTTCACACACCCTCAATCACCCTGACACAACATCTCCCTCACACACCATCACACACCTTCAGCCTCACACCCACTCACTCACACTCACCCTCACACACACTCACACCCCCTCACACTCACACACACTCACACACCCTCACTCCCCTCAAAAAATAACACCCCTCACAACAAGCTCACACCCACTACACCGGACAGCCGCACCCACTCACACCCCTCACACTCTCTCACCATCAACACCCCTCAGCCTCACACAGCCTTACCCTCATCCCCTCACCCTCACACACCCTCAATCACCCTCACACCATCACCCTCACACACCCTAACTCTCACCCTCAACAACTCACACACACTCACACTCCCTCGCTCACCTTCACACACACTCACACCCCCTCACCCTCACACCCCATCACCCTCACACCCCATCACCCTCACACCCCTTCACTCACACTCACTCACACTCACTCACAATCACTCACACTCAGCCTCACACACCCTCACGCTCACACCCCATCACACACCCTCTGCCTAACAACACCTCTCCCACCCTCAATCACCCTCACACACACTCACACTCACACACCGTCACACACCCGAAACCTCACAACCCCTCACTCACCCTCACACACACACCCCCTCACCCTCAAACACCTTACACTCACACACACACGCTCCCCTAAAACCCATCACAACACTCTCACACTCACTACACCTCACACACTCTCAGCCGCAAACAACCTCACTCATCCTCACCCTCACACACACTCACACCCCCTCACCCTCACACCCCATCACACTCACACATGCTCACTCCCCTCACCCTCACAACAACACCCTCACACCCCCTCACTCACACTCACTCACACTCACTCACAATGACTCACACTCACCCTCACACACCCTCACCCTCACACACCGTCACACACCCTCTGCGTAACAACACCTCTCACACCCTCACTCACCCTCACACAAACTCACACTCACGCACCGTCACAAACCCGAAGCCTCACACCCCCTCACTCACCCTCACACTCACACACACACCCCCTCACCCTCAAACACATGACATTCACACACACACCCTCCCCTGACACCCGTCACAACACTCTCACACTCACTACACCTCGCACACTCACCATCAAACACCCTCCCACACACTCACCCACGCTCAGCCTTGCAACTTGTCACAATAAACACGCCTCACACTCACACACCCTTACCATCATCCCCTCAGCCTCATTCACATTCAATCAACATCACAACACCTAACTCTCAGACTCACCCACTCACACACAATCACACTCCCTAACTCACCCTCACACACCCTCAGCCTCACACCGTCACACACCCTCACTAAACATCAAAAACACTCACTCACCCTCACACACCCTCACCAACACACACCGTCACATACACTCAGCCTCACAAACACTCACTCAACTTCACCATCACACACACTCACACCCCCTCACACTCGCACTCCCTTACACTCACAACACTCATGCTCACACCCCTCACACTCACATTCCTCACTCTCACACCCCTCACCCTCACACCACTCAAGCCACAGATGGGTGTGCGATGGGAGGACGCTCAGCTTGCAGGGCTGTGCTTCTATCCCCTGCTGCACTCTCCTGCTCTCTAGAAATGTGGCATAACAACATAAGCTGCCATCAAAGTCACGTCAATACAAATCATGTGGCATTCCAAATGCTATAGGTGTCACATTCAAAAAATTAAAACTATTGGCATTGTAAATGACTAATCTATCAATGTAGCTATTTGGAAAAACTACACACAAAAAAATAAACATTTACAATACCAATAGCGCCCACTTTTCTAATGCGAGACCTATTGCATTTCCAATGCTTGTTATCTATACTAATATAACAAAGAGAGAGCCCAAACCTTTGAGGCCGGTAATCTCAGGAACCACAGCACCAATCACAACACCCAATACAGCGCTGGAAAGGGCAGTTGCAAATGAAGGACATAGGCTAGGCAGACGCTCACCATATACATTTAAAAGGTAAAAAAAACGTGCCAGCAAAGTAGTCCCTTGTGGGCGTGTCTGCGTTGCTCTGTGGGCGTGTGCTGGGGGTGTGACAAACGCTGGGGGCGTGTGGTACGTTCCGCCCTTCATGCCATGTCTCATATCGTGTGCTGTGGGCGTGTGCTGGGGCGTGGGCGTGTGCGGGGCGTGGGATTACGGGAAAAAAAAGCAAGCGTTGTGCTCAATATTTCATTGTTTTTTCTTCCCAGGTTCTGTACATTCCAGCTCCGGGTGTCCACCCTGCTCCCTTTAAACACCCCTGCACCCCATAATCATAACCTACCCTTACTCCTTAAAATACCCCAACACCCTTAAACACTAACCAATCTTAACCCTATGAATATACTCTGTACCCCAAAACCCAAACCTATCCCTAAACCCTAAAAATACCCTGTACCCCAAAACCCAAATCTAGCCCTGAACCCTATAAATACCCCTGTACCTCAAAACCCAAACCTAGCCCTGAACCCTTAATACCACTGTACCCCAAAACTACCCCTGAACCCTAAAAATACCCCTGAACCCTAAAAATACCCCTGTACCCCAAAACCCAAACCTAGCCCTGAACCATAAAAATAACCATGTCCCCAAAACTCAAACCTACCCCTGAACCCTAAAATACCCCTGTACCCCAAAACCCAAACCTAGCTCTGAACACTAAAAATACCCCTGTACCCCAAAACCCAAACCTACACCTGAACCCTAAAAATAACCTTATACCCCAAAATCCAAACCTAGCCCTGAACTCTAAAAATACCCCTGTACCCCAAAACCCATACCTATCCCTAAACCCTAAAACTACCCCTGCACCCCAAACCTAGCCCTGAACCCTAAAAATACCCCTGTATCCCAAAACCGATACCTATCCCTAAACCCTAAAACTACCCCTGTCCCCCATATCCCAAAACTATATCTGAACCCTTAAAATACCCAAACACCCCAAAACATATACCTCAGTACCCCAAAACATATACCCCTACACCCATACTTACGTTATCCAAACATTAAAAAAACATGCTTTTACCATTCATGCATTTACAACGAATTTCGTTGTAAATGTATGTGTGGTAAAAGCATATAAAATGTAATGCCATGCGTTATAATGGCATTGTGGAGTCATGGTTCTTTCGTAATGAAAGTATGCAGAGTGATGGTATGCGGAAAGAAAGTTGCGGAATAATGGGTGTTTACCCTCCCCCGGTAAGTACATTGGTGGCACGGCGGCCCACTTCTCCAGCAACATACTCATATTTTTTCACCACCGATTTGAAAAATGCACAGGTCTCTCTCATTGATGGCCAGCATCGACATACACTTTTAGACACACCTCCTGCCATAAGTTCTAGAATTGCGAACTTTAGAGCTGGGGAGCTATGTTCGAATCTCGGCATCAGCTCAACATCCTGTGATTCCAGGCAAATCGCTTTGTCTCCCCGTGCCTACCACAAATGAATGTGTTCTTCTGTAATGCAAATTGTGCTCATGCCATGTTGTCGAGTTCGCGCTATATAAGGAAAAAAAAAGTAGGGAAACTCGAGTTCACACACTACTGAACGTGCACTCTTAAGTGCATCAGTAGTGCACTGTGAATCGGAGCGTTTCACAGGCCTGTCACAGATAAGAAATGCTATCAAAACGAAATCCTACAAAACAATATACTACTGGCCGGCAGCAATTCATACCCAGACAACGTCGCAACGGGCTGCTGGTCTTAAATATTTGTATGAACTGTATGCACTTGCACTTTTAGGGTCCTACTTGCGAAATAAAGTTTTATGAATATGATGGTTTCTCCTGAAGTAGCAGTCTAAAAGGGTAAAGATCATGATTGATCAAACATATACTGCAAGACAACTCTGTGTCAGGATTACCCTCTGCTCTAGACAGAAGACAGTGCCAGTGTTCCGAGGCAGGAAGGGTGTTGTAGCATGGATTCCCTTCTAGAGCTTAAAGAACTGTTAATTACTGAAGAGCCACCCAAGGATGTTTTTACTTGCCCAGACAAAGTGTCTCACTCTGGTTGGCCTTGGAAAACTGGTTGAGGATCAGCCCACTAGAAAAGTAGCAGACATGTTCTGTGTCCCTTGTGAGGATGACCTTCTGTGCAATGAGTCATCTGACCCTGAACCTACAACAAGGCAAAGGCTAGTAGTTATCGAAGCTGACATAAATATCTGGGTGCAGCGGGCTAATGAGGTACGTTTTAATTGGACCCTCTGGAATAGTCAAATGAAAAGTAGAGACTGATAGCTGTCTTCTATTGACCCAATGTGAGACAATGTGCAGAAAGGCTCTGCACTACTTTCAGAGTTTGCCAAGTTGGTGTCAGGTTACGTAGTCAGACCAGAGACATAGAGATATCCTTACCTGTGGTAGTTGTACCCTTTAAAAGGGTCAGATTCAACAATGTAGGATGCCTGGAATCTCCACACACTTCAGATTACAAGTAGATACTTGCTGAAATAGACCATGCCTCCAGGTACCCGTAGATTGCGCCCATGGGGAGCACTAGTGCCCCCTTGGTTGCCAAAGCACATCTTTGTATGCCTACATGAGTCCAAATCCCCAGGACTGTGGCTTCTTACAGGGAACCAGCATCATGACAGAGTACCTAAAATCCATGTTGGGTGAGGTTGGGGTGGCTTACAACTTCTCTATGTCTCACCAACGCAGACCAACATGTTAGCACAAATGGTTGATAAAATATTGATTGGCATGATGGCTACTTGCTAGAGTCTATTTGGATGTCCCCCCTGTCTGGTTATTTTTGTGATTACATGGAGGTACCTCAGAAAGAGATACCCAGTTCCAGGCCTTCACGTTACAGCAAAGGAAGACAGAAAGGACTACTCTAATACACCCTATTACATTAGGGGGTGGACTCTGTGCAGGGCCTCTGTAAAAAGATGGCCTACTCACAAAGTAAGTTATGGGCAAACCTCATGCCCGCCAAAAGCTCAGTGGCATTCCCATAAGGCTACCCTTTAGACCCCCAAAAGAACCAGTAAGTTTGAATCCTCAAGCCTATTTTTCATTATGCTCTTGAGGACATTTTTCATTTTGCTCTTGAGGACAAGTGGTGTGGTTACTACAAAGCGCTCAGTAAAATCTCAGCTGTTAACAATTTAGTCAACACTAGTGCTGCCCAGGAACCCCAAATGTTCTGCCCTATGATTCAGATGATCTCAAGGCTGAAACTACAACTCTGAAGGGAGTATTTGGCCTGTATCAATGATGGAAAGTCTTTCAGTGACGAGTAAGTCATGCAAGATGTCAGAAAGATCCAGGAATGCATTATATTGCCAGTTATTGATCCCTCATACAGTCCTTTGCCCATATCATTGTACCGGTGCTGAAGAGAAAGTGATGGCTGTGATGCAGGGGCATTGCTGCCACCAAGTTCTAAGCTTCTGAGTCATCCTTAGTCTACTTATGTCACTTGGGGTACTATTACATGTAGGGCGCACATAGAGCGTCTCATGCAAACAGGGTAAGTGTGGCCTATTATGTTGCATGTGCTGACCTTTGAGCAGCCGTAAACTTGTGCTGCCCAGCTGGCATCATCTTCAAGTAAAATATGGAGCAGCTGTTTTATTTAAAGCTGCTTCGTGTTCCACTGTGCAGGTGGCAATCTGTCCGCACTTTTTAGAGGGGAGGGCGATCCTCTTGCCGGAGGTAGAGCGATCCCCTTGCAGGTGGGTGCAGTGAGTGTCACCATTGGACCACTCCAGAAGTCTGCCTGTCAGGGGGTGCACTGACAGTGCACCACCTGTTTATGGCATTCTGTCAGTGCGCCTCCTGGTAGCTTTTGCCTTTGTGCCCACATTCATAATACGGCGCAGGAGCGGAGGTAAAGAGAGTGCCTCATCTGCAAGGGACCACGACCCCATACAAATGAGAGAACGCCCTCTTGAGATGGTGCTGGCGCTACATGTGCACCAGAACCATCTGTATTGCATCCCCAGAGGTACGAAACATGTCAACATGTCCCACAAGGACACCCTTGTACTCATCAAGGGCGATACAATCAAAAAGATCTCTGCTGAAGTGACCATTCGGGGTACCTGAGGGGCATTGCACTGCCGGCCCAATGAGGAGCACCCACCCGATGATGAAGCATGACATTCCTAGGGATGTGTGAGGGCAACAAGAAACAGTCTTGTTGACTGTCCCCAATGTTCTGTCCAGAACCTCGATATGATTCTCGTATCTTTATCTTTCAGGAAGAGTAACCCACTTTTTTGATTTGACCTATTTGCACTTAACTTCTCGATATTTTGATCCTCAATATTTTTTGTAAGATAGTATGTCCACACAATATTTTTGTCTTCGATATTCTGTCAGATATCTCATTTCTGGAAAGCCCATGTGCTTTTTCCAGTGTATTTGACAGTCCACTGAACATTCTCTCATTTACTGTCTATGAACCATTGCAGGTTTTAATAATACATAGTTTCCAAATGCTTATCGATTTGGACCTATAAAACTCTTAGTGACTAGATTCCAGGCACAGAAGATAATAGACACTTTTGGATTTCACTGTGCATCATATATATGTATGCCCAGAACATTAGTCTTATGAGTAATTAAAGATCTTTATTTTCTTAAGTAAAGAACTGTCTGTTACTATGTGTGTTACTGAATTCTGAGTGGCTTCTTCTTCACCATCTCCTTGATTAATCTTTTCATGCTTGATCTTCCAACCTTATGAGTGGCAAGGGCTAAAATGATGTATTTGGTCATCCATTTGCAGTGCAACAATGGTAAACAACCTCATTTGTTAAAACTGTGATTATCTGTCTTTGAACCCTGTAGAAAAGGCTTCACAGGTGCAGATGGTGTAAGTGTCTGGTTGCCGTTGGTAACTCTCTTTTTGGTGGGTACTTTTTGTAAATGCAGATTCAAATGTAGAATATTTCCAAGGCACCAGACCGGCTCCTGAAATTTTCATAGCAGTCCCCCTGTGTGATGCTAGGTGGCATTGTGAACCACTGTGTTGGCCTTGTTCTGCCCATAAAAGTGATGGAGAGGAGCTGCCTAAAAACAACAGCCCTATGAACCAACATCAGTTTCTTGCCTGACTCTTTCGGCATGCTCAGATGAGGAGCACTAAAAAACAATCGCAGATAACAGTGAGCATATCCCTAACATGGGACCTTTGTAGATGACAAAAGGAGAACACACACAGGTCGGGCAATAGTAATTATTAATTTCTGTTTAGATAGAGAATTCACCAGAAGAGCTCGACAGAAGGGAAGTAACTTGTACTTCTGATGGATACTTCTAACTGCAGATTCCTTACCTTTAGAATTGGTACCAAAGTAGTACCTCCCAACCAAAAAGGTTCTCTGCAGTTGGATCAGACTAAAATCTCATGCAGGATTGAACAGGCAAAGTGTCTTTCCAGCCAGACCTGGCTATCAAGGTAGTATTGCTTTGTGATGGATTTTTCAGTGTGACAGATGTCCAAGACAGGCACCCAGACAGCATGCCAGCACAGGGGTAGCAGCCTTGGCTCTAGTGGAATGCACCCTTAAAAACTCTGGGGGCTGCTTTGTAGCAGATTTTAATGCAGGGTACTACCCACCTTTAAATCGTTCTCTGCTGCACTGCTTTTCCATTCTTTGCTCCTGTGAATCTCACAAAGGGGTGCTTGTCCATCTGATGTTCCCTGGTGTGATTGTTATAAAAGATTAAGGCTCTTTTTGAGTCTAAATAATGTAGTCTCTCTTCCTCTGTGGACGGATGAGGTGAAGGAAAGAACACCAAAAGGGTGAATGGATTTTCTGATATTAAAGTGTGTACCAACTTTTGGCAGGAATGCCGCTTTGGTCCTGAGTGCCAGTTTGTCCTTGAAGGTGGTATATGGTTGTTGGACAGACAGGACTTAAAACTCATTCACACAACAAGCTGACATTATCTCTATAAGGCAAGCTGTCTTCAAAGTCATCAAACAAAGAGGACAGCTGTGCATTGGTTGAAATGGGGTGCATATCAATAACATGAGGACCAAGTTAAGGTCACACTGTGACACCACATACTGTTTTAGTTGAAATGTGTGAGTCAAAAAATGCATCACAACCGGTGATTTGAACAGCGATGGCCAAGCAGGTAGTTGTAGAAAAGCCAATTGGTCTGACAAATAATAACCTTTTACAGTAGCCAAAGCAAGTTTGTGTGAGGCCCAAAGAAAGAACAAAAAACAACACATCAGATAACTGATCTTGTAAGAGCTGATCACGCAGAGCAGTACACCAAGCAACAAACTTCTCCCAGCATTCAGCATAGATGGGATTGATGAATGGACGCCTGACTGACAAGATGACATCCACATCCACTACTTCAGGACAAAGGTCGAAAGCATCTAGCTGTCGCAGCTCACTTGCCATGCATAGAAGTGTAGGTTGCACAGAGCAGGAAGGAGAACTCTGCTTCACTACTGCAACAGAAAGTCCTTCTGAGGGGACAGCCAAAGCAGAGGACAGATGCCCATTGCCAGAAGTTCCAGGCATCACACTCTTGTAGCTCAGCCTGGGGCCACCAGGAAGACTTGGGCCCTATTGTTCCTGATTTTTTTCAGAACCCTTGGCAGGAGAGGTGGAGGCTGGAAGGTCACCAGAAGTCCTACTCCAATCCAGGAGTAAGGCATCTCCAAGAGAAAACTGCTGTCGGAACTCCAATCTTTCATAAAGCGTGGACACCGCTAATTCTTGGTGATTGCAAAAAGAGTGAGCCAGGTTTCTACCCATTGCCAAGAGATGCTTTTCACCTCTTATGAGTATAATCGACATTCATGATCCTCAAGGCAATATCAACTGAGTTTGTCCACCCTTGTGTTTAAAGATCCAGCCACATGATGTGACTCAGCCAATTCGACAATTTTGGCACAGGACCCAAAAAACCCCACCACCCTGATTGTTGCAGTACCACATAGCTGGAGTGTTGTCTTTGAAGACTTGGATATATCCCCCCTTGATGGACAGAAGGAAATCTTTTGGTGACAAGGCAATCGCCCGCAAGTCCAAGAAAATGATGTGGAACCCGGTCTCTGCGGAAGACCAGAGTTCTCTGATCTCCATCTCTCCCAGGAGGCCTACACAAACCCAACAACTATGCATTCATTACAACTGTCATTCTGCCTGAGGTAGAGAGATGGGTCTGCAAATAGTCTAGTTGCAGGCTAGCAGCCTCCACTGCAGATCTTCTGTAGTCTTTTGCTACACCTGGATGGAATCCAACAAGGTTCCTTGGTGCTGAGCCCTCTGAGACTTTAAATCCCAATGCTGAGCCCGCATTTGCCGTCTGCCAACGACCAGCAACAGGATACATGAGTCCAAGATCTCTCAAATACATTCTCACTGAGACCCAGGTTAAAGGTTGAAACATGAGAATCAAAGCCTGAATGTCCAGGACTTGTGGAGGCGAAGTGAAGAATCTAAACTGCAGTACATCCAAAATGGCTGGGATGAAGGGGAGTTTTTGTGAATGAGTCAGCTGTGGCATTGACATGTTGATTGAAAACTTCAAAGATGTTAGGACGTTCACTACCACTGTCTGAAGCGAGCTTACCTTGATCAGCAGTCGCTGAGTTGTGGAAGACTGGTATTCTCAACTTCCAACGATGTGCTGCAACCACCATTATCCCTTCGGGAACACCCGAGAGGCACTGGTGAGTCTGAATGGGAGCACAGACAACTGAAAATGCTTGTGACCCACTTGAAACTGGAGTTCAATTTGTGGAATGTCAGGGAAATGGGGTAATAGGCGTCCTGTAATTCCAACTGTACCATCCAGTTTCCTGGATCTAGGGAAGATAAAAGATGAGCAAGGGTGAGCATCTTGAAATTTTGTAGGATGAAATTCAGAGAGAGAAGGTCCAGCATAGGACAAAGTACAGGAATAGCATGCAGTCCCTTGTTCTGATGCTGGGACGCTCTTGATGGCTGCCTTGTCTAAGAAAAGGGGCTGAACATTTCTTTGTAGGATAAACAAGTGATCCTCCAAGAGTCGTTATGGTACAGGTGGCAGACAAAGAGAGGTAGAGAGGAATTGTAGGGTGTAATCATCTTTAAAAATTTGAATCACTGAACTGTCTGATGTGATGCCTTTTCACCTTTAGCAGTATTAACTTATCCTGACAGGGTGACAATACTCAGCTGGTAACTAAATGGGTTTTGAAGCAGTGGTAGTGGTGGCAGGGAATTGGGTAGCGCATTGTCCCTGTGACCCTGGACTCTGTCATCCAGATCCTTGACTTCTTCCTCGAAAGGCCTGGGAGGTCTGTAGCTGCATCTAAAGGCCTTAGTGTTGTCTCTACTGGAGACCGATTTGAAGCCTCAAAATAGGTGGTGATATTAGGGATACTGCTGCACAAGCTGTGAGAGATCAAGGGAGGACACTGTGGTTCTGCTTTCCTTGAAGCACCTGTGGGCAGAGTCTGCCTTGCGCCTGAAGAGACTGGTGCAGTTAAACTGCATGTCCATCATTGACATCTGTATGCCACTGGAGATGCCTGTTGATTTTATCCATGTGTGGTGCCAAAGGACCAAGTTGGTACTGACTGCCTACCCATATCATTAGTGCCTACCCAGATCATTAGTGATCATTAGTGATCCCACCTAATGATATGCTTCACTGCATCCTGGCTGTCTTGAATAATCTGTGCCGAATTGCCATAGAGGTCAACTGGGACCGCCGGCAATATCTTCCTCATCATGTGCCATAACACATGTGAGTAGCATTCCAAAAAGGCAACTAGAGTTGACTGACCTGAAGGCTAAACTGGCAGATGAGAACATCCATTTTCTAAAAGCCTCTATGAGCTTTCAGTCTCTATTGGAGTTGTCACAGGGAAAGAAATATGTTTCATCCTGCTAATTGATGTTTGCACCAAAATACTCTCAAAGTAGGGTGCTGGAGGAGGACCGATGGGTCCACTGGAACAGGTTCCCTGGTTAAATGAGAGAATAGGGTCTGAAAACATCTGCCCTGGTGGCAGGAATTCCCTTAGAACATTTATGTTTACCTCCACTGATGGCAGTTGGAGGTCAAAGGCTTCCGAAGCCCTCCTACTAGTCATGGCAAATGATGCTGAATCCTGCATGAAAGGGGCAGAGTATTCAGGCCAGTGTCAGGTTACTTACAGAGGCCACCAGTGTCTCGGAGACCCAAAAATAAAACCTATTCTTCAAAAAATTGAGGCTCATTGTCCCTATAATAATCATCATCATGGTGTTCAGGTTCAGGAATCCTCTGTGAGAAAAGGAAGTGTCCCTACTGAGTCCGAATGAGGCTGCATTAGTTGTTTGAGACTGAGCAGTTCTTCAGGCGTCGTTAATGCCAATGTTCAATTCACAATTAACCCAGGATCGGAATCAAGAGGCACTGTCAGTGTCAGTTTTGGATCGTCAGATCCTTGGGCCCGAGGGTGTGCCAAAAAGGGTGTTTGGAGAAAATATCAGAAAAAAATATCATGCTTCAAAAGTATTGTGTCAAGAATATTTGGCAATCAAAAATATTGTCAATAGGAATATTAAAGGTTAAAATATTGTTTTTCATATTATTGTAAAAAAAGAACAATGCTCCAAATATAGTTATTTGTAATATAATTTGTGTTAGTTAGTATGTAATTTATAGTACTGTGTTTTATATGTATCTGTTTATATTTTTTTATTTGTTTTTAGTAAGAATATTTTTTCAGTTATGAAATTTCTATGCTTAGTTTATAATTGCTTAATACTTTTTTTAGTAGCAAGATATTTGATTTTTAGGCGATAAGTGTGGGATGAAAAAATATATGTATAAATTAAATTAAAATGTATGTTAATTTTAAAGGTATGAAAATCAATATTTTAGAATTTTTAAATATATATTGTTATATTACTATGTTTAATACATTAACATTTTCATGTAAATTAAGATACATAGTAATGATATGAAATAAAAAAAAGTTACAATCTTTTAAATATAACATTTTTAATAAAATAAAATATTTAGATATATTTTTATGCAAAGTTTTATAATTAGTGGGAAAATTTGTTTTGAATTGTGGACACTCATTTTTTTCTTGTAAATTTATAATTTTCTTTCAAAATTATTTGTTAGTTGAAAAAAAATATACAATTTTCTTAAATATTTTATGATTCTTAATTTTTTAATAATAGTTTATTTGTTATTTTATAGTTTAAAATGTAGGAATCTAAGAAAAAACTAAAAAATATTTTATATAGTAATAAAAAAATATATTTTTAAACAAATATTAATATTTAAATTGTAAATATAGGTTTGTAGTTTTAGGGCAGTTTTAGATAACATTTTTTTCATTTTGTAGTAAAAATAATGTGTGAGAGTATGCAGTATTAATTGTGTTAAAGTTGTTTAATATTTATTACCTTGTTTAATACCTTTTATATTGAAGTGGATATTGTAAATTTCACCTCTTTAACTTCCAACACCTTTTTCAAATAGGCTTAGGGCCACATTACGACTACAGCGGTCCTTTGTCATACTCTGCTGGGCAGTTTATTTTGGCTTTGGTGGTCTCAGAGTGGGCCAGCAGTGTGGCCCGCTTAATGGATCACCCTGAAACTTCCCATTCACAACAAGACTTACTATGACAATTTTTGGGGGAAAATTTCATGAAGATAAGTCAAACTACGCCAAAGATATAGGCAAGTCAAAAAACACATTTCCTATGGAAATTGGATCCTAACTATAACTACCTTCTGGTGACCACCAGTAGGTAACATATATCTCTATTTCTATATCGATATCTATATCTATCTATTTATCTATTTATCTATCTATCTATCTATCTATCTATCTATCTATCTATCTATCTATCTATCTATCTATCTATCTATCTATCTATCTATCTATCTAATATCTAACTATAACGTTCCTGAAACCTATGTTTTTTTCAGTGAATTTCAAAGGTTTTTTAAATACTCATATCTAATTATAATGTTCATTAAACCGATCTTTTTTTGTGTTTTTTAATTATGATCCTATTTTCAACCTGGTGAAAACTGCAAATCTCACCACTCTGCCATCGATAACTTCCACCAACAAATTCGCCACAAACGAACATGAACACTAATAATATGCAAAGTAGGCGTTCCTGTGCAAAAAAAACACAAAAACACCACTTCCTCATATTTTCAACAACCAGCCAAATCTGCAATGTGATCTAAAAAGCAGGCGATAAGCCTGATTAGTAGTAACAAATTAACATCAACCTTTAACTGGTGTACGGAGGTCGACTATCTACTGCGTGAATTACACCCAACTCACAGCCACATCTAAAGACCAACACGTGATAGAGCTACTGATCATGCAGGTCCGACACCCAACAAGACCACAACACCCAGCGCCACCACCACCAGAACCTCCCCCGGGACCACCCACCTCTACTTCCACCAAGGCAGCGCAAAACAGGACAACAAACCTTCCCAAAATACCACGGGCCCTCAGCCGCACAATTGCTGAATGTTGGGAGATGTGGCAACCAACTATATATGAAGAAAGCAAGTCACTCATCAATAATAATGCACACAATGCCAACTGTAACGCTGATGTGCTGCACAGACCTCACTATGCAAACCACAAACATTTCCATGTGGAGATATACTATTGATACCTGTACTGTCGTGCACAGTGGGCGCAACAATGTTACCTCAGGCAGTGGGGAAGATCTTGGTCATGTAGCTGTGTTGTCCCCCCTGGAAGCAGAGGCGGAGTGGTATGATCCAACGTACGCCACTCCAGCGTAGGAGTATGAATAAATAGTCAAGGCCCTAGGCGTGGTTCACTTCTGGGAAGACCAACGAGCAAGAGCGGCGGCCCTCACCCTGGCACGTGGCTGCCGTCATGACCACAGCAACACAGGCCCCCTGCAACCCCAGCGGCACAGCACCGCAGACTTATATCTGTACCGACTACTGCCTTCGATCTACACAGCAGACAGCAGGGTTCGCAATTTGAATTCAGCCTTGATTTATTAATTGCACAGAGAATTGTACTCTATGTCCTCGGATTTTGTCAAGAAGTGACAACAAGCATTCCTCAATGTCTATGCTAACTACTGCCTTCGATCTACACGGGGGGCAGCAGGGTTCACAATTCAGATGCAGTGGCGATTCCAGATGACGCAGTCCAGTTCGCAAGAGACTTTGCTCCCAGTGCGGCCTCCGTGACCACGCATCATTGCAGAATGCGCACACACTTTGTGCTTCAGGTGCTACTAACTCACTGCACCATAAGTCATCTCCACGTGGCCTTATCAAGGCACGACATTGAACCCAGTGCTGTCCGCTGGGACCATGTACCATCGCAGGGTGCACACACGCTGAGTGCTCCAGGTGCCACTAACTGTGCAGCTCAACTCAATGCCACGTGGCTCTGCGCCCATCCTGACCACTGCCTACGCCCTACACTGGGGTTACATGGTTCACAATTCAAGATTAGTAGCAATGCAAATTGTGTAAGAGACTATAAGGGGTTAAGAAGACCAAATGCTCCCAATCTGTGCAGCTCAAGTAAACATCACCTGCCTGTGAGCCGTTGCTGACCGCTGCCTCCGGTCCACACTTTAGAAGACTGGCGACATGTGGTGCCAACTAATCCTGTTCACCGCAAGCCGATGTGTAACTGTGTCCTGAGTCCTGAATAACAGTGACCCCCAACTCCGTGAGAGAACTACAGCAGCAGACTCCCTTCAATCAATGAGGAATATTGGCATATGGAAGGCTGGGACACGTGTTGCCACTGACTATGTTCAACTCAAGCCGATCCCACATGTGTAACTGTGTCCTGAGTCCTCACCTGCAGCGACCCCAACTTCTTTGCAGCATCCATAGCACCAGACTCCCTTCAATCAGTGAGGAATATTTGCATATGAAAGGCCAGCGACACGCGGTGCCACTGAACCTGCATTACGCAGGCCGGTGGGGCCACCAATGTATGCACGTGACTGTGGGCCCTTGCTCACCGCTACCTCTGGCATAAACTGTGGAACACCGGTGACACATGGTGCCACTGTCTTCAAAACAAGCCGACCCCACATGTGTAACTGTGAACTGAGTCCTGAATAGCAGTGACCCCAACTCCGTGAGACAACTACAGCACCAAACTCCTTTCAATCAGTGAGGCATATTGCCATATGGAAGGCTGGCGACACGTGCTGCCACTAACTCTGTTCAACAGAAGCCGATCCCACATGTGTAACTGTGTCCTGAGTCATAAATGGCTGTGACCCCAAGTCCGTGGCAGCGATCACAGCACCAGACTCCCTCTGATCAGTGAAGCATATTTCCATATGCAACTGCGGCGACATGTGGTGCCACTAACTTTGTTCAATACAAGCCGATCCCACATGTGTAACCGTGTCCTGAGTCCTGAATCGCACTGACCCCAAGTCCGTGGCAGCGACCACAGCACCACTCTTCCTTCAATCAGTGAGGCATATTTCGATATGCAAGGCCGGCGACACGTAGTCCCACTAACCCTCTTTAACACAAGCCGATCCCACATGTGTAACTGTGTACTGAGTCCTCAATTGCAGCGACCCCAACTTCTTTTTTATATGTAAATCTATACATGACTAAGATTCTTCTTTCTCCAACCGCACAAGGACACTTCCGGGCCCGAGAATGCTGTTGGGTGTATGTTGGTAATGTGGGGAGAAGGAGCATCAAAGGAGTATCACTCACAAAAATATTTCCGATATCTTTTCACAAATGCCTCGGACAGATGCCAGCTGACAGACTGAATCGCAAAATGGTTTTTCAATACTTATATAGTGTGAGTTATCAACAGTTTGGACCCAGGCTCGCAGAGGGACAGCTGTGGCCCGTCGGCTCGATTCCCAGAATCAGTACTACGAGCCGTACGCGTCATTGTGTCTATCCCTGCCCTGTTCTGTCGTACACCACGCCATGCCACTCCTATTACGTTCCAACATTGGCCCCACATAGCTACCTGTCTCAGGCGTACTCGCTGTTGGTGTGCAGGTCAGTGGTCTAGTTCTCAACATCTCACGGCCACCCCCTGAGGGCAGGTTCGCACACACACTACACCCATCTGGCACATGCGGCACAGGCCATGTGACCACCCAAATATAATAGATCGACAACGTCAAATCTTTTATTGCCGGTGCTGACTAGCTGGCGAATGCTCCAAAGATCTCAACCATAAAGAGTACCTGAAAAGTTGCGCAGAAGGTTAGTCGCACCCTCAGCTGTATGGCCGTCAGCGACCTACCATCCCCTTGGCGATGACTTCATATGCATAGGATTAGTGCCACCCCAAACTCATGTGGCCATCATGAGCCTACCACCTTGGCACGAACTCCACCATTCAGGACTCAGCGACTCAGGACTCAGCGACATCTGTCACATCCGCGGAACAGCTAACGTTGTCTCCGCCATTCAGGACTCAGGACTCAGCGACCTCTATAATCCCACACAGAATCTCATGTGGTCTCCGCGATTCAGGACTCAGCAACACATCTGAGATCGGCGAGTATCTGATGTGGCGGGGTTTTGACGGGCACGAGGAGTCCGCCCACTGCTGCACACTCCGCCGGCACCAGGTAATTATTTGCTCATGGATGCGCAGAGGCGACAGTCTCTCTCTCTCTCTCTCTCTCTCTCTCTCTCTCTCTCTCTCTCTCTCTCTCTCCCTCTCTCTCTCGCTCCCCTCTCTTCTCTCTCTCTCTCTCTCTCTCTCTCTCTCTCTCATTCCTTTCCTTCTATCTCTCTCTCTCTTCCTCACTCCCTTTCTTTCCTTCGCTCTCTTTTTCTCTGGCTTGTTTTTCCTTCTCTGTTTCTCTCTCTCAGTCCTTTGATATGCGCATTACACACAGCCTTATTTTGTGCTTTATTTTTCAGGCTCTGACATCGACATCCATGGTCCCCACAGAAGTCTTCCACATTGTTTTTTTCTATTATTTTTGTTACATTTTCTTTATTGGTTTATTTTATATATATATATATATATATTCACTGAAAAAACCATAGGTTTCACACCAGTTATAGTTAGCTGGAAATTTTACTGATATAAAACCATTGAAATTCCCACGTTATAGTTAGTCGGACTCACTATAACTTGCGCGTGCAATGCACTGCTGATGACATCACATATTACATCACTCATGACATGGTCAGTGACATCACTCATGACACCATCCTTGTGACATAGTGACAGACCTCCTTTCACTATAATGTAACCCTTGAGACACATATTCAAAAATAGAAACTGAAATTTTTTAAAAAATGGAGATACCTATATCAGTTACAACAAGCAATTCAGTAATTCCACTATCTATATACACATCCACTCATTCACCAATAGTTCTATATAGTCACTCATACATATACTCACTCATCATATGAAGTGATACACCTATACATCCTGTTACACACCGACATTCATCCAAAAGTTACTCACACACATATTCACACGTGCAAATAAACTATTGGACATCCATTTATTTGAATATAGAGTTATACACACACTTCCACCTTACTTCTATTTAAAATTACACATATTTATTCTCTTAAACAATCACTTATAGAAACACATACTTATTTAAACAGGAACTCTTACAATCTCTTACTCTCACATATACTCACTTATATACATCAATATTCATATATACTAGATTAAAACATATGTAGTTACTGATAAAGACACTAGTGAGACAGTCATTCACTCACTAACAAACACATATAGACACTCATCCACCCATACAGTCCTGTACATATGTTGTCTTCAAAACACATACAAACAAAGAGTCAGTCACTCATGCATCTATGTGCTAAGTAATACCCCCACCAAACCATATAGACACTCATACTGATACTAATAAAAATATCTAATAACCCATATACATACACATGAGTGGATGTGTATTAGATGGTGATATTACTGAATTGGTTGTTGTAACTGGTATGGGTATATCCACTTTTTTGAAAATATTAGTTTCTATTTTTGAATATGTGTTTCATGGGTTACATTACACTGAAAGGAGGTCTGTCACTGTGTCACAAGGATGGTGTCATCAGTGATGTCATGAGTGATGTCACTGACCATGTCATGAGTGATGTAATATGTGATGTCATCAGCAGTGCATTGCACGCGCAAGTTATAGTGAGTCCGACTAACTATAACGTGGGAATTTCAATGGTTTTATATCAGTAAAATTTCCAGCTAACTATAACTGGTGTGAAACCTATGGTTTTTTCAGTGAATTTAATAGGTTTTTTAAATGCTAATTCCTAACTATAACTGGTGTGAAACCTATGGTTTTTTCAGTGAATTTCATAGGTTTTTTAAATGCTAATTCCTAACTATAACTGGTGTGAAACCTATGGTTTTTTCAGTGAATTTCATAGGTTTTTTAAATGCTAATTCCTTTGTATATCGAGTTTCTAACCTTTTTTTTTTTTACAATTTGCTGTTTTTTTTTAAGTATTCATTTTTTCTTATAATTTTTTTCTTTTGCGCTCTGGGTGCGCGCTCCGGGAAGCTTTCAGCTAAGCTCTCCTGTAAGCTTCTCCGAGAGCTCATCTGAAAGCGCACCCAGAGCGCAACTGTCGTTCGTGAAAAAAAAATATGAATGAAAAGTTAATAATAATGCAAAACATTTCGTACCATACAAATAAAATTAGTTTTTTTTAATATGGAAAATGATTATGCATTTCTATAAAAGATTGATGACGTCACTTCGGCGCGCAACGTAAGTGCCCTCGGAAGCGCATACGTGCGCGGCGCATAAACGCACGGAAAAGCGCCTACGATCGCGCCACGTTTGCGCCCCGGAAGCGCCTACGATCGCGCTGCGTAAACGCACCCGGAAGTGCTCCGGAGCGCGCAGCGTAAACGCATCGGGTCATGTGACCCTCAAATAACACTTTTCATTGGTTGCTAACAGTTTTTTTTTACAATGAATGAAATCCCCACCCATTTCCTTCACTTCTTCTTTCACTTTTGTGACTGAAAGACCTGCCTTTTTTGCTGCTCCATATTCCTGGATTCATCATGGCTGCCAGACCATCCAGCAGTGAAGATGACTTCATTGATGAAGAGCCTCCTACCCCAAAGGTGAAGGAACATTTCATTTGGAAATTTTTTAAGTTTCCAGAAGGCCAGAAGAAGGTGAATGCACCAAAAGTAGAGTGCAGGATCTGCAAACAGGTCCTGTCACGGGGTAACCCCCAAAAAAAATACTCTTTTGGGAACTTTACGATGATCCGACATGTGGAGAGGAGGCACCCCCAGAATTTTGCCCGGGAAAGTGTCAGGGCTCTGGCACAGGAGGTTCCCAGAGATGGGGCCTCTACATCAACAGGAGGAGCAACTTCTTCTGGAAGAGAACAATCTCAGGGGCAGGTAGCAAACATTCAACCTGCATTCAACCATGGGGTCGTCAAATGCAGATACTGCAATCAACTCCTCACCTATGGGGAGCAAAGTGTCCTGCTCATGGTTCGGGCATTGGAGAACCATCACTGCCCTTCCCACCCCTAATTTTTTTCTTTTCTTTTTGCTCCTGTTGAGCAGTTTCTATTCCCTGTTTTTGTTCCTCTTCAGTTAAAAGAAGAAAACCAAAAGTTCTTTTCAGAACTACCTCCAATTCTCATCAAAGAGCTATAATCTTAAAAAATGAAGAGTAAGTGAAATATAGTGCATTGATAATTGAAAGGAGAATGAGTAAGAAAGAACAGAAAGGTATGAGAGGTGAAAGGAAGTGAAGTAGGAGGAATGAAAGAAGGTGAGTGTTAGAAAAGAAAGTTATGACACAGTGAATAAACTGGAGTATTTCTGACATATCTGTAAACACAAAAGTAACGCATTGCAGGAGTGCGTCACAAAAGTGACGCAACTCCAGTAATGTGTCCTTTCACATGGAAAAAGCACCATGTGAAAGGTTTGCTGTGAAGCAGGCGCAAGATTTTGGCGCAACTGCATCCTAAAAGTGACGCACTGCGTCATTATTACCAAGCTTTTTGCAAGGAACACCCCCTCTGCATGCATTATACCTGACACTATTTTTTAAAAAGTGACGCATCTAGGTACATGGGTCACTTTTTAAAACTCTGCGCCATATTGTATCTGCATCAGGTATATTGTATGCAGAGGGGCAATCCCGCGCAAAAAGCTTGGTAATAACAACGTACTGAAATCTATGAGATTTCCCTGCGTCACTTTTAGGATGCTATTGCGTCAAAATTTTGCGCCGGCCTCGCATCACTTTTATGTTTACACATATGTCAGAAATACTGACGTATCTGTAGCTCCTTGCAACATGATTCGTCATACATTAAATATGACACATCTGGAATGTCATAAGGACTGTGGACAGAAAAGTGACGCATCACACCAGCAGTGTAATAAAATGTGCCTCGTTGCACTATATTTAAAGGATGCAACAGCATCCTAAAAGTTACGCAGTGAAATCTCAAACATTTCACTGCGTCGCTATTACAAAGCTTTTAGTGGGAGAACACCCCCTCTGCATGCATTATACCTCACGCAGATATAATGTGGCGCTTGATTTTAAAAAGTGACCCATCTACCTAGATACCTCACTTTTTAAATATAACGCAACGCGGCACATTTTTTTACACTACTGGTGCAATGCGTCACTTTTCTGTGCGCACTCCTTATGACATTCCAAGTAACGCATTGCTGGAGTGCGTCACAAAAGTGACGCAACTCCAGTAATGTGTCCTTTCAAATGGGGAAAGCAGCATATGAAAGGTCTTGCCTCAGTCTAACACCTGCTGTAAAGCAGGCACAAGATTTTGACGCAACAGCATCCTAAAACTGACGCAGTGAAATCTGAAAGATTTCACTGCGTCGCTATTACAAAGCTTTTTGCGGGAGAACACCCCCTCTGCATGCATTATACCTGACGCTATTTTTAAAAAGTGACGCATCTAGGTACATGGGTCACTTTTTAAAACTCTGCGCCATATTGTATCTGCAACATGATTCGTCATACATTAAATATGACACATCTGGAATGTCATAAGGAGTGCGCACAGAAAAGTGACGCATAACACCAGCAGTGTAATAAAATGTACCTCGTTGCACTATATTTAAAAAGTGACGCATCTAGATAGATGCGTCACTTTTTAAATATTGCATAACAATGCGCATTTTTTTACACCGCTGGTGCGTCACAAAAATTGACGCACAGGAAGCGCAAAACTAACAGCGCAAGGCCTTCATAAATATAATCCTGGATTTTCCCCGTGCTTCGCCGGTGCGCGTACCATGCGCTTCCCCCGCGCAAAACGAAAAAAAAATTTTAATGCCCTGCAGGACCCTATTTTAGTCCCTACATCAAACCTAGGGGGTCAGAGGGGGTCTACTCTTCCCCCTTATGGTCATTTGCCCCTTTTTTTTTCAAACCCCTTGTGTCTCGATTTTACCGAGACACAAGATGGCGGCCGCTCCGGACTGTTTAGAATGTTTACAGACAACTGAGAGCCAATCAGCTTCCTGCGCGCAAGTCGCGTGCCGCGCCTGGAGCGCACTCGGGTGCGCGCACGGGAGAGCGCCTATAGATATATATATTTTTTTGAACCTAAATTACTCAAAATCCACTGGAGCACATATCTTGAGACATAGCAAAGGCACATCGGGCTACCAGTCCCTACAATTTTGCCAAGTTTGGTGGAAATCCATTCAGCCGTTCGGGCTAAAAGTGAAATCGACCGCCCTATGGAAATTAACATGGGGAAAACGCGTTTTGGGACCCCCCTTTTATCTCGGCCCCCGCTTGACGAATCCCCCCCAAACTTTCAGGGAAGGACCGGACCGCCATGAGACCATTTTCCTGAAAATTTCAGGCAGATTCGTCAACCGGCGCCAAAGTTATTCAAAATAGAATGTTGAGATTTAACATTGAAAATTATCCTAACTATAACTACCTACTGGCGACCGCCAGTAGGTAATATATATATATATATATATATATATATATATATATATATATATATATATATATATATATATATATATATATATATATATGAATGAATGAATGAATGAATGAATGAATAAGCTTTATTTCGATATAAAAACATATCATAAAAGCTGCATTTTATAACAAATAAAAACAATGTTTGACGCATACAATACAGTGCAAATTTTTACATAGTATACAGTAAGAGCAGAATAGACATATGGGATTCTTTATGCAGAGGAGGAGAGGGGGTAAAAGCATACTACTGTAACAACAGTTTTTTTGCAGTTCGTAACCGCCAGGCCCAGCCTAAAAATTTTGCCAAACAACAGGCGAAGAAGGGTCTTGAATCAGTGCTCAATATGCGTAGGGCTTCTACATGAGATCTTGTTCCCAGGGTTCTACATAGTGGTTTTAACCACAACTTCCTGGGTGCAACGTAGAGGATACATTCAAACAACATATGTGCAACAGTTTCGACCCTGGCTTCGCAAAAGGGGCAATGTGGCACCGTCTGCAGTGGCGGTTTCCAGGATGAGGTAAATTGGCAGAGAGGGAGAACACCTAACCTGAATTTTATATACAATGCTCTGTCTCCAGAGTTATGAATGGAGTCCAGGTAGGGTTCCCTAAAAGGAAGTTCTTTGATTAAGAGGAACTGAACAACAGTTTTGCAGTGATTAGGATTGCGCAGCAATTCATTGTCTAGCCACAACCAGAATGCTTTTTTTAGTACTTGTTTTGGGGGTGAAGTTTTACTAACCCAATGATCTCCTAACCCCAGTTTATAGAGGAGGGATTTAACATCTCTGAGCCAAGCGATCTTGTGGCATCCTGCATGGGACAAAAGATCGTCCAGGGCCTCTGCATAGCTTTTGAGTTCTGGGACATTGCGGATTCTAGACCATAATAGGAGCGGGCGTAGTTTTGCTTGATCACAAATCGGGCGTGACCCGGCATCAAGCATAATAGGGATTGTAGGGGTACTATGGGGCAGCCTCAAAAGGTCTTTATGGAAGTTGTTATCGAGGGAGGCAAGGGTATCAATTCTCTGCGAGCCCCACAGTTCCGCGCCGTATAGTGCTGCGCTTACGACCCTTGCCCTATAAATGTCTAGAACAGCCCCAATGGGTTTCAGTGGCGAAGCTCGCTGTTGTTTAAGCAGGGCTCCAGCTACCCTCTTATGAGCAAGGAACACCTTCTGATGATGTGACCTCCAACTCATGGAATCGGATAACCGAATACCCAAGTAGTCGAATTCCTTGACTCTCTCTAGGTGCACAGAGTCAAGGACAGGGGTAGCGATTGCTTTTTTTGGGGGATTAAGCACAAGGAATTTGGTCTTTGCTATATTAATGGCCAGACCTTTGTCATCACAAAAAGATTTAAAACTGGATAGCAATTTTTGGATGCCCACTGGGGTCTTAGAAATTAGAAGGGTGTCGTCCGCAAACAGGAGCGTTGGGATTTTTTTCCCCGCCAGGGTCGGAGCATCAGAAGGCTCTCGTAAAAGGTGCTCCACCACTCCGTTAACGTAAAGAGAAAACAGAGTGGGGGCAAGTACACAACCCTGACGGACGCCCCTGTTGACCGGAATGCGGGATGTTTTTTCGCCTTGAGAACCCCATCTAATTTGGGCAAAATTGCTATCGTGGAATTTTTTCAGTAAGGCTAGTAGGTATGGAGGTAAGCCTAACTCATTGAGAGTGTTCCAAAGTGATGTTCGTGGGACCAAGTCAAAACCTGTACGTAGATCGATAAAGACCAAATACAAACTCCCCCCACCCAAGACCACCACTTTCCAGTAGAGAATAAGGAGGCGAAATGTCTGTTCAATGGTGCCAGTCCCCTTCCGAAAACCTGCTTGAAGGTTGGACAGTATCTGGTTTTCTTCTGCCCACTGCAATATCCTATTTAGGACAACTTTGCCCGCCACTTTTTGGGTAGAGTCCAGCAGGCTGATAGGGCGATAATTCGCTGTGTCGTCCCTGGAGCCTTTCTTAAAGATGGGGACCACTTCCGCTCCCCTCCAGGAGTCAGGAAAAGCGCCACCTAGCAGGGCCTCGTTTAGAAGGGAAGTGATCAGCCTGCTCCACCACGCCGGGTAGGCTTTTAGCAGATCACCCGGGATTCCGTCGGGGCCTGCAGCTTTGTTGGAAACAATGCCCTTAATTGCAAGTTCTACCTCCTGCTTGGAAAAAAGGCCACCGCTGCTCATAGGAACTATTGTGGGGAGAGGCAAAGGAGCCGAAATATGGTCACCAACCCCCAGTGGAATTGAGTACAACTTGAAGAAGTGGTCAAACCATGCGGCACCGGAGATGTTACAGGTTATTTGGTGATCAATAGGCTTTTCCCTCGCTCTTAGTAAGTCCCAAAACTCCTTGGCATTTTTCTTTTTACTTGCTTCGGCCAGATCCCGCCAGAAGTTTAGGTCGTATGCTTCTTTTGCTGCTGTTATGGTTTTTTTGTGAATCTTCCTGGCAGCCCTTACTTTGTCAGGATCCTCGTTTTTTATTGCCGCGATAAGGGCCCCTTTTGCTTCTCGGCATTTCGAAGAGTACCACGATGACCTGGACGAGTAAGCACCATTACGGACAGCCTTGGAGCTTGTCTGGGAAATAAGGAAAAGATCACTCAAGGCCTCCATTGTCTTTACAAACAGGGGCAAGGTCCTTCCGTCTGTGGGGATCAATGCATCCAGCCTAGAATTAGCCTCTAACAAAATAGACGCCGCTTGCGATAGCCTCCCTTCGTCCTCCGAGACTCTTGCCCACTTCAAGCGCCTACTACAATTAGAAGGAACGATTTCGCGGGAGGTTTTCCACTTATGCTCTGCTCCAGCAAAGGTCCCCTCTTTCCATGGGCTAGTGATCGAAATCGAAAGTGGGTTATGGTCACTATCGCTAGATATAATGACCTCCATGTCTTGATGAAAAGCCCACAGATTAAAATTAAGCATAATAAAATCAATTCTTGAGGACCGACCAATTCTGTTGTAGGTATGGGCTCCATTGGGGTCCGATTTGGAGCGACCGTTGACTGATCTTAGGTTGTGTTCCAGGCAAAGGGCATTGATTTCTATTGCACTTTGAGTCCATTTGGGGATCGGATCGATGTTTAAGATGGGGATACCTCTCTTGGAGTCCTCTTCGAAGGTATCCAGAATATCGTCCCTAGACAATGGCTCGAAGCAACAGTTAAAATCACCCGCCAGCAGGACATAAGAATCAATATTACAAGAGGCTAATTCGTTGCTTAGGCCTGTAGATGATAATCGTGAAGACCCACCATTAGTGCCCCTCAAATAGATGTTGAATATTTCAAAGGACCTCCCTCCTTTGCAATGTAATGACAGCCATTGTAGGTCAAGGGATTTAGTAGACCTTTGGGTGACACCTAGCCTTAGGGCGATACTAATCCATATCAATAGACCGCCTGATGGGCGACCTTTAGATCCAGGAAGCTGTACGGCTGGGACAAAGTAGGTCGTAAACCCCACTCTGTGCATTGGTTCTTGGCACCAAGTTTCCTGAAGGAGGCAGATGTTGTATGGGTCTAGGAATGCAGTCCAGTCTGGATTATCAAGGTTACGATCGAGCCCAGCCACATTCCAGCTCAGAACCTTTATTACCGCTGGATCAGATGTATGCTGTAAGGGGGCAAGGGTGGGCGGAGCAACTTCAAATACAACATCTCTGTAACCATTTGGTCTAGATTTAGATTTAGAATACTGCAGAGGAGGACTCTTGGGTGGATCAGCCACATTCACCTCTACAGCCCTCCCTAGACTCAATGGTTGCGGGGTCGTAAGAGATGGAACTGTGTTACCTTCCGAAATATGAAAGACTGGAGTGCCAGAGGGCATCAACCCTGCTTTACTATCCAGGCCATTGGTGCATCCCACTAAGCCCACTACGGGATATGGGGGTACGTGCTCTAGTGGGCTTCCGGCAGACAGATCGAAAGATTTATCGGGGTTGTGCTTGAAACATTGGCTAGAAAGTCAATCCACCTCCTCCAGGCCACCATATCTGTTTGAAGTGGGAAAGCCATTCCAAAGTGGCTGGAATTGATTATGGGCTTTAGGATGGCTATTCCAGGTTTGGTGTTGAACTATGGACCAATTATCCACTGGAATATGCTGGAAACGGGGTGGGTAAAAGAAAGACAGTGGTCTAGGTATTACGGGGGACCCCTCAGGACCAGGCCAGGAGCAGATAAATTGTGCCGTATGCGGGTCCTCGAAGGTCACCACAATGCAATCCCCTGGGCTAGATTTCTTTGTGGGGCCCACCCAGCGAGTTCTGCGAACCATCAGTACTCTGCTTTTCTGGCCATTGGGAATAGGTCTATTATTGTTTAGCCAATACATAATTTTATTTTTTAATGACCAGTGGTTCTCATATTGGTCTACACCAATCGGAGGGACGCCCGTTAGGACCACCACATAGTCGTTGGCCTCAGGGGGAAGATCAATGTATCCCCCTTTGAAATTTTCCTTCGGAGGCGGGTCCTGTACGGTGCCAGTGGTGGATTTGGGCTGGGCATCAGATTTGGGTTTACATGAAGTGGGCTCTGTGGGTCGTTGAGGAGCTTTAGGTTTGGTGGCAGGAGGGATTTGATTCACTGCCACCGACCTTGGCTTGGGTATCGGTCGGGAAGGGGGTGGTGCTAGGGGCGGGTTACCCTGTCGTGGTGCGGCTGAGTTACGAGGGGGAACATCCTGCAATTGGGTTGAAGAAATTGGACGTGTGGTGTCCGGGGCAAACTGCCCCTGATTTTCAAGGGTTTTCAAACCGAGAGTAGCCAGAGCGATAATACTTTTTTCCATCTCGAGCAAATTATTCTCTATTCTCGAGAGTCTAAGATCGAGAGGGGAAAGAAGTTTCTTTAAACTTGTCCAAACCAATTCAATAAATGCCCTGTCATTGTTGCCTAACCCTTCGGTCTGCAAGCCCTCAGTCTCTTGAACCATACTAGCTGAGATAGCTTCTGGAACCACTATACCTCCCTCCCTAGTTGTTTGTGACCCCATACTTTCTCCTTGGGAGACGTTTGGTGGCACGTTAGGTGATAGGGCTCTCGTTATGGTTAGGTTTTGGGGAGGCACAATTTTCGCCTTTTTACGAGCATAAGCAGTGCCTGCTCTACGCTTTCTTTTAGGTGGTTTGCTAGTAATAGGATTTGAGGGCGACTGGGGGTTAGGGATCGTAGTCTGGGCGCAAGGTGTAGCCGCAGGTAGGGGTTTGGCTTCTTCTACATTAGTAAATTGCTCTAGCAGTGGAGAGGGGGTGGAGTTAGTTGAGATTCGGTGAACAACAGCCTGTGTGACTATGCCTTTAGGGACAGTAGGGCGTTCTGGCGTGACTGCAGTGGCTATGTGACCTAGAGAGGATTTTTTTGAATGCGCTATCACTTGCGACAGGCGTCTAGCAGCATCTAGTTCTAAGGACACCCGGGTTTGCAGTTTAGATATTTCATTGTCAATAGCAATGTTAGTGCGGGTGATAAAGTCATCCATAGGGCCGCTGGTTTGTGGGACAGCCTTGGAGGTCTTACTCCGGGTTGCTCTAGTACTCATTTCGTGTGGAGCAAGTAAATATAAGTCTAAAGAAAACGATAGAGGGTGGGCCAGTCCAGTCCTCTAACGGCCTCAAACGGCCCGGTCTTAGCCCTGTCTTCGCCCGTGCTGCGTCCCGCGCTGCGGGAGAGACGAGCCAAATTATAGTGGGCGTGTGGGGCGGAAGGGGCGGGGGGAGGGCCGGCGGGGAGAGCGGACCGGATGTTACTCCGTGGTCTTCGCAGGGACTCCTGGATAACGGAGTCCCAGCACACTCGCAGCCCACGCCTTTCCTCTTACCCCTGCCTCTGCTTCCAGTGTCCAGGTGCTGGTGGTGACACACGCACTCCTGTGCGCAGCGGCTCCCGCGGAGCGGGAGCGGCAAGCCGTGTGGGCGGAGCTGCCCTCAGAACTCCTCAGCAAAACAGGGTGAGCCTCTTCACGTGCAAAAACAGCGTCCCACGGGAATGGTGGTGAAAGCGCCCTTTAAACTGTCAGATGGGCGGGGGGAGGGCCGGCGGGGAGAGCGGACCGGATGTCACTCCGTGGTCTTCGCAGGGACTCCTGGATAACGGAGTCCCAGCACACTCGCAGCCCACGCCTTTCCTCTTACCCCTGCCTCTGCTTCCAGTGTCCAGGTGCTGGTGGTGACACACGCACTCCTGTGCGCAGCGGCTCCCGCGGAGCGGGAGCGGCAAGCCGTGTGGGCGGAGCTGCCCTCAGAACTCCTCAGCAAAACAGGGTGAGCCTCTTCACGTGCAAAAACAGCGTCCCACGGGAATGGTGGTGAAAGCGCCCTTTAAACTGTCAGATGGGCGGGGGGAGGGCCGGCGGGGAGAGCGGACCGGATGTTACTCCGTGGTCTTCGCAGGGACTCCTGGATAACGGAGTCCCAGCACACTCGCAGCCCACGCCTTTCCTCTTACCCCTGCCTCTGCTTCCAATGTCCAGGTGCTGGTGGTGACACACGCACTCCTGTGCGCAGCGGCTCCCGCGGAGCGGGAGCGGCAAGCCGTGTGGGCGGAGCTGCCCTCAGAACTCCTCAGCAAAACAGGGTGAGCCTCTTCACGTGCAAAAACAGCGTGCAGTAGCTATATATATATATAATAATAATAAAAATATGAAATGTAAAAATAGTTTATGGTTTATAAAAAAATAAAGTTTTGCAAACATCTTTTTATTAACCTTTTCGGTTGCTTTCATAACTGCTGTGTGACTCTTTCTTGTTCTTTTTACTGTTATGTGCTGGTATCCACCATGGTGTTACATTTTGAACCACTTATCGTGGGAATACTGGTGATCTCTGCAGATTGCACCAACTTCTGAATACTGTGTTAGATTTATCTCAACTTTAGTTGCATTAAAGTGCTGATAATGAAATGCAGTGTAGCCGTGGCCATGCAAAAAGACATGAGAAGCACCTTTGAGATTTATTCTAAATACGAAAACCCTATATCGAAATGCATTGAGGTAGTGCCTGCACTTACAGTGTACACACAAAATCAATGAAGAAATCTCATGGTATTTATATTGATTAGGAATAGTGCGTCAGGTACTGGATCTTGACGAGATACACTGCCCAGTTGGTATATTGTTCTGCACACGAAAAAATGACATCACAACTGCAATGCAAAATTAATTCTGGCGATAATCCAAGTTACCACCAGGAACTTTATACCTGCTTACTGCTGATGTTAAGCAGCACGACTACCTGCAGCATGAAAGGAAACAGGTGCCATAGAGTCAATGAGCATAATACAGGGATACCCATGAGGGCCACAAGACTCATCGCAACAGCCCAAGGACCACGAACGCCCCTCAAACCCGCATCTGAGCAAGTGGTCATTGTGTTAGTATGATAGGCACGGGCCCTGCAACATCACAGTGTGCTGTCTTCAGCAGACGTTACCATGTCACCTCAGCGTTGGTAGTGACCCTCGACATGTAGCTATGCACGCATCCTCCTGCAAGTACAACACGCGTGTTTTGGTCCTGCGTACACAGGTCAGCGCGCAGGTGTGTGACTATCCGGCAAGGGAAACGGGCTGTCTCAGACATGTCCATGTGCAGGAAGTACGGTAAGTGTGTTTCTGTGTTCTGGTGTGGCCTGCCACATGGGCCACAGCAGTAGATGTTGTGGCATGCACCGCCTCCAAACAGCACTGCCATGGTGTAGTTGGAATGCAGCAGGACATGAGCAAATAGGAATTACAACGGTGTGCTGTACGAGTGTACGGGATACAACAGCGCACCATACAAAAGTGTGGGGCTCGTGGGAGGGAGGAGCAGCTGTTTGGCAACGTAACACACAGTGAACCCGCCCATGTCCCACGTGCTCGGCACCTCATCCATGATGACCACTGTCGCACACATCCCACAACACCCACGACCGGCCTTGTACACATCTTGTATGAATGCCGCATGGTTTTCACTTCTATGCTCGTTCAGTGGTGTGATGTTACCGGATTGTGTGACTTATGCGCCTTGTTCGTGTTTCATTTTGGCCATTGTTTCTCTATACTTGTGCTATACTTGATTGTACATGTGTGACATTGTGCCCATCTCCCCCGTCCCCCCACTCCCTGCTTCTTCCTCTTCCTGCTGCTTTTATTTCTATACTTTTGCTCCTCCACACATAAATACATGTAAAGAACAAATTAGAATACTTCCTTGATTCTTTTACGTTTCAAAACTTATCTTTATTAGTTTCTTTTTAATTTTCCATCTAAACAGTTTTTTTTTCATATTCAACGACACATCGAAGTCAGCAGTGCAACATATTCTATCAACACACTTTCTAGAACATTCTACAACACGTGCAGGTTAAAAGTTCATCAATTTTTTTAAACCTAACAATACTTTTTTGCAACTTTTTCTCAAACATTTAACGGCACGTGCAGGTTAAAAGTTCACGATTGTTTTAAGTATGAACAGTGCCTTCCAAATGCAAGTAGCAGGTGTGGTTGAGTTGAGATCATTTTATCCTATAATATGTACTCCACGTCCAAACTTCTTTTTCTTAACCAATCACAAAGATGCTTTTCCACCAAACAAATGTGAACCCTACTTTTAAAAACAATGCTTTTCATCTCCCAATAAGGCATTGTTTTGTATCTGAAAAAAAACGACTTCCCCATCTTTAAACATATCTCTTATTCTACAAAGGAACTGCATTAGCTACAGACATCTTTCCATACCTTCCTGCCATACCTTCAAAATGCTAGTGTGGATCGTAGGACAAAGCTATGTTTTCTGGTGCAAGAGGTATGCAGAACAGAGACGTATTGACTTAGACCTAGGTTTACAAAATGTGAACATTAAATGGTTTCCACAGAGAGGATTGAAGTGGCACTAATTGTTGCCTTTGGTTAAAACCTGTTTGCATCTCCAACACCCTGACCTCATGATTGTGCATTGTGGTGGAAACGACCTAGGCACATTGACTGGGGTAGGTTTGGAAATGCTTATGAAGGACATCTTTGGACAAATTATGTTACTTTTTCCCCAAACTGTCTTTGTATATTCCAATATATGCCAAAGACAGAAGTGGAAATGGTCAAGACAATCTGTCCTCAGATTGAAAAATATAGGAAGAAAGTCAACAAAGCTGTATTTGCATACCTCAGAGACCACAAAATGGGGTCCATCTACAACATGGGTACTCTCTCGGGGGCCAAATTTACAGTGTGGTTTGTGGCCGAGGGCCGCACCGGTGGGGGTGGGGTCAGTGGGGAGGGGGGCGGGGCTAGAGCAACAAAAAAAAACTGTGACCATGAGGTTGAACACAGGCCAATGCAGCGGACGCCTTCGTCCACTGAGCCAACAGACCCTGCATACACACATCCCTCGCCCCCTCTCTCTCCCTCCCTCTCTCTCCCTCCCTCTCTCTCCCTCCCTCTCTCTCTCTATCTCTCTCTCTTCCTCACTCTCTCTGTCTCTCTCTCTCCCTCCCTCCCTCTCTCGCAGTCTCCCCCGGTCTCACTCACTCTGTCTCCCTCTCTTTCTCTCTGTCTCCCTCTCTCTTTTTCTCTGTCTCCCTCTCTTTCTCTGTCTCCCTCTCTTTCTCTCTGTCTCCCCCTCTCTCTCTCTCTGTCTCTCTCTCTCTATCACTGTCTGTCTCTGCCTCAAACTGTTTCTGTCTGTCCCTGTCTCTATCTAGCTCTGTCTGCCCCAGTCTCTATCTGTCCCTGTCTCTATCTGTCTCTGCCTCTATCTGTCTGTATATGTCTTTATCTGTCTCTGTCTCTATCTGTCTCACCTCACTTGGCTCTCACTCCCTTCTGCCCTATGTCACCTCACCCCCCCTTAGTCTCTGCTGTCCTCTGACACCCTCTGCCATCTCACCCAGCCCTCACTCCCTGCTGCCCTTCGTCACCTCCCCCCCCTCACCCCCCTTAGTCCCTGCTGTCCTCTGTCACCCTCTGCAATCTCACCTGGCTCTCACTCCCTGCTGCCCTTCGTCACCCGCATCACAAATATCCAATTATTTTAGCATCTTTTTAGCAGTTAAAGTGGCAATGCAGGGAATAGGATTTATTGTCTTTAATTCTGGCAGGCAGCAATTTGCATTTGGCACTCATACATATAGAAAGAAGCTGAGGAAAAAAGGGCAGAAAAGGCAGACCAATTTGAAGGAATGGAATAAAGGTTAGTAAGTTCACCATTCGGAAGAAGCAATGCTATTTAAATTGTAGCAATATTATGTAAAATGTTGTCATGCCACAGACGCGATTTCTCAAATGTCAATATTTGAAAGACTAACCAGTCCCGGGGATACATTAAGCCACTGTAGGCAGCTGCCTGACCGCTTGAAACTGCAAGTTGGTGCCAGATTGCATTTCAAATGGAGTACCCAAACGCAAAATCTTATTTTGCCCGTGCTTCGAAAAAATTCCTGCTGTGAAGTTGAGATTAATTAACTATGAAAGCCAGCAGTAAAAGTTCCTGCAAAGGCACCGAGCATAGTCACTGTTTCTTTATGCTAATGTCAATATGTTTAGCAAAAGGGGCACAAACCACCTCAACACCCATCCCCCCTCCTCAGTCCCTGCTGTCCTCTGTCACCTCACTCTGCGCGTCAGCCTGGTAGGGGGCAGCTTCCCCTGCACGAACACAGCTGCACCCAGTACTTAACAGGTCTTTAAAAGACCATTTACATGTTAATGAGGCTTTGTTCACATCTTCTTAGTGCCCCTGCAGCTGCCCTCTGAATATCGCTCGAATCGCCTGGCCCGTCTCTCCGAGTCCGTGCAGTTGCAATCAGTGGTGTTTCCTGGCACTTTCAAAAAATAAAAATAACACAGGTATGCTGTCTGTAAGGACCTCGGGCCGCCAAGGAAGGCTTGCCGGGCCGCTGCCGGCCCGTGGGCCGTACTTTGAGTACCCGTGATCTACAACAACAACATACGTTTTGATATGGCAGATATCTACAGAAGTGATGGAGTACACTTCACAGATCAGGGAAATCGAGTTTTCCTGAATAACTTGGAGCTGCGCATCCGCACTTGTATGTAGCTTCAACTAATGAACACAAGGGCTCTTTTTAGAGCCACCCTATAACTTACAACTTAGGCCTGCTATTTTAAGGCCAGGTAACGCAACTCCCGGACCCTCACCTAAATGTATTCTCCACACAGCTGTGCAACAGGGGCCACACGATCTCACTTTGCAACACAGAGCTCTCGCTTTGATCACCGACTCTACTCACCCATAGACGTGAGTAGTTTGCACTTTACAAATACTGTATTGATTTACCTTCACACTCCCTATACAACACCACCTAAGCACCATATACAACTTGGACAGGTGTGGCACAGTGCCCAGAGAACATGACTTCACAGCATAGCACACACAGTTGAGGCTCACAGTTTCATCCCTGAGTCTAGCAGCAGCTCAATTTAACTGCGTGACACTCTAGGCAATACCTCACTTAATTTCCGTACCCCCCATTTTCATACCGATAGGGGTCAGTAGTTCAGCGACTTTACCCTGAGTTCGTCAGCAGCTCATTTTGCGCCCCCAGCGCCATCAGACCCGTAAGACTAAATAGTTTTCACTTCACAAATACCGAATTCATTAGATACGTGCAAATTTACCTTCGCACTGCCTGTATAACACCCCCTAAGCACCATACACAAGTTACAATGTTCGAAACAAAAGTTCATCCGAGTAGGTATAACTACATGCTCACACTACTTCGACATATGTGTCACAGCGGCCAGAACACATGACTTCACAGCATATGACACACATTTTGGGCTCAAACTGTCATCCCGAGTTCGCCAGCAGCTCAGCTTAGCACCATGAGACTCAAGACAATACCTCACATATTTTCCGTACCGCAGGACTTTCAGACCCACAGCAATGGCCTGGAGTTGTCAGTGTGGGAGGGGGTGGCAGCAGTTGATGTCAGCAGGTGGAAGCACCAGTGATGGAATGGCCGGCAGGTTGGAGGTTGAGGTGGACTGTCTGCACTGGGGCCCAGCTTACCACGAGAAGAGCTGGCTTGCTTATTTATCCAAACAATCCAAATATGCATTCATCCTTTCATTCTAATTCACCCATAGCCACCATGATTAAGCTTTACTTTCTCTCATCCAGTCTTTCATCAAAATTTCCAATCCATTATCCATCCATTCTATATCCACCCTTTCTTCCAACCATTCTTTCACCCATCCATCCCTTTAAAAAAGAAAACCATGTAATATAATGTAAAAAAAGATAATGCAGGGATAGCAGGAATGAAAAAACATTTGAATCCATTGCGCTTTGCATGAGTGGGTTTGTATCCCGTTATACATTTCCACATTATAATTGAGCAATGAAACTGGAGTCTCAACATACACTCACATTTCTGAACGTTACACACACAGCCCAACATATTTGAAAACATGTCCTACATTTCTTTTTCTTCACAACACAGTATGTTATGTTATGTTATAACAGATTTATAGAGTGCAAGTAGACCAAGGTTTCATGGCGCTATTCTGGACTGGTCGCATACTGAGGCAGGGCTTACTCTTATGCTTGTTTAAATAGCCATGTTGTAAGAAGTTTCCTGAACTGCAGTAGTTTTGTGCAAGACCGGATCTCCAATGGAAGCGAGTTCCACAGCTGTGTGGCCAGATATGCAAAACGGCATCCACCATGTCGGTTCCGTTTAAATTTCGGAGTGACTAACAAGTGTAGATGTTTGGAGCGAAGGTCCCGAGTAGGGGTGTATCTAGATAACAAATTGTTGATGAATATGGGACCATGACAGTTTAAGGATTTAAAAATTAAGCAGGCTGTCTTAAAAGCAGATCGTTGAGGCAGTGGAAGCCAGTGTAGCTTTTTTATAAGCGGTCTGGCAGAGTGCCACCTGGGTTGCTGGTGGATCAATCTTGCAGCCTGGTTCTGCACCAGCTGAAGCCGCTTAGTCAGACAGACAGGCAGCCCTAGGTAAATTGAGTTAGCATAGAACTGTGGATTTTACTAGCTGTCAATGAAGGGTAATTTTAAATTTTAAATTGTAAAATTTTTTTGAGAATGCCCAAGGCTGTAACTGTCTTTTATGATTGAAAAAAATCGAAATAAAGACGTTTTGAATTGAATTGAGTTAGCGTAGTCTAGGTGAAACAGTACCAGCCCTATCACCACCTGTATCAGTGCTGCGATAGTGAGCAGGTAATAGATCTTATAAATCTTTCGTAATTGAAAGAAGCATGTTGAGACTACAGTCCCTATTTGGGGTTTCAGAGATAAATCTCTGTCTATGGTTACCCCCAGACTTTTCACAGAGGTAGAAGTTTTAGGGGAAGGCCCAAGCTCTGCTGGCCAATAGTGAGGGCCCCAGAAGACGTGGCTGCCCCCTATCAGTAGCATCTCAGTCGTCTCAGGATTGAGCTTCAAATGATTGTGATCCATCCAATGGCGGATGTGTAACATGGTTTCCTGGAAATTAGTGATGGAATCAGGAGAATTGTCTATAGTAAATGAGAGTTGGAAGTCATCCGCGTAGTTGAATGTAGTCACATTCCTGTTTTTTAAGGACTTGATCAGAGGGAGGAGGTACAGATTGAATAGGTGAGGGGACAGGGAGGAGCCCTGAGGGACCCCACAAGTCATGTTCAGCCTGGATGCTGTGAAATTAGCCAGACACACTGCTTGTGTGCGGCCCTCCAGGAAGGACGTAATCCACTCTAGGGCATGGCCCTGGACATCAGCCCGCCTGACACGGTCCCCCAGTATCTTGTGGTCCACTGTGTCAAACGCGGCTGATAAATCCAGGAGTACCAAGGCCTGTGGGGTTCCAGAGTCTGCCTTCCTGCGTAGGTCGTCCAGTACTGCCAGTATGACTGACTCTGTGGAGTGACCCGGGCGAAAACCTGCTTGGTGGGGGTCCAGATATCCAGACTGTTCCATGAAATCTGACATACACTTAGCCACACAGTAAAGCATTATTATGGATGCTAGCCATTACAAAATATGAATACATTGTGCTAACTGAAGCTCCTTAAACTTTCCAGCACTGCAGCACTACAATTCGCATTGATTTCCTTAGTGAGTTGTAAGATATGATCAGATGCAACCGTTTACCCAACATTGAGAGTAATTGTGCATGAAGATGCACAGGGATTCTCCCTCAAAATGTTGTATTCTTGAATTGTGGTGGTTTAGGAGGGCAGTTTATCTTCCGTCCGATATATGAAAATGGCATACAATTACTACCCTGTATACCTAGGTGTGTTCATTACAACGCAGCCATACTTGTGCCATTGTGGACTGGTGACACCTATCTTAATAATCCAGTTTTTACGTCATGAGTGAGTATGAACCAAAGCAGCTCTCAGATCTTGCTATTATCAACTCTGTGTGTCTATCGTACATTTGGAAATTGTGAAGCTATTACACAATACTACACATGCAAACAGGCCTGCAATGCAGACATCCTTTCACTTTGGGGTGTGAGTGTAAGACCTGAACCTAGGCAGCATGCTATGCACCATGGCTAGCTGATATATGGATTTGTGTCTGTGTCATTCACTGTTTTACATTGCCTTTCAAATTACAGAACACTCACAGTTGGCTTGTTTGCCTACATTACATGCCAAAGTAGTAACTAGGCCCTGTGTTTGAGTAAAGCCAAATTTGTGTACTTCACAGATGATCTGATGGTGTGGAGAAATGTTACTAAGACCCATATGCATCTGTCCTCTGTGTTAAAGTATACCTCTACACATACACACATCTTGATTCATATTGGGATTTCTACAGTTAGTTGCAGGAAGTTCTGCAATTGGTGTGATTATATTGGGGTGCTTAATTGACCAGCACTGTTGCCCTATGTTGTCCTATGTGTGCTTACATATAATGGTTCTGTACTGTTTGTAAATACTCATACTGGCATTTTACACATATATATTACATGCATTATGTTATAACTCACTCTACATTTAGCTGGTCTTCAAGGTCAGCGCTGCCCAGCACTGTCCAGTCCTCAACTCCGGCAACCAACTCAGTTGCAATACGTGATGACACCTGCTGCTACAATGTGGTCGATTTCTCTTGAACATTTGCTCCTGTTCCAATCCTCTTTGCAGCCTTTTGTTTCCTGGCCAGTTTTCTTTATCTCCTACATTTGTGGTAATGCCACCGTTTCTTACATTCAACTACATTACTTCTGGTTAGTGCTGCACAGTTTATCTTGTTCACTGTTGCTTGCCACAATGCATCCTTCTTCGCTAATGGCCTTTTTGAGGTGAAAAACAAAGGTTTCTATTTTTTTTCCACGTCAGTGATCAAAATTTGTCTTTCCTCTTCTGTGAAACTTACTTTTCTCTTTCTTTTGGACTGCATGCCAGTCTCATGTTCTGAGTTGGTCACCTCCTGCATTCCTGGCTCCCCTTCAAAGCCTCCAAAATGGTGGTGTGGTAGTCCAAACATCAGTTTAGTGCTACATGACTTTCTGAACTTTTAAGCCACGCATTGAACCTGCTCACGTTGATAAACCTTCCGTTCGCATTGAGGAAGCTGCCGCTCGAGTAGAACATCTACTTGAGCAGCACATAGAAGCAGCGCACTCTTGTGCTGCGCATTGTGCTGCTTTTCCAACGCGGGACAAACACCCAGTGCTAAAAATCATCGTGAACAGTGGCACAGCCTAACGCACTCTGCCGCTTGCAGAACTCCGCTTAGCGTGGATGAGTTTTTTGGTCACTTTGTGGGGTTCTGCTACACAGAACTCCGCGAACTCTGCCCAGGCCTAGTTAGAACAACCATAGCCACATCTCTGTGTAGTATGGACTTAGATATACCAAACTGCTTCAAGACCACTTGCCCAAATAATTTTGGTGGATTAAATTGTATTATAATTTTATTTAGACAGCGCATGCTACCCTTGAAAATGTGTTGAAGCACTTTAAGGTGGGTACAATGCTACTCTTGAACTAAAGGTGAGTGTGTAATCCAGAGGTTATCATTGGTTGTTATTGGTTATTAGTTCATATCGGTTTGTGGGATTAGTCTTTTGCTATCAAGGAAACCATTTCATTTATTCACTCCAGTTTCTGTGTGATAGATTAAATTAATACGACTCATCATTAGTGGGGGATATTTGAGTTCATGCAATGGCTGGGGGATGAACAGATAGATGAGGGAAGATGAGGTATTTGGCTGCAGGAATTAGGGGACAGATGTAAGTAAATTCAATTTTGTGAGTCCTTAATAGAGATCTTTACTGAATCACTATTAAGAACTCGCAAAATTGAATGTAGGTAGGAATCGCGAAAATATTTGTGATTCCTTAATATTCCTTGATCGCGAATCGGAAATTGAGATTCGCAATCAAGGAATACCATCCCATTCATTCCAATGGGCCAAGAGGCCCGTAGGAATGAATAGGATTTGCGCCCGCAAGTTGCGAGTAACTAAGAGGCACTCGCAAATTCAGAGCGCAGTTTCAAGGGTGCAAGGGTTCCAAAAGGACACCCTGTTGCACCCCTGAAATGTGCCTGTGTGCACATGTGGCACACATACATGCCCTAAGCGCATGAATGTGTGCCACATGGCACTTTAAAGAAAGCACAAAAGTGCTTTTTTAAAGGAAATCACTAATTACCACCAACTTGAAGTTGGTGGTAATTAGCGATTCCTTAAGGCTAAAGTGCATTTTATTTTGTGCTACTTACATTGCATTTAAGGAATCGCAATTTGCGATTCCTTAAATGCAATCGCAAACTAAGGAATCACAATTTTTGCGATTCCTTAATTTGCGAGTAGGTTTGATCTTACCTACAAAGCCAAATTGCGATGGTAAAGGCTGAAATTCTGCGAATTTCGGCGTTTGCGGTCGCTATTTGGCTTCCTACATCTGGCCCATAGTTTCAATGAAAGAGCTTGTAATGTATGTGCTAAGATGAATATTGCAGAAAGACAATAATAGAGAGTGGGCAGACCGCCATGCTGCTTTGACTAAGCTACACAGAGACAGGCATGCAGAGGAGGATGGGTAGGGAGAGGGTCATTGTGCAAAAAGGAAGAAGAGAGAGAGAGAGACAGTAGCTAGTTTTAAGCTGAGGTCACTATTTCGTGCATGGTTTTAGGACTGTAGAGGAGGTTTGTTGAGCCAGGATGTAATCTAAGGATATACAACTGAAGAAAGAAATTACATTATTTGCATGTGGGATGCCATAGAATCATCCCAGAGCTGTATTTATTTTGGTCGTAGCAGGTCTATTCCTCAGTGGAAGGATTTCCAGTAAGGATCATATGCCGAAGAAAATATCAATTACATTCTTAAAACGAGGGGGCATATTACCAAGCAATAGCGATAATTATCGCTATTGCTTGGTTAGAGATAAAAATTTACTGCTGAGCTACGGCGATTTTTACCGCAAATAAACCTTGGTATTTACCAAGGTTTATCGCAAATGCGATAAAAATCACCGCAATGCATGAATATCGCTGAAAAGTCAGCGATATTCATGCATTACCGAGCTAATGCTCTTAGCCATGTTAACCACCTCCCATTGGATAACATGGCTAAGAACTGCTCAGGGCAGGTGTTAGCTTTTGGAGATATTCGCGCTTAGCGCGAATATCTCCAAAAGTTGGTAATAGGACATAGCGATGTTAGCGACTGTTTCCAGTCGCTAACATCTTGGCACGCCCACTTTGCATATCATTAGTGATAAATATCACTGACATGCAAAGTGGGGCCCAAGATGGTCGCTATCTCCTACTAGCTGTCGCTAACTGGTGTTAGCGACAGCTAGGTAATAGGGAGATCATTTTATCTCCGCTTTCTTGGCTTTTAAAGCCAAAAAAGCGGAGATAAACCCCCTTGATAATATGCCCGAGGTTCTCCAAATACCCGGGGCCTTTAAATTCCTAATTAAAAAGAAAACAGAAGATCTCCCCCATGCTTAGACTATCCAACCCTAAACAACGTCACTGTGCCAAAAAATACTAGCTACTGCTACTTGACCTACAAATTACCCTTTTCTGGCACGTTCCATCCAAACGGAACAAACAAAACAACCAAGCGCCAGGACAATTCCAAGTATGTTTTATTAGTGCACATAGTTCGGATATGATGTTGGCTATTTTATGAATTTTCATACAACAATGCCCAAATGTGTCTACTTTGTCTTACCCTTCTATACCAATTATGGAAGCTTTTCTGATTGACAATTACCAGCTGTCAATGACATAGGTAAATTACACTTCGCCAACAGCCAGGATAAGATATCATTGGGCAAATGCCATAGTGAGAGACAAGAAACAAAGGGGCATATCTACAATGAAACTGCATAGCGCAGCGCTGGAAGCAACTTAGCTGCGCCATGCTGGGTCATTTAAATAATGCAGTGATGCGCCGTATTTACAAGAATACGGTGCACCCTTGTGCTTTCCCTTTCGCCGTGCTAAAAAAGCTGCCTACTATCAGTGCCTGCGTTTCAGGAATGATTGTGTTTGTGCAGGAAGGGACACTGTCCTACACAAAAACAAACATTAATGGTGTTTTGCTCCTTCTATGTGTGCTGCCATAGGAGCATATTCACAAGGGCATTGCGCCATCGGAGCTTCACGTTTTCCAGTGCTCTGGTGATGCAATGCCCTGCTCCATATTTACAAGGTGGCTCTGAGCTACTTTGTGTGGCTTGACACCTCCTTGTAAATATGGTCCTCTCATCACAGTTTTCAGAGACAAAGTGGGTGTTGCTGTGGGTGTATCCAGGCAACACCCATTGCTTTTTGACACTGCCACAGATTTACAAGGATCTGTAAATCTGAGGCCACACCAAAAACACCTTTCAAGAGGAGGCGTTTGAGTGGCACAACAAGGAGAAATACTTATATTTCTCCTTTTTATTGCTCTTTCTAGGTGTGCTGCATTCTGCAGCACACATAGAAGGAGCAAATCACCATTACTGATTGTTTTTGTGCAGGAAGGTACCCCCTTCCTGCGCATACAAAATCATCCCTGCAAGCAGGCACCCTTGCACAATGGTGCAAGTGTGCCTGCGCTAGCACTAGGCAGCTTCATTAGCGCCGGCGCAAGGGAAAACACAGTGGAGAGCCGTATTTCAATGCATCCTTGCATTTTTGAAATTACGCCATACAGCGCAGCTAAATTGCTTGCAACGCCGCGCTGTGCCATTTGTTGTAAATATGCCCCAAACAATCTAGGGGCATATTCACAAAGAGCTATCGCCCAATTAACGGCACTTTATCGCAGCCAAAGTCATGATAAATTTACCTCACCATTCACAAGCTGGTGCTATCAACCCACAGCACCAGATTTCCTGAGATAGCAGCCGCAAAAAACATCGCCATAGAGGACGCCCGCAACTATCGCTATTGAGATGCAGAGTAGGCGTTCCTGTGCAAAAAGCCGCGACAACATCAGGCCTCAACATTCACAACGACCAGCCAGATTGGCGATAAGAACACAAAAACAAACGATAAAGAGTGTTAGCAGCAGGAAATTAACAGTTGACCTGGTGTAAAGTCGGACCACAGCCTGCATCACAAAAGGGAGCACAGCTCACAGCCACAACTGAAGACAAACAGATGCCATGGAGCAACTGAACATGCTGCACGGACACCCAAGAGTGCCACAACACCCATCGACACCACCCCCAGGACCACCCCTCCCTGGCACCCCCCGACCAAAGACATGCCACATCAGCTACACCGCAACATGTACGCAAGAATCCGACTGATGACACACAAACACAACTGGTGACATGCATTTCTCGCTACAGAAATGAGCATCACACATTCACTTACGAAGCAAACAATGAAGCTTTATTGAAATTAACACAGAAATTAAATGAAGACACATGCGGCTCCCCTCGACACAATACGTCGGTCACAGCCTGCAAGACAAAAAACATGATGAGAAGGTGTGTCCTGCACACATCAAAGAACAGAGAGAGAGAGTGAAGGAGAGAGCGAGAAGAAGAGAGGGGAGAGAGAGGGAGAGAGAGAGAGAGACGACCCTGTGCACCAAGGCCACACTGCTCACCTGCTGCCACCGGTGTGTCTCCAACCACTTGCTGGTACGTATAACAGTACACCAGGTCACACATCTGAGACAGAGCCGCCATCTGGAACAGAGTCCAAAGACATAACTGGCATTGTACACACACTTACAAAAGACAACATTGCCCGCCCACCGATGCACACGCAAACAGAGAAAACCCAGCCTCTCCCTGTGGTAAATAAAGATTTACCTATGCGGAATTTCTATGCGGTAAAGTTCAATAAAATAGCTCAATCATAAATGAGAGGCAGAGTCCGTGGCATCTGAGTTTATAAGGGTTTTATTCCATAAAATGGAATTGGTTCGAACCAGGTATCATGTTCCATCACCACGAGGGTTCAGGAAGGGATAGACAATGCTTTATTAACAGAGTACAATATATATAGTAAATGCATACAATGGTGATGGATACAGAAGGCGTAACAGCTGAGAGAAAAGAGATAAGAACACATGTACGTAACAGAAGGCGTGCACGAGGGCGTACACGGAGGTGTGTGCTAGAAACGTCACATGAGAGTGTCACAGGTGGGTGGATCCATAGAAGAATCCTGCAGTGTCAGCAGAAATATTGGGCTAGATGCGCGCGCAGCAGCATGACGTGTGATTGACGTGGAACTGGAGGGTGAAGGGCAGCGGCGGTTTTCTTTCAAGGGCGGCGGGGCTCCGCCCTCCCTATCAACTCGGCTGGCATAGAAGCAAGGGATTTAAAATGCTAAGTAACAGCAATGTTACTTAGCATTTTAAATCCCGAACCGGAACCGCACTGCCGATCAAAGCCCCGGGCCATCTGTCATCTGACCTGCTGCCTGCCTGCCATCAGTTTAGCACGCACTCGAGGCAGGCAGCCAGGCAGGCCAGGCAGGAAATGGAGGCAGCGCGTGGAAAGATTTGTGACACATGCGCTTTGCGCATGTGTCACAAGTTAATGCAAAAAGAATGCCGGAGTGTAAACAACGGGCGCATTAGGTGCCAGCCCGGGAACATAAAGAATGGCCCTTTCGGGGCCCGCCCAGAAATGACGCAAAGCAGGCACATACATTTACAGCAGCCTCGGGCGGGTACAGTGTAAGCCCGAGGCTCAGGCTGCATTGAAGTCTATGGTGTACATGAAGGCTGGGGCATGATGACGAGTACACCCACACCCCACCCTTTGATCAGTCGTCACTGGAGGGGGTGGGGTCATACATAACTGACCCCAGCATTCTAAAAACGACTCATTTGGGAAAGGTAATTTTTTAAATTACAATAATCATTACACTGAATGATTATTGTATATAAATTTTTAACTTTATTTAGAAAAAAAAAAACGCTGGAAGCATTTTATTTATGTCACAGAGTCATGAGACTTAACTCATGACCCTGTGACGTGGTGTCACATGCTGCACTGAGAAGAGCTTTCACTTTCATCCTGAAAGTGAAAGCTTTACTGTTTCAGCTCTCTCTGAACCAGTAGCTGCTGGACAACAAAAGGAGAAGCACAGCCAGCCAGCAACTAGCATCAACCGGCTGACTGACCAAGACAGAAGCTGCCTGATATCTGGGGTAAGTGTGAAGTATTAATTATTGTTCTTTTAAATTATTTTTGCAATATTTCCATTATTTAAATATACTACTTTGTAATTATTTTAACATATAGCACACTCTAGTCTAGTATCATGACTCATGAGTGCATTTAAATAAACTTGCAAGGGTTAATGTGTCTCATGCAGTGCACTTCATGCAAAATGCTATGTAATATGCAGATGACAGATTTTTATTTTATGAAACTAGATAAGTGGGTTACTGCTTTGAATACAGAGCTCATTTGGTTATGTACAGTCCATACATTTGAATCCTTCCCATATAGCACAGTGAGCTATAAACAACATGCAACTCTTCAACCTTGTAACCGTTACTTACTTTTGTTATTCAACCTGTACATTGATTTACACTCTTCATTTATTGTCAATATATGTGTACATGTGATCTAAAGCGCTTTGACACCCTACATGTGGATGAGTAGCACTATAAAAAGAAATAGAAACAAAATAGTGGTATTTAAATTTAAAATGTTTGCAAATATAAATTCAAAAGCAAGCGTCTTATGATGTGATAAGCTTTAAGCCTTTCTTTCTGCTCCATTGCTTCAAATCAATTACTATTTAAAGCAAGACTACTCACCCGTAGGGTCTCAAGGCGCTGTGTGTGGGGGGTTGAGGGGAGGGGATCTGCGATTGATTTGACGAGCCAAGTCTTGAGGTCCTTCCTTAATTGCGGACGTGATGGTGATTGCCTGAGGTGCAGAGGCAGGACGTTCCAGAAGTTTAGACAAGGATCTTTCTCCAGCACTGGTCTACAGATGTGTGATGGTGGCCTGCGCCAGTTGGGCGGAGTGGAGATGTCAGGGGAGAGTGTAGAAGCAGAAGTGGTGGTTGAGCTATGTATGTCTGGCGTTGTGGAGGGATTTGTAGGCATGAGTGAGGCGCTTGAGCTAAGGTAATTCTTTTGTTGAAAGATAGCAAGTGAAGGTCCCTCAGGGAATATATGACGTTATATTGCATGCCAACACAAAGAATGCCATTATAACGCGGTTGTATCAACACAAGTGCTGTTACAATGCATTACCATTGCATAGCACACTTTTACCATGCATATGCCTTTACCACGCATGCCATTACAAGGCAAAGACATGCGTGGTAAAGGCATAGACTTGGTAAAAGGGGTTAAGGTAAGTAATTGTGTGCCTCTGTTTGTGTGTGTATATATATATATATATATATATATATATATATATATATATATATATATATATATATATATATATATATATATATATATATATATATATATATATATATATATATATATATATATATATATATATATATATATATATATATATATATATATATATATATATTAATACCCCCAAGCAACCCCAAAACCCAAAATTACCCTTCGTACCAGTGCCAATAGCCCTACCCCCTTAAAATTCTAAAATTACCCTTACCACCCTAATACCCATACCCCCTAAACCCTAAAATTACCCTCACCACCCCAAAACCCAAACCAACCCTGAACCCTAAAATTACCCTTACAACCCCAAACCCTAAAACTTTAAATTACCCTTGGCACCACAAAATCCAAATTTGTCCGAGCCCTAAAATTACCCTGTGCACCCTAAAATCCAAACCCACCCTAAATCCTAAAATGAACCTTGGCACCCCAAAACATATACCCATCCTGAACCCTAAAATTAACCTTGGCAACCCAAACCTATACCCCTAGACCTCAAAACCCAAACCCACCCTAAACCCTATACTTACCTTATACTTACATGTAAAACACATATGCTTTTACCATGCTTGCCTATACAAAGAAATTCATGTAAAGGCATGTGTGGTAAAAGTATATGCATTATAATGCTTTACATTGTAATGCTATGCATTGTAATAGCATTGCGATGTAATGGTATTTGCGTTGTGTTGGCATGCGTTGTATTGGATATTTCCCTCCTCAGGTGGCCGGTGATGTGGCTGCGGCGTGGGATGTTCAGGATGAGTTTGGCGGAGGTGTTCTTGATGTTCAGCAGTTTCTTATGGAGTTTCTGGGTGGTGCTGGATAGAGTGCTGACAAGCTCATGGGTGACAGTTTTGTTGTACTCACTGGGGACACACTGGAAGATTTCATGAAGTAGATGGAGCATGTGGAAATAGGAGGAATAAACAACATTGATTTGGTGGTTTATTGAGAGAGAGAAGTCCAGGAGGTTGCCAAGGTTTCGCACGTAGTCAGTGGGCGTGTGGGGGAGGGGGGGGGTTCCAAGTGCTGCAGACCCCCTCTTCCTGGGCCACCAAGAGTCAACCAAGGCAGAGGGCGTGGCAACACTTGGGGGTGGATCCCAGGTTGAGGACTTAGGTCTTGTTTGAGTTAGTTAAGCTTGAGGCAGCTGTCCTTCATCCTGGTGGTGACTGCATTTATCCTGTTGTGGAAGTTGCTCTTGGCAGCTGTGGGTTCTTCTGTGAGGCAGAGAATCAGCTGGATGTTATCGGCGTAGGAGACAATGTTGAGTCTGTGGTTCTTGACGATGGCTGCAAATGGGGCCTGAAGAGCTTGGGGCTCAGGGAGGAGCCTTGAGACCCTTTGCAGCTGATCTCTGTGGGTTTTCAGTTGAATGGTGGAAGTCGTACTCTCTGTGTTCGGCCGGTGAGGAAGGAGCAGATCCATCTAGGGCTTTGTTCCGGATGCTGGCATCGTGGAATCTTGTGCAGAGGGTGTGGTGGGAAACGGTGTTGAAGGCGGCTGAGAGGTCCAGCAGGAAGAGGGAAGCTGTTTCCCATTGGTCGAGGCATTTGCTTTTAGGTTTGAGGCTCCAGATATCTCCTTGGCCCTTTAACTTCGGCCTTTGTTATGGGCCCAGGTGAAATCTGATAAGCTGCTGCCCCCCTCCACTTGCACATTGCAGCTCGGAATGATAGCAGGCAACGTGCAGCAGCAGGCGCTGCTGAATGTGTCAGTTACAAATGGGGTTTTTGTTTGGCTACGGTATACACCTAAGCCAAGCAGTACCCACCACCACTCAGGTTACTTCAGATGCAAGATTACCTGTTCTCCTCGTCTGGTAGCTTGGCGCAGAGGAGGCTTATCAAAGAGGCAATGTGTAAAGTATTTCTGCAACGCATAGTAAAGTAACAGTGAAAGACAAAGCAAAACACTCCACACTAGTTCTAGAAAAATAGACCATCTTTATCTAATTAAAACCAGGCCTAAAGGACAGCAATTCAATAGTCTATCAAGAGTTATGCCAGTACTAGTAACGTTAATAGCTCATCACAGTGCTCAGGAAACTTTAAGGGAATTACAGTAATCCTCAAATGAGCCCACCGGCCTCCTCCGCCTCGAAAAGATTTTCAATGCAGTGGGGGTTGAAGTTAGCCTGCAAAGGCCTTCGGGACAGTACCTGGGGCTTGGAGTCACTGCTCTCGTTGTCGGCGGTCTCGCATACGGGGTCCACGTGGTAGGAAGAGGAGTTGGGCTCTGGCTTGGTCGCTGGAGCACAGGCAGGTCTGTGGCCCCATACTGCTGTGTTGGTGGGCATCACACATGGAGCTCGTGTTGGTAAGAGGTACAGAGGTAGGCAGGACTGGTGTTCAGCCGCAGTAGATGCAGTCTTGTGAATCTTCGGCCCAAAGAGCCTGGAGAGAGCGAGCTCAGATCGTTGTGTTGCTAGGCAACCAGAATGCGCTCACGCCACTCGGTGCTCCCGGCGCTGACTGAGGGTAAAGGTCTACACCGCTGCGGTATCTTCAGAAACAGCAGTGTCGAGTACGACTAGTAGCAAAAGGTGACTGAGCACCAACACAGTAGGCGCTAGACAATGTGAGTGTGTCTGGTGGCCCAATAACATACAAATAGCCCTGATTCTTCCATAACAGGAGGAAAGCTAACAAGTTCTTGGGAACTTGTAGGATATAGAGGCCCAGTTGTCCCTCATTGCAGAGGTAGCAGGGAGCAGGCCAACATAGCTGAGCAGAGTGCATAGGCAGTACAGCAAAGCAAGTGACAAAGGGGCAGTCCTTCCTAGCAGCGTTGTACATCATAGTTGCAGAGTCTCCTCCAGACCCCAAAGTGAACCAATTTGGGGATGCTACAGCGAGGTCCAGTACTAATACCAAAATGTCTTTGATGTGGGGGAGACAACAAAAGACAGCTGTCTTTGATCCTCAAAAGGCCCCTGCCCTTTCTTCTCTGGCTCCAGGCACACTACAGGCGGTTATATAGCTATTTGTGTTGGAATAGGCATAGCCCTATTCAGGTGGAGGTGTCAGCCCCTCCCTCCTTCTATGTTTAATGAAGTCTTAGTGCAGTGCTATAATTTGACTTGATAATGTCAAAGCTTTCAAATGTTAAAAAGATACACTTTTTAAAATTTTGAAGAGCGTTCACTTTCACATTTGTAGTCCTGTCAAGTACCACTCATTAGTGGTCATACTAGTGCTGGTGTCCGCATCACCACACTAGAATGCTTTATTCATTCAAGCTATAGCACACCTGGGCCCTAACCACCTTGCATGCTTTCTGAGTAGCTGCATTTAGGCAGCAAGCACGCTGGCAGTACGTGCATCGTGGTCATGAAAAGCATGCAGTCTGTCCCACTTATTTTCTTGCCAAAATCACATTTCGGCACTGCCTGGAAAAAATAATCACCAATCTCTTGCCAAACTGCCTGCTTTCCAACAGTGTAAAACACTTTCTTCAGTTAGCGCAAGTCATAAACAAAAAAAATTCCTGACCCGGCTGGTAGGGAGTGCTCCACGTAGAACCAAGGGGTCGCCCTATGCAAACTGTTGTTTTCCAGAAAGGCGATGGACTATAGGCTACTTAGAGGTGGCAGTGGCCTTGGTGCTGAAAGTTTTCAACCTTGGGGTCTGGTTGCTGGAAATGATCACTGGCTTATCTGTCCGTTGACTCTCTAGCCCCCTGAATGTAGCCGGTGTAAAACCTTAACCCCTTCCATTCTGATGACGAACCCCAGCCGTCATGCACTACGGTGCTCGTGTGCTGATGACGGCTGGGGTTCGTCACTGTTCATGTTGTTTACAGCACACCAGGGGAATCGCGGCCGCATGGAAGGGGTTAACTCACCATCCCTCCTCTAGTCACATGAGGTGTTCCCATACCTCTGCTCACTACTTCAACAGGATTCTAGAGTTCGGGCCAGCGGCACAGGTGCCTACTGCAATGCACACATACTCAAACATACACACACATTCGTTCACATAGATTCATGTTTAAACATGGGCATGCACTTCTTTGCAGAAATATTCAACTCTACACAAAATTTCACACATCACCATGCTTGCAGAGACCCAGGAGCTCACTTGCACTCATGCACATTCCATTAAAAAACACCTGAATTTATTATTTTTATTTGTTTTGTGTAAAACATTATTATACAGGAAGCACATTGGCTTGAAACATTACATGAATGCAATGTAATTGCTGGTAATAATTATTGTTTTAATTCTTTTAGCACATGAAAAATTGGAGTTAAAACTGGTTTGATATAATCACATTCAAGATCAGTACTGAGAGATATCAAAAGAGGACAAGTGGTAGTTCTGACTCTGCAGGACATTGATCAAAACTCAGCTTCGTGGTCCTTAATCTCAGACCACAAGGTAGGACATGGTTCTCTATTTACGGCAAACGTCCACATTCAGCTGCATATGGATGCCAACTGTGTGGTCTTTAGGTGTAGAGGACTGCCTGTTGGCTTATCCTAGCAGAACAGTTCAGAGAGTGTGAGCTTGTAGCGAGTTGAAAGTTCAAGGGAATCATTTTTTGTTTTTCATCATAAACTATGAAAATTCCCAAAATGTTGATTTTGAAATCTTTTAATTTGTTTTATACATTTTCATTTATTTAACTGTGGCCTGATAATCCCTTACTATCCCTTAATGCTTTTCACCCTTAAAACCTTTAAACCCCAAACTGCCCATATATTTTATCCTTTCTTCCTGCTTAAAAAAGTACTACTCTAATTCATTATAGCCCTCTACTACTACTTAGTGCTACCCTAAAATCTCCTAACTATCCCTTAAAGCTAACTATACTTGAATTGTTAAAACGCATTGCTAGTCTCCGGCCCCTTTACCCCACCTCATTTTAAATGCTCCTGTCTACTTTAGGAGGATGCCACTTACCCCTAATCCCAGTACACTCATCTTTGCTCTATAATGCATGGCATTTTACCATGTTTTAGGCCACTGTTTATTTTCATTCTAGTTTTTTCAGTCGACAATATTTTTTACAGCAATGTTTTTCAGCCTTTTTTTTGCACACAATATTTTTACTGCACACAGAGTATGTACAGTGAGTTGGATATATAAAATTGATCCAATGTGTTGTGACAGTTCTGCATGTTGTCCATTTAGTAATAGGATCACTGATAGGATTAGCACTGTCTATAGGCTGTAATTTTAGTCTGTCTTGTGTGTAAAATAGGTCATTTCATCAATGTGTAGAATATCAAAATGGTCTAACTGCAATGTTAAACTCTTAATTGAAAAAAATATGCATTTATTTTGCTGTGTTGGGTACAGATGAGTACTGAATATATCAGAGATCTGCCTAGAACCCTTTTAAAGGGTATTGCTCATTCTTTTGAAGACATTTTTCAATATGTTTTGTATTATTTGCCATCTAAAGTCAAGTCAAAATTTATAAGTACACCCTTTAAATTCTAGGCAGATCACTGAATTGACATGCTCAAGCTTTTCAATCACCACTGGTGTTGTGCATGCTATGGCACCTAGCCTCGAAGCTCACGCCATATTTTAATTATTAACAGGATCCCAGGAGAAATTCTGCAAAAATTTACAAGGATATACCGCTTGGGGAACAGCTGTACGTGCTGCTGCAGTTGCATTTCTGTCAGACTGAAGATGGATGTGGATGAATAATTGCTGTTACTTGTGTGTGCATGACAATTTATATTAGTGTTTATTTAGTATTTTGCGTAATATCGTTTTTGTGTCTTCAACCAAGGGAATTTTAAAAAACAGCCTAGGTTTTCTAATTCCAATCTGATATATTGCTGGACACAATGAACACAGTTGACAGTTTACTCATAAACCCATTTTTGGGTTTGACACATGCAGATAAACTGCAAGTGAAAACATTAGGAGCTGATAAGCCACAAATTAAAATTGAGCAGTCTACAAAAGATAGGGGAAAGGGGTACACACGTCGCTTTACCAGTACATGGTATGATAGGATTGAATGGCTTACTGGTAGCGCTTCTAAAAATGCTTTATTCTGTTTCCCATGCTTACTCTTTGGAGGTGAAGTTACCTGGACAAAAACAGGAGTTACTGACCTAAAGCATCTGGCTGAAAAAATAAAAAAACATGATTCCTGTAAATCCCATTTGACAAATATGTTAAAATTATCTCTTTTTGGAAAATCGGACATTGTACAGCAATTAAACGAAGCATACCGTGTGGGAGTAAGAAAACATAATGCAGAAGTGGATAAAAACCGATACATTTTATCAAAATTGATTGACTGTATTCGATTTTGTGGTGCCTTTGAATTAGCATTACGAGGCCATGATGAAACTGAAGAGTCTCTAAATCCTGGCGTGTTCAGGGGCCTTGTTGATTTTGTCTCCAGCATTGACAGTGCTATGGAAACACATTTAAAAACAGCCACCGTTTTTAAAGGCACTTCTAAAACTATTCAAAATGAATTGCTGGACTGTATGCTGGAAGTAATAAGAGACTATATTATACAGCAGTTGAGAACCACTGATTATGTAGCTATTCAAGCTGATGATACAACTGATGTCTCTACTAAGACACAGTCAGTTCTGGTCTTCCGCTACATTGATGGAAATTGCAAGGTAGCTGAAAGATTTTATTGTTTCACACATCTAAAAGACTCATCTGCAGAAACAATTGCCTCAGCCATTCTTAATGAATTAAACATTGTTTTCCCTGAGCAATGTGCTAAAGGAAAAGTAATTGCTCAAAGCTACGATGGTGCCAGCGTCATGCGTGGTGCAACAGATGGGGTGCAAAAGAAAATCAGGGATGTTTACCCAAATGCACATTATATTCACTGCTATGCCCACCAACTTAACCTAATTATGGAACAGGCTTCCTCCAAAATATCTAGAGTTAAAATTTTCTTTTCAGAGATTGGTGGTATAACAGCATTTTTTGCACGTTCCCCGAAAAGGACGGAAATTCTTGAACAAATAGTTTCAAGAAGACTTCCAAGAGGGTCTGCAACTCGCTGGAACTTCAATATTCGAGCAATATTGCTAATTTATGAATTCAGAGAAGATCTTCTTGAATGCATGTCAACCATTGCAAACAGTGGTGATTTTGAGTCGAATACTATATGTGAAGCTAAGGGATTTAGTAGAACATTAGATGATAGAGAGTTTATATTCTTTCTGTTTCTTTTTTTCAAAATAATGCCCCAGGTAGACATTTTATATAATCAATTGCAAAAGCGAGACTTTGACACTGTGTCTGTCCAGAAAGCTACTACAGACTTTGTGACAAGCATCACCAACGTACGAGAATCCATTGACAGTTTGGATTCTACACTGCCACAAGAATGTACATTTGTAAACCGGAGACTGCAAATAAATACTTTAACCCAAGAAGCAAAAGAAGTCTGTGACATTATTGTGGCCCATGCCAGAGAGCGCTTTGCTTTCACAAAGCATCTTGTAAGTGCAACACTATTGCGAAGTGACCTTTTTGAAAGCCATGACAAATCTTTCCCAGCTGAGGCACTCGCAGAAACGGTAGAAGCCTATCCTATGTTAGACAAAGCCAGATTGAGTACAGAACTTTCGGTCCTGTATGGAAGACGAGACTTCCGTCAAATTACTGGTGGTGCCATGGCTTTATTTATTTTTTTATGTGAAAACAACTTAGAGAAATCCTTTTCTGAGACCATAAAGCTCTTAAGAGTTGTCATTACTACACCCATGACAACAGCAGAATCTGAGCGATGTTTTTCCACACTAAAGAGGGTAAAAACTTTTTTGCGAAACACTATGACTCAAGCTAGACTTAATGCTTTGGCTATGCTGTCAATGGAAAAAGAGCTAATAAAGGAAATACCAGAATTCAACAAAAGAACAATCGAAAAGTTTGTTCATATTAAAGATCGACAAGCAAACTTTCTATATAAATAGAAAATATGAATCTGATGTGTGATCATAGTTTCAGGTGTTTATAGCTCAGTTTGTTTTGTTTGATAACATTAGGAAGTACTGTTGGAAATGTTCTCATTCCATTTAATATTCATACAACTCCTGTACAGTTGATATGTATTTATATATGTGTGCTTATGTATCTGTGAATTTATATATATTTGTTTTCATATTTTAATATTATTTAAAATATTTTTGTTGTTAGTGTTTTGAGGGCATATGTCTTTATATGTACAACATTTAGTTATTTTCCTTATTTATTTTTATTTAACTGTTTTCTACTGTACTGACAGGGACAGGAACCCTTCTACCTGAGATTGACATGCAAAGTATTTAAATGTTATTTTTATTTTGTCAATTGTGTTTAAAAATATATTGGTTTTGAAAGTTCTTAAAATGTACATTTATTTATTTCCATAATTTCTTTTTGTTTAACTTTTTCTGCTGTGCTGGCTGAAGGGCACAAGGACCTGAGAGTGGCATTCAAACAATTTACACAGTATTATTTAAAATAATTTTGTTTGTGTTTACAAATATCATATTGGTTTTGAAGGGATATTTCTTAAAATATACATTTATTTATTTTCATATTTTATTTTTATGTAGCCATTTTCTACTATACTGACTGCCACAAGGGCCTGGGAGTGGCATGCAAAGTATTTAAAAATAAAGTAAAACATTTGTACCTAGCCTGCTTATGCAAATAACGTTTTTGTTCTTTCTTTCTTAAATAAATGAAAGATTTTTAATGGATATTTCTTATATTATAAGCAATGCATATTACACTCATTTCCTAACTTATTTTTAATTAGTGGTTTTCTAAAATACTGATAGACCCAAGGGCTTCAGAGCGCTATATGAACTATTTTAAATACAATATTTACTTAATTATTTTGCAAAATTGAGTTGCTCAAAAATGCAAAGCTTTTGCTGACTTCCTAAAAATTAAATGTTTGTTTCAAATTGATATTTCTTATACATGTAGCTATTTAATATGTCATAAAGATTACTGGGCAATCAACGTTGAATAGCTGATGCAGAAAAGGAGATGGCCAGCCGTCATTTTTGGTAGGAACAAAATTACAAGAGTGTTTCTTTGTGGATGTGCAACCTGGCTTAGTACCCTGGCCCTCTTCAGAAGTCAGTCTTGCTTGGCAACACAGAAATTCTCTGAAATAATGTATGAGTTTTCTTTTATGAATGCCTAGAAGAACTGATTTTTCAGTCCATTTATCACAGAAATAGTGCGGAAAATTGCACCAAAAAATGCCAATTTTTTAAAAATTTCTTCGCGGGGGGAGAACCCCCCCACACCCCCCTTATTGCTGTCGGGCTCGCTCGCTTCGCTCGCTCGCTCCCGTTCGTTGATGCCTACTTAAAGCCCCACCAGGTTCAAATTCCACCAGCCACCACTGGTGAAGGGGACTTGACATTTGCACTATACGGGGAGACAGAAGTCTGGCGTGTCAGAACAACCTAAAACCAAATCATATCTTATATCTTGTGTTTTAGGAACTGTATTATCTAGAAGGAAAGGTCTCTCGGGCAGAGGCTATTCTATACTGACTGCTAGTGCGTGCATATGTGACTACGTGTCTGCGTGTAATGCGAGGGGGCCATGGGCCTACCATGGTAACAGGAGCAATGAATTACTTGTACGAAGACAGAAAGGCCGGGCCCTTTGCTCTGCAGCTGGGGAGATGTTTTCCTAAATCACTAGACAGGAATGTATTTTCGAGGAGCGGAGCAGATAACTTGAAGGCAAAATACAGTTTTGGCAGGCAAGCAGGCCGAGCCGGGCACCGCTTGCCACGCAGGGAGTAAGGCAAGGGTCATGGGCTGCAGCTTTCTGAGGCAGAAGGCAGAAAGGGCTCGATGGCAGAAATCAGGGCCTAGCTCGCCAGAGCCAGGAAAACGTGAAAGTGCACCATGTAAAGACGGTGGCACGGTATACTAAGGAACCGAATAATCGATCCATTCATGGTGGATCTGAAAGAGGACATGTTAACGTTGGACGCAAATGTATTTGCGTCTTCATAGCTGGTTGTGGAGGGAACATACATGTACTTGAAGCACGTACATGGAGCCGTTGGGGTCTACGTTAGGGGACACAATTGACCATAAAAATTCATATTACCTCATTCCCTCCTTGTCCCCTACGGACCCTTCATAATATATCAATCCTCATTAATCCATCAATCTGTTCATATAACATCATTTGCTCTTCCTTTTTCAGGCGGGATTTAGAACGTGAACTTGGATGGGGAATACATGATGTGGCGCACAAGCCGCAAATCGCTGGCCCACATTGCAGACATAGACAACAACTGAACACTATAAGAAGGGCTATTCCTAGGAAGGATAGGACTTTCCATCCCCAGGCTGATAACACGCTCCAGAGCCAACCAGACCAAGTCCAGGTGCCTGGATTCTGGTGTATCTGACTTGCAATCTTGTGGAGACGGGTTATGGCTCTATACACTGATGGTGCGTTTTCTGGAATGAAAACACAGCAACTCGATCCGATGACTCTACAAGCTCTGCCCCTATCGGCCAGGATGACGTCAAGAACAAGACGATTTTGAAGAACGACAAGTCTCATAGCAGACTGTTCCTCTGTTAAGTTACCTAGGGCGGAAGTAGTTTCATTCACTACTGCTTCAAGGGTTCTGGTTAATTTACGTATCAGTTTACTATTAAAGACAGTACCTAAATAGGGAAAGAAGCCTTTATTAAAGTCTGTGTATTGCTCCCATGCCGTTTCAGTATAGTCGACAATCGGGAGATCTCTCTTGGATCTATTGTGTACTAGATGGGAGTCCCTATGATAATCAGGAGGGGCTAGGAAAACAGGTGGCAGAAGGAATGCAATGTAACAAGTACCATCCCAATCTAGAGGTAAGCGTATATATGCTGTATGACCACAAATGAAATAGGAATGACGGGAAGCTTTGAATGTAGACTTGCCTTTATCACTGAATTCGATCACGGTAGTACATTTACTATGACCTAGGTGTACTGAACCATTCTTTCTGACACATAATTCACCTTTGACTGGTAATACTGACATAACGGGTAAGTCGGGTTTTGTATCGGACTGGACATTCAGAATCATGAGGTTAAGTGTAAAATTACCTAATCCATATACTTCGTTTTCTAGATCGGTCCCTGTCCTTTGGGGAAGACCCTCCTTGTCAGGGAAACATACTTTATGCAAAACTGTGTTCAGATTTCCCCATACCCAATTGCCCTGGTAAACTACGGAATCAGAATCTAAAGAATTTATTAAACTAAACCATGCACCACAGGAACCATTGTGTGTGAACGGATACGGAAAGAGGGGCAGAACTCCCTTATACTTCTGATAGGGAGGGAGTCGGCCACATATCCAACAATTGGTAGCATTGCTGGTCTGATGGGAATGATGTAACATACCGATAAAGGTATTGTTGCGCAGCGCAAGTCGGTAAGATAACTCGTGCTGGGGTAATTCACTGAAAGTGTGCTCGACAGTGTCATTTGAAGGAGAATGTGCATGTGTGAAAATAGGAAAGTACATGTGTAGCAATATACTTGCAGCAATAATCATAAGACTCAGAAAAAACATAATCAATAATGTCACTATGCAGTGACTACGGAGAGATTTACAATATTCATGTTTCTTGATCTGTTTCTGTCTATCTCTCTCTCTATTGGGGTCTAACTGATACATGTCAGAAACTTGTCTAACCGATTCACCTAGGGGAGGACTTAAACAATTAAACTGTCTGACTTGCTAGACCTCAACTTCATGCGAAATTCTTGAGAAGGAGTTTTCTCTACCAGGGGGAGTTTAGTATCAGTCTCTGGAAGGGGGCAGGGCTGGGAGTCTGGTTTTGGCGGCAGTCCATAGTGTCTTTTTACATGACTCGAGTGGAGCCAGACCTTGCGGCCCTCCACCTTCACTGCTGTCCTTGTGGTCAATAAAACAAGCTTCGGCTCCTGCCAGCGGGGCTCCAGCGGACTCCTCCTGTCAAAATTCCGGATGTATACCAGATCTCCCGGGACGATCTCGTGTGGCTTCACCTCTGTGTTGTCGGGAAAGGCTGCAGCTACCTGTGAACGACATGATTGTAGTGCAGACATCAAGGAGGCAAGGTAATCTGTCAGCATATTACAGTCAACATCTGTGATTTTACGAGGCAGAGGCGTCCCCCACATATTCGGTGGCCTGCCAAAGACCACCTCATACGGGGATAGCCCTGTTCTAGAGTGTGCTATCATTCTCATGTAAAAAAGAGCAACTGGTAAGGCTACTATCCAGTCTACGCCTTTCTCCCTACATATCTTGGCAAGACATGTTTTCAGGGTCTGATTGTGACGTTCCACGAGACCTGCTGCCTCGGGATGTCGGACACAGTGGAACTTCCACTGATAACCTAGCAGGAGTGATACCTGCTTCATGAGCTCGGACGAGAATGGCTGACCATTATCTGAGTACACGATACGGGGCAAACCATACCTGGGGAAAAATTCACGTACCAGCTGCTTGGCAGTGGTCGGAGCAGTGTAATCTGGGACTGGATATGCTTCTGTCCAACGGGAAAGTGCACATACAACTACGAGGACATACTTGAATCCTCGGCAACGTTCCATCTGGATATAATCCATCTGGAGGACTTCAAAAGGGTGATCGGGAGGATGAAATCCACCTTGCTCTACGGGAATGCCTTTACCTGGGTTGAACTGACAACAGATCATGCAAGTACGCACTTTCTGTTTTGCTGCTGCTCGTAAATGTTTATTGAACCAAAGGTTTTGAATACTGTCTAACATGGCTTTTTCTCCTAAATGTGCAGGACTATGTACTGTGTTAATGATAGCTTGAACCATAGAGTCGGGGAGAAACCATGTGGCTTTTCCCTTCGTCATCCATCCCTGTTCTGTCTGGATTCCTCCTAGTTCAGTCCATTTCTTGATTTCGTCTGGTGTAGCATGTGTCTGTATGTCAATTACATCTAGGGCGGGATCTCTAACTGTCATGCAATGTGTCGGTGTCGGGACTATTGTCTTTGTCAAGTCAGTTGTGTGAGTCTGAGTCTGAGCTGTATGCTTGGCTGTTCGGTCTGCCAGGTCGTTACCCTGGGAAATGGTATCTGTGACTTTCGTATGTGCTTTGCATTTTATGATGGCTATGGCTGTTGGCAAATGTATTGCTTCTAACAGAGCTTGAATGAGGGGACCGTGCTGGATCTTGGCACCGTGAGAAGTTAAAAAACCTCTTTCTTGCCAGAGAACTCCGAAGTCGTGTACGACTCCGAAGGCATAACGGGAATCTGTGTATATGTTAACTTTCTTATTCTTGGCTCGAATACAGGCTTGAGTCAGAGCGATGAGCTCTGCTGCTTGAGCTGACAGGGTGTCAATACGATTTGTTTCTATGATTTCAGTTTCTGTCGTTACTGCATATGCGGCCACTAACTCTCCTGTATTTGTTCTCATACATGAACCATCCACATAAAGTGTCAGGTCTGGATCTGGTAATGCGGTGTCTGTCAAGTCTTGTCTGGTTTTCGTCGTAATGGTAATGACTTCAACACAATCATGTGCCAAAGGGTCTGTCTCACTTAGTGGCAAAAGTGTAGCTGGATTCAATGTATTGCAACGTCTGATTTCTATGTGTGGCTGAAACAATGTCAATTCATAACCTGTCAGTCATGCTATGGTCAAGTGCTGAGTCTGTGTACGGTTTAAAAGAACTTCCACGGAATGCGGAACTTGTACTGTCAATTGGTGTCCTAACACTATGGAATCGCTTTGTCTGATTGCTAGAGCTGTCGCTGCTACTGATTTCAAGCACGCAGGCAGAGCCTGGGCTACTGGATCTAATGTACTAGAAAAATAAGCACACAGTTTGTATGAACCTGCTTGATCCTGTGTGAGTACTGACAATGCAGTACCTTCGCGTTCAGTGACAAAAAGTGTAAAAGGTTTGCTGTAACATGGTGTTGCTAAAACTGGTGCTTGACATAAGGCTTTCTTTAAGTCGTCAAAAGCTTGTGTATGTTCCTGAGTCCAAGGGAGGACAGTCGATATCGCTGCCTCCTGGGTTGTCAACTGTATGAGTGGCTTGGCTAGAAATGCATACTGAGGGATCCATTGTCTACAGTAAGAAGTGAGGCCTATAAAGGCCCGTACCTCCTTTTGTGTCTTGGGTTGTGACATGTTTACAATTAACTGGATGCGGTCAGGTGTTAGCTGTCTCCCCCTCTTGGACAGCAAGTGCCCAAGGTACACCACTTGCTGAACACAGAATTGCAGCTTCGAAGGAGACACCTTGTGTCCCTTGTCAGCCAGGAAATACAAGACTGTCAGTGATGCTTGTTCACATTCTGGTTCACTTCGGGCGGTGATCAATAGATCATCGACATACTGAAGTAGGGCAGTGTTAGCAGGCATGTGAATACTGTCAAGTTGTCTTTTCAATGCTTGGCTATAGGTGCTGGGGCTTTCTGTGAATCCTTGAGGTGCGCGTGCAAATTTGAAGCTTCGGCCATTTAAACAGAATCTGAAAAGATATTGGCTTTCCGGATCAATGGGGACACTAAAGAATGCGTTCTTGAGATCAATTACAGTAAAGAACGTCGCTTCGGAATCAATAGCTGCCAATAATGAAGAGATGTCTGGAACCACAGGATACTGTGGTACAATGCATTTATTCAATTCTCGTAAATCGATGACTAATCGATAAACTGGAGGTGCATTCGGATCAGTGCGTTTAAGAATCGGGATGATAGGGGAATTACATAGATTTGAGTCGGTTTCTACAACCACTCCTTGTGCAATGAGCTCGTCAATGATTTTCAGTAAAGCCACTACAGCATCAGGTGGTAACTTGTATTGTCGGATTCGTGGCAAAACAACACCTTGCTTGAGTGTAACTCGATATGGCGTAATGTGCATACAACCTACATCAGTGGGGCCTTGTGCCCATAAATGTGCAGGAACATTCTGTAATCTGGGATCAATATCTCTCAACACATAGTGACCCTTAAAGTCACGCAGAAACAGTCTTACTCCTTCCGGAGAACAACAAATTACAGCTCCTAGAGCTTTCAGTGTCTTGATACCTAACAAGTTTTCCGGACATGATTTTGTGAGCAATAAATCTGTAGTATGTGACAATGGACCAACTGCAAGGGGAACTGGTTTCGATACTTCATTAACAATAGGCTTTCCTGAAAATCCAAGGGAAACATTCTGTGAGCCTGAGAGGGGTGCCCCTGGAACCTCGTCGTGACTGATTGTTGTTCTGCTTGCCCCTGTGTCAATTAAAAACTTTCTATCTTTCCCTAATACCTGACTATGTACGTAAGGACCCTCTTGATCTACAGGAACCTCAATAAGAGGCAAGCCAACCTCCCTCTCTAGGCTGTTTCATGTGTATCGCTGATAATCGGGATAATTAGTTTGTGCATATTGGTACATCTGCTGTGTTGCATGTTGCGTTGCGGCAATCGGTTGTGGCTGTGGTACCGCTACGGTCTGTGCTGTCTGTTGTGGAGCATGCATAGGCTGTACATTCTGTGTAACGTGTTGTTGGGCCTGGTCCTGTCTAGGAGGACGCGGTCTCTCTTTAGTTTTACCTGTAGATATATTGTGTTTCAAAACTGCACAATCGTTTACATAGTGACCTGGCTGTTTACAATAGTTGCATGTCCCTTTAACAGGAGCTGCTGAATTATTGGACTGTGTCATGCCCTTTTTCTGACCGTCAGCTGGAACTGACTGAGCAACGAGCATTTTCATTTTCGTGTCTTTCATACGTCTTTGTTCGTGATCATGTTCTTCTCTAATTCTGTTCTGGTGGTACTGTAACATTTGTAACATTTGGGAAGGCGTGTTTGCTTGCCATGTGCTCTCGACCTTCAGTACACGATTCTTAACTTGGGGCAGGGAATTCTCGACTAATTTAGATACAAAAAGGTGTGGGTATGATTCGCTACTTGCTTTCAGGCCACTATTAATAATAAAACATTTCTCAAATCGGGAATAAAAATCACTAGTATCTTCATCGGGTTTCTGTTTGCAGGCTGAGATTGCATCCCAGTCCTCCTTTTTAGTTGCTAACAAACGTGGCAAAACCTGTACTAACAATCCTGGTAATGCTTTAGTTTTATCCCCAAGACCTATACCTGGGGTTCGAGTCGTTTCTTCGTTTTCTAATGCAGCCCAATCAATCTTTGTGTCTCCCACCTCCCATTCTTTTTCTTTGGGTTTCTCGTAAATACCGGCAGGCAATAACACTTTCAATATTTTCATAATGTCGGGATAGGTGTAATCTCCCATGAGTAACATGTTTTTGATTTCACGGTGGAAACCTGCAGGGTCTTTATCATGACTGGGCACTATTTTCTTCATTTCCAATAATTCCATTTTAGTTATAGGCGTGTATACATACACACGTGTAAGGGTATCATCAGCATTCTTGACTGGATGTACCTCTCGTAAAGGATTCTGTCTGTCTATGTAAAACATTTTTCTTTCTGGGGGTGGAGCTGAAACAAACTGTGGATTCAGGAAAGCACTATATCTGTGTCGATGTTCTAAAATTACTTTAATGAAATCGGTACCTAGGCCTCTCCATTTATTCATGAGTAACTCTATTAGTACATCATGTAGGGGACCTGGATCAGAATGTTGGCTCTTATACAACGTAGGGAGGTGTTGTATCATGTACATACCAGCTAGTCGCTGTTCGTCTGGGGAAAGATTCAAAAAAGTTTGCGCTACTGCGTCATCATTATATTTATCGGAATTGTCAGCCCATTGTACTGCTGACCTGGCTTATTCTTGTTCATCCATGGAATTGAGTACATGGTACCCCATTCGTTCTTGAAGTACTTTATCGGTAGCCTGAAATAGATGTTCAGGACTCCTCGGGTTTGACATAGCAGAGTGAAAAAGTCTCTTGCTTTCCGGGCGTAACGTTTTATTAAAGGATCTACCCTTTCCTACATATGCTATTGTTCCTGTATGTTCTGGCTCCTCCTCCTCTGAGGATTCATTCTTGTCAGCATCTGCTTCACTTTCAGCTTTCTGTCTTTCATGAAATACTGTTATTTCTTTACGGATTTTCCTGTACATGGCCCCTATACATTTCTGTCTATCATGTTTTCCGTCTGCAATATTCTGACCCCATATAGTTAGTACCTCCATCTCGTCTTTATTTACACCAGGCTGGTCTCGTTCTCTTATGAAACAGTTTATGAGGAATCTCAATATTAAACCTTGAGTGTCTACTTTCTGGTGTGCCATGGCCTCGTGAATACATTCCTGATCCTCCCCAGTCTGAACAAAATGATATATCCTGTCTAGATAATCTGCCATTCCTGGAAATAGAACTAAAAAGTTTGCAGCACGTCTTATACGTATTGAGGCTAATATCATGCAACCGTCTTGGCCTGGTATTGGATCATATCTACAGTCTGTAAGATATTCTTTAAGCTTTTCAATTGTGGCTGGTTTCGGAGTACGTTGCATTGCTAGTTCTCTGACAGTTAATCGCTGTACTGGTGGCGGGGTACGGTAACCTCCTGTAGTGGAGGCTTGAGCATGAACTGGCTGTAGGGTCGGTACCTGCTGTAACTGGGTTGGGGCCTGAACCGCGCCAGGCCCAAAAGGGTTACCGGGGGGAACAACAGGTAAGGGTGGAGGAAGCAGACCGGGAGGGGTAAGCTGTTGCGGTCCTGGGGGCCGAAGATCAGCGGGTGGTACAAGTGCAGGTGGGACATTAGTATATTCGGGAGCTACGTCATCTAAATAGGAAGAAAGGAAAATATCTGCTGCGGTCTTGTGACGTAATTTAGTCGGAACCAATGGAGGGGGCAGATTTTTCGGTGTTTCCGGGGTCGCCTTGGGCAGGCCCTCGGCCAGGACTGGATACAATCCTGTCATAATAGCATTACTACGTCTATCGTGTTGTTCCATTCTAACTCGTTCTCCTTCTTCTAGCAGTTCCTTTTCTTTGGCTTTTTCAGAATCCTCTCTACTTTTCGCTGCTTTTCTGAGTGCTTTCTCTGTGCGTCTATGCACTGGCGTAGCTAGGGGGGGGGCGTGGGGGGGGGGGGGGCGGTCCGCCCCGGGCGGCACCATTTTTGAGGCGGCAGCCTTTATAATTTATTTACTTGGGATTGGGAACGAACGAACAGTGTCCCCACTCCCCAAATAAATTATAAAGCCGGCCGCGCTCCAGCCTGCCCTCTGACCTTCTACTTTCGTTAACTGCAGGCTGCACCTACGGGCGGCAGGCACCAGACTTAACTTGCGGCCAGCAGCAGCACAGTTAGTAATCAGTTAAATCTGTGCTCTCAGTTCAGTGCAGTGCTACAAATTAATGTTGCCATCTGCCCTGCTGCCAGTGCCTGCACGGCGGGCTCAGGCTGTCACTGTCTCTGACCGCCCAATTACCGAGACCCGGGCGGGGCCTGCGTTGCGTTTGGGGGGGTGATGATCGGATGTGATCCCACGAGGCTCCTGGAACAGGATGGACAGGCAGGAGCAACACCGCTAAGTTCACTGCCGTAGCTGTGGGCAATTTAAATCAAGGGCGACCACTGCTAATAACGTAGGTCTGACATTTTGTAAATTATGCTCGGGCTGACTCCAATGTTTATTTCTCCCAGCAATGCCGGCCGAGACAGGAGACTCAAATTAACAGGAGGACGCGGTGCTGCACACGGCGCGGAAATGTGCACCAGTTTATGACATCTAAATGTTTTAACTCTGGCAAGAGTGAGCTCGCCGGTGCTTGCACCACCAGTAGTATTTGGTCTGTGCCTGCTGCCTTTCAAGTGGGTACCTCCGTCGAGGCTGCTGGACAGACTGTGGTTGGTGCCTGCAGCCTCGTAAGGATCATGCTGCGTGACTCGAGACCAGGTGCGGCTGCCAGAGACCATCCACAATCCATAGAGTGTGTTACAGATACATTACAGCACATTGTTCAGTGCACTGCTGCCGTGGTGTTGAATTTGTGGTGAAATTATAATTAAAACTATGTTTACTTGAATATATCTGTGAGGCAGGTTTCGTCTCCATTTGCAGACAGGGCTAGGTCGAGAAACCGGCTTGCAGTTATGTTTTTAAAGTTAAGTTTGGCAGCCCACCCGCCGCTGCTCGTACTGCCACCAGTGCCTCCCCTCTCGTCATGATGCCTCATGACTTAAGCGGCTGCTAGCAGTGGCTCACTGTAACTTCCAGTAATATCCGACCTTTGCTTTTTGGAAATATGTTTACTTTTGCAGCGTCAGCCTGTGTGTAGCTCACTCCCCTAAGGCTGAGCTGACAGTGACTGGGGCCGGCTGCTGGAGACTCGTCACGGCCGTGGTTCACAATAACTGACACTCGGTCTCATCCTTCTTGTGCTGCAGGCCTTGCCTGTTTGTTTTCTGCCAAAAGCACAATTTCATGAGCGACCCAGGACTGCCACGAGTCATGAAAGGAGTTATAAATTAGGATTCGGACATTCTGGAGACTTGCTTAGGATTACGGTTAAATCTGCAGAAGAGCCAGGCATTCACTGTCAAGACTCCACTGAGCGTATGGTATGCCTGCATTTCCACCCCCAGGTAAGATGCTTGTTTGCAGCCATCTGACAGTACGTGTTTTTTTACCAGTTGTATGTACATTTTAAAAAGGTAAAACATGTTTAGAACCGTAGCAACCTATTAGCATAAAGTACAAAATATTACCTTCTGGTGGCTCATCCTTTGCACATAGAAGTGGTCACAATCTTCTTCAAACTCACAGCTGTGCTCAACCGCTGCTACGTAAAAATGATTGTGTACAATTAAACAATCAAACCGGGGTTGTTGGTACACTTCTTATGAACGGAGAAAATCAGGGTTCACACACTTCTATAATCACATTGGTTTCTCTTCAGACACAAAGGGAGGAGAAGGTCAAAGGGAGTAAAGAATGAGACATTGGAGCGTGGACATGAGGAAGAGAGAGAAACAAAACGAGGAATGACAGGAGTGAGTGGCAAGGAGGGGGAGACTATAAGAGTGCAAGACTGGGTATTAATAGTGAAGGCTCCCAGGTTCAACTTGTGACTCCTCCGTGGTTCAAAGGATCAGGTCTGATAGGCAACTGTTTGATGGTTTCAGGCTATTGCAGTTCCTTCAAGTCCCCTTTAACCCACCACCTGTAACTAAACAGTGTAATTCACTCGCAATAAGTGTCACTCATAAGCCTTGAAATGTCACACATAAACGCACTGCACACTTGGAGTTGTCACACATAAGCCAACCAACCTTGGCAGCTATGCCCCCTTCCCGTCCGTCCCAGCCTCAGAGTCGGACAAGGACCGTCAATCAGTTGTAGAAGGTGGAGAGATGCACAAGGAGGAGCCATAAAAATATATTTGCCTTTGCTTTGTTACAATATGGGCCGCAGATAGATCATGCAGTCTGTGTGTTCTCTTTGGTACTGCCAGTCACCGGTGTATTCAACTGTGTAGCCTTTGACCGTGTCATGTATTCATGTATGTGCATGTAACTTGCATGATCGAGGTTACTATTAGCCGCAATACTACGTGTCTCTCGGACATCTTTCAAGTGCTCACCGTCCTTTTTCCCGAACCCCCCCCCCCCCCCACCCCACCCCACCCCCCAGGGGCGGCAATCTGAGGGATAGCCCCGGGCGCCACAAGCTCTAGCTACGCCCCTGCGTCTATGCGATTCTTTACGCCATAATTCAATGGCATCTTTCTGTGACTGTCTGGCTTTCTTTTTCCATAATGCTTCTTCTACTCTCATGATGCACTCGGCATCCCATGTCCCTGTAGCGGGCCATCTCTGATTCTCTGCTAAATCTTTAGTGTAATCCACCCACAAGTCGAGATATAATACGGCATCTAGGCCGTGCTTGTGGTACATAAAATATCCGGGAGTGTCCCTGGGTGGGATGGGACCAGCTTCCTCGAGTATCCCTTTCCTAGTTCCTATCTGTCTCAGTTTAGAGAATAGAGGCATTCTGAACCTTGATACTTGATACTTGATACTTACTCGGACTTGGACACAACTAATACAATAAACACAGTAATGAAGATCAAACAATCACTCATACCACGACATTGAAACACACATTAAAACATTTACTAGATAACTTGATAACTAGATACTGGATATACTGCTAAACAGTACAGATACACTGCTAAAACAGTGCAGACCGGGTCTGCGTACCCAAACCCGTCTTGACCGGACACAAATTAATGCACCCGTCTTGATGCATCCCCAGCAACGGTACTCACCGGGAAGCACGGAACGGAAGGCCTCGGAAACTCGACACTGGACTGGACCGGACTGGACTCGACTCGTGACGTAGGTACCTCGGAACTGGTGGGCCTCTAAACACCTCGGACCTTGCTCTCTCTCGGCTGGGCTCTGGTCGGGATCCTCCGCACTCCTCACCGCCTCGTCTGGGTGTCAATCGCAGTCTCAGTCACCTCCGTTGGCCTGAGGGAGATACAGGAAATCCTGCGGGTACGCGTAAACGTCCGTCACGGCTGTGGCAGGGGGCTAGGCCTGCAACGCACCGCCGGCGCGTAAGGTGGGGGAGGGGTCCCTATTCGGGCGCCAAATTATGTGGTAAATAAAGATTTACCTATGCGGAATTTCTATGTGGTAAAGTTCAATAAAATAGCTCAATCATAAATGAGAGGCAGAGTCCGTGGCATCTGAGTTTATAAGGGTTTTATTCCATAAAATGGAATTGGCTCGAACCAGGTATCATGTTCCATCACCACGAGGGTTCAGGAAGGGATAGACAATGCTTTATTAACAGAGTACAATATATATAGTAAATGCATACAATGGTGATGGATACAGAAGGCGTAACAGCTGAGAGAAAAGAGATAAGAACACATGTACGTAACAGAAGGCGTGCACGAGGGCGTACACGGAGGTGTGTGCTAGAAACGTCACATGAGAGTGTCACAGGTGGGTGGATCCATAGAAGAATCCTGCAGTGTCAGCAGAAATATTGGGCTAGATGCGCGCGCAGCAGCATGACATGTGATTGACGTGGAACTGGAGGGTAAAGGGGACTTGACATTTGCACTATACGGGGAGACAGAAGTCTGGCGTGTCAGAAAAACCTAAACCCAAATCATATCTTATATCTTGTGTTTTAGGAACTGTATTATCTAGAAGGAAAGGTCTCTCGGGCAGAGGCTATTCTATACTGACTGCTAGTGCGTGCATATGTGACTACGTGTCTGCGTGTAATGCGAGGGGGCCATGGGCCTACCATGGTAACGGGAGCAATGAATTACTTTTACGAAGACAGAAAGGCCGGGCCCTTTGCTCTGCAGCTGGGGAGATGTTTTCCTAAATCACTAGACAGGAATGTATTTTCGAGGAGCGGAGCAGATAACTTGAAGGCAAAATACAGTTTTGGCAGGCAAGCAGGCCGAGCCGGGCACCGCTTGCCACGCAGGGAGTAAGGCAAGGGTCATGGATGCGGATCCAGGCTGCAGCTTTCGGAGGCAGAAGGCAGAAAGGGCTCGATGGCAGAAATCAGGGCCTAGCTCGCCAGAGCCAGGAAAACGTGAAAGTGCACCATGTAAAGACGGTGGCACGGTATACTTAGGAACCGAATAATCGATCCATTCATGGTGGATCTGAAAGAGGACATGTTAACGTTGGACGCAAATGTATTTGCGTCTTCATAGCTGGTTGTGGAGGGAACATACATGTACTTGAAGCACGTACATGGAGCCGTTGGGGTCTACGTTAGGGGACACAATTGACCATAAAAATTCATATTACCTCATCCCGCCGCCCATTGGAGCATGCCAGCCCATGCACACCCGGGCATCACTGCTCACCTTCCACCACCGGCGTGTAGACTGCAGGTCCCACCACATGCCGCTGCAAGCCACATGCCCGGTGTCTGTAGACATGGCACCCTCCGCACCATGCATCCACGCTGCACTGGCCACCAGGTCTTACATCTGATGCTGGGGCTTGATTACACCATGGCATAGGACAAACCAGGGCACCCAGCAACATGGCAGCCTGCACAGCTGCTCAGCCCAATGGGTGCCACTAATTCTGTGATCCCGGAAGCAAGCCCATGTAATAGCAGGCCCGCGCAGCCCATTGGTGCGGCCTACTTTGCGGTCCAGCAAGGTAAACAAATCCTGAGCAGTCCGGACCACCAGGACGGAGCATCATCGTGGGCTGCACACACGCTTAGCAGCTCAAGGTGCCAATGACTCAGGGCACCCAAAGTCACCGTCCCATGGCGGGGTGCCTGTGCCGGCCACAATGCAGCGTGTGCTACAAACCCTGTCCAACCCCAGTCAGCGTCCCGTGGCGGGGTACCTGTGCCGGCCACAATGCAATGTGTGTCACAAATCCTGTTCAACCCCAGTCAGTGCCACATGGAAGTAGGTCCATGCCGGTCTCAAGGCCTGGGGTCCGTCATCCAGTCACCACCGGCAGAGCGGTATGTGGTGTCTTCGGCCCCTTAAATTTGCGGGGTCACATGGCCTGTGATTCCTGTGCTGGGTGGGTGTGGTGTCCATGCAAACCTGCCCTCAGGGAGTGGCTGTGATATGCTGACAACTAGACCAGTGTCCTGCACACCACCAGCGAGTATGCCTGTGATGAGTAGCAATGAGGCCCCCACCTGGGAGCTCGAGCAGAGTGCTCTAGTCTGCTGTACGCCCGAACAGCGCAGGGCTTGCAAAAATGACTTGTGGGTACTGGGAGTGGTTCAGTCCATGTCCGGACAAGAAAGTGACTGAAACTTATGTCCCTGGTGTGGTGTCAACGGGACCCGTGACACAAATTGCTATGTAGCACTCTCTGACTGGCATCCCACAGCATGAGCATCATTGACGCAAGGGAAATCACTGTCCCTACATTCATCCAAACATACATACATGAATGAGGAAAGACATGACACAGCAGTGCGTCATTGGATGTTCATTGCACATCTAGTGCAGTTCCGCAGCTGGAGCGGGACAGGGCACTGCCAAATACACTACACAATATGGGCCTGTGGAGGGCCAGCCAGAGTCCATCCGTGGAAGACAAGTACAGCGGAAGAAGAGGGATGCAGTCCGTAGTCTGGTCGCCATGACATTGGTCCTCAAACAGGATGCGGCTGACCATGTCGTTGTCCAAGGTGAGTGCATCTGAGTGAATCGGGGGTCAGTGGAAGGTCATGAGGCCATGTGCGGGACCAAACCAGGAACAGGCCAGGTGGTGGAAATGAATGCTACTGAGTCCTTCTGATCACATGCCCATCCATGTCCTCATCCCTTTATGTGTGCCCTGCCCCACCTGTGGGTGTTGCTGTAACCAGCAGGCACTGTGTGCCACTGACACCACAGGTGCCCGAGGTGGATTCTCGGCTGCACTGTGTACCATTGACACCTCAGGTGCCGGAGGTGGATTGTCGGGCGCACTGTGTGCCACTGACACCTCAGGTGCCGGAGGGGTTAGGGTTAGGGAGGCATAGGCACACCAGGGGGCGTAGATGTGGAAGGTGTGGGGGAAGCAGCATTCAACATTGCCACGCCTTGTGGCAGCAATGCCATGATGAGGATCTGCAGGGCATGATAGATCCCAGCTGATGTGCAGCGGTGGCTGCCATCATTTCCGCTTCCATCCACAGTATGTCCTCCATGAGCCTCCGCATAAGTAATAATAATAATCCACATTTGTAAAGCGCGAACAATCACCCGTAAGGGTCTCCAGGCGCTGGGGGCCGTCGGGAAGATTAAGCGAGCTATTGTCTAGTCACATGGTGCTGAGCTAATCTGCCGCCGGCACCGGGGATCGAACCGTGATCCCCAGATTCCAGCGTCAGTCGCCCTGGCCGCGGCGCCACACCTCTCCACACGTGAGTGGCAGCTCACGGCTGTTATCACTGGAACCACTCTGAGCAGACAGGTTTTCTTCTCGCCACGTCATGACTCCAGCGATGTCAGTCAGGGCTCGTTGGAGACCATGGAGCGGGGCTACACACCCAAGGATGGCATCAAGTTTGGTTGCCAAAGACCAGCCGCACCTGCTCTACGGTCTCCCTCTGGCATTGCCGTGCAAAAAGCCGTGACAACACCACACCTCAACATTCACAACAACCAGCCAGATTGGTGATAAGAACACAAAAACATGCGATAAAGCGTGTTAGCAGCAGGAAATTAACACCTGCTCTGACCTGGTGTAAAATCGGGCCACAGCCTGCACCACAAAAGGGAGCACAGCTCACAGCCACACCTGAAGACAAACAGATGCCATGAAGCAACTGAACATGCTGCATGGACACCCAAGAGGGCCACAGCACCCATCGACACCACCCCCAGGACCACCCCTCCCTGGCACCCCCGACCAAAGACATGCCACATCAGCTACACCGAAACATGTACGCAAGAATCCGCCTGATGTCACACAAACACAACTGGTGACATGCATTGCTTGTTACAGAAATGAGCAACACACATTCACTTACGAAGCAAACAATGAAATTAACACAGAAATTAAATGAAGAAACATGCGGCTCCCCTCGACACAATACGTCGATCACAGCCTGCAAGACAAAAAACATGATGAGAAGGTGTGTCCTGCGCACATCAAAGGACAGAGAGAGAGAGCGAAGGAGAGAGAGAGAGAGAGGAAGAGAGGGGACAGAGAGGGAGAGAGAGAGAGAGAGAGAGACGACCCTGCACACCCAGGCCACACTGCTCACCTGCTGACACCGGTGTGTCTCCAACCACTTGCCGGTACGTATAGCAGTACACCAGGTCACACTTCTGAGACAGAGAAGTCATCTGAAACAGAGTCCAGAGACATAACTGGCTCTGTACACATGCTTACAGAAGACAACATTGCCCGCCCGCCCATGCACACCCACACAGAGGCAACCCAGCCCCTCCCACCGCCCATCGGAGCATGCCCGCCCATGCACTCCCGGGCCTCACTGCTCACCAGGGTCGGATTGGGATTGAAAATCGGCCCGGGCACACAAAAAAAAATCGGCCCCCATTTGCATAATGCCTTTCCTCAAATCACTGCTTCAGTGTAATTACATTAAAAAGAAGGAGGGGGGGGCTCAAAAAAATGCACGCATTAGTTTACACTAGTGAAACGCACCTGAAAACATGTGAGGCCACTTCTGCTGAGGCCCCCTGCCCCCGCTCAGTATGTGCATACATTAATGGGCCGGCCCGAGAGACAAAGGGAGTGACAACTCTGCCTGGTGCTAATCCGGGGGTGTGGGACCGGCTGTGTAGGGAGGGGGGGGGGGTATTACAGGGCGGTGTTAATGAGCGCCCATCTGCCTGCAGAAAGGCCACTCAGCCACCCACTGGGCCGCTGGCTGTATGCTGAAAATAGAGACACTGCCAAAATCGGCCCCAGCCTGCTCAAAAAGCAGCCCACAGCAGGAACTCAGACACCGGCCCCTCGGGCATTGCCCGATTGCCCGCGTTACCAATACGAGGCTGCTGCTCACCTTCCGTCACCGGTGTGCAGACTGCAGGTCCCACCACATGCTGCTGCAAGCCACATGCCCAGGGTCCGCAAACATGGCACCCTCCACACCATGCATCAACGCTGCGCTGGCCACCAGGTCTCACATCTGATGCTGGGGCTTGATTACACCATGGCAATGGACAAACCAGGGCACCCAGCAACATGGCAGCCTGCAAAGCCGCTCAGCCCAAAGGGTGCCACTAACTCTGTGATCCCAGTAGCAAGGCCATGTAGCGGAAGGCCCGCGCAGCCCACTGGTGCGGCCTACATTGCGGTCCAGCAAGGTACACAAATCCTGAGCAGTCCGGACCGCCGGGACGGGGCATCATCGTGGGCTGCACACACGCTCAGCAGCTCAAGGTGCCAATGACTCAGGGCACCCAAAGTCACCGTTCCATGGTGGGTTGCCTGTGCCGGCCACAATGCATCGTGTGCCACAAACCCTGTCGAACCCCAGTCAGCGTCCCAAGGCGGGGTGCCTGTGCCAGCCGCAATGCAGTGTGTGTCACAAACCCTATTCAGCCACAGTCAGTGCCACATGGTAGTAGGCCCATGCCGGGCTCAAGACCTGGGGTCCGTCATCCAGTCACCACCGGCAGAGCGGTATGTGGTGTCGTCGGCCCCTTAAATTAGCGGGGTCACATGGCCTGTGATGCCTGTGCAGGGTGGGTGTGGTGTCCATGCAAACCTGCCCTCAGGGAGTGGCTGTGATATGTTGACAACTAGACCAGTGTTCTGCACACGACCAGCGAGTATGCCTGCGATGGGTAGCAATGAGGCCCCCACCTGGGAGCTTGAGCAGAGTGCTCTAGTCTGCGGTGCGCCGGAATAGCGCACGTCTTGCAAAAATGACTCGTGGGCACTGGGAGTGGTTCAGTCCATGTCCGGACAAGAAAGTGGCTGAAACTTATGTCCCTGGTGTGGTGTCCATGGGACCCGTGACACAAATTGCTATGTAGCACCCTCTGACTGGCATCCCACAGCATGAGAATCATTGACGCAAGGGAAATCACGGTCCCTACATTCATCCAAACATACATACATGAATGATGAAAGACATGACACAGCACTGCGTCACTGGATGTTCATTGCACATCCAGTACAGTTCCGCAGCTGGAACGGGACAGGGCACTGCCGAATACACTACACAATATGGGCCCGTGGAGGGCCAGGCAGAGTCCATCTGTGGAAGACAAGTACAGCGGAAGAGGAGGGATGCAGTCCGCAGTCTGGTTGCCGTGACATTGGTCACCAAACAGGATGTGGCTGTCCATGACGTTGTCCAAGGTGAGTGCACCTGAGTGAATCGGGGGTCAATGGAAGGTGATGATGCCATGTGCGGGACCAAACCAGGAACAGGCCAGGTGGCGGAAATGAATGCTACTGAGTCCTTCTGATCACATGCCCATCCACGTCCTCATCCCCTTATGTGTGCCCTTCCCCACCTGGGGGTGTTGCTGTAACCGGCTGCAGCACTGTGTGCCACTGACACCACAGGTGCCCAAAATGGATTGTCGGCTACACTGTGTACCACTGACACCTCAGGTGCCAAAGCTGGGTTGTCGGCCGCACTGTGTGCCACTGACACCTCAGGTGCCGGAGCAGTTAGGGTTAGGAAGGCATAGGCACACCAGGGGGCGTAGATATGTGGAAGGTGTGGGGGCAGCAGCATTCAACATTGCCACGCCTTGTGGCAGCAATGCCATGATGAGGATCTGCAGGGCATGGTAGATCCCAGCTGATGTGCAGCGGTAGCTGCCATCCTATCCGGCTCCATCCACAGTATGTCCTCCATGAGCTTCCGCATAAGTAATAATAATAATCCGCATTTGTAAAGCACGAACAATCACCTGTAAGGGTCTCCAGGCGCTGGGGGCCGTCGGGAAGATTAAGCGAGCTATTGCCCAGAGTCACATGGTGCTGGGCTAATCTGCCACCGGCACCGTGGATCGAACCATGATCCCCAGATTCCAGCGTCAGTCGCCCTTGCCGCGGCAACACACCTCCCCACACGTGAGTGGCAGCTCACAGCTGGTATCACTGGAACCACTCTGAGCAGACACGTGTTCTTCTCTCCACGTCATGACTCCAGCGATGTCAGTCAGGGCTCGTTGGAGACCGTGGAGCGGGGCTACACACCCAAGGATGGCGTCAAGTTTGGTTGCCATGTTGCCAAAGCCCAGCCGCACCTGCTCTGCGGTCTCCCTCTGGCCCTCCAGCACACGGTGTTGGAAGGCCATGTGTTGTTCCTGGGTGTCTTGGGGGAGTGCCGGGCTGTGGGTGCCTCCTGCTGGTTTGTTTGGGTAGTGGGAGGGGTCTCCTGGACATAGCTGGGTTGCCCTTATCCTGGAGGTGAGTGGCGGAGGAGGTCAACGATGTCTTGGATGGCTTGGGTGTCGATGCTGGTGCTTTCCTCCTCGTCATCAGTGAAGAGTGGCTAGGACTGCTCAGCAGGAAGTGTTGACAGTGCCCCTGCAATGTGAAGGGGAGATCGTGTATTACAATGTGTACACATGTATGTAGCTGCATGGTACTTGTTGATATTCAGACAGCATAGCATTGTACATTGTGACAGTCTGTAGATCCGGGCGAGGACCTAGAGTCATTTTGGGTGTGCACTGTGCTCTGCTCGACTGTACTTTTGGGCCATTGGGCCCATCTCCACCCCTACCTGGTGGTCACTCACCCTGTTGCGGTTGTGTTGTGTCATGTCGAGCTGTGTCCGATCCCCCAATTCCGGCCACAGTCTCCACAGTGATGACTGTCGATACCAGCTCCTCCATGTCATCCAGCTCGTGCTGTGGCGCTGGGCCCCCACCTCCAGTCTGCGTTGCTGCCTTCTGGTTGGCGAAGAGTTTCTCCTTGGTCCGCCGCTTGATGTCATTCCATCGCCTCTTGACCTCATCCATTGTCCTCTTGTGCCCCCTGGCGGCATTCACCTTGTCCACGATGTCCCGCCATATTCCATTTTTGGTGCCCTATGACACGTTGGAGTTGATGAACAGTTGTTGATGGTTTTCCATCACCTCTGTGACTATGATCCTGTTAGCTAACTTCCTCTTCTCCTTGTCCTTGCCCTTCCCTGTCCCGAGGACCCGGGCTGGTCACCCGGTGTACTTGTGGGGTTGCGCTCGTCCTCTGTGCCTGCTCCAGCTGCCTCCATGGTGCTTGGGTGTTGGTCAGTTTGTGTTTGTTTTTTTTTGGATACTTTTATAGTGATTTTTCCTGCCTGCCAGGTGTGTGTTGCAGGCCTGGCGCTGCTTATCGCTGGTTTCCTCATCGCGCTTTGGCCCATTGCAGGTGGTTTGTGTTTTTGTCTCCATCGAGGTGGTTGTATCACAGCAATTGTATGCGGTTTTGGCAGACTATCACATGCTACCGCCGTGTTGTGAATTCCACGTTGACAGGGGGTTATTTTCCCGCGATAGGCTGCGATGTTGGAAGTTGGGTTTCATTACTCTTGCGACAGTTAACACACGTTCTTGTGAATATACCCCTTAGTGTTTCTCTGTCGGGTGAGGTGGTCAGCTGTTTTGAAGAAACGCCCCTGGCACTTACTGCAAAGATTCCTAGTGTGATGGATCCAATCGTGCTCCCTCGCTCCAGCGATTAGATTCAGGCAAGTAATACTGCACTGGCGCTTTTCGCCGTCTCTACATTGAGGTTGGGTGACAGAATCAAGATAACAGCATTCCGTTTACTGTTTGTAGGGAGGAGTAATTATTCGGTGCCTACTGAGGGCGGCAAAGCCGCACCAACAAAGTCCGTAAATTCACAAACAACTTCAAGGTAATGAGCGGGTAGCATGGTTGAGAATTTACATTTGGCCACACTATGTTTGTAATCACCGCCAATTTAACTCTAAGGCTGGTTGATAGAAGTGTTATTAGATCTGCTGTTTTATTTATTTTATTTGCAAAGTTTTATATAGCGCTGACTAGACCCGTAGGTATCAGAGCGCTTTTCATGAGGAGCAGAGAGTTACAGGATACATAGTTATATCGGATGAATCAGTGAATTACAGGTTACATAGTTACATCAATTTGAGTCAAAGAATCACAGAGGGAGGAGGAGGGGGAGGGAAGGAGGCACGAACGGGGAGACGAGGAAAAACAATGTCAGAAAACCGGCTGGGTAGGTGACGGCCAAGGGGCCAGACTCCTCTATAGCTGTATAGGACAGCTTCGACCAAGATTGCTCAGTCTCCGCGGAGGGTCCAAACATTTTTGGTGTCCACCCAGGGGGCGTTGTCATTGTTCCATCGAAGGGGAAGAGAAGGAGACACATATGGGGAGATGAGGAAAAACAATGTCAGATGACCGGCTGGGAAGGTGACGGCCAAGGGGCCAGACTCCGCCATAGCTTCATAGGACAGCTCCACCAGGCATCGGCCAAGGTTGCTCAGGCTTCGTGTTAGGTACAAACAGTTTTGTTATCTACATCAGTTGAATCAGCGAGAGGGGCGTGGCTTGGACGCCGATCGGGATGGCGGCGTGAGCTTGCAGCTCCGCGCAGGGTCCCGCTAATTCTCCTGAACTCAGCACCCGGAGCGACCCCTGGTCGGTCTGACTGGCCTACGAAGAGTTGGGGAGCCACTGGGGAGCGGCGGAAAGCACTTTGGGGTTCGCTGGCCCCGTGGAGACCTCGTAAGACGACGGCCGAGGTGTCGCCTGGAGTGTGAAGAAAATGGCGGCGGCGCGGACGATGGTCTCAGAAACCGAAACTGAGCGGAATTGGCATCGACTGGCGGGGTGGCCCGCTTCTACGAGATCGGAGCTGTAGATGCGGTCCTGAAGGCGGGAAGTTTGGTGCCCAGCATTTGTTCAGGGCAACTGGGGGCGACTACTCGTCTCTACTCCTTCTCCCCCTCCCCCTCCCCCCGGACCTGGTGGCAGTGAGGTGGACGGCGCTGGTCCTCCTGATCCTTGGAGTTGCGGGCATTGTGGTGGCACTCTGTCGCGATCATTGCTGAGACGCACGTCCCACTGGACAGTGGTTGTTGGGACTTGGCGAGGCCCTCTGCCCGTGCAGAGGCGACGGAGCAACCTAAGATGGCGGCTGCTGGGGGAGCGACCACCACCGAGCAGGGCCAGGAGGAGGTGGCCGCACTATCCCAGGTCGGCGAGGGCCCCCCGCCGATGATGGACCAGGAGCAGAGGCTACACCGACGCTTGGATGCCATACTGGATGCTATCACCTCGACCAAGGAGGCATTGCAGCAGGACATTGCGCAGGTCGCTACGGGGCTGGGGCTCCTGCGAGCGGATCACGCCAAGTTGGCGGATAAGGTGAAGGACCATGAACAGCTCTTATTGGACCTGAAACCGGCGGTGGTGACCGCGGAACATAAGATAACAGACATCCTGACCCGGCTGGACATGTTGGAACGACGAGCGGAGGATGCCGAATGCGCAACAGAAAGAACAATATGCGGGTCGTAGGCCTGCCGGAACGGATTGAGGGGGAGGATGCGGTGGCCTACATAGAGGAATGGTTCCGGACTGTGGTGGCACCGGAGGGACTTACTTCCTTCTTTACATTGGAACGAGCTCACAGGGTGCCGGCTCGCCCGCCAGCGCTTGGCCGCCCCCCCCGACCGATGGTGGTGAGGCTCCTTCATTATAAGGACCGGGACCTCCTAATCCAGAGAGCTCGGGCTTCGGGCCCATATGAGGTGGAAAACAGCAGGGTCACGATCTTCCCGGACTACACTCAGGCGGTCCAGAAGAATAGGGCATCATTTCTGGCAGTGAAAAAGGAACTGAGGGAGGAGGGCATCCAGTACTCCTTGCTCTTCCCGGCCAAGCTGCGGATAATCCTGGATGGGGCCACGCACTTTTTCAGACCCCGGATGAAGCATGGCTGTGGTTGGAATCGTACAGAGCTGGCACGGACAAGAATCACAAAAGTCGGCGAGATCGGCCTAAACCGCCTCAGGTCCGGCAGTCCCAAAGGATCCGCTCCCGCAATAGGCGCCAGCGAGAGAAACGGGAGGCCCAAATGGCTGCAGACAAGAGAGAGGCGCTTGCAGCGACGGCGGCCATTACGAGATCGCAGCCGGAGAGTGAACTGGCAGCGAAGGACTCTGGCGACGTCGGCGGCAGGACCGGTGAGGAACTTTCGGAGGCGGAGAGCTCGAAGGGGCCGGTGGTCAACCCCCAGACGTCTGATGAGATTTTTCATGGCTGATTTTTCATTGGGACTTAGACACGGTTTTTGGTAGGGTGGCATCCTGTTGGAGCTGGGTGGGTCGCAGGGCAGGGTGCCGCGTTGGCATGGCGGGATGGAGAGCGCGGGGCGCGGGCTTCGCTTGCCGGGGTCGGCGATAACTCACCCCCCCAGGGCCCTTAAGGCCTTCTGTGGTGGCGACCACAGGTTAGTCGGATGTGTGTTTGGTTTAAGGTTTGGATCGGGGCTGACACCGGGTTTGTGGGCTCTGTCCTGGGGAGTGGGGTTCGGGGAGTTTTCTTTTCAATAGTTTGTTCTGGGGGGGGCAACGGCTATGGTGTGGGTATTGACTGGCTGCATTTGAACTGGATCGCTCTATGCTGGTATGGGGACGTTACCTAACTTGAAATGCCTGACGTGGAATGTCCGAGGGCTGCGAACTATGGTCAAACGCCGCAAAGTGCATGCGTATTTGGTGAGAAGGGGGGTTCAGGTTGCCATGTTGCAGGAGACTCATTTAACGAAACAGGAATGCACCGCACTACAGAAGAGATGGCGGGGTCAGGTTTTTGGCACCACTTACTTAGCGTTTGCTAGAGGGGTACTGATATGGGTGAGGGCGGGGATACCGTTTCAGGTGCTGAATCAAGTGGTGGATCCCGAGGGCAGATATGTGGCGGTGGAGGGGAGGTTATATGGTCGGGATGTGGTTCTCAGCTGTGTATATGCTCCAAATGTTGATCAGGCCCGCTTTTTCGATGGTTTATCCGGCTCTTTGGCCTCCTTCCTAGCTGGTCCTGTGATATTGGGGGGGGACTTTAATTCGATCACGGATGTGGCCTTAGACAGATCTCACCCTCCCCTTGTTGACTCCCCGGTACGTAAGCTAGCCATGCATAGGAAGGATTGGCAGGATAGGTGGGGGCTGTTGGATGTGTGGCGGGAACAACACAGGGATGTTAGGGACTACTCCTTTTTCTCAGCACTCCATGCTCTACATGTTAGAATTGATTCGGTACTGTGTAGCGGGTCCCTAGCCCCATTGGTCTCTCATACGGAGTATTTGGCCAGAACCATCTCGGATCACAATCCTCTGCTGGTGCATGTCCAATGGCAGCAGGAGCGTTCTGCGATTCCAACATGGCGGCTCCGGCCCGACATGCTGGAGGACTCGGTGTTCAGTGATGCAGTCCAACAGGGCATTTATCAGTATTTCAGTGAGAATGAGGGTACAGCTACATGCAGGTCCACTGAATGGGATGCGATGAAAGTGGTGGTGAGAGGTGTATGCTTGGGTAGGTTTTCGAATGCTCGATTGTCGGTGCTGAATGCGCTTGCCAGTGCGGAGGAGAAACTGAGGGAACTGGAGCGGCGTAGGCCGACCCGACCGGAATTGCAGGCCTGGTTGATGGAGGCAAAGGAGGTGGTAGCCACCGAAACGGAACGGTTACGGAGCTATGACTACAGACAATACGCCATTAGAGCGCATGCCGAAAGGGATAAGGTGGGTACGCTCCTGGCCAGGCTTGCTAATCCCGAACTCAGAGGCTGCCCGGTCCTAAGCATCAAAAATGCACAGGGGGAAACGGTGTATTCCCAATCGGCGGTGCTGGAGTGCTTTCGGGCCTATTATGCGGAGCTGTACGAGAGTCAGCTGGGAGTAGAGGCCCACGAAATCGCGGCGTATCTGGAGTCAGGGCAGCTTCCGGTCCTTGACGATGACGATGCAAAAGACTTAGGTGGGCCTATCATGCTGGCCGAGATCAGGACGGCCATTAAGCACATGGCGCGGAATAAAACGCCCGGTGTGGATGGCCTACCAATAGAGTTCTATCAGAAGTATGTTGATAGTTTGGCGCCCAGACTGCTGGTGGTGTATACGGAGGCTTACAGGTTGGGGGGTCTGCCCGGGTCAATGAGGGAAGCACTGATAGTGCCGTTGCTAAAACCCGGCAGGGAAGCGACTGATGTGAGGTCCTACATGCCATTGTCCATGCTGACGGTGGACTACAAGATATTGAGCCGGATTTTGGCCACCAGGTTGGCCCCACACATGACTGGCCTGGTGCACAGGGACCAGGCGGGGTTTGTCCCCACGAGAAGCACGGCGTTAAATATTCGTCGCCTGGTTGGGATACTGGATGGTACAGTGGATACGGATGGTGCCCAGGCGGTGTTGTCTGTAGACATTGAGAAGGCTTTTGATAGTTTGGAATGGGTCTATCTGGATGAAGTGCTAGTGAGGTTTGGTATTGGTGAAGGGTTCCGCAGGTGGACGAAGGTGCTGTATTCCTCGGCAACGGCGCGAGTACGCTTGGGCAATTTGGTGTCCGCGTCTTATCCAGTTGGTAGGGGAATGCGACAGGGGTGCTCCCTTCCCCTCTTTTGTTCGCACTGGCGATGGAACCCTTGGCGGTGCGTGCCAGGTCGGGAGACGGGTATGCAGGGATTGCAAGCGGTGGGCAGCTGCACCACATCTCACTGTACGCGGATGACCTGCTGCTATATATGGAGGACACGGAACGGGCTCTGGAAGGGGCGATGGAAATGCTGTCTGAGTTTGGCCGGTTGTCGGGCCTCAGGGTTAACTGGGCGAAGACCTGTGTCTTTCCGCTCCGAGCGGATGCACCTTGCCCCGCACGTGACTTGGGGGTGGTCTGGGAGCCATCTTGCTTTACTTATTTGGGAGTTCGTATCTACCACGAGGCCGCGGACCTATTAGAGGGCAATATTGGACGGTGCGTACGGGCGCTGAGAGGTTGTATGTCCTTTTGGGCATCCCTTCCCCTGACGGTGTTAGGTAGGATTGCTCTGTTGAAAATGGTAGCGCTCCCACGACTCCTGTATTATTTTCGAACGCTGCCCATTTGGATTCCTCAGAGGATCTTTCGGGGCTTGCGGACAATGGTTATTGACTTCCTTTGGGGGCATGGCCGCCGTAGAGTGGCACTGAACACGTTGCTTCGCCCCAAGATTGAGGGGGGGATGGCCGTCCCTGATTTTGAGTTGTATTACCTGGCGGCGCAGCTTCAGGTTCTTACACAGCACGTGGCTAGGGTGTTCAGAGGGCCGGATTGCGACCGAGAGTTGGGGATACAACGTCATGTCCTGGCCTATATCGTTATGCAGCAGAAACTGGAGTTGCGAGGCCTCACTATGGAGGAGCGGACGCTCAGGTCATGCTGGCAGAGGAGTCTGAGGAGGGCGAAGGCGACCCGACCGTATGCACCAGAGATACCGATAGGCATGTTGACTGCACTGCCGCATGGGGGCGATTGGTCCCCACTGTCGGAATGGGAGGAGTTGGGACTGCAAGTGGTAGGGGACCTGTATGTTGATGGGACCTTGGTGCCCTTCGGGGTACTACAGGAACAGTTTGGGCTGCCGGAGGGGAGCTTCCTCTTGCATGCGGCGGTGGTGGCGGCCATTCAGAAGCACTGGAGAGGGGGGCTCATTGAACCGGACACGACTATGGCATGCCAGTACGTAGTGATGGCCGCTGGCAACTTTAAGGCGGTGACCTGCCTCCATAATAGGATGCTGCATGAGGGGCTGGAACCGCTCCTGGGGCTGAAAGCGAAATGGGAGGCGAGCATAGGTAGGCCCATTCCGGACACGGTGTGGAGCCATATTCTTAAGCGTACGTGGAAGGGCACGAGGAACGCGCGCTTCCAGCAGGTGCATTTCTTTGTATTACATAGGGCCTACTTGACTCCGGAGAAGATCAAACGGTACTTCCAGGTGCAGGAAGCGCGGTGTCCGAGGTGTTTGGCGTCGGAGGCAGATATGGATCACCTGCTCTGGTGCTGTCCGAAATTGGGAGCTTACTGGGCGGAGGTAGGGGAACTTCTCAATGCAGTGACCGACAGGGAGGTGGAGTTTGATATGGCGGCGTGCTTGTTGCTCTGGTTCCCACACACCAAACACACTAAGGTGACAAGTAAGTTTATTGACCTAGGGCTGATACTGGCGCAGCGAGAGATTACCTGGCACTGGAAGTCCAGGGAGGGACCGTCCGTGAGGAGGTGGACGAATGACTTGCTGAGGTGGTCCAAGTGCGAGAGTGTGCTCCGAATGAGGCAGGCTGTCAAGCTTGATAATGAAAAGAACTTAGAATCAGCGCGTGCATGGGAATTGATAGTGCAGGCTTTGCGTGATTCATTGGTGGAGGATGAGGACTGAATGGATAGGACTCGAGGACACCGCAAGGCTTACGGGTACGGAGGTATCAGCGGATCTGTAGCGGGACCCATGCAAGAGTCAGGATCATGGCACACACCATTAGCGGTTGCAGGCGGGGTGGGACTAGGGGTTGTTTAGGGGTTGTTGAGGGGTGGGCCAGGAGCCGGGAGGCAGATTGGATACGGCAGCGATTCTGGATTGGGACTGCTTACTGGGTCTGTGGAGCGTGGGTGGATAGCGGGGGACGGCAGGGGAGCATGGGACGGACATGACGAGGCCCTCGTAGGGAACGGGGAACGGGACTGCAGCGGCTCCGTAGCACTGGAATGTTGGACTAGGATGGCTGATGTTGGGGACAGGTTAGGGTTTGGGGGGGTAAAATGCAGATACGTAAAGCGATTTCGACCATTGTCCCTCAGGGACGCTCACCATGATGTCTTGCTTCTAACTGGGACGCTGTGCCGCCCGGCCTCCGGGATGCGGGCTGAATGGCTGTGTATGATCTAAGCTCTTACGATTGATGCGGTGGGACACCATGAGTGTACTGGTTGAGCAATTGTATGCAATGGTTTCTAATTCTGCAATAAAAACAAAAAAAAATAAAAAAAAATCAGTTGAATCAGCGAGTTACGGGTTACATAGTTACATCAGTTTGACTCAAAGAATCACAGAGGGAGGGGGAGTGAGAGGAAAGGAGATACAAACAGGGAGACAAGGAAAACAATGACAGATGACCGGCTGGGTAGGTGACGGTCAAGGGGCCAGACTCCCCTTTAGCTGTATAGGACAGCTCCACTGGGCATCGGCCAAGGTTGCTCGGGCTCCGCAGGAGCTAAAAACAGTTTTGGGGTCCGTCCAGGGGGTGTCGTCATAGCACATTTTAACCTTTTGGTATCTGTTATTTTAGAATTGGAAGGGACAGAGGATCTACATTAATTGAACCGTATCCTGTTTACACTAAGATTTGGAAGGTAGGAAACTATTTTCTGTTTATGAAGTCATCAGACTTCAGTGGCTTAGACACCATTCAGAATCTGTCAAGGTGCCATTATTGTTTCACATTTTTGTAGCCCTTCACACTCAGACGATTGAGAACTACTGGGGCATATTATCAAGCACGGCGTTAAAATTATTGCGGCTTTAGTTTCAGAAAACAGCCGCTAAAGCGGCGATAATGGGCTTGATAATATGCCCTTGAGAATTCCAATAGAAGCCCATGTTGACACCAGAACATGGGCTTCTATTGGAACTCTCAAGGGCATATTATCAAGCCCATTATTGCCGCTTTAGCAGCAGTTTTCTGCCGCTAAAGCGGCGATAATTTTAACGCTGTTTCTTGATGATATGCCCCTACTATTCTTCACAACTAGTGGATTCACTCTACACTGTTCTAAAGGTAGATTTATTGCCCTTTAAATGAAGGTGTCTCAAACAAGATTGAGTCAGTTATTAGATTATATTATTTTTATTTGTTTTTTGTAGTGCTTGCGACCATGTCCGAGTCCTGATGAGAATTCCAAAACGATTAGGGATTTGAAACGCGTTGACCTTTGAGCATGGGGCATTTCCAATAGGGTTTGCTATGAGGAATAAACTAAACTGTGTTTCCCTCTTGTAGGCACCCCCTTGATACTGTGTAACCCCCGATGCTCAAATCACAGGTAGGACAGCAGGCCTGTTTACGAGTTAGTGTCCGCAAATGTTTATTCTGAAACCTAGGACTGGTATAGCTGTTTCATGTTTGCCTATGTACTTTTCAACACAAATGTTTTTCGTAATTTCTTTTTCACAAATATGTTGTGTTTTATGTCATGATGAGCTTTGTTTGACACTGCACTAAATCAGTTTTCTATTGTATTGTGTTCTTCAAACACATGTGTTTCATCTCAAGACGTATACATAAATGGAACTGTCTTATGTATTAACAATAATTCAAATTAAGCTGAATAAAGCTTGGAACCTTAGAATTTGTGGTCTAGGGTCCCTTTTAAATGTAAATGGAACAGTCTGCCTTGAAACTGGTGCATCTTTCCATCAGTTCCCACCCATTGCGCCTCAGGGCAGTCCATGTCAGAAAGTGCGTGCTGACAAAGAACTGCATATGTGATGGCTGGTAGCAATATTCCACGCCTTAAATACCTTGTTCTTTAGGGCCCAGAGGTGACTGCAGAATGGCATTAATGCGTTTACAATTTACATTTACAAGATACACTTTTTCATCGTGTCATACAATATGTAGACACACACAGACTGAAGTACTGAATTGTTTCTAGGCGCTACAGAGAAGGCGGAATGCTGATCTGTCCAACAAATGGTTAATTCCTAGAGTGTCACAGATAACGTCTGAGACATGAACTTTGTGTGAGAATGAGGGCACCAGAATCGTCATCAAGGAAACTGTACAGACCTCGCAGAATCATGACTCAACAGTCATGCTTTTCTGAGAACAAAATGTATTTCTAAGAATCGCCTCATCACAGGATATTTTCAGCCAAGGGGTTAGCAGCTGTACGCGCTTCACTCAAATAGTCTGGTTTCAAGCTGTGGTCTCGACCACAGAGGACAACTGATATGCGTAAAAAATACATATCTTTTGCCAGCCAGCCTACTGTCTGCTTTATTGTAAATCTTAACTAGCAATTTTACGACCTCAAACACAGTCTGTGACCCACTTTGAACTTTTTTCCACCATTTCGAAAAAATTAAAATACCCAGAGCCATATATTCATGCACGTGCCCAGAATGATGCATGGAAAGAGACATTTCTGTCTACACCACATTGGGACAGGGCAGACATCAACAATGACCAGTGGAGGTTGCTACTGAATAGTACGGGTGGGGCGGGGGTAGAAAATATTATTTCACTTACCTGCGGGCCTCCGCCTTTCCTATGTGCTTCTTCTGTCCGCGGATCACGGAAGCAGGAAGCACACAGACTTCACTAGCCTATCACGACGCTGCTGTTGCCAGCATGACAGCAGCGTTGTGATTGGTCTGAGTGGCCTGGCTCACCACTCAGACAGAGGCTGGAAGCCTGAGACCGTTCTCCACTTGGCTGTACAAGACAGCCAGGTGGAGAAATACTAAAATGCCCATAATGGTTTGGCCGGCCCTGTCGGCGGACCAAACCGTCATGCGCACTTATGGTACATCAATCATTTCTCCCCGTGACACAGCCCAGCCCTGCCCCACCCAATTCTAAAATCAAACTGGTACAGTGTGGAAAAATAAAATGATAATAACATTGCATTGTTGTAATTTATTTTTCCTTTTTGCAAGTGGGGCGACGCACCTCCTCATTAGCTGCCTCTGACAATGACACACCTTGAGGTTGTCATGAGCGCACTTCAACGTTGACAGGCAAACATCTACAATGAAATATGCTCGTATAGTAAGATGATCTGGCGAAGATGAGTAAGAGAGGTTGGCTTTGGAATTATGAAATCAGGTTCGGAACCCAGCATGTCTCACAACGTCCTGCGATTTTGGGGAACACACTCAGATGCTAATGTATTTGCTGGCGGGGAGGGAACTCCTACCAATGTGGTCCACCCACCTGATTTATGCACTGGCAGACCATAGGTTTGGCTACGGGGTGACTACTCCGTCATCCCTGCAGCCAACCGCCTTTGAAAGCCAAGCATATGAAAAGCAGTCAGAGAATTGACTATTTTTCTGTCCACCCAATTACGATGGGGAGACATATAGTTCTTTTTTACAGTCCGTCACTGGCAATAAGGGGCAGTAACAAAACAAAACAATTACCCCCTTGCCATGGGAGATGAGTCCCATAGCGAGGGGGTATTATCTTTTTAGATGGTGGTTCCTTCCAATGCTTTATAAATGACCGCCAGTTTGGCAGTCAGCTATAAATTAGGCCGGTATCATCTCCGTCAGGGCGATGGAGTAATTTATTGTGTTGCCCAGGCAGAGAAATGGGTATCTGTATATAATTAAATCAGGCACTTAGGGGCATATTTACAAGGATTTATCGCCTCCGTAGCATAATCTTTTTGATGCTACGGCAGGCATTTTTTTTTCTCTCCATGTTTACAAAGTGTTGCAAAGCCCTTTCAGCGACGTTTTTACACAGTTAGAGACAATTTTGTACAGCGCCAGTTCGGTTTCCGCAGTAAAACTCCTGCAAAACGCATAACGTGATAATTACAAGGATTACCTTGTATGTCGCTAAAAAAGAAAAACTGCTGCTAAATCCCATTAGCAGCAGTTTTTTACCGCTAGAATTACCTGGTCTTAAAAATGATGCTAACACATTTGTATAAAAGTAGAACACTCCAAATTCATCCTTTGCAAGCTCAAGTATGCTATGGCTCTACTGCTATTGCAGCTAGGAGCACCAAGGAGACCACCACCAAAGAGGAGACGCCGGAAAAGGGCGCAGATCTACCCACAGAGGATCACCCTCATTCACCTCAAGCAAGAGGAGGTCATAGCCCGTTACAGGCTCAGGAGGGGGTTCAATGTCCATCTCCTGAACCAGATAGCGCCAAAGCCGCAGCCCACATCTCAGCGCTGCACCAACATCCCTCCGCAGAACAAGCTACTTGCTGTCCTCCACATGCTGACGTCAGGACCGTTTCAACCTACCACTGTCGGAGTCTTGAAGGGACGGAACACCCTCTGACTTCTTTATGTAATGTTGTTATGTTGAGTGATACTAAGTTTGCTGCCTCATGACCTAAGACAATCTCTACATTTGCTTGTCACCCTAATGAGGTATTTTCACTGGTTACTATGTTTGGACATGATACTTGTCGATAGCTTGATTTTTCTATACACGTTGAGGGCACATTTCCAATTAAACGTTGTTGTGGTCAGCTTGATTTAGCACTCAGTGTATATCAGACATTGTGTTCTGACATCTCACTGACTATCAGGGTCCCAGGGTGTGTGGGACACCAAACTTTCAAATCGACTCTGTATTTGGTGTAGAGCTATACAGATTATCCATTGCTGACACACGTCCTGCTAAATGGTGACAGACAACACACATCTGGCAATTAAAGGTTCATTTATTTACATGTGCAAAACACACTTGTTCACACGGGGCCAGTTTTTTTGACAACAACACCAAAGCATGTATATAGGCAGTGGATGACCAGACAGAGTCCTTATGGGTAACATGCCAAGAAACATGCAGAGGAATTAGAAAATATAAGTCAGGAAGATGATTGCAGTGTCATTTGGGAGTAATGGCCACATTGGCATTCCACAAATGTCCATGGTGAACATGGCAAAGTCAAGATAGATGTCCCGAGGAATGATGGTAAGTTCAGGGCTAAGCAGAAACTGGACATTTGACAGATGAATACTACGACCAGATTTTCCTTTGGAAAGATGTACCATCCACATCTTCCTCCTCTGATGTGTGCGTTGTCTCCCATAAGGGTGGTGTAGTACATGCAGCTGGCAAGGGAGACACAGACACATCAGGGGCAGAAGATGTGTATACTGTGGCTGCAGCAGCATTCTTCTGTGCCAGTACATGAGGCATCACTGCAGCGAAGAGGATGTGCTGGTTTTACAACACAGCATCAATGTCGATGTGATAGGCAGCCATGTCAGCCATGTGGGAGTCTTCCTTCCGCTCCATGGTCTCCAAGATTTCGCAGATTGCTCCCAGCACTTTGGTCACATAGCTGGTGTCACTTTGGCAGGGCAGTTGTTGATGCCTCTGCCTCAGGACACCAGTGATGTCAGCCAGGGACTGCTGGAGGCCATGGAGCGGAGGGTAGGTGCCGCTGATGGCAACAGAGTTGTCCCTATTGGGACTGAGGCATCCACAGACCCCCTTTACTGTGGCTGCCAGGGGCAACAACCCCACCTACACCTGATCTGCCAACTCCTGCTGGACTCCTACCACACTCCTTGGGAAAGTGATCTATGGACCCTCAGAGTCAGGGGTTGTGGCTGTGGTGGTAAGTGGTGCCTGTTGGTTGTTTGGTGGGGTATGTGAAGATGCCACAATGCTGCTGACCCTCACCAGGTCTGGAGATGGTTTTCCTGTGGATTCCAGGAGCTCTTGGAGTGTGTCCTGGTCTTTGGTTGGAAGGTTTTCATCATCATCGTTGTTGATGTCTGGACAGGGCGCTGACCAGGAGGTAAGGTTTCATCCTCTGCAATGGAAAGGGCAAATACTATTGTTGATGTCTGTTTTATGTTGACATTTAGGTAAGCATTTGACATTCAAAGTGCATGACACTTTCGATTCTCTTGTGATGCATGGTACATCTGTTACACAAAGCTGTGTATGGCAGATTACACTGCCCATGAATGTTACATGTCAGGAGTTTTTGACATTAGCGCTGTGTGCCAACACTAAGTGGCTACTGCCTATCCAAGTCATCATTTGGGAATCATTGACGTCCACTATATTTCATCATGTGCAGAGTAGGTGTTCTGCAGGGTGTGAGACATCTTATGTATTTTTTACACACACTTTTATGTGTGCATTGATCCCTCTGTGCGTTGAAGACAAAGATCCAGACATGGCATAAGGGTGACTGCGCTGGCGCACTTCAATTTTAAGGAAAACAGCACTGAGAAACTTGCAGGGGTGTTGTATTTTCTGTTCATACAGTGCATCACTGCATTTCTATTCTGTCGGAGCACCGTTCTACCAATTTTGGGGTAACACCACACTATGCTTCATTATGGTATATATGCCCCGTAGTTAGTATAGTTAAGCGGCATATCTTGACAACAATGCACATGACTTCAATACCAATGTGTGTTAATATAGGCTGACTGTGTGACTTACAACACTGCCTGATGCAAACCTTTGGAAAGAAACACATGACTGTTCAATTGTCATTGTTTGTTCCCATGAAGGGATTAGTTACAAGCCACCAGTTTGTCACTTTTGATAAAGAAAAAGTAACGTACTGGCAGCATAAAGGACTTGTGAATAAGCCCCAGTGTACCTAAGTGGCTATTGTTTGACCTGCACACAGTGTGAGAGTGCTGAGGCATAAGTGTCTGGATTGTACGACATGACATATTCCCCCCTTGTTGTTACTTATCCTGTTGTTGATGTACTTGGTCATAGTCAGCACTGTCCTGTCCCTTTGCTCCAACCATCAACTCCTCGCAGATTACTGCAGATACCTCGTCCTCCAAGACATTGAGTGTCTCCTGAGGAGCTGGACTCTCAACCCCAGTCTGCAGTGTTGCCTAGCGATTGCTTGCCAGTTTCTCCATAGTTTTGCGATTGGCAACATGCCAGTGCTTTTTACAGTCCGTCACTGTCCTTTTGACCTCTGCAATGGAGTTCACCTTGTTGACTATGGACTACCATATAGTGTTTTTGGTCCCCAATGACACCTTGGTGCTTACAAAGAGCTGGTGTTGATGCTCCCTCACCCCCGCAAAAAGGATCTCATTCTCCTCCGCATGTCCTCATCATCTTCCCCTCGGAATTTGGCTGGTCATCCTGATTGTTAGGAGGGGGAGGGATTGTTGTCCTCTGCTGACCATGGTCATGGCTGGTCCATTCTTCATTCAAGTTTTTTTTCCCCCTTAGTGGCGTATTTGTCATCTTTTTTTCCCGCTAGGCGCCGAAAAATGATGTTAGACTGACTAGCGTGATGTTTCTTGTCGCTGATTTGCCGGCGGGCACTTTTTTCACGCTAACGTGCCGTTTTGTTACACCTTGACGCTAGTGTTAGCATAATTTTTCCCGGGCGCTAGCTGATCCTGACGCCACTTAGCACCGTATTGTAAATACATAGCAAACAAGGCGTTAGGATTTGACAAACAACAGCGAAGAAAAAATTGTCGCTAAGCAGTGTGAAAACTGGTTCGTGACAATACTTGTAAATATGCCCCTTCGTTTACCCGCGCCTCTAGCTGAAATATTCAATACAAATTGTATTTTAAAAAAATTGCAACTAAACAGATTGCGTTGCAAAAGTGCATTAATTCCCTCGTTTAATGCAAACAAGCATTGAGGGCAACTGCATTTAAATTGGATGAACAACCAAATATTGTGGTAGGGATGAGTAATTTATGGAAAAAGAAATGGCATATGAAGCAGCATATTCTGGGGCAGTATTATTTGGCCCTTTTAACATACATTAATCTTGTCTGTGCAAATCTTTCTCTTCATTAACACCAGTTCTATTCATGAATACTTCAATAAGTCCCTGAAAGGTGACCAGTTAACCTTTGTAAACGTTCTGCGACTGCGCAGCACACGATGTGGCGATTTTTTCGTAACTTTTGATCCATTTGCACTAGTAGCACGTTTTTTGTTGAAATCTGAAAATTATGGAGCAGATAGTGAGTTATGTGGCTTTGGAGCAGATGGTGAGGTATGTGGCAAGTGAGGCAAATTCATAATTATACAGAAAATGCTGTGGTCACTAAATCAAATAATTCTTATGGTATGTATGCAACACTATACACCCATATAACACATTGCTTAGTATGCACATTCCCATCCCCTAAATAAAGTTAAGCTCTGCCATTTTGGCTCTAATGCCACCACTTTATCAGATTTCCTGGGCTTTCTGCATTTGTCTACTTTCTTGGTCCACCAGCCCTTCATCAGACCTACTGATACTTACTTCCTGTTGATCTGCAGCTCCCTTCAATGAACTCACCAGCCTTTTGCGAGCCATCCCATAGCTGGTGCATATTTCATATTATCCTCATGCTCACCAACGGGGCAATAATAATTGGTACTCCTGGAAAAATAGCAAATTTGCAACTAGAGTGCTCCCCGTCTACTAAGAGGAGGCAGCTTTTCATGCCTTTTCCTTTTATCTGACAGCACATAACAGTAGTGCCCTAAGACTTCTTTGCCTCCCTGTGCCTCGTTGTAGGAGTACTGGGTCTATTAACCCTAGTTCTGACCCTAAAACAATTTAATTTCAAAATATGCAAAACATCCTTCCCTATTCATTTACCTGAAAATGGATGCAGCCGCGACTCCCCGTATATTACCTGCAAACTTGATGCACTTCCAGGTGACAAACCACTGCCCCTCCAGAAAAAGATGGAATGTTATTTCAGACCCTGCTCACTAAATTCTGCCTTCTGCAAACTAATTTGATCAAATAAGTTTCAGGTGCCAAAGAAGAAATACTCTCTGCATCTTGCCTCAGTTCTAAGGCTTAAACGTAATCTTAAATCAATCCAAACTGTACAATTGTTCTCCGACAGCTGAACACAACACATTCTTAATTCACTCTTTCTTTAATTAAAAAGTAATTTTCTTTCATGTCGTTCCAGTTGTTCTATGTAATGGATGGTTATGTCAATGCAAAGTGTGGGAAGCAATGATAAAAATCAACGTACATTTTTTTTATAGGGAACGAAAAGAATAACAAAGACTTTAATTGAAGAAAGAATGAATTAAGGTTTTGTTGTGTTCACTTCTTCGAGAGCGATTGGAGTGCTTTTGTTATTACTTATAAAGGCAATAGAGAGTAGCCACTGTGACTGAGAGTAGTAGTGCAGGGCAATGATCCTGTTTACCTGTTGATCTATGCTTTTGTTTAAAAGAAGACCATAGATTTAAGTCAGCCCAGATCATCTGGGCTGCCTTAAATCTATGCTCTTGTTTTACACAGCCTATGAGTCTCTGTTTACATTACTTTGGACCTCACCTAACTTGCCAGCTTTTCATGTCAATGGCCACAGATCTATGTGCTCCTGTCCAAACTCTGAAGACAGTAGTTAGGCTCAGACCTCTACAGGCTCACCCCATATATTTGCATCCCAAGTAAAACCTCCAGGTCACTCTCATATGGGTGTCTCAAAATGAGATCCGGTCTTGGCATTACTGTTGTAATTTGATCCGTGTGGTCAACTACCAGGTTCTTCTCCTAGCCTTTTTGCAGCAGTAGCTGCTGCTAATCCTACGTGGGGAGGGGAGGGGGGGGGGGGGAACAGCACAGGGGGGGGGATTAAAAAGTTATAAAAAGAAATGTACCTTTCACCGCACCGGGGTCAGTCTTCTGCTCCCGCGCTTCCCTCCTCCTGACACTCTAACCCCATGAGGACAGGCTCTCAGACTCCCCATGCAATCCCAGCGCTGCTCTCATGCTATTACTCCCAGCATGAGAGAAGTGCTGGGATTGGCCGCAATGGGCCCTGGTGTACGCTCCAGCAGGAAATGGGAGCCTAAGCTCCTGAGCACTGCTGATATCTCTAAGGTAACCTGGAGATATCCAAGTGCGCATGTCAGCTTGGTCGGCCGTGGACTTTCAGTGCCTAATACTCCTCCTCCCCCTGCTGTATGAGATGCAACATGACCCGTCCCGCCCTACACTCCGCGACAGCAAGTGAAAAATTCGATTACAATAAAATATTTGTGTTGTCATTTTATTTTTATGTTGTCTGCTGCCTTTGAGCAGTGGGGCGATGCTCACCCGCCAAAGCGGACGAGCCACCCCCTGAGTTACCAGCACGTCTACAAGCAGCACAACTCTCTTCTCTAATACATCTTTTCACTTTGACCCCTGAACCCTTTTACAATCGAAAGCCACAAATCTACACCTTTAGTTTAACACGTAGTGTAGCTGTCGACCACAGTAGCAATAGAAGACCCTGGCATTCCTTTGAGCTGTATGCCTCCGCCTTGCCAGTGGCCAACAACCCCTTTAAATCTGCCAGAGCTCCATCTCCATATTCACAGGAGTATTTTGGGTCTTATCAAAACCCCTTGTCCTTCTCTGCCAGGCCCACCTTCCATGCTTGCAAGCATGACTCATTTGGGCCCTCCCAGAAGGCGGTAAGTATTCGCCGAACACTATAAGTACTTCCTTCGCATTCAGCGTACTGCTATCCCCATGGCACCTATGTTTGCTGGACTCCAAGCTCTAATCTGTACTTCCTGTCCGTGGTGCATATATCAGGTGTTTCTGACCCATTTTATGAGCATATGGTTAGAGATGAGATATCACAACCCTACCGAGCGCACAACAACACTGTTATTTTGACTACTATTCTTATTTAAAAGAACCAATTACTACAACTTTAAAGACTGTTTCACATTATTTTCTTATTTATTTAAGTTGTTCCATTCTATTTTTTAATTTGTATTCAATTTTGAATCATGGATCATTACAATCAATTATTATTTTCCAAGATTACAATTAATCATACATTTGTATTATAATTAAGCATGGGCGGAAAATCCGTTTCGCTCGCGGATTTTGCGGATTTTCGGTAAATTCGCAATCCGCGAGATCCGCGAATCTCCCGCAAAATCCGCAAATCCGCGAGCAGCGGATTTTATGGCTTGCTCGCACTGTTCGCGTGAGTTCGCGGCTTGCCAGTACAACTTCGCACCCCGCGAGTAAGTGCTTAATTGCAGAAATACGATCTTAGCAAAACTGAAACTACTTACCAGGTTCAAAAGTTCAGGCTCATCATTAGTAGCCATTTCCTGTAGTGCTTCCTGAGGGGCCCCTCCAGAGTTCAGTTGCCAGTTGCAACTATTATGTGACCCTGCTCTGAACCTCAGAATAGTTACACATATGCCACAAAGGTCCTGAATTACAGCTAAGGGAGACAAGCAGGAGCCAGGCTGGAAGTTAAAATCCATTAATCAGCCCCTAATTCATTATTGTCAGTTGGGGCAGGGCAGGTGTTGTAACTAATTTTGCAACAATGAAAGCACTTAGCAAGTGCAAAAGATCACTAATCAGGAAGCACTAAGGAAGCAGGTGCCAGCTAAAAAAATATTCTGTGACACATTAATCAGCCCCAAATTAATTCAGGTCACTTGAGGCAGGGAAGGTGTGCTTTGCTTTGCCGAAAATAATGTACACTGGACAACCAGAGGGTGTGGTGATGAAACAGAGGGTGGCATGGGTGGGCCAGAGGGTTGCATGAGTAGTCAGAGAGTGGCAGTGGTGACAGAGAGTGGCAGTGATGAAGAAGAGTGTCCCAAACAGGCTGGACACGTAGAAACAACATGTTCGCAAAACTTGCGACCCGACAGGTAAGTTCGCAAATTGCGAAATTGTAAAAACCCTCGCGAACTGGCAGAAACACGCGCGAACACACAAAAAAAAAAATCTGCAAATTCGCGGGAATTCGCGGATTTTGCGGATTGCGAGTTCGCAAATCCGCAAAATTCGCGAACGCGAGATTCGCAAAATTCGCCCATGCTTATTTATAATTCATACAAGTATCATAAAAAAAATGTTGGCGATTGTTGCGATGGTTGGCCCAATGCATTTCGGGACCGTTGTCCCTTCTTCAGGGGCCTCTGCGAAAAAATTATGAACATTAACGTATTTAAACAACACGCTTATAAATCAGCTTTTATGTACATTGGCCACTTCAAAGTTTTAAGTGCACCACCACTGTTACTTCGTTTTTGCAGTACATAACAACATGTATTTAATTCTATGGAGATTCCATATACAAAACAACTTAATGCGCTCATTTTTATCATCGCTACAGGTACACATGGCATTATTCTATTGTGTAACATGAATTCATCTGCGTATGTTGAACCTGTTATTTATCAAGAACTCTATATGGACGTGCCCGATTAATCTAGGAACATGAGGGATGCGTTATCGTACATGGTTTTACTGCATTGAACGGAGGGGATAGTTCCACCCGTGTTTTCTCAAAATAGGACTACCCATCGATTTGAACATGATTATGTGATGAAGCACTCACATGATTTTCTTTCTTGATTTCTCGCGTTTTCAGATAGTATGGATTGTGATCTTATTCGTGTCTGTGAACAGGAAGTGTGAAACGCTGTTTAGGCTAAACTGACGAAAAAGCGTCATTATTTACCGCACATTACCAAACACAAAAGAAGGGTGAATACCCATTAAATACCTTAAAACATGAAGGTCGATCTTGATCTGAAATAGAAGCAAAAAATACGACTAAATTACTATGAGGGAGACCGCGTGTGGACTGGATTTAATATCGCTAACGTTTATCAGTAGATACGCTCACCTTTGATGAGAAAAATGAATCGCTTTTTGCAACGCGTCTCGCCAGAATTCAGCTTCCGGGTTTCTACGAATGGGGACCCGAGTTCTCACGAGGTTTAAAGCTTACAAGGAAACGAAATACCTATGGGTAAAAGATAGCGGTTAGCCGAACAATGCGTCGGCCATTTTGAAATGTCGAGATTACTCATATGAATGAAGGAGAAATTAAGATGAATCTTAATATTCTGCGCTTAGGAGGAACAATGAATGATTATCCAGAGATGCCAGGACTTTGAGTGACTTCCCTCATAATATTGAAAGAAATTGTGAACATGATATGTTTGGGTATCGAAATACCATAGAGGTCAGGAAAAACAAATAAGCATGGAGATGAAAGTTCAATGTATCTAGAATGAAGCGATAGATGTTGGTTGCTAAGATCAAGATGTAAATAAAGAAATTCTGGGTATATCTAATAGTCCATGTGTGTAATGCTGTCTACATGAATCTTTGTTCACAGATACCTACAAATACATACTAATATGGTGGAATTGCATTTTCCCAATTTAACATTTAAAATAAATTTTCCCTTCTTAGTTTAATCATGCTGAATTGATAGATACCAACATTAACAACATTAGTAAGTTGTGCTATCAAGAGTACACATCAGTTCATGAGTCGTCCCCTCATCTTTAGATTTACAAAAAACATCCTAGATCTAGTTTGTCATTTAAACCTAATTGTTCCATTGTTTGAAATTTTTTGATTAACATGACTTCCCGTTGGGATAAGGTCTTGCGACTATCTGTTCCTTCTCTAATTTCTACTGTTTCAATGGCCATAAACCGCACTTGGGATATGTTGTGTTTGTGGGTTGGATTTGGTGTTTTGGTTACGGATCATGCTTTTGTGTTCCCCTATTTTTATTTTGAGTTTTCTTTCTGTCTTCCCTATGTACATGAGTCCGCATGGACATTTTATGCAATAAATCACAAAGTTCGAATTGCAATCAGCTGTAAATTTCAAAGTAAATTTGTCACCAGTTCTGGGATGGGTCACAACGTTTTGTTGTATTACGTTTTTGCAGTGAATGCAGTTGTTACATTTCCTCATTCCTTTATGTTGAATATTGTTACTCAGTGTTTTATGTTTGAGTTGTTCTTACAGATTACGGCTTCTTGTGTAAGCAAAAATGTGTTTGGTTTGAAAGATGTTATTAAAATCTTCATCATTTTGAAGTAATTCCCATCTTTTTGAAATTATCTTCCTTATATTGATGGCTTTGGTTGAAAACTTAGATACAAACACATTCCGTGTTGTAGTTGTAGATTTCATTTTGCTTTTCAGTAGTATATCGCGATAAATGATTTTAACGCGTGCTTCTGATTTTTCAATGCATCTCGCTGGGTATCCTCTGTCTCTAAATCTTTCCTTTATTCGACAGAGATCTTCCTCATGAGCTTCGGTTGTGGAGCAAATTCTTTTGCTTCTCAACATTTGTGAAAAAGGTAAATTCTCTATCAGTTGCGGTGAATGAAAACTCTGATACAGTAGTGTATTGTTGCGATCCGTGGTTTTCACAAATGTTTGAGTCTGAATTTTTGTTTCCTTTTTTATGATCTTTACATCAAGAAATGATATTTCCTCACTATTTATTAGATGTGTGAATTTGATTCTAGGATTCTTTTCATTTATTTCCATGATGTTCTGATCCAATATGTTACGAGAACCTTTCTAGATGAGAAAAATGTCATCCATGTACATGAGTCCATGCGGACTCATGTAGATAGGGAAGACAGAAAGAAAACTCAAAATAAGGATAGGGGAACACAAAAGCATGATCCGTAACCAAAACACCAAATCCAACCTGGCGGCCCATTGGATCACCCACAAACACAACATATCCCAAGTGCGGTTTATGGCCATTGAAAAGGTAGAAATTAGAGAAGGAACAGATAGTCGCAAGACCTTATCCCAATGGGAAGTCATGTTAATCAAAACATTTCAAACAATGGAACCATTAGGTTTAAATGACAAACTAGATCTAGGATGTTTTTTGTAAATCTAAAGATGAGGGGACGACTCATGAACCTATGTTTTCTCTTGATAGCACAACTTACTAATGTTGTTAATGTTGGTATCTATCAATTCAGCATGATTAAACTAAGAAGAGAACAATTCTTTTAAATGTTAAATTGGGAAAATGCAATCCCACCATATTAGTATGTATTCGTAGGTATCTGTGAACAAAGATTCATGTAGACAGCATTACACACATGCCCTATTAGATATACCCTGAATTTCTTTATTTACATCTTGATCTTAGCAACCAACATCGGTCGCTTCATTCTAGATACATTGAACTTTCATATCCATGCTTATTTGTTTTTCCTGACCTCTATGGTATTTCGATACCCAAACATATCATGTTCACACTTTCTTTCAATATTATGAGGGAAGTCACTCAAAGTCCTGGCATCTCTGGATAATCTTTCATTGTTCCTCCTAAGCGCAGAATATTAAGATTCATCTTAATTTCCCCTTCATTCATACGAGTAATCTCGACATTTCAAAATGGCCGACACATTGCTCGGCTAACCGCTATCTTTTACCCATAGGTGTTTCGTTTCCTTGTAGGCTTTAAAACTCGTGAGAACTCGGGTCCCCATTCGTAGAAACTCAAGCTGAATGCTGGCGAGACGCGTTGCGAAAAGCGATATATTTTTCTCATCAAAGGTGAGCGTATCTACTGATAAACAATAGCGATATTAAATTCAGTCCACACGCGGGCTCCCTCATAGTAATTTAGTCGTATTTTTTGCTTCTATTTCAGATCAAGATCGACCTTCATGTTTTAAGGTATTTTATGGGTGTTCACCCTTTTTTTGTGTTTGGTAATGTGCAGTAAATAATGACGCTTTTTCGTCAGTTTAGCCTAAACAGCGTTTCACACTTCCTGTTCACAGACACGAATAAGAACACAATCCATACTATCTGAAAACGAGAGGAATCACGAAAGAAAATCATGCGAGTGCTTCATCACATAATCATGTTCAAATCGTTGGGTAGTCCTATATTAAGAAAACACGGATGGAACTATCTCCTCCGTTCAATGCAGTAAAACCACGTACAATAACTCATCCCTCATGATCCTAGATTAACCGTGCACGGCCATATAGATAGAGTTCTGGATAAATAACAGGTTCAACATATACAGATGAATTCATGTTACACAATAGAATAATGCCATGTGTACCTGTAGCGATGATAAAAATGAGCGCATTAAGTTGTTTTGTATTTGGAATCTCCATAGAATTAAATACATGTTGTTATGTACTGCAAAAAGCGAAGTAACAGTGGTGGTGCACTTAAAACTTTGAAGTGGCCAATGTACATAAAAGCTGATTTATAAGAGTGTTGTTTAAATACATTAATGTTCATCATTTTTTTTGCAGAGGCCCCTGAAGAAGGGACAACGGTCCCGAAATGCATTGGGCCAACCATCGCCACAATCGCCAACATTTTTTTAATGATACTTATATGAATTATAATACAAATGTATGATTAATTGTAATCTTGGAAAATAATAATTGATTGTAATGATCCATGATTGAAATTCAACACAAATCAAAAAATCGAATGGAACAACTTAAATAAATAAGAAAATAATATGAAACAGTCTTTAAAGTTGTAGTTATTGGTTCTTTTAAATAAGAATAGTAGTCAAAATAACAGTGTCGCTGTGCGCTCGGTAGGGTTGTGATATCTCATCACTAACCATATGCTCATAAACTATTATCTACCTAGGGACAGGCAGCCCTATAATACCGAACAGCACGCTAAAGTAGGAAAACTTGAACAAAATCCGATATAAAGACGTGTACAAGAAAAATTTAAACGGAGTGCCAGTGGCCACGATTTACCTCTTTTCATCAAATTCAGTTTCTGACCCATTGCCTGACTCAAAAGCAGTCTTGGCAAAAATAAACAAACCTGGCCCGCTCCCTTCATCTCCTCATACAAATCTCTCTTTTCCATCCATCCCTCCAACCTTTCTCTCTCCCCCACTCCCCACTTTGCTGCATCCCTGTGCTTCCAAACTAACGCAGCGTGGTGCAGCAAAATGACTAGCTGCATCCCGCTGTGTTAGTTTGTTGTAAATCTTCCCCATAGATGTGAAGCAAGTGGAAAACAGAGGGTGTTGATTATATCCGATAACTGAGGTTTGGGCAGAGTTATTAACAGCTTTCGAGTGCCAGGACTTGGCACCAGAATTAGTCCTAGTCCAATAATTGAAGGGTATAATCAGATCTTTATGAGCAGGAGCCTGCAAACTGATCCCGCAGACCAAAGAATGAGAGAATTGGACAACACATGCTGAACTGTAAGAGACCTAATACTAGTGACCATCCTATTCGGAGTACCTGCATCATTAGATTGGTTGTTAAACTTAGAACAGTTAAGTAAACGTGAATCTGTTTTTTCATGGTATTGGTACCAGTCCAGAAACTAAAGTCCACTGAACTACATGACAAACACATAGCAGTGGGAGGGTTGCCTACACCACGCTCAGAGCACAAATAACAATCAGCATTGTTGGGAAGGATGTGAAGTCAGGTGTTACTACATGTAAGCTGCATGCGGATGTATGCGCATTTATGTAATGTATTATGAAAGTTGTGATTAAACAGAAAATGTAACAAAACAGATTTTTCTTTAAATATTGAAAATATTTTAAATGCCCAAATAGTATCGCTGACAACAATGATTTGAATATGTGTGTATATATATATATAATCACTATCTGCAATTATCTGCTGGGAGTGCGCGTGATTTCTTATCTTGATATTGGAAAACTCTGTAGAGATAGATAGATAGATAGATAGATAGATAGATAGATAGATAGATAGATAGATAGATAGATAGATAGATAGATAGATAGATAGATAGATAGATATACTACTTATGGGCGGGCACCAGTAGGAAGTTATATTTAGGACCTAGTTATCATTGGAACAGCATTTGTTGTTTTGCCAATAACATTGACACCTCTTGACAAATCTTCACGAAATGTACAACATTTTCAAAACATTTACTTTAGTTGGTTCAGCTGCTGCGTTGAAAGTTTCGGGGTAATACATGAAACGAGTGCAGAGAAAAAAAGGAGTAGTCCCAAAACGCGTATCCCCCATGCACTTTCCCATAGTGAATTTGTCCATGACTAGCATCCAAACGACTGAATGGAATTACACCTAATTTGGCAGAAAGCTAGATGATAGTCCAGAAAGCAGTCTTTGTGTAGTTTTAGAGATATTTAAGATTAAAAATTATAGATATCTGGGGACGTGGATCCTTGCAGTGGACTCGCGGCTCTGTAGTCACCATGCTGAAATTTGCTTGTCTGCTGATACTTCAACCAGGAATAGTTAGTTGGCAGCCATCTTGCTCGGCTTGAAGCCGAGCTGCACCAAAAATATAAAAAAATAAAGAAAAGGGGGCCGAATTTGAATACCCTGAACCTCCAGATATGGTAAAGGGGGGTCCCACAAAGACCCTGACAGGGGTTAAAAGCATTTTTTAAATTCACTTGGGAGTGAATTCGTGGTTGGATGCACAGCAAAATTGTATAAAATGGCACATGGGTCCGCTCTCATGGGGCTTATTGATGCCCGTGGACCACAACCTCCCTGGGGCTTGTTTAATAAAAAATGCAGGGGAGGCCCATATAGGTTCCCCAGGTGCCCTGGGGACCACCACCTCCCTGGGGCTTATTTATTTATCAATGGGGTGCCTCATGGATCCCCCCAGCTCCAGGCACCACCACCTCCCCAGGGCTTTAATTCTAGGGGTGCGCAGACCCCTGCATCCCTGGGGGCCGCTACCTCCCATGGCTTTAATTTCAATTAAGGCAGGAGGCCACCCGGACCCCTCCTGCAGCCCAGGGACCACCACCTCTTCAAGGTCTATTCTAAGAAAGGCGGCCCCCCTCCTGGTGCCATACTTAGCCCTGGGGATCTCCATCCCCCAAGTCGGGCTACTGCTATGTCCTGGGGTACCCACCCCTGGGACATAGTTGTTTGCTGTGGCTAGGCCGGAGCTTTACCGCTCCCGCCAAGCTGTAGCAAATGCTCCGCTTCTAGCAAGTGAGAGCATAAAAAAAACTCTTGGTTGCTAGAAGCAGCGCACAATTGCAGCTACCTATGCGTAAAAGCAATGCCGGCTCCTGCAGGAGGCGGGGAACTGACAGGGACTGTGGGGCCTTTAGGCTGCCCCTGTGGTCCCAAATAACTATTGGGCACCCTGGGTGGCACCAGGGCACCCGGAAGAGAGGCATGGCCCCGGGAGATGGTGTCCCTGGGGTTGAAGTCGGCCCGGGAGGGGGTCACAGTGGCCCTGTCCCTTAATTAAAAATAAATAAATACATTTTAAAAAAGGCCGACCACGAGGGATGGGGTCCCCAGGGCTGAAATTGTGTTGGGGAGCGGGGCCACTCAGCATCCCACACTTTAACTAATTCTTTTTTTAAATAAAGCCGGTCCCTAGGGGATGGCCCCCTCCCTTAAAAAATAAATAAATGTAAATCAGGATCAGCAATTAGCCGAAGGCCTCGCCCCCTTTCACCACCACTCTGCAAACGTGCCTCCTAGTGCACAACTGGTTTGGCAATTATGTCCCCTTGGTTGCAGAGGGTCCTTGGGGGCCACCAAGCCCTCCTGTTGCCTCCAGTAAGTCCCAAACAGTGTGATTGCTGAGAGGACTTCAGAGACCAGGCCCCCTTTCTCCACCACTGTGCAAATGCACATTCTGGCAAACTGTTGGTTGGGATATGAAGTCCCCTTAGATGCTGAGGGTCCTTCCTGTTACCTCCTGAAAGTCCCACAGAGTGCGATTGCTGAGAGGACTTCGTAGGCCATTCCCACTTTCTCCACCACTCTGCAAACGTGCCTCTTGGAGTAAAACTGGTGAATGGATTCAGTCCCCTTGGCTCTAGAGTGTCCTTGGGGACCAACAAGCCTTCCTCTTACCTCCCTTAAGTCCCACACAGCGGAATTGCTGAGAGGACTTCAGAGGCCATACCCCTTTTCTGCACCACTCTGCAAATGCACCTCCTGGTGCACTGCTGGTTGCAGGATTAAAATCCTGTTGCTCCAGAGGGTCCTTGGGAGCAAACAAACGCTCTTGTTAACTGCAGTAAGTCCCACACAGCAGGGTTGCTGAGTGGACTTCGGAGGCCATGCCCCCTTTCTCCATCACTCTGCAAATGTGCCTCTTAGCGCACTGCTGGTTAGGGGATGACGTCCTCTTGGATACTAAGGGTTCTTGGGGGCACAGAAGCCCTCTTGTTACTTCCAGTAAATCCAACAGCAGGATTCCTGAGAGCTTGTCGGAGGCCCCCCCCATTTCTCCACCACTTTGCAGCTATGACTACAATTTAAAAAAACATACAAATTCACTTACAAAACCAGAGGTTACAAGGATGTTATATGTGGAAATGGAATTTAAAAAACCTTAGAAATTCACTTAAAAAAACAGAGGTTACAGGGTTGGTATAGTTAGGAAAAAGAATTACAAAAATCCTTAGAAATTCACAAAAAAACAAAGGTTACTGAGAAGCTATAGTACGGAACCAGGAACATTTCAGCAGTTAATGTTACCTGAGGTAACTATAACTAGCGCCCCCGCAATGCACTGCTTATGACCTCTCATAATACATTATTCATTACATGGTCAGTGACATCTCAAACGGCATCACTGATGACAGCTTCCACAGAACCACTCACACCCCCTTTCAACCACTCACATACCCATTCACAGACCTATACCAGTACTCACATACCCACTCACTCCTCCATAGAGCCACTCCAACACCCACCCACTCAACCAGCCACTCATACAACCATTCACTCACCCATACAGCTACAAATATAAGCAGTCCTTCATCTATGCAGCCACTCACACAGCCACACACTCAGCTATATAGCTACTCACACACCCACTTATTCACCTACACAGTCACTAACACACACACCCACTCACTCACCCATACAGCTTCTCAACACAGCCACTCACTCACCCATACAATCACTCACACACTCACTCACGCACCCACACAATCCCTTATATACCCATTCACACATCCATGCAAGCACTCACACATTTGCTCACTCACACATTAAGCCATTCACACAGAAACCCACTCTCCAATACAGCCACTCACACACCAACTCACTTAACCAAATACCCACTCAAACAGCCACTCATTCACCCATACAGCCACTAACACACCCAATCACTCACTCATACAACCATTCAGACACCCACTCAGCCACTCATACAGCCACTACACAGCTAGTTACCCATCCAGTGAGCCACTCACATTGCCATTCATACAGCTGCTGACACACCAACTCACTTATCAATACAACCACTCACACAGCATCTCACTCATCCACACAGCGACTCACACACCCACCCACTTATAAGCTCATACAGCCGCTCAAACACCCATACACACAAGGACACATATAGTCACACAGACACTCCCTAATATATGTTAGAATTAGAATCACTCAATAGTAGTGCACCTGTTAAACTAATTTTACTTTTGGAGTAGGGTAGTATATATCTTTAACGCCCAGAAACTCTTAGAAAATACTTACACTGAATGAATGATGTCATCAGTGATGTCATTTGAGATGACATAAGTGACACAATTAGTGATGTCACTGATCATGTCATGAGTTATGTAATATGCTGGGTCATAAGCAGTGCATTGTGGGGGTATAAGTTATATTTAGCTCAGGTAATTATAACTGAATTTCACTGGTTTTGTAGGAGTGAATTTTGATCCCAACTATAACGTCCCTGTAACCTTTGTTTTTTTTCAGTGAATATATATATATATGTATAAATGATGCAATTGTATTGTCAACCCTAGCTGAAAGGCACCAATGCACTGGGTAGGGGAAAGCACAAAGATACAATTTGCAACTGATTGACTGGGAAGCTGGATTCTGATAGCTGAAGTGGACTCAAAGCATCATGAAGTGGTGTTCTTTAAAGAAGCTTGTTCTTTAAAACAAATGTGTCTTCTGCACTTCCTTTAATTGTGGCAAGGTTGAGAAGGTCTTGATGGATACAAGGATGTCATCCAGATCCTTGTGCATAGATGAAGTGGGACTGACTTATCACCTCTGAGTTAGAACTTCTCACAAAACTGGAATTAGAGTGCCTTTTTTCATTTCCTCTTGCCACATTTCTGTATAGATGCATCATATCCTCCTTATGCTTTCCTTGGAAAGCTGTCTCAGTGTGTTTCTCAGATTTTATCTAAGACACAAACATATTATTCACATCCATTACAAATGCCACAGTATTGTTCTTGCTCTGCGTCACACCCTTCATGGTGGTGTGTACTCCACCTGTTCTTATTTTAGCAAACTTTTTTTGTCTGTTTTAACAATCTCTTTGTTGACAACTCTGGGGAAATAAAGTGCCTTCACTCTCCATTTTTCATGTGTCCTCTGATACCAGGAATGTTCACCTCTCTGTCTCTGGGGCCAAACATGCCATGTCAGCCATTACAGAATATGTTATGCTTTTCTAATGTTCTGGGATGTGTTTTCCCCACACATTATATTAGGCTTTAGGCCAGGAAAGCCAACATCCTCGGTAATCTCAAATCCCAGGACTCTCTGTGGCCATCTTATTCATTATATTAATCTTCGGGCATATTTATGAAGGTGTTTGAGTCGCGCTCGGATTACGCACCGTGATGTAAGCGTGACGCACACCAAAAATGTGATTTACAAAGACACACAAGGCCACTTTAGGTGGACCTGAGTGGCTTCATAAATCTGCAGTAACTCAATGCAGCACAAATCTCTCTGTTGCATTACTCTGCCCTGGAAAGGCGTTACCTGGGTGGAGAGTGAGTGGTCCCATGCAACTCCCATGGTTTTATGCATTCCCAGATTTTCCAATAGTGGTATACTTAGGAATGAGCGAAAAAGATATGAACTCCCAAATGAAGCGTAATGAGTAGAAATATCTTAGTTTTCCCTTGCTTACATCGTCTTTCTATGTGTGCTACATTCCGCAACTCAGAAAGAAAGAGGAATATGCCTCTCAGGATTGCTTTTTTGCATGAAGGTGACCCTCTCTGAACAAAAACAATCCTGCATGCAACACAGCCACCCTGCACCGTGGTGCAAGAGTACCTGCATTGGCGCTAGCAAGTCAAAACAGTTCCACCGCAGTGACAGAGGCAGGAATGCACCGTATTTGTTAAAATACAGCACATTCCTGCCTTCTCCCTGTCATGCAGCACAGCAAGGCGACTTGCTGCACTGTGCTGCATGACTATTTTATAAATATACCCCCCTTTGTCTCATTGTAAATGAAAATGTTCACACTGATTAGACAAATTCCTGGTTCACGAGCACAGGTCAATGGGAAACACTTCAGTAAATTCAATTCAGTGTTTATTGGTTAGCCAAGTACTGTGCCATTTGTCGGCAGACCAGCCATCTTCCTAATAGCTTTAAGCTGACGAGCTCCTGGACGACGCACCTGCGTGCCGGTTCGGGCATCGAGGCCTTTGACGGTTGCTTGGCGGCCTTCTCTTCCACCCCTAACTATTTTCTCTACTGATGAGGGAAGTTATCCCGAAACCCGAGCCATGTCTTGGGCGATATTCTAAAACCCGGGACATGTATCGGGTCTAGAGATCATCAGTCCAACAAGTACCTACTTGCACCCTCTGGGGTGAACCACTCAAGAACTCCATGCACCAGAGTCCCGAGGGGCGATCCGGAGGAGGGCCTAGCGGTGTGCGGTCCATTGCGATTGTTTCATAATAGCTGATGTTCCACGGCTGTGTCTGAAAACATTTAACCCTTCATGGCTGTTCGAAATCACTTTGCCATATCATGGACATCGATTTATTAAAATGGCAGTGGAAGTGACATCTCACACACTTGTATCTCAGTAGTAATGCAGGAAGCGACATTGCATTAGTTTTAACCTTGAATTCCAGAAAATAATTCCACATAACCTTGAATCTGAAGACATCACAATAACAGACATACCTGAACAATAGAATACACTCAACAGAAAAAAGTATTAATAAGTGTTCAGAAGAACAATAGGGGCCATGTCCCCCTTTTCTAATTCATTCAGACTATGTATTGAATATGAACTATGCTATGGCTTCATTCACATCTTATCATCGTTAAAGGTTTTGATGTTTGTTCACTTTTAAGGAATAATTGCTTCAATGAAGCAGAGGTGAAGATTGTGTTCTATCGCTCCATCTTTTATGTATTCACAAAAAGAAAGCATGGCAACAAGTTTAGTAAATGTGTTTTTTAAATTTGTTTAAATTTATGATGCAGTCTCAAAAGTGCACATTGCACTTCCAAACGTATATTTTTTTTTACAAAACTGAAAATGTAATGTTTTAATGAGTGCTGCTGAAAATAATCAGTGCTCATCAGGAGACAGTTTACCTTCAGTTCAACAGACTGCTCTTTTCAATGCTGAGGCCATGAATGGCTAGAGCAGTGATATTGTTCACAAGGAGCAAGCCAGGCAAACCGATGCTACCTCTGGTGACCCCTAAATGACATTCATGCTTGACATCACTCTCCCCTTTTAGAAATATCTGCCGCCTCACCTATCTCCAGTCCATCGTCCTATTGATCCTATAATGAGGTGTCATCACCGCCATCGCTTAGCCATTTGCCCATAGAATCCTTCGCCATGTGCCACTACCCTGCATGCAAAGATGGTGTGGTGTAAGAGATGCTGTCTCTTTCTCAGTTTACCATGGTGGCTGATGCCCTGAATTAAATGTAGCAGGTCCCACGTTGTCTTTATTGTTTTGAGTGATAGTCTGGAGTCTTTTGCTGCAGAGTGTGGTGGTGCCCTGAGCTCTTTTCTTTTCAACACAACATATTGCCACATTTTCCAGGCAACAAGACAATATTGTGGCATTAAGCCATTGGTCAGACCCCATCCGTGTCTCCCCTGCCTATTCTAAGAATGTGCTGAATATATGACAGAATCCCACACTTTGTCAGCGAAGACTTGACCGTCGAACGGAATGCCAAGGAGATACAAATCAAGTTTTCAAGTTTATTTGTTTATGGTAACGGAACTCAATTGAGATCCACATAATAATTCAGTAAAAAACAACAGGATGTCTTAAAGAAAAAAATTTCATGATATTATACTATCAATATAACGGTAAAAAACATTTAAAAAAATGAAACAATTTAAACCAAAACATTTCATTCGGAGGATTAAGCATTGCTTCAATAAAATCAAAGGCAGTAAGGATACCCATTTGAAGACACATAGGTCTTAACCATTTACGTGTAAATCCCATAAGTACCAGACAGACAAAAATGACATGATAAATATCCTGGGAATTAGAATTACAAAAATCACAAATGTCGGAACAACCGTACCATTTGGACAAAAGACAGTTCAAAGGGAGTAAATTATGCCTTAACAAAAGGGTAAATCGCCTAACTCCATGAGGGAGATTGCAGCATATGTATGGCTGAGGTTTTTTTATTTGACAAAAGTTACCGGTAGAGAATATTCCTTTCTTCACTTTACTAGCCCCTCTATCTTCTCTAAAACCCAACTCCCAGGAAGCAGACTTTAAAACTAACTTTAATTGGGCCGCAGATAATGAAAAAAGACCTTGTTCATCTAACTGTAATAATGTAACAGCCTGTCTGAAATTCTTTACAATTGAAGAATACGCATTAAAAGTACCCAACAGCTCATTTTTTATAAGGTGCCTCAGCCTACCCGGCATTCCTCCAGCAATGTTAAAAACCCAACGCACCACACTCGCAACTGCCTGAGCCCAGGAACTACGCAAACCGAATTCCTGTCTCAGAGAAGACGAAGAGTTTGCAGTATTTACAGAGATAAGGTTGCGTAATATTTTTCCTTCAGTGGAATCCAAAAAATTCCAACATGTCATATCTACTATTTCTAGTCCATAGATAAGAGATGCGGGATTTTTGCTCTGAATACCTCGAGCAATATGGAGAAATGCCTTCTACCTGTCGCCTTGTAAAGAGAAATAAGACTCTTCCCTTGAGCAAGAGCTTTCCTACTATTATTCTCAGTATGAGCTTTGTCACTTAGACTACTCGAGACAATCTTTCCAAGAAAAGGATAGGATACAAATCATACAAGTGTACTAGCAACAGTTGAAATATTAACTAAATGTGGCATTTTTCCATTTTGCTCACCGTGCTGCTGCCTTTAACTGTTAGGACGGCTCCTTTCACATAACACTAAGATATTGAATATGTCACCTAACCAATAAATTGAATCGTACAACGTCCTTTATATGATTTATATGCCCAAACTCTCCTCTTTTCTTTATAGACAACCATCTCAGTGGTGGTAAATCATGAACATCATTATTAAGATCTACTGATATTTGCCTACTATCCTTCCCTCAAATGCTGCTCCCTCGCCAATCCCTACTTTACCCATGGTTTTTTTCTAGATGGCCAAGCATCTGCAATTAGCTGCGGGACATCTCCATTCTTAACAGGTGCTTTCACGTACATTTTATATTCGTCTCCAAGATAGGAGGCGACCATCTCACAACGGTACATTAAAAAAACTCAAAATGGTGGCCACATCATGCCACATTGGATGCATCATGGAGCATACACACATGTGTGATAATGCCTGCTCTTGTATACATAACCACGCTTTTCTCTTCTCTTCCGGTGCCAAGCCTGCTGGGTTTTATCATTTGGACTACTAACACAACAACAAGTTTAAAGCAGGAGGGTCCTAGGGAAATGTTAAAGGCCAGCAACGGATTATATCCCCAATAGTATCAGACAAAAACAAATATAAAATCCTTGGGTCTATTTTGCGCAGAAACACAAAGAAAAAAATGTTAAATAGTGAAAAACTGTAAAAAATGTGAGAATAAAATTAGCTAGAGGGTGCAGAATGTAAGATTTATTCAGGTGCACCCACTGCCATGATTAAAAACAGTGCACCAACGGCATGGATTTAAGCCGCATTGGTATGGTAGAAGGTAGTGGTCAACATGTTTCAGCCTAGAAGCCCCCTAATCGGGTGAGGCTTTCGTCTGGACCTATATGGATGCTGCTGCTAAAGTGCTCAAGTGGATAAACAAAAAAAGGATACGGGAACCATAAATGTTCACAGTTCGTCTGCTTCGGAAGGTGACTTTACCCGCTACTGCTGGGTAGGGAACTCCACCTCAACCTAGGGACAGCTCAGGATGGGGGCACCGCTCTCTCCGTCGGTACTCCGTGCTTCAATGAGCCTGCAACCGACGGAGAGAGTGGTGCGCCCTCTATCTAGTTTTATTCTCACATTCCTCACATTATACATTTGCTTTGAGCTGCGCCTTCGCTCACACTATTTTGTTCATCACATGTGGATTTAGAATATCCTAATAGAGTAGATATGGAAAACATCCCTGAGCTCCTCCCTCTCATAGAGGGGGTTGTAGCCCTCAAAGGAACTAGGTTTTTCCTTTGAGAGGAGAATCCCATATGATGAAGCATTTCACCTTTGGTGAGGGAGGGATTCAGTCCTAAAAAGGGAATTTCCCATAGCTAGGTCTGTGTGTTATAGTCTGGGGCTTCTTTACAGTTTTTCACTAATTGAACACATTTTTTTGAAAATCTTTATTGACCTGAAGATATCATTGATACATACAATAGTGCAGAAGGATGCAGTCCGATCTCACTATACAGTATACTGGTAACACAATATGGAGATGCGTGGTCGAACATGTACTGGACACTGTTCATTCAAGTATTTAGTTTCGTATCAGTAGTCGGTCCCAATACAGTGTGTGGAACAACATTAATTCGTCTCAGTTCTAACTAATGCGCCCCCCTCGAAACTAATCTTCATGACAAGTAATGTTCGCAGTTTTGATTGGAATTAATTAAACAAGAAAAAAAAACAAAGGTAAGAAAGTCAACGTATTTGTCATCATATAACGTATATCAATTTTACACCCCCACATATAGCAGCCAGTAAAGTCCTTCATAATTCGGTACCCAAACAGATATAATCATATGATAGCCCAGTGTATAAAAAGCAAAACATCCACCCTGTTAGTCATCCTCCTCCTCAGAGTCCAAATCCTCGTCTTCTGGCAAAGGTTCACAGATTTCCCCTCTATAACTGTTCCAGGGAGCCCAGATCTTATTCCATTTCCTGGGGCTCGCCCTAAGTACATACACTGCCCTTTCCGTTACCATCAACAAGTCCATATTCTTGGCCCATCGTGTCGCTGTAGGCAGGTCCGGAATACCCCATTTTTGCGCTATGTCTCTCTTTGCTACTGTAATGGCCAACGTGACCCACAACTGCCCATACCGGTCCAAATCATTGGGGTCCCAAATGTTCAATAAACATTTTCGAGGATCAGGCAGGACTGACACCTTAACTGCTTGAGAAACTGTACGCATAATTTGTTTCCAATACTCCTGTATCAGCGGGCATTCCCACAGGGTGTGGTACAGAGTCCCTTCTTCCCCGCACCCCCTGAGGCAGAATGGGTGAGGTGTTCGTTGTATCCTGTGCAGTAGTGTTCTCGTGTAATAGACTCGGTGTAGAATTTTGAGTTGTATTAGCCTGAATTTCGCCAATATACCCACTTCCCTCGGTGAGGCTAGCGCCTCATTCCATTCTGTTTCATCAACCTCTCCTATGTCCCTTACCCATTTCTCCTGTAGCTGTAATGTGGGATCCACCAAATTATTGACCAACTTTTTATAGGTAAGAGAGGTAGCACTCTGTGGCATAAATTCCGTCAGTAACCTGTCCTCTAATGGTGATGACTCTGGAAGATCTGTGCCCGGCGGAATCGCCTGGAGCAGTGCGTGACTTATCTGCACGTATCTGAATGTCTCGGTAAGGCCCAGACCATACTGTTGTTGAAGTTGCAGTAAAGCAATCACTGTGCCCTTGTCCCACAGGTCCCCTACCGTGGAGATTCCTATGCGATCCCACTGTGCAAATCCTTTACATGATCTAAAGTTACCCAACAACTTGGTATCCCACAGTGGCGTTAGCCTGGTAAGTTTACCCGCCCAGCCCAATCGCGCTTGTGCCTTGTGCCACAGTGCAGCCGTGTGTTGCGTCGGGCCGATCAGTTGCCTGACTTGGGCTTTATTATACAGGACTGAGAGCATGCCGTCTGTCCCAAGCTGTGACCAATCAGCCTTATACGCCGGATCGTCACGTGGGGCATGTACCCAGTGATTAATGATCTTAAGTTGGGCCGCCCAGTAATACAGTTGGACGTTGGGCAATGCGATCCCTCCTCCGTACCAACTCCTCACTAGCTTATCATGGGTGATACGCGCTGGGCCATTGTTCCAGAGTAAGCTGGAGACCAGCGCCGCAATCTGTTTAAAATAGTGTGGTGCAACCAAATGAGGGGTATTCTCCAAAACATATAAAAACCTGGGAAGCGCCATCATTTTGTATAAAGCCGCCCTTCCCAGCAGGGTCAGGGGCAGAGTCGCCCAGTGTTTGACATCAGCTTTCAGACGTTCTAGAGGAGGTTTTAAATTTGCATTATAGAAGTCGGCGGCGCTTCTCGTGATGTGAATACCCAAATATTTAAAGGAGGACGTCGTTAAGGCCAGGGGGCAGTCCTCCCGTAACAATGGCTCTGGGCCCCGGAGTACATATACCACAGATTTTGACCAGTTTAACGTGTAACCTGACACCGCCCCGTGTGTGTTACAAAGCTGTAGTAGGGCAGGAATCCCACTCTCAGGGTCAACCATGTAAATGAGCATGTCATCTGCATACAGGGAGATCTTATCTTCCCACCCCTCCTTCCACGTGATCCCTCGAAACAGCGGTGTAGTTCTGATCAGGATCGCTAATGGTTCGAGTACCAGGGCGAAGAGCAAAGGAGACAATTGGCATCCCTGTCTCGTCCCCGTCTCAGTGGGAATGACGCTGAAATGTGTCCATTTGCGACCACCTTTGCCACTGGCAGTGTGTACAGCAGGCGTATCCACGCCCTAAATTTTGGTCCAAAGCCCATACGAGTAAGCACTGCGAATAGGTATTCCCATTCCACTAAGTCGAAAGCCATAGTGGCATCGAGGGAAAGGATCACTGCTTGCTCATTGAGGAGGTGCGCGTGCGCCATCACCCCATGAACCCTCCTCAGATTCATTGCCGTGCTTCTGTGGGGCATAAAGCCCGATTGGTCAGGGCGAATCAGTGTGTGAAGATGTTGTGTAAGACGGCTGGCCAGGATCTTAGCTAGGATTTTCGCCTCCACATTAAGCAGGAAAATGGGGCGGTAGGCGGTGCACGCAGTCGGTGGCTTACCCGGTTTAGGAATAGCCGCAATGGTGGCAGTGCGTTGGTCAAGCGGCAGAGTCGCCCTATCAAGGCTGTCCTTGTACATGTTCAGCAATGGTTTACTTAGTACGGGGGCTACTGCTTTATACCATTCCACAGGCAGGCCATTGGGGCCCAGCGCTTTACCAGACTGCAAGTTTTGGATCGCCAATTGAATTTCTTCTTCTGAAAGATCAGTATCTAAGTCTTGTTGTGTCTCTTGTGTGAGTGCAGGGATGACGATACTCTCCAGGGAAATCATCGCTGTCTGTGCAGTGACGTCACGGTCTGGGGTGTATATGTCTTGGAAGTGTTCCGCCAGAGTATGTACGATGTGTTCAGGGTGTGTCTGTAGTTGACCATCGTGTGTGTACAGCCTCTGTATGCCTCTGTTGCTACCTCCTCTCTTGTCCAGCCATGCCAGCATTTTCCCGGCCTTGTCCCCTACATCATACACCCTATGAAACCTATTTGCCTGTTGAGTTTGGACGGTCGTTTTGAGGTGATCATGGTATTGCTGTTGGCGGAGCTGCAGCAAGTGTGTCGTTTCCGGCGTGGGGTTCGACATGTGAGTGATATTTGCGTTGTGAAGTGTGAGTTCCAGTTCTGTGAGCTCCCGTCTAGAATCCCGTTTATGACCCGTAATTGCTGCTATCGCCTCCCCCCTCAGAACGGTTTTATAGGCCTCCCAAAGGATAGAGGGCGAAGAGACGGTCCCCTCATTTTCGGTAAAGTATTGCACAGTTGCCCGCTTAAGCTTTTTCCGTATCTTAGGGATCTTTAAATAATTGGGATACAGTGGATAGGTTCTTGCACTCCTCTTTCCCTGGGTGGTAAGCAATAAGGAAATCGGAGAATGGTCAGATATACCCCTCGGCAGAATTTCCATTTTGTCCACTAATCCTAAACCCACCCCTAGGAATAAAAAATAATCTATTCGTGAAAGGCTCTTATGAACAGCAGAGTAGTATGTGAAATGTGAGGTCGTTGGGTTCAAATGTCGCCATACATCAGTAAGGCCCATCGCCTCTACAAAGTCGGGAAGTGTGGCAGAACCACCCGGGCGAGTACGCACGGGTAAGGTGTCCAGTGCCGGGTCCATCACGGCGTTAAAGTCTCCCCCAATTATTGTATCCCCCTCCGGAAGGTCTAGGAGAAATTTACCAAGTGCAGGCAGCGCTGCTGAGTGAAGCGCCGGGGGAATGTACACCGAGACCACATTCAGAGGCCGACCCTCCCACTGTCCATGCAACGCCGCGAAGCGACCCTGGTCGTCTAGTTTGTGTCCCCCTACAAGAAAGGATGATGTTTTGTTCATGAGTATCCCAGTGCCCCTGGAGCCTGATGTAAATTCCGAATGCACCGCCATAACATATCCCCGCCTGTTGAGTGCTTTGCATGTGGACCCTGCAAGGTGTGTCTCCTGGAGTAGCACCAGGTCAGGTCTTTGACGTTTGACCGCCTGCAAGACTAGACCTCTTTTATTTTATCTCCCAAACCCCGAACATTCCAGGTCAACACCCGTAAGGGAGGCACATCAGTTATCGCCGGCGCGCCCTCACTGGACGCTGCTCGTACCTGTTGAGCCATCGGGTCGCATAATCATTGATACGGGCGACCGGTAGCCGCCATCAATTCAGATGTGGCACCGTGTGATAGTGTACCATAATTGCGCGGCTTGCAGCAGTGTGGTGTACCATAGAGTAGACATGATGACAAAATACAACAACTTTAACAATGAAACAACCCCTCCAACCCCCCTCCCTGCTCCCCTGCTCCACGGACCGTTCCCCGCCCGCTTCCCCAACTTGGCAGAGTGCTTTTCCCCATTCCCAACTATGTTACTTGCTCGTGGGGTTGGCGAGTCTCCTGTAGGCACCGGCTAATGCCCACCCTACTCAGCTTAACCACTCCAGGGCCTTGTGTTGCACATAAATTGTCACCTGTAAAGTTCACCTCTAGATCGAAACCAGCTGCCCAGAGTCAAGAGGGTCCCTTTCCAGATCAGAGTCCAGTCCGGAAGCCTCCGCTTGGTGTGAAGGTCGAGCATTCTGGTCGTCCGCCTGCTTGTCGTTGCGATGATTCGGCCGTTTTCTGTGCGGACGCTGTTGCTGCCCTGCCTGTCTCCATCCGTCGAGCCAGTCTCGCACCACTTCTGGCGTATCAAAGAACCACGCTTTTCCATCGGCCACAATACGCAATTTGGCGGGGAACAACATGGAATATTGCAAGCCCCTGTCCCGCAGTGCTTTCTTTACCTCCGTGAAGGACTTCCGGCGCCTGGCAACCTCCGCCGTATAATCCGGAAAGAAGGCCAGAGTAGAGTTCTGGATCTTGACCGGTGGAGAAACTCTTGCCGCCTGCAAGATGGCGTCCCTGTCCCTGAAGTTAAACAATCTAGCCAATACAGGCCGCGGTGTCGCACCTGTCTTGGGCGTCCCACCCGGGACCCGGTGCGCTCTCTCAACGGAGAAAAAATGGGACAGACCTTTAGGCTGCAGTTTGTTTTTTATGAGGTCCTCGACATAGAGGTCCATGGCTCCTTTCCCTTCTGTTTCCGGTAGGCCAAGAATGCGTACGTTGTTCCTGCGGGAACGCCCTTCTTGGTCGTCCAGCTTGCCCCGTAACATTTTTGTGACTTTTTCCATACGCTCCATTGCCACTTGTAGGTCTGAAGTGTCCTGAATAAGTGATTTAGTAACCACTTCAACTTGAGAAACCCTCTCGGTGATTTTCTGAAAGTCCGCCCTCAGCAGAGTGACTTCAGAGGAAATGGAGCCCACCGTCGTTTGTACCTCCGAAAGGGTTTTCATAATGTCTTCCAGTGTCACTTTTTTGGTGCCCTCCACGTCCGGTGCTGCACCCGAGGAGTGCCGGCCGCCAACTTGCGAGTGTCCCTGTTGGCTATAAGCAAACTTGTCCAATTTCGCCTGTGTCGACGAGCTTCTGGTCCCTTTGCCCGCCATGATGCGAGGCCGTGTGTTCCCAAGATGTTGCTGCGACAGTGCCGCCCCAGGGTACTGATCAGGATCCGACCGTTGTGTGGGGCCTGTAGGCCGATGACTGTATCAAGGGCAGCCTCGACGGTAGTTCCGCTGTGCCGCTTCGCATCCAGTAGGTGCTCATTCTTGGTCTCGGGCGACCGAGGCGGGTAAAGTTTGACACCAAAATGGCGCCCAACAAGGTCCCAAGGGGCCGCCCTTCTTGTGGAAGTGTTCTCAGTCCATCCACCGCCTTGGTTCTCTGGAATGTTTACGGCTTAAGCAGCCGCTCTCAATCACTGTTCTGGACGGCCCCACAAAGTCCTTTACCAGCAGATGTTTAATGCCGTCCGTCCCACGGGGGGCCGGTCGCCGCCACTGTGTTCAGCCCAGGTGGGTCGCACTTCCGTCGGGGTGGACGGATAATCCAGGCCGGGGTCTCCTTCTCGTTGTAGGCCTCACCGCGCACTAGTTGAAAAGTGCAGTTCTCGACAACCGATTTTCACCAGGGTTAGATCAGGAGGTGTAGCTTCGGTTCCTGAGTAGGTGCCGCCGCTTCGGGCAGGCTTTGCGACGGATTAAGTTACCGGATTTTACAGAAGGCCGTTATGCCGTGAGGAGCTCCCACTTCACGCTGCCGCCATGCTTGGCCGCTAGCCACGCCCCCCAATTAAACACATTTTTCTTTGTTTTTCTGTGCAAAATAGACCCAAGGATTTTATATTTATTTTTGTCTGTTATCATTTGGAGCCACAAGTCCACAGCGAGCTTCAGTCTTTCATGAACTACTCTTTGATCGTCCAAATATGTAATTCTTAATTTTGTGTAATATACCTCAGTCGCCCCAACGCTTAGCTAAGTGATTCTCAAGACTTCTATATGGTGAACTAAATTCTCATTTTGGTGAACCTCTGCACTCAGGGCCGGACTGAGAGTACAAACCAGCCAGCCCTGGCAATTAGGTGGGACTGGCCCTGGGGAGGGGGTGTGTTGGGTGCTGGTGGGAGACACTGCTGCTGCATTTGGTTACAGGGGGCTGATTTTGCAGCACTGCTGCAAAACTAGCCCCCAGTAAGAAAAACATCCCCCACCAGTCGAAAACCGGCCCCACTCTTCTGGCCCACCAGGAAAACACCTGTAATGGTGTAGGGCCCTAGGACCTCATGCATAAATGATGGTCACACAGACACCATTAGATACTGAGTAGAACTTGCCCAGAGCACGCTCGCCCAGTCCCTTCTATTGTCAGGGTCACATGTCCGGTGATGCGTGTGGTGGATGGATGTGGGGTGGGGTGTAAGCCAGCCCTCTGGAGTGGCTGGTACAGCAAACAACTAGACCAGTGACCAGCAGGTGACTACATCCCTCCCAAACTTTATTAAAACTGGAACGACAAAGTCCAACTTGTGGTAGAGAATAAAACAATAACAGAAAACTTCGACTGAGTTTCTTTAGCTGCTTGCAGAAACAAGATAAAGGTACAACTGCAGCTAGGACCACCAGCTCTGCTAGGCACAGTTTAGTGGTGCCCTGCGGGTCTCGTGCTCCTTGGACTCGAGGTGTGGAAGTTGACACCACTGTCTCTCTTTGTACAGTTCTCTGTGATGGTGCAGGTGGAGTGATGGTGAATCTGGTAGATATCACCTCTTCACCAATCAGTCCTGGTTGTTGTTGCACCTTCACAAAAGCAGCATTGCTTCTAGCTATGAAATGGTGGAGTACTTGCAAACATCACTCTCTCACTAAGATGCCCCTCTCACGGGTCTTTCCCCCCTTACGGAATTTCCTGAAGGCCCTCTCCACCAGGCTTACACTGGACTGGGCTTACTTTGCTCTGTCACTCCAACGCCACCCTCTAGGTACGTGGAGAAACCTATGAGTCCCACCTTCAAGTCCCTGGCTCCACCTTGTTTCTGAATAGGATTACTCCTAATACTTACTTAGAAAGAGATCTTCGTCTTCCAAGGTTCTGTGGAAAAGCAGCTTTAGACTCATCTCTCATGGCAGGACCCGCTCTCACTGGCGTCCCTGAGACATTTGCCCCTTGGATCTCCACGGTCTGGTCTGGAGTGGTCAGATCCTCTTCTTCAGGACGTCTGAGCACTTTCAACATCCAGTCTCCTGTTTGACCCCAAAGTTGGGTGTCACAAATGGTCCAGCTTGGCGTTATGTAAACTCATGGATAGCTAGGTTCTCCAAGTGCCACCGATGTTCTCAAAGTACTGTGCTCCATGGCAGATGTTCTTGCACTCGGTCACCTTTACCTTCTGGTGTGCGAGTTGTCAGAGCACACACTCGTCTCTTCTTTGCTCTTCATCTTACAATTTCTTTTGAGGTGCTGTCATGCCACACAATTTCCTTTTTCTGGTTCTTTCATCTCGCGACTCCGTCTAGTCCCATCAGGTCTTGCACTTCTTCTCTTACCAGGCCTCTCCATGTGACGTGCACTTCGCATGGGTCTCCCTGGTCCTGTCCTACCCCTAGGACAATGCATTCGCTTCGTTCGGACACCAAACCTGTCCTTGTGATCTTCTTCCTCAGTACTTCTCATAGACCTTCATATCTTGACTTCTGGGCAAATGCGTCAGACCTCTCCTCTGTCATCTTTACTGACTTCCCTTTGGTCATCTTCTCGGACCTTTCTCAGAGCATCACTTCTCTGACCTCTTCTCAGGTCACTGTTTTTCTGACTTCTTCACAGGTCACTGTTTCTCTGACCTCTTCTGAGGTCACAGTTAATTGTCCATCTTCACCCATCAGCTTTACACCACAGCAGCTGTGTCGGAGTTGCTGTGCATGCGCCTTACCCTATCACTTTAAAATGTTTAATTCTATTCATTTTTTTCTATCAGGCACAGTGCATCCCGCGACCTGTAGGTGGTGCTGCCATTGTTTCCGATGTGTCACCTTCAGGCCACAGCCTCTGTCAGCTGGGCTTCTGCAGGAGTTCTTCCTGTCCCCCGCAACACTCTTTTCATCCTCAAAGGCTGCACAGTGGCCTCATATCACTCTGGCGCATCAGGAAGTTTTCCATGGTCAGCGACACACTGTCAGATGCCTCATGCTGCCGGTGAGACTCCTGCTGTCCTCATGGGGTGGGGCACACTTGTATACAACTGCCTCTGGTCTTCACGCGGGTGACCCTCCCCTTGACAGAGGTATCACCTCCTGTGCACGGTAAGTCTCTGCGGCTGCCCGAGGACACCGCAGGAGGCCACTCAGGAGGGCGGCCCTGTAGTGCCATCGGGCAGCCCACACCCCCCTTTCCTCCCAAAGGGGCAGGGGCTCTAAGGGAGTCCCCTCCTGGGCGCGGTCAGTGCCGCGTCATGCCCGGTGCGGGAGGCGGGGAGAGGGGTATATATGTCCCCCTCGCCACGCTGACGACCTCTTTGTCCTCGCACCGGACACGCGCGGCCGCAGCCTCGCGGGACACGCCTTGTGGAGGGGTGTGGCTCACTGGTTAGAGGCGGCAGACCCGGAAGCAGAGGATGGCCCGGGACCAGGGTTAAATTCCCGACACGGCAGGGTCGTGAACCAAGGTCAGCGGACTCGATAATTCTCGCCTCGGTGCCCACTCTAACCAGGGATCACACTCGGCAACTCTGGGCATTAGCTTGCCTCATATCCACACCGGCCCCCCACAAATGCCGGGGATGCCTGGTTTCACCTTGGAGATACCCAGGCGGGAACATCTCACAGGGAAATCCAGGACAAGTTCCCCAGCGGTCTATAGCGCCAGGACGCCTCCGGGTAGCAGTGAGCTTTACAAGACACACACACATTACCCATTTGTCCAGTGATGCCTGTGGTGGATGGGTGTGGGGTGGGTTGTAAGCCAGCCCTTGGGGAGTGGCTGGTACAGCAAACAACTAGACCAGAGACCAGCAGGTCACTACAACGCTCAGTGCCCGCTACGGCCAGTTCGGACCTGCCTGCACTGCACATGCACGAATATAAGAAATGCTAAAATCCAGGACGCTGTATATGGACCATTGGCTGTGCTGGAGCACCTCGCTACCTCCTTGGATTCTTCTTTGTACCTTCATACTTATGAAAAAGTAAGGTGGGGTACACATTTCACAGTAAAACTGTTCACCTCTGATACCGAGATGCGTACCACTAGTGCACACAGGACCAAAAGGGACTGCATTCCTTCTAGAAGCACTTTCATCTCCAGGTAGATTAGACCTGGAAGCTTTTCACTTCCCTGACACTGATGAGTAGATGTCGATACACCAAGACAACCTGATGGAAAGCATTCGAGTATGTCAGCACAGACCGATGGGCCTGATACTGATAACAGTAGTTACCATGTCCATCGGAATTATAAATGTAGCAGTAACACTGCTCCTCAGTAGTATTCCATCCATATATTTTAGCTGCTGTGAAAAAATTCGAAGAGCTATTGGTTTTAATGTATTTTTAATAAATATGAATATTTCAATTGGAACACATTTTAGGGTGAGCCCAGGCAGCACACATGTGCTTGTGTAAGACCTGCTGTATTAGAAACTTACTTTGCTCCTTCTTGCTGCCGTCCCATTGACTCAGTGCAGTGTTACTCTTGGTGCCCAGAGAAGGCCTCTTTTCCCAAGCCTGCCTCAGTCTGCTGTTGGAAACCTTTCTGCTCTCTTCTTTTCCTGAGCCTTGGAGAGCAGCACATGGATCAGGGCAGCCATAGGGAGGGAGGCGCATTCGAGAGCAGGAGAATTTGGAGTATGATCAGGGTGAGTCCTGCTCTAGTAGCAGCACTCCCGGACTTCACGTGGGACACACGTGGGTCAGACCTCACTCTTTGGGCTTCTCAGCACTGGGCATGATCACACACACGCTCATTCTCACCTGCCCGATCTATACTCAAATGAAATGCAACCCCTCCACCTGCCCCCATAATGAACATAACGCCTGGCCACTTACCTTCCAACCATTCGACCTTTCTCTGCAGAACACACATTATGCATGTTGATATCAGGCCTGGGCGTAGTTTGCCGAGTTTTGCTATGCGCAACTAAGTGATGTGACGAAAAAACTCCTGAAGTTCCGCAAGTGGCTGAGTGCGGTGCTAACTGCTGTTTGTGCTGGTCTTCCTGCTGCTTGGGTAGGCTTGCACTCGCGAACTTACAGTTTACGAGCGCACTTCTCCCTCTTGAACAGCTTTGGAAATTTATTTGAAATCGAAAAGCATAGATTGATTCGGATATATTCTACAAATATCAACCTGCACAACAAAATTGGCCCCTGCATAATCCTTCTTTAGCGTGGAAACCGTCTTTATAAGAAGAGCCCTTAATTATACTTTCCTTGGCCATCGAAGTGCACTCCACCAGACTGTTAACCAATAAATCTACTTACGCAGATTAAGGAAACTTCTTGTCAACACCCTCCAGCGGATAAAGCTTAGACATGAAGCGATGCATAATGAATTTGTCTGGATCCCTCCATTTCTTTGAACTACCTCCCAGATATGCTGATAAATGATCTAGGCTGCAGTCTCCAGCAGTAGAGGTTGTCCATTTTTGTAGAACAGGTTCTTTAGAAGTGGAAGATCTGTCAGATAGAAGGAAAGCCATCTTAGATCATATTCTGAAAAGGATTTCAGGCAAGATTTCCTTATAGGTGTATTTGACATTTGGATCAGAAGCCATAGATAACTTCCCCTCCTCAACATCATCATCACTTCCAGAAGAGGAGAAATCCACACATCTTTTGTTTGGAGTCTTAGGGCCTTCTTGGATACCCACTGAAGTCTGCAGAAAAATTTTCTTTACTCTTCCCGCAAAAGTAGTATCTTCAATGTCGGAGGCTCTCCTGGATTTCTTTCAAATCGGAGACCTAGATCTTGAATTGTCAGAGGACGACTCTAAATGCCTGGATTTCATATGCTGTTTCCCTATAACGGCAAATCACAGGCAAGGAAAATCAGGAAAGGAATAGCTAAATGTTAGTAATCAAGAAGGTACAACCCTCTTAGTCTAAAAGATGGCTCACATACATCCAGCGCTCCTTTAAATACACTTAGAAGGGTGTTGAAAGAAAATGAATGTAGGGGAATGAGAATGGACTAATTTAATACAGCATCCATAACCTGCTTTGTGACAGTAATCCCTTGCATGCATGTGTGCTCAAATCAGGAAATGTAGAAACCCATAAACGATTCATGTCATGCTGCGTACAGTGATCAGTACATTGAGGATCCATCCTCGAACAACTCTGTTTGCTCAAGGAAGTAGGCCACAGCTGTGCTCCACCAACTGCAGAGCAGCAAGAAGGGGCTTGAATGGGCTCACAACCAGAAGGACTACCACTTGCCTTGTGCTTGGGAGTGGTGCTCCTTCCGTGCACAATCATATCTCACCAAAGCCCAGCAAGGCAAGCTCATAAAGGCAATATCATGACCATCACTCGTAGACCCCCATGCCCGGCAGGGATCTCTTTCCAAACCTCCTGGTCTAAGTTATGATAGAGGAACACAATCAGGAAGGGTGGGTTTGGCCATGACTTTTACTACTAGGGGTGAGTTTATGTCATGACCACTCCTACTTCCTGACTGAGTCAAAGTAAATGACTAGGACGAGGGCACAAAGACGTAGGAAGAAAGATATATATTTTTTTAACTTTTATTTTATTTATTTTACAGAGTTTTATATAACACAAACTTGACCCGAATCGGGTATCAGAGTGCTTTACATAGCACCAGTTGCATTACATGAGGACACATTCATTTTTGCTAGGCACAGGGAGATTGAGTGATTTGCCCAGAATCACAGGATGTTCAGCGTCATTTCCGAGACACGAACCCAGTTCCCCAGATTCGAGGTCGACCACCCTAGCCGTTAGGCCAACTCCTCTCCCCTGCATGTGTACCTGCTCTCGATAACCCACGATAATAATATATGTGGTGGTGGCATATCATTTCCTTATCAGGCCATTGAACTATGTTGGGTCATTAATGTTGACTGCCAGGAGGCGAGAGTCATGATGTTTCTGGGTGCAGTTCCAGCGTCAAAATATCGGATGCAAATATATTGGGGACAGCAGTGCTTAATTTGAAACAGTGCTTTCCGGTGCTCAGCACCGGCACTTAATTGGTTTCTGGTGTTTGGCACCAGCACCTATACTTAGAACAGTCTATCATTAGAAGAACCACGGTTGTTTATGAATACAATATACATTAAAATTGCTAATCTCTCCCTCTCCAGCCATTCCTTTAGCTTTGGGGACCTGGAATAATCTGAACTGTCGCATTTACATGTGGAGAGAGATAGTGAGTGTTTTGGCATCGGTGACGGGCGATGAGTGGTGCAAGCTGCAGTGGCCTCCGGGTCAGAGCCCTGTCACTTAATACCTTACAAATTAAGCACTGGGGGACAGTGCTAATATTATCACATAATATTGTCAATGACTTAGGAAGTTGTTAAAGGTTCATTAAGTACACTGACGTGATTGAAGGTTTACTTCCTCCTTCACCAGTATTCATACAGTCTACCTATCTTTACTTTATTCACCTACCCCGTTCTCTCACTCTTCGCATCTCTATTTTGAAACTTTAATCTGTCCCTGTCTCCTACACTGCTCTAATCTTTACTTACACACCAAACCAATAGTATTTGCTCTCTTTACTTTGATTGGTTCACACCTTTTCTACCTTTTTCCAGCACCTGGAAGTGCACAAATTGGCTGGCATGACAATTGGCAAGCAAGCTCACTATACAAAGCACAGTAAACAAACACGAAAGGGTATACAATTACTTGAAAACCATTAGGGACACTCAGGGTCGGATTGGGATCACAATTTGGCCCGGGCACTGACGAAAAAAGCGTCCCACATTCAAGAGGCGTGGCCTACAATTAAGGGGCGTGGCCCACATTCAAGGGGCGTGCCCTTTCATGAAACACCATTTGGTTACACATGTCAATGTCCTTGAATATTAGATGTAAATACATTAAGAATTTGGACAAGTATGGTAGTGCACTGTCCAGTGACCAGCTGAAAGAGGGCATCAAAGAGCAGACATTGGATGATAAATTCAAATCTGTTCCGAACAGGGGCCCAAAAATATGTTTGGCGCAGGGCCCCCAAAATCCTTAAGTTGTTTGGCGCAGACAAGGAATGAAAGTGAGAGGATACTGTTCTTGCACAGGACACAGGGCCAAGGTGACAATGGCGCCATGCTGAGCAACTAAAAAAACAGCAAGGCCCCTTTCTGTCACAAAATTATTCAAGCCCTCCAGGGAAGGAGCACCTAATAAGCAGGGAAGCCCCTGCTATTACTAATCTACTCAGCACTCCCCAGACCTTCAGCTCAGTAGCACATGAATAGCAGTGAAGTCCCTGCAATTAGTAAATTAATCAGCCCTCCCCAGCCCTCCAGCCCTCAGGGCAATGTCTTGGCAGGGGAGCGTAAAACACAGCTGGAGGGTCATCCACTGTAGCCAGGAGGAGGCTGAGGTGAAGATGGTGCAAGCTGCAAAGATCACCCGCCCCCCACAGCGAGACCCATTCTTCCTCGCCCACTATGCCCTGAATGTGAAGGGCTGTGGGCGAGGAGTTCAAACTAACACAGTTTATGTGCTGCGTGGGCCCCAGGGGGGCCGAGGTGAAAATGGCTCAGAGGCCTGAGCAACACCGGATACACCAAGGAGGCCGATTTTTTCAAACAATTACACCTCCCCCAGCCACCCTCAAGTTGATTGCTTTTCAGGACAGGGGGTGAAGGAGAGGCAACAGCGGAGAATCGCTGTACAGCCACACAGTGAAGCTGCATTCATTTCTCTGTTTCTGTCTCTGTGTCTGTGCCCTGTGTGGGCCGTTTTTTTCCATCCCCTTTCCTAGTCCACAGAGAGCACGGAGACAGAGACAGAGAAATGAATGCAGCTTCACTGTGCGGCTGGGAAAGGGGAGAAAAAAACCAGCCCACAGAGGGCACAGAGACACCGGCCCTTCGGCCAATGCCCGAATGCCCGCATTGCCAATCCGCCCCTGGGGACACTATATTTCAATCTAGTTGTTGAACGCAATTGGTTTGATTGAAACAAACAAAGGACTACAATTCCAAAACTTCACGATTTTATTACAATGAAAGCCCAGGGCGTCTGATGCTAAAGTCTATTTGGGTGAGGCAGGTCAGACAGCAATGGCAGATATCCGATCCAAAGCATTCGTTTTTCCCGTCCCATTAAAATGTCATCTTAAAATAAATGCATAAAGAGAAAGTGAGAACATGTCTAGAGACCCCAGAGGCACTACACTCGCTGCACCTAGTACTTCACAGGTCTTATAAAAGACCATTTACTTGTTAATGAGGCTTGGTTGTTTTTTACCCCTTCTTAAGTCCCTGCATCTACATCCTGCATATTGCTGGAAGAGTCAGCCATCCCTCGAAATTTTCAGTAGCAAGTCCCCCCTCCTGAAATATGGTTCTAGTTCCGCCTATTGGAGTTCTGGACTTTTTGGTTCCGTCCAGAGGTGTCAGGGAACAACACCCAAAGACCCCGGAGTTCCACCTGCCTTGGTGCACAAATGAACAGAAACACGGGCTTCTCGATGGTGGCGTCAAAGACCAAAGGTTTATTACTGCAGGGACACAGAAGTCACAGATACTACACACGGGCAGTAACCAGGAGCCTGTTCAATTTGTACAAAGCGGGTTGCTCCTTATATACTGAATTTTAAGCTGGGGGCGAATTCTTTACATGTAATACATTCCCAAAACCTTTGTGTCTTAAACAATAAATATTTGGCGTTATACAGGAACCGTCGATAATATCTGAGGCCAAACATTGCGAAGAGAGGGGTTCCCACTAGTTTGTCACAATTCCCTGTCAATATTGCATTCAGGACTCGGACCGCCTCATCGTAAAGTTCGTTACCTCCCCCTAATAAAGATTCAGAAAGAAAGAAACAGAGCCAGGTGTGGAAGATAGGAAAGCGGGATAAGAGATGCTTGTGGGTTGTAAATGGGCAAGGCTACCGGTTTCGGCCGCCTAATCATGATCAGGTACAATGGACACGAAGACCAGTTTGGCAGGGCTGGCCTCGGGCAGAGGAGGTAGCCTTTGTCGAGTCATGCAGCTACAGCGTGATCTGGTTTAAGGTGCACGTGTCATGAAAGAGGTGAATCTCCGGCTAAGGTTACGTGTCCTTAATCGAAATGAAGTGATCAGAGGCTATTGCATATGTGAGGGCAAGAAAACACAAAATGGCGGCCATGATCTAAGATGGATGCCGTGGGTAGATCAGAAATGTGTTTATAAAAGGAGTGCTCTTGCTCGTAGCATAGCGTAAACACCAGGATATACTAAATGGATCATTTGCGGTTCGCTGATACCAATATTATGTATTTCCGACAAACTTGAAAACACGGGTTCAAATCGTCACGGAACCTCAGACCCTCCTTTTGCCCTTACATAGGCAATTACTTAGTCTATGTCAGAATCTAGTTCTATGCTCATTAGGTCAGTGACATGCTGTTGTATCATCATCCTTTCTCGTGTCTTTTCTCCAAACGCAGGTGGTTTTCTGAGACAAGTTGCAGCACAAAGACTACACAGAGCAGGACCACACTGGATAATCAGACAACATGAGAATAGGAATACTAAGATGACACCAATGACCATCAGAACCTTCCATCCCCACGCTGATATCAGAGTCCAAAACCACTCCATGAAGGACCAGTTTCCCTTGTCTACATGTATGGAGTCTGAAATCTTGTGCAACTTAGAGATCGCCTCATAGACTGTTGGAGCATTATTAGGAATAAAGACACAGCAGCTCGATTGGATCATTCTGCATACCCCACCTCGATCTGCAAGTATAACGTCTAGAACCATACGGTTCTGCAACGTCATGAGCCTATCCGCCTGAAGCTCAGCTGTCAGATTGCTAAGGGCACCAGCAGTTTCGGTAATAGTAGATTCAACTACCCGTGTTAGCTGACGTATGTTTCTACTATTGGCCATAGGTCCCCAGAACGGAAGGAAGCCTTTGAAGAAGTCTCCAGCTTCCTGACCAGCGGTATCTTCCTTGCTGAAGACACCTCTCGCTACTCTGGTTCTGTGGTAATCAGATGAAGCAGTGTATGTCGGAGGCAACAATCGAGCAATATAACATGATCCTGAAAAGTCGGCAGGCAACCATGTATAAGCTCTGTCTCGACAAATGAAGTAGGTACCCCTAGCAGTAAGAAAGGCAGGGGAAGAGTTAGCCGGAAACACGTAAGTCTCTACGCACTCACTCCTCCCTAGCTGAGCTCTCGGATTTCTCCCATTACCTTGCAAACAGACCTGACCTCGGTGAGGTACGACCCAGATTGGAGTTGAGCTTTTACGCTTGCTTTCTCCTAAACTAAGGCGATACTCTGAAGTATTCCAACTTAAATATACTCGCAATTCGTCTCTAGGGTAGGATGGAGTATTATTGACGTCCTTGACCATGTCAATAATTCCCTGGACTAAGGCTTTGTTGGCAGAGTTATATTTAGTGGAACGCGGTGGACGTGGAGGATAGGTTTCAAGGGCATAAGCAAAGATGGTTTGGAAGGCCTGAAATGATCCATTATAGCTGTAAGGCAAAACCAGATATGGAATACCTTTATCCATAGTGTGGGGTATCAAACCACACACCCAGCAGTCTGTAGTGTTAACTACCAGTTGGTGTTGGTGCAAGAGCTGTACAAATGTGTTGTTGGTGAACTCTGAGCGTCTGGCTTGCTCATGTTCCGGAAATGAGTGAAAAGAGTGTATAGAAGAAACAGTAGGAATAGCAGGATCAAGGGGAGGTACTGTAGAAACTGGCACAAAAATCAAATTTATACTAAAGACGATTCCACCCACCAATGTTGCTAAAACAATCAAAAATGTAATGGCACATTGCATCAAAAAGCATTTGCTATGAAGAATTCTATTAAGTCTGTTTCTGCGAACATAAATCACATTTTCTCGTTGCAGCGCAGGAAGCTCCATCTTCTACAATCCGCTCGCGACCACTGATGATGTGTACGTAGATGAAAATGCCTCTATCAGCCCTGGGAGTTCCCAGAACCAACAGAAAGATCGACCTTGTGTCAGACCCCTGCAAATTCAAACTAGGCACACAGCCACGACCCTACGGCTACCCAGACGGCAAGGCAATTTTAAAAACAATAAACAATAGCAAACTTCCTGGCTGACGGCAAAAGTTCAATATATATATCAAAATCACAATATGCAGTTGCCTGCTTTATTTGTCCATTTTATGGCTTCTTAGGTTGTATCTCTGCTTCGCTGGTACTGTCTGATCGGAAAATAGTGTATCACTAGCAGCTGTTGCAGAGTTTAAGTTCGCAGATAGCAAAGTTTCTTCCGATGCTGGAGACAAATGTTCAATGTTCAAAGGAGTCTTTTCAGGAGGAGAGTCAGGTTTTGAAGTGTCAGTAATCAATTCGGCATCGCTGAAAGAGATGAACTTCGGTGTGATTTCAGATTCGGAGGCACCAATTCCCTTTTTCACCCAGTCGTCGTAAGGGAGCGGCAAAGGAACACGCTTGACATGAGAGGCGTGTATCCAGTGCTTACGGCCAGCTACACGAACTGCTGTCCTCGTTGCCAGTAAGATCTGAAAAGGCCCCACAAATCTTGGCTGAAGGTTCTTTGTCCTCGCGAAGTTCTTGATGACAACCAGGTCTCCTGGTTTCAGCTGATGCCCTGGACTCTCCGGAGGTTTTGGCAAAGCATCGAAAACCTGTTGATGAATAAGACTCAATTTAGCAGTCAAGTCGTAAAGGTAGTCTATCAACATAGGATATTCTATGGAGCAAAATTCTTTAGGCCTTGGTACACCCCAGATATTTGCCGGGCGACCAAAGACTATCTCGTAAGGACTAAGCCCTATTCTAGAATGTACTGTTGCTCTCGTTGATAACAAGGCCAAGGGAAGTGCGTCTGGCCAGGCTAAACCTGTGGATGCTTGTATTTTGGCTATTTTCAGCTTGAGGGTGCCATTGTAACCCTCGACTAAACCAGCAGACTGGGGATGGTTTGCACTGTGAAATTTCTGTTTTAATCCTAGGCCGGCACACACACTCTGCATAACTTTCCCTATAAACTCACTTCCATTATCTGACCATACAATCCGTGGCATTCCATACCTAGGGAAAAATTCCTTGAGAAGAATTTTGGCAGTAGATAGGGCAGTGTTGTCCTTTAGTGGGTATGCTTCTATCCACCTGGAAAAAGCACAGACTACCACCAGGACATACTTCAAATTATTGCAGCGCTCCATGTGTATGAAGTCTAACTGAATTACTTCAAAGGGGCAGGAAGGAGGAGCGAAATGGCCAGCTGGAGTTGGAGTTCCCTTGCCAGGATTATGCATCAAGCACACCATACAATTTTTCACCACTCTCTCTGCACACTTACTGATTCCCTCATTCTTCCAGACCGGAGCTAACATCTTACATATCCCTTTAGAACTTATATGCGCTACTCCATGCGCCATCGTCACTACTGCAAGCACATACGCATCGGGCAACATCCAACGCTGCTGTTCTGTCAAATCAATCCAACATCCATTCGAGTCCAACTTGCCCGTACTTTCTCTCCATACACGTTTCTCTTCCTCAGTTGCTTCTTTCTGAATCTCTTTCACACTTTCCATAGTATCTTCACACATTCCAGACTCAGCAATCCATCTTGCAGACGTAGCAATATACATTCTGCTCATCGTGTCTCTAGCTGTCTGTTTAGCAATTTCGTCAGCAAAAGCATTCCCACGACCAACATCATCCGTGATTGCTTTATGAGCACTGCACTTCACAATATCAACTTCAGTCGGCAAGGTTAGAGATTCCAACAAGTCGTTAACTAGCTGACCATGTTGGATCTTAGTCCCATGGGACGTAATGAAACCTCTTTCTCTCCACAACCGGCCAAAACTATGGGCCACGCCAAATGCGTACTGACTGTCTGTAAACACATTCACTCTCTTTCCCTCAGCTAAAACACACGCTCTCGTTAGAGCTATCAATTCTGCAGCTTGGGCAGAATTCTGACTCACTCTTGCAGTCTCCACAATCGTCTTCAAAGTCGTTACCGCGTAAGCAGCAGTCACATCACCATTCTCTAATTTAAAACATGACCCGTCCACATACAGCGTACCATCCGGATCTGATAGCGGAGTATCTTTCAAGTCAATGCGTCCTTTTGTCTCTTCCTCCGTTTTGAAATAGCAGTCATGTGGCTCGGAATCACTCGACTCTTGATCAGTCGGCAACAGCGTTGCTGGATTCAATACATTACATCTTTTGATCTGAATATGACTCGCTAGTAATGTCAGCTCGTAACCAGATAATCTCGCACTAGTAAGGTGTTGTGTCTTCGTTCGGTTCATGAGTGTATCCACTGCATGAGGAACCATGACCACTAGCATATTATTCATCACCAAACCAGCAGATTGTCGAATGGAAGCTGCAGCTGCCGCTGTAGCTCTCAAACAACTAGGCAACGCTCTGGCTACCGGATCTAATGTTGATGAAAAATACGCACAAGGGCGTTGTTTATCACCAAACTTCTGTGTCAGAACACTCAACGCACAACCTTCTCTTTCGTGAACGTAGAGCGTGAATGGTTTACTGTAGTCAGGTGTACCCAATACAGGAGCTGAACACAATGCTTTTCGTAATTCAGTAAAACTCTCTTGACATTCATCAGACCATGGCACCGGACTCGGAACATTTTTCCCAGTCAAAGCTACCAATGGTTTCGCTAAAAGAGAAAAATTTGGAATCCACTGCCTACAGTAAGAGGTAATACCTAGAAAGGCACGTACTTCTCTCTGTGTGCGTGGAACACTCATCTGCGTAATTGCTTTTATTCTTTCTGGGGTCAACTTCCTTCCCTCCTTTGACAAGAGATGACCTAGGTAGGTCACTTCTTGGCAGCAGTATTGCATCTTGGAAGGAGACACCTTGTGATTCAAATTGGACAAATGATGCAATAGGGAAATTGTAGCTGCTTTGCAAGTTTCCTTGTCATCGGCAGCCACTAGAAGATCGTCTACGTACTGTACTAGGGCAGAACCTGGAGGAAGGACAAAAGAATCTAACTGACTTTTTAATGCTTGACTGTAAATGGATGGACTTTCACAATAGCCTTGTGGTGCGCGTTTAAATCTGAAACTGCGACCTCCTAGACAGAAGCCGAAAATATCCCTACTTTCTTCAGCTATCGGAATGCTGAAAAAGGCATTCTTTAGGTCAATAACTGAGAACCATGTGGCTGTGGCAGGAATCAATGTTAACAAGGCAGTAATGTCTGGCACTACAGGAAACTGCGGGACTACAATCTTATTAACTTCTCTAAGGTCTATGACAAACCTGTACACTGGAGGTTTTGTAGGATCAGTTCGCTTCAGAATCGGCAATACAGGACTGTTACAGACATTTCCTCTAGTTTCTTCAACCACACCTTTTTTAATCAAATCTTGCACAATCAATAAAAGTGCACGCTCTCCTTCACTAGATATTTTATATTGGGGAATTCTTGGAAATTTCACATTCGCTTTCAAAGTTACCACATACAGTGGAATTTCTAGGAGACCTACATCATTAGGACCAGTCGCCCAAAGAGAATCAGGGAGTGAATGTAGCTCCGGCGGGAGTGCGTCCATTGACAAGTACATCGGAGAGGTGATATTTTTACCCAATGTAAGCTGTACTCCTTCCGGAGAACAGTACAATGTCGCATATAGTCGTTTTAACAAATCTAAACCAAGCAGGTTTTCATTACAACCTGTCGTCAAAATCAGGGGTGCTTTCAATTGGCACGGTCCAACAGAAATAGACAAAGGACCAGATATCGGGTTGTAAACAGGGGCGCCTGAAAAACCTACGGAAACATTTGTTGAGCCAGACAAAGGTGCGCCAGGGAGTTTCGCATGAATGATAGAACTTTTTGCGGCACCAGTATCCAACAGAAACGGTTCGACTACACCTGATGTTGCTACTGCGACATAAGGCCCACTCTGATCCACTGGAACTGATACTACTCCCTCTCTCTGTCCATGGCTGTCCTAGTACCCATTTTGCTGAAAACCCTCATCTACTTCATTATAGTCCTCAACAAGATACTGTTGAGATCTATTTTGCTGAGCAGATTGTCCATTTCGTTGATCAAAGTGATTGGAGGGACGATCATTCGTTTGTGGAGGCATAGCACCTCGTCCTCGTCCTCTAGAATTCTGCGCAAAACCACCACGACCTCTCTGAGCTGCTGCTGCATTATTTTGCGCTAAAATCGGACATTCATTTTTATAGTGACCCTCTTTCTTACAGTACGCACACTGATTCCACTGGTATTGAGGTCTTGATGAACCATAATCTGTCCTTTGGTATGAACCTTGCTGCGTATTAGTCTGATTCGTGCGAGGCGGATACGCCTGCTGCAAAAGAACTTTAGTTTTTAAATCTTTCGTTTTCTTCTCTGATTTTTCCTTTTCCTCTTTATCCCTATTTTCATAGTATTGTGCAGTCGCAAGTATTTGCGCTGTCGTGGATACAGCCCACGCACTTTCTGAATCCTTTAATTTATTGCATAATTCAGGTAACAAATTATGCACAAATTTATCTACAAACAGTCTTTGCCCTCCTTCTGTGCTCATATCCTGACCACTATGATCTACAAAAGTATCTTCAAACCTCGTGAAGAAGTCTGAGACGCTTTCGTCTTTCTTCTGCCTGCATGCTGACAGCTTGTCCCAATTTACACGCAATGCTGGCATCAGAGTCTTCATTAGATCAATTATTCTACCTGGAAGATTAGCAATTAGAGGTTCGGGTTTCGCACCACCTATTTGCTGACCATCTGCTGCAGTGATAGCTGCCCAATCACCACCTAAAGCAGCCTGATGATCCTCTCTACGAATTTTAGCCCACACTGGTTGCGGAACTACGTTACCAAACAACATATCGATGTCGGCTAAGTTCATTATACAAGCCTCAACTGTCTGTGTTAATTCCTTGTAATATCCAGCTGGATTCTTACGTGGATCTGGCAAGGCCTGTTTCACCGCTAACACTTCAGCTCGCTTCCATGGAATGTGTATCCACACTCGTTGGAACTGTGCTGGAGCAGCTGCAATTCCTGCATTATCATCACGTTGTATTGCTTCGCGCCAAATTGGAGGAACCTCCCTCATAGGATATTGGCGACTTAGCTTCATTTTACCTTTTTCTAAGTCTCTCGGTGAACGAAGAGATGGATCATTCCTAAAACTTAAAATAAGTTCCATCGCTTCCTTTATATTCTCACCCACTATCATTCCAGCAGCAAACTCTTTTTGAACCCTAATTAAATCTTCCAAATCTGATTCGACATCATCTTCTTCTATTTCCTCACGTAACAACGAACACATCTCATCAAAGACGTACCGTTGCGTTGGTTCCTTCCACTGCATAAATGTGTCTAACACATCTCTCGTACTATATCTTCTACTCTTCGAAATCCATCTGAAAGCCGTGGAATCTAAAATTCCCCGTTCCTCAGTACTTGGAAGCTGACTCCGTCTCTGAACAGAATCAGGAGTAGGAGTCTTAATTAAAGTTTTATATAAAGGAGACAGCATATTAGTAACAGAATCCGTGATTCTTCGACGAACAGAAAGTGGAGTTAGCACACTCGCAGACGTAGAGAACGCAGTAGAGGTAGGAATAGATAACGGAACAGTAGGAGTATCGAGGAAAATAGTTTGTGGAGCAGTAGGTACAGAAGTAGGTATAGAGGCTGGCAGTGTAGGAAGAGGAGGAGCTGTAGGAACATTCACATTCATCACAGGAGGTACAGGAGCTTGATTCTGAGGGACAGGAGCAGGAACACCAGGTTGTCCAGCAACCAGCAATTGAACATTCGGGACAAGCGGAGCCGTAGCACCTTGTGCATACGGTGGAGGTGACCTTAACAGATAAGATAGCAGAGGATCGTTTTCAGAATCCTCCAGTATCTTAGCCATTTTCGATGGCAAGGCAGGATAGCACTTGTCAATCGCTAGATTATGCTCTCTAATGGCTACATCTATGGCCTTATCACACTCGTTAGCCTGCAACTGTTTAGCCGCTTGCTCTAGAGTTAACTCTTCTTGTTCTTTCTGTTCTTTCTTCAACCTTTTCATTTCTCTCTGTTTGGATTCTTTTCGCCAGTAACGGAAAGAATCAAACATTGCCGGCCGGGCTTTCTTCTTGAACAATTTCGCTTCTAAGTTGTCGAGAATCTCTGGTTCAAAACTACCATGCAGTGGCCAACTAAGGACACCATCCTTCTTACAATAACGGACCCATACCTCATTATAAGATATAGGACCCACGCCATGTTTACAATATAAATCATATAGGGGAGTCCCAATCGGAGGAACCAGACATGAGTCCTCCAATCGTGAGTCACGGTTGCAACCAAAACAAGACAACATTTTCCGACTTACCATTTTCAGTCCGGAACACAAAACAAACAAACACGAAACAAATTTGTGCACTCGAACCAAGAACTTAGGCCTACCAAAACGAACTGATGTATCGATACCCAAACTAAACCAAATAGATTATCGTAACTAGAACAACCAGTGATAATCTGACAAAACCAAACCAAACCAAGAACCGATCAAGGATTTTTAACAATCCTCACAAAAGTAACCAGCTAGCTATCACTAAATACTTAACTGAGTCACTGAAGACGTCACCAAGGAGAAACCCGTCACGTTTCGCCGTACTAAGGACTGCACCTCGGGTCCAAGACAGGGCGACGGTCAAGGCAACGGCCCACTGCAGCCGTCCTGAACGGGAAACCCTCGTGGAAGAGAACTTCGGGCCACTTTTGCGATATACGGGGATCGATGAAGTGGGGCGCCTCCCTCAGGAATCTTCACACGAAGCTTCTCGAACTCTTCAGGCTTTTGGACCGGTACCGAATGACGTCGCCCCACGTTGGGCGCCAATTGGAGTTCTGGACTTTTTGGTTCCGTCCAGAGGTGTCAGGGAACAACACCCAAAGACCCCGGAGTTCCACCTGCCTTGGTGCACAAATGAACAGAAACACGGGCTTCTCGATGGTGGCGTCAAAGACCAAAGGTTTATTACTGCAGGGACACAGAAGTCACAGATACTACACACGGGCAGTAACCAGGAGCCTGTTCAATTTGTACAAAGCGGGTTGCTCCTTATATACTGAATTTTAAGCTGGGGGCGAATTCTTTACATGTAATACATTCCCAAAACCTTTGTGTCTTAAACAATAAATATTTGGCGTTATACAGGAACCGTCGATAATATCTGAGGCCAAACATTGCGAAGAGAGGGGTTCCCACTAGTTTGTCACAATTCCCTGTCAATATTGCATTCAGGACTCGGACCGCCTCATCGTAAAGTTCGTTACCTCCCCCTAATAAAGATTCAGAAAGAAAGAAACAGAGCCAGGTGTGGAAGATAGGAAAGCGGGATAAGAGATGCTTGTGGGTTGTAAATGGGCAAGGCTACCGGTTTCGGCCGCCTAATCATGATCAGGTACAATGGACACGAAGACCAGTTTGGCAGGGCTGGCCTCGGGCAGAGGAGGTAGCCTTTGTCGAGTCATGCAGCTACAGCGTGATCTGGTTTAAGGTGCACGTGTCATGAAAGAGGTGAATCTCCGGCTAAGGTTACGTGTCCTTAATCGAAATGAAGTGATCAGAGGCTATTGCATATGTGAGGGCAAGAAAACACAAAATGGCGGCCATGATCTAAGATGGATGCCGTGGGTAGATCAGAAATGTGTTTATAAAAGGAGTGCTCTTGCTCGTAGCATAGCGTAAACACCAGGATATACTAAATGGATCATTTGCGGTTCGCTGATACCAATATTATGTATTTCCGACAAACTTGAAAACACGGGTTCAAATCGTCACGGAACCTCACTCTGGCCTGAGATAATCTTCAGTAATTTCATTATTTTGTAAATCAATTTTATTGTCTCTAATGAGATACAAGCACCCTTCGGAAATAATTTAGTTTACTAAGTTAAGGCAAGCCTGTTCGTGAGAGTTACTAATTCACTGCTTATTATGCTTTTATGGAGTACCTGGTGCCTCTCTGTGCCACTAATTGGAATGGGGCAGCAAGTTGGGCCCCTTTCGGAAGAGGACCAACCTATGAGGTAACATGTGCGGGTCTAGCATGAGCGTGCGACCGAACATTTGTGGAAATATGTGCAGTGCAGTGGAAGGGCATCCCCAGAGCTCTTATTCCAAAATACTGTGCTGAGGGGGCCCCCTGCAGCTCGGGCCCCCTTGCTCCGCAGGGGCTGCGGGGACCTGTGTTACGTCCCTGATGACATGTAACACAGATGTGCTGTTGTCAGCTTCAGCCCAGTAGCTACCTAGAATTCACATGACTCAATTTGATAATCATTTCTAAATTAATTTTACTTAGTGGAGGGGTTGAAGCAGACACAAGATAATGCTGGGTTAAAGTGATTGAAAGTGGGCGCCTGTGTTATGGTGGTGGCCGTGCTGCTTAAAAAAACATAAGCAGTTTCAGCTGAAGCAGCGCATGTCCAACCTGCAGTAAGAGAAACTCAATCAAGTAAATAGTACTTACCGACTAAATAACAGGCCCCATGTAACAACCAAAGTAAAGGGCTTAGTACTAGTAGCCGTGGGAGGTTACAAATGAAGACAAGGCAGTACTAAGGAGGGACTAACAAACCTAATAACTAATCCGAAGACAGCATTTAGGAAAAACAATGACACAAGCCAATAAAAATATGGGTGGAGAGTGGGCACGGCTTCTCTCCCATACTCTACTACGGCAGTCTCACAGAGCAAGCAGCGCATGCGCACTGCCGCTAGGCTCGACCTAAAAATACTGGCCGGTTGTCGCATGTATTTATTTATAACATGACCTTTCTGCCTTGGTTTCCTTTAATTATTAATCAGTGGCCATTAACACAGTTTTTGAACACATTTAGAAGGGCTTTCTATGTATATATATATGTGTGCTTTTGAAATATTTATAGATAAGGGGTATAAATACAGGCTTTAGGTAATTCTGCTTATTTTTGTGACAGGGGACTGGCCATGATGCAGGTAGAAAACCAGCCAGGTTGCAAACCTAGTTTTTACTGGCGGAGTGTTGGCATCTTCTGCAGTGCCTTGGAATAGTTATTTTGAAGTAGGCACTACGGGTTTCCAACACAGTACCGTTTATCACAACTATCCATTCACAATGATAAAGAATGGGGACAACATTGACGTGGTGTTAGAGACCCTTTTGTTACAGGTTTACAAAAAATAACATGCAATTATTTGTGTTAATATCGGGGTGGGCCGTAGTGTGCCACACGCTGCAAATTGTATGTGCACATGAAACTGGCAGTGTTTGTCGGGTAAAAGTACAGGAGTATGCCACACGGACTCCTGCTGCCGCGCACCATCGTCTGTCACAGCCAGCCACCAGGATTATTGGGGCAGTTCTGGATTTCTCTGGAAAAATAACGACAAGCCCAGCTCTTATCAGTGCACATATTTGCAATCTTGAGTAAGGCAGCGGTTGGTTGCCTTGCGCTAAGTGAACAGCTTGCAATTAAATGCACCTGGCATGCTTACACGGTGCCACCGGGATGCACAGAGCGTGTGATCTGTGCTGTAGTATTCATTTGCGCTTTGGGTGCGCAGCACACGTGGCACTACATAAAACACACAACTTTCTCAGCACAAGTAGGTAAAGGCACTGATAAGCACCATCTCCCTTATTAACAGATGCCCCTCCTCTCCCAGATGTCCACATCACACACAAAAATTTTACACCACCCCTTGTCCAATCCTGACATCCATTGTTCATATATAGTATCACTTCTTAGTACTTCTGCAATACATTTATTTGAAACATACTTGGACTTCTCAGGAGCAAACAGGTACTCTGAATAGTGCGTACCTACACTTCTGTATTTCTAATTCAAGCACTGGGAGCAGTGACATGTTTCACCTTCTGAATGAAATGCATTGGATGATGTTATGTTACTGGTATATTTATTTATTCTTGCGGTCTTTAAGCTATGTGTGCGGCATGGCTCTGAGCTGTCTGCAATGTGTTTTGCAGCAGTACTCTGTGCTCAGGGCCGGCCTTAGGCATGTGCAAGCTGTGCACCTGCACAGGGCCACCAAACCCCAGGGGGGTATCCTTAATATATTTATCCTCTGAGGATGGATACATATTTGTGTGGTGGCCCCTGGCAGGGATTTGGCGGCCTCCGGCTCAGTTCCACTTCTAAACACCCTGACCCCCCCCCCATCTTTACTGGCCTCCGCGCTCTGCCCCACCCGGACCCCCTCTTCCGGGGCCCCCTACCTAAGCTCCCTGCCCAGGGCCACCATGACCCTAGAGCCGCCCCTGCTGTGCTGCCTGGTCTAAGGGTTGCTACATAGTTCTGATATGCACACACCAAAAAATTGAGGATCAGTGTGCTAGGGTTATGGTAGTGGAGTTGTATCTGTTATATGTGTGCCTTTGTGTGTGTATGTTCTTCATTACTTTCTGTTTGGCATAGGTCATCTGCGTGATTGTTAAACATGGTTGCTTCCATGGTGTGCTGCTTTTGACAAGTTAGTGTTCATTATCTACAATGTACTATAGAAGGGTTGAAGCATCCGTTAACTCCAACTCTGGGACACACATTATCGTTTTCCTTGTAACAGGATGAAAAGTAATGAACTTTTGATAAAATGAATGAATGAACTAAAATCTGGATGAATTTGGTGTAATTCTGTTGCACACTTTGGATCACGCAGTGCGTCTGAGAGTTGGAGTTAATGGATGCTCCAACCTTTCTATGGTACTTTCTAACACGTGGCACTGGGGCAGACCACGATCGGGCTGCACGCTACAACTTTAGAATAACGATAAAGTACGGGAAAATTATAAAACGAAGTGCACTTATGAAACCTCCTGTGCATATCATTATCTACACAGTGTCATGCCACACAATTCAACCCCAAACTTTGGCAATCCACCCCTCGTAATTCAAGACCAGGACCCATAGTTCAACTCAGCAACATTGATTGTACAACTCACCACATACATCCAATCCACAACGCAGATTTCCATATCATGTCACAAAATTCGACAGCACACCGCATAATTAAACTTCACTACATACCACTCCACAACACAAAATACTATTCCACATAATTACACTCCATAAAACACACTGACACTCCACATAATTCCAATACACTCAATACCAGATAATTACTATCCACATAGTTCCACTGCACACCATGCCACACAATTCCACTACACAAATTCACTCCATACAACACAATTCCACCACACAGAACTCCACAACTAACAATTCCAATCCAAGCCACATAATTCCAATACACACCACATACATCCACTCCACTCCAGTCCAAAACACATTTATAAAAACATTATCATTTTCAACGCCAATACCTCTAACTCTCACAAATATGAGACCAATTTGCATGGCAAATGCTTGTTACTTTAGCTTCAGGGTTCCCAGAAATCTTTCAGGGCATTTAACACTAAATATTCTCACACACTCCCACATCAATAAAAAATATTAACCCTAAAAACAACTTCTTACAGAATCCAGCTCTTGAAACTCACTAATTCACCCCTCCCCGGAATACCTATAGATGCTCATTTCACACTGCATAGAGGGCATGAAGGGGGGCTCTCTTATTCCTCCTGGGTGGCCAAACACATTTTGAAAATTACAAAAAACAATTTGATGGACAGAATGTAGATCAATGTCTTACATTCACCCCAGTACAAGGATCTGGGCCTAAATCCATCGTTTTTTGCACTCCACACCACCCTGGGTCAGATAATGGCTTTATGCAAATCAGCTCTGACCCTGTGCCCCATGGGAACAGTACAGTCCGAACTACAACAGCCATATCTTTCCCAGACCGGAATCAAGCATCCGAGGACCGGACCGGTTTCGAGGTAACACCTCTCATCAGCCCGGCTAGCTTGACTCCAGTGGTGTGGAGGCTCTGGGACCCACGTCTGAGCTACCCCAGTACACTCAGGGAGAAAATTACAAAAAACAATTTGATGGACAGAATGTAGATCAATGTCTTACATTCACCCCAGTACAAGGATCTGGGCCTAAATCCATCGTTTTTTGCACTCCACACCACCCTGGGTCAGATAATGGCTTTATGCAAATCAGCTCTGACCCTGTGCCCCATGGAAACAGTCCAGTCCGAACTACAACAGCCATATCTTTCCCAGACCGGAATCAAGCATCCGAGGACCGGACCGGTTTCGAGGTAACACCTCTCATCAGCCCGGCTAGCTTGACTCCAGTGGTGTGGAGGCTCTGGGACCCACGTCTGAGCTACCCCAGTACACTCAGGGAGAAAATTTAAAAAAACAATTTGATGGACAGAATGTAGATCAATGTCTTACATTCACCCCAGTACAAGGATCTGGGCCTAAATCCATCGTTTTTTGCACTCCACACCACCCTGGGTCAGATAATGGCTTTATGCAAATCAGCTCTGACCCTGTGCCCCATGGGAACAGTCCAGTCCGAACTACAACAGCCATATCTTTCCCAGACCGGAATCAAGCATCCGAGGACCGGACCGGTTTCGAGGTAACACCTCTCATCAGCCCGGCTAGCTTGACTCCAGTGGTGTGGAGGCTCTGGGACCCACGTCTGAGCTACCCCAGTACACTCAGGGAGAAAATTACAAAAAACAATTTGATGGACAGAATGTAGATCAATGTCTTACATTCACCCCAGTACAAGGATCTGGGCCTAAATCCATCGTTTTTTGCACTCCACACCACCCTGGGTCAGATAATGGCTTTATGCAAATCAGCTCTGACCCTGTGCCCCATGGGAACAGTCCAGTCCGAACTACAACAGCCATATCTTTCCCAGAATTACCTCGAAACCGGTCCGGTCCTCGGATGCTTGATTCTGTTCTGGGAAGGACATGGCTTTTGTAGTTCGGACTGGACTGTTCCCATGGGGCACAGGGTCAGAGCTGATTTGCATATCGCCATTGTCTAACCCAGGGTGGTGTGGAGTGCAAAAAATCGATGGATTAGGACCCAGATCCTTTGACTGGGTTGAATGTGTGACATTGATCCTCATTCGGTCCATCACCTGTTGTTTTTGCAAACACATTTTGAGACATCTTATTCCTCCTGTGGGACCATAGAATATATGCACATTTTTGACCCAATGACTCATGGACTGCTCCTTCTCCCCAACTTGAGAGCGAGAGAGGAAGAGAAAGAGAGATGATAGTTTATGGAGATCAACCCTCAGTGAGCAGCGTTCAGAAGCGAGAGAGAGATAGAGAGCGAGAGAGAGAGTGAGAGAGAGAGAGAGAGAGAGAGAAAGAAAGAGAAAGTGAGAGAAAGTGAGATGATAGTTCATGGAGATCAACCCTCAGTGAGCACTGTTCAGAAGCTAATCGCGTACTGGATATTTTAGAGACCTCCCTCATGGTGGATAAGGGTAAAGACTTACTAGACATTTGGATACTTCCCTACTGGTGTATATAATTCTCAGAGGAAAGGATGTGGCCTATCGGCTAGGCCCGTCGACCTTGAAGCTCGGGAACCGAGTTTGAGTCTGGGCAGGAATGCTCAACATCCTGTGATTCTGGGCAAATCACTTTATCTCCCATGCCTAAAAGAAAGGGTATGTGTCAGTCTGTAACTTAACTGGTGCTTATGCAAAGGGCTCTGATACCTTCGGGTGTAGTTTGCGTAAAACTTCACAAAATAAAATAAAAAAATACTGGATGCTTGCAGACCTCCATCTTGGTGGATGTTGTTCAAAAGGTAAGCATATACTGGATGGTAACCCATACCTTAATTTAAAACTCAGCTGACAATCACACATGAATGTCCCACACTTTGAGGGAATACCAGTAATACAATTAGTGATTTTCTTACCAGTGCACCTCTAGTTATAAGATATTCACTATACAACACAAGGAAACACTTCCAAGAACTCAGCAAAAGTCAACATTCCAAGCACTAGTACCAGAGGCAGGAAGCAGACACAGCACACAGCAAAAAACAAAAAACTTGCTAGATGAAGCAGACGTCAAGGAACAAAGAGACTGTATAAGGAAAAATAACTCAAGCGTGAAGGCTGGGAATGAATGTAGGTGGTAGCGAAAAACCACAGCAAGCACACAGTACCGTGGGTGATTGGATGAGGTGCTGTTAGAACAGGGGGTCTCTAGTTGGCAATGGTATACACCTTTGACCAAATAGGGACCCTTCCTTCTAAGTCAGGGAAAGGGGAAACAGGCCCTGCGACACGCTTCTCCAGTGATGCATCAGCGACCTCTGCGTCGGCGACACACTTTTCCGGTGATGCATTGGTTAACAGTTTTGACGAAGGCACGCCTCTGGTGATGCGGTGGCGACCTCTGCGGCAGTGACAGGCTTCTCCGGCGATGTGGCGGCAACAGCCGCGACTGGAACACGCTTCTTCTCGTTGAGTTGCGCTTCCAGCTCCCAGCGACACGCAGGCTTCTGCAGACAGAATTGCCAGCAAAGAAATTTAGAGTGGAGCTGGTGGTGAAGTTTTTTGCCCTTAAGACTTCAGTAGGAGGCAAGAACAAGTTCAAGCCCTTGGAGTAATATTCTGCAAGATGAACGTTCTTTGAAAGTTCCTTCTCCTCTCCTTGGAACTGAAGACACCAGTGTATGCCAACCCAGCAACACAGCACACTGACAGGGGGGCAGGCCAACTCCTACAGCTTCTTTGGTTCTTCTCCTTGGCAGAGGTTCGTCTTGTTGTTCCAGAAGTGATCTAAAGTCATGGGATTGGTCCCCATATTTATACTAGCAAATCCTTTTTCCTCTGAAGGCAGAGGGTCCAAACCAGTTCTGTGAAGTCCCGGAGCACTTCGTTTACATTTCTCCTGCTTTCTTTTGGCAGGGTGGGCTGGGATCATCAGACACACCACAGGAGGTGGAGCCAGCATTGTGGAAGGCAGGTACAGCCCTATTCAGAACGAGGTGCTACTCCTACCACCCACCGGCATGCAGATAGGTCTATTCAGCCTTGTGCTGACTCACCTTGTCTCCTGGAATCCCCCAGCGTGAGAGTTTGGCTTGATATCTAGGTACAAACTGAATATTAATAAAACTCAGATTTTACTGAATTACAAATCTGCGTCTCCGATACAGGGGGTATGCTCGACTGCTACTCATTTTGTGAATCAAGATGGCGGCACAGATGGAAAGAATAATCCCTTTAAATTAAGAGACCCTATTAAAAGAGACAGCCAAACTACTTAAGAGCTGGCATAGGCTAGCCATTGGAATTATAGGGCGTGTAAACATCATAAAAATGAAGATATTGCCAAAATTCTTGTATTTGTTTAGATCCCACCCGCTGCGATTGACTATGTCCTTTTTTATACGATTGGATGGGATTGTTGGCAGTTTCATTTGAGGCTATAAAAAAGCAAGAAAAGCCCTGGAACTGCTAAAACTCCCCTTTAATCATGGAGGCTTAGATTTCCCAGATTTTAACATTTATTTTTGGTCTGCTTTTTTTTGCCGTCTTTGTAGTTTTATTCACAGTGAGGAGGGTACCTTTTATCGTAAATATTTGTTGGCAGCAGAGAGCAATCTGTTTTTGTTTAGAACTAATGACCAGAATTATTACAAAAGGGTCAAATTTAATACTGTTCGTGATTGTATAATTATATGGCGTGCTATCTCTCTCAAGTATGGTCTGACAATAACGAGTGACAAATTTCCTCTTTCGGGCAATCCAGGGCTGCCTAGTATTTTTCATGATTGGACGGGGAAACGCTGGGCTAACTATGGGGTAACATGTTTCGGGACCTACACGATCATGGTGGTTTTATGGAGTTCGGAAAAATGTAGATTGTGTATAAATTGACAGACAACATTCAGTTTAAATATGTACAGATACGTGATTATTTTGTTAATTATCTTAAACTGATGAATTTATTTCATTCAGATATAATGGACTGTTTATATGACTCTAATGATAACGCCCTGATAGGTAGAGCATATAAAAGCTGATGTGGCCCCAGATTGGAGGACAGCCCCAGAATATCTGCTTGTTGGACTAGAATCATGGGTATACCGGTTTTGGCTAGAAATATATTGTATGCGATTAGTAAAATTTCTGGGGTAGTTCACTCCTTCAATCTGCGAATGCAACTGTTTCGCACAATCTGCTTACTATATTATACGCCGGATCGAATAGCAAAATGGTCACCTAATACCCAGGCAAACGATAGAGCAAAATGCCCCGGGTGTGAATTATATGCGGCAGATATACAACATATGTTTGTCACATGCCCTGAACATTTTGGCAGAAGGTAGAACATATTTTGTCGCAAAAATTAGGGATCAGCACACCACTAACGGTCATGGAGATACTGATGGGCGGAAGGGAGCTGATATCTGATAACGAAGACCTTTTAACCATTTTGCTTGTCTGCGCAAGACTTACAATCACACAGGTTTGGATATCATCAAAAGCTTCCATAGTAATGGATTGGTGGGTATTGGTTAGGCAAATAGACAACATGGAGGGATCACTGAATAAATAGAATACAAAAATATAGTCGAAAAAATATCAAAGTAAAAATATAGAAAGACAAAATATCGAAATCCTATCCACAAAAAGGTAAGCAGAAAAATATTGAATCAAAAATATCGAAAAAATATATATACTTAGTAAAAATATCGAATTTATTAAAATAACTTAAAAATAATTTTAAATGAATGAATTAATAACTATAATTAATTAAAACATACTTAAAAATACTTAAATAACTTTTAAATTATTAAATAATTAATTTAAGTTAAAAAAAATAAAAATACAACTTGATTTATTAACACATATATATATATTAACATATAATTAATTAAAAACACAATTATTTTAACTGTAGCATAGCAAGAGGTTAACATTTACTATTACCACTCCAGCATCTGCAACAGTAGGGTAAACATTGGATAGAGTAGGGGTAAAAATTACTATTCCCACTCCAGAGAGTGTAACAGTAGTGAAAGTGTTGGATAGCGTAGGGGTAAAAATTACTATTCCCACTCCAGAGAGTGTAACAGTAGGGAAAGCGTTGGATAGCGTAGGGGTAAAAATAACTATTCCCACTCTAGAGGGTGCAACAGTAGGGAAAGTATTGGATAGCCTAGGGGTAAAAATTACTATTCCCACTCCAGAGGGTGCAACAGGAGGGAAAGCGTTGGATAGCATAGGGGAAAAAATGACTATTCCCACTCCAGACACTGCGACAGGAGGGAAAGCGTTGGATAGCGTAGGGGTACAAATTACTATTCCCACTCCAGAGGGTGCAACAGTAGGGAAAGCGTTGGATAGCAAAGGGGTAAAAATTACTATTCCCACTCCAGAGGGTGCACCAGTAGGGAAAGCGTTGGATAGCGTAGGGGTAAAAATTACTATTCCCACTCCAGATGGTGCAACAGTAGGGAAAGCGTTGGATAGCGTAGGGGTAAAAATTACTATTCCCACTCCAGAGGGTGCACCAGTAGGGAAAGCATTGGATAGCATAGGGGTAAAAATTACTATTCCAACTCCAGAGAGAGCAACAGTAGGGAAAGCGTTGGATAGCGTAGGGGTAGAAATACTATTTCCACTCCAAAGGGTGCAAAAGTAGGGAAAGCGTTGGATAGCGTAGGGGTAAAAATTACTATTCCCGCTCCAGAGAGTGCAACAGTAGGGAAAGCGTTGGATAGCGCAGGGGTAAAATACAAATTATTTACCAATTAACAATTAATTAAGAATAAATAAAAAATCAATACCAATAAATACATATTAATGTTTAATTTAATAACAATTAAATTACTTCCCACCCTATTCCCTAATAAACATACACCCAACTACAGATTTTTTTAAAATTAAAATTAACATAATTAACAAATTAATAAAAATTAATTACCAATTAAAAATTAATTAATTACCAATTAAAAATTAATAATAAATTCTAAAAGAATACCAATAAATAAATTAACACATTTAATTAATTACAATTACATTTCTTCCCACTCTATTCTCCTATAAACCCACAACCCGCTACGGAAAATAAATGAATAAAATTAACATAATTATCAGTTAATCAATTAAGAAAAATTAATTAAAAATTAAAAATGAATTACCAATTAATAATTAATTAATCACACATTAATAATAATTAACAATTAATTCAAAATAAATACCAATAATTAAATTAACACATTTAATTAATGACAATTAAATTACTTCCCACCCTATTCCCCTATAAACCCCAAACCCGCTACAGAATTAAATTACTTAAAAATTAAATAACATAAAGAAATACACTTTAAAAAAAATTCAATATTATTAAAAATTCGATATATCTTAATTACTATATTATATACTTCGATATTTTAACTTTCTATATTTTAAAACTCAATATTAAATTACTCACCCTCAAAACGATATTTTTCACCACTATATTCTGTCCATTCGATATTTTGTCTATTCTATATTTTTACTTCAATATTTGGGCCATTCTCTATTTTTGAGTCAATATTATGTCTGTATAACGACATGGAGGAAGCACTAACTAGACCAAGGGGTGTTCAATCCATGCGAAAATATAAGTTGACTTGGGGATCATTGTTCTAAAATGTGTATATAAAAGGTTGCTTATTTATACTGCCACTTGGAATAAGGGAAATTAATGTAGTTATATAGTTGACTACTTAAGGCCTTCTTTTCTTTTCTCTCATTAATTTAAAGTAAAAGATTTGATTATTATGATTATGTTTGGGATTATGATTTAGCTTGTATAAATTTGCTTCAAACTACATTTTTGTGTTGACAAAAATTAAAATTAAAAAAAAGGAATCCTTCAAGGGACACTGTGCATCATTCCAGCGGTGGCCCGCTTGAACACACGTAAAGCACTTGAAGGAGCCCCTCCGAACAGGTTTACCTGTCGGGCCTCTTGTTTCCTCTCAGGGGGAGGCTGGGAACCTCTCCCCTCTGTTCCCTTGGGAATTACTTTGGTGCCCTTTCTGGAACTCTGTCTGTTTACCCTTTCCCCCCCCTACTCTTCTGCTGGGGACCCTGCCCACCTTTGGCGGCGTCCCCCACATGACCCTGGTACTGACCCAGCGGTCGCCTCCTCAACAAGCTTTCTAGGATTAGTCAACTTGCTATCAATAAGGTGCTAACGTAGCTCTTGAAAACAATTAGCAGACAAGTGCTCCCATGCAAGCAAATCATAGAGCGCGTCAAAAGTATCCACCTTGCTACCCTTCATCCAACCACCCATCTCTCTCCTATAGAAGGATACATATTCTACCCAAGTGGTTCCCTCTAGCTTTTTAAAATTTCTGAATCTCTGTCTATAGAGTTCCGGGATCAAACCATATCTTGTCATCAAGGCCACCTTCATGTGAGCATAAGACCTCCTATTTTCACTGGGTAGTTCTAACATAGTATCCCTCCCTCACTCACAAAGCGGCTTAACAACCCAGCTCCCAAATCCTTCTCAGGGACACGGTGGGCCAACATTGCTATCTCATAGGCTGCAAACCACTGCCCAATATCCTCACGTTTATGGAAGCCTTTGATGACATCAGATAGGTCTATTCAGCCTTGTTCTGACTCACCCTGTCTCCTGGAATCCCCCAGCCCCTGTCACTCACAAAACCAGACACACAATACACAAGCTAGCAGAGGCATGCTGAATGGTTAGACAAGAAAATACCAACTTCACTAAAAGATGTATTTTATAATTCTGATTTCAGGCATACTAGGTTCCTCACCTGGACGCTACGCTGCCACGGCCCACCTTTCTTTTCTGGAGACAGCATTTGAATTGCTGCAACGCCTCGCCAGACCCGCTTCGCGGGTCTCGCAGCGCGGTGTTGACCGCTGAACCTTCATCCTTAAAGGGGCAGTATCTCAGGAAACCGGCAGGGCTGCGAGCGCTTGCAGGGACTCCGAGGACCAGGAGTCCCTGCGTGCCTCATTGACACCAGCTGGGCTGCTCTCCCTGCCGGCCCGCCCGCCCGCCCGCCAACAGTGTTAAAAGGCTGCTTGCCTAGTGAGTGAGTGGGTTCCTCACCTGGACGCTACGCTGCCCCGGCCCACCTTTCTTTTCTGGAGACAGCATTTGAATTGCTGCAACGCCTCGCCAGACCCGCTTCGCGGGTCTCGCAGCGGGGTGTTGACCGCTGAACCTTCATCCTTAAAGGGGCAGTATCTCAGGAAACCGGCAGGGCTGCGAGCGCTTGCAGGGACTCCGAGGACCAGGAGTCCCTGCGTGCCCCATTGACACCAGCTGGGCTGCTCTCCCTGCCGGCTCCGCCCGCCCGCCAACAGTGTTAAAAGGCTGCTTGCCTAGTGAGTGAGTGGGTTCCTCACCTGGACGCTACGCTGCCACGGCCCACCTTTCTTTTCTGGAGACAGCATTTGAATTGCTGCAACGCCTCGCCAGACCCGCTTCGCGGGTCTCGCAGCGCGGTGTTGACCGCTGAACCTTCATCCTTAAAGGGGCAGTATCTCAGGAAACCGGCAGGGCTGCGAGCGCTTGCAGGGACTCCGAGGACCAGGAGTCCCTGCGTGCCCCATTGACACCAGCTGGGCTGCTCTCCCTGCCGGCCCCGCCCACCCGCCAACAGTGTTAAAAGGCTGCTTGCCTAGTGAGTGAGTGGGTTCCTCACCTGGACGCTACGCTGCCACGGCCCACCTTTCTTTTCTGGAGACAGCATTTGAATTTCTGCAACGCCTCGCCAGACCCGCTTCGCGGGTCTCGCAGCGCGGTGTTGACGCTGAACCTTCATCCTTAAAGGGGCAGTATCTCAGGAAACCGGCAGGGCTGCGAGCGCTTGCAGGGACTCCGAGGACCAGGAGTCCCTGCGTGCCCCATTGACACCAGCTGGGCTGCTCTCCCTGCCGGCCCCGCCTACCCGCCTATCACAACTACTGTTACTTAAAGGTTGATGAGATCCCGCTGCGCGGGAGCGCGCGGGAGAGCGCCGGGAGAGCGCCGGGAGAGCGCCGGGAGAGCGCCGGGAGAGCGCCGGGAGAAGCCCGGGACAAGGGCGGGACCGTCTGTGGCCGTCATAGGCCGGAGTAGGCTGGGCTGGGCTGGGCCTACTCTCTTGGTTCTGCCGTTTGCTATCAAGTCCCTAGCACAACAAGCTGATAAATTGTCCCATAGCTATTATCACACTCCAAGACACCATGCCGTCCCCGGCAAGGGAAAGTACCCCCATAAGGCAGGGAGGAGCAAAAAATATGACCCTAGAGAATTACTTTCCTCGGGCTGGGGGAGATGTGGACAAGGAGAGCACATTAAACCGGCTCAGAGTTGAGCGGAGACGCTCTATAGATAACTTGAAAGGTAGACCTTTAGGAGATTATCCTCCCACACCCAGCGAAGATTTGACCCTAATTGAAGATGTTCCGATCCTGCTTAGGGATTGTACAAAAACGCCCCCAGTGTTACCTATGAGCTCAACCCCAGTGAGTAGCACAAGCCCAAGCAGGGGGACGATTGATCTAATTTCTCAACCTCCCCCAGCATCGAAGCCTAGGAAAGCCAAACCAAAACTAGCTGCAGCACAAGGGGTATTTGGGCCCCCCCCAAACAAACGTAGGAGGAAGTCGAGGTGTGCCCTGGGAAAAAACAAACCCAAGATCTCCCATTCTGACTTTGGGAAGTCATTTAAACCCTCCATACCGACTGTGACAACAGTGGATGATTCACATCCTAAACCCGCTGCACAGGATGGTATGGCCCCCGCCCTGACTAAAGAGACTGCTAGCAACATGGTTAATGCCCCCCTCTCTGTTGCCTCGCTGGGTAATTTGGAATTCCTGCTCAGGTCACTTTTGTTACCAATTAGTGAAAGCATCAAAAAAGTGGAAATCAGACTAACCATTCTTGAGGCTACACTAAGTAGTATGAAAATCCCGGCCAATTCTCATGAAAGGGCTCCTAAGCCTACTGCCACCCCAACAGCCCCGAAACAGCCCCCAAAAAGTGTTACGCATCTTGCCCCCTCACAGGTTGAAACTACGACCGCCCCACTACAAACTCAGAGGAATAACCCTGCCCCAAATAAGCCATCTAACCCCATAGGACCTATCCCCCCTGCAAAACTCTGCTCCTCCAGCACAGCCCATAGATAGTGTTGCACCAACCCCACTAATGAAGCTTCCCCCCAGGCCACGTAGACCCAATTTACCACCAGAGGCGAATGACTTTACAGTAGTCATGGCGGGTGTCCCACCGCTAGAGGTAGGTGAAGCTGAGGATGTCTGTGCCCTAAAAAGCAGGGTGATTAAGTGGTTAAATTTGAATAGACCCTTACCAGTACACTTAAGCAATGAAATCATAATGGTTAGAAGGGTGCCTTGGGTAGGGAGAACACGTAAATCCATCATAGGGGATTGCATATTGGTGAGCTTCAGGGATGCTGGAACTGTCGCTCACATATGCCAGGGAAAGAACAGATCACAGGTGTCAACAATTCAAACACTCCATGTGTCCTTCTTCTTTCCCCCCATCCCTGCTCCTGTACACGTGACCCGATCATATGACAACTGGGAAAGGGTGGGTCGGAGGGGTGTTCACCACGAGTCCATCCCCAGGCCACTATTTAGCCGCTCAGAGCCACCTTTCCACACATTTAATCGGTTTCATTGCCTGGATGGCCTTGAGGGGGTAGACTGACAAACAGATAATGGTACGCAGGGAGCAGGGGGTATAGGGGTTTTGAATGATGAGCCGGAGAAGCACAGCCCTGAGGCAAAGCAAATGTCATCGAGTTGTGCCCAGATGCAAGTGCTGGATGAACCTAGGGTTGCAGATATTGCATGTATAGGAGGGGCACAGGGGCCGGAAATGGATAAACAAGGGCGCGAACTACTAGGAGGGCCCCAGGGAGGAGGGGCTCAGGGGGGTGAGGCACTAAGAATTATCTCATGGAATATAGCTGGCCTGGCTGGAAAATTTAATAACAAAGAGTGGCTTGACTATATTATAAAATTCCATGTAATTTGTCTGCAGGAGACCTGGGCCCAGGAGAATAACTTTCATTTGCAAGGGTACAAGTGTTTCTTTGTACCCGCTCAAAAATCAAGATCAGGGAGAGCCATGGGAGGTTTAGTTATTTATATAGATCTGGCCCTTCCGGGTAGTTACACTTGTCTTGATTGGAATTCCTATAGGATTCAGGCAGTTAGGTTCTCTGGGAAGGGGCTTAGATTTGTTGCAGTAAATATTTGCAACAATGAGACAGCGGGATCCAACACCTCTCTTTTACTGAATTAGATAATAGGCTGGGCCAGGTCATAACAGGCCAAAAAAAGGGGCAGTCACATGGGTTGGTGGTTATGGGAGATTATAATTGCTACTTGTGCCGGTACTGGTCCAAACAAACACAGATTGGTCCCGATGCCCCATGGAGAAGGGACCGCACTTCTCTCATACGCCGTTAGGTTCAGCTTTTAGAACGCTACGGCTTAAGTATGACCTCGAACACACCATTAACATGGTAGGGACGCAGGAGGATGGCAAACTCCCCCCTACATTTAAGGGTAGAGGATGCTCTTCTTTCATAGATTACATTCTGGTCTCTAGATCCCTAATAAATAAGACAACCAGTGCAGGGATTGAATGGAGTGGCTTTAGTGACCATAACCCTCTTGTCTTGGAGCTGTTGTACAGGGTGGGTCTAAGTATTAGAGTCCAACGCACCTTCACTGAGAGGGCAACAGACCAGGGCAGGAGATTAAAATGGGCTAAAATAGATGGGGAAAAGTTTTACAAGGACCTGGTGGACGCGGGCAAACTTGCCATCAATGATTGTTTAGACACAGAAGTCCATGGATCGAGGATAATGGAAGCTTTCGACCAGATTGCTAATCTGGTCGATGGTTTACTAAAGACCAGTGTGCCACTTAAGAACCACGGGAACCCCCGATGGTTCGACAAAGACTGCTCCAAAGCTTTGAGGGAGCTGAAAAGCTGCCTTAAAACTAAACCAAGGGTCCCCTATAAAGTCAAGGTGTGTAGAGAAAATTACAAAAAGGAGATTAAGAGGAGGAAACTCGCCTTGCAGGCGGAAGCGTGGGCAGATTTACGAGAAGCAGGGGAAAGAAAGGATCTAGCAGGTTTCTGGAAAATAATTAATAACCCAACTTTCCAGGAAAAAGATACCCCGGATATAGGGGCCAACATGCTCCCAGAGCAGTGGGTCAACCACTATAGGAGCCTGTATAATCATGAGCCTGGTTCTATTGTAGAGCTATCGGCTATTCCAACTGAGGCTCCATTGGTAGAATTCTCTATTAAGGAGATCACTGCAGGGATCGAGGGCCTGACCAAAAATAAAGCACCGGGGCCTGACGGAATCCCCCCAGATCTGTTCCTGAGTAACATTGAACTCTGGGCCCCCCTAATGACAAGGGTTATTAATACGGCTATTACCTGTGGCCTGCCCCCGTCTTGGTCCACGGCGGTAATTGTGCCGATTTTTAAAAAGGGCAACAGGGATGACCCAAAGTGCTACCGCCCGATCTCCCTGATCGACGTGTCAGCAAAACTTTTGGGGAGGGCAATTTTTAATAGACTGTCCGAGTGGACTGAGGAAAAAAACATCTTCTCGGACACTCAATACGGATTTAGGGCAGGGAGGTCCACTAGTGACCAATGCCTGAACCTTTATATGCTGACTGCCAAGTATACCATGGCTAGTGATGAATCCGTTTACATGGGTTTCATGGATCTGGCAGCGGCATTCGATCACGTCAATAGGGAGAAATTGTGGGGTATGATGTTTAGTATGGGGATAGAGAGTGGCCTAATTAATATATTGAGAGAACTGCATAGTGACACCACCGCTAAGGTCCGATTTAATAGGGAGGGGGGACTGACTAGCTCTTTTCCTTGTATGAGTGGAGTCCGACAAGGCTGCATTCTTGCTCCCTTTTTGTTTTCCCTTTATATTAATAATCTAGAGCAGTTTCTGCTAGGTCTGAAGGCAGATTGCCCAAGGGTTGGGTCGCGTCATATTCCTGTTCTGCTTTATGCAGATGACGCGGTACTGATCGCACGCACACCAAGGAGCTTACAAATCTTGATTGATGGATTTGTTAAGTTCATGGGTGCCTTGGACCTTTCTGTTAACCTGAGTAAATCTTATGTGCTCCGGGTGGGGAAAAAAACTACCTCTAAATTTACATACACAATAGGGAGTCACATTGTGGAAGAGGTTAAAACGTTTCCCTACCTTGGTGTAACATTTGATGGTGCCTTGCGGTTTGATGCCTTGGTGGAGGAACGTTGTGGTAAAATGATTGCATCTAACGGGGCAATTGCTAGCTATGGCAGGAGGATAGGAAGATGGTCCCCGGAACAGGTGATAAACTTGTACAGCTCTGTATCATGCTCCAAGGTAATCTATGGGGCAGAAGTATGGGGCTTTGTCAATACCACTAGTATCCAACGAGAAGAAAATAAATATTTGAAATCACTCTTGAGGGTACGTCAAAGTACTGCTGGTTTGATTGCCCACAGGGAGTTAGGGAGACCATATATAGAAGATCTGATAAAACTGAGGCCTATTATTGCTTGGCTAAAAATCTGGGTCAATCTGTAGTGTAGTTCCTAGTTTCCCACTAGGCCCTGCGCATTGGAATAACATAAACAGTAGTATCTACGTGGAACTGCGGATATTCCAGGCCTCCACTGACTATGCTAAACTTAATTGGGTTGTGTTACCAACTAGCTCAGAGGTCACTGGAAACTTTCTTCTCTGCATAGGAAGTGATCAGCTTCCTTGGCACAGACAAGAAGGGATTCAGCTTTCCAACAACCGTGCAACATGACAACTTTGCTCCTCAGATCAAGAGTCAATCTCTAGGGTCGTGTGAAACAATAGACATGTATTTCACTCAGTCAGTCTAGTGCAGTTTACTTTCACGAGATGTAGAGAATAGCGAGACGGGCGTTTGTCAATAAAGGGTTAACATTTATTGAACAGTCTTTCTTCTCGTACAAGAGAAATGTATTGCCACAATTGCAATAATTGTTATTGTAAAAAGTAAGTACAGTAAGATAAGTATTGCGAAATAGAACTGTAAAAGCATTGATATGGTTTCTTAGCCATACAATGGTTTAAAAGTAATAAAACATATATACAGTCATATATACATTAGGCTAACATACTCAACTGGTGCTTCTAACTAAGCCTACCCCAGTGTGCCTGACCTAAGCCTAACACGTGAAAGGGGAGTAAGTAAGTAGCTTTAAGTTAAGTTGGTTTTGCCAAGGTTTGTTTCAAGAATTCTCGTCTAAGGGTTTAGTCAACACCATACCTCTGAATAGAATGATGGAGGATTGGTATCTCCTTCAGGGGTCTCTCTCGATATCCCAGTCACCCGCGAGGGTAAACCGGAAACGCCGGGGCTGGATTTCTCTGCACGAGAAAGGCAGCGGCTTTTCTTCAGCGCGTCGAGGAAGGAGGGGGGACAGCGTCCGCGGGCAGCTGGAATCTGCTGGATGTCTTCGCAGGGGGACGGCTGTTCAGCTCCTTAAGCGTACTGCACCATAGTTCGTGCTTTAGCAGCGATAATGGTATCAGCAGCTTCACCACAGGATAGCAGGCTGCAGCGGCAGAGTGCTAGATTTACCAACACGGGGTCTTGCAGGCAGCCAGCATCAGCAACAGTAGCTTGCAGCTCACATTGCTTAAGGCAACGTTGGTAATATTTATACCTGACAGGTGCCGGGTTTGACGCAAGTTTGCTGGACATAAGACGTCAATTAAAGATGTCACTAGGAAGTGATAGTTATCAGTTGCTCATTAGAGTTCCATTACTAATCAAAACATAGCAAGCGGGGATTTCCAGGTTTGCTGAGTTTTTATCTTGTTGAAGAACTCGGAGTGTTATCTAGGAATATCAGATAGTGACTACTGCTCTGTCATTGCACTAATTGGTCGCAAAGGAAGTGGCAGACAGAACTATGCTGGAATGTGGCTCTGTTCGTGTGAGGCCAGAGATGACTTTTCAGAAAATCGCACTTGAACGGTTATGCCAATATAGGGAATAAATGGATTTATAGCCGAATAGGGGCATAAGGTCACAGTATCGATCAGGAACCTAGATAAACACGCAACACCCACTCCACGGGTTAATGTCCATCAAAATTACTAAAACTAAAGCAATTAGATGCATGTGTAACATTGCCCACCCCAAAATACATAAATGCATTCGAAATAGGCGTACTTGTAATACATGAATTTAGGTACTGTACGTTTTTTTAAAGCATAGTAATCATTCAAAAAATTATTGCATATGAAATCAATGAACGATTATGCAAAAGGAATTACACATGAAGTATCTCTGACAGAAGAAAGGCGAGATAAATCATCACATAAAAATGCATTGTAATAACATGTGTGCTAGAGGCTGGTGTAATGTTGTTATGTCTCTAGATGTGTATAGAAATAGAAGTGTGAAGCTTCTGTTCTCTAAGAATAGTTTTTACGTTAAGCAAAGAATTGTTCGTGCCAAAAAAGGTCAATATTAGAAAAAATTGTCCAATTCAAAGAAAATAGATTTCCAAAGCTCTTGGCAGTTTTTGTTGATCAAAACTGAAGGACGAATTCAGAGTTCATGGGAACGCTGTGTGTCGGAAAACTTCTCAAAAGTTATTGTTTCTGTACGGGTGAGAACATCGTATCAGACAGGCTCTCAAAGAATTGGTCTACAAATTCAGGTGATAGTTCAACCAAATTAGATAGCGCTGTGACTTGGCAGGTGTGAGAATGATTGCTGTCATCGAAGGCAGGACCAGCAATGCTCACAGAACGTTGTACCTGGATGATGTTGCTTTTGTCACTCGCTCCACTGTTACCACTTGGCTGTAGCACAGGAGTCTCCACGAATGCCGTCATCAGGATTGGTAGCCGCTGGGGACAACACAATGCGTGAGCCGTTATTGGACTGATCAAAGTATCGACGTCCTTTGGTACTGCTGATGTAAGTGAAAGACAGATGTCCAACACGCATTCATCGCCGCAAAGCATACACCGTAGCACAGGTAAAATGCAATTTTGCCATATCGGTCTGAATGAAAGGAACCAGGTCATGTTTAGATCTCTCAGCCTGGCCAATCCAAGGACGTTAGTTATCCTGTCCCGGTAGCACATTGCTAGGATTGTCTCTTCCATTCCCATGGGAGCTATGTCTGAGCCGAGGCTTGCCATATCGAAGCAGGAGGGTCAAAAATAGAATCCCTGCGACGAGTCCCAAAAATAATGGTATGCCACCAAAAATGGAGTGCACAAAATTAGGAAAGATTCCCAAAATTGCCTGGAAGGGTGTTAGCAGTCCCGTAAAGACTGTCTTAAATATGCCTGGGATGCTTGTTGCACTAGACATGTTAAGGAGTTGGCTGAACATTTCTACGAAATGCACGGGGCAATTTGTTGATAAAAGGTCATGAACATCAGTAGCTGTCCTTGCAACTAGAAGATCATACGTCTCTTTAGATGACGTTATAGGCACTGTTGTCTGTAAAAGTACAGATTTCATTTTGCTTAATGTATCAATTCGTATAGAATAGAGATTCAGACGAGGCCAGATGGGAGTCACTATGTCTGGAGCCCCACTCGGAAACAATGCTTGCATACAGCATTTGACCATGGATGTTACTTCTACTAGATAACTTTTCCCTGGCACGAGGCCACAACATCTGTGATCCGTTCTAAGAATGTAACTCCCGTTCGCGAGTTGCATAAAGAAGGGCTCTATCTGAGTTGCAGGTGTGACTAGCTGGTGGCATGAAAGGTTGTTTGAATTTCCATCACATGCTCCGTGTAAATTAATACCCTGACACAAAAGTATACCGCTTAGTGAATGTTTACAGTTCTCACCACTAAGAAATACATTTTTGTCGCTGTCACTATAGCAAGAATGAGTGTATGGTAATTTCCATTCGGATTTTACATATCCTTTACCCAATTGTTCATACTGGCCAGCAGGTATGTACTCAAGGCACTTTTTAAATCGGAAAGTTGTTATCGGAATTGTGATAATTCCGTGTATTATCCATTCAATGACAGGACTCTCTGACATTGTCAATGGTAATCTCTCGAGTTTTTCGATGCTCAGGATTGTATAGTCTGCTCCTTTCTGTGCCAAACTGATCTGTTTATTAGTAAGGTTAAAACTGGAAAATAATGACGTTGTGTTGATTAAACGCCAAGGCACATAGCCTGAACGAAGATTTTGCAGCGTCCAGCCTAATTCTATAATAGAGCGTAATTGAGACTGGCCATGTTGTAACATTAGCAAATCTCTGTCTATCACATCAAAGGCAGAGGATACAATATTGTCCAACGAATATATTCTGGAGGACAGAGTCATTAACCCATTGTCTACCACAGAAAGTGATTTCTCCAAATTAATACGATCAATTTCTCGTATTTTTTCAGCAGTTTCAATTTGCTTTACTTTCCAAGCCTCGTTGTAAGCAGCATAGATACTGGTCGCTATGAAACGCTTTTGACGCTGTTTGCGTGGTCCAAGAATGAAATCACGCAAATCAGCACCATCTTTTAATAAAGACAAGTGTTGCTTAATTTCAGCCAGTGTGGACGAAGTTAGCCATTCAAGGCAGAGTTTCCCTACACTGTATGTTGTTATAATCCCTGGATGTTGTCTCTGGGAATATCTAGGGTCTAATCTGGTCATTTTTAACCCCTGTGTTTTATTCAGGAATCTATCTTGACAGCTATTTGTGTCTGTAGGCCAGATTAACCACTTTTTCCAATCAGGATGTGTTCTGTTGAAATTTAAAATTTGTGACACGTCTAACTCAATATCTGTGGTTGTATTCTCAGGTATTGGCTTCGGAATAGACGGTGTTTTAAGGTCTTTGATCTTAGCTAGGCCAAGACAAGATGTTTGGTGTATTGTGTCATTAAAAAATAACATTTGTTCTGGTATCATGCAGGTTCTAAATAGTGCTTCTATGCCTTGCACCTGCCAATCTTTCGTACCCCAAATTGTTTTCGTTTCAATATTATTTTTCCAATAATCAAAACCAAATGTCATCATTTTGTCATAAAATGCTTCTGAATATATCAATTTAGAATTTGTCAGCATTGTATTCATTCCTATTTTATCTAACAGTTTGTAATAAAACGTTTCTGCATCACTGGTGTTAAACCCTGAGAAGTATTTGAATTTCTCAAAAAATGCTTTAGAACTGCTTTTAGGTGGTGTAGAACAATGTTCCCATTGATTATACATAAAAACATTTCTAGGCTGTGCAGATTTATGCAGGTAATGATCCCCATAGTGGGTGTAACAGAATAACTGCTCATAACTAGATGAACCTTGTAAATAATCATGATCTGTGAATCTAGCTGACATTACTAAATCAGACATCATGTCATTAATACTGTTAAAGTCCCAATCATCAGAGAATGCACTTGGTGTCACAAAGTCACTTAAGGAAACCTTTAGTTGATGAGGATACTTCAGGATTTCGACCGGACCATAGATCTCATAGTCTGTTTTCTCCCATACTACCCCACCAGGTATTGGAATTGCTGTGACATTTACTGTTGACAGTTCTCTTTTCTTCACGTGGGATGATCTGTGTGGTTTCAGGACTAGGTTGATGTTCTGACTTGCTGTGTCCATTGTAATATATTTTCCTTCAATGAATTTTCCCAAACACAGTACCATGATGAGCCAAAGCAGGAGGAAAAATACACCTAGACCGAACCAGAACTCTAGCCAAGGGGAAATTAGGTAGATTTCCTTCAGTTGATGAAAGAGTTCCTTTGCTTTTTCTTTAAAAGACTTTTTTGTTTCTGGCATCACTTCGGGATCGTTTTGATCTTCAGAGAAGTTGTCGAAGTTGATGAAATAACCAGAGGCAGTTCTGTCAATTGATGGGATTGTTCTTTCAATCTGTCTCTCTGTAGCACTTTCTGATGCCACATTAGTGTAGACTGGTGTTGCTTCTTGATGAACTGTTTCAATCTGTGTTTCAAGAGGCACGAGTTCCATGGCATTATTGCATAGTCCTTCATTGTGCACTGCAGGCTGATCGAATGTGATTAGTCTTTCAGTTTGAACCTCTTGGATTGTTGCAAGTTTGGGTATTCTGTTGTTTCTTGGGAGTCCACTGGGCCTACTGTTGATTATAGGCCACATGCTTGTGGTTTTACCAGATCGATAGACACAACTCTGTTCTCCTTTTTACCAGCAAGGGGCGGTAGCACAACTGATCTTGTTCCGGTGACTGCCAAGACAGGTACTGCTTTTCTGTAAGAAGGCCCAAATTCCTTCTTCACCACGATCTTTTCTCTGACTAGATCCCCAATCTTTGGAATCCAGACAGGCCTTGCTGGGGCTGTTGCGGGTGGTGCCTCGTCAGTGGTACTTGGCTGTTGCTTTAACTTTATGTTGCTTAATGATTTTCTTGTTTCATTCAGTTCCTGTAAAACAGCCAAACGATCTTTGATGTCAAAGTCTGTTGTTTTTTCTTGTACCACTGACATCTGACTATCGAGGTCCTGAACTCGCATTCTAATTCCGAACAATAGTTCGTATGGGCTGAAACCTTTTAGAGAATTTCTTGGCATGTTGTTAAGACTAGTCTGGACACTTATTAAATGTTTGACCCACCCAGCGCCTGAACCTAATACCTTCGCTGTTATAGATTGCTTTATGTCACGGTTTTTTCTTTCTACCACACTGTTCCCTTCGGGGTGCGACGGACAAGAATACCGCAACCCAATTCCCATGCTGGCCATGGCCTCCCTATAAGCTATCGAGAGCTGAAAGCAGGACCCTGGTCAGAATGGAACGTGGTAATTGCGTAAAACAAGTCAGGGAGATCTTAGATCAACTTGAGTACCAGGGGGTGATTGAAACATGCATCTCTCAAATGAACAATCCTTTGTTTCCTGTCTCCAAGCCAGACAATTCATATCGTCCAGTTTTGGACTACAGACATCTTAATACATGTTGCAAAACTTTTGCAGTACAAAACTCGCATAGTGCAGCCCTAATGAATAACATAGTTAGGAAAAAATATAAAACGACATTAGACATTTCTAATGGTTTCTTTTGTCAAAACATTGCACCAGAAAGCAGATATTTGACCGCTTTCTCTGCCTTTGGATCGCAGAAAAATTCTGTCAACTCCCACAGGGGTTCAAGAACAGCCCAGGACTATTCTCAGCTAGGGTAACAGAGTTACTACAAATCTATGATGATGAAGCATTGTCTTACGTAGATGATATTTATCTCACAGACGACGACTTGGATACTCACTTGAAAAGAGTGAACACCATTATACTTGGGTTCGCAGCAGAGGGTTACAAATTCAACTTTAAAAAGTCCCGAATTGCCCATCTGACAGTACTATTTTTGGGATACGAATTATCAAGTGAAGGGAAAAGCCTAGCGGACAACTTCTTAGAGAAGTGCGCTGTACTCCAAGCTCCAAAAACGCTGAAGAATTTACAATCCATACTAGGTTTTCTGAATTTCGGAAGAACTTACATTCTTAATTACGCGGAGAGGGTTAAACCTCTCAGACTACACAAAGAATTTGGCATCTTTTCTCAGAGTGCTCCCGCTGGGGAGACTGGCGTTCTCGAGTCGGAGTTCTTTCTCTCCGTCGAGGAGACCTTCCTCTGGACTGGAAAACTTTTTCCTTGGGAGTGGATTGTTTATTTCCATCCCAGCTCTTTTTAGGAGTGTTTAAATTATTTTTAATAAATAATTTTTCAGGATTTTCGAGCAGTTGGGGCTTTACCGGTTTCCCACCCAAGCTGTCTCTACCTAATTCTTCATAGCATTTTTCTATGATTTTTGCAAGCTCAACAGGATCTTTTATATCTGTTTCCTTCAACTTCTGGCGGATCGCCACAGATGCTGCTTCTCCCTTTATGTTGGCTAATAATATAGCCGTGACCTGCTTGAAGTCTTTCAGTAATTTCATACCTAGATTTAAAGCGGGCTCTGGACCGAATTCATTTTGAATCTGTTTTAGCACTTCTGGTATTACCGCCATAGACGGAACACCGTGTGTTTTTGTGTAAATGGAAGCAAAGACTGTACCCCAAGTGTCGCAGTCCTCCACGTGTGGTGCGATTCCCATAGGAAGGCAGATGGTCAAGATTCTGTGTTTCTCAATAGGGGTAGTATCAGGAAATACTGCCTCTATTTGAGTGATTTTCTGTGCTAACCAGAAAGGAATTTGTTCCCGTTTTACGGGTGTTTTACCAAGACATGACTGTATGTTCTGTGGTGTAATTTTATTTGTGTTCCCCTGATGAGGGGTCAGCTGTGGTGTATTAACAGCTGGCTGGACTGTTGCAGTCCGCATTACATATTGGACTAATTGCCTATGTATTTTTATTAATGTGTTTAGCTGTACTAACAGCTCTTCTCTAGACATTTTTACAATGTCAGGATGTGGTGTGTAGCTGGCTAGAACCGGCCACGTGGCTCCTGGTCTACCTAGTGGACCGAGCCTGGTAATGTGATCATTATGTTTTAGGGCGCCATTAAACCAGAGCAGGTGCTCTTGAAATTTAAGTGGAATTTCAATCTCCTCGAAAGGAGCGTACTCTTCCGGAGGTTTCTCTATTTTGTAATAGTGAAACTCTTTTGTTATAGCGTTTACCACTGGAAAGTTTATCCATGAATAGAATACCTCTGTCTGTCGATACTCGTGAGCCTCTATCACGAAAATTACTGTACCACCTTGAGGTGTCAGTCCGTTTTCTATAAGTTTTAAAGTTATAGATCTTCTTAAGTGGACCGGGATGATAATAGCATCCGGGTCTGTCTGTAGGAGACTCGAGTCCTCCTCAATTAGTAGGGATGCCAGCCTAGCTGCTTCCCTTTCTTCTTCACTGTCTGACATTTTTTTAAAAAAATGCAGGCTTTGCAGAGTAGGTCTCCAAGGAGACAAAGATTAGGTGCACAATATTTTGGAACACTGTATCCTTCAACGTTGAATAAACCAGAGCTTTACATAGGAATCTCTTCCTACTAAGGTCGGGCGGATTTTAACCTTTCACCCACTCCAGACGTCTATTGGAGTATTTACGGGAGAAAGGGGTGTGAAATATGCACAACTGAGTTACTCTAAAAGTCTTGCGTTAGTTTATCGCCTTACCAAACGTTGGGCGCCATGTAGTGTAGTTCCTAGTTTCCCACTAGGCCCTGCGCATTGGAATAACATAAACAGTAGTATCGACGTGGAACTGCGGATATTCCAGGCCTCCACTGACTATGCTAAACTTAATTGGGTTGTGTTACCAACTAGCTCAGAGGTCACTGGAAACTTTCTTCTCTGCATAGGAAGTGTTCAGCTTCCTTGGCACAGACAAGAAGGGATTCAGCTTTCCAACAACCGTGCAACATGACAACTTTGCTCCTCAGATCAAGAGTCAATCTCTAGGGTCGTGTGAAACAATAGACATGTATTTCACTCAGTCAGTCTAGTGCAGTTTACTTTCACGAGATGTAGAGAATAGAGAGACGGGCGTTTGTCAATAAAGGGTTAACATTTATTGAACAGTCTTTCTTCTCGTACAAGAGAAATGTATTGCCACAATTGCAATAATTGTTATTGTAAAAAGTACGTACAGTAAGATAAGTATTGCGAAATAGAACTGTAAAAGCATTGATATGGTTTCTTAGCCATACAATGGTTTAAAAGTAATAAAACATATATACAGTCATATATACATTAGGCTAACATACTCAACTGGTGCTTCTAACTAAGCCTACCCCAGTGTGCCTGACCTAAGCCTAACACGTGAAAGGGGAGTAAGTAAGTAGCTTTAAGTTAAGTTGGTTTTGCCAAGGTTTGTTTCAAGAATTCTCGTCTAAGGGTTTAGTCAACACCATACCTCTGAATAGAATGATGGAGGATTGGTATCTCCTTCAGGGGTCTCTCTCGATATCCCAGTCACCCGCGAGGGTAAACCGGAAACGCCGGGGCTGGATTTCTCTGCACGAGAAAGGCAGCGGCTTTTCTTCAGCGCGTCGAGGAAGGAGGGGGGACAGCGTCCGCGGGCAGCTGGAATCTGCTGGATGTCTTCGCAGGGGGACGGCTGTTCAGCTCCTTAAGCGTACTGCACCATAGTTCGCGCTTTAGCAGCGATAATGGTATCAGCAGCTTCACCACAGGATAGCAGGCTGCAGCGGCAGAGTGCTAGATTTACCAACACGGGGTCTTGCAGGCAGCCAGCATCAGCAACAGTAGCTTGCAGCTCACATTGCTTAAGGCAACGTTGGTAATATTTATACCTGACAGGTGCCGGGTTTGACGCAAGTTTGTTGGACATAAGACGTCAATTAAAGATGTCACTAGGAAGTGATAGTTATCAGTTGCTCATTAGAGTTCCATTACTAATCAAAACATAGCAAGCGGGGATTTCCAGGTTTGCTGAGTTTTTATCTTGTTGAAGAACTCAGAGTGTTATCTAGGAATATCAGATAGTGACTACTGCTCTGTCATTGCACTAATTGGTCGCAAAGGAAGTGGCAGAGAGAACTATGCTGGAATGTGGCTCTGTTCGTGTGAGGCCAGAGATGACTTTTCAGAAAATCGCACTTGAACGGTTATGCCAATATAGGGAATAAATGGATTTATAGCCGAATAGGGGCATAAGGTCACAGTATCGATCAGGAACCTAGATAAACACACAACAAATCCTGATGCGACACTTAGTAGAGAAATATTATTGGACTGCTTAGAGAGGGACAAGTGTATGCGCATCCCCTGGCTCCTTTATGTGAAGAACACCCTAGAGGAGCTAGGCTTTGGGAACCTCTTTACTCATCCTGCAACTATTGTAGCCCAGAACAAACTGTTTCCAGAGCGTAAAAACCTATGCAGAGATGAGGCAGAAGGGTGCAAAAAGACAGTGAGGGCCCATCACCTAGTGAAGAGCGTGGAGGGTATGGAGCCATACTTGTACCTCATGTATAATGCACAGGATAGGTTCTTGATGTGCCGTTTCAGATTGAACCCACTCCCATTTATGTTGGCATCACCAGCGGGATTTACCACATCAATGGAACAGAAGGGTCCCTGCGGCTGCAACAACAGGTCTCCGCAGGACTCCCTTAACTTTGTTTTACTCTGCCCCTTTAACTCAATGCCCAGACGCAGATACCTTGTAAACCTTTTGAAAAAAGCTAATTTGGTCCACGCTAGGGAGGCACTAGTATTTTTACAGAAAGCTGCGGAACCCTTAATACTGTGTAGCATTATGAATTTTATTAAGGTAGCACTTCATTTAAGGCTTACTAGAGGAGAAGACTGAAATGTTTTTAATCCTAACCTTTGAGTGTTACACATGGCTATATTGTTGTATTTATGTTTTGTTAATTCTCTGTATAAAGAACCTTGAAATGTTTAATGACTTTTTACTATGTATATATGCGTGTGCTTTTATGGTGTTTTTTAATCACCGAATAAAGATTCTTTGACTTGACTTGATTCAAATTTCTACCATGTTCCCCAGGTCAGTAAGGATTATAAGATGTTATAATCAAACTGCTCATTCAGGCCTATGGGGACTGGTAGCCTTGCAATAGTGAAAAACGAAAATGGCTGTAATTCACTATTAGGACATGCCATACACACCAGGGCATTTTCTACCTTATACATACAATGCACCCTGACCTTGGCCCTACCTGAGGGGTGTCTGATATGAAGAATAGGGAAGGTTTAGGGACTTGCAAGTGGGTGCACATACCAAGTCGACATGGCAGTACTAGACTGCACACAGGCTCTGCAGTGGCAGGCCTGAGACACACTTTACAAGCTGCTTCTGTGGGTGGCACAACCAGTGCTGCAAGCCAACCAGCAGCATTTGATTTACACGCCCTGGGCAAATATGGTGCACTGTACTAGGGTCTGACAAGTAAATCAAATAACCCAATCATGGAGTCACTAATAAATACATCAATTTAACATAGGGAGCACTTGCACTGTGGCACTGAATAGCAGTTGCACAGTGCCCGAAGCATCTAAACCAGTAAAACATATCAAAAACAGAGGAGGCAATCAGTAAAAAATGGAAGGGAGACTCACGTCAAAGGTACCAGGTCTAACCGGTGCCTTCTTGTGCAGGTGGATTAGCACAGACCCAGAAGGAGACAACGGGGCAGGAACTACCAATGCAGTGATGTACTAGATGGCTAACCTATCCCCTTAGCCACCACCTTCTATGCTCGATAACCTCCAACCTCTTTGTTGTGCTATAATCATTGACTCTTCAAATTTCTGACACCTCTGGGCCAGGACTGTGTGATGGCGTCACATAACCAGACAGTCCTGCAGGTTCACAATATCAGGCACTGGCTTTGGGCAGCTGGGTGGAGATCCAGCTTCACCTGCTCTCCGCACTGCTGCCGTTTAGCATGGAAAGCAAGTAATGCATTGTTTGCAGTATGTGCATGAGTGTCGAGAGTGGCCTTCTTTCAATAGGGCTTCTCAACATTGCCCGACGGTTCACCAGGGGTCAATATCATGTTGGCAGACACTCCCCTGTAAAAAAAAAAAAGAGGAATTTTGGAAAATGCACAAATGAACTCTTCTCCCATGTGGGACCATAGAACATGTAGGTAATCTTTGATCCTGCTGTGGCTTTATGTATTGTGGTGGGCTGCTTAATCATACATAGATTTAGGAGTCTAGACTTAGTAGTTTTCTGACCTGGGGCCTTCCTGGATTGGTCCTCAATGGTAGAGATCTCTTTTTGCCTATGCTCTCCAAGCACCTAGACCTTTCGCTAATTATGCTATGATGACGTATCCAGCACGAGCTGGGATACCCCTTCCACGAGCACATATAACCAGGACCAGTCCACATAAGTGTATGGGAACCAATTTCCTTGAGACCTGGGCTTGCTGAGTGCGGTGGGAAAGTAAGAACACAATCCATTCCTTTTCAGAGCAAGAGAAGGTAGCCATTCTGTGAGTGTACTCTGCAGTTATTCATGGTCCACAGTTTCCTAGTCTACTAAAAGGTTTAACACCAAAATGGTTGGGTTTTAACTTTTGTCTGGGGAAAGTAACAACTTTTCTCTAATACTGAGGTTAAGTTCTATAACCCCCTTTTACATTTTCTTGTGGGGACATGGAGATTGGAGATTACCAGCACATGATCAAGACCTTCAGGCTGGTGGACAGTGTCTTTAGCAGGAACGTGAAGGTGGTGTGTTTCAAGGTGTCTATTGTGACTCCATAGTAAAGGAAGTGTTGATCTTAGAAGTATGATCTGCCACTAGAGATGGGAAGACTACATTATTCACTCCGCTGTGGGTTTCCAAGGAATGTTAAAATCGTTTGTCCTTTGAGCCTTACTTGATACTTCCTATTTTGGATGTCAGTTGGAAAGAGTAAAGGGACATTGGATAAGATGTGCGGGTCACTGGGGGATAAGGTGGGCTGTTCAAGGTTCATAGAAATGAAGTCACAGTGTGAAATCGTTGCCAACATATTTTCAAAGGGCTTCTTTATAAGGCTTTGGGATTAGTCACTAATCAGTAAGTGAAGAGACAACCCACATCTCAAGCAAAAACTGCCCATCAGGAGAAGTGCAGAGAATCATTAATGACTTCCAGGACTCAGAATGCCATACTATAAGGATGTACCATGTTACTCCGCATACTTTTACTCCGCATACCGTTACAACGCGACTTTTACAACGCATACCATTACAACGCATAGCGCTTTGGGGTGCTGGATAGTGGTAAGTATAATTTACTATTCTAACTCCAGTCCCCGTGGACCCTAGGGAAGGTGTTGGATAGTAAATTATACTTATTCCCTATCCTAGAGCGCCCCCCAGCGCAATGCGTTGTAATGGTATGCGGAGTAAAAGTCGCGTTGTAATGGTAGTGCGGAGTAAAAGATGCGTTGTAACGGGTGTATACCTACTATAAGCATCATCCATGAACAAGATACCCTGTTTGTGTCCTTGTTGGCGACGGAGTAGGAGCTTATTCTCCCTGCTGAACCCTACAAAAGTTGCCTTAATTTCTCCCCACCAGGCTCATGGAGCTGTCCTGGGGGGCGCTTGGCCTGCAGACATATGGGGCCTCATTTATGAAAAGTGACGCATTGCTGCTTGAAAACAGCAATGCGTCACTTTTCACTGCGCACTCCTTGCGACACCAATGATGCGTCATATTTAATGTATGACGCATCATGTCGCAAGGACTTACAGATACGTCAGTATTTCTGACGCATCTGTAAGCGCAAAAGTGACGCATTGCTGGAGTGTGCCACAAAAGTGAAGCAACTACAGCAATGAGTCCTTTCACATGGGGAAAGCCGCATATGAAAGGGCTTGCGTCAGTCTTACGTCTGCTGTGAGGCAGGCTCAAGATTTTGACGCAACAGCATCCTAAAAGTGACGCAGTGAAATCTCATAGATTACACTGCGTCACTATTACGAGGCTTTTTGCGGGGGAACGCCCCCTCTGCATACATTATACCTGACGCAGGTATAATGTGGGGCAGGGGTTTAAAAAGTGACGCATCTACCTAGATGCGTCACTTTTTAAATATGGCGCAACAAGGCGCATATTTTACTCCGCTGGTGCGTCACAAAAAGTGACGCACCGGCGGCGCAAAACTGGCGCAAGGCCTCATAAATAAGGGCCATGGTGAGCCCCGGAGCATGCGCTACTGCAGTTTACAGTGCTCGAAGTCCGCCTCAGTGGTGTGCATGGGAGCGGTCGCCTGCTGCGAGGGAGGAACTTGTGCTGGGCCAGGACCTGTGACTGCAGTGGTTAAGGTTTGGGCCAAGGACCCTGTGAGCCCCTGTGGTGCCAGTGTCTGCAAACATCACGTGGGGTGATTAAGGATGCGCTGATTGGCTTGGAGGTATCGCGCTGCACCCTGAGGTGAAGAGGCACAGCTACACTACGGGCTCACTATTGAGGACTAGAAACTTACCCTCACCTTGTTTGCCCCTCTGCCGGCAGATTGAATATTGTGGCCAGCCTAGATTAGATGGTAGGGGGTGAGGCCTGAAAGGCCCATAAAGCAAACAACCACCCAGTACTCAGCAGGAAAGGGACACTGCAGAGAGTGGCCCCCTGGGGATTTGGAACCGGCCCCCTAGGGGAAGTGGGGAGGTCAAGCGCTGCTCCAGGAAGAAGTGGCTGGGACCATGCCCATGGCCACGCAAAAGGGAGCAGGACCGGGCAAGCTGTCTCTGGAACATACAGAGGATAGTGCCCTCCAGGAACAAACAAGATGCTAACTTGAAGGACTTTCTTGCAAAAGTAACCTTGAAGAAGCTTGAAGGCGGGTGGGATGGTAGGAGTGAGGGAGACTGCATTTGGGACTCCTCTCCCATCAGGCCGTTGTAGGTGGCGCATTTATCCATGACTTCGTCAGCAAGCTATGCAATGACATTGCGGCACTGCTCTATGACTTCTCTAAAGACCTTACGGAGGTGAGACACAAGTTGGGGGACTTGGGGGCAGCAAAACTGTATGTTGGAAAATTATGGGGACTCCAGGAAAGAAGAAATTGAAGCAATCAGGGAGGTTGTTCTCGAACTGCACAACCAGAATATAGACCTCCAATGCCACTTGGACGACCTGTAAAAAAATCCCACTGATCTAACATTTGAATTCGGGGGATCCCTAGCAACATGGAAGCATCTGCCATTGACGAAAACCTCTTTCACGATATCCTCCCCGGGCTTGAGCAGGAGAACATATAGCTCTAACGCACTCATGAGCCGGCAGGCCATCAGAATCGAGGAGAATCCGCCAGATGTCCTCACTTGTGAACACCACCTTAAAAAGTAAGAGGCAATCATGATGACTGCCCGTGTGGCTGGAACAATGTCTTTTGAAGGGCTGAAAATTCATGTCTACCAAGATCTTTCCCCCAACACCCTCGTAGGGTCTCCAACCAGTAGCTTGTGAGCTACTGTAGCTCTTGAGCTAACTCTGAGTAGCCCACCTGTGTGCAGCCCAGCTTATTAAATTAGAAAGATTTTGCTTGGTTGAATTAATATACATATAAAGAAATTGAAATTATACTGCACTAATAATATTAGTAGCTGTTAGTGTGTTTTATTGAACATAAGTAGCTCTCAGGACAGAAAAAGTTGGAGACCCCTGCTCTATGACAGTTCCACCCAGTAATGGTAACCCTCACGGGGAAGGATGTGAAATATCACTAGTGCTTCCTGGTTAGCCTCCTCTTTACCAGCTCTGGCTCCACATGTACAGTTCGCACCCTAGCCGATGCATGTTCAGTAATGACCCTACATGACATACTGGATAGTTTGAAGCCAGCTGACATCAGGGATGCTGGGCCAAAATGCAAACCAAGCCGCATGTCCCTCATCCCTTCGAGGTTGAATTACATAAGGAACAGCAAATAGTCCTGAAAAAACTACAAGCTACTGATATAATGAAGGCGGACTTAACTCAGCTGCTGCTGCATGGTGGGGGAGCCAGCGCTGCTGCGTGCTGGACAAACTGCAACCGCATCGATCTGCACCCGAAGTGGAAGTGTCGTGGGTCATGGTAAGCTCATTGCATGGGTGGTAGGATGTGCTGGGGTAAGTGTTGGAGGCCTTGGACTCTGACTTCTTGAGCACAGATATGGGCCTTCATTGGGAACATGTTTGCTCCACAGAGGGGGGAGTGAATTATGTTTACTGCAGGTGTTCAGTTACTAGGGGAAGGAAGATGGATCCACGAATATCACCAAATGCATCTTTACACGCCTACCATGCATATTCATGCATGGGCATACATTATGCTCTGAAACACTCAGAGGATTAGGCACAGTCTTTTTGAGATCACAATGGTGAAGGTTCTAAGCTTTGAAGTGAGAGGGCTAAATGACCCGGTTAAGCACCTAGCATTGTATTCTTTTCTGTGGGGCATGGACTGTGGCATCTGACGGCTGCAGGAAAAACACGTTATAAAATGGGACGAGCCAAGTATCCAATCAGGCTGGCTTACTAGACAGTTACTATTCTCGGGACCCAAAAAGCCTAAGGCGTTGCAATTTTTTGTTGACTACTGGAAAACTGATGGACACACTGATTGACATACCCAGAAGACTCATGGTTATACGCATTGTGTTTGAACCCACCACCCTCATGCTAGGCTAAATATATGTCCAGAACACCAATCAGGATTCACTCCTCAAATGTACTCAAGTCCTAGCATCCCCAGACAAGAACATAATGATTGGAGGGGATGTCAACATAGTTACAGAATGAAACCTAGACACATCCGCCTAAAGGGTGGGGAAGACCGGGGCGCCCCTCGAGCACGAGCCTTTAATGACTGCAGGACCTGGGGTTAGTTGACATATGACATGGTCTGCACCCAATGCAAAGTGGACAACACTTTCTTTCCAGCATACCATCAGACTTATGCTAGAAGGATTATTTCCTGGGAATCATGCACAGCAGCACAAAAATCATAAGAGCCAAAATTGAGACATCCACCTTTCCTGACCACCCACATATCACCATCGAATTATGTGTGGTACCCATTGATATGAACATGGAGATTTAATGACAATCTACGGAAACATGAGCCAGTGATAGACACGTTCTAACGTAGCATCGTAGAGTTTCTCAGAAATAATGACATCCTTGACATGACCATCCAGATACTGTGGGACATACATAGACTTAAGCTCTGCTTTTGACTGTGTGCTCCATGAACAGCTATGGGATATTCTTGAACATCTAGGGATATATCCATCAATTCTCCTCTTCATTTTGAAATTGTACAGAAATGCGGGAGCCAGAGTGAGATTTGGCCCAAAAGGAGAGTGCTCGCCAAGGTTTACCATCAATAGAGGGGTTAGGCAGGGGTGCATATTAGCCCCCATGCTCTTCTCGCTCTATTTAAATGCCATAGGCGAACACTTGAAAAACATTGAATGCGATTACCCAAAAGTGGGAGGGCAAGCAATCCCTATCTTGTTATATGCCGATGATGCGGCAATTCTTTCGCAAACTAGAGTGGGTTGCAAAGGGCAGTTACCGCATTCAGAGCATTTATGCACGACTGGGGCTTGAAAGTGAACATTGGGAAAACTTACTCAATGGTTTGCAGTAAGAAGATAAAGAAAAGGCCATGTCCCATATACATTGAGGATCAAAGAGTGGAGACAGTGGATAACTTCACGTATTTGGGTATATCTGTGCACCGACAAGTATCCTGGCAGTCGGCAGTCAAAAAGAGGAAACTCGCCCTTGTTAGAGCTATTGGTGGGCTTAGAGATTTTGCTGGAAAATAGGAGGGAGGCCTGTCAAACAGCTCATTGTTATATACAAAGCGAAATGTGTTTCAACAGCAACTTATGGGGCCGGTCTTTGGGGCATTGATAAAAACATTTCCTCAATCCAAATAGCGGAAAAAAAAATTTTAAGGTACATACTGGCAACACCTAAATCAACATCTGTTTATATGATGCACATCGAGCTAGACCTACCATTCATCTCAGACTTAATTAAAGTGGAGCCCCCTCTTCTGCGGCATAAAATCTGGACCACCCCTGAGACTAACTTGAATCGAGAGGTAATACTAGACATTCTCAAACAGGAGGGGGCAAAACATACGAAATGGTTGGCCTATATCAAAAACTTCTTTGAGGACATTGGTCGCCCAGAGTTCTTTACTGATCCTTCGACCTTGGATCTCATTTCACGGAAAAATTTGTGAAACACCCTATTGGATTACCTGGAGACTAAAAGATGGAATAACCAAAAACTAAATACAACACTTCAGGCATACCAAAGGGTGACGCCGCATAAGGGGCTTCAATTATATTTGTCTACTGACTTTTCCTGTTATGCCAGAATGCTGCTCGTCAGATTGAGACTGGGCTCTTTTTTCTGTCTCATAACATTTCGGTCATGTAATGACTGGTCCCGAAATCTGAGTCTCTGCCCATGTGATGACATTTCTGTCCAATCTAACATCCATACCATCCTATTTTGCACTTATTATGTGATCCCCAGGAAATCACTATTGAGACCTCTATTAAAGAGATGGGGTCCTGTAAGGACGCTTTTGAGCCCTTACAAATGCTAGAGGACAGGGTAGTCATACGTATCATGGAACAGTATTTAAAATTGTTGCTTAAATTCAGGAAATCGCTACAATGGCCAACGTAATAATGTCGCTTGTTATCATACTTTTGTATAATACTTTTTATTAGTGAAAGTCAGGTTCCCCTAACCTTTTTAACATGAAATCATTCTTTTATAATTTCTTTTAATTTTAAAAGCATTTTAATGGAAACAATGAATTGTTTAAATGTACTGTTGTTTATTTTGTTTTATTATTGCTATGAATGCTTATATGATATTTTTTTGAAATATCGAATAAAGCTTATTTTGAACTTTGAACTATCAGATGTCTATAGACTCCTGCATCACCAGATTGCCACAGACTGCTGACCAGCGCAAAAGAGATGGGAGACAGCACTAGAATGACTATAGAAAGGCAGGGAGTGGAGGGACATATACACTAGAACAAGCGAGTGCAGCTCAGGAAGGGGCACCCTCCTGCACATGGCTCATTACTGGTACTATACATTGGAACGCACCCATAAATGGTGCCTGGTCATGCCTTCCACATGTAGGAGGAATTGCGGTTTGGTGGGGACACTAACGCACATCATGTGAGATTGCCCTAAAGTAGCTAAATGCTTAGGAAAAAGTACTCCATAAAATAGATGTTATGTTTCATACTGGCTTTCTTCCTGGATTATATCAAACTGAGACTGCCCAATTGATTGACCTACCGATTACAGTCCCTGAAGGGTAAAACCATAATGATCGGCCTGTGTGCTGCTAGACTGGTGATACTGGCACACTGGGGCACAGCAAGAGCACCAGAATATGGAGAGTAGCTTCAACAATTTTGGGGGCCTTCTCGAAATGGAGAAAATTACAGCAGCCCTAGGGCACCAAGAGATATCCTTCCCAAAAACATGGGGACCATGTATGGTTTTTCTGTCCCTGGAGTTTGGAGAACTCACTTGCGCCAGACATCTACGAATACTACACCTGACTGAGACACATTGCCAGCTTTGGGCCACCACTCATCTTAACACTATCGCCAGTGAAATAATCTTACCCTGTGCCTGAGCTTACCATGTATTTTCCTTTAGAGCTGGATCCAGCGGGGAGGAAAGTTGAGGAGATTAGAGGGGTGGGGATTGCTTGTTGATCTGTATGTTCTAGGTTATCTTTTGTTTCCGTCTGCACTTACACACTCACCAGAAGCATCATGCTGATCATTGGTATGCATCTTCGATGTGTGATATAGAACAACAGTCGTAACTGCTGTGTGCTCTTGATGTTAGACACTTCAATAAAACATTTAAACCACAACAAGATACCATTGTTAAACAAGCACAACCTCCATTTTCAAAGCCAGAGCATTGGATGGCTACCTCCAGACCAAGAGGCGTGTAGCCAGTGGTTCATTTGTAAAATAATAAGTGCCAGGGCCCCCCTCAGGAGGCAGCACTAACAGGACACGTGTAGTAGTGCAAACTGCCTCCTGAGGAGAGCCCCATCCCTTATTATTCTGGAGAGGACTTGTCCTAATGGCTAGAGCTGCCGATTTCGGAACTGGGGAACCTGCTATGAGTCTCGGTATGGCACAAAACCCTGTGATTATGGGGAAAATCGGCTGCCTTCCGAAAGAGTGTATCCTTAATTGGTGCTATAAATACCAGGGCTGAGGATTAGGCGCTGGTGCTGAGCACCGGAAAGCACTGGCTCAAATTAAGCTCTGCGTGTAGCACAACTTGCTCCACCCTTTACTCAATAGCCATCACTCCAGTCAATACCCAAATACTCCTCCTGCTTTCACAGAACTCTTCAATTGTAACCACTCGCATTGCTGCCCCAGGACCTTCCCTGACCAGTCGCTGCCCGGGCCGCTCTCAGCCGAGCATTGACGCTGAGAGCACGGCCCCGGGGAGGCGATCGTGATTTTGGCGGCCATATTGGGGGAATTGAAGCGCGCGGACGCGCTCTAGTCGCCCTTAAAAGGGGTCCCTTAGCCCTACGCTCGCTTTAGCCTGAAGTACTTTCCCCTCCTGAGGCGACTAGCCGGGAGGCTCTCCTTGCACTCTTGCCTTTTTTATTTGTTTTAAATTGCTCATTTTACTTGCCTAGCTTGACTTGGAAAGCGTATTTAGGCTCAGTGTAGGCACGATCCGGAAAGCCTCTAAAAATTCATTGTATTGCCGCGGAGCTTGTGTTACCTATTGTAACCACTCGCATTGCTGCCCCAGGACCTTCCCTGACCAGTCGCTGCCCGGGCCGCTCTCAGCCGAGCATTGACGCTGAGAGCACGGCCCCGGGGAGGCGATCGTGGTTTTGGCGGCCATATTGGGGGAATTGAAGCGCGCGGACGCGCTCTAGTCGCCCTTAAAAGGGGTCCCTTAGCCCTACGCTCGCTTTAGCCTGAAGTACTTTCCCCTCCTGAGGCGACTAGCCGGGAGGCTCTCCTTGCACTCTTGCCTTTTTTATTTGTTTTAAATTGCTCATTTTACTTGCCTAGCTTGACTTGGAAAGCGTATTTAGGCTCAGTGTAGGCACGATCCGGAAAGCCTCTAAAAATTCATTGTATTGCCGCGGAGCTTGTGTTACCTATTGTAACCACTCGCATTGCTGCCCCAGGACCTTCCCTGACCAGTCGCTGCCCGGGCCGCTCTCAGCCGAGCATTGACGCTGAGAGCACGGCCCCGGGGAGGCGATCGTGGTTTTGGCGGCCATATTGGGGGAATTGAAGCGCGCGGACGCGCTCTAGTCGCCCTTAAAAGGGGTCCCTTAGCCCTACGCTCGCTTTAGCCTGAAGTACTTTCCCCTCCTGAGGCGACTAGCCGGGAGGCTCTCCTTGCACTCTTGCCTTTTTTATTTGTTTTAAATTGCTCATTTTACTTGCCTAGCTTGACTTGGAAAGCGTATTTAGGCTCAGTGTAGGCACGATCCGGAAAGCCTCTAAAAATTCATTGTATTGCCGCGGAGCTTGTGTTACCTATTGTAACCACTCGCATTGCTGCCCCAGGACCTTCCCTGACCAGTCGCTGCCCGGGCCGCTCTCAGCCGAGCATTGACGCTGAGAGCACGGCCCCGGGGAGGCGATCGTGGTTTTGGCGGCCATATTGGGGGAATTGAAGCGCGCGGACGCGCTCTAGTCGCCCTTAAAAGGGGTCCCTTAGCCCTACGCTCGCTTTAGCCTGAAGTACTTTCCCCTCCTGAGGCGACTAGCCGGGAGGCTCTCCTTGCACTCTTGCCTTTTTTATTTGTTTTAAATTGCTCATTTTACTTGCCTAGCTTGACTTGGAAAGCGTATTTAGGCTCAGTGTAGGCACGATCCGGAAAGCCTCTAAAAATTCATTGTATTGCCGCGGAGCTTGTGTTACCTATTGTAACCACTCGCATTGCTGCCCCAGGACCTTCCCTGACCAGTCGCTGCCCGGGCCGCTCTCAGCCGAGCATTGACGCTGAGAGCACGGCCCCGGGGAGGCGATCGTGGTTTTGGCGGCCATATTGGGGGAATTGAAGCGCGCGGACGCGCTCTAGTCGCCCTTAAAAGGGGACGTCCCTCTTCTCCGCGCAGCGGACGCGCATAGCGGGCGGGCCGGACTCTAGCCGGAGTCATGCCAGAGTCCTGCCCGTCTGCGCCCGTCAGCGCCAAGGTGGCGCCAGGAGCCGGGCAGGCTGTTCAACTCCCCAGTATATCTTCAGATGCCTTTGGGGATCTGTTGGGCGCTCTTACATCTCTTAGGCCCCCTAGACAACCATGCCATCACACTCGTTCCCCTGAGCAACTGCTCCCTGGCTTTTCTTGTAGTTGCTCGATCACCCCCTGCACGCTTAACCATGCTTACGTTTCTAAGCCCTCTAGGGCCCGTGTGAGACATGAACCCCTTCCTCCTCCTAAAGAAGTGGGATTTCTTATCAACGCTCGTTCTCTGGTTAGTAACAACGTTGCATTTAGAGAATTCGTCTCAGAAAGAAAACCCCCCTGGGTCTTTGTTACCGAAACGTGGGGCTCGGATTCCTCCGGCCCCGATTTAATCAATGCCCTCCCTAATGGTTATGCTATGGTTAGACAGGATAGAGAAGACCGCAGAGGGGGTGGAATAGGCATTATTTACAAGAATTCTATCACCTGTCACATAGAGCCCCTCCCTTCCCCCCAGAAACTCTTTCAGGCTCTCTTCTTCTCTCTTAAAACTTCCCCTACTCAAAATTTTGCAGGCATTCTCATCTATAGACCCCCGGGCTCCAGGTCACCATTTGTAGCAGACCTACTTGAAACAATTGAACCATTCATTAACAGGCCTTCTCTGACTATTCTTGGAGATTTTAATTTTCATTTAGAAAATTCCAATTCTCATGACACTATATTACTTTTGGACGCTCTTGCCTCTCTTGATCTTCCCCAAAAAGTGTTATCCCCTACACATTCTGCTGGTCATATCTTGGATGGGGTCTTCACTAATGACCCCAGACTAGAGATTGGGTCCCCCCTGCCCCTTTCCTGGTCAGATCACTTAGCAGTTCCCCTGGAATTTCTCCCAGGTTCCCTCTCTATTTCCCACTCGGACAGTAAATGCTGGGTTTTAAAGAGGAACTTCAGGGGTTTGACCAACGAATCTCTTGGCCCTTTTCTTGCTAGCTTCAACCCTCCTCCCTCTCAGGATATTGATTCCACCGCCAGTGAGCTTGCAAGTACCATCTCTCTGGCTATTGATACCTTAGCCCCTCTCAAATCTCATTACTGTGCCAGGAAAAGCCCGTCAGCACCCTGGTACTCTGAAGCTCTTCGACTTCAGAGACAGGAGTGTAGGAGACTTGAAAGGCTGTGGAGAGCACAACTCGATGCCGATCTTCGGATCAAGCATAAAAACCTCCTTAAGAGCTATAAAACAGCAGTGTTAGCCGAAAAACAAATGTACTTCTCTAAGTTAACATCATCTCTTTCCTGCCCTGGAGATCTCTTTAAGGTGGTAGAAAACTTATCTCAAGTCCAACACCCTGATCCCATCATACCTTCTCAAGAACTTTGCGATCAGATTGCCACTTTTTTCCACACAAAAATTTCGGACATTTATACTGCTCTCCAGAGTCATAATCTTACCCATGTCTCCTATCCCACTTTAGATCAGCCCTTAGCCTCCGAAGATATTCTGACCAACTTCCCTCCTCTCTCGACGGAGACACTGGATAAATTACTAGACTCAACCAAGTCTGGCTCCCCTCTGGATCCCTGTCCCCTTAAAATCCTTAAAAATTGCAGGGATACTCTACTTCCCCCTTTGATGGAAGTTATGAATAGAGCCATCTCTAGCGGGGAATTCCCAGCCCCTTGGAAGACTGCCATCGTTAAGCCCCTTTTAAAAAAGGCCTCCCTGGATCCTGGGATTCTGAAGAATTTTCGTCCCATTTCTCTTCTTCCTGCTCCAGCTAAGATGTTGGAGGCTTATCTTAACCACCATCTTAGTGCCTTTCTAGATAAGACCTGCCTGCTTGATCCTTCTCAGCATGGCTTTCGAAAGGCACATAGTACAGAGTCAGCCCTTACAGTGGTGGTCAATAATATCCGCGCCAAGGTTGATAGTGGTCAGACCACTCTTCTGATCCTACTCGACCTCACGGCAGCATTTGACACCCTGTCCCCCACCATTCTGGCCGCCCGTCTCAGTGAGACGGGGGTGAAGGGGCCTGCTCTTAGCCTCCTCACTTCTTTTCTCAACCATCGGGAGCAAAGGGTCAAACTGGGTGACTTCCTTTCCAATGCCATGCCTTTGCAATGTGGGGTCCCACAGGGCTCCGCTTTGAGCCCCACATTGTTTAACATCTACGTGGCCCCACTTGCTAGACTGGTAAGATCTTTTGGATTGGAAGTGCTCTCATATGCCGACGACACCCAGATCATGGTCTCCTTGTCCCACTCTGTTGAGACCACGGCCCTCAATTTCCGAAACTGTATGGAAGCTGTGGCAGGCTGGATGGCCTCGAACTATCTTAAATTGAATGGGGAGAAAACGGAGATCTTGATCTTCGGGGGAAAAAAGGAGATCTGGTCAGATGATTGGTGGCCCCAGACCCTTGGATCCTGTCCCCAGCCTTCCCTTTCTGCCCGTAACCTGGGAGTCATTTTTGACACCTCACTTGCTTTTGATAAGCAAGTAAGTAGAACTGTTGCAACCTGCTGTGGGGTCCTGAGAATTCTAAGAAAACTTACTCTTTACCTCTCTCCTGATGCCCGGAAACAGGTTGCAGTTGCCCTTCTATCCTCGCGACTGGACTACTGCAATGCTCTTTACCTTGGCATGAGCGCTAAACTTCTCCATCGCCTGCAGGTTATCCAGAACGCGGTAGCAAGATTTGTTGTCAACGCCCCCAGACGCTCCTCCGGGACCAGGATCAGGAGAAACCTTCACTGGCTTCCGGTGCATGCCAGAATCAAATTCAAAATCCTGACCATCACCCACAAGGCCCTTCACGGCGCTGGTGCTGAGGGCATCAGAACTTTAGTGTCGTCCTATACCCCAGGCAGGACACTACGCTCCTCCGGTCAGTATCTGTTGTCCATTCCTCGAGTTGCCAAGGCTAGATGGGGTGGTAAGGCATTCTCCACACTTGCCCCCAGACTCTGGAATGAGCTCCCCCTGGAACTCAGGGGCCAGGACTCCCTGCTGCTCTTCAGAAAGGGCCTCAAAACCCTGCTCTTCACTGAAGCCTACTCTTAGACTTTTCTTTTACCCTTTCCATTTTAGTACCTGGCTATTATATTCCATCTTCTGCGCCTTGACGCCTTTGGGCAAAGTTGCGCTTATATAAATCGCCAATCAATCAATCAATCAAAGCCAAGGGCACCGCGGGCTCTCTGCTGATGCCTGTCTCTTGTAACAAGGCCAATTGTCGTTCCCACTCGTTTTAATATTCACCTATTCACTAAACAAACACTTGAAGCTGCCATATGTTTTTGACTCCCACATCTATAACGACGTGCTCTAGCACCAGTTCCTCCAATTATACACCTCAACACTTTCCCTTTATTCCCCAACACATGCAATTTCTCGACATCACTCACAGCTTGTGTTCCTTCTGCTTCTAATGTGACATATTTTTCGCTCCTCTATTTATGGATAACATTTGTTAAATGCCTCTGTGTGCTTACTAACTGTTTTGCTACATTCCCAGCCTTTGATTCCCTCACACTTTATAACTGATAATGTCCTTTCATATTATATAAGTACTGTCAATCAATTAGACATTTATGATCTGCTCATGTCAGTCCTTGAATATGCATGACACTGTTGAAGTTATAATTGCTCTGCCAAACTGCACAACAGTTTCGCCAGACATTTGCACTCTAGAAAAAAAAAAATCAAGGTATTTCTACAAGTGTTCATTTTTCCCCATCATTTTTCTAATAGCGCTTTCATTTCCCCTTCAGACTTATCATTTGATACCCACACTGTATCCATATTACCTTCCCTATTGTAAGTATCCATCTTGGTATCTACAGATCCCTTGGTATCCTTCTACCATCCATCCCAAATTATGTTTTAACATTGCTAACTTGCTTTTAGGCATAAACCTTCCTGAATGTTTCAAAGGCATACTTCCAGGCCTATTATACCATCAATGTCTCACTCGGGCTCCTTTAAAAATACCAGAGGTGCTACTATTGGTGGTACACTCAATCTCAACGAGTCAAACTTAGACCCAGGTTACAAGTCTGGTGGTCCATGGACCGCCAGACTCGTGGTGTCATGATGGTCTCCCCATCGCCCTATTCCAAGATGGTCGGAGTTACGGCCACAGCCCCGCTGCAGCTGCCAGGGAACCACAGTTACCTGGATGTGTTGTGGTAATGTAGAGGCATTCATATTCCTGGCCGAGGTCCCACCAAGCATATTAGGAGTTTCCTCTACGCCAGGGATTTCATGGTATTCATGGTTTTTATCCTCCCCGAAAACCCTTGCAGAGAGGAAACAAAGGGGGCCTCTGTGGCCTGCGTCCTGTGGGTGCACACGGAGCACAACATGGACATTTCAGGCCATGTTGTGCAGGAACTGTTTTGGTCTTCCCATTGCGGTGCCCATTTTTAGAGGCACTTGCCATGGGAATGCCAAAAAGCCCGCCAGATAATTTGTAACTGGGTTTTGTATCGCGCCAACTCACCGACAGGTCTCAAAGCGCTACTGACCAAGTACAGCAACAAGAAACAAGATGAGGGTTTAGGAGTGTCTAAAGCTAGTGACCGACTACTGGAATGTAAATGCGTCTTTGAAGAGTAAAGTCTTCAGGGACTTCCTAAAGTGGAGAATGTTGGACTCTCTACGAAGCGCCTCCGGTAGCTTATTCCAGATGATAGGAGCCTGAACTGAAAAGGATCTGCCTCCTTTTGTTGCCAGCTTAAAGCGTGGGCAGGATAGCAAAAAAGAGCCGGACGATCGCAGGGCGCGCTTAGGTTCATATATTTCAAGCCTATCTTTTATATAGGCTGGAGCCTGTCCGTGGATTGCTTTGTGGCAGATGCACATACTCTTGAATTCGACTCTTTGTACTATGGGCAGCCAATGTAGCCTATAAAGCAAAGGGGAGGCATGAGTCCGCCTCGGCACTCCAAATATCAGACGAGCTGCGTCATTCAGGATGACCTGAAGACGGTTGGTGGAGTTTTTTGGGAGGCCAAGGTATAACGCATTGCCGTAGTCAATTCTAGACACTATTGTGGCTGAAACAATGGTTCAAAGCATATTCCTTGAGAGTAGGGGGACGAGCTTACGTAGTTGCCTGATCAGATTAGTACAAGAGCCAACTACAGCGGACACTTGGTTAGCCATCGAAAGTTCCTGATCGATTCTCATACCGAGGCTCTTAACACTAGAGCACGGTTTTGGGGTAGGTCCAAGTTCTTGTGGCCAAAACAAATCATTCCAGGGGGAGGTGGAGGTTGAAACTACGAGGACTTCCGTTTTGTCTGGATTGATTTTCAATAAATTGGACTACATCCAGTTTACTGTAAATCGTAATATATCTTGGGCCATGGACTGAGCCGATGATGTGTTGTCGATACTCAGCAGCAGCTGAGTATCATCGGCATAGTTAAAAACTTTACAGTTCATGTTTGCCAGGGACTCTATCAATGGCTGTAAGTAAAAATTAAATAAAAGCGGAGAGAGCGCAGACCCCTGCGGGACTCCACAAACTAAAGTGCCCACATCGGAGACCTGATCTGCTAGCTGGATCCTCTGCATCCTCCCTGATAAGAAGGCTGTTAACCATTTGAGGGCTTGCTCTCCTATCCCGGACCTGGCCAATCTGTCCAGGAGCAGTGCATGGCTGACAGTATCAAACGCCGCTGAAAGATCTAGTAGTATCAGGGCGCTTGGCTTTTTACTGTCAGCCATGCATCTGAGCTCATCTAGTACAGACAGCATTACTAGTTCCGTGCTATGGTGGGCACGAAAACCAGCTTGCCGCTCCTGGAGAAGGTGGTGAGATTCCAGGAGGGATGACAGGGATTTTAACACGTGCTGTTCTAGTACTTTTGATAGAAATGGCAGCTGGGAGATTGGCCTGTAATTCTTCAGGCTGGTTGGATCTGCCCCAGGCTTTTTTATCAGGGGTCTGACGCGTGCCTCTTTAAAGGTAGTTGGTAATGATCCAGTAGCTAGTGAGATGTTTAGTAGGTCTAAGATCTGATGCTCTAGAATCAGAATTGCTAGTCGAAAAATGTCGGGCGGGCAGGGATCGGCTGGGGAGCCTGACTTGGTGGATGCTACTAGTTGTCTCAGGGTGGTAGGGTCGATTTCGGGGAATCTGGTGAAAATAGGGATTGAGGAGTTTAAAGGAGGCAGTGGTTCGGTGTGTATGACTGGATTGTCCTTCTTGATATCAGACAAGATGGTCGCTACTTTTTCAAGGAAATATCCTTGAAAGGTATCACAGTCGATAAGAGGAAACTCCTTAGCTGGCGGGTGGTCTGACCATGCTGTGGCGGTGCAGCGGCATGGCAGACCCGGAACCGCACTGCCAAAGTCATAATCATGCGCCAAGTTAACACAATGAAGTAGCAAAGCAAAAGTAGTCCCATGATCCTATATTGCGGTATTCCTATACAAAAATCAACACAATGACAGTAGCCACTGCCACTTAATGGATTTTTAACCAGCTAAGTATTACTTGGCTTTTCATTTATTTAACACTAGCTGCCAGTCCCGACGTTGTCCGGGTATGAATTGCTGCCAGCCAGTAGTATATTGTTTTGTAGGATTTTGTTTTTATAGCATTTCTTATCTGTGACAGGCCTGTGAAACGCTCCGATTCACAGTCCACTGCGATGCACTTAAGAGTGCGCGTTCAGTAGTGTGTGAACTCGAGTTTCCCTACTTTATTTTTCCTTGCAATATTATATGGCCCGAACTTGACAACATGGCATGAGCACAATTTACATTACAGAAGAACACATTCATTTGTGGTAGGCACAGGGAGACAAAGCGATTTGCCTGGAATCACAGGATGTTGAGCTGATGCTGAGATTCGAACGTAGCATCCCAGCTCTAAAGTTCGCAATTCTAGAACTTGTGGCGGGAGGTGTGTCTAAAAGTGTATGTCAGTGCTGGCCATCAATGAGAGAGACCTGTGCATTTTTCAAATCGGTGGTGAAAAAATATGAGTATGTTGCTGGAGATGTGGGCCGCCGTGTCACCAATTTACTTACCGTGGGAGGGTAAACACCCATTATTCCGCAACTTTCTTTCCGCATAACATCACTCCAGATTCTTTCATTACCAAAGTACCATGACTCTGCAATGCCATTATAACGCATGGCATTATATTTTATATGCTTTTACCATGCATACATTTACAACGAAATTCGTTATAAATGCATGAATGGTAAAAGCATGTTTTTTTTTAAATGTTTGCATAAGGTAAGTATGGGTATATGTTTTGGGGTACTGAGGTATATGTTTTGGGGTGTTTGGGTATTTTAAGGGTTCAGATATAGTTTTGGGTTATGGGTACAGGGGTAGTTTTAGGGTTTAGGGTTTAGGGATAGGTATGGGTTTTGGGGTACAGGGGTATTTCTAGGGTTCAGGGCTAGGTTTGGGTTTTGGGGTATAGGGGTATTTTTTGGGTTCAAGGGTAGGTTGGGTTTTGGGGAACAGGGGTATTTTAAGGGTTCAGGGCTAGGTTTGGGTTTTGGGGTACAGGGGTATTTTTAGGGTTCAGGTCTAGGTTTGGGTTTTGGGGTACAGGGGTATTTTAGGTTTCAGGGGTAGGTTTGGGTTTTGAGGTACAGGAGTATTTATAGGGTTCAGGGCTAGGTTTGGGTTTTAGGGTACATGTGTATTTGTAGGGTTCAGGGGTAGGTTTGGGTTTTGGGTACAGGGGTATTTTAAGGGTTCAGGTCTAGGTTTGGGTTTTGGGGAACAGGGGTATTTTAGGTTTCAGGGGTAGGTTTGGGTTTTGAGGTACATGGGTATTTATAGGGTTCAGGGCTAGGTTTGGGTTTTGGGGTACAGGGGGATTTTTAGGGTTTAGGGATAGGTTTGGGTTTTGGGGTACAGGGTAAATTTATAGGGTTAAGATGGGTTAGTGTTTAAGGGTGTAGGGGGAATTTTAAGGAGTAAGGGTGGGTTATGATTATGGGGTGCAGGGGTATTTAAAGGGAGCAGGGTGGACACCCGGAGCTGGAATGTACAGAACCTGGGAAGAAAAAACAATGAAATATTGGGCACAACGCTCGATTTTTTTCCCGTAATCCCACGCCCTGCACACGCCCACGCCCCCAGCACACGCCCACAGTACACGATATGAGACACGGCATGAAGAGCGGAATGTACCACACACCCCCAGCTTTTGTCACGCCCACAGCACAACGCAGACATGCCCACAAGGGACTACTTTGCTGGCACGGTTCTTTTACCTTTTAAATGTATATGGTAGGCGCCTGCATAGCCTATGTCCTTCTGCTGCAACTGCCCTTTCCAACGCTGTATTGGGTGTTGTGATTGGTGCTGTGGTTCCTAAGATTACCCGCCTCAAAGGTTTGGGCTCTCTCTTTATTATATTAGTATAGATAAAACCTGCCATTGCTTCTTTCTTGAAAGTAGTTACCTCCTGTAATGTCGCTAACCACTGTGGAGCCTTAGCGTAGCTAAACCAATCAGTCATTCTTTGAAAATTCTCTATGGCATTTATTCATATTTTTATTGGCCACACCTCTTGATTTTAATGAGGCTCCCACACAAAACACTCTTCTCTAGTTATGTTTCACATCATGTGAGTAGCGTCCTCCCGAGTCTGGGTATTCGTAAATGAATACGTCACACACGGAACACTGTATTACACATCTTTATTCTTCTGCATGTAACTGCAAACACAACGTTCTAACCAGCAACTCTATTCACTTCCATCAGGAACCAAAAGGGTCATGCTAACTCACAAGACACTACAGAACCCTCCTTGTTAAATAAAAAATAATTTTATTACAGATGTATGTATATATATTTACCAAAACAAACATAGGTTTCAGGGACTTTATAGTTAGTTGAAATTTGACTCATATAAAACCAGAGAAATTTGCCTGTTATAGTTAGTTGAGCTAACTATAACTTGCACGCCCCCAATGCACTGGTGATGACGTCACATATTACATCACTCATGACATGGTCAGTGACATCACTGATGACATTACTGATGACATCACACATAACATCACTGATGACATCATCCAGTGAATGTGTGTTTCTGGAAAGTTTAAATGTTGTTCACATATATCTATGCCAAGATGCATTGAAGAATGAGCGGATTTACAAGTGCCTAAATGGAATATTTAGTAGGTGCGTGACTGACTGTATAAGCAAGTGATTGAATGTGTCTTACTGAATGCATGGGTTAGTGACTAAACTGTTTGAAAGTCTGTATTAGTCTCTCAGCTGGTGTGTAAGCGGCTTCATGGGTTGGTGAGTAGCTACATGAGTGTCTATATGGGTTATTGATTTGTTGACCGGGTACCCACCCATGGACTCTGCAAGAAAACCAGCAGTGTTGGAGTCATTGTGCCCCATCCCGGGTGAACTGGAGCCCCAGTTCTACCCCTGCTTATTGGACTGCTGAGACTATGTGGTTGTGCAGTTTGGGGACATGAGGAGGTCTGCGCCACGCAGTATTCAGGCGTTAGTAGCTGCTTCAACACCTACCACTCCCGGGGCTGTGCCAGACCACTGCACAGCATTCTGGTACCTGTAGTACTGACGCACTGGGCGTCCTACAAGGTACCTCAGGCAGCGTATCACACACAGGCTGTCTGTGGGGGGGCGTAGCCAGCTCACACCTGATCGGAGGAAAGAAGGTATTTTACCAGCATGAGTATCCGCCTCCTGCAATCACCGTTTGGCGCTGAGGAAGGCAAAACCATGCCGAAATGCATCCGCCCTAATCCTGGTGTTTGTGGCAGTAAAGGACCCCTTTAAGGATTCCCCTGTGTGGCTTCCACTTCTTGCTGTTGGAGAAGATATTTTGTTCACATTACAGTGCGATTGCCAGTTACGCGCTTTTGGAAACCCCTGCACCTTCAAGTGGTCCCGGTCGAAGCTGGCTTCTGCCTTTGCAGATCTTGACATTTCCCAGGTGACTGGATTGACTGGGTACCCACCCATGGACTGTGCAAGAAAAACGGCAGTGTTGGAGTCATTGTGCCCCATCCCGGGTGAACTGGAGCCCCAGTTCTACCCCTGCTTATTGGACTGCTGAGACTATGTGGTTGTGCAGTTTGGGGACATGAGGAGGTCTGCGCCACGCAGTATTCAGGCTTTAGTAGCTGCTTCAACACCTACCACTCCCGGGGCTGTGCCAGACCACTGCACAGCATTCTGGTACCTGTAGTACTGACGCACTGGGCGTCCTACAAGGTACCTCAGGCAGCGAATCACACACAGGCTGTCTGTCGGGGGGCGTAGCCAGCTCACACCTGATCGAAGGAAAGTAGGTATTTTACGAGCATGAGTATCCGCCTCCTGCAATCACCGTTTGGCGCTGACGAAGGCAAAACCATGCCAAAATGCATCCGCCCTAATCCTGGTGTTTGGGGCAATAAAGGACCCCTTTAAGGATTCCCTTGTGTGGCTTCCACTTCTTGCTGTTGGAGAAGATTTTTTGTTCACATTACAGTGCTATTGCCAGTTACGCGCTTTTGGAAACCCCTGCACCTTCAAGTAGTCCCGGTCGAAGCTGGCTTCTGCCTTTGCAGATCTTGACATTTCCCAGGTGACTGGATTGACCGGGTACCCACCCATGGACTCTGCAAGAAAACCGGCAGTGTTGGAGTCATTGTGCCCCATCCCGGGTGAACTAGAGCCCCAGTTCTACCCCTGCTTATTGGACTGCTGAGACTATGTGGTTGTGCAGTTTGGGGACATGAAGAGGTCTGCGCCACACAGTATTCAGGCGTTAGTAGCTGCTTCAACACCTACCACTCCCGGGGCTGTGCCAGACCACTGCACAGCATTCTGGTACCTGTAGTACTGACGCACTGGGCGTCCTACAAGGTACCTCAGGCAGCAAATCACACACAGGCTGTCTGTCGGGGGCGTAGCCAGCTCACACCTGATCGGAGGAAAGAAGGTATTTTACCAGCATGAGTATCCGCCTCCTGCAATCACCGTTTGGCGCTGAGGAAGGCAAAACCACGCCAAAATGCATCCGCCCTAATCCTGGTGTTTGTGGCAATAAAGGACCCCTTTAAGGATTCCCCTGTGTGGCTTCCACTTCTTGCTGTTGGAGAAGATTTTTTGTTCACATTACAGTGCGATTGCCAGTTACACGCTTTTGGAAACCCCTGCACCTTCAAGTGGTCCCGGTTGAAGCTGGCTTCTGCCTTTGCAGATCTTGACATTTCCCAGGTGACTGGATTGACCGGGTACCCACCCATGGACTCTGCAAGAAAACCGGCAGTGTTGAAGTCATTGTGCCCCATCCCGGGTGAACTGGAGCCCCAGTTCTACCCCTGCTTATTGGACTGCTGAGACTATGTGGTTGTGCAGTTTGGGGACATGAGGAGGTCTGCGCCACGCAGTATTCAGGCGTTAGTAGCTGCTTCAACACCTACCACTCCCGGGGCTGTGCCAGACCACTGCACAGCATTCTGGTACCTGTAGTACTGACGCACTGGGCGTCCTACAAGGTACCTCAGGCAGCGAATCACACACAGGCTGTCTGTCGGGGGGCGTAGCCAGCTCCACCTGATCGGAGGAAAGAAGGTATTTTACCAGCATGAGTATCCGCCTCCTGCAATCACCGTTTGGCGCTGAGGAAGGCAAAACCACACCGAAATGCATCCGCCCTAATCCTGGTGTTTGTGGCAAATAAAGGACCCTTTAAGGATTCCCCTACGTGGCTTCCACTTCTTGCTGTTGGAGAAGATTTTTTGTTTATATATATATATATATTCACTGAAAAAAACCATAGGTTTCACACCAGTTATAGTTAGGAATTAGCATTTAAAAAACCTATTAAATTCACTGAAAAAACCATAGGTTTCACACCAGTTATAGTTAGCTGGAAATTTTACTGATATAAAACCATTGAAATTCCCACGTTATAGTTAGTCGGACTCACTATAACTTGCGCGTGCAATGCACTGCTGATGACATCACATATTACATCACTCATGACATGGTCAGTGACATCACTCATGACATCACTGATGACACCATCCAGTGAATATGTGTCTTTCTGAAAAATAAATATTAGTGAGTTATGTTTAAATATTTAAATACATATATTAGTGTTTCACTTTGTGTATAAGTGGCTACATGTGTTGATAAGTAGCTACATGCGTATGTATATGGGTTATTTGATATTTTTAGTAGTATCAGTATGAGTGTCTATATGGTTTGGTGGAGGTATTACTTAGCACATAGATGCATGAGTGACTGACTCTTTGTTTGTATGTGTTTTGAAGACAGCATATGTACAGGACTGTATGGGTGGATGAGTGTCTATATGTGTTTGTTAGTGAGTGAATGACTGTCTCACTAGTGTCTTTATCAGTAACTACATATGTTTTAATCTAGTATATATGAATATTGATGTATATAAGTGAGTATATGTGAGAGTAAGAGATTGTAAGATTTCCTGTTTAAATAAGTATGTGTTTCTATAAGTGATTGTTTAAGAGAATAAATATGTGTAATTTTCAGTAGAAGTAAGGTGGAAGTGTGTGTATAACTCTATATTCAAATAAATGGTTGTTCAATAGTTTATTTGCACGTGTGAATATGTGTGTGAGTAACTTTTGGATGAATGTCGGTGTGTAACAGGATGTATAGGTGTATCTCTTCATATGATGAGTGTGTATATGTATGAGTGACTATATAGAACTGTTGGTGAATGAGTGGATGTGTATATAGATAGTGGAAGTACAGAATTGCTTGTTGTAACTGATATAGGTATGTCCATTTTTTAAAAATTTCAGTTTCTATTTTTGAATATGTGTCTCAAGGGTTACTTTACACTGAGAGGAGGTCTGTGACTGTGTCACAAGGATGGTGTCATCAGTGATGTCATGAGTGATGTCACTGACCATGTCATGAGTGATGTAATATGTGATGTCATCAGCAGTGCATTGCACGCGCAAGTTATAGTGAGTCCGACTAACTATAACGTGGGAATTTCAATGGTTTTATATCAGTAAAATTTCCAGCTAACTATAACTGGTGTGAAACCTATGTTTTTTTCAGTGAATTTAATAGGTTTTTTAAATGCTAATTCCTAACTATAACTGGTGTGAAATCTATGGTTTTTTTCAGTGAATTTCAAAGGTTTTTTTAATGCTAATTCCTAACTATAAGTTTCACTTTATAAATAAGACTGTTAGCACTCTAGTTGTTCTTTTTAACACTCTGGTACATTCTGTCATTGGGCTACAGTTGGGCTACATCTAGTTGAATTTTGGGCTACATTTACAATTTTTGTTCTCTGGTGGCCATCTTTGGGCTACATTGGGCTACTTTGGGCTACATTTGGGCTACATTTTGGCTCTAACATATATTAAGCCCAATGTAGCACAATACATATTTTTATAAAGTTAATTTTTTTACAAACCACTTCAGAATAGGGCTACCTGTCTCTACAATTATCCCATTTTTTTTTTAATTTTTGGGGGGAGCGCTCCCAGAGCGCGCCCCGGAGTGCGCCCCGAAAAGCGTATTTCTGAAAAGCGCCCCTGGGCGCGCTCCGGGGAGCGTCTCGTGAGCGCCAATATCGCAAACGAAAACATGATCGTGACGTATCGCGTAGCCGCGACCGCGTGATACGCACGGCGTAAGCGCACCCGGAAGTACTCGAGCGAATACGATCGCAAAACGTAAACTTCCGACGCGCTTACGCTGCGCGCCCCCGTGCGCGTAGCGTAAGCGCGTCGGGTCATGTGAGCAGAAAATAACACTTTTTATTGGTTCATAACAGTTTTAGTTTCATAATGATGAAGCCCCTGGTCTTGTGACCTGAAAATAACACTTCTCATTGGTTCAGGACAGTTTTTTTTTCTAAATGATGAAAGACCCCACCTTTTTTCCTTATTCTGACTTTGTCCTTTGACTGAGGAAGACCTGTTTGTTGCTCTCTCTACTTTTTTGCTCCAAATAATGGCTTCAGTAGTAGCATCAGCTGGTGCATCTGCCCCACCACCACCACCACCACCACCAAGAGGACCAGCTCCAAATTATATTGGTGGTCAAGAACAGGAGGAGGAGGAAGAGGAAGAGGAGGAGGGGAGAAGAAGATGGCTGCCAGAAGAAAATACACCTTACAAACCCAAACCACACATTGTTTGGCAGTTTTTTTCAATTCCAGAGGGGAAAAAAAGGTGAATGCTCCCAAGGTGACTTGCCTCATCTGCAATGATGAACTTTCACGGGGCAACCCAAACAAGAAATATTCTTTTGGTAACTATAGCATGATTCGGCACATGACAAGAAAGCATCCAAACAACTACTCTCGTGCAGAGTTCCGGGAACTGGCCAGTAACCTCCCCCAGTCATCAAGGACCCCCTCCCAAAGAAACCAACCCACTTCCTCGCAACCAGAAACATCTGAGGTGATGCCTTGCATTCAGCCGAGATTTGCTGATTTTAAAATTACTTGCACTGCTTGTGGCAAGCTTATCTCCTATGGGGAACAAAGTATTAAGCTCATCGTCCTTGCAGGTGATAATCACAAGTGCCCCAAAAAGAAATAATTTTTTGGGTTTTTTGTTTTTTTGCTCCAGTTGAGCCAGTTTCAATTCCCTTTTTTTGTTTCTCCCCCTAAAAAATACAAAAAAAAATATAAAACTGTTTTGAAAAGCCAAAAAAAGTTCAAAAAGTTCCAAAAACACAAAAAAAATATAAAACAACAAAAAGAAGAAAAAAAAAAGTTCTTTTAAGAACTACCTCCAATTTCTAAATGAAAACTTCATTTTTTTAAAACTCTGTCATCTTTTTCCCTCATTTTACGCTCCCCGGTGCGCTACCTGGTGCGCGCACCGAGCGCTTCCCCCGCGCAAAACGAAAAAAAAAAATATTTTAAATGCCCCGCGGGGCCCTTTTATAGCCCCCACATCAAACCTAGGGGGTCAAAGGGGTCTATCCCTGACGCCTTATGGTCAGTTCCCACTTTGTTTTAGCCACCTCTTATGTCTCGATTTTACCGAGACACAAGATGGCGACCGCTCTGGACTGTTTGGAATGTTTACAGACACCCGAGAGCCAATCAGCTTTCCATGCGCACCTCGCGTCACGCGCCCGGAGCACTCCCTGGTGCGCGCACCGGTGCGCTGCTATAGATATATATATTTTTTTGAACCTAAATTACTCAAAATCCACTGGAGCACATATCTTGAGACATAGCAAAGGCACATCGGGCTACCAGTCCCTACAATTTTGCCAAGTTTGGTGTAAATCCATTCAGCCGTTCGGGCTAAAAGTGAAATCGACCGCCCTATGGAAATTAACATGGGGAAAACGCGTTTTGGGACCCCCCTTTTATCTCGGCCCCCGCTTATTGTATCCCCCCCAAACTTTCAGGGAAGGACCGGAGCTCGACGAGGCCATTTTCATGAAATTTTCAGACAGATTCGTCAACCGGTGCCAAAGTTATTCCAAATAGAATTTTGAGATTTAACATTGAAAAAAATCCTAACTATAACTACCTACTGGCGAACGCCAGTAGGTAATATATATATATATATATATATATATATATATATATATATATATATATATATATATATATATATATATATATATATATATATATATATATATATATATATACACATATATATATACATATATTGCAGCTTCGAAGTCCTTTGTATTTTAAAAAGGAATTTTCCGCACTCTCGGGGTGTTCACTAAAGGTTTATCAGACCAACAAGCAGCAGACGCGGTCGCGTTTCGGCAAAGTGCCTTCTTCTATATCAATAACCATTTCAAATCGACATGTTTTTAAACATTTTTCATCCATCATGACAGAGAAAGGACTATCGCGCTTCTCTTAAACAAAGCGCCATTTTGAAGTGTCTAATACTTGATCTTTTTAACTTCGTACGGAAGTTAAAATTGCATAAGTAATTTAAAATAAGGACACATATTAAAGACACTAGGAGGTCCACAGCAAGGCTAACAGCCACAGACTGTCTTTTAGGATCAGACTTTCCAGCGATAGAACTTTTGGAAAGTTTAAGAACTGAACAACATATAGGAGGTTCACTGAATCAAGATATGGCAGAAAGAGCCATAAATGTGGGCATTGGACAAGAAAAGAAGAGAGTCCTTTTAAACCTCAGTCTCTCTTCAACCCACAAATGCCATTAGACGCGATTGATGTATTCTCGGATGCCATGGTCAAGGACCTTTTACAGTTCAAGCAGAGGAACAACAAAAAATGGACATCCACCAATAATCTGTTGCAGAGCGAAAAAACAACTTTGGACAATCTGGGACGAGACAAATCAGTGGTTATTAAACCCTTGGATAAGGGGGAGAATGTGGTGGTTCAAACAAGGGAGCAGTATCACAAAGAAGCCATACGACAATTATTGGATGAAGAATGCTACCAAAAAACAACACTGGATATCTATCATCAAAGCATTCAAATTTATGATGAAATAATCTGGAAATGGTACAACAGAGGAATGTTGGGTCAAGAAGAACATTTATTCTTGCGGAGTTCGAATCCGGTTACCCCGACTTTCTACCACATTCCGAAATTACATAAAGACAACTTGCATCCGCCTGGTAGGCCTATTGTTTCATCTATGCAAGGACTGACAGAACATGTTTCAATGTTCCTTGATCATTTTCTATCCTTGTTTGTGGTTCAGTTGCCTTCCTATGTGAAAGATACCAAAGATTTTTTAAACAAAATTAACAACTTGCAATGGAAACCCAGCTATCTATTGATGGTATTAGACATACCAACCCTTTACACATGTATCGAACATGGAAAGGGGTGGAGGCTATCAAATTCTACTTAAATAAAAGAAGAGTTGAGGTATGTACAACATAACCTCATGTTCGTAGAATTTTGGGAATTTTGCCTAACCCATAACATCTTTTTGTTTGAGGAGCAATACTACAGACAATTGTCCGGTACGGCGATGGGCACCTGCTTCGCCCCCAGCTATGCAAACTTGCTCTTAGGTTGGTGGGAGGAGCGGGTGCCCAGAGCCTACCAGGACGAAAAGACCAGTGGCTCTGTAGTAGAATGGTATCGATATATCGATGACTTGTTCATCATTTGGGAGGGAACGGAAGACACAGCCCTAAAGTACATCGATATGCTCAACACCAATGACATCAATCTGCACGTCTCGGGTACGGTTAGTCCAGTGGCAGTGGACTATCTAGACCTGAGAGTGTTCAATGATGGGGGCAATATTGAAACAGCCCTTTATCGCAAATCAACTGCAGGGAGTTCCATACTATTTGCCACTAGCAGTCACCCCCAGACACTAGTTCACAGTATACTTTATGGCGAACTCCTTAGGTTAAAAAGAAATTGCACATGAGAGGAGGAATTTGAGGCAGCCGCCTCGAAAAGTATAGCCAGGTTTACAGTAAGAGGATATAATCCGATTACTTTAAATACAACATTGAGTAAAGTGAGAGCAATACCAAGAGAAACACTGTTGTCAGAAAAAAAAGAACCTAAGAAAGATAAAGAAAAAAGAATTGGCACATCCTGAAGACCGACAGTGTGATAGGTGCGGATATTCCAAACTTCCCACTAGTGACCTTTAAAAGGGCAAGATCTATATGTGACAAGCTTGTAAAAAGCCATCTAGAGAAGACACCAATGAGAGTGAATACTCTCAGAGAGATGACAGGTTTTTATCCCTGTAGCCGGTGTAAAGCCTGTTCTAACAGCAAGAGGGTATTAACGTATACCATACCGGATACAGGGATGACCAAGAAAATAAACACTTTTTGTGACCGTATCTTTACCTCCTGTAACTCTCCAGTCTACAGGAACAGCCCAGTCTATCTTTGCCTTAAAATTTCCCTCTGGGCTCTGACTGCGGCTGGACCTTCCATTCTGAGATTTCTTGAATGGTAAACTGAGCCCTTGGATCTTGACGTGATCCATACCCCCCCCCCCCTTTTTTTGATACTTATTGATTGGTTGCCCAGGTATTTGTATGGGAGACTGAGTATGTGTGTGGGTGGCTGGGAGGTGTATGACTCTGTGCATAGATGTGTGAGCAGTTGATTCACTAGATGTATGGGTTCAAAAGTGCAGGTGGAAACAGCTGTATGGGCAGTTGACTGTGTGCATGAGTGTATTGGTGAATGAATGGATAGCTCAGTGCTACATGTCAAAGTAAGTACATATGTAAAACAAAGTCCATGTGAGAGTTGACATACATAAATAACTGTGCATAAGAGCCAGTGAATGTGTGAGTGGCTGTATGGATCATTGTGAACTTGTATCAGGGATTGTGTAAGAGAGTAAATATGTGTTAGTATATGTTTTAATAAGTAAGGTGTGTATAACTGTATAGTTGAGGGAATGGAGGTGTGATTGATTCTTTGCATGACTGACTAGGTGTGTGAGTAACTCCATGGATGAGTGACCGTCTGTGAGTGTCTGTTTACACTGATTGTATCTAAGGTTATATTACAGTCTGAAGAGGTTCATCGTATTATCACATGAATTATATCATCAGTGATGTGATCAGTAATGTCAAATGAGATGTTATCAGTGATGTCATCAATGATGTCATTTGAGATGTCATCAGTGATGTCATTTGAGATGTCATCAGTGATGTCATTTGAGATATCATCAGTGATGTCATCAGTGATGTCATTTGAGATGTCATCAGTGATGTCATTTGAGATGTCATCAGTGATGTCATCAGTGATGTCATCAGTGATGTCATTTGAGATGTCATCAGTGATGTCATCAGTGATGTCATTTGAGATGTCATCAGTGAAGTCATCAGTGATGTCACTGACCATGTTATGAATGATGTAATATGTGACATCAAATAGTGGAAGTGGAAGGGTGCACAACAAAGAGGTAGGTTAGTTAGTCAATGGGAGGCTTCTGAATTCTGGGTGCACTCGTAGGGTGGTGTTATCCGTCTAAAACACCTTTAGATATCAATGTGGTTGTGTGTGCGGAGTCCCGCAAATACATCCCCTGGTGAGGCACACCAATATGGATCACGCAAAAGTGCTTCTGCTTTCGGTTATGAATCTTTGTTTATTTCATTTCCATTGTTATATACATATGGTCCAATTAAGGATAATTGACTTCGATATTAAACAGCATATCAGAAGACGACAAATGTTGTAACCCGTTAACATTTGAACATTGACCTCCAATGCATTTCGGGCTTAGGTGCCCTTGGTCACGGAGAGCTGAGGAGGAAGCAGAGAGGAGCGACAGTGAGGGAATGTATCGCAGTTAGGAAGGTCGGGGGGTCTATTAAAGTGCTATGGTGTGTGGGCTAATGAGATAAGTTACTAGTGCGCGGAGCTACGGTGAAGGGTGGGGTATGTGATGGGAATGTTACCGCCGGTGGAAAGAACAAAATATAAATATCTAAACCTTAGTTTCTCAAAGTCTTACTTCAAAGTTACGCGTAGCGTCCTTAGACGTTCTCAGTCGGTCATCCATTCGCTGTCTCAAACGCGTGTGAGACAACCTGCTTAATAATTACATGGACAGAGATGACGGACTAGCGCCCGAATGTAGCGGGGGCCATATTGAAGTGGTGAAAACTACAGGGAAACCGTATAGTGTTAGGTGAATACTACGTCCACAGAAAGATAAACAGATAAACAAAGGTGAAAACGTGTGAATGAAACTGAAATAAGGAGGAATAGTACAATATGGGTGATGTTACAGGTAGCAGCTAAATTCTGTACGATCATTGAGCCCATGGGGCTTACCAGTTTGGTATTGTCTATGCCTTCTCTCTTGGGCACTAGAGATTGTGCCCAAGAGAGAAGGCATAGACAATACCAAACTGTTACTCAAGAGTGAACTTGAATGGATTTACCTCCTGCAAACTCTTAAGCCCCATGGGCTCAATGATCGTACAGAATTTAGCTGCTACCTGTAACATCACCCATATTGTACTATTCAGCTGCCTCACCTTTCTCCTTATTTCAGTTTCATTCACACGTTTTCACCTTTGTTTATCTGTTTATCTTTCTGTGGACGTAGTATTCACCTAACACTATACGGTTTCCCTGTAGTTTTCACCACTTCAATATGGCCCCCGCTACATTCGGGCGCTAGTCCGTCATCTCTGTCCATGTAATTATTAAGCAGGTTGTCTCACACGCGTTTGAGACAGCGAATGGATGACCGACTGAGAACGTCTAAGGACGCCACGCGTAACTTTGAAGTAAGACTTTGAGAAACTAAGGTTTAGATATTTATATTTTGTTCTTTCCACCGGCGGTAACATTCCCATCACATACCCCACCCTTCACCGTAGCTCCGCGCACTAGTAACTTATCTCATTAGCCCACACACCATAGCACTTTAATAGACCCCCCGACCTTCCTAACTGCGATACATTCCCTCACTGTCGCTCCTCTCTGCTTCCTCCTCAGCTCTCCGTGACCAAGGGCACCTAAGCCCGAAATGCATTGGAGGTCAATGTTCAAATGTTAACGGGTTACAACATTTGTCGTCTTCTGATATGATGTTTAATATCGAAGTCAATTATCCTTAATTGGACCATATGTATATAACAATGGAAATGAAATAAACAAAGATTCATAACCGAAAGCAGAAGCACTTTTGCGTGATCCATATTGGTGTGCCTCACCAGGGGATGTATTTGCGGGACTCCGCACACACAACCACAGTAATATGTGACATCATCAGCAGTGGATTGCGGGTTCGCGATATATAGTTATTGCAACTAACTATATATGCGAATTTCTATGGTTTTGTGCGAGTAAATTATGGTTTTGTAAATGCTAATCCCTAACTATATATGGTCTATAACCAATGGTTTTTTCAGTGAATTTTCTTGGTTTTGTAAATGCTAATCCCTAACTATATATGGTCTATAACCTATGGTTTTTTCAGTGAATATATATATATATATATATATATATATATATATATATATATATATATATATATATATATATATATTCACTGAAAAAACCATAGGTTTCACACCAGTTATAGTTAGGAATTAGCATTTAAAAAGCCTATTAAATTCACTGACAAAACCATAGATTTCACACCATTTATAGTTAGCTGGAAATTTTACTGACATAAAACCATTGAAATTCCCACGTTATAGTTAGTTGGACTCACTATAACTTGCGCGCCTGTAATGCACTGCTGATGACGTCACATATTACATCACTCATGACATGGTCAGTGACCTCACTCATGACATCACTGATGACACAATCCAGTGAATGTGTGTCTTTCTGAAAAATAAATTTGTTTTATATATGTATTTGTAAAGGTCGATGGAAGAATAAATGTTTAAATAAGTGTGTAAATGGATGTTTTTTAAAAAAAAAATTGGTTGGGTAACTGGCTTATTACGTGTATCTTAGTGAATACATATATTAGCGAGTATTGTTTAAATATTTAAATGTTTGTATCAGTGTTTCTCTTTGTGTATAAGTGGCTGCAGGGGTTGGTGACTGACTCACTGTTTGTATGTGTTTTGAAGACAGCATATGTGCAGGACTGCATGGGTGGATGAGTGTGTATATGTGTGTGTTAGTGAGTGAATGACTGTCTCACTAGTGTCTTCATTAGTAACGACATATGTTTTAATGTAGTATATGTGAGTATTGATGTATATAAGTGAGTATAGTATATATAGTGAGAGATTGTAGAAGTTCCTGTTTAAATAACTATGTGTTTCTATAAGTGATTGTTTAAGAGAGTAAGTATGGGTAAGTTTCCTTAGAAGTAAGGTGGTAGTGTGTGTATAAATGTATATGCAAATAAATGGATGTTCAATAGTTTATTTGCATGTGTGAGTATGTGTGTGAGTAACTTTTGGATGACTGCTGATGTGTAACAGGATGTATAGGTGTATCACTACATATGATGAGTGAGTATATATATGAGTGACTATATAGAACTGTTGGTGAATGAGTGGATGTGTATATAGATGGTGGAATTACTGAATTGGTTGTTGTTACTGGTTTGGGTATCTCCATTTTTTTGAAAATGTTTGTTTCTATTTTTGAATATGTGTTTCAAGCGTTACATTACACTGAAATTAGGTCTGTCACTCTGTCACAAGGATGGTGTCATCAGTGATGTCATGAGTGATGTCACTGACCATGTCATGAGTGATGTGATATGTGACTTCATCAGCAGTGCATTACAGGCGCGCAAGTTATAGTGAGTCCAACTAACTATAACGTGGGAATTTCAATGGTTTTATGTCAGTAAAATTTCCAGCTAACTATAAATTGTGTGAAATCTATGGTTTTGTCAGTGAATTTAATAGGTTTTTTAAATGCTAATTCCTAACTATAACTGGTGTGAAACCTATGGTTTTTTCAGTGAATTTCAAAGGTTTTTTTAATGCTAATTCCTAACTATATAAGACCTGAAAGCCCACAAGGAATCTCCAGTATGCGCCAGGGGACTGCATTGCAGAGAGGTGTAATGAAGCCACAACCCTTTTTACACCTCTCTGCAACGCAGCCCCCGTGCATGTTTGAAGAGGGGGAACTAATTCCCCTTGCATACTGGGGGCCCCTGGGGGCCAATTAGCCTACCTGGAACCTCCAGTATGCGCCAGGGGCTGCATTGCAGAGGTGTAATGAGACTATGCCCCTTGTTACACCTCTCTGCAACGCAGCCCACTGCCGCGTTTGCAGAGGGGGAACTAATTCCCCTTGCATACTGGGGGTCCCTGGGGTCAACTGGTCCACCAGGAGCCTCCAGTATGCGCGAGGGAGCTGCATTGCAGAGAAGTGTAATGAGGCCACACCCTTGTTACACCTCTCTGCAATGCAGGCCACTGGCGCGTTTGTAGAGGGGGGACTAATTCCCCTTGCATACTGGGGGTCCCTGGATCATATCTGCCCAAACACCGATATTCCGAACGATTGTAAATTACTTTTACTACTCTCTACTACTCACTCTACTATTCACTCTACTACTCTCTACTACTCACTCTCTGCTACTCTCTCTACTGCTCTCTACTACTCTCTACTACTCACTCTCTACTCTCTATTACTCACTCTCTACTCTCTACCTCTCTACCTCTCTCTTCTTCTCTCTCTACTAATCTCTACCTCTCTACCGCTACCTCTCTACCTCTCTACCTCTACACCTCTACCTCTCTACCTCTCTCTACACGCACACATATACACATATATGCATATATATATATCCTGTGCACCGTCTGTCTCCCAGCACGCACGCTCGCGCAACACAGCAAGCAGACTCCGGACACGGACCTCGAGGTGTGTATATATATATGCATATGCATTTATATATATGTATGTGTATGTATAAAAAAAACAACAAAACATTTTTTTTTTAAACAGCTACTTTTAAAACTGTCATTCTTTTTCCCCATGGTACACTCCCTGGTACGCTTACCGGTGCGCGTACCGGGCGCTCACCCCGCGAAAATCAAATTTTTTTTTAATTTTTTTTTTGCTCCGCGGGGCCCTTTTATGGCCCCCACATCAAACCTAGGGGGTCAAGGGGGGTCTACTCTGCCCCCTTATGGTCATTTCCCTCTTTGTTTTGGCCACCTCTCGTGTCTCGATCCTACCGAGACACAAGATGGCGGCCGCTCCGGACTGTTTAGAATGTTTACAGACACCCCAGAGCCAATCAGCTTTCTGCGCGCAAGTCGCGGTAAGCGCCCGGTGCGCGTACCGGTGCACGTACCGGAGCGCGGCTATAGATATATATATTTTTTTGAACCTTAATTACTCAAAATCCACTGGAGCATATATCTTGAGACATAGCAAAGGCACATCGGGCTACCAGTCCCTACAATTTTGCCAAGTTTGGTGGAAATCCATTCAGCCGTTCGGGCTAAAAGTGAAATCGACCGCCCTATGGAAATTAACATGGGGAAAACGCGTTTTGGGACCCCCCTTTTATCTCGGCCCCCGCTTGACGAATCCCCCCCAAACTTTCAGGGAAGGACCGGAACGCCGCGAGGCCATTTTGAGGAAATTTTGAGGCAGATTCGTCAACCGGCGCCAAAGTTATTCCAAATAGAATTTTGAGATTTAACATTGAAAAAAATCCTAACTATAACTACCTACTGGCGACCGCCAGTAGGTAATATATATATATATATATATATATATATATATATATATACACGCTCCAGTCTCCTACAAATTTTCAGTGAATTTCATTGGTTTTTTAATAGCAAATATGAAAAGCTGTAAAATGTCAAGTACGTGGTAAGTAAAAACATTTTCTTATTTATGCACGCTGATGATTCTTGGAAGAGGTTGACACAGATGACATCTTAAGGAACAAAGAAAGACAAAGTAAGGATGAGGAAGTTGTCACTTTAGTTTTTTCATCAGCTAGCGATAGCAACAAACGCATTGTAATGGAGATTAGAGAGGCTACGGATGGGTGAATAAATTTTGAAAAGAAATGGCGACTCCCCCCTTTAGTAGATTAGCTAAATCTTTGCGTAATTTGGGCATAAAAGTTATATTATTGGAAGTAGATGGTTATAGTTCTGGTTAATTTCCATTCAGAGTGTCCTACACAGCACCACTCTAGGTAAACACTACTTTATGTAAAACCTGGGACATAGCACTCATTGGAATGTTTGTGATCTTTCCTGTTAAGATGCATCATAAGTTATTTTAACCATTCCATATAAAGTCATGCATAAAAATGAATACACAGACACAAATAACATGTGTATCCAAAAACAAAACCAAATTTTGGCCTTATTTATTGCCTCTAGTTTTCAAAGGCAAATTTCTGTGGAAAACATGCACATTAAGGGTTGCCTTTCCTTAAACCTTTGTTTTTAAAAAAAAATTGGAAGAAACAAAAAATCTTCCCTTCCATAAATAACCCAAGACTTTTTTTTTGTTATGGCAAGGTAACGAAATAGAAAATAAACTATAGTTGGTCACCATGGTCCGGACGAAAATGAAAAATCAATGATACTATGTACCTGTAAACACTGAGCAGACATGTGAATGTGACATTCTGATTATTGCTATGCCCGAATATGTATATAACTGCTCCATTCACTATGCTAATAAACAATCTTTTGTTCTGTTTTGTTAAGTAAAACTATTGTGAACGCAAGTATTATACATAGTAAGTGTTTAATATAGCATTTGTCAGTCATTGGTTAAGCAGCTAGGACCTGTTCACTCTTGACACCCCAGGTGCTGTGTATGCAGATTTCGGCCTTATTTATTGCCTCTAGTTTTCAAAGGCAAATTTCTGTGGAAAACATGCACATTAAGGGTTGCCTTTCCTTAAACTTTTGTTTTTTAAAAAAATTGGAAGAAACAAAAAATCTTCCCTTCCATAAATAACCCAAGACTTTTTTTTGTTATGGCAAGGTAACGAAATAGAGAATAAACTATAGTTGGTCACCATGGTCCGGACGAAAATGAAAAATCAATTATACTAAGTACCTGTAAACACTGAGCAGACATGTGAATGTGACATTCTGATTATTGCTATGCCCGAATATGTATATAACTGCTCCAATCACTATGCTAATAAACAATCTTTAGTTCTGTTTTGTAAAGTAAAACTATTGTGAACGCAAGTATTATACATAGTAAGTGTTTAATATAGCATTTGTCAGTCATTGGTTAAGCAGCTAGGACCTGTTCACTCTTGACACCCCAGGTGCTGTGTATGTTACACTATAGTGCTGAATCGGGTACATTTTTCTATTTTTTTCTACAGCACCCTCAGTGCATGAACAACTATAGCAAGAGTAGAAAATATGATCATTGCCTTTTAGTCTAGACTTCATTTTATGTGTTTTGAGTGGGAGAAACGCCGTCTTTTGCCATTTTATATGTTTTGAGTGGGAGACACGCCGTCTTTCGCCATTTTATGTATTTTGAGTGGGAGACATGCCGTCTTTCGGCGCAGCATTGTAGGATGACCACACCAGTGCGGCAACTTGCTGGACACCACCTCGGTGCCATCCGGATCTCGGCGCGTTGTGCTGCCTTCGGCCTATTCGCACATCGGTCCGCTACTGACGCCGCCTCATGGGCTAACGAGTTTTGTATGCTTTTTATAACCCAAAGCCGCATAACAGGTCATGTGACTTGTTTATAAAACTTTTCATTGGTTCATTTTACTTTTGGTTTCCTAATGATGGAAGGCTTGATCATATGACCTAAAAATAACACTTTTCATTGGATTAAAACATTTTTTTTTCCCAAACAATGAAAGACCCACCTTTTTTTTTTCACTCGGCAATAAAAAAAGGTTCCGTTAGATGACAACAGAGGGGACAGGCAACAAGAACCATCACTCAAAAAAGGGGAGGGCAAGTTCTTCCCTACCGGGTCACGTTGGGGCTCCACTGGAACTCATCGAATTGATAGTCTACAGTGTTTCTGGATGTTTCAGACTGAAGCTGGTGTCAGCATGAGAGCACCACCATCTCGTAGCTCCGTCGTGGCCATTCCGCAAGCAATCATGGCAGCCGCTCTCCATCGGAAGCCTGCGGGAGTCGGGGGACCCCAAGACTTTTATAGAATCTTCAAAGCTGAGGGGACGCTTTCGGGAATGGGGCCCATGCTCTAGCAGACAAGCGTCCGAGTTCCAAGGTATCCCAGGGCCATTTTAGAGGACCACGCCCAAATCCGAAGAGCCGGCCGCCATTTTAAAAGTCCTGTGGCAGCCGCCTATCGCTGCACCGCAAGAGTGGAAGCAACTCAACTACATGGTGAGCGAGACGCTGTAGCTGCAAGAGCGGGCGGTAAACAGCTGAATGGCGGAAGAGGCAAAGTGTAGCAAAAGCGGGCGGAATGGCAACTGAAACGGTAAAGGGGCGCCCCACTACAGCAGACGAGCCTCCACCTGGGGAGGCCCATTCACGCCGCCCCCCCCCCCCCCCCCCGGGGCGCCCCACGCCGTTTTTCGGAACAGTATTGTAGGATACCAAAACCAGTGCGGCAACTTACTGGACATGACCTGGGTGCCGTCCAGATCTCAGCGCGTTCTGCTGCCTTGGGACTATTCGCACAACAGACCGCTACTGACGAGACACAGTGCAGCAAAAGCGGGCGGAAAACCGCTGAATGGCAAGTGAAACGCTAGAACAACGCTAGAATAACATCTGGAATAATTGTCGCTCAGAAGAACAACACACAAAACTCTGTAGTGTCTGAGGAAAGTAAAACAGAGAAGGTCACTGTAGTTTCAGACACACTTAACACTAATGACTTAACAAAGATATCGTCTGTCTATGAAGCAGCTGTCATGTTCACAGAATTGACAAAGAAGTGTGCAGACACCAATGCTATTAAGAAACACAAGGAAATCCCTAACGCATCTGCATTCTTGGAAGAGGTTGACACAGATGACATCTTAAGGAACAAAGAAAGACAAATTAAGGATGAGGAAGTTGTCACTTTAGTTTTTTCAATAATGGAAAATATGCAGTCATTGGCTATGAAGGATGTCTAGTGAAGCAGAAAAAAGGCCATTTGATTAATCATCGAAAATTGAGTAATTGCGTAATTTGGGCATAAAAGTTATATTATTGGAAGTAGATGGTTATAGTTCTGGTTAATTTCCATTCAGAGTGTCCTACACAGCACCACTCTAGGTAAACACTACTTTATGTAAAACATGGGACATAGCACTCATTGGAATGTTTGTGATCTTTCCTGTTAAGTTGCATCATAAGTTATTTTAACCATTCCATATAAAGTCATGCATAAAAATGAATACACAGACACAAATAACATGTGTATCCAAAAACAAAATACAGATTTCGGCCTTATTTATTGCCTCTAGTTTTCAAAGGCAAATTTCTGTGGAAAACATACACATTAAGGGTTGCCTTTCCTTAAACCTTTGTTTTTTTTAAAAAAATTGGAAGAAACAAAAAGTCTTCTCTTCCATAAATAACCCAAGACTTTTATTTTGTTATGGCAAGGAAACAAAATAGAGAATAAACTATAGTTGGTCACCATGGGGTTTAAAAAAGGGATGGTTCTTCACCAGATTAGATATTTACCCAGACCCTCATTCTCCAATGTGATGAACTAGGCTAAAATTCTTCTGGTGCCTGCACCCTGTCACAGAATATCACCCCAAAACATGAAAGCGCCCAAACACCAGATTGAGTTGAACCCCACAGTAAGCCTTATTTATTCAGGGCCTCAGAATTTCTTTTGCTTTGCTCATGGAAATTGTGGGATATAGGACAGATAAGGTGTCACTATTAAGAAAGAGTAGTATTGAAATTTGCATATCAATTATGTTTAACCTTTTAAAAATATGATATGCTAGCTTGAACTTATGCTTTACATTTGAAGCCGAATTCAACAGCTTAAGTAAGTAGGTTTTCGTAGTTGTAACTTTAAAGGGTGATGTAGCAAACTGTAAAGATTTTCTAAAACAGTGGAGCGTATTTAGTTTTTTAATGTACATGTTTTTGAAACGATTACACAAATGAAACATTTGTGAGTTTTAAATTTCCGGAGAAGTATAATTTACCAATAGTTTTCTCTGTAGATGTTTTTCCATTAACAAACCCAGTTCCATCACCCGCCCAGGATATCACTATTGTTCCCCAATTCCTAAAACCTTAGGATGTTCAATAACTGAAACAGCTAATATGGGTTTACTTACAGGGGACATCTTTTGTTCTGTTTTGCAAAGTAAAACTATTGTGAACGCAAGTATTATACATAGTAAGTGTTTAATATAGCATTTGTCAGTCATTGGTAAAGCAGCTAGGACCTGTTCACTCTTGACACCCCAGGTGCTGTGTATGTTGCACTATAGTGCTGCATCGGGAATACGGACAACCCTATTGATGTCGATTTTTCATTATTGATTATTGTAAAGAAATGGCGACTCCCCCCTTTAGCAGATTAGCTAAATCTTTGCGTATACTGACCATTGTTCCTTCTGTTTTAATAAAAAATGTTTTAAGGTGTTTACTGTTTTTGTTGCGATGTATATATTTATAAGTTATTAAAGTGTTATAATCCTACTACTTTGTTGGAGTGCTATATATTTTTAATGTGACACATAATTGTGAAGACTTTGATGTACAAAAAGGCATCCCTGGAATCTTCCTTTTCAGGCTCGGTCCAACACACCCTCACAGTGAGAATCCCCTCCCCAATCACAATACAGGATGGTTATCAGATTGTAGGAACGCGTGTAGTGTGACGGATCTCATCGGGTGGGGGCCTTGATCTACTGTAACTCCTTTGAAGAGGGGTGATTCGTTACAGTTGAGGCCATAAACTACATCCGCAGGGCTAGGTGATAGCCTGGGACCGGCCTGGACAATCGGACACAGAGGAAGAGGAGTGTCAGAGGGTGCGGTAGTGAATAGGGTGAAAGGGAGGTGTCGGACGGGCACAGGGTGTGATTCTCAGGGAAGAGCAGCGCAAATGGGGGGAGGTTTATGGCCCATGCATAAGACAGAGAGCGGGGGTGACCAGTGCGTGGGGGAGATGCTTGCAAGGTTGGGGAGCCATGCTGAGGATCGGCAGCGTGCAGAGAGTGGGTCTGGTCAAAGCATCTAAAATGGCTGCAGTGCACAACAAAAGTGTGGCATTTGAAAAAAAGCAAAATGGCGCACACAATGTTTATCAATATGGATTAATGTATAACAATTATTTTTAACAATATATTTACTCGCAGTGTCAAAATGGCGGTCAACACTTCCTGATTTCCTTCGAATCGAACGTCAACAGACGTCACGCAGCAAAAAAAAAAAAAAACGCTCACGCGCAGCCGCTGGAAGACAAGTATCAACATATATGAGCCTCCTCAACCACCCTCAGAAAACATAGGGGGTCAGGATACGTCTCCCGTACCCCCTTATACCCATTTCTCACATTGTTTTTCCTCCATCTTGTAATTTAATTAAATCGAAACATAAAATGGCGAATTCCCGTTTCACTACCACGGGACCCTTTAATAACCCCAACATCGGGGCTGATTCACAGAATGAACTTAACACTCAATCCTAAACTTACTACTATTTTGGTATTCACAGAATGCACTTACTACTTTTGGCATTCACAGAATGAAATTCCTACTTTTGGTATTCACAGAAGTTAGGATTTTGTCTTAAGTTTGTCTTAAGACAAACTTAAGACAAACTTAAGACAGACTTAAGACAAAATCCTAACTTCTGTGAATACCAAAAGTAGTATGTTCATTCTGTGAATGCCAAAAGTAGTAAATGCATTCTGTGAATACCAAAATAGTAGTAAGTTTAGGATAGAGTCTTAAGTTCATTCTGTGAATCGGGCCCATCATTCCTAGGGGGTCAAGAGGGGTCTACCTTGCCCCCTTTCAATAAATTCCCCCTTCGTTTTTCTCCTCCTCTTGTCTCTCGATCCTACCGAGAGACAAGATGGCGGCCGCACTGGACTGTTTAAAATGTTGACAGACACCGGAGAGCCAATCAGCTTCGCTTCGCAAAGCTCCGTTACGCGAAAAGTACGCGATCTGGAGCGCTATGCGGGACGCTGTCACAGATATATCTGTTTTTTTAAACGTTAATTTCTCGAAATCCACTGGAGCACATATATTGAGACCCAGCAAAGGCACATCGGGCTAACAGTCCCTACAATTTTGCCCCCTTTTTTCTGGCCCCCCCCCTTGATGAAACCCCGCCACAATTTTCGGGGGCTGCTCAGAAACAAAATGTGCCATTTTCCTGAAAATTTCAGCCGATTCCGTCCACAAACGCCAAAGTTATTAGACATAGAATTTTCAAAAGTTCCATAGAGAAAAAATCCTAACTATAGATACCTACTGGCGACCGCCAGTAGGTAATATATATATATATATATATATATATATATATATATATATATATATATATATATATATATATATATACCTACTGGCGGTCACCAGTAGGTAGTTATAGTTAGTGTTGGATCTTTCGCCGACTCAACCCACAACCACGGAAGCGAGGATGGCCCCACTCCTCTGCCCCTACTCGTACGCCACACGCCAAAAGTAGTAAATGCATTCTGTGAATACCAAAATAGTAGTAAGTTTAGGATAGAGTCTTAAGTTCATTCTGTGAATCGGGCCCATCATTCCTAGGGGGTCAAGAGGGGTCTACCTTGCCCCCTTTCAATAAATTCCCCCTTCGTTTTTCTCCTCCTCTTGTCTCTCGATCCTACCGAGAGACAAGATGGCGGCCGCACTGGACTGTTTAAAATGTTGACAGACACCGGAGAGCCAATCAGCTTCGCTTCGCAAAGCTCCGTTACGCGAAAAGTACGCGATCTGGAGCGCTATGCGGGACGCTGTCACAGATATATCTGTTTTTTTAAACGTTAATTTCTCGAAATCCACTGGAGCACATATATTGAGACCCAGCAAAGGCACATCGGGCTAACAGTCCCTACAATTTTGCCAAGTTTCGTGTAAATTCATTCAGCCGTTCGAGCTAAAAGTAAGGCCAAACGCCCTATGGAAAAATGAATGGGAAAAACGCGTTTTGGGACCCCCCTTTTTTCTGGCCCCCCCCCTTGATGAAACCCCGCCACAATTTTCGGGGGCTGCTCAGAAACAAAATGTGCCATTTTCCTGAAAATTTCAGCCGATTCCGTCCACAAACGCCAAAGTTATTAGACATAGAATTTTCAAAAGTTCCATAGAGAAAAAATCCTAACTATAGATACCTACTGGCGACCGCCAGTAGGTAATATATATATATATATATATATATATATATATATATATATTACCTACTGGCGGTCACCAGTAGGTAGTTATAGTTAGTGTTGGATCTTTCGCCGACTCAACCCACAACCACGGAAGCGAGGATGGCCCCACTCCTCTGCCCCTACTCGGACGCCACACGCAAGTTAGAACAGCGTGACAGCGAACCGGGAAAAGGGAGAAGGTAGGAAAATATTGAACAAAGAAAGAGTAAAGCCACTCCTCTCTCTATGTTACACCGCTGCAGACTCTCTTCAGCTGCATAGGAAAAGGTCTTCTAACCTGCAGTCAAGAGAGAAAAGAAACACAGAAAAGAAATAATACATTAACGTATGGCCCAGTGTTCCTTCACCTGAATCCTTATTCTCACCCAATAAACACGACCAACACACCCCAATCCCCTCCTTACTTGTGTAACATAGCAGGATGGTCCCGAGGAGAGCGAAAGTCCAGTAACTGTGCAAGGACAAAATACTCGAATACTCTTTCTAGGTGAAAGGGGAAAAACGTCATACGTCTGACATAAAAAACCCCAGGAAAAACGAGAAGTGCTAACTAGGCACTACTAAATCAAAATAATAAATGCAAATCACTGTGGCCACAGTCTAGACACGCAACCAAATGGTAGCGCTAATAACTACTCTATACCTCGGGCACTAAGAACCCGGCAAAGCATCCGCGGTTCCCTCGGCTGCGAGGAGAACCCTTGAGCACAGTCCCAATACGACAACAGCACGTTCTCTTGCTTTCCAAAGCGGACGCCTTTCTTACGTTTCCGCCGGTTCTTCCTCGATCTCGGAGACGACCGGAGTTGCACCCATCCGGGCGGCGGACACGAAGCCTCGTGTAGCAGAACGCCTCCTCTAGCCGAGACGCGTCAAGAACACACAAAGTCCCACAAGAACCCACGATGAATACGTGAAGACTTGAAATCCAGACTCACGAAAAACGCCAACAAGGTAAGAAACCAAGCACAGAGCCCAAGTGCTGGCGACCTAAATCCACGGAGGGAAAGGGGGCGGGGTTACCGAAAACAAGGAAACAGAGGAAGGACACCAAAGGAAAGTCGAAAGAAGGAAAAAAGACTAGTCCGGAACAGAAAACCCTAACTAATCCCTAACAGTACCTCCCCTCAAAGGCCTCCCCACCGGGCGAGGTTTAGACGGGTGACGAAGATGGAATAGTCTAACCAGTCTGGGAGCGTGCACCTCAGAAGCAGGTTCCCAGGAGCGATCTTCCGGTGGATACCCTTTCCAATCAATCAAGTACATCAACCTCCCTCGTCTTCTCCGGGCATCAAGAATAGCATTGACCTCAAACTCCACCTCTCCTTCAACTATCACAGGCGGGGGAGGGGGCAATGTTCGATCGGTGTCGGTATATGGTTTCAACAATGAAGTATGAAACACCGGATGGATACGATATTCATCCGGTAACTCAAGCCTCATTGCAACCGGGTTAATCACCTGAGCTATGGGAAAAGGACCCACAAACCTAGGCTGCAATTTCCTAGGGCCATCCAGTCTCAGATTCCTAGTAGACAACCACACTCTTTCCCCTACTGCATAGGACGGGGAAGGAATCCTATGTTTATCTGCCTGTCGCTTCATGTCTTCTTTGGCTTTGACCAGATGTTCTTTCGCCAGGTCCCATATCCGGCTCAGGTTGATTCCTATAGCATCAACCGAGGGCACATGACCAGTAGGTTGGATAGGGATTGCCCTGGGATGAAACCCCATAGAACAGTAAAAAGGGGACATTCCCAATGCGGAATGAAAGCTGTTATTGTACGCGAATTCCGCAAGAGGGAGAGCTACCACCCAATCACAGGTTAAGGAAGTCAACAAACATCTCAAGTACTGTTCCATGGTTTGATTGACCCTCTCCGTCTGACCATCGGACTGGGGATGATAAGCTGAGGAAAGGCAGAGTTTCATATGAAGGGCCTCACCTAACTCAGTCCAGAACCGGGACACAAACTGAGAACCCCTATCAGACACAATGGAGGAAGGTAACCCGTGCAGCCGCACAATGGATGACACAAATACCAAGGCCATTTCCTTTGCCGTGGGAAGTTTAGGTAAGGGGATGAAATGGCCCATCTTAGTAAAGGAATCAACCACAACAAGAATCACTGTGCACCCTGATTTCAAAGGTAGGTCTGTAACAAAGTCCATACTAATCGTATGCCAGGGTGAAGGGGTTACAGGTAACGGCAGTAACAGGCCAGAGGGGCGGGAATGAGATGGTTTACTCACCGCGCAAACCGGACAAGAAGCTACATACTGCTGAACGTCCTGGGTCATTGACTCCCACCAAAACCAACGTAAACAGAATTCTCTGGTTTTATGAATTCCGGGATGCCCAACCAAGGCAGATGAATGACACCATTCCAACACAGCGTCCCGTAAAAGGGGAGGTATGAACAATTGTGAGCCGTGATACAGCAACCCGTCTCTCTGTGCAAAGGAAGGTAGGGAGGACCAAGGTGTTAAATCTAGTCCCCTCAACTTCTCTTTCACAGAGGCCACAAAATCATCCAGTGTAATACTCCCCACTATCTTCTCAGATGGAATAAAACACCCCGAGTCCTTGTCGGTCCCCCACTCATTAGGTTTCACATGGATGCGGGATAGAGCATCCAATTTCAATTGCTGAGCGGCAGGCCTGTAAGTGATTATAAAATCGTACTCATTGAAGAATGACACCCACCTCATTTGCCTGGGGGTAAGGGCCAGAGCAGATCGAAAGAACTCAAGATTCTTATGATCTGTAAAGATGGTAATGGAGTGACGGGCCCCCCACAAATGATGTCTCCATTCCTCGAAAGACAGTTTGATGGCCAGCAATTCTCGCTCAGCAACCGTGTAATTTCTTTCAGCAGGCAACAGGGTTTTTGAAAAGAAGGCTATGGGATGCATAAATCCTGTTTCGGCATCCCGCTGAGACAAAACCCCCCCCCACAGCACCCAAGGAAGCATCAGCTTCAACAAAAAAGGGCAAGGCCGGGTCGGGATGAACCAGAACAGGGGCTGAAGTGAACCTTTCAATCAACTGATCTAGAGCCATTTGAGCCACATAAGACCACACAAAAGGAACGCCCTTCCGCAACAATACAGTCATAGGGGCCACTATCTCAGAAAAATGGGAGATAAACCTCCGATAGAAGTTAGCGAATCCTAACAACACCTGTACTTCTTTCACATTTTTTGGGGCTGGCCACGAGGTGATAGCCTCGATCTTCCGAGGATCCATTCTAATGCCTTCCACCGAGACAACAAAACCAAGGAACTCTACCCTGTCGGTATGAAAAGTACATTTCTCAGGTCTGACAAACAACTGATGATCTTTCAAAGTCTGCAAGACTTGCCGAACGTGTTTGACATGTTCCGCATCCGTGTTTGAGAAGATCAGTATGTCATCTATGTAGACAATCACGCTCAAATCCAGAAACTCCCTTAGTACCTCATTGATAAAAAACTGAAAGGCAGCCGGGGCATTACACAACCCGAAGGGCATAACACAGTACTCATACAGACTGAACTTAGTCCGGAAGGCAGTCTTCCACTCATCGCCTTCACGGACTCGTATGAGATGATATGCCCCTCGGAGATCTAATTTGGTAAACACCGTCGCATGCCTCAGCTGATCAAGTAATACCGGAATCAAAGGGAGCGGATACTTGTTCTTAATAGTACCCTTATTGAGCGCCCTGTAGTCCACACAGGCGCGAAGACCACCTTCACGTTTGGGAATAAAAAAGATAGCCGAGGAAGCGGGAGAAGAGGAAGGTCGAATAAACCCCTTAGCCAACATCTCATCTAAGTACTCCTTTAAATGGTGTTCCTCCGGCCCAGATAAGGCGTAGATACGACAACAAGGTAAAGTCGCCCCAGGTATTAGGTCTATGCGACAATCAAAAGAACGATGGGGAGGCAAGTCCCTCGCTCGCCCTTTGTCAAACACCTCCGCAAACTCCACATAAGCTTCCGGTATTGTCTGCACGTCACACCGCAATCCGTCTCCAACCGCACAAGATAGAGGTGTAACCCAATCAGTAGCAACTTTATAACAACTCTGCAGACAAAAGACTGAATCAAGTGTCACCGTTCTCCTAAACCAATCGATGCGGGGATTGTGGGATTGCAACCAAGGAACCCCCAACACAACACCAAACGAAGGGGCATCAATCAAATCAAACCCAAGGTACTCTGAATGTCCATTATCACATATCATGCATAAGGGCTCAGTCTGTTTAGTGATAGTACCTGAGGACAATTCTGTTCCATCTTTGGCCCTCACAGGCTCTGGTTGCTCCTTCAGAATCCAGGGCACTTTCAATTGTTCCGCTAACTTGAGGTCCATGAAATTGCCAGTGGCCCCTGAATCCAATAAGCCGGACACCGGAGTCCTGTGGCTGTTAGAAATAACTAAGCAGACAGTGATCATGAAATGTTTGGGTACTCGTTTGACTATGCCAGAAATCTGGTAGGATGGATTATGCCTATCTCTCATCTCCAATTCAGCAGAGGGTTGCACACAAGCCACCACTTTCTTGGAGGACAGGGAAGAAGGCTTAACAGAGCAATCCCTGGCATAATGTCCTCCTTGCCCACAGTACAAACACAAATTATGAGTTCGTCTTCTGCTTTTCTCATCGGCCGTGAGGGGACCCCGCACACCACCAATTTCCATGGGCTCAGGGGTTGTTCTACTCTCCCCTGGACTCTTTATCTCTCCCTTCGTTGGAACCACACGAGAAAAATGAAAGCGGTTTTTCTCGCCTCTCCGTTCTGTTAGCCTATGGTTCAGCTTCACCACAAGATCTATGAATTCCACACAATCTTCAGGGGGATTCACTACCTGTGAGACGATATCTTTCAGGTCCTCTGACAACCCTTGGTAAAATATTGAAGTTCTTTTATCTGCGGGCCAATGGGTTTCGGACACTAACCGGTTGAAGGTGGATACATAAGTCATTAGATCTTGCTTTCCCTGTCTTAGTTTCAACAATTCTGCGTCGCTCGCTTGCATAAACGCATGCTTTGCAAAGAGACAACGCATCTGTTCCTTAAAAGCCACATAATCATTCAAAACAGGGTCATCATTCTCAACTAGCGGCACTGCCCAAGACGCCGCAGTACCTGCTAAATAAGATATAACAAAGGCCACCTTGGTAGAGTCATTAGGGAAAGACGCAGGTCGACACATGAAGTGCAGATGGCATTGATTCATAAATATACTGTATTTACTGGAGTCTCCAGTAAACCTTTCGGGAACCGCCAATGGGACAGGGGAGGGTGTAGTCACGTTAACGGTTAAAGGGGGATTACTGGCACTCGCGCCCCTATCGAATTGAAAAGTAGCAGGTTGTACTATAGGAGATTTACCCATTCCCCAAACCGGAGCCTTAACCTTCCCTGCACTCATCTCCTGACGTAACCCTTGGTTCTCTTGTTGCAATTCTTGCACCTTAAGTTGAAGTGCGTTAACGGCCCCTATTAGTTCCTGCACTGTAGGGGCCCTTTCTTCCAACTCATTCCCATCCTCATCCATTCTCGCTCAGGTGGTTGTAAATTCGTGGGCTTGGTTTTCTGTTGGATCTTTCGCCGACTCAACCCACAACCACGGAAGCGAGGATGGCCCCACTCCTCTGCCCCTACTCGGAACGCCACACGCAAGTTAGAACAGCGTGACAGCGAACCGGGAAAAGGGAGAAGGTAGGAAAATATAGAACAAAGAAAGAGTAAAGCCACTCCTCTCTCTATGTTACACCGCTGCAGACTCTCTTCAGCTGCATAGGAAAAGGTCTTCTAACCTGCAGTCAAGAGAGAAAAGAAACACAGAAAAGAAATAATACATTAACGTATGGCCCAGTGTTCCTTCACCTGAATCCTTATTCTCACCCAATAAACACGACCAACACACCCCAATCCCCTCCTTACTTGTGTAACATAGCAGGATGGTCCCGAGGAGAGCGAAAGTCCAGTAACTGTGCAAGGACAAAATACTCGAATACTCTTTCTAGGTGAAAGGGGAAAAACGTCATACGTCTGACATAAAAAAAACCAGGAAAAACGAGAAGTGCTAACTAGGCACTACTAAATCAAAATAATAAATGCAAATCACTGTGGCCACAGTCTAGACACGCAACCAAATGGTAGCGCTAATAACTACTCTATACCTCGGGCACTAAGAACCCGGCAAAGCATCCGCGGTTCCCTCGGCTGCGAGGAGAACCCTTGAGCACAGTCCCAATACGACAACAGCACGTTCTCTTGCTTTCCAAAGCGGACGCCTTTCTTACGTTTCCGCCGGTTCTTCCTCGATCTCGGAGACGACCGGAGTTGCACCCATCCGGGCGGCGGACACGAAGCCTCGTGTAGCAGAACGCCTCCTCTAGCCGAGACGCGTCAAGAACACACAAAGTCCCACAAGAACCCACGATGAATACGTGAAGACTTGAAATCCAGACTCACGAAAAACGCCAACAAGGTAAGAAACCAAGCACAGAGCCCAAGTGCTGGCGACCTAAATCCACGGAGGGAAAGGGGGCGGGGTTACCGAAAACAAGGAAACAGAGGAAGGACACCAAAGGAAAGTCGAAAGAAGGAAAAAAGACTAGTCCGGAACAGAAAACCCTAACTAATCCCTAACAGTTAGGACCTAGTTTCCATAGGAAATCCTCAACATTCTATTTGGAATAACTTTGGCCCTGGTTGAAGAATCTTAGCGAATTTCTCAAAGAAGATGGCTCGGTCTGCTGCGCTCCTTCCCTAAAAGTTTGGGGGGGATTGGTCAAGTGGGGGCTGAGATAAAAGGGGGGTCCCAAAACGTGTTTTCTCCATGTTATTTTCCATAGGACCTTTAGACTCGGCTACAGGTCGAACGGGTGAATGGATTTATAAGAAATTTGGCAAAACTGTACAGTCCGGCTCGCAGATTACGCTTTTTTTGGAATGGTGTAAATCCGTTCAGCAGTTGCTGAGGAAATTAAAGTTAAAGTCAATTATATATCTATACGCGCGCACGGGTGCGCCAATCAGCTTCGCTTCGCAAAGCTCCGTTACGCGAAAAGTACGCGATCTGGAGCGCTATCCGGGACGCTGTCACAGATATATCTGTTTTTTTAAACGTTAATTTCTCGAAATCCACTGGAGCACATATATTGAGACCCAGCAAAGGCACATCGGGCTAACAGTCCCTACAATTTTGCCAAGTTTCGTGTAAATTCATTCAGCCGTTCGAGCTAAAAGTAAGGCCAAACGCCCTATGGAAAAATGAATGGGAAAAACGCGTTTTGGGACCCCCCTTTTTTCTCGCCCCCCCCCTTGATGAAACCCCGCCCAAATTTTCGGGGGCTGCTCAGAAACAAAATGTGCCATTTTCCTGAAAATTTCAGCCGATTCCGTCCACAAACGCCAAAGTTATTAGACATAGAATTTTCAAAAGTTCCATAAAGAAAAAATCCTAACTATAGATACCTACTGGCGACCGCCAGTAGGTAATATATATATATATATATATATATATATATATATATATATATATATATATATATATATATTACCTACTGGCGGTCACCAGTAGGTAGTTATAGTCAGGACCTAGTTTCCATAGGAAATCCTCAACATTCTATTTGGAATAACTTTGGCCCTGGTTGAAGAATCTTAGCGAATTTCTCAAAGAAGATGGCTCGGTCCGCTGCGCTCCTTCCCTAAAAGTTTGGGGGGGATTGGTCAAGTGGGGGCTGAGATAAAAGGGGGGTCCCAAAACGTGTTTTCTCCATGTTATTTTCCATAGGACCTTTAGACTCGGCTACAGGTCGAACGGGTGAATGGATTTATAAGAAATTTGGCAAAACTGTACAGTCCGGCTCGCAGATTTCGCTTTTTTTGGAATGGTGTAAATCCGTTCAGTAGTTGCTGAGGAAATTAAAGTTAAAGTCAATTATATATCTATACGCGCGCACGGGTGCGCGCACTCAAGCGGCTGCGCGCGCGAGCGGAATTTTGCTGCGTGACGTCTGTTAACGTTCGATTCGAAGGAAATCAGGAAGTGTTGACCACCATTTTGTCATTGCGAGTAAATATATTGTTGATTTCAAAGCGTTGGAACATGGAAAGGGGAGAAGGTAGAGATTGTTTTGCTGCATAGGTTTTCTCAGGGTGTGCAGTAAGGCCCTTAAAGGCGAAAAAATATATATATTTTTTTTTTTTAAAGTTGCGTGGTGCGCGCACTCGGTCGCGCACACCTTTTTACAAGAGTGTGAAAATGGAGATAAATCAGAAGTTTGAGTGCTTAGATATAAGGTGGCTCTGAAAAGAGCCATTGTGTTAATTGAGTGTTTTCTGCATTTATAAGTAAGTACAGATGCAGAGCCTGATGTTGCAGAGGAAGATTCTGTTTCCCTCATTCGTGAAATGAACACCGTCTCTCCTATAGACGTCTTGCATGTGGTATCGCAAGTTGTTGTGGTAAATAGAACCCATGCTATAATCTCTGAGGAACGCAGAAACAGATTTATGTACATGTCTCCTTGCTTTCTCAAATTGTGCACAATGTTGATTGGACCAATTCCATTTCTGTCTTTGGCATATATTGGAATATACTAAGGCAGATCGAGGAAAAAGTGTCATCAATTGTTGAAAGGTGTCTTTTAGAAGCATTTCCAGACCTACCCCAGTGATTGTGCCTAGATCGTTCCCACCACAGTGCACAATTATAAGGTCTGGTTCTGGGAGATGCATAAAAGTTTTCACCAATGGAATCAATTGGTGACATTTCAATCCTCTTTTGGCAATCCATGTTATGTGTACATTTGGTAAGCCGAGGTTGCAAATTCGTCTGCTTACTGCATATTTTTCACTCCAGTGAATATAACTGTGTCCTATTAGCCAGACCTTCATTTTCAAGGGATTTGTAGTCGTCCTCCGATCGGTTCTGGAAGTGGAATGGTAGTTAGAAGTTGAAATTCTAAATAAAGAAAAAGGAAGAGGCTGGGTGTGGTTTAAAAAATAAAAATGATTGGTTGATTGTAAGAAGTGGAGATTGAACAGTACGTTGCATGTTAATGTTTATGTTAAACGAAAAGTACTATTGGGTGTGAAAAAAAAAGACATGTAACAGAGCTGTGGATTGGCAGGTGTTTCTGGAGGGAAAACAGTGTTGTTACTTTGCTGTAGAACGTTGAGATATGAACTTTTGACCTGTGCCTTCAGCCAGGTGCAGAATGAGGTGTTACCATGGAAACAGCCAGAGATGGCAGTGGGTGATGGGTGACTTTTATGTGACATTGAAAATATTGTGAGGGAGAACCAACTGAAATGTAAATGCTTACGTTACGCGCTCCGCGCCGCGCCCCGGATTGCTTCCGGGAAGCTGCGCTTCGCGCCTCGCGCACCGGAGCACTTCCGGGTGCGCTAACGCGGCGCGTCATATGATGGATTACGCAACAACGCGATACGTCGTTGGGGCTCCACCGGAACTGATCGAATTGGTAGTCTACAGTGTTTCTGGATGTTTCAGACTGAAGCTGGCGTCAGCATGAGAGCACCCCGTGGCTACGTCGTGGCCATTCCGCGAGCAATCATGGCAGTCGCTCCCCACCGGAAGTCTGCAGGAGTCGGGGGCCTCGGTGACTCTTGTAGAATCTTCAAGGCTGAGGGGACGCTTTTGGGAATGGGGCTCATGCCCTAGCAGTCAAGCGTCCGAGTTCCAGGGTTGCCCAGAGCCATCCTTGCAGGCCAGGCCCAAGTCTGTGGAGCCGACCGCCATTTCCTGAGCTCTGTGGCAGCCGCCTGTCGCTGTATCGGAAGAGTGGGTGCAATTCAGCCGGATGGCGGGTGAGACGGTGTAATTGCAAGAGCAGGCGTAATTCAGCTGGCCGAGCGAGGCACTGTGCCGCAGGAGCAGGTGCAACTCAGCTGGCCGAGTGAAGCGCTGGGGTGTAGCTAAGAAACCTCCACCTGGTGAGGTGGGAGAGGCTCGTTCGCGCCGCCTCTCCCTTCCAGTGCACCCAACGCCGTCTCCTGGCGCAGGTATATGAAATGGTCGGACCAGGGCACCGCAGGACGTGTCTTCAGGTCAAACGGATTGTGGGACAAGGTCCAGAATGGAAGAGGCATCAAAAGGCAAGAAGTTCCGCCTGACCCCGGGAGCCGGCCGCCTATGTCGGGGGCGATCTCAGGCCATACCAGGGGAACAAGACTTGGGGAGGGGGCAGGAGCCAAGCGCCCCCTCCGAGTCCGCGTTTCTTGGACCCTGAAGTATGGCACTCAACATCCAGAACTTATGACATTTGTGCAAGGCAGGGACATCGAAGCCTCTCAGGGACCAAGCATATCCAGAGTCCTTCCTACAGAAGGTGGTGGGGGTGGCGGCATTAGCAAGGCATCCCCCCACACAACTTGTCGGACCCTGAAGTATGGCACTCAACATCCAGAACTTATGACATTTGTGCAAGGCAGGGACATCGAAGCCTCTCAGGGACCAAGCATATCCAGAGTCCTTCCTACAGAAGGTGGTGGGGGTGGCGGCATTAGCAAGGCATCCCCCCACACAACTTGTCGGACCCTGAAGTATGGCACTCAACATCCAGAACTTATGACATTTGTGCAAGGCAGGGACATCGAAGCCTCTCAGGGACCAAGCATATCCAGAGTCCTTCCTACAGAAGGTGGTGGGGTTGGCGGCATTAGCAAGGCATCCCCCCACACAACTTGTCGGACATCACCTCTGGATGTACTGGGTGTTCAATTTCAGAATTGAAACTACTAAGAAGCAATTAGAAGTGTTGTTTTCATGTTGCAGCAGGCTGCCATGTAAATAGTTATTTAATAAAACGTTTTATCCTGTTACTTTGCTGGTGTGTTGTATATATTTATAATATTTGCATAGTGTTTGTCGTTATTTTGGGCGGGGTGGGCGGCGGAGCCGAGCTGTCTTGCAGCCATCATGGCGTCGAGCTCGGTTCCTCTCTCTAGTTTCATGTTTTTTCTAACGATTTATATGTTATAGTTTGCTAGCACGATACAGCGGATAGTCCGCATTTTATATATATGTCCTTTTTATTAGGGGGGTCCTCCGGTGGAGTCGGACGATCTACCTGTAATAAACGGTCCGGGTTGAACCAACTACCAACAAACGGGGCAGAGATAGGCATGACGGGTTACAAAGGGGACAAAAGTGTGCACTACCTATCCTTCACTATCTGCAAAAACTAAACAGAGTATTGCGACTCTGTGCTTATTTGTGAACAGAGAATGACCCAAAGAGAACCAATTTCGAACAATCATAGGCTATTGGCAGTGGGCAGAGAGGCCATGACACAGAAAATGGCTGTTACTTACGTGCATGATGGGGCCTAAAAAGGACTAGATGGCGTGGCCACTGTTTCGCGACTTTCACTTTACTTTTAACAATGGCTGTGGTGAACATAAATGAACGCCGCTTATGTATACCTAATTTTAGTCATTTTCCACAAAAAAGCTTTTGATATTTGCTATTAAAAAACCAAAGAAAATCATTGAAAAAACCATAGGTTATAGACCATATATAGTTAAATATCTGAAGTCCATCTCTGCACTCGATGGAGATACAGGTCGTCGATCAGAAGATGTGCTGGCCACCTCTAATGGTAATAGCGTGGCCAGGGCTCTTGTCGTTGCCTCTGCAAATTGCAGAGGGTGCACTTGTTTGACATGCCGCACCATGGTATGTATGGAAAAGGAATATTTTTTTGCTGGATTTCTTCTTGAGAGAACCAAGTCACATATCGTGCAGGTTACTTTTGGTGCATTCACTTTCTTTTGATCTTCAGGATAAGTGAAAAATTGCCAGATGAAAGATTTATTTTTTCTTATTAAAGGTAGTCGATCATTTTGGTCAGATTCGGAAGATGAATGAGATACGGTAGCCATTTCACCAAAGTCTTCCGAAAGATGTAGGACGTTGTTCTCTCTTGAGAGTAGAAAAGATAGTGAGGGAAGTGGGTGGAGTGCTGCGTGTAAATTCCAGAATTGAAACTATTAAGAACCAATTGAAAGTGTTGTTTTCATGTTGCAGCAGGCTGCCATGTAAATAGTTATTTAATAAAACGTTTTACCCTGTTACTTTGCTGGTGTGTTGTATATCTTTATAATATTTGTCGTTATTTTGGGTGGGGTGGGCGGCGGAGCCGAGCTGTCTTGCAGCCATCATGGCGTCGAGCTCGGTTCCTCTCACTAGTTTCATATTTCTCATGAGGGGTTGTTCCTAATTTTTCTATTTTAGCGAGGTCAAAAAAAGATCCCATCAGTGGCCTACTGATTTTGCTCGATTCCTTTTGTTTTTTCTAACGATTTATATGTTATAGTTTGCTAGCACGATACAGCGGCTAGTCCGCATTTTATATATATGTCCTTTTTATTAGGGGTGTCCTCCGGTGGAGTCGGACGATCTACCTCTAATAAACGGTCCGGGTTGAACCAACTACCATCCTGATTTTGTATATCTTCTGAGCTGGATTTAAGCACACAATTGTTAAAGTATGAAACGTTTTATATTTCTAAAAAAAATACCAAGGTGTGTACATCCGGTAACGCACGAAAGTTTAAAAAGACATTCGGCTCCATTTACTGAAAAGTTTCATAAGAATAAAAAAGAAGTCTAGGTACAGTCTCTTTGACGTACTATAAGTTCTTTGAGGGGTGTATGAAGAAATTCAATAAGTTCAAATTGCAAAGTTTTCACGAAATATATAGGCAGGTGCGCGCACTCGGTCGCGCACAAAAGCCTGGAAATGCGTTATCCATTTTATTGACAACTGTTGCCGAGAGTGCGCACACCGGGTCGCGCACGAAAGTTTAGTAAGGCTATTTTTATTTACAGACAAATTTTAATGTGTTTAAAAAAAGGCAAGGTACAGACTTTCGAATTCTGTATTGCTTTACAAGGAGTCTCTATGCAACTTGAACAGTGAAGAAAACGGCTTGTTTTCGAAAGAAATATTGCCAGAACTTTATTGACAAAAGTATAGGTTGCATACACAACATTTTTCTGAATTAGCATTTTAAAAACCAATGAAATTCACAGAAAAAACCATAGGTTTTACACACGTTATAGTTAGGAAGTAGCATTTAAAAAACCTATGAAATTCACTGAAAAAACCATAGGTTTGACACATGTTATAGTTAGCTGGAAATTTTACTGATATAAAACCAATGAAATTCCACGTTATAGTTAGTTGGACTCACTATAACTTGCGCGTGCAATGCACTGCTGATGACGTCACATATTACAACACTCATGACATGGTCAGTGGCATCACTCATGACATCACTGATGACACCATCCAGTGAATATGTGTCTTTCTGAAAAATAAATATTAGTGAGTAATGTTTAAATATTTAAATATATATATTAGTGTTTCACTTTGTGTATAAGTGGCTACATGTGTTGGTAAGTAGCTACATGCGTATGTATATGGGTTATTAGATGTTTCTCTTAGTATCAGTATGAGTGTCTATATGGTTTGGTGGGGGTATTACTTAGCACATAGATGCATGAGTGACTGACTCTCTGTTTGTATGTGTTTTGAAGACAGCATATGTGCAGGTCTGTATGGGTGGATGAGTGTGTATATGTGTTTGTTAGTGAGTGAATGACTGTCTCACTAGTGTCTTTATCAGTAACGACATATGTTTTAATCTAGTATATGTGAATATTGATGTATATAAGTGAGTATATGTGAGAGTAAGAGATTGTAAGAGTTCCTGTTTAAATAAGTATGTGTTTCTATAAGTGATTGTTTAAGAGAATAAATATGTGTAATTTTCAATAGAAGTAAGGTGGAAGTGTGTGTATAACTCTATATTCAAATAAATGGATGTTCAATAGTTTATTTGCACGTGTGAGTATGTGTGTGAGTAACTTTTGGATGACTGTCGGTGTGTAACAGGATGTATAGGTGTATCACTTCATATGATAAGTGAGTATATGTATGAATGACTATATAGAACTGTTGGTGAATGAGTGGATGTGTATATAGATGTGGAATTACTGAATTACTTGTTGTAACTGATATGGGTATCTCCATTTTTTTTTAAATTCCAGTTTCTATTTTTGAATATGTGTTTCAAGGGTTACATTACAGTGAAAGGAGGTCTGTCACTATGTCACAAGGATGATGTCATCAGTGATGTCATGAGTGATGTCACTGACCATGTCATGAGTGATGTAATATGTGACGTCATCAGCAGTGCATTGCACGCGCAAGTTATAGTGAGTCCAACTAACTATAACGTGGAATTTCATTGGTTTTATATCAGTAAAATTTCCAGCTAACTATAACATGTGTCAAACCTATGGTTTTTTCAGTGGATATATATATATATATATATATATATATATATATATATATATATATATATATATATATATATATATATATATATATATATATATATAAAATTACATTTATATTTGTTTCCTTGTGGTGTCCGCCAACCGGCTTCCTTCCGCTCCCATTCATGGTGGGTGCAGCGGCTTAAGAGGACAGTCCCTCAAAACAATGCGTTTATCATCTGTTGTAGATCTTCTGTTGGTCCATTGTGGTAACTCGGTCATCATGGCTCTCCTGAACATCAGGGTCATGGGACTTTCACCTGTTGTTGGCTAAGGAGTCAACCTGTAAGCTCAAGCAGCATGGAGATCAGACTTCAGATCAAGCTTCTCCATTGTAGCATGATGGATGATCTTTTTAAGTGTGCTCATAAGTGTTCAACAACTCCATTTGCTTGTGGCCAAAGACGTGTGCTTTTCTGATGCTTCACATTGAGATGATTTAGAAAATCTCTAAATTATCAACTGTTGAATGGTAGGCCTTTGTCAAACTTTAGAATTGAAGGAACACCTCATGTTGCAAAAATGCCACCAAACCTCTCAATTGCTCTTTCTTGAGTGGTTGAGGAGAGATCTACGAATAGAAAACAGGAACATTCATCGATAACCATCATCAGGAGATGTCCATTTTCAAGAGGACCAAAAAAATCAACCAAGATTCTTTCTCATACATGTTTTGGAAAATTATACATATTCAAGACATGTTGAGAGGTTTGGGGAAATAAGCAATTGCACAAATGACATGCCTTCTACTGTCTTTCAACTCTCTTGTCAAGATACGGAAACCACACTTGATATTGGAGAGCTTGTTGAGTGGCAACAAATCCACTGTGCCTTTCATGGGTCACTTCAATTACTTGATGTTGCAGACTCTGTGGCTCTGTGGTATGACAATTTTTTAACCTTGTTAGACAATCCCTTCTTGAGTAACAGACAGTTCATCTTTCACATTTTTGAACATTTGATATTCGCTGTCATGTGTGAGAGATCGAGTTTGCTGTTTTCAAGATTGATGTGCAATAGTGTCTTTTAGCATCAACAGGTCACTATCTTTGCTCATTGCAGCAATGATTTGTTCTAATGAAATAGCAGCAGGCATACAGGACCTTACAATGAGTTTAATGTAGGATTCAGCCACTTTGGAAAGTATATCAGGACACTGTACTGGCACTCTGGAAAAGTTGTCAGCAGGGTTTTGATCTTTCCCTGGTCGGTGCGCGATAGAGTTGTCATATTCCTGTAGTTGCAAACCCCAATGTTCAATTGTAGGAGGCATCTTGGCTTCTGGGTTGCCAAAGATGGTAAGCAATGCTTGATGATCCATTACAAGACTGAAAGGTTTTTCATGTGGAAATACGGGAAATGTTCAAAAGCCCACACTACTGCTAAGCAGTTTTGTTCCGGTTGTGAATAGGGGCGTTCATTTGTGACAAACTTCTGCTTCCATTTGCCTCAATATGCCTTCAAGCATTTCACTGTCCACTGTGATGGGCAAGGATCGCACTCAACCTGATCAGGCTTGCATCAACCACAACATTGATATAGCTCTTTGGGTCAAAGTAGGCCATTTCAGTGGTGTTCTCAATTGCATGCTTGATTTTCTTACAACTTTGCAAAATCATGGATGTATCTTGAACAGAAACTTGCCATGCCAAGGAATGCACGGAACATCTTGACATCTTCTTTGAGATTATTTAGCTGGATCCAGTGTCATGACCCCATATGTAAAGATAAGGTCAAAGAATTTGAGTTTTCCTTTGTGGAACTCACATTTTTAAGCATTCAAGCTAAACCTGCATCAACAAGCAAATGACTCAATTGTGTAAGAGCTTTATTATGTTCCTTTTGTGTAGCTCTAAAGACTAATATGTTATCACTGTAATGAAGGCATTAATGGCAGGTTGTATAATATGTCGAGTGACATCTTGAAAACTTTTGGCAGCTGATGACACACCAAAACATATAATTTATATTTGAACAAACTAATATGGGTAGAAAAAGTGGTAATGTACTTGCACATTTATTCTAGTTCCAATTGTTGATACCCTTTGTTCAGATCAAAGCATGAAAAGACCTCAGCACCATTTAACTGTGTGATCATGTTAGCAATGTGTGGACTGGGATGTCGTTCTCTTTAAATTGCCTGGTTGGATAGACGCATATCAACACAGATGTGTACAAATTCTTCACTGTCCTTTTTGGGCAGTGCCACTATGGGCTAAAAAACCACGGAGTTGGACAAGTAGATCTGTCAATGATATTATGCTTTAGTAATGCCTCAGGCTCCTTTTCAACAGCTTCTTCTAGATGAAGTGCAATTCGCCTTTGCTTTTGAGCATCAGGACGAACATCCTCATTGTTATGCAGATACACTTTAATGCTCTTAAGGTTTTCCAATCCTTTAAACAATAAAGGGAACTGACTTACTATTTCGTGATGAGCATTCCTGTTGTAGTTCCCAGATATCAGTCCCATATCCGCTGCAGGATTGAAACTGAGTAAACAGGCACTTGACGCAGTACATTGAAGTACATGAATGGGTGCTTGTACATTTGTCCTGTGTTTCATGGTTGCTACGAATTAACCTTGACTCTTTAATGCCAATGATGCAGCCCATATATACACTTTATTCTGCGATGGTGTGATACAGAGCAATGGAGACAGTTCATTGTATTTCTCCTCAGGCATGATGTTTATAGACACACCGCTGCCAATAATAGAAGGTATGGAGCAGACCTTTACTTTTAGTATAATTTTCGTACAATGTTTGAATGACTCTTTGGGATTTTACTTGTTGACCTTTCTTTGACTCGATATCACACATCCGTCTTCCTCACTGTCACTTGACAATGAAACTGAAGTATCTTGGATGAAGATTTAGATGATGATTGCCTTCGTTTAGTGTTGATTGCCTCAGCAGTTATTGCTGCCTGGCCTTGTTGGTATGCTTAGACCATCGATTCTGGAACGTTTGGGAGTTCATTTTGTTTTCTCAATGTGATGCACTTAGCTTTTCCTTTTCTTTGCAAACCATTACAAAATGGTTCTCCTTTCCACAGCCTTTGCATATTTGTGGAAATGAAAATCCACATTAAAAACCGTGTTTTTTTTCTTTACAGACATCATTTTGTGCCCTTCAGCTTTGTGTTTCTGCTTACTTTACATGTTCATGACTGACTCATTCTGGGCAACTTCGACCTCCATGTCAGAAGCCTGTTGATTAGCACAATCCTCAGCTCTAGTAGCCTTGAGTACTTGCTCAGGGTTTCTCCCAGCATTCATACTCTTTATGAATCTGATAAACATCTGTTGATAACTCAGACGTACAGTTTCTTCATCATTGAATTAATTGAACTTACAGTGTTTGATGAGCTTATCAAGTATCTCAACAAATGTATTGATTGCTTCACCAGCTTTCTGTCATTCCTGACTGAAAATATATCTTCGTAATCACATTTAGCATTGGATTGAACATAAGACTTTACACGTTTTTGATTTGACAGAAGGTGAATTCGTCAGTTCACAGTAGTGTCTTGATTACCTCTTTTACTCCTTCACGGGCAAGATTTGTGAGGTATTTGGCAATCTTTTTTTTATCTCTTACAGTGCATTGATAAAATCATCAAATGTTCCTGCACAGGTAGTCCATCTGTCGCCAATATTCTTCTTTTTAGAAGTATTGAATGGAGGTGGTGGTTTCAGAAAGGCAGTGACTGTGTACCTCATGCCCACTGATACTCTTGTGGAAAGTATTTTCTGTTCAGATAGTGATCAATGTGCACTTGGCTCCAAACCTTCCACAAGTACCAGCCTAGTACTTGAAGTGGGGTCGTCTGACCGGGTCACCAGACGCACTGCACCTGCTTCCTCCTGTACTGTACATACTGTTTTATTTATTTTACCTGTTCTTTGCCCTTCTACATGGTACCTGGTTTTCACTGCCTTTGGTGTTTTTCTGTATTTGGCTAATTTTGCTGTGAGAGCTTTCCTGCCCTTATCTGTCTCTGCACCTGGTTATTTCTGCCTTTAGCATTATCTTTTGACACAATTTATAGCTTAAAATTGTGTGGTGGCACAGTACCTCTTTCACGGCCTTAGTAGCAGATTTCTGACCAACGATGAGTAAACCTCTCAGTGAGGCTTTCATTATCGTCAAATGCTTCACAGTGGCTAGAGTGGCAATCTGACTCCCCATACGCCAAACGTCGATCTTCACTTTGATTGAGGCACATGCGGCACACACAAGCAGTTTACTACACCATAGCAAACTGTCTGGGAGAGCACTGTCGATCTTTGGGTTACATATCCCTAATCTCATTGCCAGTTATACCGTCCTCCCTAGCCTGGATACTCATAAATGAATATGCCACACACGGATCTTAGTATTATATGTCTTGATTCCTGTGTGTGTAACTGCGAACCAAACGTTCCAACAATGAACTCTATTCACTATACCTGAACACTTACATCATTGTTCTATAGTCCATCAGGAACCAAAGGGGTCCCATCTAAGCATGGGCAAAATTTGCAAATTCGCGATCTGCGAATTTGCGGATTTGCGAATTTGCGATCTGCAAAATTCGCGAATTTATGCGAATTTGCGGATTTTTTTATTTTTGCGTGTTTGCAGGGCGCTTTGCGTGTTCGTGGGGCGATTTGCGTGTTCGCGGGGCGCTTTGCTTGTTTGTGGGTTTTTTTTGTGCGAGACCGCGATGTGCCCTCTGGTTCATCACTGCCACCCTCTCGTTTTTTGTGCCCTTCAGCCCTCTGTACCACTCGTTTTTGTGCATTTCTGCCCTCTGCCCCACTCGTGTTTGTGCCCTTTTGCCCTCTGCCCCACTCGTTTTTTGTGCTCTTCTGCCCTTTGCCCAACTCGTTTTTGTGGTCTTCTGCCCTCTGCCCCACTCGTTTTTGTGCCATTCTGCCCTCTGCCCCACTCGTTGTTGTGCCCTTCTGCCCTCTGCCCCACTTGTTTTTGTGCCATTCTGCCCCCTGCCCCACTCGTTGTTGTGCCCTTTCTGCCCTCTGCTCCACTCGTTTTTGTGCCATTCTGCCCTCTGCCCCACTCTTTTTTGTGGCCTTCTGCCCTCTGCCCCACTTGTTTTTGTGCCATTCTGCCCTCTGCCCCACTCATTGTTGTGCCATTCTGTCCCTTGCCCCACTCGTTTTTGTGCCATTCTGCCCTCTGCCCCACTCGTGTTTGTGCCCTTCTGCCCTCTGCCCAACTCGTTTTTGTGCCATTCTTCCCTCTGCCCCACCCGTTGTTGTGCCCTTCTGCCCCGTGCTCCACTCGTTTTTGTGCTATTCTGCCCTCTGCCCCACTCGTGTTTGTGCCCTTCTGCCCTCTGCCCGACTCGTTGTTGTGCCATTCTGCCTTCTGCCCCACTCGTGTTTGTGCCCTTCTGCCCTCTGCCCCACTCGTTTTTGTGCCATTCTGCCCTCTGCCCACTCTTTTTTGTGGCCTTCTACCCTCTGCCCCACTTGTTTTTGTGCCATTCTGGCCTCTGCCCAACTCATTGTTGTGCCATTCTGTCCCTTGCCCCACTCGTTTTTGTGCCATTCTGCCCTCTGCCCCACTCGTGTTTCTGCCCTTCTGCCTTCTGCCCCACTCGTTTTTGTGCCATTCTGCCCTCTGCCCCACTCGTTGTTGTGCCCTTCTGCCCCGTGCTCCACTCGTTTTTGTGCTATTCTGCCCTCTGCCCCACTCGTGTTTGTGCCCTCCTGCCCTCTGCCCCACTCGTTTTTGTGCCATTCTGCCCTCTGCCCCACTCGTTGTTGTGCCCTTCTGCCCTCTGCTCCACTCATAGTTGTGCCATTCTGCCTTCTGCCCCACTCGTGTTTGTGCCCTTCTGCCCTCTGCCCCACTCGTTTTTGTGCCATTCTGCCCTCTGCCCCACTCGTTGTTGTGCCCTTCTGCCCTCTGCCCCACTCGTTTTTGTGCCATTATGACCTCTGCCCCACTCGTTGTTGTGCCCTTCTGCCCTCTGCCCCACTCGTTTTTGTGCCCTTCTGTCCTCTGCCCCACTCGTTGTTGTGCCATTCTGCCCTCTGCCCCACTCGCTGTTGTGCCATTCTGCCCTCTGCCCCACTCGTTGTTGTGCCCTTCTGCCCTCTGCCCAACTCGTTGTTGTGCCATTCTGCCCTCTGCTCCACTCGTTGTTGTGCCCTTCTGCCCCACTCGTTCTTGTGCCCTTCTGCCCTCTGCCCGACTCTTTGTTGTGCCATTCTGCCCTCTGCCCCACTCGTGTTTGTGCCCTTCTGCCCTCTGCCCCATTCGTTTTTGTTAATGACCAACACAAAAGCCAAAACTGGGGTTTCAATAATTGAATGAACTAGTTTCACTGAAGGTTGTTTAGATTGAAACAAACAACAACCGGTTAACTTGTTACACCGAGCAATTTTATTTTTGCAAACGGTCTTTTTTTCTTTTTTTCAACACATTATTCGTTGTGCGTGGAAAATACAAAATGAACAATGAAATACGTTTTATGTACAATATATACACACATCTAAATACAACATTTCATACACACTTGGCCATACATTCATACACAGACCATACAAAACAATTAATAATACAAAGAACACTTTGTCCAGGCATCTGTAAAACAATCAGTGGAAAATGATTCTTTTCATATTTTAAACTGTTGTTGTAATTATCATGAGATCCCTCATGAGCCCAGATTAATGAAATAACTATTCCGACATGATAATGGTAGCCAGATGCGGGACTGAAAAGCTGGTCGACGCGTTTCAAACCCCTAGGAATTGGTGGGGTTCTCCTCAGGACCAGGTTTGGTTCTCAATCCAAAAGTTCGACCGACAACTTGAGAGTTTCCGATCAAAATCGTATTTCCCAACAGGTTTAGTTACAGCAGCTGCGAGCGGGCGGTGAAAGTCTCGCTGCTCTGATATTTTTCTTTGGCGGCTGCTCCTATTCGGGACGGGAGCAAGGCGATGGTCCTTCTCCTTAGCTGGTGTACATGGTTCTACCGGCTGGAGTCCTCGAATGGGGGTGTCACACCCCCATTCGAGGACGCCCGCTCGCAGCTGCTGTAACTAAACCTGTTGGGAAATACGATTTTGATCGGAAACTCTCAAGTTGTCGGTCGAACTTTTGGACTGAGAACCAAACCTGGTCCTGAGGAGAACCCCACCAATTCCTAGGGGTTTGAAACGCGTCGACCAGCTTTTCAGTCCCGCATCTGGCTACCATTATCATGTCGGAATAGTTATTTCATTAATCTGGGCTCATGAGGGATCTCATGATAATTACAACAACAGTTTAAAATATGAAAAGAATCATTTTCCACTGATTGTTTTACAGATGCCTGGACAAAGTGTTCTTTGTATTATTAATTGTTTTGTATGGTCTGTGTATGAATGTATGGCCAAGTGTGTATGAAATGTTGTATTTAGATGTGTGTATATATTGTACATAAAACGTATTTCATTGTTCATTTTGTATTTTCCACGCACAACGAATAATGTGTTGAAAAAAAGAAAAAAAGACCGTTTGCAAAAATAAAATTGCTCGGTGTAACAAGTTAACCGGTTGTTGTTTGTTTCAATCTAAACAACCTTCAGTGAAACTAGTTCATTCAATTATTGAAACCCCAGTTTTGGCTTTTGTGTTGGTCATTAGTATTAGTTGGACTCAGCCTCACTGAGTAACGAGTCAAGGCCCTCTTTTGATTCTTTGCCATTTGTTTTTGTGCCATTCTGACCTCTGCCCCACTCGTTGTTGTGCCCTTCTGCCCTCTGCCCCACTCGTTGTTGTGCCCTTTTGCCCTCTGCCACACTCGTTGTTGTGCCCTTCTGCCCTCTGCCCCACTCCTTGCCTTTTATTTTAGAATGGCGCCGGCAAGCTGCCAGCGCCATTCTAAAATAGTTACTAAGTTAGCTTCATCAGGAAGCACTAATAGATAAACTAAAGCAGGTGCTCGAGTTGGAGCTCAAACTCAGTTAAACTCGAGCACCTGCTTCATTTTATCTATTAGTGCTTCCTGTTGAAGCTAACTTAGTAACTATTTTAGAATGGCGCTGGCAGCTTGCCGGCGCCATTCTAAAATAGTTACAAACACTGAGCTTGAACTTTTGCCCCCCCCGATCCGTTCCGCTCGCGGATTTGCAAATTTTCTGCAAATTCGTGGGAATTCGCAGATCGTGAATTTGCCAAAAATCCGCAAAATCCGCGAGCGGAATGGAGTTTGCGCCCATGCTTAGTACCATCATTGCTAACTCACAAGCCACTACATTGTGAACATGTGAACATGTGAAGTGCTTCAGCTCCATTGCAAAGTTCCTTCAAGATGGTGCCTTTCTGTTGCTTGTACGAGGCAATCATAAACATGCACCAGGTTGTGAATGTACAATGCATTCTCCTCCAATCTGAGTTACTTTGACAGACAGACCAATATTAGTTGGGTCATAGGTCAAGGTTTTCCACCAGCGACGTTTCTGGTTGACACACATGATGGTTCACCTGACTATCTAGAGCAGGAGATCTAGGAGTTTGGCTGCCAAGGTTACATCTTTGTAACATATATTAAATCCACCAGGAGCAGTGGCATAAACATTCAGTTGAACTTTAGATTGAGGATTGAAACCAGATAATGGAGTACGCTCTGTCCTGTAACTCAACAAAACATATTCCAGAACTCACATGTGTCCAAAAGGGCATGGATGGAAGTTGTCAACCCAAATACCCAAGAACTTCCAAATATATTAGCTGATCAGATATTTAAGGCCATCATCCCCTAGTTTACATGCTATCCAACCTAGCAAACACGAGTCGTGATCTCTCCACTGTTCAGGTTCTATACTGTGGAACAATCAATCAATCAATCAATCATATCACTTGTAAAGCACACTACTCACCCCTGAGGGTCTCAAGGCGCTGACACCTTATCCCAGGGTAGATTTAGGCAGAATTCCTACCAAGACACTAACAGTAAAATCTGGACTACCCATGTTGGACATCATTATTTAATGTACATTACAATTGAAAACCTCCTTATTTTACTTAAACCTCCAATGACACAACTTGAATTCAAGGTTTCTAGTTTTAAGTGACCTTATGTCATGCTGTGATATTTAAATCAATATCAAGCACATTTTCAATTAGAAACCCATTCCAGTCAATACCATTCTAAGGACACATAAATTATTTTCTTTAATGACTGTTGAAGCACAAACTTGTCTTCTGGTTGGGAATCATGCAGTGTTGTGGAGATGTGCTTAATTACGATAACGCTATAAATTCCTTCAGCAATGACAAAGTCAATTGATCTCCATTACCTATCTATCATAAGAGTTTTAGTCTAACCCTCTTTAGCAAAAATCTACTTCAGAAACTCGATCAGAATCTCCATAGTTATCCAACTTACAAACTTTTGTCTGGCCATTCAGAATTGTAATCAGTTACCGTAGAAACAAACCTTGAATTGTAAGGTAATCTGTTAAATGATCCAGAAAATTCAAAAGCAACATTGAGCCAGGCATGTTGTGGTTATACAATACCTATAAGAGGTTCTGGCATGGTTTACAACATTACAAGTCTACAGCCAAAACTAGTACAGTTTCTCTGTACGCTTTTTGCCACCAGAACAAAATCCTCTACTACCTTAGAAAGCACCCTGATATGTCCTTCGTGGGCACATTCTAAAGTGAGATTTTTGATCCTTTCCGTACCGGGTTTGAACAAAAATCTTGTTCTACATCCAACTCACCAGCCACCTGAGTAAAATGTATAACAGTAAACACATTTTCCTGATAGAAGATCAATTTAGTACACACTTTTTCACCCAATTCTGGGGCATATTATCAAGGGGGTTTATCTCTGCTTTTTTGGCTTTAAAAGCCAAGAAAGCGGAGATAAAATGATCTCCCTATTACCTAGCTGTCGCTAACACCAGTTAGCGACAGCTAATAGGAGATAGCGACCATCTTGGGCCCCGCTTTGCATGTCAGTGAAATTTATCACTAATGACATGCAAAGTGGGCGTGCCAAGATGTTAGTGACAGGGAACAGTCGCTAACATCGCTATCTCCTATTACCAACTTTTGGAGATATTTTCGCTAAGCGTGATTATCTCCAAAAGCTAACACCTGCCCCTGAGCAGTTCTTAGCCATGTTATCCAATGGTAGATGGATAACATGGCTAAGAGCATTAGCTCGGTAATGCATGAATATCGCTGACTTTTCAGCGATATTCATGCACTTCGGACGATTTTTATCGCTTAGGAGATAAACCTTGATAATAGCAAGGCTCCTAAGCGATAAAAATCGCCGCAGCTCGGCGATAAAAATATTGCAGCTAAACCAACATAGTGATAATTATCGCTAGTTGTTGGTAATATGCCCCAAAGTCTTCTTCCTTTTATACTGTTCCACAGAAACCACTGAACCGCCCATAACCCAGATCATATGGCTGAGATACCCGCCACCCCCTCTCAACACAAATCCCCAAGAATGGGAATACGGAAACGTTTTCTGAACTTTTGGAAGGCGGGAGGGAGTTACCCTCCCGGCCGTATTTATTAAAATATGAAACAAAAGTTAAAACATTAAAATAACAGTTTCATATCATGTACAATTTCATTTCCACATTACGATGTTTTGGCTGACCTTAACATATTTCTAATACAAAGGTTCTCCTAGCCGATACTAACATCCTACAAATACATTCTTAAATTGAAATTGTACATCCTAACGTTAAGGGCCAACGGCAAGGTCGTAACCGGTGTCAGATCCCTAAACCAGAACTACCCCCTCAGTTGTGAGGGGCGGCCGCACAGCGGACTGTACCTCCTGTGCACATACCAATTTCCCTTGTCTTGACGGGGGCCCCAATTTAACTCGACGCCATTTTTGGTCGTCCGAGGACTCGTGTGAGGTGTCTAGAAGGTAGCGTAGACCCCCCTCCCCACCCCACACAACTTACCACATCTGCTGTCGCAGATGTCCTGGCCCCGGGAAATTCCCAGGAGGGGCCCGTAGCCCCTCCTATCCAGGGAGGGGCCTTGACCGCCTTCCCTTTCCTTTCGGCGTCCCATCCTTAGAAGGGACCGCCTCCCCGTTGAGGGGCCAATGGCCACCTCCCCCCGGGCGCTCCCATCCGTAATGGGTGACGCCCCCCCCATAGGGATCTTCCAATTACTGCTCACCGATCATGACCTTACCGCCCGACTGAAAAAATAAATACGACATTAAACTAAAAAGACTAATTACTAAAAGACACAGATGCTCAAAGTATGAACTGTCGAAACATCACTGATCAATCACTGGTGCAAAAACCTTATTCGATAAAACATACTGTAAAGAATTATCCACTTTATTGCATAATGAATCACGACTTTAATCAACAACCTGTAAGAAAATTGCGTTTACCATAAAAACTTTATTTCAAACCACTTGCTGTCTTCAGGGGCTGGTGGGTGGGTCAAAATTGGCTCTTTGTTCCGTCTCGAGCTCACGTGCAGCGGGGAGGTGCAGCTTCAGAGCACAGGAACAAGAGGATGCTACCTTGGCTTGTCGCTCCTTATATCCTTCTTCGGGCGGGCGTAAACCCACCTCCGCCCGCCTCCAGGGGCGTGGCTGGCGGCTTCGGTGTCTAGGACAACTCACTCTAGGGCGGGAAAAAGCGCGCCCCGGCTACGCCGCTTCGGGCATACCAGCCGAGACTCGCCTCCCGCCCAAGATGGCTTCCCGGGGGGATCGGGGTACTCCACCATACGTTCGGGGGGACCGATTGGTCACCCCTTTCCATATGGCTGAGATACCCGCCACCCCCTCTCAACACAAATCCCCAAGAATGGGAATACGGAAACGTTTTCTGAACTTTTGGAAGGCGGGAGGGAGTTACCCTCCCGGCCGTATTTATTAAAATACGAAACAAAAGTTAAAACATTAAAATAACAGTTTCATATCATGTACAATTCCATTTCCACATTACGATGTTTTGGCTGACCTTAACATATTTCTAATACAAAGGTTCTCCTAGCCGATACTAACATCCTACAAATACATTCTTAAATTGAAATTGTACATCCTAACGTTAAGGGCCAACGGCAAGGTCGTAACCGGTGTCAGATCCCTAAACCAGAACTACCCCCTCAGTTGTGAGGGGCGGCCGCACAGCGGACTGTACCTCCTGTGCACATACCAATTTCCCTTGTCTTGACGGGGGCCCCAATTTAACTCGACGCCATTTTTGGTCGTCCGAGGACTCGTGTGAGGTGTCTAGAAGGTAGCGTAGACCCCCCTCCCCAACCCACACAACTTACCACATCTGCCGTCGCAGATGTCCTGGCCCCGGGAAATTCCCAGGAGGGGCCCGTAGCCCCTCCTATCCAGGGAGGGGCCTTGACCGCCTTCCCTTTCCTTTCGGCGTCCCATCCTTAGAAGGGACCGCCTCCCCGTTGAGGGGCCAATGGCCACCTCCCCCCGGGCACTCCCATCCGTAATGGGTGACGCCCCCCCCATAGGGATCTTCCAATTACTGCTCACCGATCATGACCTTACCGCCACAGGCCGGATAGTTGACCGGCTATCCGGACCCCCCACAAAACTCCTACCTAAAGGTCATGCCGTAAACTCTTTAGCCACGCTACGAGGTCTCCTATGAGTAAAGAATTCCCCACCCGAGACAAATGTACCCCATCCTCTAGATACATACTGTCCCCCTTAATACAACCATGAGGAATCGAATGCAATGCACTTGTACGAAACAGTCTAGCCAACTTGTTATTTACCTTCTTCACTGAATGATTTATAGCAGACACAGAATTCGCCCCCCCGCCACACCTTTCGTGGAATCATATGGGACCATGCAATCGTGCACCCTGGAACCCTTCTCGCCAACCAACTTACTGTGGATAGTATTGCCTCAAGAAGTAGTCGTCTACCAGTGGTCACCAAATCATTGCCCCCAAGATGCACTATGATTATAGACGGCGGTGACCTTGTCCGCGCTAACAAACCCTCGAGAAAAGGTTGAAACTGGTCAATACAGAGCCCGCCCCTTCCGTAGAAGGTCACCCTGTACCCGTATTCCCCAGCCATGTGAATCATGTCACCTGCTTTGAATACGTCCGCGGCACGCCTCACGTATGAGTGCCCTACGACCCACACCACTTTTTCCTCAGCCGGTGATCTTTGACCGCTAGTTCCCAGGTGTCGGGTCGACTGCACAGTCCGCCCCACCTCGTAAGCTTGCGAAACTGTAAACCAAACAAAAACAAGAAGCGTGAGTACATGATTACAGCTTTACAACATGTGCAACCGCACATACCTTTTGTAACAATTCGAGGACCAACGCCCCAGTTGTTTCACTTTGTCCACACTCAGACCCCTGGCTGTAGCCTCTGTAGCAGCCCCTATCCGGAAGGAATGGGTCCCAAAATCGCCCGGGTTCAAGCCCGCGGCCGAAATTGCCATTGCAAGCACCCGCTGGAACTGAAACCTCGTCAGTGGGGTGGCATCAGTGTGTCTCAACAAAGTCCCCCCCCATGATGCCGCCCTCTGCGCCAAATATTCCTCAACGCATACGACGGGGCACATGGGAGATCCGGGCATCCGAAGGACTACTACACTGTCCCCGATCGCACCCTGATCGGTCTTGGACCTGGGAAACGAAACAATCATCGTATCCCCCTTAACTAGAACGTGCTCTCGGCACAGTCCCCCCCCCGTATCCTGCTTGTTCCTCGCCACCAATTCGCTTACCCGCATAGCCCCATGGAATGCTAATGCAAAAGCGGCCCGGAATAACACTGTTTCAGACTGGGATGAACAAGTCGCAGGGAGAACGGAAAATAACAGAGCCAACCTCTCCAGACCTATCGGGTGCCTTTCATCTACTTTGCGACCCTCAAGGCATTGCCACCCACGCAGCGCTTTCTGTACTACGAAAGATGCAGTAGGGTCCTGGATCCCATGAGCCCGCGCCATGAAGGAAATGGCGGCCCGATGCCTCTGGGCCGTGGCTACCGATTTGCCTGCCTGATGTAAAGACAGCAAAAATTTTTCGACAGACTCTTCCTGGCCCCAAAGCTACCCCCTAGCCGAACCCAAAAAGGACAAATAGGAACGGAACGCCCCTTCATATGCCTTCCTTGTCCTGGGTGCTAAACTCTCTCCCACGAGGTTTTGTAGTTCGGGCACCGAGAGACCAGAGAGCTTCGGGAAATGGTGCCGCCACCGGGTCCGCTGTGGGCAGAAAACCCCAGAAGGCCTGCATACGGAAACGAGAAAGCGCATCAGCGGCCTGATTAAGTACTCCGGGCACATGCCTTGCCCTAAAGAGCACGTTCAATTGCATACATAGTAACACAATTTCCTTGAGCAATCTCAGAATCCATTTGCATCGTGCTGCCTGACTATTGATACACTCGACCACGGTCATGTTATCAGACCAGAACACCACAGAGTGATCCCGGAACCCCTCAGGCCATGTTTTTAGGGCCACCAGAATGGGGAACAGTTCAAGAAAAGCAATGTTACTCGTCAGCCCACACTCGTGCCACCATGACGGCCACTTTTGAGCCGACCAGTGATTACCGAATATGGCGCCAAAGCCTATAATCCCCGCCGAATCCGTTCACAGCCCCAACTCCTCGGAGGACACCGCCGGCTTGTTCCAGACAATCCGACCATTGAAATCCGCCAGGAATGCCAACCAAATGCGCATGTCCTGGCGAATCTCTGCCGAGAGCCTCGTACGGTGGTGTCCCTCTTTAAGACCGACCATGGCTTGTGCGATCGAGCGGGAAAAAGGGCGGGCCATTGGCATAACTCTAAGGGCAAAATTCAACTGACCCACAGTTTGCTGCAATTGATGCAAGTTCACCTTGGTCTCCCGAATACATGTTTCAAGCGAGGCCCTGAATTTCATTACCTTTTCTTTGGGCAACCGGAAGCAACCCTCTTCGGAATCGAGCTCAATTCCAAGAAACTCGAGCGAAGTAGATGGCCCCACAGTCTTACCCGGCGCCAATGGCACACCGAAATGATTCATCAGACTACAACATTCTTTTAAGGCCTGTGCACATTCCGGGTCCCCGGCCGCCCCCAGGAACAGAAAATCATCAAGATAATGCATAACATGCTGAAACCCCGTCATTCTTGTGAAAACCCATTGCAGAAAACAACTGAATTTCTCAAAATAAGCACAAGATATGGAGCATCCCATCGGCATACATTTATCCATGTAATAGCGACCCTGAAACATAAAACCCAGGAGACGCTGATCGTCTGGGGTACCGGGAGCAACCGGAACGCTGACTCGATGTCTGGTTTGGCCATCAGCGCTCCGGGCCCCAGGCGATTCAACATGGCGACGGCCTCATCAAAAGATGCGTACCGCACCAAACACACCTCCGGGTCTATCGCATCATTCACTGAAAGACCTCTCGGGGCTGACAAGTTATGTATTAATCTAAACTCACCCGGGTCCTTCTTGGGGACCACTCCCAAGGGGGAACAAACAAAGTTAGCAACTGGTGGCATGTCGAAAGGTCCGGCAACCCGACCCCGGGCCACCTCTTTCCCAATTTTTGCCTGTACCACCGCCGTATTCTGCAGGACCGACAGTTGGTTCCTACAATGTGCCTTACCCTGAAAATTCCCCACTGGGATGCGGAAACCATACGAAAACCCGTCTCGCAACACCCCAGCGGAGACGTGATCCGGGTATTCATTGAGCCAAGGAATCATTGCCATGGTATCAACCGGGGTAGGTAAAGGCGCCCCTCGGACTATTTCAGACCTGTTTGGCGCTTCCCCTACCACCGTTATCACCCATTTTGGCTCTGCACATGGACTCAGGATGAGAGGACTGCCCACACCCCCCACAGTCGTGTCTAAACTTGCATGACCCCTGGGGCCTTGTACATTTCCCCCTGTTAAAATTCCAGCAGATCCCTTTTTTACCTGTGTTGCCACTCGACCTTGAGTGTTGCTCGTTACTTGCACCCGCCCGAAAGGGCACCCCAGATGAATGGTGGGAAAACTCACCCCGTTCCCCCCGACAATGGTGCCTTTAACATGCCTGATTTCTCCATCTTTTGCCAGGAAATGGAGTCGTAACAATCCCACGTCAGAGATGTGTCGTACTCCTTGGCCTTCCGAAAGACATTATCATAACAAAACCACTGATTGCCCTCATATGACTGAGAGTACTCCATAATACGTGTCTGGTACACGGGCAACTCGGCCAACAGTTCAGGCCTTCGTTCCCCCATAATTGAAGTGAATATGCCAAACGCTCTGCCCCAGTTACCTATGTTCTCATCGACCTTAAAGGCGGCCATCTTGGCGCGCCACACACTCGGATGCAGAAACTCTTTTTGACCCTTCACATGCTCGATCTCGTAATGATCAGTTAGCAAAGAAAACATGTTTACATACTTATCAGCCCAAATCTTTTCCTTGACTTCACTCGGAATATGCTGGGCCACTTTCTCCCTTCGTGAGGGTACAGACCCCTCCCCCGCAATCGGCAGTGGCCGCTTACCTAAATTAGAAGCTGTAGCCGTAGTCGCTGCCGAACTCGCGCCCGCTGCGGTTTCACCCACTGGAGCCTGTGGGGGAACAGAAGAACATGGTGCCTTTGCAGCCTCTCTTGATTGCCGCAACTGCCTCATTACTGCCCTGGCGTCATCTGCCATGGTGCCCTCACTATCTTTCCCCAACCACGCTGCCAGCTGTGCAGCCAACTCGGGAGGCATATCCTCCCCGTTCACAGGGGTGACTACGACGGGAATTTGTTGCCCCTCCTTTGGAACCGGGATCGGCTCCTCGATCGGTGTATTGGGAAGCGCCGGCGGCGCCTCGGGAACCGGGGCCTCTCCCCCAGTTGCCCCCCTCTTGGACCTCTTGCCTCTCCCGTTGGGGACTACTCCCGGCAATGCTGGTCCGACGACTCGCTTAGGGCCCCCTACACCGTTCATTGCCGCCATCTGCTTCTTCATCACGGCCATGTCTTTTACGAGCATGCGGAGCATCTGATCAGTACCGACCCGCTTTCCGGCCTTCTTGCCCGGCATTCTCCAACGATGATGTCTGAAAGAACAAAGACAAAATTACAACGCTCAAAATTGGCTCTTCGTTCCGTGTCGAGCTCACGTGCAGCGGGGAGGTGCAGCTTCCGAGCACAGGAACAAGAGGATGCTACCTTGGCTTGTCGCTCCTTATATCCTTCTTCGGGCGGGCGTAAACCCGCCTCCGCCCGCCTCCGGGGGCGTGGCTGGCGGCTTCGGTGTCTAGGACAACCCACTCTAGGGCGGGAAAAAGCGCGCCCCGGCTACGCCGCTTCGGGCATACCAGCCGAGACTCGCCTCCCGCCCAAGATGGCTTCCCGGGGGGATCGTGGTACTCCACCATACGTTAGGGGGGACCGATTGGTCGCCCCTTTCCATTAATTGTAGCTACTATATGTACATGTACATTAAAAACCTTGAAACGAATGTCGAATTACGAGGAAGTCTAGATACAAATCCAACCTTTTTTCCTAGAACATAAATACTCTCAAAATAATATTCCAGTAATTGAGAATAAATTTAATGGTATGTGTGGGTGACTGCAAACCAGCCACTGGTGACAGAATTCCTACAAAGGGTGTATGATACAGTCTTATTTCCTGAAAGGTTTGCTTTCCCACAAACATGCCAATAATCCCTTCTAAAATATTAGACATTTCTTTAGAGTGATGCTAGAAGTACAAGAGGTAAACGCTACATTCCAAGCTCCCGTCACAGCTTTTTGAAACAAAGCAATCCACCACCAACAAACGGTAAATGCTAGCTAGCATCAACAGTAATGACACTATTTCCACCACTGAACCATATGTAGAGTAGGACAATGTCAATATTAATTTGATCAAAGGCATGCTGTGGTTTTTCTCCCAACTAAATGCCAGATCTTTCATCACAAACGTCCGAAGTCACAACTTTCCCAGCAAAGTTACACACACATTTCCTACAGTACTCAAAACCATCTAAAGGAAACAAAGTTATCTTTAGAATCAGGAGAGGAAAATTACTCAATTGCTTCCGCCAGTTACGTTTTTGGCACAATGCCCTCACCTGAAATAGCATGACTCAGATAATAATTGAGGTAAGCCCATTCTTTTGTAAATTTTCACAAACAATTTTAACGTGCTTTTGTCTTATGTGAACTTTTATGCGAAATATCATCTTGAAAGCTGTCAGTAAAATCTTCCACACCCTTAACGACATGAAACATAGCTCTTTAAAAGATGGATGTCACTGAAGCTATCTCAAATGGCATACTCTTGAATTGCAATGACCATGATGTGCTACAAATGTAGTAATACTTTTAATTAAGAAACAAGCCTATTTGAGCACATAAAGATCTAGGGCCATATCCCCAAGGTGAAGTATCGCCGCTTTTTCGTCGAATTGTGCCGAGAAAGCGGCAATACTTCTAGCGCCCTATTAACAAGGGCATGCTAACGCCTGCCTCAAGCCCACTTTGTATGTCAGCAAGAAACATCGCTAATGACATGCAAAGTGGGCCTTCCCATGTCTAACCACATGTAAAATGTGGTTGGAGGTGGTAACACCCTATTACCAAGGCAGGCGTTGGGAGAAGGAGACCTGCGATAAACTTGTTTATCGCAGGTCTCCCAATGCCTGCTCTGATCAGGTGTCAGGCATTGATAACATGGGGGTGTGGATCATAAAGCTGAATCCACCCCCCCATATTATCAAGGCACACATTAGCGCGTGACAACAACGCTTGTTTTCAATCGCTAAGGTTCCCTATCGTCGTCTATCGCTGGATTTAATATCGCCTGCGTGTTGCCAGTTGATAATGACGTGCTAACATGGCGATAAAATCCGGCGATAAAATCCGGCGATAGCCGGCGATAGGGAAATGTGCGATGTGCATTTTTTAACGCACATCTTGGTAATATGGCCCCTACATTTTTACATAGAAAACACATACCCCTCCCTTCAGCATAGTCAATATTCAATTGATATTAGGTCATTGTTGACTATCAATGCAATATTAGTATTCAGAGCTCCCAAACCACTGACCTTTCTCAAACTATTAACTGATTTCCTAATCAAAACAATTGTAGAAATATATATTTGATAACAACTTACCTAAAGTCTCTCTTTCACTCTCTCAATTCTTTTTTATGTTAGTAGGCGCCCTACTTAATGTTTCCTTTACTGTAACAGCCCCTTTTTTAAGTTTCATCTCCTGTGAGATGTTTTTTTAATTTGAATTACTCTTTGGAAAGTTCAGCAGAAATCATTTCACTACCAAATCATTTTGAGATTCTCTAACTGCCAACCTGTGTACTTTCGAAAGTTGAGCCACAACAATATCTAACTTTCTTGCATCTAACACATTCACAGCTTTTACAGAAACATACAATTTAATGTCAGCATCTCTATTCTTGAGCAGTGATTTGGCCCTACAGTATCAATTACCTCAGTTGTATGTCTTTTGAAAATCCCTGTGTTGGTAGCCAACTCCTCTAATTTCCCACTCAAAAATAATTTTTGAGCTTTCTCAGCAATTTTTGTATAGTTACAGTCATCCACAATGAACCCGAATTGCCCATAAGAAAAAGCTACCACCACCATTTTTTTAGCCTCCCACATAGCAGCCTTTTAATTCTCTGAGTATTCTGTTTCATCAGATTTGACCACTAAAACAAAATCATGCAATCTGTCCCTCACTATTACATGCTTTGTTCACACTAGGAACTTTTTGCTAATAATTCTTAGTAGACCGTACCACATTTTTACAATCTCTATAAAATGTCCAATGCTTCTGAAAATCTTGTAATCCTTCTCAAATTGGTTGCCATTTTAACAAAGAGACTAATTATTTTGATTCCCACAGTTAAAATGCACACTTTTTCACTCTCACCTTGCTGTCATCTTAATTGCTGAAGCAACATACTCATGCAATTTCTTCAGCCTTTTCTTAACTAACATCTCACCCATGTTTACAACTGTTCAGGCCCCTCAGTGGTACTTATGGCTTCTTGAAAAGTCTACATTTTAACCCACATTTTTCATTAATTATTCACAAAAGTCTGGCTCCTGATCAGCTCATCTCTAATTCTGACAACTTTACAAGTCATTGATCATGATCTCAGCCACATCACAGATTCGGCCAAAGATTCCCTGACTCTCCCTAGAAGTTGTATGACAGAAAATTGATAACAACAATATTGTGATACCAGAATAAATATTGTTTACAAAAATATTGACTTTACATTCTTTGGGGCTTATTAGGATGTCGGTCGGAGTTGCCTCTGACTGACACCATTGCAGTCTCTGGACTGACCGACCTCTGGTTGGGGGTCCTGACACCGCAATTGCAATGCGACTGCACATAGTGTGGTCGCATACTCCCATTTCTCAATGGGAACTTGTGATAAAGCCATAAACCGGCCATAGCACAAGCCCCCATAGAGAAATGGTAGATTATGTACATCCCTGCACAGCTTGGCAGGCACCTCAATGTGCCTGCTACACAGTGCAGGGATCAACAAGGCCCCCAACCGGAGGTAGCGAGGAGAAGGAGCCCTGTTAGGGGCTCCCAAACTCGCTTTGTGTCAGGTTTGGCATGGAAAGCCTGTTGGAAATCAAGCAAAGTGGAAACGCCATCCATTGGGATTACAGGCAGGTCTCCGAATGGCTGAGGGGCTCCTTGAGCCAGTCGGAATAAAGCCGCAATGGCGGTCCAGTTTCAATTCCAACTGCCTAGATTTTAATTACTATTAGGCAGTCATAAATGAAACCGACAATGAGTGTCAGAAAGTCTCTGACTCGAGGTTGGAGGCTTTCCGACACTCATCGTAATTGGCCCCTTAGTACGTAAGCTACTCAAATATTGAATCAAAAATATTGTGGAACAGAATCTTGACAAATATATGGTAAGTAAAGCATAACATTCAAATTTATGCAATAATATATAATTTCTTTAAAATATTAAAATACAAAATAATAATACAGTTAGAATTAAATATTATTCATCATATATATTTAGATGTATATACATTCAAGTATATGTCTATATTGTTAAAAAGTATACAAATAATAAACACTTTAAAAAAATGTTACATTAAAAAATACAAATGCCTTAAAAGTAAACATTAAGAAATATATCGATAGTAAAATTGTACGATACCTAAAACATAATATAATTCTTTACAAAATATAAAAACAATATTTAAACATTGTAAAAATCATGAATATTATTACTAATATCTTAAACTTAAAATCAACAAACATAAATTAACAAATCATATATCACAATTAGTTAAAAAATAAAATTGAAAACATTACTAAATAAGATGTATTTACAAAAATACAAATATTTTTTATAAATCATCAATAAAGTAATTAAAAAATAAAAGCAATCGAAATTTAAAACAATCAAAAATGAACAAAACTACCAAAAGTGTTGGACTATACTAACTCCAATTTAAGCATAAGTAGGAAAGTGTTGGAGGCATTAGATTTAATATTCCCACTCCAACTAAATCAAAAGTAGGAAGTGTTTTTGACTTGGGAGAGGTTAGCCTTACTATAAGGGGTGGGCGGAATTAAATGAACACTGTAATGTTTTTAAACAGGACTGGAAGAGGGTGCAGTCCCTCTATGTTTAAAAAACACTGCAGATTAAACTTTAATCTCAAGTGAGTTTTAAACTAAGAGGAACTGTATACCTCCGGCAACCTTACATAAGCATATAAGGGCTCTCAGTGGTATGCACTGAGTGGATACTCCTTAGTGCCCTAGATAAGTATATAAGGGAACTGAGGGGTATTCGCTGCATGTAGTGCAATGCATACCCCTCAGTGCCCTTACATATATATGTAAATATGCAATGTAATGTAAGGCGGATTTGTAGAGTGTTGCTTGTCACCCGTGAGGGTATCCAGGCACTTAGTAGGTGAGTGTAGGTGTGTGGTGAGGCTGGGTCTGAATACAGTCATTCTCGATGATCAAGCAAAAAGAGTTGTTGAATAGCCAGGTCTTCAGCTGTTGCGGCGCATGGTGGCGCCGCCGGAGAACACTGCCAGGAGCCACTGGTATTGCCTCTGTCGAGGGGAGAAGAGAAAAGAACTATGTTTCCCAAGAGGCGCTGGGGCGTGAAGTGTGTGACATCACCACACTGCAGGCATATGACTGCTTCCAGGGCGCCGGTCGGGTGCCGTTGATTCTTTGACCTGCCGAGTTGTAATGAAGATACAATTGCCACGGTCTCTAGTACTTTTATTGTTGTAACCTGTTCCACGCGTTATTCGCGGTTACCGGTACATTGCCTCAACCTTTTGCATTACATCTAAGCATACTCCTTGAGGTGAATTAATCCTGGGGTTGCCGGGCAGTGCATCAGCACACCAGCTGGGGTTATAACACTGCTTGTTTCTTTGTCTTTATGCAGCAGGGGTGTGTTGAGATATCCTGGTGTCAGCTTCAAAACCCCCCTGTTAAAAGCCACTACTCATCAGAATGGTATGTTTGTGTGTGGTTCCTGTATCCCAATCCTGTACGTTGGCTACTCCTAAGTTATAGGCTGACGTACCTTATTCCGCCACTAGGTTGCATGTGGAATTCATGATCACTGATTATCACATCATTATTTGTATTATAGCCGTTGTTCATTGTTGTATAGAGTTTTATGTATATATATTACCTACTGGCGGTCGCCAGTAGGTATATATAGTTCAGATTTTTTTCCTATGGGATTTCTGAAAATTCTATGTCGAATAACTTTGGCGTTTGTGGACGGAATTGGCTGAAATTTTCAGGAAAATGGCACATTTTGTTTCTGAGCAGCCCCTGAAAATTTGGGGGGGGGGGGTTTCGTCAAGGGTGGGCCGAGAAAAAAGGGGGGTCCCAAAACGCATTTTTCCCATTCATTTTTCAATAGGGCGGTTGGAATCACTTTTAGCTCGAACGGCTGAATGTATTTACACGAAACTTGGCAAAATTGTAGATATGGTTTGCCCGACGTGCCTTTGCTATGTCTCAATATATGTGCTCCAGTGGATTTTGAGAAATTAACGTTTTAAAAAACAGATATATCTGTGACTGCGCTCCGGTTAGTGCCCCGGTTCGCGTACCTGACGCGTAACTGAACTTCGTGAAGCCAAGCTGATTGGCTCTCCGGTGTCTGTCAACATTCTAAACAGTCCGGAACGGCCACCATCTTGTCTCTCGGTAGGATCGAGAGACAAGAGGTGGAGAAAAACGAAGGGGGAAATGAAGGAAAGGGGGCAAGGTAGACCCCTCCTGACCCCCTAGGATTGATGAGGGGGATATTAAAGTGCCCCACGGAGCAAAAAATAAAAAAATAAAAAAATTGCGATTTTTCGCCGTAGAGGCGCGTCCCGGTACGCGAACCCGGCAGCTAACCGGGCATCTAACCGGCAGCGTAACGGGAGTCTGAGGAGAAGCTGATTGGCTGTCAACATTGTAAACAGTCCGGATCGGCCGCCATCTTGTCACTCGGTAGGATCGAGAGACAAGAGGTGGAAAAAAAAGGTGTAAATGAAGGAAAGGGGGTAAGGTAGACCCCTCCTGACCCCTAGGATTGATGAGGGGGCTGTTAAAGTGCCCCGCAGGGCAAAAAATAAAAAAATAAAAAATTTAGCGATTTTTCGCGGTAGAGGCGCTTCCCGGTACGCATCCGGGGAGCTAACCAGCAGCGTAACAGGAGTCCGCCATCTTGTGTTTTTGGAGCGTCCGGTTCACGTACCGGGTAGCGTTCCGGTAAGCGTAACAAGGGGAAAACCAAGAGAAACAGTAAAATAAAATTTAAGGGAATAGATTTCCACCAAACTTGGCAAAATTGTATGGCCTGTTTGTTTAAAGGCCTCAAGATATGTGCACGTGTGGATTTTGTCTAATTAAGGTTAAAAAAATATATATATCTGTAAGCGTGCTCCGGCGCGCTTACGTCACGGGTTTTGTTTGCGCTGCAGAGCCGATACGTCACGGTTATGCGACGCGTCATGAGGCGTCTCACGTGGCTACGTGATACGTCACGTAATAAAGAATATATTTTACAGCTATAGATATTAGCTTTTAAAAAACCAATGAAATTCACTGAAAAAACCATAGGTTATAGACCATATATAGTTAGGAATTTGCATTTTACAAAACCTTGAAAGTTCACTGAAAAAAACATAGGTTAGAGACCATATATAGTTAGCTGGACATTTTATTGATATAAAACCAATGAAATTCCATATATAGTTAGTTGCACTAACTATATATTTCGCGCATCCGCAATCCAATGCTGATGATTTCACATATTACATCATTCATGAAATGGTCAGTGACATCACTGATGACATCACTGATGACATAAAAAAACAACTATTACAGGAGGGTCAAGGGGAGTATATTTATAGACCATCCAAGTTCAAAACCCCTATTAGAACTATAAAGAACAAAAAGAACTAGAAGGTCTGAAAAAAGAAGCTGAGTCCTCAAAGTCTTCAGTGAGAGAAATAAGCACTGATATAGCACTGAACCAGACCCAAGCGGTCTGGTTCAGTGCTATATCAGTGCTTATTTCTCTCACGGAAGACTTTGAGGACTCAGCTTCTTTTTTCAGACCTTCTAGTTCTTTTTGTTCTTTATAATCACTGATGACATCTCAAATGACATCACTGATGGAATCACTGATGACATCTCATTTGACATTACTGATCACATCACTGATGACATCATTCATGTGATAATACGATGAACCTCTTCAGACTCTAATATAACCTTAGATACACTCAGTGTAAACAGACACTCACAGACTGTCACTCATCCATGGAGTTACTCACACACCTAGTCAGTCATGCAAAGAATCAATCACACCTCCATTTCCTCAACTATACAGTTATACACACCTTACTTATTCAAACATATACTAACACATATTTACTCTCTTATACAATCCCTGATACAAGTTCACAATGATCCATACAGCCACTCACACATTCACTGGCTCTTATGCACAGTTATTTATATATGTCAACTCTCACATGTACTGTGTTTTACATATGTACTTACTTTGACATGTAGCACTGAGATATCCATTCACTCACCAATACATTCATGCACACAGTCAACCGCCCATACAGCTGTTTCCGCATGCACTTTTGAACCCATACATCTAGTGAATCAACTGCTCACACATCTATGCACAGAGTCATACACCTCCCAGCCACCCACACACACACTCAGTCTCCCATACAAATACTTGGGCAACCAATCAATAACCCATATAGTTACTCATATAGCTACTGATCAACACATGCAGCAGTTTTCAGAACAACAGACATAATGATGCACAAATTAAGACAGTTTAGTCACTAACCCATGCACTCAGTGAGACACATTTAGTCACTCACTCATACAGTCAGTCATGCACCTACTAAATCCTTCATCCAGACACTTATACATCCACTCATTCTTCAATATGTAAGACATATTTTAACTTTACAGAAACATACAGTCACTGGATGTTGTCATCAGTGATGTCATCAGTGATGTCATTTGAGATGTCATCAGTGATGTCATCAGTGATGTCACTGACCATGTCATGAATGATGTAATATATGACATCATCAGCATTGGATTGCGGATGCGCGAGATATAGAGTTAGTGCAACTAACTATATATGGAATTTCATTGGTTTTATATCAATAAAATGTCCAGCTAACTATATATGGTCTCTAACCTATGGTTTTTTCAGTGAATTTTCAAGGTTTTGTAAATGCAAATTCCTAACCATATATGGTCTATAACCTATGTTTTTTTCAGTGAATATATATTTATATATATATATATATATATATATATATATATATATATATATATATATATATATATATATATATATATATATTACCTACTGGCGGTCGCCAGTAGGTAGTTATAGTTAGGATTTTTTTCAATGTTAAATCTCAAAATTCTATTTGGAATAACTTTGGCGCCGGTTGACGAATCTGCCTGAAAATTTCCTGAAAATGGCCTCGCGGCGTTCCGGTCCTTCCCTGAAAGTTTGGGGGGGATTCGTCAAGCGGGGGCCGAGATAAAAGGGGGGTCCCAAAACGCGTTTTCCCCATGTTAATTTCCATAGGGCGGTCGATTTCACTTTTAGCCCGAACGGCTGAATGGATTTGTACGAAACTTGGCAAAATTGTAGGGACTGTTAGCCCGATGTGCCTTTGCTATGTCTCAAGATATGTGCTCCAGTGGATTTTGAGTAATTTATGTTCAAAAAAATATATATATCTGTAGCCGCTCACCGGTGCGCGCACCGGTACGCGCACCGGGCGCGACACGCGACTTGCGCGCAGAAAGCTGATTGGCTCTCAGTTGTCTGTAAACATTCTAAACAGTCCGGAGCGGCCGCCATCTTGTCTATCGGTAAAATCTAGTCATAAGAGGTGGCAAAAACCAAGGGGGGAATTGACCATAAGGGGGTAGGGTAGACCCCCCCTGACCCCCTAGGTTTGATATGGGGGCCATTAAAGGGCCCCGCGAGGCCTCAAAAAAAAATTTTTTTTGTTTGCGTTTTTCGCGGGGGAAGCGCCCGGTACGCGCACCGGGGAGCGCACCAGGGAGCGCTCCAAGGAGGGTACAATGGAAAAATAATCACTTTAAAAAATTGTATGTTTATTAATTGTTTTTTTTTATTTTATGTAAGTACCTACATGTAGGTACCAATGCAGAGACTTTCATTTAATGTACACCATCTGCTCTGTAGATATCTTGCATGTTGTTATTGTATGTTTTTGTGGTATATGGAATTCATAACATAGTCTGTCTGGAAAGGAGAAACAGATCTTTTAAGCACTCCCTGAGAATTTCTAGGGGATCATGAGTAGTCTATCCTGCTCACTTATGAAAATGAGGTGTAAAATATTCATATGAGATAATATAGTGGGAGAAAGGTAGTAACTATGAGTAAACTTACTATGTAACAGAAAAATAGTTGAACAGTATACTATAAGTCTCACTTTATATTTTAAACATTTTTGGTAATACTTTATGAATTACATATAAAAAAGAATATTGTCTGAAACAATTTGAAATTATTAAAGATAAATTTATTCCTCTGATTCTTTTTCATAATTTAATAAAATTTCTAACATGATATTGTCCGGAATTTCTTCATAATTATTAGTACATGATTCCATTTGTTCCAAACATTCAATAAACTGTTCATCTAAAGAGTCATCCATGAAATCAACTTCTTTTTTTTCATCTTCTGGTTTTTCCACCTTTACTTTGATTGAAGTATCATTTGCCTGATTTTCTCTTTCCATTTTCTTTCTGAAAATTGCATACAAATTAACTATATTAGTAGAGTTAGGGTACTGTATACCAGAGAAGCCTAACTCAATCCATAACTATTACAGAGAAGTCTATCTCTATCTATAACTATTACAGAGGGATAGCATATAACTAACAGAATATTTTTTCAGAAATTAACTTAAAGTGTACAATATACTTCCATAATTAGAACTTACCTTAGAGAAATCAGTTGAAGTTGTCAGTGATATTTGTTTTCAAATGTACTTCTGGAAGCAGTAGTCAAAATGGCTGTGTTTCCCTCTCTTCTTTTATATATATTCTTGTACTTAACCAATCAAACGTCAGGAAAAAATCGTAGAAAATGAAAGAAACTTTTTAATTGGTTGTAAATTCTAACATTACAAGTGTGTTTTTGTCATGTAATTTACCTCAGGATATTTAGACAGGCCTGTAGCCTAAATGTCTCAATGGAATTTCACCAAATTTGGGCAAATGGTAGGGACTGCTATGTAGTAGGGCGTATTCTATATTTGATGAAAGTGTCTCCATTGGGTTTTCCGTTAATTACTTTCCCACCTCTTTTTATTGTGCGCTTACTGGTGCGCGCTCCGGTACGCGCACCGGCAGCGTAACGGGAGTCCTCCATTTTGTGTTTCGGTACAATCGAGACACAAGATGGAGGGTAAACAATGTTCGGTATGGGTAGAAGGGGGCACTGTAGAGACTTCTTGACCCTCTAGGTTTTCTGAGGGGGGCTTAGGAGGCTCATAAACGTTAAAAAAAAAAAAAAAAATTTAATTTTCCACGGGGGGAGCGCCTGGTACGCGCACCGGTAAGCTTACCGGGAAGCGTACTATGGTGAAAAATAGTGAAAAAAGTTAGAAAAAAATAAACGCTTTGAATGATCAGAGGTAGGGTAGCTCTGAGAAGAGCTTTTGGGTTCTGTGGTTGATTTAGGTACCTACAAGTAGGTTCCAATACACATTCTTAAATTCAGGAGGAATATTCTATTCCCCTCATCTGAGAAGTGCACTCCATCTCCTCTGTAGATGTCTTGCATGTTGTAACGCAAGTTATTATTGTATATTGAACCCATTCCATAGTCTCTCATGTAAGCAGAAACAGATTTATTCACATGTTTCCGTGCTTTCTCAAATTGTGGACAAAATTGGTTGGACCAGTTCCATTTCTGTCTTTGGCATATATTAGAAAATACCAAGGCAGTTTGTGGAAAGAGTGTCATTAATTGATCAAAGGTGTCCTTTAAAAGCATTTCCAGACCAACCCCAGTCATAGTGCCTAAATCATTTCCACCACAGTGCACTATTAAGAGGTCAGGTTTTGGCAAATGCATAAAGGTTTTCACCAATGGTAACAATTGGTGACATTTTAATCCTCTCTGGCCAATCCACTTGATTTCCACATTTGATAAATCAAGGTTGTGAAAATGTCTGCTAGCTGCATACCTTTGAGCCCAGTGGATGTAGCTGTGTCCAAGGATCCAGACTGAAAACATGATGAGAGATGGTTCTGATGCAGTCAGATGATGTGTGGGAATGAAATGGCAGTTGGAACAGTAGGAGTTTACAAAAAAATAATTGTGGAGTTTCACTGCTTTTGAATCAGAAGCAATGATTGGTGGATTCAGATAGTTGAAAACTTAAAGTTAGGGTGCATGGTTGTGTTGTGTTAAAGAAGCAATTTGAATGGTTAAGAAAAAGTCACTAAAAGCTAAAATACTCTGGATAGGCTGGTGTATTGAGAGGTCAAACAGCCTTGCTGAGTTAATTTGCAACATTGTACAATAAACTTTTGAACCTGAGAGTTCAGTTAGGAGGGAGTTGCTATGGAAACAGATAGAAAGATCTGAGAGGGGGAAGGGTGTTGGTTTGAAAATAGTTAGGGAAGAGTTTTCATTGGTTGAATTAAGGCATATGTGTACAAAGATAGAGATTTTCTATGCCAGTCTTGGTTTCAGTGTATTGAGAGCACACCTTTTCCTCTGCTAAAGAAAAATTGGTGTGTGTGTCTGACACTGTTTTCAATCTCCAAAAGCATTTGTAAAGGTAAGTAATGATTCATTTAATTTAGATAGAGATTTATTTGCTCTATGGAGAATATTTGGAAGCAGATAGTTATGTTTTAGAAGTGAAATTGTATGTTAGTATATAAGTCCTGCGCAGTGTTTCTTACATGTTATTCAAAAATCGATTTTGGGTGCAAATGAATTGTATTTTTATTTGGCTTTTTTTATGATTGCCATGTGCAGCTAGTGCATCACTTTAAACATGGGTAATAAGTGATGCACTGGTGGCGCAAGGCTTTCATAAATCAGACCCTGACTTTGTTTGATGATATTGAGTGGTTGTACATAGGTTCTGCTCAGTGTTTCTTACATGTTATTCAAAAATCGATTTTTGGGTGCAATTGATTGGTATATGCATTTGGTCCTTATTTATGAATGCCATGTGCAGCTGATGCATCACTTTAAACATGGGTAATAAGTGATGCACTGGTGGCGCAAGGACTTTATAAATCACACCCTGACTTTGTTTGATGATATTGAGTGGTTGTACATAGGTTCTGCGCAGTGTTTCTTATATGTTATTCAAAAATCGATTTTTGGGTGCAATTGATTGGTATATGTATTTGGCCCTTATTTATGAATGCCATGTGCAGCTGATGCATGACTTTAAACATGGGTAATAAGTGACGCACTGGTGGCGCAAGGCTTTCATAAATAAGGCCCTGACTTTGTTTGATGATATTGAGTGGTTGTACATAGGTTCTGCCCAGTGTTTTTTACATGTTATTCAAAAATCGATTTTTGGGTGCAATTGATTGGTATATGCATTTGGCCCTTATTTATGAATGCCATGTGCAGCTGATGCATCACTTTAAACATGGGTAATAAGTGATGCACTGGTGGCGCAAGGCCTTTATAAATCAGACCCTGACTTTGTTTGATGATATTGAGTGGTTGTACATAGGTTCTGCGAAGTGTTTCTTACATGTTATTCAAAAATCGATTTTTTGGTGCAATTGATTGGTATATGCATTTGGCCCTTATTTATGAATGCCATGTGCAGCTGATGCATCAGTTTAAACATGGGTAATAAGTGATGCACTGGTGGCGCAAGGCCTTTATAAATCAGACCCTGACTTTGTTTGATGATATTGAGTGGTTGTACATAGGTTCTGCGAAGTGTTTCTTACATGTTATTCAAAAATCGATTTTTGGGTGCAATTGATTGGTATATGCATTTGGCCCTTATTTATGAATGCCATGTGCAGCTGATGCATCAGTTTAAACATGGGTAATAAGTGACGCACTGGTGGCGGAAGGCTTTCATAAATAAGGCCCTGACTTTGTTTGATGATATTGAGTGGTTGTACATAGGTTCTGCCCAGTGTTTCTTACATGTTATTCAAAAATCGATTTTTGGGTGCAATTGATTGGTATATGCATTTGGTCCTTATTTAAGAATGCCATGTGCAGCTGATGCATCACTTTAAACATGGGTAATAAGTGATGCACTGGTGGCGCAAGGACTTTATAAATCAGACCCTGACTTTGTTTGATGATATTGAGTGGTTGTACATAGGTTCTGCGCAGTGTTTCTTACATGTTATTCAAAAATCGATTTTTGGGTGCAATTGATTGGTATATGCATTTGGCCCTTATTTATGAATGCCATGTGTAGCTGATGCATCACTTTAAACATGGGTAATAAGTGATGCACTGGTGGTGCAAGGCCTTTATAAATCAGACCCTGACTTTGTTTGATGATATTGAGTGGTTGTACATAGGTTCTGCCCAGTGTTTCTTACATGTTATTCAAAAATCGATTTTTTGGTGCAATTGATTGGTATATGCATTTGGCCCTTATTTATGAATGCCATGTGCAGCTGATGCATCAGTTTAAACATGGGTAATAAGTGATGCACTGGTGGCGCAAGGCCTTTATAAATCAGACCCTGACTTTGTTTGATGATATTGAGTGGTTGTACATAGGTTCTGCGCAGTGTTTCTTATATGTTATTCATAAATCGTTTTTTGGGTGCAATTGATTGGTATATGCATTTGGCCCTTATTTATGAATGCCATGTGCAGCTGATGCATCAGTTTAAACATGGGTAATAAGTGATGCACTGGTGGCCCAAGGCCTTTATAAATCAGACCCTGACTTTGTTTGATGATATTGAGTGGTTGTACTTAGGTTCTGCGCAGTGTTTCTTATATGTTATTCAAAAATCGATTTTTGGGTGCAATTGATTGGTATATGCATTTGGCCCTTTTTTATGAATGCCATGTGCAGCTGATGCATCACTTTAAACATGGGTAATAAGTGATGCACTGGTGGCGCAAGGCCTTTATAAATCAGACCCTGACTTTGTTTGATGATATTGAGTGGTTGTAGATAGGTTCTGCGCAGTGTTTCTTACATGTTATTCAAAAATCGATTTTTTGGTGCAATTGATTGGTATATGCATTTGGCCCTTATTTATGAATGCCATGTGCAGCTGATGCATCAGTTTAAACATGGGTAATAAGTGATGCACTGGTGGCGCAAGGCCTTTATAAATCAGACCCTGACTTTGTTTGATGATATTGAGTGGTTGTACTTAGGTTCTGCGCAGTGTTTCTTATATGTTATTCAAAAATCGATTTTTGGGTGCAATTGATTGGTATATGCATTTGGCCCTTATTTATGAATGCCATGTGCAGCTGATGCATCACTTTAAACATGGGTAATAAGTGATGCACTGGTGGCGCAAGGCCTTTATAAATCAGACCCTGACTTTGTTTGATGATATTGAGTGGTTGTACATAGGTTCTGTGCAGTGTTTCTTACATGTTATTCAAAAATCGATTTTTGGGTGCAATTGATTGGTATATGCATTTGGCCCTTTTTTATGATTGCCATCTGTAGCTGATGCATGACTTTAAACATGGGTAATAAGTGACGCACTGGTGGCGCAAGGCTTTCATAAATAAGGCCCTGACTTTGTTTGATGATATTGAGTGGTTGTACATAGGTTCTGCCCAGTGTTTTTTACATGTTATTCAAAAATCGATTTTTGGGTGCAATTGATTGGTATATGCATTTGGCCCTTATTTATGAATGCCATGTGCAGCTGATGCATCACTTTAAACATGGGTAATAAGTGATGCACTGGTGGCGCAAGGCCTTTATAAATCAGACCCTGACTTTGTTTGATGATATTGAGTGGTTGTACATAGGTTCTGCGAAGTGTTTCTTACATGTTATTCAAAAATCGATTTTTTGGTGCAATTGATTGGTATATGCATTTGGCCCTTATTTATGAATGCCATGTGCAGCTGATGCATCAGTTTAAACATGGGTAATAAGTGATGCACTGGTGGCGCAAGGCCTTTATAAATCAGACCCTGACTTTGTTTGATGATATTGAGTGGTTGTACTTAGGTTCTGCGCAGTGTTTCTTATATGTTATTCAAAAATCGATTTTTGGGTGCAATTGATTGGTATATGCATTTGGCCCTTATTTATGAATGCCATGTGCAGCTGATGCATCAGTTTAAACATGGGTAATAAGTGACGCACTGGTGGCGGAAGGCTTTCATAAATAAGGCCCTGACTTTGTTTGATGATATTGAGTGGTTGTGCATAGGTTCTGCCCAGTGTTTCTTACATGTTATTCAAAAATCGATTTTTGGGTGCAATTGATTGGTATATGCATTTGGTCCTTATTTAAGAATGCCATGTGCAGCTGATGCATCACTTTAAACATGGGTAATAAGTGATGCACTGGTGGCGCAAGGACTTTATAAATCAGACCCTGACTTTGTTTGATGATATTGAGTGGTTGTACATAGGTTCTGCGCAGTGTTTCTTACATGTTATTCAAAAATCGATTTTTGGGTGCAATTGATTGGTATATGCATTTGGCCCTTATTTATGAATGCCATGTGTAGCTGATGCATCACTTTAAACATGGGTAATAAGTGATGCACTGGTGGTGCAAGGCCTTTATAAATCAGACCCTGACTTTGTTTGATGATATTGAGTGGTTGTACATAGGTTCTGCCCAGTGTTTCTTACATGTTATTCAAAAATCGATTTTTTGGTGCAATTGATTGGTATATGCATTTGGCCCTTATTTATGAATGCCATGTGCAGCTGATGCATCAGTTTAAACATGGGTAATAAGTGATGCACTGGTGGCGCAAGGCCTTTATAAATCAGACCCTGACTTTGTTTGATGATATTGAGTGGTTGTACATAGGTTCTGCGCAGTGTTTCTTATATGTTATTCATAAATCGTTTTTTGGGTGCAATTGATTGGTATATGCATTTGGCCCTTATTTATGAATGCCATGTGCAGCTGATGCATCAGTTTAAACATGGGTAATAAGTGATGCACTGGTGGCGCAAGGCCTTTATAAATCAGACCCTGACTTTGTTTGATGATATTGAGTGGTTGTACTTAGGTTCTGCGCAGTGTTTCTTATATGTTATTCAAAAATCGATTTTTGGGTGCAATTGATTGGTATATGCATTTGGCCCTTTTTTATGAATGCCATGTGCAGCTGATGCATCACTTTAAACATGGGTAATAAGTGATGCACTGGTGGCGCAAGGCCTTTATAAATCAGACCCTGACTTTGTTTGATGATATTGAGTGGTTGTAGATAGGTTCTGCGCAGTGTTTCTTACATGTTATTCAAAAATCGATTTTTTGGTGCAATTGATTGGTATATGCATTTGGCCCTTATTTATGAATGCCATGTGCAGCTGATGCATCAGTTTAAACATGGGTAATAAGTGATGCACTGGTGGCGCAAGGCCTTTATAAATCAGACCCTGACTTTGTTTGATGATATTGAGTGGTTGTACTTAGGTTCTGCGCAGTGTTTCTTATATGTTATTCAAAAATCGATTTTTGGGTGCAATTGATTGGTATATGCATTTGGCCCTTATTTATGAATGCCATGTGCAGCTGATGCATCACTTTAAACATGGGTAATAAGTGATGCACTGGTGGCGCAAGGCCTTTATAAATCAGACCCTGACTTTGTTTGATGATATTGAGTGGTTGTACATAGGTTCTGTGCAGTGTTTCTTACATGTTATTCAAAAATCGATTTTTGGGTGCAATTGATTGGTATATGCATTTGGCCCTTTTTTATGATTGCCATCTGTAGCTGATGCATGACTTTAAACATGGGTAATAAGTGACGCACTGGTGGCGCAAGGCTTTCATAAATAAGGCCCTGACTTTGTTTGATGATATTGAGTGGTTGTACATAGGTTCTGCGCAGTGTTTCTTACATGTTATTCAAAAATCGATTTTTGGGTGCAATTCATTGGTATTTGCATTTGGCCCTTATTTATGAATGCCATGTGCAGCTGATGCATCACTTTAAACATGGGTAATAAGTGACGCACTGGTGGCGCAAGGCCTTTAAAAATAAAGCCATGAGTTGCTATTGTATAAACTTAAATATGTTGCAATTTATTGTTTATATTGTTTGCTTTTTAACATTACTTTGTTGTTTGCTAATAGTGGTCTTTAATGTGTTTTTTTAACAGAACAACAGATTCAAATCAACTTCTGAAAAGGAAGCAAAAATGCCATCAAGGCAAAGAAATATCAAAAAAACCATACGGAAAAGGAGAACATCAACAACAGAGTTTATGGAATCCTCTTCAACAAGTACTTCAAAAAACACCAGAAAAGCTTCTGGTAAGCCAATTAAGTCCTTTCTTCGCAACATATGTCGTAGGAAAAAAAATGAAATTGCTAATGTGAATATACAGAAAAAGTCAACAAATGTAAAAAGGAAAGAGAAGCCCACAAAAAATGTTTCCATTGGACCAGGAGAGAAGAGAATGGTTAGCAATAGAAGGGTAAATGTTTTTAGGGACGTTCGTAGGCGAATGTTTCGCAATAGGGTAGTTTTAAATTTGCTAAAAAATGATAAGAAAAGTAAACTAAAAGCTGCTTTTTACAAGAAAAAGAAAAGTGTAGAAAAGATTGTTGATCAGGCTTTTGAAGTTAAGAAAAAATTATTTATTTTAATAATCAATAGAATTAGGATACTTAATAAGGCAATGGATGTTTTCAAATCGAACAGTAGATGGAAAAGAATTATTAATCGGAGTAATTTTTGTGAAGTATTTTCTGGTGAATGGATGCATAGTTCAAGTTCTGAGCCTTTTTTTAATGAGGAGAGTTACTTTCAGGAAAATGATTTGGTGCATGCAGTTGACACCAGTGGTCGTGCATATGAGGTGAAAGATAGTTGTGTGATGGAAAAAGAGAAACTTGTATCTAGAGATGCAGAAGAGGTGTTAGCTGATGAAGTTTTAGGGAGACGTACTAAGGGTCCAGTGTACACATGGAAATGCAGTAGTATTTGTAGTGTGCGACAGGAATCAATTGATTTGCTTCGAAATTTCTTACGTACATATAGTAAAAAAAGTCTCAAACAAAAAATGAAGATCCTGCAAGAGTTAGATCCTTGCAGAGTGAGAGAAAGCACAGGTTTGCAAGGGCATTCACTAGCATGTCTTTCTAGAAAAGTTTGTCGGAGTGTTTTTCATCATTTTAGGATGTTAGCTGTGCATCATAATAACGTAAGGAAATTAGTGAGGAAGTTGTATTATGCAAAAAGTCCTGCACTTAAGCTTAAACAGTTAAATAGTGCTCTTTTGCATGGATCTAAAGTGGATGTGAAGACTATTTGTGAAGAAATTGAGTTTTGTTATTTTGGGAACAAAGAGGACAGTGTAGAAATAGATATAGTAATGGATGGTAATGCAGAAGATAATGGACAAATTTCAAGTATTGAAAAGTTTGATGAGGAAATTATCAAGTTTAAGGTGAAATCAAGTGAGAGGCCTAATGTAACTTGTGTGTGTTGTCGACGGACTCATTATAAAATTCAGACTAGGTTAGTTGATTTATATGCAAAAAGTGAATTGGAAAATAATAGTGAATGGGAGGATTTTGTAAGTTATTTGTTGGTGGAGAATTCTTTTGATTTGAGTTTGGATCAGCGTATTTGCAATTATTGTTTGAAAAAATTAAATGAAAATAGAATGCCTGCAAGAGCAGTTTATAATAATCTTCAGTTGATAGATATTCCTTCTGAATTGATGGATCTAAATACTTATGAATCTATTTTGATTCAATGTGTCCATCCTTTTCAGGCTATTGTACGCATGGAGCCTAAGACAGGGAAATTGCCTCCATCAGATTTACTGAGAGGATTAAAGGGAAGAGCTGTTTATTTGCCTCTAGATGTAAAGAAAAATATTAATACAATTGGTGTAGAAAGAGTAGAAGAAGATCCTTTAGTTATTCTAGTTAATGGGGTTCCAACAAAGAGTAAGAAAATTTGGCAAGATTTAGTGGATGTTAAAAAAGTCAAGAAGGCAACGTTGTATTTAGTTAAAAACAATGAGTACTACAAAAATGTAAGTGTTGGAGTAGAGGAAACAGCTACAGAAGAAGATAGTGATTCTTCAGTTGGTCAAATTGAAAAAGTTGATGTGTCTAGAACTGAAGAAATATATGAACATTATACTGTTCATCCTTTGCATTCCAAAGAAGTAATGGGAAATGCAATTGACTTGTTTCAAATGAAAGCAGCAAAAGGAAGTCCCATTAGTGTATGGGAAGAAAGTTTGGAAGCTCGTTGTTTTCCACAATTATTTCCAACAGGTTGTGGTGGACGATATGATGATCGACCAGTTCAAATTCCTGCAGCTGAATACCGGACTCTAAGATTATATGCAGAAGATCCAAGGTTTCGTCAATGCATTCCTTATTTATTTCATCTACTGTTTGAAAGTGATTTGTCTGGGCTTTCTTATGCAGTTAATCATATATTAAAAAGTGGACCTCATTTGCAGAATGTTTGTGCAAGGGACTTTATGGAGAAAGTTAATCTGCAAGACAGTATTTTGGAATCTCAGCTAATCAATCTCATGGCATGTCAACGTGGAACCAACGAGTATTGGTTTCGTCGTCATGGAGAATTGAAATGTATGCTAAGAAACTTAGGAACTCCTACATGGTTCCTCACTCTTAGCTGTGCTGAGTATGCATGGGACGATTTACTTCAATTTCTACGAGAGGCAAATGAAAACATACCAAATATAGAATTGAAAACACCAGGAGAACTGTGTTCTTTAGATCCAGTGAATGTTTGTAGATATTTTAATCATAGATTTGAAGCTATGATGTCTTTTATTACCAACAAAAAAAATCCTCCCCTTGGAGAGGTTTTGGATTTCTTTTGGAGGAAGGAATATCAAGCGAGAGGTGCTCCTCATATACATATGTTGTTGTGGATTAAAGATGCACCCAAATTTGGATCAGATTCAGATGAAACAGTGATGAGTTTCATTGAAGAGTATTCAACATGTGCTGTTCCAAAATCTACTGAAGAAAACAATTTAAGGCAACAAGTTTTACGTTTTCAATCTCATCGTTGTGGAAAGTACTGTCGTCGAAAATTTAAAAACAAGGAAAAGTACTACACGAAATGTCGTTTTGCATTTCCTCGACCAGTGATTTCTAAGGGAAGAGTAAATAATTTGATGTCATCTCTACGACATACTGTGACGAGAAAATCTCCCAAAAACACATATAATTTGAAAAGAAATGAAGAATCTAAGTACATCAACGATTACAACCCAGTGATTTTGTCCATGTGGAATGCTAACATGGATATTCAGTTCGTTGCTGACAACTCTATTGCTGTGGCTCGATATGTGACATCTTACATCACCAAAAAAGAAAAGACAGAACTGAAGGAAATGTGGGAGGACATTTCACATGAAAAGAGTCTAAGCAAGAAATTATACAGTTTCAGTCTGAAGATGTTGTCGCATCGAGAAATTGGAGCATATGAATGTTCTGATCGGTTATCATCAGCAAGTCTCTATGCCAAATCAAGAACAATCATTTGGGTGAGTCTTGGTCTTGCTGCAACACGAAACCGAGTTTTGAAATCTGTACAAGAAATTGAATATTTGGCGGAAAAAGAACCAAACAGTACAGATATTTTGAAGACAAATATGTTGGATACATACTATCCAAATAGAAGTACTCACCTTGAGAACACATGTTTGTATGAAGTTCTACAAAACTACAGTTATAAGAGGAACATCACAGAAGATATCAATAATGGAAAATATGCACTCATTGGCAATGAAGGATGTCTAGTGAAGCAGAAAAAAGGCCATTTGATTAATCATCGAAAATTGAGTTGTGAAGTTCCAGACAAAAGAGAATTTTACTATTTAGCTCTTTTGCAACTCTTTAAGCCATGGCGTACAGAAGAGGAACTACTTGGAGATTTTCTGTGTTATGAAGACTCTTTTAATGCAACTAAGGATACCATAGAATGTCCTATTTTTCTAAATTATCTGCAAATGTTGAATGAAGAAATGGAGCAAGAAACCACAATTGCTGAAGAGATAGCTAGAAACAGTTCTCAAGATAGTCAGAGTTCTACTTCATTGAGCCAGGATCCACTAGGAGGACCAATTATCCAAAATGAAGCTGCCACTGCCATGGATGAGGTGGAAAGAGCTATGGAACAAGCTCAAGAAGATGGAGTTAACTTAGAAGATTTGGTAAAGCAACTAAACATTGAGCAGAAAAAGATATATGATGAAGTCACAGAGCAGATTGAACATGGATTCAGACATGAGAAAAAAGAGTGCTCATGTATATTATTTGACCCTGTCCGACTATATGTAAGTGGAGAAGCGGGGACAGGAAAAAGTTTTCTAATTAAAGCCGTTGCAAGTTATCTGCAGAAAAGGACTGATTCACCACTGTCTTGTGTTGTAACTGCTCCAACTGGTCTGGCAGCACATAATATTAAAGGGATTACTCTACATCGTTTATTGATGCTGCCAGTTGAACATGATAATAAATTGCATTACAACAAGCTATCTGGAGATGCGTGTTCTGAAGTTTCAAGAGTCTTGAAGAAAATGAAACTTCTTATCATAGATGAAGTAAGCATGGTCTCAAATCTAATGCTTGCTTTTGTGCATTTGAGAATGCAAGAAATTCTTAAAACAGACTATGATGTGTTATTTGGAGGAAAACACATTATTGTTTTTGGAGATCTATTGCAGTTGACTCCAGTAAAAGGACAACCAGTGTTTAAAATGCTCACGCATGAAGATACCAGGAAGTCCCTTGGAAGCATTGGAAATGTTAATATATGGCTAAATTTTAAATATGCTGAACTGCTTCAAAATATGCGACAGGCCAAGGATGAAGATTATAAAAATATTCTACAAGATGTAAGAATTGGAAAAATGACTGAGAAAGGGAAAAAAGCTTTGCATAGTCGATTAATTTCAAATTTGTATGCAAATGAAAACATTCTTCCAGAGAATATTTTAAAAAAAATGACTGAGAAGAAATCTGGGATATGTTTGATGCCAACTCTGCAAGAATGTTCCATCTTCAATCAAAAAATGTTAGACTTAGAAAATGAAGAGATTGTGAAACTGGAAGCAATAGATAAAATAGAGCATATGGGTGCAACAATTGTTTTGTCAGAAAATTTGAAAACTAAATTGCATTCATTGGAGAAAAGTATTTCAAAAACAGCTGGTTTTGAAAAGACTCTGAATGTGTGTTTAAATTGTCGTATCATTTTGAGAAGGAATTTAAATGTTGAAAGCGGTCTGGTAAATGGAGCAATGGGTTATGTTGTTGATTTTGTGAATTACAGAAATAGAGATGGAATTGAATTTTTAAAAATAAAATTTGATGGCATTGAAGAAGTATAACAAATAAGTCGTTGTTCTGCTAGATTTTTACTTGTAAAAGACTTATATGTTCGCCGAAAACAGTTTCCTGTTTGTTTAGCGTATGCGGTGACAATTCATAAATCTCAAGGTTTAAGTGTAGATAGTGCATTGGTGAACATTGGAAGATCTGTGTTTAAAGAGGGTATGGCATATGTGGCATTATCTCGAGTCAGAACTTTATCAGGATTGTACTTGATTGCGTGTGATGAGACAAAGATTTCTGCCGATCTAGATTGTGTTAAAGAATACAATAGGTTAAGAAGAGAGTATGCTCCACATTTGCCTCAATATCCTCTGTTTGAAAAACGTGTGGTAGGCCGAAAAAGAAGAAATGAGGATAATTGTAGTGAGGTAGTTGCAAAAAGACAAAAAGTAGAGAAAACTGTAATTGAAAACAGGAAGAAAAAGAATTGTGGAGAAAATGTTGTTGGATTTCAGTTTGAAAATAGTTCTGGTGTCAACTGCTATGCTAATGTAGTGGTTAATGTTGTTTTTTTTCTTAAAAGTTTACAAGAACAGATTGTTGAAAATCGGGATCAAAGATTGTGTGGTTTATTGAATTCTGTGTTTCAGAAATGTAGCAGTGGTACACCACAAATAGAAAGTGTAACGGAAATTCGAAATATTTTAGATTTGTGTTCTGGTCAAGATAAATTTTCACAAAACATTCAGCAGGATTGTCAGGAATTTTTTATGTATATGTTTGGTGTTTTGGAAGATGAAGGAGTAGATGTAGATAATCTTTTCAGTCTTTCTTATCAATGGCAGCATGACTGCCACAATTGTAGTTTATCAAGTACTACTAGAATAGACACTGAAAGATTTATATATTTGACTTTACCAGACTGTAAATCAGTGTCTTTTAAAAATCTAGTTAAAGCAGCAGATCATAATATGGTGTGTACCCAATGTAACTGTACAATGCTGTCCACATTATTTATACAAAGGTATGGGCAGTATATCATTTTAGTTTTGCAACGATGTAGACCTGATGGAACTAAATTGACAACTTCTATCAAAAATTTTGTGGCTTCTCAGTTATCAATTTCTGGAAGGACCTTTACAACTGAAGCTATTATTTATCATGATGGACCTTCGACCACCTCAGGACATTATACATGCTACTTAAAATCTGAAAATGGATGGAGTTACTGCAATGATTCTCATTTAACTTATAAACAACGTTTGCCTTATGACTCTACAAATTCTTATCTAGTGTTTTTAAAACCAAAGTTTTAGTAAAGGGAATTGGCCTTTGAAGACGGGAATAGTTAATAAAAGTTAGTTAGTTAGTTAGTTAATCTAATATTTTAAATTATTTATCTCATGTAGATACTTTAAGTGGATCTCAAAGTAAAAAATACCGATATATCAGACACAAATTGGCCGTGAGGATTGTGTATGGTATGATGTTTTTAGATCTTTTTTCATAGGAAGTCGATGAAATGGAACTTATAAGGAACAGCAGACTTTTTTTCTACCAAAAGGACCTTCACTATCTTCTACTTGGCCTCATGGAAAAGTAAGTGAATCAAAGATTAGTGTACATATATGAGATGTATGTTTGAAAGGGTTTTTTTAAACACAATCTTTTAGATTGTGTTTTTTTTTCCCGCTGTTATATGATGAAGACTTTGAACTCACTAATTTAAGTGGAATTCAATATATTCTGAAAACAGCAAAAATAAATAATGTAACATATTGTAGAAGTTATTGTGTAGTTTGCATTATGTAATTTATATTGTGTTCACATTGTTATGCACTCATTTTCTTTTTCACCCTTATTTACCTCTCTTTACTAATTTACACTCTTTTTTCATCGCTGTTTCTTTACTGCACTTCATTCACAACTTCTTAATCTAATAGGGACTATCTGCATTTCCTCAGTTCCTTCCACCACTTTTTATCTTTTCTATATTCTCACAGTACCACTGCTTTAGTGTCCTAACCCTCTTTCTCTTTCTCCTTTTTTTTTCTTTTACACTCATTATACTGTAGTTCAGTTAGTTCCTTTTGTCTTTCTTTTACTCTCTCTCTTCTTTCTCTCTATTACTCCCCATGTGTTGCCCTTATTCACTTATATGTACCCTCTTTCACCCCTCTTTACTTATATTCACTGATATTTACTTTCCCTCAATCACTGCTATTCTTTTCCTCTGATTCCGTCACTACCTGTCATTCTCATACTTAACTGTCCTTCTTTTTACTTTCAATATCCATTTATATTCTCCCTTAACCTCTGCTTTAGTGTTCTTCCTATTTCTTCTTTCTTTTGCTCTCTTATTCATTTTTCTTTTCTTAGTTACTTCCTTTTACACTTTTTATCTGTCTTACTATCTATTACACAGTCCCTCCTTCATTATTTTTTTTTTCTTTTTTTTTTATAAGTGCGCTGACGGTACGCGCACCGGTGCGCGCACCGAAAGCGCACCAAAGTGAAATATAAAAAAAAATATTTTAAATTAAAAATATTATCTCAATATACATTATAGTGTTCATTTTTACAAAAACATACTTTAGCAATTCACTAAAAAACACATAGGTATGAGTCTGTATAAAAAGTTAGGAATTAGCATTAAAAAAACCTATGAAATTCACTGAAAAAACCATAGGTTTCACACCAGTTATAGTTAGGAATTAGCATTAAAAAAACCTATGAAATTCACTGAAAAAACCATAGGTTTCACACCAGTTATAGTTAGGAATTAGCATTAAAAAAACCTATGAAATTCACTGAAAAAACCATAGGTTTCACACCAGTTATAGTTAGGAATTAGCATTTAAAAAACCTATTAAATTCACTGAAAAAAACATAGGTTTCACACCAGTTATAGTTAGCTGGAAATTTTACTGATATAAAACCATTGAAATTCCCACGTTATAGTTAGTCGGACTCACTATAACTTGCGCGTGCAATGCACTGCTGATGACATCACATATTACATCACTCATGACATGGTCAGTGACATCACTCATGACATCACTGATGACAACATCCTTGTGACACAGTGACAGACCTCCTTTCACTGTAAAGTAACCTTTGAAACACATATTCAAAAATAGAAACTAACATTAAAAAAAAAGTGGATATACCCATACCAGTTACAACAACCAATTCAGTAATTTCACCATCTATATACAAATTTACACATTCACCAACAGTTTTATGTATTCACTCATACATATACTCACTCATCATATGTAGTGATACCCCTATTCATTCTGTTACACACCGACAGTCATCAAAAACTTACTCATACATATACTCACAACTTGCAAATAAACTAATAAACATCCATTTATTTGCATATACAACTATACACACATTAGCACATTACTTCTAAGGAAACTTGCACATACTTACTCTCTTAAACAATCACTTATAGAAACACATACTTATTTAAACAGGAACTCTTTCAATCTCTCACTCTCACATATACTCACTTATATACATCAATTCTCATATATACAAGATTAAAACATATGTAGTTACTCATAAAGACACTAGTGAGAGAGGCATTCACTCTCTAACACACACATATACACACTCATCCACCCATACAATCCTACACAAATGCTGTCTTCAAAACACATACAAACAGTGAGTCAGTCATTGATGCATCTATGTGCTAAATAACAGCCCCACCAAACCATACAGACACTCATACTGATACTAAAAAAGCATCTAATAACCCATATACACACACATGTAGCTACTCACCAACCCATGCAGCCACTTATACACAAAGTAAAACACTGATACATATATTTAAATATTTAAACATTACTCGCTAATATATGTATTCACTAAGATACACTTAATAAGCCAGTTAAGCAATCAATTTTTTTTAAAAAAACATCCATTTAGACACTTATTTAAACATTTATTCTTCCATCGACCTTAACATATACATATATAAAATATATTTATTTTTCAGAAAGACACACATTCACTGGACGATGTCATGAGTGATGTCATTTGAGATGTCATCAGTGATGTCATGAGTGATGTCACTGACCATGTCATGAGTGATGTAATATGTGATGTCATCAGCAGTGCATTGCACGCGCAAGTTATAGTGAGTCCGACTAACTATAACGTGGGAATTTCAATGGTTTTATATCAGTAAAATTTCCAGCTAACTATAACTGGTGTGAAACCTATGGTTTTTTCAGTGAATTTAATAGGTTTTTTAAATGCTAATTCCTAACTATAACTGGTGTGAAACCTATGGTTTTTTCAGTGAATATATATATATATATATATATATATATATATATATATATATATATATAAAACAAGACATAACGTATTCCTCATAGTTCATGCGTCAATTATAAATGAACATGAAGTTCTGCATCTGCGTTCAGTCCCATTGGTTGTGTGGTCTTAAATTTCATAATTAATTTCGATTCTAATCTCCTTAGTTGCATTTTTCTATCCCCTCCACGTTCAATCGGAGGGATTGCAGCTAAGCCAGAATATGTCATGTTTGTCCAAGTATAGCCAGGGTGGCTAATCATGTGCTTGGCCATTGCATAGGCAGGGTCCTTTTTCTGTATTGCCCTGGTGTGTTCCAGGATCTGTTTTTTTAGGGGGCATGTCGTGCTCCCTATATACCTTTTTCCGCATTGGCATTGGAGTAGATATACTGCGAATGGAGTTTCACATGTAATTTGTTGTTTTATTTCAAATTTTCTACCTGATGGTTCCAACAGACTTTTGAGATTTTTGCCAATCTTGCACGCCTTGCATATTAGGCATCTTGTAAAACCTGTTTGTTTTGATCCCAGCCAGTCTCTTTCTTTTCGTGTTTCGAAGTGGCTGTGCACCAAATGATCTGATAGATTTGGTGCTCTTCTGTATGTGATTGATGGTGTATCACCTATATCATTTCCAATGTCAATTTCCTTTTTCAACACGTGCCAGAATTTGCTCATGATTTTTCTGATTTTGAAGCTCTCCTTGATATACCTGATTATCATTCTGGGATGATCTTCCAATGTATTAGTTTCCATTTCATTATCATTGGATATATATATATATTCACTCAAAGTTCAACAAATGATGGCACTCCACTCGGGAAATCTTTAAACAGCATTTATTTTAGGCTGCGAAGACCTACGCGTTTCGAACGTTGCGTTCTTGATCACGGTAGTAGTTTGAACAATAATCGTTATACACTTCCATAGACCATGAAATTGGACTGAAGGCAATCCAGTATTTCCTACAACAAAGACCAGTCAACCTCTATGAAAATTCAAAGATGCTGGTACAAATGATATCACTCTGTTTGTACAATAACGTATTTGTCTTCAACAAGAAAACATATGAACAGCGTTGTGGAACTGCCATGGGAGTTTCCTTCTCCCCAAGCTATGCTAAACTCATGATGGGGTGGTGGGAGAGGTGTATAGCTTGGGGAGAAGAAAACGACCAATACATGGCTAACGTGGCATTATGGATCCGCTTCATAGATGACCTTTTCCTGCTTTGGAAAGGCACTGAATAGGAATTCAAAGACGTTTTTGTCATCTTGAACACCAACACAGTGGGATTACAGTTTACCTATAACATCAGCAAAAGAGAAATTGAATTTCTAGACACCAAAGTCTACATTAAAAACAATCAACTGGAGACAACTGTCCATCGCAAGAAAACAGCCACCAACAGTCTTTTGCATGGACAGAGTTACCATCCCAACAGTTTAAAGAAAAGCATCCCTTACGGTGAGCTATTAAGGATGAAGCGGAACTGTTCAGAAGAAAGCGAAATGGAGCGTAAATTTGAGGAAACAAAAATACGATTTCAACAGAGAGGTTACAAAAAAATTGACATAAAAAGAGGGGAAATAGCAGCCAGAACTAAAAACAGGCAAGAAATGCTAACATCAAACAACAGAACCCAACTAGGAAAAAGAAAAAGTCCGAACCAGAACTCAACATCCAATGATAATGAAATGGAAACTAATACATTGGAAGATCATCCCAGAATGATAATCAGGTATATCAAGGAGAGCTTCAAAATCAGAAAAATCATGAGCAAATTCTGGCACGTATTGAAAAAGGAAATTGACATTGGAAATGATATAGGTGATACACCATCAATCACATACAGAAGAGCACCAAATCTATCAGATCATTTGGTGCACAGCCACTTCGAAACACAAAAAGAAAGAGACTGACTGGGATCAAAACAAACAAGTTTTACAAAATGCCTAATATGCAAGGCGTGCAAGATTGGCAAAAATCTCAAAAGTCTGTTGGAACCATCAGGTAGAAAATTTGAAATAAAACAACAAATTACATGTGAAACTCCATTCGCAGTATATCTACTCCAATGCCAATGCGGAAAAAGGTATATAGGGAGCACGACATGCCCCCTAAAAAACTGATCCTGGAACACACCAGGGCAATACAAAAAAAGTACCCTGCCTATGCAATGGCCAAGCACATGATTAGCCACCCTGGCTATACTTGGACAAACATGACATATTCTGGCTTAGCTGCAATCCCTCCGAATGAACATGGAGGGGATAGAAAAATGCAACTAAGGAGATTAGAATCGAAATTAATTATGAAATTTAAGACCACACAACCGATGGGACTGAACGCAGATGCAGAACTTCATGTTCATTTATAATTGACGCATGAACTATGAGGAATACGTTATGTCTTGTTTTATATATATATATATATATATATATATATATATATATATATATATATATATATATATATATATATATATATATATATATATATATATATATATATATATATATCCAGAAAGTGCAACCTCCCAGGCTCCAACCGCAGCGACCCAGGAAATCACGCAGATCCAATGTAGCTTATTTCAGGCACAGGTTTATTCAAGAGCTGAACCAAACAATCTGACGCGTTTCGGGCATCCGCCCTTGCTCACAGACAGTCAGTGTTGGAAATGGCCACATTTAAATACTCTATGCTTCACAATGAAAATGCATTTTTTTCTCTCATTTTTTTGCTAAGTACCACGTGATTATGGAAAGAGAGGACAAACTACTAATACTACATATTGCAGTCTGTTTTCCAAACATTTACAAGTTTAAAAAAAATTGGAAATAGGGTATAATTCATGGTTAAAATCCAAAAATAATGCGACATTGTTAAAAAGTGTAGTTCATGGAAGATAGTAAAAAAGAAATAAATGCATAAAATGCCTATATTACATTATACCAAATATTTACAGTCAAAGCACCAGCATACAAATTGATATTACAGTGCAAAAATGCATAATAAAGTGCATAGTGCATAATTTAAAATCAATATCTATAGAGACGCAATAAAAAATAGTAATAGCAGTTGTTTGTGCAAAATGTGCAGTATTGTAAACATCATCATATTGCATCTATTCATATTGTGTGCAAATCAGCGCTGTTTGTAAACATACGACTCATAGCAGCATATTTATAGGGCAAGGACTGTATAGTATAGATATCACAAACTACTGTTCTCGCATATCCGATTTTGTAATGTGTTTTAAGGAAAAACAGAAAAATGCCTATTGTCTATGTTCTCAAAGAACAAGTGTTACCCAAAAGAAATAATGAACAAACATAATGTAATTTTTAAACCACCGTGAATCATTGACAATATCAGGAAAAAGAATTGCGTGCATAAACCCAACAAGGAGATTTTAAAATTAATCATATGTGGATGGGCGGCAGCCCACCGGGACTCTATTGCCAAAGCAAAAAATGAACGGGCCAGTGCAAAACTAAATTACAGAAACACATGTAGATCCTCCGTATTATTAAGTCCATTCGGGGATCTGCTATCCAGCTCAAGAATAAAATGAGATTCCATTCTTCTGAGCATCTTAACCCTATCTCCGCCCCTTCTTGGTTTATCAATTGCAGAGATAACGTAGTAGGACAGGCACTCCAAATTGTTGTTATGGACAGCCTTGAAGTGCCTGGCCACCGGGTAAGCTGGGTCATTGTTTACGATGGCTCGTAAGTGCTGAAGAATTCTAACATGCACCGGCTGTCGTGTACTTCCGACATATCTCAATGCGCATGTGCAAGTAAGAACGTAGATAGCGAATTCAGTTTTACAATTGTATTGACCCATGATCTGAATTGGGTCAGGACTGAACGGCGTATAATACTGCTGGGTACTTTTACCAAATTTGCAGGCCCTGCAAGAGGTGCAGCGTTTAAAACCTGATCTGGATTTCATCCATTCCTGTTTCTGCCTGAGTTCTGGAAAGTCATGGCATATGTGAGACCTGAGTGAGGGGCCCTTCCTAACGGTAACAACAGGTACTTCTGCAAGTTGGGGTTTCAGTACTGGATCGGTTTTAAGGACTGGCCATCTCTTGGTTACAATAGATCTAATTTGTCTGGCCTGTCTACTGTAAGAGGTTATGAACCTAGGATTGGAGGTGTTGTCATCCATCGTTTTCGATAGTTCAGCAGTGTTTTTTGTCTCCATTAACGCGTTCGATGCTCATGACGAGCTCAGCTCGTCATGATGCACAGTTGAGCTGTTGAAAATCTGAAGCCTTCAGCACAGGGGGGGGAAAACGCCTAGCACCCAAGGTGTTAAAGAGGCAAGGGATCTGCATTTAGTTTTTTCTACTGCTGTTTTTAATACCGATTCGCGGTAACCTCTTTCCCGAAACCTATCTAGTGCTTCATCAGTACAGATTTTAAGATCAGATTCTGTGCTGCAGATTCTCTTAATTCTTAAGAGCTCGCCCAAAGGGATGTTGTCAACCACATGTCGTGGATGCGCACTGCTGGCATGAAGGATACTGTTGCCAGCAGTGCTTTTCCGGTGTAGCTTTGTTGCTAGCTGGCCATTATGAATAAAGACTTTCACATCTAAAAAGTCAGCCTCACAGTCACTGATAGAGCTCGTGAATTTTAGATTTTCATTATTTACATTGATGGAATTAATAAACATTTCTGCACTGTCACGATCCCCCTGCCATAACAAAAAAACGTCATCAATATAACGAAGCCAAAGCAAAACATGATCAGAAAAAACTTGAGCGTGTTGCCGCCTGAGGACCTGCTCCTCCAACCAGCCCACGTGTAAACACGCATAGCTGGGAGAGAAACAGGCCCCCATTGCGACTCCACGCTTCTGCAAGTACAAATCACTCCCAAACAAAAAGAAATTATTGTTGAGACACCAAGACGTTACCTCAATTAGTACTTTGTTGTGTTGGTAACAGTTCATAGGTCTTTTGCCAAGAAAAAAAGTCCAATGCCTTCAAGCCGGACATGTGCTCTATGCTTGTGTAGAGCGATTCAATGTCCAAAGTAATCATGAGCATTCCATTATTCCACTTCATGTTCATTTATAATTGACGCATGAACTATGAGGAATACGTTATGTCTTGTTTTTTGAAGATGAAGAGTACCACAACAAAGAGACAACATTTATCCAAGTATTAGTGGCAAGTAATAGCGGTGGCCAGGGCACTCAGCCCTATAAACACGCAATAACTATCCTATCTACCAATCACAGTAGTTGTGTATACAAAAAAGTGAATGAAATTCACGAACGAACACTGTAATTTTAAAAAAAGCACACAGGATGTATTCTCCACCGCTAAGCCACATACACCTGGACACTAGTCTCACCAATACACAATATGTTGAAATTAACACTATATGCATGACATCAAAAGGGCACTTAGTCCGATGAACAATTAGAGACAACGCTTATGATTTATGTAAATCTTTGTCATTTCAATATTTGTTAACAAAACAGTTAGGAAAAGTTGCTTAAAAGTTAAATGATGTTAATTTAACTACAACGCCCATAATGCATAGGGTGCAATGTGTATATATGGCAAAAGTGAAAAGGGACTTATTGTTCAAACAACTACCGTGATCAAGAACGCAACGTTCGAAACGCGTAGGTCTTCGCAGCCTAAAATAAACGCTGTTTAAAGATTTCCCGAGTGGAGTGCCATCATTTGTTGAACTTTGAGTGAATAATTATACGGGATAGGTATTGGTATTGGTTTTGGTATTGGTATTTGTAAAGCGCGACTGTCGCTCCGGAAGAAGCATCCTGGCGCTAACTGGAAAGTGTGCAGGAGGTTGAATTTAGGCAGGATTAGATGGCGTCCAGCACATACTCGTCTGATAGGCTGAAGATCCATGTTTTTAGTTGTTTCCTGAAGTGGATTTCCTTGGTCAGGGATCTCAGATGCTGGATCCTTGGATCCTGCCTTGGTCCCGTTGTTTGGCACCAGCTCCAACGTGCTCCCCCTGCGACGAGGCAAGTTGCGAGTATATATATATATATATATATATATATATATATATATATATATATATATATATATATATTCAATGAAAAAACCATTGGTTTTAGGCCATATATAGTTAGGGATTTGCATTTAGAAAACCTTATTTTACTCGCATAAAACCATTGAAATTCCATATATAGTTATAAGCGCTAACTATATATCGCGCACCCGCAATCCACTGCTGATGATGTCACATATTACATCATTCATGACATGGTTAGTGACATCACTGATGACATCACTGATGACATCTCAAATGACATCACTGATGACATCACTGATGACAACATCCAGTGACTGTATGTTTCTGTAAAGTTAAAATATGTCTTACATATTGAAGAATGAGTGGATGTATAAGTGTCTGGATGAAGGATTTAGTAGGTGCATGACTGACTGATTGAGTGAGTGATTAAATGTGTCTCACTGAGTGCATAGGTTAGTGACTAAACTGTTTTAATTTGTGCATCATTATATCTGTTGTTCTACAAACTGCTGCATATGTTGATCAGTAGCTATATGAGTAACTGTATGGGTTATTGATTGGTTGTCCAAGTATTTGTATGGGAAACTGAGTGTGTGTGTATGGGTGGCTGGAAGGTGTGTGACTCTGTACATAGATGTGTGAGTAGTTGATTCACTATATGTATAGATTCAAAAGTGCATGTGCAAACAGCTGTATGGGCGGTTGACTGTGCATGAGTGTATTAGTGAGTGAATGGATATCTCAGTGCTACATGTCAAATTAAGTACATATGTAAAACACAGTACATGTGAGAGTTGACATCTATAAATAACTGTGCATAAGAGCCAGTGAATTTGTGAGTGGCTGTATGGATCATTGTGAACATGTATCAGAGATTGTATAAGAGAGTAAAGTAAATATGTGTTAGTATATGTTTGAATAAGTAAGGTGTGTATAACTGTATAGTTGAGAAAATGGAGGTGTGATTGATTTTTGGCATAACTGACTAGGTGTGTGAGTAACTCCATGGATGAGTGACTGTCTGTTTACACTGATTGTATCTAAGGTCATATTAGAGTCTGAAGAGGTTCATGGTATTATCACATGAATGATATCATCAGTGATGTGATCAGTCATGTCAAATGAGATGTTATCAGTGATGTCATTTGAGATGTCATCAGTGATGTCATCAGTGATGTCACTAACCATGTCATGAATGATGTAATATGTGACATCATCAGCAGTGGATTGCGGGTGCGCGATATATAGTTAGCGCTTATAACTATATATGGAATTTCAATGGTTTTATGCGAGTAAAATAAGGTTTTCTAAATGCAAATCCCTAACTATATATGGCCTAAAACCAATGGTTTTTTCATTGAATTTTCAAGGTTTTGTAAATGCAAATTCCTAACTATATATGGAGTATAACCTATGGTTTTTTCTGTGAATTTCAATGGTTTTTTAATAGCAAACATCAAAAGCTGTCAAATGTCAAGTACGTGATAGGTAAAAACGTTTTCGTGTTTATGCACGCTGATGTGCTTTAAACGCTGCCCCCCCTCCCCACTCCCCTCTTTTCTCTTAGTAGTACTCTCTCTTTGCAGATAGTGAACGGTAGTTAACGTAGACCTTTACCCCTGTTGTAATCCGTCGTACCTGCTTGTCTCTCCATTTGATTGATTATTATCCAAGCATTTACTGTTTTACAATTGGTTCTCTTTGGATCATTCTCTATTTACAAACAAGCACAAAGTCGCAATACTCTGTTTAGTCTTTGCAGATAGTGAAAAATCGTGAAAAAAAATAAAAGTAATCGAGCAAAATCAGTAGACCACTAATTCGATCTCTTTTTGACCTCGGTAAAATACAAACATTAGGAATAACCCTTCATGAGAAATACGAAAATAGTGAAATGAAATGAGCTCCACACCATGAGGGCTGCAAAACAGCTCGACTCCACCACCCACACCGCCCAAAATAACGACAAACCCTATGCAAATATTATAAATATACACAACACACCAGCAAAGAAACAGAGTAAAACATTTTATTAAATAACTATTTACATAACTATTTTATACTTTTTATTGCCCGATCCGGCTAGCTCAATCGATCGAGCATGAAACTCATGCACTGATAACAAGCGTTGAGAGTTTGTAGAATGATGGCTTCAGATTTTCCACATACGGTGTAGTGGCGCGAACTGGCAGGGGGCGTTTGGATTCTACCCCTTCTCCAAATAAGATTTTCATACGTGAATGTTCGTTCATGCTTTTTGTCCCTGAGTTCCTTCCATGTCACTGCCTTACATAAATGGCATAAGTCTTGGTTATTGAGTGCCATACTTCAGAATTCTAAGCAGTTCTTGTAACACTGTTTAAACCTTATTTGCACCTGCTGCAGCTGCACTATTCAAAGTAAGTGGGGTCCATTTGTGGACCTGACTGCATTGGAAAACAATGTGATACGGTGCCTCCCTAAACCGCTTGACGGAGGCCCCCGAGGGGCGGTGAGATGGCGCGGACTGAGAGGGGGCGCTTGGCTCCTGCCCCCTCCCCAAGTCGTGTTGCCCTGGTGAGGCCTGAGATCGCCCCCGGCATAGGCGGCCGGCTCCCGGGGTCCGGCGGAATTTTTTCCCTTTTGAAGAATCTTTCATTCTGGACCTTGTCCCACAATCCGTTTCACCTGAAGACACGCTGTCGTAGGGCGCCCCTTTACCGTTTTAGTTGCCATTCCGCCCGCTTTTGGTACTCTGTGCCTCTTCCGCCATTCAACTGTTTACCGCTCGCTCTTGCGACTACAACGTCTCGCTCACCATGTAGTTGAGTTGCTCCCGCTCTTAAGATTTGACCGAACTTTTTGGACTGCTGAAAGCGGTGGAATTCCGACCGCTGGTTGGTGGAGACATTTTGACTATATTCGGCACCTGCATTGTCGCGTAATGCGTCATATGACGCGACGCGTTAGCGCACCCGGAAGTGCTCCGGTGCGCAAGGCGCAGCTTCCCGGAAACGATCCAGAGCGCGCCGCGCAGCGCGTAACGTAAGCATAACAGGTCATGTGACTTGTTAATAAAACTTTTCATTGGTTCATTTTACTTTTCTTTTCCTAATTATGTAAGACTAGGTCATGTGACCTAAAAATAACACTTTTCATTGGATTAAAACATTTTTTTTCCCCAAACGATGAAAGCCCCACCTTGTTTCTGGATGTTTCAGACTGAAGCTGGCGTCACCATGAGAGCACCACCATCTCGTAGCTCCGTCGTGGCCATTCCGCAAGCAATCATGGCAGCCGCTCCCCACCGGAAGCCTGCGGGAGTCGAGGGCCCCCAAGACTTTTGTACAATCTTCAAGGCTGAGGGGACGCTTTCGAGAATGGAACCCAAGCCCTGGCAGACAAGCGTCCGAGTTCCAAGGTGTCCCAGGGCCATTTTACTGGACCAGGCCCAAATCCGAAGAGCCGGCCGCCATTTTAAGAGTCCTGTGGCAGCCGCCTACCGCTGCACCGCAAGAGTGGGAACAACTCAACTACATGGTGAGCGAGACGCTGTAGCCGTAAGAGCGGGTGGTAAACAGCTGAATGGCGGATGAGGCACAGTGTAGCAAAAGCGGGCGGAATGGCGACTGAAACGATAAAGGGGCGCCCCACTACAGCAGACAAGCCTCCGCCATGTGCTTCAAAACTGCATATGTATCTCGTGATATCAAGGTTGGGCAACCAGTACAGAACAAGCAGTTACGAGTCCCATTTACACCGGCGCCATTTTGGGCGCGGCCGGGCAGGTCCAGGATCTACTGAAACATAAAAAATGAGCCAGACGTCTCTGAAGCAGTTCATGAACAGCAGGACATAGCAAATAAACATGAACTCTCTAAAGCTGTTAACTCACTGCAGAACAAAACAAGTGAACCTGAAACCTCTGGAATAATTGTCGCTCAAAAGAACAACACACAAAACTCTGTAGAGCCTGAAGAAAAAAAAACAGAAGGGCACTGTAGTTTCAGACACACTTAACACTAATGACGAAACAAAGATATCGTCTGTTTATAAAGCAGTTATCATTTTGACAGAATTGACAAAGAAGTGTACAGACACCAATGCATCAGCATTCTCGGAGAATCTTAAGGAACAAAGAAAGACCTGTTCACTCTTGACACCCCAGGTGCTGTGTATATTGCACTATAGTGCTGCATCGAGAAAACGGGCAACCCTATTGATGTGGATTTTTCATTATTGATTATTGTAAAGAAATGGCGACTCCCCCCTTTAGCAGATTAGCTAAATGTTTGCGTAATTTAGGCATAAAAGTTATATTATTGTTGTTGTTGTTGTTATCGTTATAGTTCTGGTTAATTTCAAAAAATGGTTAAATATATTTACAGTTTTTGTTGCGTTCGTTATATTTAAATATTAATAAAGTTTTAAAATGTAACTGTTTTGGAGTACTATATTTTTTTTAAAAATCGGGTGAATGGGGCCTTGAATCGGGTTATTGTCATGTGTGGGCTTTGCAAGTGTACTACTACAAGATCGGACATTTCAAACTCAAATGCACGTTCTTTTTCTTACCTTTCCGAAGCATGGAGCGCAATAGCAGGCTGAGAAAAGGTGATGCACGTGTTGAACACTGCCTGGCCTGCAAATTGCTGCCAATGCCCCCCCGCCCGCTCCTGAAAGAGGACACACACACACCGCCGCCCCGAGTACTTCACAAATCTTTAAAAGACCATGCGCTTGTTCAATGGGAAGTGGATAACATGGCTAAGAGCATTTGCTGACTAATGCATGAATATCGCTGACTTTTCAGCGATATTCATGCATTGCGGCCGTTTTTTATCGCATTTGCGATAAACCTTGCTAATAGCAAGGTTTATGTGCGATAAAATTCGCCGAAGTGCGGCGATAATTATTGTCTCTAAACAAGTTAGAGACAAAAATTACCGCTAGATGTTGGAAATATGCCCCCGGGTTTTTCCTTGCAGGAATCGGGAAGCGAAAGACTAGCACTGAAATCAGTAGTCTCACACCTGAATCGGGAGGGTTGCCATGTCTGGATACTCTACAGCTGGAGCCATAGACTACATCCGCAGGGCTAGGTGATAGCCTAGGTCCGGCCTGGACAATCGGACACAGAGGAAGAGAAGTGTCAGAGGGTGCGGTAGTGAATAGGGTGAAAGGGAGGTGTCGAACGGGCACAAGGTGTGATTCTCAGAGAAGAGCAAACAGATGGGGGAAGTATATGGCCCATGCATGAGAGAGAGAGCGGGGGTGACCATTGCGTGGGGGAGATGCGTGCGAGGGTGGGGAGCCATGCTGAGAATCGACGGCGTGCAGAGAGTGGCCCTGGTCAAGGCATCTAAAATGGCTGCCGTGCACGACAAAATTGTGGCATTGGACAAAAACGCAAGATGGCGCAGACAATGTTTATCAATAAGGATTCATTTATAACAAAATATTTACTCGCAGTGACAAAATGGTGTTCAACACTTCCTGATTTCCATCGAATCGAACGTTAACAAACGTCACGCAGCAAAAAAAAAAAAAAAAAAAGCTCACGCACAGAGCGGTTTTTAGCCATGTTATCCAATGGAAGGTGGATAACATGGCTAAGAGCATTTGCTGGATAATGCATGAATATCGCTGACTTTTCAGCGATATTCATGCATTGTGGCCGATGTGCGGCGATAATTTTTGTCTCTAAACAATTAAAACGAAGCACAAAATGGCAAATTCCCGTTTCACTACCAGTTTGCGGCCCAGTTCGCGGCCCGTGAAGCGCTTCTACCGTGAAAAATCAATTTTTTTTTATTTTCCCCACGGGACCCTTTAATAACTCCAACAACATTCCTAGGGGGTCAAGAGGGGTATACCTTGCCCCCTTTCAATAAATTCCCCCTTCGTTTTTCACCTCTTCTTCTCTCTCGATCCTACCGAGAGATAAGATGGCGGCCGCTCCGGACTATTTAGAATGTTGACAGACACCGGATAGCCAATCAGCTTTCTGTTATCCAATGGAAGGTGGATAACATGGCTAAGAGCATTTGCTGGATAATGCATGAATATCGCTGACTTTTCAACGATATTCATGCATTGTGGCCGATGTGCGGCGATAATTTTTGTCTCTAAACAATTAAAACGAAGCACAAAATGGCGAATTCCCGTTTCGCTACCAGTTTGCGGCCCAGTTCGCGGCCCGGGAAACGCTTCTACCGTGAAAAATAATGTTTTTTTTATTTTCCCCACGGGACCCTTTAATAACCCCAACAACAATCCTAGGGGGTCAAGAGGGGTATACCTTGCCCCTTTCAATAAATTCCCCCTTCGTTTTTCACCTCTTCTTCTCTCTCGATCCTACCGAGAGATAAGATGGCGGCCGCTCCGGACTATTTAGAATGTTGACAGACACCGGAGAGCCAATCAGCTTTCTGTTATCCAATGGAAGGTGGATAACATGGCTAAGAGCATTTGCTGGATAATGCATGAATATCGCTGACTTTTCAACGATATTCATGCATTGTGGCCGATGTGCGGCGATAATTTTTGTCTCTAAACAATTAAAACGAAGCACAAAATGGCGAATTCCCGTTTCGCTACCAGTTTGCGGCCCAGTTCGCGGCCCGAGAAACGCTTCTACCGTGAAAAATAATTTTTTTTTTATTTTCCCCACGGGACCCTTTAATAACCCCAACAACAATCCTAGGGGGTCAAGAGGGGTATACCTTGCACCCTTTCAATAAATTCCCCCTTCGTTTTTCACCTCTTCTTCTCTCTCGATCCTAACGAGAGATAAGATGGCGGCCGCTCCGGACTGTTTAGAATGTTGACAGACACCGGAGAGCCAATCAGCTTTCTGCGCGCAAAGTTCCGTTTCGCGAAAAGTAAGCGGACCGGATCGCTGCCCGGAGCGCTGTTACAGATATATATCTTGTTTTGAACGTTAATTTCTCAAAAACTACTGGAGCACATATATTGAGACCTAGCAAAGGCACATCGGGCTAACAGTCCCTACAATTTTGCCAAGTTTCGTGCAAATCCATTCAGCCGTTCGAGCTAAAAGTGAGTCCAACCGCCCTATAGAAAAATGAATGGGAAAAACGCGTTTTGGGACCCCCCTTTTTTCTCAGGCCCCCCTTGACGAAACCCCCCCAAATTATTAGGGGCTGCTCAGAAACAAAATGTGCCATTTTCCTGAAAATTTCAGCCGATTTCGTCCACAAACGCCAAAGTTATTAGGCATAGAATTTCAGAAATCCCATAGGGAAAAAATCCTAACTATATATACCTACTGGCCAGACCCCCCAGGATATAGCGGCATGGATTAGCAAATTTAGCGGCACAAAAATGGAAATTTAGCGGCACAAATATGGAGATTTAGCGGCAATTTTGCGGCATTTTATTTGGCCATTTTTCCTACAACAAATACAGATAACTTTGTTTTTTGAGTTAATTAACAACATGAAGCTATATATATTTGGTTTAATTACAATGTACACACTTTGGGGCAGATTTACAAGCCCCTTGCGCCCCTTTTACACCACCGTTGCATCACTTTTGTGACGCAGCGGCAGCGCAAAAGATGCGCAATGGTGTGGGGTACTTACAACGTGACGCATCTGGGAGATGCGTCACGTTGTAAAGCCCTGCGCCATTTGTGGCAGGTGTGGGTACCACCTTCTGACCAGTCGTGTTCCTTCCATCTGCAAAGAAGGACGACCGTTCTTAGTTTCATCTTTCATCTAGGTGCTCCAGGTTTTTTAAAACTGACTTTCCAGAATATTTATTTGTTTTGTCCAATGGTCCTCCGTACTTCCGAGCGCGCTCCTGCTACTCCATGCCATTGAGCCCGTCAATGTGAAGTGCCTAAAGCTGGGTCGAGAGAGGGTAAATACTGTGATGTCAGCAGGCTGTGAAATGCTGCATGAAAAGCTATCAGTTCTGTTCCCCTTGGCATTTTAATGAATGGGCGTCGTAGTATCTCTCTCTCTGCCTCGTTTCCCCTCCCATATCTTCCAAGCTTGGTTCAGCCCCACGTACACGTGGGGCACGTTATGCAGCCAATAAAAGGCCCAGGGCCCTGGGCGTGGTGAGGTCACTTGCCAGCCACCAACTACAGAGCGTGTGTCCCTAGCTACCTTATTCCTAGGCCTGCACCAGTATTTTACATCCACGTTCAGTAGTCTGTGTACTTCCGTTCAGTAGTCTGTGTACTTCCGGCCTGTGACGTGCCATGCCAGGACCTGCTGTCCCGCACTTGTCCCTGCCCCCTCCGTCATTTGTTGTCCTATCCACCGCTGTCCGCATCAGGCGTCTTCCAAAGCCACTAATTATAGAATACAAACAAAACCTGCACGTGAAGGGCGCCGCCGAGTGAAATTCTCAAACTCCGCCTGACCTGTCTGACGTTGGAAATGTCATTCCTCATGCTGGGTCACGCTGACACATTTCCACCTGTACGGCACCTTTTACGGGAAGGAAATGTGAATTTGCGGTGAAAGGGGAAGTTTTAAATAAAAATTACAACTCGTTCTCTTTAGTACCGACTAAGCCTTGTAACCTTTTAATCATACGTTTACAAAATAACCACAAGGCGCGTAACCTGTGGTCTCTTGCTCAGGTGCCCGGGCCGGGGGTGTGCATGAAAGTTCCCTCTGATGCCTTTGTTAAACCTTGCTCTCCCTCGGATGCCTTGTTAGGCAGGGTTGGGATTGATTTTCTCGGCTGACGTGCCTTCTTGGTAAATGAAGCGGTAGGGGGCACCAGGCCACATCTTAGGTCCCTGGCAGTGGAGGGGGGCTGGAATTATGGGTATTTTTGCAAAGCAGACACTGTGTTATTAATCAGACCCACCAGGATATAGCGGCTTTTGGAATAATGCCGCAATTTCTACAAAAGTGCCGATTTCGCGGGCACTTATGTAAAAATCGCGGCATTATTCCAAAAGTGCCGATTTCGCGGCAAATCGCGAAATCGCGAAATCGCGAAATCCTGGAGGGTCTGACTGGCGAGACGCCAGTAGGTAATATATATATATATATATATATATATATATATATATATATATATATATATATATATATATATATATATAAATATATATATTACCTACTGGCGTTCGCCAGTAGGTAGTTATAGTTAGGATTTTTTTCAATGTTAAATCTCAAAATTCTATTTGGAATAACTTTTGCGCCGGTTGACGAATCTGCCTGAAAATTTCCTGAAAATGGCCTCGCGGCGTTCCGGTCCTTCCCTGAAAGTTTGGGGGGGATACGTCAAGCGGGGGGCGAGATAAAAGGGGGGTCCCAAAACGCGTTTTCCCCATGTTAATTTCCATAGGGCGGTCGATTTCACTTTTAGCCCGAACGGCTGAATGGATTTCCACCAAACTTGGCAACATTGTAGGGACTGGTAGCCCGATGTGCCTTTGCTATGTCTTAAGATATGTGCTTCAGTGGATTTTGAGAAATTAACGTTCAAAAAAATATATATATCTGTAGCCGCTCACCGGTGCGCGCACCGGTGAGCGCTCCAGGCGCGCCACGCGACTTGCGCGCAGAAAGCTGATTGGCTCTCAGTTGTCTGTAAACATTCTAAACAGTCCGGAGCGGCCGCCATCTTGTCTATCGGTAAAATCTAGTCATAAGAGGTGGCAAAAACAAAGGGTGGAATTGACCATAAGGGGGCAGGGTAGACCCCCCCTGACCCCCTAGGTTTGATATGGGGGCCATTAAAGGGCCCCGCGGGGCCTCAAAAAAAAAATTTTTTTTTGCGTTTTTCGCGGGGGAAGCGCCCGGTGCGCGCACCGGGAAGCGCTCCAAGGAGGGTACTATGGAAAAATAATCACTTTAAAAAATTGTATGTTTATTAATTGTTTTTTTTTATTTTATGTAAGTACCTACATGTAGGTACCAATGCAGAGACTTTCATTTAATGTACACCATCTCCTCTGTAGATATCTTGCATGTTGTTATTGTATGTTTTTGTGGTATATGGAATTCATAACATAGTCTGTCTGGAAAGGAGAAACAGATCTTTTAAGCACTCCCTGAGAATTTCTAGGGGATCATGAGTAGTCTATCCTGCTCACTTATGAAAATGAGGTGTAAAATATTCATATGAGATAATATAGTGGGAGAAAGGTAGTAACTATGAGTAAACTTACTATGTAACAGAAAAATAGTTGAACAGTATACTATAAGTCTCACTTTATATTTTAAACATTTTTGGTAATACTTTATGAATTACATATAAAAAAGAATATTGTCTGAAACAATTTGATATTATTAAAGATAAATTTATTCCTCTGATTCTTTTTCATAATTTAATAAAATTTCTAACATAATATTGTCCGGAATTTCCTCATAATTATATGTACATGATTCCATTTCTTCCAAACATTCTATAAACTGTTCATCCAAAGAGTCATCCATGAAATCAACTTCTTTTTTTTGATCTTCTGGTTTTTCCACCTTTACTTTGATAGAAGTATCATTTGCCTGATTTTCTCCTTCCATTTTCTTTCTGAAAATTGCATACAAATTAACTATATTAGTAGAGTTAGGGTACTGTATACCAGAGAAGCCTAACTCAATCCATAACTATTACAGAGAAGTCTATCTCTATCTCTAACTATTAAAGAGGGATAGCATATCACTAACAGAATATTTTTTCAGCAATTAACTTAAAGTGTACAATATACTTCCATAATTAGAACTTACCTTAGAGAAATCAGTTGAAGTTGTCAGTGAAATTTGTTTTCAAATGTACTTCTGGAAGCAGTAGTCAAAATGGCTGTGTTTCCCTCTCTTCTTTTATATATATTCTTGTACTTAACCAATCAAACGTCAGGAAATAATCGTAGAAAATGAAAGATACTTTTTAATTGGTTGTAAATTCTAACATTACAAGTGTGTTTTTGTCATGTAATTTACCTCAGGATATTTAGACAGGCCTGTAGCCTAAATGTCTCAATGGAATTTCACCAAATTTGGGCAAATGGTAGGGACTGCTATGTAGTAGGGCCTATTCTATATTTGATGAAAGTGTCTCCAGTGGTTTTTTTGTAAATTGCTTTCCCACCTTTTTTTATCGAGCGCTTACTGGTGCGCGCTCCTTTACGCGCACCGGCAGCGTTACGGGAGTCCTCCATTTTGTGTTTCGGTACAATCGAGACACAAGATGGAGGGTAAACAATGTTCGGTATGGGTAGAAGGGGGCACTGTAGAGACTTCTTGACCCTCTAGGTTTTCTGAGGGGGGCTTAGGAGGCTCATAAACGTAAAAAAAAAAAAAAAATTCCACGGGGGGAGCGCCCGGTGCGCGCACCGTTAAGCGTACCCGAAAGCGTACTTTGGTGAAAAATAGTGAAAAAAGTTAGAAAAAAATAAACGCTTTGAATGATCAGAGGTAGGGTAGCTCTGAGAAGAGCTTTTGGGTTCTGTGGTTGATTTAGGTACCTACAAGTAGGTTCCAATACACATTCTTAAATTCAGGAGGAATATTCTATTCCCCTCATCTGAGAAGTGCACTCCATCTCCTCTGTAGATGTCTTGCATGTTGTAACGCAAGTTATTATTGTATATTGAACCCATTCCATAGTCTCTCATGTAAGCAGAAACAGATTTATTTACATGTTTCCGTGCTTTCTCAAATTGTGGACCAAATTGGTTGGACCAGTTCCATTTCTGTCTTTGGCATATATTGGAATATACCAAGGCAGTGTGGGGAAAAAGTATCATCAATTGATGAAAGGTGTCCTTTAAAAGCATTTCCAGACCTACCCCAGTTAATGTGCCTAGATCGTTTCCACCACAGTGCACAATTATAAGGTCAGGTTCTGGCAGATGGAAAAAGGTTTTCACCAATGGTATCAATTGGTGACATTTTAATCCTCTGTGGCCAATCCACTTGATTTCCACATTTGATAAATCAAGGTTATGAAAATTTCTGCTAGCTGCATACCTTTGAGCCCAGTGGATGTAGCTATGTCCAATAATCCAAACAGAGTACATGATGTGAGAAGGTTCTGGTCCAGTCAGATGAAGTGTGGGAATGAAATGGCAGTTGGAACAGTAGGAGTTTACAAAAAAATAATTGTGGAGTTTCTCTGCTCTTGAATCACAAGCAATGATTGGTGGATTCAGATAGTTGAAAACTGAAAGTTAGGGTGCATGGTTATGTTGTGTGAAAGAAGCAATTTGAATGGTTTAAAAAAAGTCACCAAAAGCAAAAATACCCTGTATAGGCTGCTGTATTGAGAGGTCAAACATCCTTGCTGAGTTAATTTGCAACATTGTAAGATAAACTTTTGAACCTTACAGTTCAGTTAGGAGGGAGTTGCTATGGTAACAGATAGAAAGGTTTGAGAGGGGGATGGGTGTTGGTTTGAAAATAGTGAGGGAAGAGTTTTCATTGGTTGAATTAAGGCATATGTGTACAAAGATAGAGATTTTCTATGCCAGTCTTGGTTTCAGTGTATTGAGAGCACACCTTTTCCTCTGCTAAAGAAAAATTGGTGTGTGTGTCTGACACTGTTTTCAATCTCCAAAAGCATTTGTAAAGGTAAGTAATGATTCATTTAATTTAGATAGAGATTTATTTGCTCTATGGAGAATATTTGGAAGCAGATAGTTATGTTTTAGAAGTGAAATTGTATGTTAGTATATAAGTCCTGCGCAGTGTTTCTTACATGTTATTTAAAAATCGATTTTTGGATGCAATTGATTGGTATATGTATTTGGCTTTTATTTATGATTGCCATGTGCAGCTGATGCATGATTTTAAACATGGGTAATAAGTGACGCACTGGTGGCGCAAGGCTTTCATAAATAAGGCCGTGACTTTGTTTGATGATGTTGAGTGGTTGTACATAGGTTCTGCGCAGTGTTTCTTACATGTTATTCAAAAATCGATTTTTGGGTGCAATTGATTGGTATTTGCATTTGGCCCTTATTTATGATTGCCATGTGCAGCTGATGCATGACTTTAAACATGGGTAATGAGTGACGCACTGGTGGCGCAAGGCTTTCATAAATAAGGCCCTGACTTTGTTTGATGATATTGAGTGGTTGTACTTAGGTTCTGTGCAGTGTTTCTTACATGTTATTCAAAAATCGATTTTTGGATGCAATTGATTGGTATATGTATTTGGCTTTTATTTATGATTGCCATGTGCAGCTGATGCATGACTTTAAACATGGGTAATAAGTGACGCACTGGTGGCGCAAGGCTTTCATAAATAAGGCCCTGACTTTGTTTCATGATATTGAGTGGTTGTACATAGGTTCTGCGCAGTGTTTCTTACATGTTATTCAAAAATCGATTTTTGGGTGCAAATGATTGGTATTTGCATTTGGCCCTTATTTATGAATGCCATGTGCAGCTGATGCATCACTTTAAACATGGGTAATAAGTGACACACTGGTGGCGCAAGGCCTTTATAAATGAGACCCTGACTTTGTTTGATGATATTGAGTGGTTGTACTTAGGTTCTGTGCAGTGTTTCTTACATGTTATTCAAAAATCGATTTTTGGGTGCAATTGATTGGTATTTGCATTTGGCTTTTATTTATGATTGCCATGTGCAGCTGATGCATGACTTTAAACATGGGTAATAAGTGACGCACTGGTGGCGCAAGGCTTTCATAAATAAGGCCCTGACTTTGTTTCATGATATTGAGTGGTTGTACATAGGTTCTGCGCAGTGTTTCTTACATGTTATTCAAAAATCGATTTTTGGGTGCAATTGATTGGTATATGTATTTGGCTTTTATTTATGATTGCCATGTGCAGCTGATGCATGACTTTAAACATGGGTAATAAGTGACGCACTGGTGGCGCAAGGCCTTTATAAATGAGGCCCTGACTTTGTTTGATGATATTGAGTGGTTGTACATAGGTTCTGCGCAGTGTTTCTTACATGTTATTCAAAAATCGATTTTTGGGTGCAATTGATTGGTATTTGCATTTGGCCCTTATTTATGAATGCTATGTGCAGCTGATGCATCACTTTAAACATGGGTAATAAGTGACGCACTGGTGGCGCAAGGCCTTTATAAATGAGACCCTGACTTTGTTTGATGATATTGAGTGGTTGTACTTAGGTTATGTGCAGTGTTTCTTACATGGTATTCAAAAATCGATTTTTGGATGCAATTGATTGGTATATGTATTTGGCTTTTATTTATGATTGCCATGTGCAGCTGATGCATGACTTTAAACATGGGTAATAAGTGACGCACTGGTGGCGCAAGGCTTTCATAAATAAGGGCCTGACTTTGTTTCATGATATTGAGTGGTTGTACATAGGTTCTGCGCAGTGTTTCTTACATGGTATTAAAAAATCGATTTTTGGGTGCAATTGATCGGTATTTCCATTTGGCCCTTAGTTATGAATGCCATGTGCAGCTGAAGCATGACTTTAAACATAGGTAATAAGTGATGCACTGGTGGCGCAAGGCTTTCATAAATAAGGCCCTGACTTTGTTTGATGATATTGAGTGGTTGTACTTAGGTTCTGTGCAGTGTTTCTTACATGTTAATCAAAAATCGATTTTTGGGTGCAATTGATTGGTATTTGCATTTGGCCCTTATTTATGAATGCTATGTGCAGCTGATGCATCACTTTAAACATGGGTAATAAGTGAAGCACTGGTGGCGCAAGGCCTTTATAAATGAGACCCTGACTTTGTTTGATGATATTGAGTGGTTGTACTTAGGTTCTGTGCAGTGTTTCTTACATGTTATTCAAAAATCGATTTTTGGATGTAATTGATTGGTATATGTATTTGGCTTTTATTTATGATTGCCATGTGCAGCTGATGCATGACTTTAAACATGGGTAATAAGTGACGCACTGGTGGCGCAAGGCTTTCATAAATAAGGCCCTGACTTTGTTTCATGATATTGAGTGGTTGTACATAGGTTCTGCGCAGTGTTTCTTACATGTTATTAAAAAATCAATTTTTGGGTGCAATTGATCGGTATTTCCATTTGGCCCTTAGTTATGAATGCCATGTGCAGCTGATGCATGACTTTAAACATGGGTAATAAGTGATGCACTGGTGGCGCAAGGCTTTCATAAATAAGGCCCTGACTTTGTTTGATGATATTGAGTGGTTGTACTTAGGTTCTGTGCAGTGTTTCTTACATGTTATTCAAAAATCGATTTTTGGATGCAATTGATTGGTATATGTATTTGGCTTTTATTTATGATTGCCATGTGCAGGTGATGCATGACTTTAAACATGGGTAATAAGTGACGCACTGGTGGCGCAAGGCTTTCATAAATAAGGCCCTGACTTTGTTTCATGATATTGAGTGGTTGTACATAGGTTCTGCGCAGTGTTTCTTACATGTTATTCAAAAATCGATTTTTGGGTGCAATTGATTGGTATTTGCATTTGGCCCTTATTTATGAATGCCATGTGCAGCTGATGCATCACTTTAAACATGGGTAATAAGTGACACACTGGTGGCGCAAGGCCTTTATAAATGAGACCCTGACTTTGTTTGATGATATTGAGTGGTTGTACTTAGGTTCTGTGCAGTGTTTCTTACATGTTATTCAAAAATCGATTTTTGGGTGCAATTGATTGGTATTTGCATTTGGCCCTTATTTAAGAATGCCATGTGCAGCTGATGCATCACTTTAAACATGGGTAATAAGTGACGCACTGGTGGCGCAAGGCCTTTATAAATGAGACCCTGACTTTGTTTGATGATATTGAGTGGTTGTACTTAGGTTCTGTGCAGTGTTTCTTACATGTTATTCAAAAATCGATTTTTGGGTGCAATTGATTGGTATTTGCATTTGGCCCTTATTTATGATTGCCATGTGCAGCTGGTGCATTACTTTAAACATGGGTAAAAAGTGACGCACTGGTGGCGCAAGGCCTTTATAAATAAAGCCATGAGTTGCTATTGTATAAACTTAAATATGTTGCAATTTATTGTATATATTGTTTGCTTTTTAACATTACTTTGTTGTTTGCTAATAGTGGTCTTTCATGTGTTTTTTTAACAGAACAACAGATTCAAATCAACTTCTGAAAAGGAAGCAAAAATGCCTTCAAAGCAAAGAAATATCAAAAATAACATACGGAAAAGGAGAACATCAACAACAGAGTTTATGGAATCCTCTTCAACAAGTACTTCAAAAAACACCAGGAAAGCTTCTGGTAAGCCAATTAAGTCTTTTCTTCGCAACATATGTCGTAGAAAAAAAAATGATATTGCTAATGTGAATATACAGAAAAAGTCAACAAATCTAAAAAGGAAAGAGAAGCCCACAAAAAATGTTTCAATTGGAGCAGGAGAGAAGAGAATGGATAGCAATAGAAGGGTAAATGTTTTTAGGGACATTCGTAGGCGAATGTTTCGCAATAGGGTAGTTTTAAATTTGCTAAAAAATGATAAGAAAAGTAAACTAAAAGCTGCTTTTTACAAGAAAAAGAAAAGTGTAGAAAAGATTGTTGATCAGGCTTTTTAAGTTAAGAAAAAATTATTTATTTTAATAATCAATAGAATTAGGATACTTAATAAGGCAATTGATGTTTTCAAATCGAACAGTAGATGGAAAAGAATTATTAATCGGAGTAATTTTTGTGAAGTATTTTCTGGTGAATGGATGCATAGTTCAAGTTCTGAGCCTTTTTTCAATGAGGAGAGTTACTTTCAGGAAAATGATTTGGTGCATGCAGTTGACACCAGTGGTCGTGCATATGAGGTGAAAGATAGTTGTGTGATGGAAAAAGAGAAACTTGTATCTAAAGATGCAGAAGAGGTGTTAGCTGATGAAGTTTTAGGGAGACGTACTAAGGGTCCAGTGTACACATGGAAATGCAGTAGTATTTGTAGTGTGCGACAGGAATCAATCGATTTGCTTCGAAATTTCTTACGTACATATAGTAAAAAAAGTCTCAAACAAAAAATGAAGATCCTGCAAGAGTTAGATCCTTGCAGGGTGAGAGAAAGCACAGGTTTGCAAGGGCATTCACTAGCTTGTCTTTCTAGAAAGGTTTGTCGGAGTGTTTTTCATCATTTTAGGATGTTAGCAGTGCATCATAATAACGTAAGGAAATTAGTGAGGAAGTTGTATTATGCAAAAAGTCCTGCACTTAAGCTTAAACAGTTAAATAGTGCTCTTTTGCATGGATCTGAAGTGGATGTGAAGACTATTTGTGAAGAAATTGAGTTTTGTTATTTTGGGAACAAAGAGGACAGTGTAGAAATAGATATAGTAATGGATGGTATTGCAGAAGATAATGGACACATTTCAAGTCTTGAAAAGTTTGATGAGGAAATTATCAAGTTTAAGGTGAAATCAAGTGAGAGGCCTAATTTAACTTGTGTGTGTTGTCGACGGACTCATTATAAAATTCAGACCAGGTTAGTTGATTTATATGCAAAAAGTGAATTGGAAAATAATAGTCAATGGGAGGATTTTGTAAGTTATTTGTTGGTGGAGAATTCTTTTGATTTGAGTTTGGATCAGCGTATTTGTAATTATTGTTTGAAAAAATTAAATGAAAATAGAATGCCTGCTAGAGCAGTTTATAATAATCTTCAGTTGATAGATATTCCTTCTGAATTGATGGATCTAAATACTTATGAGTCTATTTTGATTCAATGTGTCCATCCTTTTCAGGCTATTGTACGCATGGAGCCTAAGACAGGGAAATTGCCTCCATCAGATTTACTGAGAGGATTAAAGGGAAGAGTTGTTTATTTGCCTCTAGATGTAAAGAAAAATATTAATACAATTGGTGTAGAAAGAGTAGAAGAAGATCCTTTAGTTATTCTAGTTAATGGGGTTCCAACAAAGAGTAAGAAAATTTGGCAAGATTTAGTGGATGTTAAAGAAGTCAAGAAGGCAACGTTGTATTTGGTCAAAAACAATGAATACTACAAAGATGTAAGTGTTGGAGCAGAGGAAACAGCTATAGAAGAAGATAGTGATTCTTCACTTGGTCAAATTGAAAAAGTTGATGTGTCTAGAACTGAAGAAATATATGAACACTATACAGTTCATCCTTTGCATTCCAAAGAAGTAATGGGAAATGCAATTGACTTGTTTCAAATGAAAGCAGCAAAAGGAAGCCCCATTAGTGTATGGGAAGAAAGTTTGGAAGCTCGTTGTTTTCCACAATTATTTCCAACAGGTTGTGGTGGACGATATGATGATCGACCAGTTCAAATTCCTGCAGCTGAATACCGGACTCTAAGATTATATGCAGAAGATCCAAGGTTTCGTCAATGCATTCCATATTTATTTCATCTACTATTTGAAAGTGATTTGTCTGGGCTTTCTTATGCAGTTAATCATATATTAAAAAGTGGACCTCATTTGCAGAATGTTTGTGCAAGGGACTTTATGGAGAAAGTTAATTTGCAAGACAGTATTTTGGAATCTCAGCTAATCAATCTCATGGCATGTCAACGTGGAACCAACGAGTATTGGTTTCGTCGTCATGGAGAATTGAAATGTATGCTAAGAAACTTAGGAACTCCTACATGGTTCCTCACTCTTAGCTGTGCTGAGTATGCATGGGACGATTTACTTCAATTTCTACGCGAGGCAAATGAAAACATACCAAATATAGAATTGAAAACACCAGGAGAACTGTGTTCTTTAGATCCAGTGAATGTTTGCAGATATTTTAATCATAGATTTGAAGCTATGATGTCTTTTATTACCAACAAAAAAATCCTCCCCTTGGAGAGGTTTTGGATTTCTTTTGGAGGAAGGAATATCAAGCGAGAGGTGCTCCTCATATACATATGTTGTTGTGGATTAAAGATGCACCCAAATTTTGATCAGATTCAGATGAAACAGTGATGAGTTTCATTGAAGAGTATTCAACATGTGCTGTTCCAAAATCTACTGAAGAAAACAATTTAAGGCAACAAGTTTTACGTTTTCAATCTCATCGTTGTGGAAAGTACTGTCGTCGAAAATTTAAAAACAAGGAAAAGTACTACACGAAATGTCGTTTTGCATTTCCTCGACCAGTGATTTCTAAGGGAAGAGTAAATAATTTGATGTCATCTCTACGACATACTGTGACGAGGAAATCTCCCAAAAATACATATAATTTGAAAAGAAATGAAGAATCTAAGTACATCAACGATTACAACCCAGTGATTTTGTCCATGTGGAATGCTAACATGGATATTCAGTTCGTTGCTGACAACTCTATTGCTGTGGCTCGATATGTGACATCTTACATCACCAAAAAAGAAAAGACAGAACTGAAGGAAATGTGGGAGGACATTTCACATGAAAAGAGTCTAAGCAAGAAATTATACAGTTTCAGTCTGAAGATGTTGTCGCATCGAGAAATTGGAGCATATGAATGTTCTGATCGGTTATCATCAGCAAGTCTCTATGCCAAATCAAGAACAATCATTTGGGTGAGTCTTGGTCTTGCTGTAACACGAAACCGAGTTTTGAAATCTGTACAAGAAATTGAATATTTGGCGGAAAAAGAACCAAACAGTACAGATATTTTGAAAACTAATATGTTGGATACATACTATCCAAATAGAAGTACTCACCTTGAGAACACATGTTTGTATGAAGTTCTTCAAAACTACAGTTATAAGAGGAACATCACAGAAGATATCAATAATGGAAAATATGCACTCATTGGCTATGAAGGATGTCTAGTGAAGCAGAAAAAAGGCCATTTGATTAATCATCGAAAATTGAGTTGTGAAGTTCCAGACAAAAGAGAATTTTACTATTTAGCTCTTTTGCAACTCTTTAAGCCATGGCGTACAGAAGAGGAACTACTTGGAGATTTTGTCTGTTATGAAGACTCTTTTAATGCAACTAAGGATACCATAGAATGTCCTATTTTTCTAAATTATCTGCAAATGTTGAATGAAGAAATGGAGCAAGAAACTACAATTGCTGAAGAGATAGCTAGAAACAGTTCTCAAGATAGTCAGAGTTCTACTTCATTGAGCCAGGATCCACTAGAAGGACCAATTATCCAAAATGAAGCTGCCACTGCCATGGATGAGGTGGAAAGAGCTATGGAACAAGCTCAAGAGGATGGAGTTAACTTAGAAGATTTGGTAAAGCAACTAAACATTGAGCAGAAAAAGATATATGATGAAGTCACAGAGCAGATTGAACATGGATTCAGACATGAGAAAAAAGAGTGCTCATGTATATTATTTGACCCTGTCCGATTGTACGTAAGTGGAGAAGCGGGGACAGGAAAAAGTTTTCTAATTAAAGCCGTTGCAAGTTATCTGCAGAAAAGGACTGATTCACCACTGTCTTGTGTTGTAACTGCTCCAACTGGTCTGGCAGCACATAACATTAAAGGGATTACTCTACATCGTTTATTGATGCTGCCAGTTGAACATGATAATAAATTGCATTACAACAAGCTATCTGGAGATGCGTGTTCTGAAGTTTCAAGAGTCTTGAAGAAAATGAAACTTCTTATCATAGATGAAGTAAGCATGGTCTCAAATCTAATGCTTGCTTTTGTGCATTTGAGAATGCAAGAAATTCTTAAAACAGACTATGATGTGTTATTTGGAGGAAAACACATTATTGTTTTTGGAGATCTATTGCAGTTGACTCCAGTAAAAGGACAACCAGTGTTTAAAATGCTCACGCATGAAGATACTAGGAAGTCCCTTGGAAGCATTGGAAATGTTAATATATGGCTAAATTTTAAATATGCTGAACTGCTTCAAAATATGCGACAGGCCAAGGATGAAGATTATAAAAATATTCTACAAGATGTAAGAATTGGAAAAATGACTGAGAAAGGGAAAAAAGCTTTGCATAGTCGATTAATTTCAAATTTGTATCCAAATGAAAACATTCTTCCAGAGAATATTTTTAAAAAAATGACTGAGAAGAAATCTGGGATATGTTTGATGCCAACTCTGCAAGAATGTTCCATCTTCAACCAAAAAATGTTAGACTTAGAAAATGAAGAGATTGTGAAACTGGAAGCAATAGATAAAATAGAGCATATGGGTGCAACAATTGTTTTGTCAGAAAATTTGAAAACTAAATTGCATTCATTGGAGAAAAGTATTTCAAAAACAGCTGGTTTTGAAAAGACTCTGAATGTGTGTTTAAATTGTCGTATCATTTTGAGAAGGAATTTAAATGTTGAAAGCGGTCTGGTAAATGGAGCAATGGGTTATGTTGTTGATTTTGTGAATTACAGAAATAGAGATGGAATTGAATTTATAAAAATAAAATTTGATGGCATTGAAAAAGTACAACAAATAAGTCGTTGTTCTGCTAGATTTTTACTAGTAAAAGACTTATATGTTCGCCGAAAACAGTTTCCTGTTTGTTTGGCGTATGCGGTGACAATTCATAAATCTCAAGGTTTAAGTGTAGATAGTGCTTTGGTGAACATTGGAAGATCTGTGTTTAAAGAGGGTATGGCATATGTCGCATTATCTCGAGTCAGAACTTTATCAGGATTGTACTTGATTGCGTGTGATGAGACAAAGATTTGTGCAGATCTAGATTGTGTTAAAGAATACAATAGGTTAAGAAGAGAGTATGCTCCACATTTGCCTCAATATCCTCTGTTTGAAAAACGTGTGGTATCTGTCCTCATATCCTGAGGACAGAGACACAAATTCAGACACATAAGGCATTGGAGGAATTAAACTTAAATATGTCAGTGGACACAAGCATATCTGTCACCAACATCGAACATAAGCAAACTATCCCAGATCCCTCTATGGCATCTCCTGGTGAAGATATATTTTTTACTGGAAATGATGAAGCAGATAATGAAGGAGATGAGGAAGGGTTAGATGGAAGCGAGACAAGCACTGCAGAATCCTCTAGTGCAGAGTCAGAACTGGATGATTCAGACTCCATAGCAAGTTCAGGCTCAGAAACTGACATATCTGGTCTCAGGGTTGTCTCGACCATCTCGGATAGCGACACCGATTCAGTGGCACATGAGACAGTGCAAAGGGTGGCAAGACCAAAGCTTAAAAAAAATTTAAGAGAGGAACCCAGAAAGTCCAAAGATAATGACTCTGCATACACAGGGAAAGCAGGTAATACAACTCGCAGGAACGAATCTAAAGTACTCCGCAGAAGGCAAGCGAAGCCAGTTGTAAAGAAGCTAGTCTGGGATAACACTGCAGAGCAAGGAATAGTCCACACTGGGGCATCTGTGAATACGGAAATAAGGGCTCAGGGATCTACTTCTCTTGGAGCAGAGGGGGACCCTGGAAGGGGTGCCGCCAATTTTGAACTTTTGTTCACAACCCTAAAGCAAATCCAAACTGAGGCACGCACTGAGAGTCACAGATCAAGTAGAAGGGCCAGGCGTGCAAACAGGAAGATACAATCCTCTTTGCAAAAGGTTAACAAATTGTACGAGGACATGGTTGGGAGAGTATCCGATCTGGAGGTCAGAACAAGCAAATTGGAAGATGACTTTGTCAAAATGAAAGATGCTGAAGATGATAAAGACAAGACAACTGCAGATATGCTTTGGAAGCTAGAGGAATTCGAGAACAGACAAAGGCGAAATAATATCAGATTAATTGGAATTGAAGAGGGGAAAGAGGCGGGGGATGTTAGAACATTTGTAATTGATTTGATGAAAGGTGCGTTCCCTGAGTTGGCCTCATGGGATTGGGAACATGAGATTCAAAGAGCGCACCGATACCCATTGGCACGAAAGAACTTGCAGGGCAAGCCGCGGGCGATTTTGATTTATGTTGGTAATTTTCTTCTGCGTGAAGAACTAATCAATAAGGCAAAACCACAGGCTAAACGCTCTTATAAAGGAAATGAGTTCTTCACCCGCCCCGATTTCTGCCACACCACCGTGGAAAGAAGGTGGCGGATGAGACAGCTGATCACCCCATTCCATAATCTAGGCTATGAGGCCTATCTATTATTTCCAGCACGTCTGAAAGTTGGCTTTGAGGGTAGCTTCAGAGTTTTTCATTCTGAAATTTTGGCGCAAGAATATCTTTCTTACTTGAGAGAGAATAGAGGTCGTCAAAAGCCTGCACGTGGTTCTTTAGAGGTTCAAGATTCACAACTTGGCCCTGTTCAAAATATACCTCGTAAAAAGTAAACAGTAGAATATTCTGCGAAAGCAATAAGCATAAAAAGGAAAATGAGAAAATGATACACCAGGATGCATCAGGAGCAAAAAAAAAAAAAAAAAAAAAAAAAAAAACCCAGAAACTACTGCTAATAGTCATGAATCATGGCGGGGGGGGGGGGGGGGAAATGAAACAGGGAAAAGGGAAAAAAGGGAAAAAAAGGAGTAGCAAAACGAGTGATTTATGTTTATTTATGTCTATGCTAGTGAGCAGTTTGAGCAGTAGTTTAAGGAAAATCAGGGAGGGGGGGGTGAGGCAACCCAGAGGCTAACGTCAGCCAGACATAGGTCTTATGGACCTATTTGCCTGTAGGGGGGGAGGGTTCACAGGGGTGGGGTGTCTGGGGTGGGGGAGGGAGAACATAGGGACAGGGCACAAGGATATGGTTATTTGTAAATGCAACAACAACGGGCGTGTGGTGGAAGAGGCGTTTCAGCGGTATGATGTCAAGGAAGGGATTATCAATTCTAATTTGCATGTATTGAGTTACTCAGGTGGGTTGAAGATAAAGTATGTCAAGATAATGTCAAGCGATCAGGCTGTTAGAAATTTTGTGAAAATTAATAATGATACTTAGGTGTATAACATGGAATGTATGCGGTTTAAACGATGTTCAAAAGAGAAATAAGATAGGAGTGCGACTACGCCAGTTGAATGTGGACTTCATCTTTCTGCAAGAAACGCATATAATGAGTACCCAAGAGTTCTATTTGAACCAGATGGGGTTCCAACTTATAGTAAGTTCCAAACAAGGGGCTAAAAATAGAGGAGTTGCTATTCTGTCAAGGAGTAGAAACTGGAGAATAGGGAAAAAACTAGAGGACAAGTGGGGAAGGTGGGCCATGGTAGAGATCGAGATAGATGGGGTTTGGACGACAATGGTGTCTATTTATGGTTCTACACAGGACGACCCGGAGGTGCTACAGTTTATGGATTCTGAGTTAGCTGCTTGGCCCCTTCAGATTATTATAGGAGGAGATCTTAATATTAATGGGGCAGATGGGTTAGGGGCTGGTCAAAATGGAAGCTATAAAGGCCGTAAGAAAAGAGTCCACAAGGCACTTGTTGACCTCCTCTGTAGCAACAATTTGTCTGATGTCTGGGGTATTACTAAACCTCAACAGAAAGGGTACACTTATTATTCTGCACCACACCAAGTTTGTGTAAGGCTTGATTATTTTTTAATTTCCAGTAATTTAATGACTGGGGTTAATATAGATAGGTTGCCAAGAATACTAAGTGACCACAACCCGTTAGTTCTGGAGTTAAAGGTGGAAGGAGGGAAAAGATCTAACCGGGTATGGACCTTCGAAAGAAAACTTCTTCTGGAAGAGGATTATGTACTGCATATGTCAAAGTGGATCACTGACTTTTTTTATTATAATAAAGGAACGGCACCGGAGGGAGTTATATGGGATGCTTTCAAGGCAGGTGTACGCGGAGAAACATGCAGTTACAGTATTCACAAACGCAAAATGGAAGGGCTATCACAAAGGGAATTAGAGAGAGCCGTTTCAGAAGCAGAAGAGCAAGTAGATAATTGCCTCATTAGAGGCGACCCTGTAGAACAATGTCTGATTGATTTATTAAAAGTCAAAAGTGAGGCAGAAGGGGATCTGGCAAAAAAAGCGGCAGTACAGTATACAACTCGTAGGGAAAAATGTTACGAATATAATGAAAAAGTTGGGCATGTTCTGGCCATGCGTACCAGGCAGATAGCGGCAGCGGGCACGGTGAGACAAATTAGAGACGAAAATGGTAATATACAAATCGGTCCTGAAGAAATTAGGGAAGTATTTAGGAAATTTTATCAGACTCTCTATGACCATCAACATCCTTGCAGTAGTGAAGAGATTAGTGATTACTTGGAGAATATAACAAACGAGATGATAACAGACGAAGATGCAGATCGACTAGAAACCCAGATAGAAATGGATCAGGTCAAAGAAGCTATGGGTAAACTGCCCTCTGGTAAGGCCGCCGGCCCCGATCAGATACCCCTAGAATTTTATAAAACTTTTTGGGGGGTACTGGCACAAGAATTAACTAGGGTGTTTCAACTGGCACAGCTTGGGCAGTCTACGCCAAAGTCATGGGGGGGTGCAGACATCGTCTTGATTCTTAAGAAGGGCAAGCCGGAAGAAGAGCCAGGGTCTTATCGCCCCATTACATTAATGAATAATGATACTAAAATATACTCTAAAATATTGGCAATGAGATTTGCAGAAGTAATCAGTTCATTAGTTTATCACACCCAACATGGTTTTATTCCTGGTAGGGGAACAACCCACCATACCAGGAAGGTAATAACACTATTTGATACCGCCGAAGTCAGAGGGGACCCGATGGCAGTTATTCTCCTGGACGCTGAAAAAGCGTTCGATCGGGTCTCCTGGGACTATTTGTGGCATACGCTGGCTAGAGCTGGCTTTAGGGGTGGATTTATTAAAGCACTTCAAACTCTATATAAAGAACCGGTCGCGGCCTTAAGAGTCAACGGGGGGACTACTGGCCAATTCTATATTAAAAGGGGCACGAGGCAGGGGTGCCCATGCTCCCCACTACTTTTTGCCATGTATATGGACCCACTGATTCGTAAATTGGAGTTTTGCCCAGAAATTACTCCACTGCCGACATTACTGGGGCCATGTAAGATCTTGGCCTATGCCGATGATGTGGCAGTGATAACACCAAACCCCACAGAGGCAACTGCGCATATAGAAGAAGAGGCCCGCAGATTCGGTCGTATATCTGGGTATGCCCTAAACGTCTCCAAGACCCAGATAATTAAAAACTCGACGACCTCGTGTGTTGATAACCGGGTGGTACAGGCAGGGACTTACCTTGGAATTAAAATAATTGCTGATCTAAACAATTTGGTGGAAAATAACATTGCCCCAATAATTAGCAAAGTAAAGAAGGATCTGGATCGGTACGAAAACCTGCACTTATCGCTAGTGGGCCGGGTTAATATTATCAAAATGATGATATTGCCAAAATTTTTGTATATATTTAGGGCTATCCCACTCTTATTTGAAAACAGGTGGTTCAATATATGCGAACAAATGATTAATCGCTTTGTATGGGCTAAGGGCAAGACGCGCAGAGCATTAAGGTACATGTCTTTACCACGGGAACGTGGAGGCTGGTCCCTACCAGATCTTAAAGTGTATTATTGGGCCGCCGCATTCCAAAATATGTTGGGATTGGTAGGGGGGGCTGATACAGATGACTGGGATAAAGCAGGATCACTTGCAATTTATGGTTTGACTCTAGGTAAAAATGTGGAAAATATATTTTTAAGATTCATGGAGGAAAGTTATTACAAACGAACACGGTTCAAGATACTAATCGCTGCTCATAATGTTTGGAAGGGAATAGCTAAAAAGATTGGATTTGGGAAATATAACTTTTACACTAGACTTAAAAATAACCCCTCACTTTCGGGTATGGTTTTTTCGGGAGCCGTATTCCAAGACTGGGAGTCGCGTGGGATTAGGAAAATCGGAGATATTATGGGCCCCCATGGTATTTTACAATTTGTCGAGCTACAGGATCGATATACAATAGATACAAAACAGTTTTTTAAATATCTTCAAATAAGGAGTTGTTTAATAAACAGGAAAGGAGGACCTATAGGGTTCAATAGAAATATATTGTTGGACATTATAGAAAAAGGCTCGGATTGCACTATAAAGAGGTTCTATAGCGAATTGACAGCGTTAAAGAAAGATGATATGGAGAAATGGATAAATAGGTGGTCTGCAGATCTGGATATAAGTTGGGATATCTTTTCAGAATCGTTAGAGTTGGGAAGGAAATTGTTGTGTTCATCTTCTTTGCAGGCTCAACACTATAAGACTCTATTCCATCTATATTACACTCCTGGAAAAATTGCTCAATGGGGGGGTACCACGGGAACCACCTGCTTTAGATGTGGGAGTCTGGGGGCGGATCTTACACATATCTATGCACTCTGCCCACATCTGAATAATATAAAACGGGAGATTGAGCAGTTCTTACAGAATGTACTATCAATAACAATAGAACTAAGCCCAGCTGTCATGCTATTAGGAGTCAATCCCGAGACCTATGTGGGTAATGAAAAGTTCCTATTCGTAGCTACAGCTGTCCTTAGACTATTAGTCGCTTCGGCATGGCTGGATCCTAATCCTCCAACCTATCATCAATGGCTGGGGAAGCTACTATCTATCCAAAAGCTAGAATCAGCTATCTATGCGAGAAGGGGGAGAAACGGTAAGAAACTAGGCGTAGCAATATGGGAGCCGCTTGTTCTCTGGAAACAGGGTCCCGATTAGTGATCATCAGGGGGGGGTTCGAAATTGAGAATTTAGAATGTAGAAGTCTGTGTATTTTTGGAGTACATGATTTGCTTTGAGAAAACCATATCTGAATTGATTTCATTTCCTTGTTCATAATATTCTGTATAATCCGAATACTCATTCATGTTTTCTTTTTTTTTTTGTATTGTAACGAATGTTAATGTGCCCTGTTCTCATCTTGGGGGGAATAAAGGGGAAAAAAACTTTAATAAAAACATTTAAAAAAAAAAAAAGAAAAACGTGTGGTAGGCCGAAAAAGAAGAAATGAGGATAATTGTAGTGAGGTAGTTGCAAAAAGACAAAAAGTAGAGAAAACTGTAATTGAAAACAGGAAGAAAAAGAATTGTGGAGAAAATGTTGTTGGATTTCAGTTTGAAAATAGTTCTGGTGTCAACTGCTATGCTAATGTAGTGGTTAATGTTGTTTTTTTTCTTAAAAGTTTACAAGAACAGATTGTTGAAAATCGGGATCAAAGATTGTGTGGTTTATTGAATTCTGTGTTTCAGAAATGTAGCAGTGGTACACCACAAATAGAAAGTGTAACAGAAATTCGAAATGTTTTAGATTTGTGTTCTGGTCAAGATAAATTTTCACAGAACATTCAGCAGGATTGTCAGGAATTTTTAATGTATATGTTTGGTGTTTTGGAAGATGAAGGTGTAGATGTAGATAATCTTTTCAGTCTTTCTTATCAATGGCAGCATGACTGCCACAATTGTAGTTTATCAAGTACTACTAGAATAGACACTGAAAGATTTATATATTTGACTTTACCAGACTGTAAATCAGTGTCTTTTAAAAATCTAGTTAAAGCAGCAGATCATAATATGGTGTGTACCCAATGTAACTGTACAATGCTGTCCACATTATTTATACAAAGGTATGGGCAGTATATCATTTTAGTTTTCCAACGATGTAGACCTGATGGAACTAAATTGACAACTTCTATCAAAAATTTTGTGGCTTCTCAGTTATCAATTTCTGGAAGGACCTTTACAACTGAAGCTATTATTTATCATGATGGATCTTCGACCACCTCAGGACATTATACATGCTACTTAAAATCTGAAAATGGATGGAGTTACTGCAATGATTCTCATTTAACTTATAAACAACGTTTGCCTTATGACTCTACAAATTCTTATCTAGTGTTTTTAAAACCAAAGTTTTAGTAAAGGGAATTGGCCTTTGAAGACGGGAATAGTTAATAAAAGTTAGTTAGTTAGTTAGTTAATATAATTTTTTTAATTATTTATCTCATGTAGATACTTTAAGTGGATCTCAAAGTAAAAAATACCGATATATCAGACACAAATTGGCCGTGAGGATTGTGTATGGTATGATGTTTTTAGATCTTTTTTCATAGGAAGTCGATGAAATGGAACTTATAAGGAACAGCAGACTTTTTTTCCACCAAAAGGACCTTCACTATCTTCTATTTGGCCTCATGGAAAAGTAAGTGAATCAAAGATTAGTGTACATATATGAGATGTATGTTTGAATGGGTTTTTTTAAACACAATCTTTTAGATTGTGTTTTTTTTTTACCGCTGTTATATGATGAAGACTTTGAACTCACTAATTTAAGTGGAATTCAATATATTCTGAGAACAGCAAAAATAAATAATGTAACATATTGTAGAAGTTATTGTGTAGTTTGCATTGTGTAATTTATATTGTGTTCAGATTGTTATACACTCATTTTCTTTTTCACCCTTATTTACCTCTCTTTACTAATTTACACTCTTTTTTCATCGCTGTTTCTTTACTGCACTTCATTCACAACTTCTTAATCTAATAGGAACTATCTGCATTTCCTCTGTTCCTTCCACCACTTTTTATCTTTTTCATATTCTCTTAGTACCACTGCTTTAGTTTCGTAACCCTCTTTCTCTTTCTCCATTTTTTTTTCTTTCACACTCATTGTACTGTAGTTCAGTTAGTTCTTCCTTTTGTCTTTCTTTTACTCTCTCTCTTCTTTCTCTCTATTACTCCCCATGTGTTTCCCTTATTCACTTACATGTACCCTCTTTCACCCCTCTTTACTTATATTCACTGATATTTACTTTCCCTCAATCACTGCTATTCTTTTCCTCTGATTCCGTCACTACCTGTCATTCTCATACTGAACTGTCCTTCTTTTTACTTTCAACATCCATTTACATTCTCCCTTAACCTCTGCTTTAGTCTTCTTCCTATTTCTTCTTTCTTTTGCTCCCTTATTCATTTTTCTTTTCTCAGTTACTTCCTTTTACACTTTTTATCTGTCTTACTATCTATTACACAGTCCCTCCTTCATTATTTTTTTTTCTTTTTTTTTGTTAGTGCGCTGACGGTACGCGCACCGGTGCGCGCACCGGAAGCGCACCGGAGTGAAATATAAAAAAAATATATTTTAAATTAAAAATATTATCTCAATATACATTATAGTGTTCATTTTTACAAAAACATACTTTAGCAATTCACTAAAAAACACATAGGTATGAGTCTGTATAAAAAGTTAGGAATTAGCATTAAAAAAACCTATGAAATTCACTGAAAAAACCATAGGTTTCACACCAGTTATAGTTAGGAATTAGCATTTAAAAAACCTATGAAATTCACTGAAAAAACCATAGGTTTCACACCGGTTATAGTTAGGAATTAGCATTTAAAAAACCTATTAAATTCACTGAAAAAACCATAGGTTTCACACCAGTTATAGTTAGCTGGAAATTTTACTGATATAAAACCATTGAAATTCCCACGTTATAGTTAGTCGGACTCACTATAACTTGCGCGTGCAATGCACTGCTGATGACATCACATATTACATCACTCATGACATGGTCAGTGACATCACTCATGACATCACTGATGAGACCATCCTTGTGACACAGTCACAGACCTCCTCTCAGTGTAAAGTAACCCTTGAGACACATATTCAAAAATAGAAACTGAAATTTTTAAAAAATGGACATACCTATATCAGTTACAACAAGCAATTCTGTACTTCCACTATCTATATACACATCCACTCATTCACCAACAGTTCTATATAGTCACTCATACATATACTCACTCATCATATGAAGAGATACACCTATACATCCTGTTACACACCGACATTCATCCAAAAGTTACTCACACACATATTCACACGTGCAAATAAACTATTGAACAACCATTTATTTGAATATAGAGTTATACACACACTTCCACCTTACTTCTACTGAAAATTACACAAATTTATTCTCTTAAACAATCACTTATAGAAACACATACTTATTTAAACAGGAAATCTTACAATCTCTTACTCTCACATATACTCACTTATATACATCAATATTCATATATACTAGATTAAAACATATGTAGTTACTGATAAAGACACTAGTGAGACAGTCATTCACTCACTAACAAACACATATAGACACTCATCCACCCATACAGTCCTGTACATATGCTGTCTTCAAAACACATACAAACAAAGAGTCAGTCACTCATGCATCTATGTGCTAAGTAATACCTCCACCAAACCATATAGACACTCATACTGATACTACTAAAAATATCAAATAACCCATATACATACGCATGTAGCTACTTATCAACACATGTAGCCACTTATACACAAAGTGAAACACTAATATATGTATTTAAATATTTAAACATAACTCACTAATATTTATTTTTCAGAAAGACACATATTCACTGGATGGTGTCATCAGTGATGTCATGAGTGATGTCACTGACCATGTCATGAGTGATGTAATATGTGATGTCATCAGCAGTGCATTGCACGCGCAAGTTATAGTGAGTCCGACTAACTATAACGTGGGAATTTCAATGGTTTTATATCAGTAAAATTTCCAGCTAACTATAACTGGTGTGAAACCTATGGTTTTTTCAGTGAATTTAATAGGTTTTTTAAATGCTAATTCCTAACTATAACCGGTGTGAAACCTATGGTTTTTTCAGTGAATATATATATATATATATATATATATATATATATATATATATATATATATATATATATATATATATATATATATATATATATACCACATTGTTGGTGATATTGAGAAACTGAGTGTACATAGAGGATTTTTTTCAACATGAAATCATCTATATTGCGTATTTGCACATATCTACAATGATCTTATGCAGTTTGTTTTAATGGTCACATGTAGAGTTAAGGCATTATGCCTTTTATCTATTGTGTATATTCCATTATAAACATGTTTTCAGTTTCTATGAAGTGATGTATATATACCTCATGGGCTGTATTTGCATTTGCATTTGAAATCAATGTTTTGAAACTGTTAACACTCTTTTGATTCTTAGAAAAAATTCAGAATCATTATTACTGCGTATTTTGCACATACTTAAGAATTGCGGTACACTGGTTTTTATAATAATTTAATAATGGTTACATGCTGATTTTAAGACGCTTCGTCTTTTAATTTAAACCCGATTTAACATTGTTCCATTATAAGTATGCCCTCAGTTTCTATGAATTGTCATGTGGCTATCAAACCCCGCCTTTTTTAAACTATAAGTACCCTCCTTCATGTTTGTTAAACACATCATGTGATCAAGCCTCTGTACAGAGGTGAAACGCGTCATGGCGGACAGGCTGGGCGTTCTATTTGCACAATAAAGCACTGAAAATTCGGCACCAGAATTGGGTTTTGCTCATCGTCATTTTTCCACAAAGACGGTATTGAGGGGCTCTGGCGTGTGGCGAGATTTCGTTTATATACATATATATAAATATATGTGGCGTGCTGGGAACAATACAGTCTCTCTAAATACTTGCACCAGCAAATTTATGTGTATGTGTTTGTGTTTCATAGTGCCTTGCCCTCATTCCAGGTCTCCCTCCCTCTGTTCCCATCCTTCCCTTCCCTCACTGTTCTCTCCACCGAGTCTGTTGTTCCACTGAGACCTTGGGGCTATCGGGAGATGGAACCCATTTGAGCATTATACAACTCTGAGGATTCAAGGCCTTGACATTCAGCTTCATGTAGAATTCAAAAATGAGGAGAAGGCCCTGATATGTTAGGGGAGGTCGTTCCAGGGTTTGGTGGCTTGGTAGGAGAATGATTAACCTCCAGTGCTGCTTCTGTGGATGCAGGGTGTGCTAGCGAGGGAGAGTAATGCTGAGCGAAGTGGAAGTGAAGCCGGTGATAGAGGTATGTGGGTTCTGTGGTGTTTAGTGACTTGAATGTTTGTTTGAGAAGCTTGAACTGACAGCACTTCTGGATGCGGAGCCAGTAGAGCTCTCTGAGGAGTGATGAAGAGCGGGTTTCCCTTTGAAGTCTGTGAAGGAGATGGGTTGGGATGTCAGAGTGTGTTACTGTAGTATAATCTGCTTGTCATTAGTGCCTGCATGATTGTATGTGTGGTGGTCAGTGGGACCACTTGAAGATTTTACATAATATGGGGAGAGTTTGGACGCATGGTGAGGTTAGTGTCCAGGATGAGTCCTAGGTTCTCCCAGTGGGCGGTTGAGGTGGCTGTGGATACAAGTTCGGCAGGCCACCAGGTGGAGTGCCAAAAGATCAATTGATGGACATAATGCAGATCAATGTCATACATTCACCCCAGTATAGAGATCTGGGCATACATCCATTGTTTTTTTGATGCCCATGCCATTATAGTTTGAATCTAGCCATATGCAAATCAGTCTTGACCCAATGCTCAATGGGAACAGTCCACTCCGAACTGCCAAGCCAGGTCCTCCCTGGACTGGAAACAAGCATCCTAGGACTGGTTTCGGGGGTTCACCCCTCATCAGCCAGGATAGCTTGACTTCAGTGGCATGGAGAGAACTGGACCCACGTCTGGGCATACCCGTCCCACTCAGGGGAACAAATGCAAAAAGAACAATTGACAGAATGCAGAACAATGTCATACATACACCCCGGTACATTCATCTGGGCCTAAATCCGTCGATTTTTTGCTCCCCATGCCATTCCGGTATGAATCCAGCCATATGCAAATCAGTCTTGACCCTGCTCTCAATGGGAACAGCGCAGCCCAAACTGCCAAGCCTGGTCCTCACTGGACTGGAAACAAGCATCCTAGGACCGGTCTCGGGGCTTCACTCCTCATCAGCCAGGATAGCTTGACTACAGTTGCATGGAGAGCACGGGAACCACATCTGGGCACCAGGTGGAGTCCCAATGTGAGTTTTTATTCTCAAAGATCAGCACTTTAATTTTGGCAGTGTTGAGCTTGAGGCAGTTTTCCTTCAATTGGCAATGCCGATCATGCATTGTTTGAGGTTTGTCTTAGTGGTTACAGTGTCATCTGAAAATGAAAAATTGGCTGGGTGTCGTCATCATAGGAGATGGTGTTGATTCTGTGGGATTTGATGATCATTTCCAGAGGCGTTATGTATATTTTGATAAGTATGGGGCTGAGCAAGGATCCCTGTGGGACTCCATAGATGAGGACCTTGGATTCTGATGTGAATGGTGAGAGTCTGACTCATTGTGTTCTGGAGAGGAAGAGGCTATCCATGGAGTGCTGGTCCTTGTATTCTCACTGAGTGTAGTCTGGTGATGACTGTGGGGTGGGAGACAATGTTGAAAGTGGCAGAGCTCGAGGAGGATAAGGACCGCGGTCTGTCCATGGTTGAGGATGGGGTGTATGTTGTCTGTGGCAAGGATGAGGGCTGTTTTGGTGATGATTGTTTCAGAATCCTGATCGCGAGTCGTCCAGCAGTTTGTGGTATTTTAGGTGATTCGAGAACTGTTTCTGGATGGACTTCTCGATGACTGGCTGGGAAGTCGAAAAGCAAGATTGGTAGTTGCTGAGTACTTTGTTTTTTTTAGGAGGGTAGTGATTTTGTTGTATTTTGTCTTACTGTCTGGGAAGGTGGCTATTTTGAGGAAGGTGTTGATGATGTAAAATGGAAATTGATACTTGTATAGCGCACTACTCACCCGCAAGAGTCTCAAGGCGCTTGTACGAATACCGCTGTGGAACCCATCCTGGCTTTCCCTGTGAGGAATCCACTCCTGGGCACCCCCAAGGTGGAGGCCAGGCATCCTTAGCGTTGTGGGGGCCGTTGTGGAGATTAAGCAAGCTATTGCCCAGAATTGCAGAGTGGGACTCCATGATTGGAATAGGCACCGAGGCGAGAATTATCAGGTCTGTGGAATTTTGAGCCCAAGACCCGCCGAGGCGGGGAATTGAACCCTGGACCCGGGCTAGACCTCTGCATCAGGGTCTGCTGCTCTAACCATTGAGCCACACTTGGAAGTGAGTGTAGAATTGTTTGTGACTCATTCTCCAGTTGTAGATTGGTGGGGGCATGGGTCTGTGGAAGCCTTGGAGGGGACTGTCCTCATTATTGCTGCAGTGCCCTCGATGGATAGAGGGTTCCAAGCTGTCAGTTTGTAGTCTTTGGATGATGAGGCTGCCTCAACAACGATGCTGAAGGTTCCACATCTCATCTTCACCACTCATTGGAACCGAAGCAGCACCTCGACTGAGCGATGTGAATATCTGCTCTCTAGTAGTGTTGCACATCGGGATTCAAAAGCAACACTTTAAAACCCAAGTTGCGGGATGTGGCACGATGTGAGTCTTTTCTGACAGGTCCAAACCAAGCAGCTGCGTCGATGCGATGGTTCTGCTCGAAGATGAGCTTTTGTCCCCTGTCCTGCATCAAGTATACAGCACCTCCCAAACAGTCACAATGTACATTGTCATACAGTCTGCATGTAAACTAGAACAATGCGCCAACATAGATGTCAACACAATGTCAATATGCATCTCCTCTTCACATGGCAGAGGGACAAACAACACCTCCAGGAGAGCAGGCCAAACTACTATTCAGTGATGCTGGAGAGGACCACCACACCGTCCACACCAACACCCTACAACAGCACATGGACACCTTAGGCAACCTACCCTTCAGGAGCAGGACAGCCAAGCTACACAGAGGAGACCCCAGCCCCTCCACAGACCGCACAGCAGGAAGCACCCGCCACCACAGCTGGCTCCCAACACTTTACCTAGGCACACATCCCAGTCCAATGCCAGGTGCCAGAATGCCAAAAGGAGGAGTCTGAAAAGGTGCAGATGAGGTCAGAGCTCATGGAAGCCAAACTAGATCACATACATGGGTGTTCAGGTCCCATCAGAGACCACCTACCCCCACAAATGAGACCAACACCGCAACAGAGACACATGCATTTGCACATTTCCTGCAATGAACCACGCCCAGAGCCCCGGAATCATCATTCACACCCCCCAGCTGGACCTCCGTATGAAGGCCCAGTCCACTCCTTTTATGCATTGAGTGGGTGACGACAAAGCTACATGTCCAAGGTTTTACCCGCTGCCACCGGGACATAGTTGCGTCCACTGTACGGAGCACAATGTAATGTTGTAGGCCCCGGGGCCCTCATGCATCCATCATGACCTCAAGGAAACACGCAGATAGTTTGTGCAACTGGCTTTGGGTATGTGCGCCCGGCCCCTTTATTGGCAGGGTTACATGTACAGTGATGCATGTGCTGGGTGGGTGTGGGGTGAGTGTAAGCCAGCCCCCACAGAGTGGTTGGTGCTGGCAGCAACTTCAACAGTGAACACCATTAAAACAAAAATAGAAAACACCAGCATTACAGAGACAACTGCGGAGCATCATGGTGGTAGCCGGAGCAAGTACAAAGGTCCCCCAATCTGCAAACAGAAGTGTTTGTGAGTTGCAGTGCACTGAGGTTGGGTCACTAGAGTTGAGTTACGTTCATATGAAAAAAATGTCTAGGAATGTGTCCCTTTGGATCATTCCTAATGCAGCTCCAGTGGGGTGTGTTACACATGCATCATCTTCCTCATCATCGTCCCAGGTCTCTGACACTGCCTGAGGTGACATTGCTGCGTGAGCTCTCCACAGCACACAATTAAATCAGAAATGGTCCAAGAGTTGTGGTGCACTGAGTTAGTGGCATCCACCACAGGTGTGAGCATCTTCATTATTCTGCCATTACGGCTGTTTCGAATTTGGCAGTTGCTGTTTGGAGGTGGTTCTGGCTGTGGTGGTGTGTGCCTCCTGCATTGATGCATCATCCGGGCCAGTCAGAACTCGATTTGGTGGCATTTCCCAGGTGGTCCACTGTTGCCTGCACATTGATGGAATATGTGTGGTTTCTCTGTTGAGGTAATTGTGTGCAGTGTCACCAGGAGGCACGAGTAGGACATGTGTGCAGTCAATTGCCCCCTAACATGGTCGGGAAGCAAGCTATGGCGTATGGTCCTTGCTTGGTCTCCAGCTGTTCCTGTGCGGTGTGGGGGGAGTATAGGTACTAGGGTACCAAGCTGATGATGGCATCAAAGACAGTTGTGATGAACTTGGATAGGGCTGGCTGTGAGACTCCTACAACTCAGGCAGTTGTTGGTCAGAAGTATCTAGAGGCCAAAATGTGCAGCACAGCCAGCAGCTATGTCTGCGGAGGGATGCTGGTTGTCCGCTGTGTTGGTACAATCAGCCTGTGGGCAATGGTGGTCATGATGCATAGGATGGTTGTCCTTTTAAATCTGTAGTGGGCAATTACATTTTCTGGTGTTGGGTCTGTGTGGTTGGTGCGTTTTTTGAAGGTCCGCTGTCTTGCTCTGCGCTACCTCTATGGTGGTCCAGGGGGGGCAGTGGAGGGGTACAGGGGGCGGTGCAATCCTGGGTATGGGGGAGGTGGGTCTTGTGCCCCTGTTGGGGTTCCGAGCTTTATGATCAGTGGCTCCATCACATTTGTTGTTCTTCAGGTGTGGCTGTGGTCTGGGCTTCCTTTTCTGGTGCCGGTTGTCGTCCGACTTTGCACCAGGTCAGAGCAGGTGTTAATTTCCTGCTGCTAACGCACCTTATCGCATGTTTTGTGATCTTATCGCCGATCTGGCTGGTCGTTGAGAATGTTGAGGTGTGGTGTTGTTGCAGCTTTTTCCTCGGGAACGGCTACTCTGCATCTCATTAGCTATAGTTGCTGGGGTCATTTGTGCCAAGGTTTTTTGAGGATGCTATTGACGGAAAACTGGTGATATCGGCTGTTTGCACCAGCTTGTGAATGGGGCGATAAATTTATCGCCAATTTAACTTTGATAAAGTGCTGCTAACTCAGCATTAAATCCTTGAAAATATGCCCCTATGTTTATAAAATGTAATAAGGCAACTCCAATGGTATTCGTAGGGAGACATAGACCTTGCACAAGTAAAAACACATTTAAGATTTTCACTACCAGGACATGTAAAACTAAAAAGTACATGTCCTCTTTTTTAAATGTATTACATCCTACCCTATCAACTATCGAAGGCCTACCCTAGGGGTGACTTATACATAGAAAAAGGGAAGGTTTGGGCCTGGTAAAAGGTGTATTTTGCCAGGTCAAAATGACAGTTTAAAACTGGCCACAAATTCTCTCTGCAATGGCAGGCAGGATACGTGTTTAAAGGGCCACTTAAGTGAGTAGCACACTCAGTGATACAGGCCAACTACTAGTGTTTAATTTACAGGCCTTGGGCACATGTACTGCACTTTACTAAGGACTTATAAATAAATTAAATATGCCAGTTGGGGATAAGCCAACATTACCATGCTTAGAGGACAGAGCACAAGCACATTAGCACTGGCTTGCAGTGGTAAAGTGTGCAGAGTTCTAATACCAGCAAAACCTTATTTAGTAAAAAGTAGGAGTAAGGCAAAAAGTCTGGTGGTCAAACTGCAAAAGGGGCTATGTCCAACACATAGACTAAGTCACAGACAGAAATCATGTCACTGTCCATAACTTGCTGTCTACCAACAGGAATGTGGTGACCCCTCTCTCTCTCTGAACCAATCAGGGCCAGATTGGCTACCGGGCGTTTTGGCATGCTGCCGAGCTGGGCGCTGATTTCGTTGATGGGGACCTGCATCTGCTGAATGAAATTCGTTTTGCTTTGTTTATTTCGCAGCACATGCAGGTCTCCATCAACAAAATTAGTCCCTACCACAGTGGCATCAGCTCCCAGCTCGGCAGCATGCCAAAACTCCCGGTAGCCAGTTCAGACCTGGAACCAATGGCAATATTTATGTAACGACCTGGCGTTCCCAGGATCGGGGACAGACACCCACCGAACACAAAGCCACTTCTTGTGAGTTTAAGGATTTATTGAGTAAAGGTAAAGTAGCAAGGAAGTAAACAAACAGAAAAGTTAAGTAGAATGCACCAGTTCTGTATACGTTACCCCATTCACAGCGCTGGTGTTATGTACCGTCCTCCGCAAGTACAACGGTCCCATTGTACGCCAACGGAGGGCACTGTGCTAAAAGCGGCCGACAATGCCGTTCGATAGCTGTGAGGGGTTATGATCTCTAACGTTGGGGTAGCAGATGTAGGGAAGGTGGGAGTCGCCCATCCGGGTTCTCTACCACTCCTTCCTAGGGGATACGGGGAGCAGCCGCTCTACCCGTATCTCGATCAGGCGTTTCTCGCTGCTATCACCCAAGAACCAAAAAGCGAGAGGTGGTCTAGAGCAGCCGCTCGATCAGACCTACCTCTGGATGCTAGGACCGTGGAGACGCGGCAAACTCCTCCTGGAGTGCGTCTCAACACTAATCCCTGACTAGTACAAGGACGGGGGCTGGGAGCCGCGGCTCACACCAACCTCCGTTACTTGGTCTTCGATAAGACCCTTGGATCGAGCTGGGAGCAGCCGCTCCAACCAGCCTCTACTCGGGATCCTGAGCGAGCCTCGCTGACTCGTCCGAGTCAGAGGACGCTTGCGCGCTACAGACCACTGTTCCGTTAGTAACTGAGACACAGGGCGTTCCTACCTCCGTTCTCCCGAAGATCTATGGTTGGTGCAATAGTCTCTGCTCACGGAGCGCTCGGCTTCAGGATGCGTCGGCTTAGGAGTCTGAATATCCGACACAGCGTCCTTTCCCTTTCCGCCTTATATAGGCGGTCCTTCATGTATGCAACACGTGCTATAGGTGTTGCGTAATCTCGCCGCGCTAGGCTTTCTGGGATTCGTAGTCCGCTCTGCCAGCGGTGCGCGACAACGGCAAAGGCATGACGAGGGGTCATGAGGAATGCTAACAGTGTTTGTAAACTGAGGTTTATGTTTATCAAGGTTTTGCATCAGCCTTGCACCACGTAAAGGTGACACAAACCCCAAGTGAGATTTAGCAAGCAAGGGAAGGCCAACTTGGTGGCCCTGCATGGCTGGATAAAGCTAAAGTAAGTGGGGTAGAGGCGGCATCCCAAATAAACCAGACAATAACGTTGCAGAGGCCGCTTGGGTGAATTTCTTTAGATCTCAATATGCAGAGACAAAGGAGGTGGTGGCGGGGGAAGCGATCTCAGCCGTATTTCCCAATGATAATAAGTTTTCCGCCAAAGAAGTTGAACTTGCAATATGTTCTGTACAAGGGGGTAGGGCCCCGGGTTTAGATGGGATACCCTCGGATGTTTTTAAAAATGATAAAAATAGGTGGGTTAGGTATGTGTTCCTATTGGGGAACGCCATCGCAAAAGTCGCGCTAGTCCCAGACCAATGGAAGGGAGCAATTATCATACCGATCTACAAAAAAGGAGATCGATCCCTTCCGGCTAATTATAGGCCAATAAGTTTGATTGCCACTATCCAAAAGTGATAGGGAAAATGGTGGTAAACAAACTTATGGATTGGGTGGATGAGAACAATTCCCTCTCCCCTTACCAGGCAGGCTTCCGGTGGGCTACTAGCACCGTCGATCAGGTGTTTCGTTTCACTATGTTGCAGTGGGGGACAGTACTTCTTGGCAAGGGCAGCCTGTATGTCGCCTTTGTCGACTTGCGGGCTGCCTTTGATTTAGTCCCAAGGAGTAAGCTTTGGACAGTTTTAAATAAGATAGGTATCCCAGCGGAATTGCTCACACTAATTATGAGGTTGCACGAGAGCAATTTTGCCAAAGTCCAGTGGGGTTTGAACGGTCAATCTTCAATCGACTTTCCAGTCGAACGGGGGGTTCGCCAAGGTTGTGCAATGGCACCCTTGCTTTTTTCATTATTTATTAATGGGATCGTTGGTAGGATGCTGGATGCTAGTGTGGATGCACCTTCGTTAGCGGGCCTCAGGGTCCCAATCCTGATGTTCGCTGACGATACGCTAATTATGTCTAAGACCCCTTCTGGGCTACAGCGTGCCTTAAATATCTTTGATGGGTTCTGCCTGGAGCATGGCCTCGAAGTTAATGTAGGTAAGACCAAGTTGATGGCTTTCTCCCGAGGATGTAAACCTCGCCCTAGGATACATATGATTAACATCGAGCTTGAGGTAGTCAGGGAGTTTACCTACCTGGGGGTACAAATAGCAAATAGCCAAGGCTGGTCCCATCACATAGAAAAAGCGGTCTTGAAACACCAGCAAATTTCGAGGGCACTACGGGTGGAGCATAAAAGATCAAAAACAAAGCCCATAAAACCCGTCCTTGCCGTATATGACGCAAAGGCAATAGGGTCAGCCCTATATGGAGCAGAGCTGTGGGGTTTTGAAAAGCTTACCTCCCCACAGATAGCAGAGAACAGGTTCTTCAGGGGAATTACGGGACTTCCCCAGAGTACCCCACTAATCCCGCTTAGCCTTGATCTTGGGAGAAGATCTGTTAGTGATCGAGCTCGATTGCGTCCCATCTTATATTGGAGACGCCTCTGGTCCACCCCCGAGATTAAGCACTACGCAGACGGGTTTCTGGCAATAATTAAAATTGACTCCTTCCATAAAATATCATGGTTGAAAAATGTAAGGGTCATGTTAGGCGAACTAGGACTTTCCAACCTTTGGGATAATCCCGCGGGGGAAGTTTTTCCAAGAAAAAATACCCTTAAAACTTTATATTGGGAGTGGATAGATGGTAGGCTCTGGAGGGGTGTAAAATCTGATTCGATGGGGGGTCGTTTTCTGGAAATCAAAATGTGTCTCGTGTTAGAACAGTACTGGGACAGTATAACTGTCCCTATGGACAGGAAGTTATTTTTCCAGTTGAGATCTGGCTCCTCCCCCTGAGATATTTAACAGGCAGGTGGAAGAGTTTGAATACCCTGTGCTGCCCAGCATGCGGCGCAGCCAATGAAAGTGTGGGTCACTTCCTATTTGCTTGTAATGCCTACGCCACCCCAAGGAGGGTATGGTTAGCTCCAGTTTGCAAGAACCTTGGGACATCTAGTGGTGTTGAGGCATTGAGAATCATCTGTACTTCCACTGATGAGCCTATTGTTTTGGGTATAGCCAAGTATCAGGGGTGGGCTTGGTCCATTAGGCGGAGGGCTCTTTCCACAAATGTGATTTGATTAAATGTTTTAAATGTGTGTTAATTTTTATACTGATTAAGCTTGCACAACTGTTTTATAAATATGTATTTGTACAGATGTAACCAAAATATTTAATTGCGATGTATTTAAATGTATGTTGTGCTTTTATGAGTATATAACTCGAATAAAGCTTTTCAAACGCCAAACGCTAAAGTAATGCAAGGCAGCAGAAATCGCTGCCTTACGTAACTGTGCGAAAGGCGGGCATTCTATGGGTGGAACGTGGGTGTTCCCATGCATCCAACCTTAGATTTTGGCACATTCCTAGATTTATCATTAGAGGTAGACCTGGGAATGTGTCAAAATTCTATGCCTCCGCAGGTGAGGCGAAACAAGGAGAAACATCTTTATTTCTCCTCACTTTCATAGAAAGAGGAAAATAACTCTCAGGATTATTTTTGTACAGGTAGGTGTTCCTACCTGTACAAAAACTGTCCTGCCTACAACACAGGCACTTTGAAATATGACACAAGGGTCCCTGCATTGGTGCTAGGCAGCCAGACGTCCGCCAGCACTAGGAAAGGACACGAACGTGCTGTATATTGTTGAATTCAGCACATTCCTGCCATTTCCCCCAGTGCATCAAGGTGACTTGCTGTGTTGTGCTTCATGAAAGGATGATAAATCTGCTCCTGAATTACTTCTTGATTAAGGGGGTGCAAAGGCGACCAACAGTACTTATGCCTACTTTGGTCATTTTCTTTAAAAGAAGTTGAGCTCATGGAAGTTGTCAAAGTTTTTTTTTTTAATGTATGTAAAAATCCCCATAGATTGGTAGGAGACATGCCCTACAAAGGTACATAGCTTTCATGCAAAGTTGTGTGACGTCCATAAACTTCATGATGTTGAACAGTTGTCTTCCAAAAATGTACATTTCTAAGATGCTATGCGTGAGGAATGTGTAGAAAAGCAAACATTGTATGAAAACCAAAACTCTCTAACTCAAAAAGCTTTAGACCCCTGCATTCTTCATTGTGAGCCTGTGCAGTATCTTTCTGGGTGAGTCCCTGTGTATGTTTGCGCATGTCAGAGGGTCTGTCCTTCAGCACCTATCTAATGAGCAACATAATATGATCAGTAGTTCTATAGCACACTGCGGGTGTGAGCGCTTGCTTAAGGTCTTACTTTTCGCTCTCATTCTCCGCCTCACACCTTTGTTGTGTATACCTACAAGGGCATCTGGTTTGTCAGGAGAATCCAAATCCTGCTGTTAGGAAATAACCATCAACCATGATACATCATCTTCCATGTATGTCTATAATACTATTTTCCTCCAATTACAGGGTCTTGGCAGCAGAAACCCATATAAAATATTATGCATTGCCACCCCTGGATCTGACCTCCATTTCTCTAATATCTTGACACAGGATTGAATCACAAAAACCTGCAGACTTTATCCACAATTTTGGTTTCTGGAAATATGTCCAAAATACATGTTTCTTGGACACAACTCATATACAAGTTTGTAGAAATGTCTACACCTATATTGATTGTCGCCTGTGCTGCTAACTTCAGACAGACTTGTTTTCCAGTGTCACTTTCTTGTTCCTAAACAAATCCAAAATCAATTCAAACCCAGTGCTTTTTCCATTTGCTCCATTGATGATATTTGAGCGAGGTGATTAACTAGAGGTGTTGGTGTTGGCTTTTCCCATACTCAAGACCAAAATACCAAAGTCATATTATAGTTGATATGTATACTAGGCCCAGGCAGAAAAAAAATTTCCGCCCACGAAATTGGCAGAATTTGAGCGACAAGAATAATACAGAGTTCTGGGCAAATTCCCCCAATCACCACATGGTAGAATTTTTTCTCCCACAAGGCTCCAGAACTGCGAGCGTGAGTGAGATTTGGTGTCCCCTAGTGCAATTTCCACTTGCTAGGAGAACTTTCCATGAGATTTTCTAATCCGGGCGGTGGCAGGCATGTGCGCAGTCCGAGGACTGCTTCTCAAGTTGATTTTCTAGTTGAGTGGGAATGTATGACGTTACAACGCATACAAGCACAACGCATACCATCACAACACAACTTTTACAACGCAAAATCCATTACAACCATGCCATTACAACGCATGCCATTACAACGTAAGTATAGGTAAGTATTTTATTTTATTAGTATTAATATTAATTTTAATGTAATTACAAAAATGTTTTATTAAATTAATTTTTATATATATATATATATATATATATATATATATATATATATATATATATATATATATATATATATATATATATATATATATATATATATATATATATTAATTTACTATTCTAACCCCTGGGGGGTGTAATAGTACAGTAAGGGGTCCATTCCGATTCGGGAAAAAGCGCTCTGATTAGCTGTACGGAGCGTTTTTCCCGTACAATTCGTACACCTACAATGTCCCCGTACGTACGAGCAAGTACGATCCGAACCCAAAGCGCCACTCCGTACGACTCGTACCAAACACCATACAACTAGAAAGTACATACGGATTGTATCCGGGTGACGTGGTATGCTAAGTCCGAACGTAAATTGGCCGCTCTTTCCGAACCAGGAAGTACTATCCGTGTTGACGACACTCCGTACGGCCCTTTTACTACGGGAGCTGAAAACAGCCGTAAAAGCAGAGGCCGGCCCGAACCGCACCCCGGTACGCGACATACACAACATGAACCCCATCGTCTGTGTCATCCCAGTCCTGTACGCCTACGACCTCGTACATCGATACCGACGACGGCGCAGACGGTGAGTACAACGTACCGCAACAACCTAAGTATACCTGTACGGTGCGCCACTCACCCACATCAGTATTGCAATAGTGAAACGTGCCTCATATATGTCAATAATTCGTGGTACGTTGCGCCACACGCACGCACATATCACCATTGCAATAGTGATATGTGCCGCACACACGTCTGTAATGTCTGGGTACGGTGCGCCACACGCTAGCGCATATCACCATTGCAATAGTGATACGTGCAGCACATACGCCATTAATGTCGGGGTACGGTGCGCCACACGCTAGCGCATATGACCATTGCAATAGTGATAAGTGCTGCACACACGTCTGTAATGTATATGTATGGTGCATCACATCTGATTGGTGGGTGCACAGGACTCCCAGCAGTGCCCAGACAGAATAGGGGGTGGGTGCACAGGACTCCCAGCAGTGTCCAGACAGTATAGGGGGTGGGTGCACAGGACTCTCAGCAGTGCCCAGACATAGGAGGGGTGGCTGGATAGGACTCCCAGCAGTGCCCAGACATAGGAGGGGGTGTAGATAGGACTCCCAGCAGTGCCCAGACATAGGAGGAGGCTGTAGATAGGATTCCCAACAGTGCCCAGACATAGGAGGAGGGTGTGCGTATGACTCCCAGCATTGCCCAGACATAGGAGGGGTGGCTGGATAGGATTCCCAGCAGTCCCCAGACATAGGAGTAGGGTGTAGATAGGACTCCCAGCAGTGCCCAGACATAGGGGGGGGGGGTGTAGATATTACTCCCAGCACTGCCCAGACATAAGAGGGGTGGCTGGATAGGACTCCTAGCAGTGCCCAGACATAGGAGGGAGGTGTAGATAGGACTCCCAGCAGTGCTCAGACATAGGAGAAGGGTGTGCGTATGACTCCCAGCAGTGCCCAGACATAGGAGGAGGGTGTAGATAGGACTCTTTTCCTGTGGTGGTGTTTGCTTTAACACTCCCCCCTTCCCATCACTCCATGTGGTGGAGTTGACTCTCACCAATAGACCTTACCACTCTTCCAACAGTGGACCACCTGACCTTCCACACACCCACCCGCCAGCTACGGTCTGCTAGCCTCGCCCTCGCCACCGTACCACGCATCCGAGGAGCCACCGCCAGAGGCAGATCCTTCTCCTACCTGGCGGCCAAGAACTCCCTCCCCATCCACCTCAGGCTGACCCAGAACCACCTCTCCTTCATGAAGCAACTGAAGACCTGGCTGTTCGAGCAGTAGCAGACCCCTTCCCCAAGCGCCTTGAGACCCTTCCGGGTGAGTAGCGCGCTATACAAGTGTCATGATTGATTGATTGATTGATTGATTGATTGATTGACTCCCAGCAGTGCCCAGACATAGGAGGGGGGTGTAGATATGACTCCCAGCAGTGCCCAGACATAGGAGGGGTGGCTGGATAGGAGTCCCAGCAGTGCCCAGACATAGGAGGGGGTGTAGATAGGACTCCCAGCAGTGCCCAGACATAGGAGGGGGGGTGTAGATAGGACTCCCAGCAGCGCCCAGACATAGGAGGGGGTGTAGATAGGAATCCCAGCAGTACCCAGACATAGGAGAAGGGTGTAGATAGGACTCCCAGCAGTGCCTAGACATAGGAGTAGGATGTGCATATGACTCCCAGCAGTGCCCAGACATAGGAAGAGGGTGTAGATAGGACTCCCAGCAGTGCCCAGACATAGGACGAGGGTGTAGATCGGACTCCCAGCAGTGGCCAGACATAGGAGGAGGGTGTGCGTATGACTCCCAGCAGTGCCCAGACATAGGAGGAGGATGTAGATAGGACTCCCAGCCGTGCCCAGACATAGGAGGGGTGGCTAGATAGGACTCCCAGCAGTGCCCAGACATAGGAGGAGGGTGTGCGTATGACTCCCAGCACTGCCCAGACATAGGAGGGGTGGGTGCACAGGACTCCCAGCAGTGCTCAGTCATAGGGGTGTGCATTTCCAACATCATACAACAACTACATGCCTGTATGTGTACATCCCTAACCTGTAACACTCATGATAGTTGCATATCAACACATCACTCACAGCAGTGACCGACTCCACGTACAATGTTATCCTGTCACACACTGGGTGCCACACCACATGTTTTTTTTGTCAGATCCTACATGCATATCCACCCACGTGGTATGCTGGCACCCCCCCCCCCCCTCTCCATCATGACTCAATAGTGTGTAGTCAAGTAACAGACCAACAAACAAATGAAGCACAAATGGACTAATAAAGTGTCATGTACATCCCAGACATGCAGTGAATGTCCAGGTGGTGAGACATGTACTCCCTCATGGAAGGAACAGGCTAGAAAACCCCTAGATACAAAGCACCCAAATGTGTTTTGTGTGCACAAATTTCTAAGTTTACAATCTGAATCATGAGGTCAAGGCAGATGACATTGTAATGCATAGTGTGAAAAATTATGATGGGCCCCCTGAAGGCAGTACTACATATTACAAACACAAGCACAGTGAGTAGCATGGATGGCACTGACCAATTATCTGATTTCATTTGTGAGCACGCATGGCCATTGCCGAAGGGAATGTACAAACCTAGGGGAAATCCATACAAAAGTCACCACAACAATTGGGCAAGTGTCTGTAGTGAAGATCTCATGTGACACTGAGGAAGGGACACTCTTTCGGATAATTTCTGTATGCAAACTGCACACACACCAATCTAGATAATTTGCCAGAAAAATAGACATCTTTCACAATACCAAAATATTAACATTACACCACCTCGTAGGCACACAGCACCTAAAGCATTTCCCTAAAATGCAATAGTTCAGAATGAAAAATAAAATGCTTTATTCAGCGCCAAAATGTAAATGAATAAATAAATGAGTCCAGGCTCACAGAAGGCCAATGGCAAGTCCAAAATACTGTCCACAACAGTGGTGACTTTGTGGAGGTTGTCACCCCCAAACCTGCCTGCACATGGTGAAGTTAGAGGTCTGTGGACACATTGGGGGCATCATTGGAATCAGTGTCCGGCACCGCAGGGACAGGAGAGGGAAGGGTATGTGTAGTGGGTGCAGGTGGGGAGGATTCCTCCACAGTGGCAGCTGTAGTGCAAAAGGATGAAACATATTCAGCGCTGCACACTGCTGCCAGTTCTGACAGGCTACCACCTGAACCCGGGGACACAATGGGAGTGGAGGTAGAGGGCTGTGAGTCAGGTGTAGTGTGTCTGTGGGTGTGTGATGTTTGTCCCCTGTCCCTGTGGGTGTGCGTACAGCCCCCTGAGATTGGGTGCCTGGAGGTCTGCGCTTTGATTTACGTGTGGGTGCGCTGGGTGTGTCTGATGGAGTGTGTGATCTGGTGTGTCTGCGTATATGATGGACAGGTATGGGAGAGGGGGATGTGGATGGGTCGGAAGGAGTGGGGGGGTTGACCCTGCAGGATGGCAAGTGCTGCCGTCAGTGTTGAGTCTATGTACAACAAACTGCGACGTTGATCAGACATGTCAGATGACATGCCCTCCATGAATGACAACAACTGTGTCATGATTTTTGTTTGGCGGGGTGTGCCTTGAGCGCTGATTGGAGAGGCGGCGTGAGCTGATAGCTCTGTGCCCGATCCCGGTAATATCCTGGCAAAATTTCCTGAATATCGGTAACTTTACGGAACTGAGTGTCGGAATGGTTGGGTAAGAGATCCCGACCGACCCGGCGACATCCGGTGGCTCCTGAGTGACCCAGGCGTGAATTGTGCTGCCGGAGTGGCTTGAGGGGATGCACTAAGATGGCGGCAGTGAGCGGCGAGTAAGGACGGACTGAGCCGGCAGACCCGTTCCATATCCAACCGAGTGCACAGTTTGGGTACGCCAAGTCCTGGGGAGCGCAAGCTGGCACCCCTGAGAAGACATCAGCACTACCGGTGAGCGGAGCGCCTTGGTGACCGGTAGGACAGGAGAACTGCGGGACGGACCAGGCCTCAGAATGGCGGCCGGAGGGCTGTACGGATTCTGTGCAATGAGCTGAGGACACCGAGGTTGAGCGGAGGTGAAAACGGCCGCTGGTGCAGCGGAGCTCAAGCTGCGGTGCACGTCCCATGGCCACCTGCAGAGAAGCGCAGTGCTGAGGAGCGCGCTTACCCTGAAAGGCATACGTGGGTAGAGCATACAACGTGGATCTAATAGTGAGGAGACTAGGGGATCCAGATGCCCTGGGTGACGCCGAGCGGACGGACGAGCGATTGCGGACCAACTGCCTGAATGGGAGGACGATAGCGCCCAGTCACTGTGCCCGGTATGTCTGCGACGCCGCATGAACGGAGGCAGGGGTGCAAGAACTGCGGTATCGGCCAGCTGAAGCAGGCCCAGGGCAGGAGGAGAACAGGGCACTGGGGAGCCAGAGACCAAGCCCAGATCACATTACAGACGAGGGGGAAGTGGATGCTCGGGGCCCCGGTCGGCACGCAGGGTGCAATCAGATGCTTGATAAGGGGCTACATTCTAAAGGCGGTCACACGGGGTCTGGAGAGCCCTACAACAGAGAGAATACGCTACTGAGGACCACACAGTGCGTACTGCTGCGTGGACCGCGGGACTGACAGCGGAGAGCCTGGGCGCACATTGGGACCTGAGTGCTACAAGGGCAGAGCGCAGAAGGCTACGGGACCCGGATCAGTGAGCAGCAACGGGGGCTCGTGGCCTCTGGGTACTGACCTCCTCCTGTGTGTGCTGGACTATGGGCAGCGTGGGCTTTTGGTGGAGGAATGTCCACGGTGATTACAACTAGTCAGCCCCATAATTCCCAAAGTATTAGACCGTGTGGAAGAGCATAAGGTGCCCTGAAACGGGGAGGTGCATTCACGCTGAACAGAGTAAAGACCAGCTAAACGAGATGAAACCAAAGAATAGGAAAGAGGAGACTATGGGACAAGATGACACTCGTGATGCAGGAGGAGCACCCGTGGAGGCGATGTCGGCAATAGTACTGCGGCAACACCTAGATAAGATGCTTGAATCCATAGCGGCGACGAAGGACACCCTACAGCAAGACATTGCGCAGGTTGCAACTGGGTTAGGGCTCCTGCGTGCAGACCACTCGAAGCTGGTCGATAGGGTAAATCGAACAAATTAGCCATCCAGGAATTGACACCGGCACAGGCCACTATGGAGATCAAGCTGGGAGATGTGCTTGGTCGTTTAGAGATGTTAGAAAAAAGGGCTGAAGATTCTGAAAGTAGAAACCGACGCAACAATATACGTGTAGTGGGCCTGCCGGAAAAAAACAGAAGGGACGCCTACTTGGAGAACTGGCTCAAAACTGAGGTTGCTCCGGAGGGTCTGTCTCCCTTCTTCACACTTGAGAGAGCACACAGGGTGCCGGCCCGGCGACCATTGCCTGGCCGTCCTCCTTGACCAGTGGTAGCCAAGTTGCTCCACTATAGAGACAGAGACACTCTGATCCAAAAAGCACGCACGGCGGGACCCTTCAAGGTCGGAAATGGCACAGTCACCATATTCCCAGATAACACCCAGGAGACACAAAGACGCAGGTCCTCCTATCTGGCAGTTAAGAAAGAGCTCAGGGAAGAGGGGATCCAGTATTCATTGCTCTTCCCGGCAAAATTGAGGGTGATAGTGGATGGCACGACTCAGTTCTTCCTGATGCCTGATGATGCATGGGCATGGCTAGAGACGTATAGAGCGGGCACGGATCACAGGGGCCAAAAACACTCCGAACCACCCAAACAGTCTCAGATGCGCAAATCTCAACGTCTCCAAAAACTGAATAAAACCCTGCAGAAGCAGCAGTTAACTCAAATGGCGGTGGATAGACAAGGAGCGTTGGAGGCGACGGCGGAGATAACGGGCTCACAGAGGACTGAGTTGACAATCGGAACGGAATCGGAAGAAGATACGAGGAGATCGAACACTGAGTTCTCAGAAACAGACAGCAACAGGGGACCTGTGGTTACGCCTAGAACAGCGGATGGAATGATGGATGAATAACAGATCTGAGGGAACCCTAGCAGTTGGGTAGCAGCATGGAATGATACGTAGTGTTGTCGCACCCGGTGGCGCCAGAGGACATGACAATTGCAACTTGTTACAATATGGGATCTGGGGCGATGGAGCCTGGGCGAAAGCTGCTGCCTGTCAAGGCCCAGTCCCCCCTCTATTGCCCTTACGGCAACCTGTAGCGACTGCTGCGGGATAGCCTTATGTGTATTGTTGTGAAGTTTGGATGGGAGCTAATAGCTTGTTATTGGGTCCTGTTCTGGGGGGGGAGGGCTGAGGGTGTTACATGGGGTGTTGGTATTTGGGGACATAGTGGTGGTGTGGGCGGAAGTAATGTGTGCAGGTTGAAGCTGCGAACATTACCTGACCTGAGATGTATCACATGGAACATACGGGGTCTGAATACACTAACTAGGCGTCACAAGGTTCATGCGTATTTGGTGAGGAGGGGTATCCACATTGCCCTACTGCAAGAGACACATTTTACCAAGGCAGAGGGACAGGCGCTGCAGCGTAGGTGGAGGGGACAGGTATTCAGCACAGCATATTCGGCTTTTGCTAGGGGTGTGCTCATATGGGTGAGGGCAGGTGTCCCCTTTCAGGCCACGAGACACGTGTTGGCTCCGGAGGGCAGGTATGCAGCGGTGGAGGGGAGACTGTATGGTAGGGACATTGTATTATGCAGTGTGTATGCCCCGAATGTGGACCAAGCTCGCTTCTTGGACCGACTATCAGGTTCGCTGGCGCTCTACTTGGCTGGTCCTGCAATAATAGGTGGAGATTTTAATGCAATAACAGACATACAGCCATATTCATCAACCTGAATTGCGCTCGCAAATGGCCAGATTCTGAGAATCTGGCCATTTGCGAGTGCGATTTTTGCATTTGGTATTCATCATCCCAAATGCAAAAATTGCTATTTGCGAAATCGCATATTTGCGAGGAATTGGATTTAAGGAATCTCTAATAGAGATTCCTTAAATCCAATTCATCACCCTATTTGAAATTGCGAATTCGCAATATTTGGTCGCAATTTACCACGAAATCTGACTTCGTGGTAAATTGCGAAAAAAGAGTAAAAAGCACTTTAGTGCATTTTTTTCTTTTGCATGTTACACACACACATGTCCTCTGGACATGTGTGTGCGCAACACCTGTTCAAAAGTGCATTTGAGGGGTGCTACAGGGTGTCCTTTGGACACCCCTGGCACCCTTCAAATCGCAATCTTATTTGCGATTAGCAAATTGCTATTCGCAAATAAGGAATACTCCCCATTCATTCCTATGGGCCTTTTGGCCCATTGGAATGAATGGGGAGTTTTTCCTTATTTGCGATTAGCAATTTGCTAATCGCAAATAAGGAATCAGTAGGAATCGCAAAAATGTTTGCTAATCCCACATGAATCCCGTTTTGCGAGTCCTTAATAGCGAATCGCTATAATTCGCTATTAGGGCCTCGCAAAATGGGAGATTGATGAATATGGCTGATAGAATTGGACAGGCCTCATCCCCCTCTAGCAAATGCGTCGGTTCGGAAACTGGACAAAGATAGATCTGATTGGCAGGGAAGGTGGGGGCTGTTGGGTGTATGGCAGGTGCAACATCTCCGAGATAGGGACTATTCTTTCTTTTCCTCCATGCATGAGCTTCATGTCAGGATAGGTGCAATTCTCTGCTCTCACTCGATTGCTCACGTGGCAGCACACTCTGAGTACCTTACGCGCACTATATCCGATCACAACCCGCTGTTGCTGTCAATTAGGTGGCAGCGAGTGCAGTCCGCGATCCCGACGTGGCGTCTTTGCCCGGAAACTTTGGAAGATCAGGTCTTTAGGACAGAAATAAGAGAGGGCATCAAACATTATTTTCAGGAGAACCAGGGAACGGCCTCTACCAGAGCAGTTGAGTGGGACGCCTTTAAGGTCGTTATCAGGGGGCTATGTATTAGTAAGTATTCAGGTACCAGGAAGACAGTGTTGGAGAATGTAAGCTGAGGAGAAACTGAGGGATTTAGAACAGTTGAGGCCGGTACAGCCGACGCAGGAAATGCTTGCGGTTGAAGTTGAGCAGCTGCGTAGTTTCGATCATAAGGGCTACTTAGCAAAAGTTCACATGGAGGTGGACAAAGTCGGTACCCTGCTAGCAAGACTGGCAAATCCAGTGCCAAAGAGTGGCCTGATCATGAGAATAGAATCAGACGCAGGCCTATTCGTTCACTCACAGACACAGGTGCTCTCTCGTTTCCTAACTTATTATGAAACTCTGTATCAGAGTAAGCTGGAGTCTGAGGACAGGGACACAGAGGACTATCTGGCAGAGATCCCACTTCCACAATTAGACGCAGACCAGGCAAAATTATTAGGCCAGGACATAACGCTAGCTGAGATCAGGAGTGCAATTAAACATATGGCCCGGAATAAAACACCGGGACCGGATGGTCTGCCCGTTGAATTCTATGGGCACTATATTGACATTCTGGCACCTCGTTTATTGGAGGTCTACAAGGAGGCGGGGAGTTAGGCCAACTGTCGGGGTCATTGCGGGAAGCGTTGACTATCCCCGTACTGAGGCCTGGGTGGGCGGACGTGGATGTGGCCTCTTATAGACCATTATCCATGTTGACAGTGGATTATAAGATCCTAAGCCGAATATTGGTGACCCGACTCCTGCCTTACATGACTACGCTGGTACATGCTGACCAAGCGGGATTCATCCCGACTAGGAACACTGCTTCGAACATAAGACGATTCCTAAGAGTTCTTGCTGAAGATCATACTGCCCTGCACTCACCGGCGTTCCTCTCTATAGATATAGAGAAGGCGTTTGATAGCCTGGAGTGGGTTTTCCTCCACAAGGCATTGGGACGTTTTGGACTGGGTGACCGGTTTGGAAACTGGACGAAAGTACAGTATTCTTCAGATACCGCCAGGGTACGACTGGGGGAGGTGATCTCCGACCAGTATCCAGTGCTGAGGGAGACGCGACAGGGTGCTCGCTGTCACCCCTGTTATTTGCACTGGCGATCGAGACCCTTGCGGTCCAGGTTAATTCGGGACTAGCTTACCAGAAGCTGCAGCTCTGTGGTGTGCCGCAATATGTGTCTCTGTACGCGGATGACTTGCTCCTCTTCCTGGAGAATACTGGGGAGGCACTACAGGGAGCAACATCGTTGCTGTCGCAGTATAGAGCAATGTCGGGACTTCAGGTAAACTGGAGCAAGACGTGTCTCTTCCCGATCCAGTCGGGTTTGCCTCCACCGATGTCAATTGGTACAATTGCCTGGGAACCGTCATGCCTCACCTACTTGGGGGTTTGGATCTATCATGACAACATGGACTTGTTGGAGGGGAATGTGGGGCGCTGTATTAAGGCCCTGAACGGGTGTATGGCATTCTGATCGACACTCCCTCTATCGGTGGTGGGCAGAATAGCTTTACTCAAGATGGTAGCACTCCCCAGATTGCTTTACTATTTCCGTACTTTGCCAATTTGGATCCCACCGCGTATATTTAAAGAACTACGGTCGCTGGCCACAGACTTCCTATGGGGCACTGGCAGACGGCGAGTAGCACTGACAACTTTGATGAGGCCTAAACCGGATTGTGGATTGGCTATACCCGATTTTGAGCTCTAATATTTGGCAGCGCAGTTGCAGGTTCTAACACAAAGCATGGAGCAGGAATTCAGGGGCCCAGAACATAAGCGTGGTCAGGGGATACAGCGACATGTCCTCTCTTACATAGTCCTGCAGCAGAAACTTGTTCTGAGGGATCTAACAAGGGAAGAGCGGACCCTGAGGCTCTGCTGGAATAGAACCCAGCGTAGGGCGGGGGTAACTCGCCCGTATGCGCCGGAGATCCCCCTGGGTATGCTGACGGTGCCTCCGCACGGAGGGGACTGGACTCCCCTGGAGGACTGGGAGCAGCTGGGCATCCAACTGGTGGGGGATTTGTACATGAATGGGGAATTGATGCCCTTTCAGGCGCTGCGGGACATGCATAGCCTCCCTGAGGGTGGCTTCCTGATCTACGCGGCAGTTACAGCGGCGATTAGGAGGCACTGGAAAGGTGCGCAAACAGAGCCAGCGACCGCATTGGCTTGCCAATATGTCGTAATGGCCGCAGGGACCATTAAAGCAGTAACATGCCTCCACTCTCGGATGCTGCACGACGGATTGCGACCATTGGTGGAACTAAAAGCAAAATGGGAAGCGAGTATAGGCCGTCCGATCCCGGACACAATATGGGGACATATTCTCAGAGAGCATGGAAGGGGAGCAGGAATGCTCGGTTCCAGCAAGTACAGTTTTTCATTCTGCTTCGTGCTTACCTGACCTCGGGTAAGATTAGGAAATACTTCCAGGTCCAGGATGCAGCATGTCCCAGATGTTTAGAGAAGGAGGTAGAACTGGAACATATGCTATGGCTTTGTCCATCTATTGGGAGGTATTGGACAGACATAGGGAACCTTTTAAACGCAATAACAGATAGACAACTAGATTACGACATGGCCGCTTGCTTACTGCACTGGTTCCAGCACATTGTTAAAACTAAAATAACCAGCAAATTTATTTATTTAGGTCCATTGTTGGCCAAACGAGAGATAACCTGGCACAGGGAGTCGAGGGCAGGGCCGTTGAGCAAGCGCTGGCGTATGGAGTTCTGTAAGTGGGCGGATTGTGAGAGTGTTGTCAGGCTCCGACAAGCTAAACGCGTTGACAATGATAAGGCTTTGGAGATGGCGAGAGCATGGGAGGCCCTGACTCAGGCTTCACGGGACTCTCAGCTGGAGGAGGGGGACGAATGAACGAAAATTGTGCATGTGATCATCAAACAATGAAAATGATGTGCGAAGCTTTGTGCACAGCTGGTACTATAACAGGTTATGGGACTGTGAACAGGCCCACACCACCGAGTATAAGGGGGGAAGGATTGTAGGGGGGAATTGGTGTTAACTTGGGGACATGTTTAACGGATATGGATGATGTGATAACTGTTTTACATTGTATGCTGGCACAAAAGCCAATAAAATGTTAAAAAAAACAAAAAGATTTTTGTTTGCCCATGGAGAACAGTCAGCACTGATGCCTGACCAACTTGAATCTACTGGAGTAGGTCCACAGACTCAGCACTGAGGGCAGCAGGGGAGACAGGGGCAAGGACTGAGGTGCCAGGGACGAAGGAGACACGGGGCAGCACTTACCGAAGGGGCCCTAGCTACTGGGAGGGTGAAGATGGGTCTGGAGGAGGAGGGGACAGACATAGTGGGTGCAGATGCCGTTGCTGCGTATACCCCTCCTCCTGGGAGTCCGAAGCCAAGCTGTCCGCATGGTATTATGTGTCTTTCTCATGAGGTCCGGTCACCTGACTCCCTTCACCCTTTGTGCCACTGCCTCCCTCTGACACATCAAAGCTGGTGGCACTGTGGCTGGGTCCCTCTGCCTGGTCCGTGCTTGTGTCTCCTCCACTTTCGGGTGATGATGCTGTTGGCAAGGAGAAAGAAAACATATATATCAGTCACCTGTACACATCAGACATATGATCAACAAATCATTTGGGGACATTTCTAATCATGGCATTCATCATGAGTCACATGCCACAAAACTCAGCACATATTTAAGTCCAGTACTGCGCAATTGTAATAGACACAATGCTCCTTGTATACAAAGATACAAGTAACAGACCAGGCCACAACTTGAATGAGAGTCACAATGATGAGCCACTGTATGTGAACAGGTCAGGTGTTGATTCATCACCGTTCTGTTGCCCACTCTGCCACCTCAGTCCAGACATGGTCATGTTCAAATCTGTCTGACCCTGTGCCACATGGGAACAGTCCTGCCCAAACTGCCATGTAATGCCATCCCTGGACCTGAAACAAGCTTTCTATCACCTCTCACTGGCCTCACAGCCATCTACAGCCAGGCTTGTGTGAAACACAGATGTGTATACAAACAAGCATGGCTGAAGACGGCTGTAATGCCAGAAAGTGGTCCCAGGAACCTTCTTTCCAGTCCAGGGAATGCATGTCTTGACATATTTGGCTGGACTGTTCCCATGAGGCACATGGACTGACAGAATAGCACATGACCACGTTTGAACTTGGGGGGCAGAGTGTGCAACAGAAAGGTGATGGATAAAACCCTGACCTGTTGACTGGGTGTGAGTATATGATTGGTACAGAGGCTCCCTCCATCACCACACTCTATTGTGACACTCCTCACAGGGGCATCTATCACCAGATCATACAGTTGCTAGCACATAACACACACTGGCTTTCAAGTAAAGTGGGCCACATGTCCAAAATCCTCAAAATGCCTAAGCTAATGTGCCTGGAATTATGAATATTAAAAACATTGCTGCATTGTTGACACACCCTCAACCACATGGGAAAAGTGAATAAAGTAGTGTGCACACCAATACAAAACTGAGTTGCACCACCAATACATACATGTTGCTCAAATCTCTGTGGAACAATTATCTCTGTGAGTCAACAACATAGCCTCTAAATCCAACAGTGACAGCATTGTCCAGCATCACAGGGTAAGTGCATAGTGATGAGTTCACATCAGAAATTACATACACAGCTCACCACTGACAAGGCTAAACAGGCAGGCCCATCACACCTCCCCTGCACAACAACCCTATCACCCCGTCAATGTGAGTGATACAGCTCAAGTAGTGAACACTCAGAATCAGGGTATCAATAACTGTGCAGCCATTAAAATTAACCCAGGGTCACCTCGTGTGGCTACCCATCCATATTAGTCACAAACAACCAGCAACATATTCTTGTGAATATGCACACACGCATTGCCCAGTGTGAGTATGCACAAGCCAAACATTGTATACATGGACAGTGTGCACATGTAGCTAACACATGAGAAATACAAAGTATACCAGGGACAAAGGCCACTGAGGCAGACCCGTGCTGAACTCCATGTAGAGACTTATGATCAGTCCCAAAAAATCATGAAGGGCAAACACAGTGCACAGGTCGTGGAACAGGTAAGGTACCAACACGTGTCACAGACCTCCCTCCAACATGACGATGTGGTAAGCAATATGCATACTAATACATTGCACCCTAGGAGTACATGCGCAAAAATTAAATACCCAAAGTAGGGGACACATGTGGAGGAGGAGAAGGGATGTAAAAGAGCATCAGCTGAATATGGGGCATGGAAATGACAATGCATACATTGCCTGTCTGACCAGACCACCCCAACTCTGGGACTGTTACCATGCTTCTGAGCACTGCAGGTAGCATGTGACACACATGACAACAAACAGACATGTACCTACCCCCTCTTTGCTGCTGTCCCTCCTGCAACTGCCTATGGAGATCAGGAAAAACCACTTCCAGGACCCGGAGCATGTGGGGAGTGAGGTGACGGATGCCACCATGCCGGCGTGGAGCTTCAAGCTTCAGCTAGACCCGGGCAATATGGTGGGTCCAGCACCGGATGTCCTGCCACCTCTTTCGGATGTTCCGGATCCTTTGGCTAGGGCCCCCCACAGACCTGACAGCCCTGGCTATGTCCAGCCAGATCTCCCCCTTCTCATAGGCAGTTACCTGTGAGGTATAAAGTGAAACAACATAAGTACACCGGCTTCATGTCCCGAAGACACACACTTGCACCACATTGACGATGACAACAGGGCATAGGATGTTGACAGGACTTGCATCATCGTCCATGTGAATGTGGCCTGTAAGCAAACACCAATGCACTACATGCCTTTGAAGGGAAACAGATGCCATAAGGGGTGCAAACCACTCACTGAGCATGTCACACATTGAACAAGATATGCAACTTCAGGATGGTGGACAGCACGTGACATGCTGTCACATATCACACTACACCTAAGAACCCTCAGCAGATCACACATGCATACCCTGTCACAGATCATTTGCTTGTCATTGTGAACAGTGTGTACAACCTCACTTTGCACATGTCACACTTTAAAAATATATGACACAAGCATCATGCTAACTGTCCAAGTCATGCACACAGCACTGCATACTTGTTACATCAGATAGGTACAGCTGTGGCATACGCCATGCATCAGTGTTGCCAAACAACACATACACAAATAGCCAGGTGACAAAGAACATTCACACTCTTCAATGTCAATAACTTCAAAGCATGCATTTGTCCAACATCCACACAGGTCATGAAAAACAATTAACAACAGAGAGTACATTCATCTGTCACTCTGGGGGAACACTGTTACACCTCAGTAACTCATGGCTAAAAAACATGCAAGGTGTGGCCCCGCAGAAAGTATGATTCACATTGCATTGAATGTCACAGTTAGCACAAAGCAGGTAAGCAGTAAACACTATTTAAGTACATCATTCACTGCATGGGAGATACCACAATGTACACACCCGGCACTCACTCCACACAACTTTGCATCTCTGTTCCATAAATACACAATGGCTGTAGTGACACTCACACATTCATCACTCACCTGATCCCCTGATTTCCCATACAGCTTGCTGAAGTTTGGGTGGAGGGCATCCAGTAGGGCCTGGTTCTCCTCCTCACTGAATGGAGGTGCCCTCTCCATGGTCAGCAAAATCAGAGTCGAGGGAATGCAGAGACAGCAGCATTGTTGTCCACTCCAATGTTGTGCAGGCAACTGCCCTCTCACAGCCACATGCAGCCTTAAATCAGTGCTGCTGAGGGGCTGTCAGTCCAAAGAGTACAGTGTGATAGGTCAGATTACTTTGCATCCTATGTTTCATCCAATCCCATTACACGTAAGGCCATGACACACATTTGCATGGTTTAAAAAATGAGCATAAGCTCCACAAATTTTTTTGCAACATTGTATAGTTTTGGCCAACTGAATTTTTCAGAACACCTGTAGAACACACTCAAATCTCTGTTTCCTTGACAACTAGTCTGCATTCTGGGCATTCTACTCGTCCCCTAGATGTTCCCTATGTATTTTCTGGGATCCCCACACAAGTACGGTGCGTTTTCCGTCGCGAATGCAACTTTTTCAATAGTGAAACGTCCTGCACACACAAACACACACACACACACGCAATGGCGGGGGACGCTCCACTCGCGTATGGCTCGAATGTAATAGTGAAACGACCCGTACACACGCACGTACTATTGGGGTAGGCTCCGCTCGCGTATGGCTCGAATGTATTAGTGAAATGACCCGTACACACGCACGTACTATAGGGGTACTGGGCGTTTGACACACTCTAGTGAATGTATGTGTACGGTGCGTTTTACAAGCTTACGCATGGCATCATTACAATAGTGATACCAGGAAAACATATGGCAGGGATGTAGGTGTAAGGTCATAATGAGGATGTCGATGTATATATTGGCATGGCATCCTTACATCAGTAGGCCCTAGGTGTGGCAGACAGTGATATAGCACAGGGCATGTGATCATGTGGCACAGTTGATGTGTGATGAGCTGTTGAGACATGTCATTTGGGATGGGGCACTATGTGGTTCACATAACCTTTACACTTATCACATAAGTAACCTCATAAACATGTTGTGATGCACATCAACACTGGGATAGCACACTATTCAGTACGGGCATCTGTCACATGATGCCATGGACAGGGGCACTGTCTCACTTGCCAAATTGACGCCCAGCATGACCCTGTGTGACAATGCCATGTGTGTGCCATGTGAAAGATTAGGCATGCTGTTTGTATCCCGTAAACTTAATCTGCTGTAGGTGCATCTATGATGGGTCTGTGCCGTGATTGCAAGGGTTTCCCATGTACGCACACCATGCCACAGGGGCATTTCAACTGCTCATGTGTGTGATTGCATCATAGATCTTTTGTCCCCAAACATACAGGTCTGCATTCTGAGAATGTTTGTGGTGTAGTTTAGTCAAATGCACACCTCATTCACAATATTACAGATATGTGCAATCGATAGCACATGTGACGTGGGTGTGTGCCTTGCAGTCAGCTGTCTGTGTTGACAACCTTCTCATGCAGGTCACGTGACGTGTGTCACGGACGTGATACATTGTTCTGCTCACTCAGACCAGCCCAGCAGATCATTTGTGAGCATGTCATGTCCATTTCACAGACAACAGGTGTATCAGTTCTAATGGAGGAGTGCCAGCTAGCTGGCATATGTGTCTTTGATGTACAGCCCATGCCAGACTCAATGGTGATTTGATGTGTTGAAGCATTGTTGCTTGTGCTATGTACATTGTAATAGTCGTTGGCTGACAGTTGTACACCTTTTTCCACAAATATGTCGTGCAGGGCATTCCCTCTGCCAAGGCCGTTGCCAGACTTGGATGACATGAGGGAACGTGATTTCATCCGCCGTTACAGATTCACTCAACAGTTGATTCAGGACTTGACAGACAGGCTGGAACCACATCCCCTACCACGACACAGGTATCCAACTGTGCTGACACCCAAGATAAAGGTAATGGCAGCCCTATATTTCTTTGCCACAGGTACGTTCCAATTTACCATTGCCGATGTGGGAGGGATGTCACAGACCATGTTCAGCCGTGTCCTACGTGATGTGTTAGCTGCTATGTTGAGTCACATTGATGAATTCATCAAATGTCCTACTCCAGAAGAGTTGACAGGTATCAAGGGTGATTTATATGCCCTGGGTGGGATGCCACATGTAATTGGGTCAATTGATGGAACACATGTTTCTTTGGTGCCACCACAAGCTCAGGAGCAGGCCTACCGCAACAGGAAACATTACCTACCACTCCATAAATGCCCTGGTGGTGTGTCTTGCTAACATGCTGATTTCACATGTTTGTGCACGTTTTCCAGGATCGTGCCACGATGCATTCATCATGAGGCGTAGCAGGGTACCACAGACGATGCTGCAGCTGTGCAACCATCGGGCATGTCTTGTTGGTGGGTAAACTCTGTTTCTCATGTATGTCTCAATTTTATGGTTTTCTCTGACGGCATCACATTACACACTCATTGCCATGATGTCAATTTGTAGGAGACGCAGGATATCCCAACATGCAGTGGCTCATGACTCCGCTCCGCAACCCCAGAACAGCTGCAGACCAGCGGTACAACAATGCACATAACCAGACCAGGCGAGTGATAGAGAGAATGTTTGGACTACTGAAGAGCCGGTTCAGTTGCCTCGACAAGACTGGCGGATCCCTCCCATACGCCCCGCTCAAGGTGTGTAACATCATCATTGTGTGCTGCATGCTGCACAACCTGGCAGTTGAGAAGGCCGTGCCATCATCCTGGATCCTGATGAGCTGGAACATCCACACATTGAGGATGAAGGCCTTGGCCAGGATACAAGTGATGAGGAGGAGGATGATATCCGGAGTCAGCTCATACGCAACTTCTTCTCATAATGGTGAGTCCTAGTAAAATATTGAGCAAGCTTGTACTATAGAGTGGCATGTGTAGCATACTGTGTGTCCAGCTGACTGTGTGCAATGTCACTTTGATGTTTGTTGTGCAGTGTCACACAAGTGCAGATGTTATGCCACACACATACGTGTAATGTGTGAACATGGAATGTACAAGTGTACTACATTCTTAGTGTTTTATACATGACCATGTCTGAATGAAAATATTCTGAACGTGACCCCTTGTGTTACTGTCATTCCCAGGTCGCCCTGCCTGTTGTCCATTGGTGTCATCTTATTCCTCCTGCTATTCTTCATGAAGATAGCAATGTCAGCCGAATAAACGGTACATGCACGGACATGTTGAAATGTCAGTTTGGGTAAGGATTCCAAACAGGCTGTTTTGTGTTGGTATGGTTTCAATTGTGTGGTAAATGTTCATGCGCATGTTGTCGAACCATACATACATGTCACATTACCATGTCTCAAATTTCATGTTGCCCCACTCCCATGAAAGGACAGTCCCCCTTCTTGACAGTCATCTGTAGTTGAGTTTTGACTCTGCGGAATGCATCAATGTGTGTAAACATTGACCCTGACACATTGCAGATACCAGGGTTTGACATTGTGTGGGACATCACAACCACGGCCTCTGTGGGGAATTGCAGCCTCACTGTGTGCAGCAGGATGTGTCTGGATCATCCCCTCAACCTTGTGGGCCAGTACAGTTTGATTTCCCAAAAACCATGTTGTGTAGGTGTGGACCAGTGTATGTCCCACATGTTCATTCATCTGTCCTGTGAGTCTGTTTGCATGGATGCATTGCCCCTTGTGCCAGTATGTCATGTCACTGTCATGTCGTTACCTCAGTGCCGGTGGAAAACCCTGCTTCGCTAGCCTTGATGTTAACTTTCCATTCCCATGATGCCAGGTATGTTGCACTGATGTCAGCACAATGTTGGGCTGTAGCAAATTTTAGATCTCTGTGGCATTAGTCGAGTGAGGTTATTCACAGGATTATCTTGTGCCGTGCATCATCTCATGGTCACGGTAGGGTTATTTTTGTGGCTTTGTTCCTCATTACTCACTGTTGAGTTTGGTTCCACTTGCTTGTCATGTTTAGCATAGTGGGGCACACTTGCAAGAGCCAATGACTGGCTCGTGCGGGGCTTCCTTGTGTTTAGGTAATTCCCTTCCTCATTGGAGGAAATGCTAACTGCTCTTGCGGATGATGTCTACTTTCCCGTCATGGCCCTTACGGATTCACTGGGCTAAATACGGATTGTTGGCTTTGTGTCAGTAGCACTGCAATACATTACATTTTCTGAGATTAGGACCCTCAATCATACACTGTGACTTAGCTGATGGCCGCATGGATCTAATTGCATAGTAGCAGCTTTGTGAGCGTTACACATGCTTTGTTTAGGTGACAAACTGTACTACCTTTTATGTGTCCGTGTTCAAGCATCTGATCTTGTCTCATTGCAAAATCTGTGATCACACATAGGGTACAGTGGCAGTGGTTACACTTCACAGGTGTGACTGGTACAGTGTAGGTCCGGTGGTATTCTGTGACAAAAGTATGGAATCCTTATGCTTGTTTTCCTTTGTTTCAGATCTCCCTCCCTGCAGTTCCCATCCTCTCCTTCCCTCGCCTGATCTCCCTTTTGTGTCTGTCATTTGTACTCAGACCAAGGGGCTATTTGGAGATGGAACCCTTTCAGCATCGCACCCCTCTGATGATCAAAGGTACGGACAGTCCCTGGCAGTCGTGTGGAGAATCTTTCACCTGCATTACAGGTAACATCATTGCATGACTGTTATTATTTTCAGAGCAATGCTACAGGGCATGTACATTGGCTAATGCAGCATGGCCTCACAAACAACTTTATCCTATTGTGTAGGAAGTGTGTTTCCCACAGTACATTTTGCCTCATTTCTGTCAACGCACATCTCTTGCCAGTCTGCATGCGTTCAATATGGCATTGTTTATGATGATTGTTCATATGTGTTTACGTGTACAGTGACAACATGCATTCTGTTGGTAATGGCAAATGTACTATATAGTGCCTGACGTACATGGTTGTGTATGTGTTGTTTAGCTTGCTACACACGACGTGCAGGCTACACCTGCTGATGCTGTGTGTCATGTGCCCCGCTTGGCCTTAGGCTGCCTAATCCTGTGCCATGATCTTTGGCGACTGTTCCCCCATTTTGCTCGTGGTGACCCATGGGTAACCAGACACTCCTGCCTTCACATACACATGTCAGTTTGTGCCCTGCAAGAATCCTTGGGTTTGTGTGCTTGTTTAGCATGTAGTATCACCCCTTCTGCCGTCATGTGTTCACTCATTCCTGCTGCTGCATCCCCAGCCACAACTCAGCACCGAGTGGCCAGATCCTGCACCACACACGCCTACAAGATACTCCTCCATCCATCTATTCTTAAAGCATGCCACAGCTTGTCTGTGCCACTGTTGCACAACCTCCATGACATAGGCAGGTCCGTCAGCACCTGCAACAAGCGCACTGCAAGACACTCAGCTCATTTCATGAATCATGTGACACAAGAGACTCATGCTCCAGCCACCCTCCACACAGTGAACATCAGACAATCATCCACCTGGTATCACGCTACCACAAACACACGCATGACAGCTTCTCAGCCTGTGTGTGCAACTCATACTGGCAACAGGATGCAGCCCCACATAACAGTGCGTCTACGTACAACCAGTTCATGTGACTCGTACAGCACACACACAACTTCCAGAAGCACCACATTGTACTGTGCTACCTCGTCAACACAAAAGCACCACACATCGCCTTCATTACTGTAACGTGGTAGTACGCAACATCAGCACACCACTTCTACATAGCCATCACAGACGGATAGGCCAAAACCCACAGGGACCACACACCAAAACCAGGATTATGATTTTTCTAACTTAACGAGGTACACCCTCAGAGTCACATACAACACCAAGGACACACTCTGCATTCTCAAACATCTGCACATCTGGTATCACACCAACAGCCTGACCGCCCTCATTGTAACTATCATCTACAGCTCTCCAATCCTACACACACAATTTGGCTAAGCCATCTATCAATCAATCAATCAATTCATTTGTTGAGCGCCCTACCTACCCATGACGGTCTCAATGCGCTGGGGTGGGGGCCTGCTACAGATCAAAAATCCAGGTCTTGAGAAGTCTTCTGAAGGCCAGCAGGTCCTGGGTCTGTCGTAGCTTTGTAGGGAGGGTGTACCAGGTCTTTGAGGCAAGGTAGGAGAAAGATATGTCACTGACGGTGGTTTTCTGAATGTGAGGGACTGTGGCAAGTGCAAGGTTTGTAGAGCGGAGGATGCTGGTGGGTCTGTTGAAGCTGAGTTTGTCGTTTTGGTATGCTGGTCCGGCGCGTTAGGAGCTTTGTGTGTGTGGATGAGGAGTTTGAAGGTGATCATATTGTTGACAGGGAGCCAGTGCAGGCCTCTCAGGTGTGGTGTGATATGGCCATGTTGGAGAAATCGACGATCATACGTGGTGAGGCGTTCTGGATGCGTTGCAGCCATTTCAGGAGTTTGGTTGTTGTAGCTGCATAGGGGGCGTTCCCGTAATCCAGTGAGCTCGTGGAGAGGGCCCAAATGACTGTTTCTCGCGTGTTTGAGGTGATCCATTTGAAGATCCTGCGGGGCATTCAGAGGGTGTTGAAGCAGGAAACTGAGATGGAGTTGTCCTGCTTGGTCATGGAGAGGGAGGATTTGAGGATGACCTACAGGTTGCGTGCGTGGTTGGTGGGTTCTGGGGCTGTATCTAGCGATGTGGGCCACCAGGAGTCGTCACAGGCTGAGGTGGTGGGGCCGGGGATGAGGATCTCCGTTTAGTCAGAATTGTGTTTCAGCCTGCTGTACTTCATCCATTTGGCAACAGCCTTCATTCCTCTGTGGAGGTTTTCTTTGGCAGTGTGTAGTTCTTTGGTGAGGGATATGATCAGCTGTGTGTAATTGGCGTAGGAGATGATGTTGAGGCTATGTTGTAGTGCAACATGGGTGAGTGGTGCCATGTAGATATTGATCAACGTCGGGCTGAGGGATGATCCCTGTGGGACGCTGCGGATGGTCTCAGTGGTCTTGGAATGGAAGTGTGGAAGGCAGATGCTCTGGGCTCTCCCGGAGAGGAAGGATGTGGCCCAGGCCAGGGCAATCTCTTGGATTCCGGAGTCATGGATGTGTGCTGTTAGGGTGTCTTGGCAGACCGTGTGGAAGGCTGGTGATAGGTCCAGAAGGATAAGGGCGGCTGTTTCTCCTTTGTCCATGAGGATGCTGATGCCGTCCTTGGCGGTGATGAGGCCGGTGTCAGTGCTGTGGTTGCTGCGGAATCCAGACTGGGATGGTCCCATGAAGTTTTTGTCTTCGAGGTAGCGGGTAAGCAGTCTGTTGACGACCTTTTCTGTGAAGGGGAGATGGCCTTGAAGTTCTGGAGGAATTTTGGGTCCGCCTTTTGTTTATTCACTAAGGCGTTGATCTCAGCATTCTCCCAGCTCCCACTGAAGGTAACTGTCTCCGATGAGATGTTAATTGTTTTTTGGAGAAGTGGTGCGCTGGCTTAGCTGGATTTGCTGAAAATTTTGAGAAGCCATGTGTCAGATGGGGATCCGGAGTGGATGGAGTCCATGGTCCTGATGGTGTCTTCGTCACTGACGTTGTACCAGGCGGTCAGGTTACTTTTGTGGGTGTTGGTCTAAGGGGGGGTGGACTTGTTTGTGTGTGTCGGGGGAGGGGAGTGGAAGCTGTTGTGGATGTCGATGATCTTACGGTGTAAGAAGGTGGACAGTGAGTCACACAGGTCTTGTGACCGTGGTATGTCATTGGTGTTGTAGGTGGGAGTTGTGAGTTCAAGCATGATGTTGATGTGCTGTTTGCTGTTGTGTGCGTTGCTGTCTAGGCTGCCCTGTTGGCGTTCCTGATGAGTTGGTGGAGTCTGCGGGTGGCGCTCTTGTGTACGGTGTAGCTGTCTGGTGTTTGGTTGCGGTGCCAGCTCCTCTACAGCTTCCGACAGGTGCACTTGGAGGTCCTGAGGTCTTCAGTGAACCATGCGGCTATTTTGTTGTTGTGATAGGTGGCGTAGGTCTTGAGTGTGGCGCGGGTGTTAGCGCAGTCGTTGATCCACTGTTTGAGGTTGATGGCAGGGGAGTCGGGGTAGGTGTGGTCGGCGGGTGGTCCCAGGGCGAGGGTGGCGGCCAGTTAGTCCACGGTGTCCTTGCACCAGCAGCGGCGTGGCATGTGCTGTGTGCGGGGTGGTGTCGTGGGTTTACTGAAGATAAAGTGGAGGCATCGTGGTCTGTCCAATGATGTTCGGTGGTGTGGTTGAAGGAGATGTGTGGAGTTGCGGAGAAGATGGTGTCCTGTGTGTGTCCAGCGGTGTGGGTGGGTGTTGTCACGAGTAGTTTAAAACCGAGGTTGATGAGGTTGTGGATCAGGGCAGTGGAGTTTGCGTTGTTGTTGTTCTCAGGCTGGAAGTTCATGTCCCCAAGGAGGATGTAATTCATGTAGCCGAGGGCGTGCGTGCTGATGAGGTCAACGAGGGAGTCGATGGATTGTGGTCGGGGTCCAGGTGGTCTATCGATGTGTGTTCCTCTTAGGATGTTGTTGGCGTCAGTGTCGATCTGTAAGTGCATGTGCTAGGCGGTGGGGAAGGTGTCGTTGGTGTTGGTAGTGACTCTGGGAGTGTTCATGTGGATGATGGCGATTACTACTTCCACTCTGTTGGTGCGGTGTCTGCGGGAGATCTTATAGCCTTCTGGGATGGCTATGGCGATGTCTGTTTATGAGGTGGTGTTTAGCCTGGTCGCTGTCAACGACATCAGCCAGTCCAACTGCAGCAACAACCTCTACACAGGTACAAGAACCAGACTCCAGGAGTACTTGTGAAAATCCAGGGTGCATGCACACACCTCATGATCAACATCCCCTGGGATAGAGGAAGAAACCTCTATCCCAAAACATAACCCAGGTCAGGCAGCCTTCTGCCAGAGATTTTAATGATTTGTACTTTGCACATCGTTTTTAAAACCTGATTGTACTTGCCTGCACTTCAGCGTCATGAAACCCCTGGGTGTACGTGCGCTATATAAAAGACTATTAACATAACATAACATGGTGTCCCCCTGGTTCGCCGCCGCTTGTGCCGATTGTGCGGAGGGGCCAAGCAACATATTTACCAGGCTTCCTCACTTCCTGTAACAATAGGGTCAGCGCTCTACGCCCACTGCATCACTGCTGCGGTCCCGCCCACTTCCTCTTCATTAGTAAGTGCGCCAAGCGGACGCGCACTGCAGAAACCTCTATCCCAGAACATAACACAGGTCAGGCAGCCTTCTGCCAGAGATATTAATGATTTGTACTTTGAACGTCGTTTTTAAAACCTAATCGTAATTACCTGCACTTCTGGTGTCCCCCTGATCCGCCGTGGCTTGTGCCAATTGTGCGGAGGGGCCAAACACCATTTTTACCAGGTTTCCTCACTTCCTGTGACAATAGGGTTAGCGCTCTACGCCCACTGCATCACTGCTGCGGTCCCGCCCACTTCCTCTTCATTAGTAAGTGCGCCGAGCAGACGCGCGCTGCAGAAACCTCTATCCCAGAACATAACCCAGGTCAGGCAGCCTTCTGCCAGAGATTTTAATGATTTGTACTTTGCACGTCGTTTTTAAAACCTGATTGTACTTACCTGCACTTCTGGTGTCCCCCTGGTCCGCCGCGGCTTGTGCCGATTGTGCGGAGGGGCCAAACACCATTTTTAGCAGGCTTCCTCACTTCCTGTAACAAGAGGGTTAGCGTTCTATGCCCACTGCATCACTGCTGCGATCCCGCCCACTTCCTAATAATTAGTAAGTGAGCCGAGCGGACGCGCGCAGCGGCGCGCCAAAGGCAAGCCCGTCTGCGCCCGTCCATGCCTGGTCGACGTCAGACGCCAGGCACCCTGTTCATTTTGCTCCTCTCTCCCCTCTAGGACCCCTCGACTACTAATGGCCATAATTCGATACACCAGCCAGGAGCTCTACTTCGTAAATGTAGCCTCTCGCTCCACCCAGGATAATGCCATACCCCAACAGCTCAGCACCTGCAGTGTAGTGTAAAAACTGCCAACAGCATAAAACACAACAAAAGCAAGCTCGGTCCCAAACCCCGGACAAATTTAGTTTGCCTGTACTGTAACGCTTGGTCTCTCTCCAAGCACGCCCTAGAAATATGGTCGTTACTTGACACGGAAATCCAGATTTACTATTCGTTACTAAAACTTGGCTTCAAGAGTCCTCCACCCCCGACATCTTTATAGAATTACTCCACGATTATAAAATTCATAGACTCGACCGAAGTGGCAAAAAAGGAGGGGGCTCCGCAAATATCTATGTCATTTATCAAGCTCCATATCAATGACTCTTACTTAGAAAATTGGGGTGAAAAGTGCATCTCTACCATAACCATTGGGAATAAGGAGTCATGGAAGGTTGCCCTTATTTATAGACCCCCTGGTGCAAAAACCCATTTTGTAAATAAACTTGTGGAAGCGATAGCTCCTCCTGCCCTGGCCTCCGGGGGACTAGGGGATTTTAATTAATATATGGTACAAATCCTTGACCCCCATACCAGTGATCTCATTACCAATATTTACTCCTTAGGAATAGGCATACTACCTACAGGCCCTACTCATACTGCTCGACATTCATTAGATCTACTATGCACAAATTCCTCTAAAGTAGAAATCAGTCAAATACTTCCAGTCCTCTGGACAGATCACTAAGTTATTAAATTTCACATTGCTGGCACCTATATAAAACCCCAAATTAGCAATCAAGTAAAACTGAGCAGACCTTGGAATAAGATCAATTTGGATTCCTTTGCTGCCCATTTCTCCCCCCTCTCATCACTAATTCCACCGATCCTAATAAAACAGCTATCGATCTTGAACTCACGATTACCTCGACTTTAGATCTAATCGCACCAGCAAGAGTATCTAGGCCTTCCACCAAAATCTCCCCTTGGTTTACTCCGAACCTGGAAAAGATCAAACTTTCTGTCAGGACAGCAGAAAGGAAATGGCGGCAAACAAAAGCCCAAACTGACAGACAACACTATAAAACAACGCAGAGGTCCTATATGAAAGAAATTGCTATGGCAAAAAAAGTGTACTTGGGCAACAGATAACCCAGGCAGCAAATTCGCAGAGAGAGCTATATGAAATTGTTAAAGAATTTCACCCCCCCCCCCTGCCTGTCAGCATTCATCCAATGAATCACAAGATTGGGTTAACTCTGTATCATCGTATTTCCGCAACAAAATTAATGATATCCACAAACTCTTTCCCCAATTAACTCCTTCCTTTCAGACCACACCTCCGCCTAATAAAATCAACAGTGACACCAAATCAATGTTCTCAGAGAATTTCTTCCGTTTTCTGAAACACAAGAAGAATCAACTTTGCACAAAATCAAGTCAGGATCTCCTGGGGACCCAGCCTACTCTCAAATCCTAGTAAAAATCGCTCCCGCACTGATCTCTGATCTAACTAAGACCCTCAATCTCTCTCTGTCTCACGCTTCTGTTCCTCTGCACTGGGAGGAGACCAATTTTAAAGAAACCTTCGGCCGACTCTAAACAACTTTCAAACTATCGGCCTCTCTCTCCTGCCCCTATTTGGAAAAGTCATGGAATCATTTATAAACAAACAATTTGTAACTTACTTGGAGACAAACAGACTTCTTGACTCCTCTCAATCGGGATTCAGGGCATTCCATAGCACCGAGACTGCCTTGCTTGAAATTGTTGATAATGTTAGAATGACTCTTGACTCTGGACAGTCTGCCATATTGATCCTGCTTGACTTGTCCGCGGCCTTCGACACCATCTCACATCTCATTCTCTTAGAACGTCTTGCAGAGATAGGTGTCGAGGGTCCTGCGCTACTCTGGATCAAAAGCTATCTACACTGAAAGTCAAAATGGCAACCTGGAATCTATTGTCACAGAGGCAAACTGTAGCCACAGTTATTATATCATTCACTCACCCCAAGCGTTCAAAGTGTCAACTAAATCACCGGTCACAAACTAGATCATAACGTTCACAGTCATTTTTATTAAAAATATATTTGTTAAAAATTCAGTAAGAATGCTAATTGAATCTATTGAACACATCAATATAAGAACATCTCATGAGAAAATTTTAAAAACAATAGAGAACCTAATACATTTTCATATATAAAATATAAAGAAGAGACAATACATATATATATATCATATTAAAAAAGAAAAACACAATACATTTTTCAAGTCCATAAGAGTAATTATACAGTATATCGCAAATCAAACAAAACAAACAACATAACCCCTTTAAATTAAATAAAGCACTCGATATTGCTACAGATTGATCGATTCAAAAAACCTTTTACAAATGTTTGGGGGACTCCTAGTATAATACTGTGCAAAATATCTCAGGGGCCCCCTAGGTAAGTTTGAATTCTGTGCAAAAAAGTGAGTTGACGCGTTTGGTGTTATAGCCCTTTGATATGGTCACGCCTTCCTCAGGACAGTTTTATTTATTGGGGTCTTCAAAGGCAAACAACCGTTTCCTCTCTCTAGAAAATATTGTATGGATTCCTTGCGTTCACCCAATCTTTCGTTACTTCATACGTGGTAGGCCAAAAAGTCCTCTATTTATAGGCCTGAAAAGACTGTATATTCCAGGACAGGTACGATCCCACAGTCCTGGACTACATCTATTATCGTACCAATTTTTAAAAAAGGCCTAAAGAGTGACCCTGCCTGTTACAGACCTATCTCCCTCATTGACTCTGCGGTTAAAATCTTGGGCAGAGTCATTTTGGGGAGGTTAACATCTTGGCTGGAAGGCAGGGGAATTCTATCTAATGCACAATATGGTTTTAGGCCCAAAAGAAGCACACTGGATCAGTGCCTCAATTTGCATTTGATTATCAGCAAATATACCGTAGTTAAAAAAGGGGCCCTATACATGGCATTCATGGATCTCTCCTCAGCCTTTGACCTGGTTAACAGGTCAAGGCTGTGGGGAGTCCTTTTGGAAATAGGTATGTATAGAAAAGTCATTAGTAGGCTTCTTGGCTGATCTGCACCAAGGACTGGAGGCATCGGTCAGAGTTGCCAGGGATGGTAGATGTACCAAACCCTTTAGCTCTGAGAGAGGAGTGAGGCAAGGATTTATCCTTGCCCCTCTCCTCTTCACGCTGTATATAAACACACTTGAGCCGGTGCTCTCTGCCCTGGGGGCCGATGTTCCGCGTGCAGGAGAGACCAAGATACCGGTCCTCCTGTACGCGGACGACGCGGTCCTTCTAGCACGAACAGGTGTTGCCCTTAACAAGTTGTTGGCCTCTTTTGGAGACTTTATGAGTTCCTTAGATTTAAAAATAAATACACAAAAATCTCATGTCATGATCATGGGACTTAATGGCAGAAAAAAGAGACCCATAACTTTTGCTTGCACAGGAAAGGAGGTACATAGGGTTCCCTCTTTTATTTATTTGGGTATCCTATTCGATGACAAAGGCACTTGGGGTGCTCAACATAAGGTCAAATCGAATGCAGTGAGTAGATCTGCTGGAGCCATCTTGAATTTCGCTAAGAAATTGGGGTCAAGACCGACGAACGCCATTCTCAAAGTTTATAATGCTAAAAGCATGGCGATCGCCACCTATGGGGCCTCGATTGGGGATATACGAGTCCAGTCCTCATTCAGAGGGCAGAAAACAGGTTTCTCAGATCATTACTCACTGTTCCCCAGTCCACCCCCACCTTTACTATCCATTCAGAGCTATGGGTTGGGTATGTTTCAGATGTTATTAATGCCGCCCTAGTCATTTCATGGTTAAAAACTTGGTTAAATGACGACATCTCATTAAATCATAAAATCCTCGAAGATTGCTTAAGTATGGATGGAGCTTTAAAAATCCCATGGTTGATGTATGTAAAAACAAAATTAACCCAGGTGGGACGTATTGATCTTTTTAACTCCCCTGAGGGCATCCAAAAGGAGGATGTCAAAACGATTAAGGCTTCACTGATAAACCTTTTTCCAGCAGAGCGGGAGGAAATAGAAATAAATAAAATAACGGTGAGAAGAAATTTTGCGCTTAAAACCGTCCCAGGTCCAGAACCATATCTGGTGTCTGTTAGCAAACCATTTCACCGCTTTCTTTTAATTAGATTTCGCTTGAATTTAATACATTTTTTGGTGGGCACATACTACAGATGGGATACTCCTGATAACAATAAGCCATGCGACTGTGATCATTTTTCACCCAGGACACATTTCATTTTTTTATGTTCTGCGATCACTATGATAAAATCAGAAGAAAATATCTTGGGCCCGATTCACAGAACTAACTTAAGACAAAATCCTAAACTTACTCCTTTTGGTATTCACAGAAGTTAGGATTTTGTCTTAAGTTTGTCTTAAGACAGACGTAAGACAGACTTAAGTAAGGATTTTGTCTTAAGTGTGTCTTAAGTTTGTCTTAAGACAAACTTAAGACAAAATCCTAACTTCTGTGAATACCAAAAGGAGTAAGTTTAAGATTTTGTCTTAAGTTAGTTTTGTGAATCGGCCCCCTTGTTCCCATCCTTAGAGAGGCTAGCTTTCTACAGGTTAGACCGGCGCTCCTATTTCTGTAACTTTTGCACAATGCACATATCACTTTTCATGTTGCTAATTTTTTAGTAGCAGGAGTACGTATTAACAAAATGCGCAGCAAAGGTAACAATGGATTCATTATAAACTAAATACCTTAAGTGTATCTATAACAGACAATAGATATCAGATATCATGATGTTTTAAAATATTTTTTTCAGACTTTTTAAACTTTTGGATTGTTTATATTGTTAGTTTATGCACTTGTCACTTTAAAAATATTCTTTTGTGATGAAATGATCTACGATTCACTATGAAAATATATTGTGTACATATTTTTGATATTGTCTTTTTATATTTCGTGTAACTCATGAACTGTACCCTGTGTCTTTTTATGATTTTCAAAAATCGAATAAAAGTTATTGACTGACTGACTGAATGTATATTCAGTTCTTTTGTTGCTTTGCTTTTTGCGGTTAATAATTCGATACTCAAATTGGTACAGTTAGAATTTGTTTCATGTGAGTTCCTTCAGGTATTAAAAAGTCCTCATTCCCCGTGGTTAGACTGTCTTTCCGGACCACCTCTCGCGTCCTGGTGCATATTACTTAAACTCGATGGTTTCTCTTTTACATCGGTTCTTAGCTTCCACGGGTACGTCTCGTCTATAGATCGACGAGACGTACCTGTTGATATGGTCACACCTTCCTCAGGACAGTTTTATTTATTGGGGTCTTCAAAGACAAACAACCGTTTCCTCTCTCTAGAAAATATTGTATGGATTCCTTGCGTTCACCCAATCTTTCGTTACTTCATACGTGGTAGGCAAAAAAGTCCTCTATTTATAGGCCAGAAAAGACTGCATATTCAGTTCTTTTTTTGCTTTGCTTTTTGCATTTAATAATTCGATACTCCAATAGGTACAGTTAGAATTTGTTTCATGTGAGTTCCTTCAGATATTAAAAAGTCCTCGTTCCCCGTGGTTAGACTGTCTTTCCGGACCGCCTCTCGCGTCCTGGTGCAGGTTTATTAAACTCTATGGTTTCTTTATTACATTGGTTCTTAGCTTCCACAGGTACGTCTCGTCTATCTATAGATGGGACGTACCCGTGGAAACTAAGATCTGCTAGCGCTCTGAGACCTTCGGGTGATTTATGCGCTATATAAATGCATTTTACATTACATTATATTACATTACATTACATTACTGCCACATGACCGTCCACCTGAGATACCTACAATAGTCCCACAGTCAACTGCAGGTTCTCCTTCATACTCCTCAGCCACACTCAGTAGGCACTCCACAGGCCCAGGCCAATAAAGTAATATGGACGTCTACCATCCAACGCCCCATTGCCCACAGTCCGTCCTGCCACCCTTGGCCTGGGCACCATTCATCACATCCCCAGTACAACTGCATGAGAATGATAGTTCTCACACCTCCGAACACAGATCCTGGTACTCCCTCTGTGGACACCTACATATTACCCATGATCTGTACACCTCCAAGTGACTCTTCTGTACCTGTCTGTAATTGCAGTATTGCAAGCCAACCCCCCCTTCAGAATTTTGTAACCATCATGGGTGTGTATTGCCATCCATGTATGCAGTTGTTGGAATATTGTGACCTATGTGTGTCATCAACCGGACTCCGATCCCAGTGTGTGGATGGCTGTAGTTTGTTCAACACTCTGGCATTTTATACATGTCACCACACATATGTTTTGGTTTCTGGGTACAAAACGTCTCCACCAATGCGTATTATGTGATTTAGATTTATTTTCTGATCTTGTGCGTGAAACGTGAGTAGGTGCTGTACAAAAAGGGGGGGAATCCAAAGTTCACAGCTGGAGATGTGATGCCTTACAGTTTCAGTCAACAGAGTCAAGGCCACAGTGCTTGGCATCATTGGGCACACTGCGACCAGCAAGTCCATGTGGGAGAGTCAATTAGGTGATGCTGTTGCACACAAAGGCAAGGTGCCAGATTAGGTGACCCAAGAGTTGTGCATAGCCCACTGCCTCTCAACGTCTTAGCCGTGGACGACCCACCTTCCTTGTGGGACCCTCACGTGCAGGCCTTGACGATGCCTGGGATGCTCCGTCAGACAATTCCTCCTCCTCCTCCCTCCCTGTGGCTGGTGTTAGTGTTTGCCTCGATGTTTCAGGCCTGGTGACACAGGGAGGGTGCTGCATGTTGACAGCAATCTGATAGAGTGATTGGTTTATTTCCCTATGCACTGTCAAGAGCTCATCCAGTCTTGCCTCCATCCGTCCCTGGTGTCATTGTTGACTGGCATGTTGCTCGACTTGATGACTTTTAATTTCGTTGAGGGCCTCCACTACCTGGCTGAACTCCCTGGTGTCCCGCCGGTATGCCTCCATAATATTTCGGAGTTCAGACATACCGGGCCCTGCAGTTTGCAGGTCAGGTTCTCGCCTCCGCCTTGCGCCACTCCCACCACCCCTGCCAAAACGAGCCTAGCCTGCGCTTGTGGGCACATTGGTTCGACGGGACCCATGAGTGATGGCAGTGGTGGTGTTGTCTGCACCTCCTGGGTGCCCCGCGAACCTTGTCCCTCATTGTCAGACTGGCTATGTTGTGGATTATGGGCAGGGCTCCGAGCTGTCTGCTGGGATGTGGCGGGAATGGGTGTGGTGGTTGGCACAGATGTATCTGATCCAGCTGCTGCACGGGTTTGGGTTCCAGAGGGGCCAGGTTGGTTGGGGTCATCCACGGTGTGTTGAGAGGCCTCGCTGTCAGTGGGGTCAGGGTCCTGCTGAGCTTGGGACTGGGATCCATCTCCCCCCTGGTTGGGGGTAGTTCCCACACGTGTATGGGTATGTTGTGGATCCAGATTGACATGTGCTCAGGGGTCATTGACATGTTCAGTACTGTTTACGATGACTCGCACAGCCATTGCTGTGGCTCTTGTCGCCAGCACAACACAGATCCAGCTGTGCTCTGTGTGCCTCAATCTGCACCATGCAGCGTCAATCCTTATGCCTGGTTCAAGCATGCACAGGGTTTAAATGCTGCATGTTTAAGATAGAGACTGAGTGGAATTTTTATGATTTCAGTCAGCAACTTTTGTAAGGTGTTGCTGTGCCGTGATGGCCACCCACTGCCAACCCCCCTGGACCAGTACACCTACTTCTGGCACAGGGCTTTAGAACGTGGCACTTCTCCAAGATGCATCACCTTGTCAATGCCCAGGTCCATGGTGCTACTTAAGTGCATCCACAGCATCCAACAGCCGAGGGTACAGCATTGTGTGAGAGGCACAATGGACTTGTGATTCAGCACTGTGCATTTTTTGCTTGGATGCGTCATCAGATCAGTATTTGTTTTGTTGTGTTACATGATGATTGTGACAGTGGTGCAGTCTATTGCCTGTCTCCAGAGGCTCTGTGTCGGTAAGGGGTGAGTGTGACAGCACATGCTAGTAGTTAGAATGTGATTTGCAAGTGGACGTCCCTCGTTGTGTGTCTGTCCCCTCATGAAGCATGCTGCCATGACATTGGTTGTGAGTTCCTGTGCAGGATATCTGACCTTGTCCTGATGTTAGTGTTTGCACTGGTCGCAGGAGGGCCTTGTGCTGCCTACACCAGGGCCCAGTGCCAGCTATCTTGTCAGTACTTTCACACTCCCTGTGCATTGGCATAGTGCATGGGTAAGTGCCTGGGCCAGATGGGATGAGTGCAGCCTCCTACCCTACACCTTGCTCCCTCTCACCCTCCCCTTCCAGCCTTCTGGCACTCCCCTGCACCCACCCCCATAATGTTAGGCACTGCTGGGAGTCCTCTGCACCCACCCACATACTACCTCCATACTGTTAGGCACTGCTGGTAGTCCTCTGTACCCACCCCCATACATCCCCATACTGTTAGGCACTGCTGGTAGTCATAGCCACGCACCCATATACCACACCCATACTGTTAGACACTGCTGGTAGTCATAGCCACCTACCCACATACCACCCCATACTGTTAGGCACTGCTGGGAGTCCTCTGTACCCACCCCCATACCACCCCCATACTGTTAGGCACTGCTGGTAGTCCTCTGCACCCACCCACATACCACCCCCATACTATTAGGCACTGCTGGGAGTCCTCTGCACCCACCCCATACCACCCTCATACTGTTAGGCACAGCTGGTAGTCATAGCCACCCACCCACATACCACCCCCATACCGTTAGGCAATGCTGGGAGTCCTCTGCACTCACCCCCATACTGTTAAGCACTGCTGGGAGTCCTTTGCGCCCACCCCCGTACAACCCACATACTGTTAGGCACTGCTGGTAGTCATAGCCACCCACCCACATACCACCCCCATACTGTTAGGCACTGCTGGGAGTCTTCTGCACCCACCCCCATACTGTTAGGCACTGCTGGTAGTCATAGCCACCCACCCACATACCACCCCCATACTGTTAGGCACTGCTGGGAGTCCTCTGCACCCACCCCCATACCACCCACATACTGTTAGGCACTGCTGGTAGTCATAGCCACCCACCCACATACCACCCCCATACTGTTAGAAACTGCTGGTAGTCATAGCCACCCACCCACATACCACCCCCATACTGTTAGGCACTGCTGGGAGTCCTCTGCACCCACCCCCATACCACCCACATACTGTTAGGCACTGCTGGTAGTCATAGCCACCCACCCACATACCACCCCCATACTGTTAGAAACTGCTGGTAGTCATAGCCACCCACCCACATACCACCCCATACTGTTAGGCACTGCTGGGAGTCCTCTCCTCTGCACCGACCCCCATACCACCCACACACTGTTAGGAACTGCTTGGAGTACTCCGCACCCACCCACACACCACCTCCATACTATTAGGCACTGCTGCTAGTCCCCCCAAGTTACATGAGTTGTTTGTATCCTCACCAGGTTCCACGGCTCCTTCGATTCCGTGAACTCCCACCGGTGGCAGCAGGGCCAAGACTTTCTCCTCCCAGGGATGGTATTGTGCAGGTCTACGGGGACCACCACCTCCAGTGTGGTGTGCATGGGCATAGTCATCGTCCATCTTCCTCTGGACATCCTCCGCAGATCGTACCACCTGGCCTGGCAATCGCTCCTGGTGCGCCTGATGGGTGCAACAGCATTGACCTTATCGACGATCCTCCCCCACAGGCTTGTTTTCTCTGCAATGCTGGTCTGTCTGACCAATGCACCAAACAGCTGTGACTCAACTCTGATGACTTCATCTGTAAGGATCTCCATCTCCGAGTTAGTGAACTTTGGATTCTTTGGTGTGGTCATGGTGTGGGGTGTATGTGATTTGGAGGGTGATCCTGTTTATGGATGAGGGTGTGTGGGTCTGATTGTGAAGGGGGTGGTGTGGGTGTGAATGAGATAGGGTGTGTGTGTGAGGTGTATGGGTGCAGTTGTTGGTGTCCTGTCAGTGTTTTTGCGCAAATAGGTATGTTGCAAAGGATGATGGGTTGTATGTGTGGGCCCTTTTATTGGTCCATTTGTGGGTGTGTTATAAGGGGTGGGTGTGACTTGGGCCCTCTGTTTGGCTGTTTGGATGTGGCCAGGACATTTTTTTCCAATGGTGTGTACACAGGAGACATGTTCTGTGGTGTTGTGCGACTCGTTTCCACCCTCCTTGTGCTAGTTTCGGGGTTTGCGTGCGCTTTATTAGTGGGGGGTGTGCGGTTCGTATTTGTTGGTGCTGCTGGCTCATACGGGACGATTTTGGGGTGTTCGCATACGCTTTATTGAGTGTTGTGCTTTTCGTATTTGTTGGTGCGGCTGGCTCATACGGGACATTTTTGGGGTGTTTGGGTAAGCTTTATTGAGTGGTGTGCGGTTCTTATTTGTTGATGCGGCTGGCTCATACGGGACGATTTTGGCAGGTTCGCGTACGCTTCATTGAGTGGTGTGCGGTTCATATTTGTTGGTGCGGCTAGCTCATACGAGCCGTTTTCGGGGTGGGGGTTCGCGTACCCTTTATTGAGTGGTGTGCGGTTTGTATTTGTTGGTGCGGCTGGCTGATACGGGCCGTTTTTAGGGTGGGAGTTCGCGTACGCTTTATTGAGTGGTGTGCGGTTCGTATTTATTGGTGCAGCTGGCTGATATGGGCCGTTTTCGGGTTGGGGGTTCGCGTACGCTTTATTGAGTGGTGTGTGGTTCGTATTTGTTGGTGCGGCTTGCTGATACGGGCCTTTGGGGAGGGTGTACTCATATGCTTTATTGAGGGGTGTGCCGTTCGCATTTGTTGTTGAGGCTCGCTCATACGCAATGTTTTCCGTACGAATCATGCTTCAGGCGCGACTACTTCTGCCCGTCCAAATCGCGTACTCGGTCCCCGGTCTGGATCGTACTTGCGTACGGCATGTTTACAAATCGTACGGTTTGAGTTCCGACGCCATTTCGTACGGGTCTTCGATTATGGTTTGTATGGTTCGCTAGTATTCGGACGTATTTTCGGGATACGGATCGTACTACGCAGTTCGGACGGTCTTTTTTCATTCGTACGGAGACGGCTATGAATCGGAATCGACCCCTAAGTGTTGGATAGTGTAGGGGTTAAAATTACTATTCTAACTCCAGGGGGGTGTAATAGTTGGGTAAGTGTTGGATAGTGTAGGGGTTAAAATTACTATTCTAACTCCAGGGGGTTTAAATAAAATAAATTAAATTTAAATTTACTTAAAAATAAAAATAATTAAAATAATTAAATTAATTTAAGAAAATTAAATTAAATTTAAATTAATAATATTTAAATTAAATACTTACGTCGTAATGGCATGCATTGTAATAGCATGTGTTGTAATGGATCTTGCATTGTAAATATTTCGTTATAATGGTACTGCATTGTGAAAGTTGCGTTGTGATGGTTGTTTCCCTTGAGTGGCAGCAAAATCAACTTGAAGGGCCATGTGCTCTTGTGCACTGTGTTGTGCCATTTGCTGTGATTTTTCAGCATAGAATGCACTACTGGCACTAAATGGCAGCGCGAAGTACATATTCCGCCCTTTGGCAGAACCCCGCAGAATCTCACTGAATTTTTATGTAACCCCACGGAATTCTGTGGAGTGAAATTCTGTAAGATTCTTCCACCGATAATGTATACATTTACTGTCTGCTTCTTATGAGCTCTAGGGACAACCTTGCAGATTATGCTGCTGTGCCCTATCCAGCTCCTTTGAAATTTTGTGTACATACAAACGTTGGCTCAATATGTTTTTCAACACATACCGTATGCTACCCACATTAACATTGTCATGACAGATTTGACATCTGCTTCGGCAAAAGGATGGTGGTGACCAAAAGGCATTGCCATGGAGGTATCATGACAACAGTTAGCCAGCAAGAGACGTTCTGGAGATTGTTCTTCGTGCCAACGGAGGCAATCTCTCCTACCTCTCTTATCTTGAAAATGTCATGACCTCATTATATGACATACCCTATCCCAGTTTTTAAGTATAGCTTTAACAAAACCCTCAACTTGAGTTTACCTCTCTTTAGATATTAGTTCTGAAGCCAGAAAAGGCAAACCAATATAGCGGTGTTAATATCTATTGTGCTCATGCATACATTGATAAATTGTCATTATATATGATTAATAAGTAATATAGATCTTAGCAGGTATCATCCACATAAAACAAATTCGGCCTGCTGTTCATAGTGTTACAATTGTCACTTTCATATCTACCCATACCTGTTGATGAGCGATTTCATTATATTTCTAAGTCTTACAATAATTAGCATCATAATTCCTTCCAAAGGCCACACAGATGGGATGGTTTTTTAACATAAGATATTGCCTGAGTCAGGGTGCATTGGGATATCCAGGTCCTGAAAGCATCATGTCTCTCCAGCTCATTCCTACATACTTCCCTCCCCATCAAATCAGGGACCCTTCCTTTGGTTACTACCGTTTTCTTGGCCCCAACAAACAATGGTGATTTCCTGCCCAATGCCTCAACATCACAATGGCAGGAGGTGACTTGCACAATGGTCACTGCAAATGAACTAGCTAATACTTTTGTCCACGGATAAAGGACATGGATTTGCGGTGAAAACATCATGTAACGATAAGTGTGGCACCATGGGCGTCTGCAAAAATGTTTTCGAAGGGGGGGCCATCATTTTTTTTAAATCAGGATTGCGCTGGGGCTATTACACCACAATCTGGATTTTTTTTTTAAAGGGTAAGTGAAAAATCCAGGATCCGGTCCCCTGTCCATCCTTGTGGACTCCTGTGTGTGGCATCTGTCTCAGTTCAGGTCCTCAGGTATCCTATGCTAGGTCTGTACTTGTGATTTACTTTTTTGACTACTTGTTAACAGGATCCACCCTACTCGGATGATGGTCTACAACTTGATACATTACCAAGAGACTCAGTTTATGGCATTACTGGTGAAGATTATCCTTGAATTGAGCAAGCTGGTTGTTATTTGAAAAGTAATTTAATAGGCCTTGATGGGAGAAGCAAGGCAGCCTCTCTTTAATTTCTCTCATTTCTTTTATGGTTAGTGGTGTTGAGAAAAAGATGCCACAGAAGCCACAAGGGGTTTTGCATGCATCTTTGGCAAGTCAGATTGCCTTGCAGATGGATAGCAGTAAAGGGGTTTCCTTAGTATCTCTAAGGCTCTAATCAATGGCATTGGGCACAAAGTAGTTTAGTCATGACAGAAATGGTTACTTTTTCTTTCTAGAACTTTCCACCAGACTGGACCGTCCGAAGAAGGTTTTGATAAGGTACATTGTGAAACAAAATATGGCGTCAAACTCCTAGGGCCTGATTCACAGAGGTAAACTGAGACGAAGGTCTAAGTTTGCGACTTTTGGTATTCACAAAGGGCATTTACATGCTCTTTGTGAATACCAAAAGTTGAACTTTATGACTTTTGGTATTCACAAAGGGAATTTATGAGTAGTAAATTCCCTTTGTGAATACCGATAGTCGTTAAATTAGACTTTTGTCTCGTTTTATCTTTGTGAATTGAGACCCTAGTCTGTAGAGTCAGGCGTTGCTAACTTTTGTAAAATGAATGTCCTTCCTTCCTTCCTTCCTGTGCTCAACCTACTGTGGGTACCCACAACAAAGCACGTCTGTCACCAGTATTTGCACTTTTATGTCTTGTTCCTTTCCTGAATAATCTCTGCACCTAGAGGGTTGACTGTGTGCTCTACGTCGCTGATTTCGTAGCTGTGCTACCTACATGCAGAATAAACTGGCACTAATAAAGTTGGTGCCCTTTGTACCCATTTTGTATTCCATTATGAAACTTAGGAACGTGATTTGTATGAAGCCTTTTAATCGATGTCCATTTACATCTTTAAAAAAATTGTCAGGGTTGTGCACAGGTTGGTATTTTATTTGCTTAGCTGCGATAGTCTCATATGAGCTGTTAAATGTGAGACTCAGACTATTTCAAACTGGCTTTTACCAGTCTTTCTATGCATAATTTAATAAGGAACTTTGCTGGATGATTGAACTCTCCTTGGGGCATATCAGCAAGGGCCGGCAATAATTATCGTTCAGCGCGCTTAGCACGAGGATAATTATCGCCAGCTAACGCTAAATTTTATCTCTGAGATAGCCTGCTTTCAGCAACGTGTAGTGAGCCAGCTTGCCTCGCGCTGTGTACACAGCATCCGCAACGATTTGGAAAAGGAGCTCTTGTCTATGCAAAAAAGAGGTGTAATTGAACCAATTGAATCGTCGGATTGGTCTTTGGCATTAGTTGTAGCAAGAAAGAAGAACAATGATCTCAGAATATGCATTGACCTGCGCAGCCTGAACAAAGTGATCTGGGTGGACTCGCACCCATTACCGAACATCACAGAAATGCTAGGTGTAGTTGCAGGAGCTAAGGTTTTCACTAAACTTGACTTGGCCTCTGCATACCACCAGATTGAGCTTGACAAAGATTCTCGCCACTTCACTGCGTTTAACACTCCATCTGGATTATATCAGTTCTGCCGTATGCCATTTGGCCTGGCGTCGGCAGCCTCTGTCTTTCAGAGAGTCATGGTCAATCTACTCAAAGGAATCAAAAATGTTGCCATATTTCAAGATGATGTCCTGATATATGCAAAGGATCAACAGGAACATGACATTGTTTTGTCCAAAATTTTGTCCATTTTCCAAGAGCACGGAGTTGTTCTTAAAAGAGATAAGTGTGTATTCTCCAAAGACAGTGTGGAATATCTGGGCCACACTATTTCAAGTCAGGGCGTCACACCTAAGCCGAGTTTGGTTCAAGCCATAGTTGATGCATCTGCTCCGAAAGACAAAGCAGGAGTTAAATCGCTTTTAGGACTCACAGAATTCTATTCTCGTTTTATCCAAGACTATGCCACCAATATTCGCCCCATTTCTAGATTGCTACAAGATAAAAGTGAATTTGTGTGGGATGAAGAATGCAAATTGGCGTTTGAATGGGTCAAAGATAAGTTGTGCACCGTCAGTGCCTTGAAGCCCTTTGTTCAGGAAGTGCCTTGCACTTTGACTGTTGATGCCAGCAACTATGGGTTGGGCGCTGTTTTGACACAACATGTTGGTCCTAATGAACATACTGTAGGGTTTGCTTCCAGAGTACTTAGAGAGGCAGAAACACATTACTCTGTGATTGAGAAGGAGCTCCTAGCATGTTGGTGGGGCATTGAAAAGTTCAAAAACTATCTGTGGGGGTGCAAATTCACACTCCAAACGGACCATAAACCACTAGTGTCTATTCTGGGTAACACTAAAGGTCGCAGTGCTACTCCCCGCATTGCACGCCTAGCTTCCAAGTTATTACAGTACAATTTTGATGTTGTCCATATTGCTGGAGGGAAAAATGTGAGAGCAGACGCTTTGTCACGCCTACCTCCCTCCTCGAACATAACCATGCAAAGTAATGATGATTGCTGTTGTGATGATAATGAAGATTGTATTATTGCCAGTGTTGAATTGTTACATGTATGCTCAGTAGGACAAGAAAGTTGGAGGGAAGCGCTAGAATGTGATCAAGTTTTAAAGGAAGTGAAAAAGTACATTATCCAAGGGTGGCCGAGAGAAAGGAACGTGGGTGTGGACTTACAACCCTATGTGAAGGTGAATGATGAACTCACCATCGAAGATGGTTTAGTTTTCAGAATTGAGAAACTGGTACCCCCCGAGAAAATTAGAACCACGCTGTTAGCCAAGGCCCATGAAGGACACCTAGGAGCCACACTCACTAAACGTAGAGTAAGAGAGTACTTCTGGTGGCCCCAGATGGATAAAGATATTGATGCGATGGTGCAAGAATGCACAGTTTGTTCATCCTGTGACAAAAGCTTTCGTACATCCAGTCCACCACTCACGCCCATACCTCTTCCAGGTGCCCCGTGGGAGAAACTTGGTATAGATGTGCTAGGACCCTTCCATAGCTTACCCCATCAATGCAAATTTGCCATCGTTATGATGGACTACTATACCAAGTGGCCAGAAGCAAAGTTTGTGTCCAAAGTTGACTCCAAAGAGATCATTGACTTCATGAAAGAAACTTTCATGAGAGAAGGGTTTCCCCTTTCCATCATATCCGACAATGGGGTGCAGTTTGTGTCCACTGAGGTGGAAGAATTCCTTAAAGAATCTGCCATCACACACTATAGAAGTTCCCTTTACCATCCCCAAACTAATGGGCTGGTGGAAAGACTCAACAGAGTCATTGGTGATTGCGTTAAATGGGCTATTGTACACCACAAAGCTGTTCCCCAGAGTGTGAGGGCTATGCTATGGTTCTACAGGACCACCCCGCATTCATCTACAGGAGTGTCTCCCTTTGAACTTCTTAGGGGGAGGAAACCTTGCACTGAATTTAGACCAGCATGGATGTCCAAATGGTTCAAATCTCATTCTTCTCCTCAAGATATTGATGAACAGGTCAGAAAGAGGAATGAAAAAGTTCAATCTAAACAGAAAGAATATTTTGATGAAAGAAAACATGTTAAAAGCAGAGCATTTGTTGTGGGGGACTGTGTAAGGATAAAGAAACAAGGATTTGTAAAAAAAGGTGAAACCAAGTTTGGTGATATCGTTGTGGTTGACAAAGTCTGTGGTAGTGCTGTTCGTGTCAATGGACAGCACTGGTGGAACGTCAACAAGGTGGTAAAAGTTAAAAATGCCGAGAACAATCTGTTGAACTCAAATGATGCAAAAAATGTTTCAAGTGACAATTCCTCATGTGACTTAAGTGTTCAGTCTTCCTCTCCTCAATCCTCTTTGGTGAGAAGAAGCACCAGAACCATCAGAGTTCCTATTAGGTTCCGTCGTTGATTTTCTCATCTCTCTCTGAGCTTACCTTTTGTTTTCTTCTCTTCTTCTTTTTCTTCCTCTCTGTCTGTTTAAGGAAAGGAGATATGTAGTGAGCCAGCTTGCCTCGCGCTGTGTACACAGTGAGCGCGAGGCACTGGTCTCGTGCTGCCCGCTGACGTAGTGCTTGCTTGACAGTTGGTGGCTGAGTTAACGGCCATATTCTCATGTATGCCTCAGATGTATGTCGTGCTAGCGGGAGCTTGGAATAAACATTAACTTCAATTTACTCTTGTGCCTTGAGTTATTACAACTCTTGACTGGCGACGAGGTGCTCAAGCTCCCGCAACGAACCCGCGAAGATTTAAGAAAAGAAAATGGTTTACCCGGCACGAAGGCAAGAAATAAGAGGCGAAGATGAAGAAAGTTGACCGCGTTTCACAGCGCCGTCACCCTGCACGTTAGATCGGCTCTGCTGACGATCGGCGCTGATCCTCCTTTCTCTTCGACTCAGCCTGAAGTGAGACGCTGAAGTTGTGATTGCGCAGACTCAAGTAAGTCACGCGTGAGGACGCCTACCTCATTAGCTTCCCGGCCCAAGCTGCTGCCTTTCATCGCTTCTTAAAGGGGAAGTAACCCGGTTGGTTGTGAGCTCACTTCTGTGGGAAGGACATTTTTAAAAGCGTTTTTGCTGCACAAAACTAGTGTAGTATCTAAGAGAAAGTATCGCTGGGCCTCACACAACTTATCTGAGGAAATAAAAGTAAAAGCACGACATACTGAACTTGTTTATTAGGGAAAGGAAATATAAAGGGAACAAACACCCGATGATTTGATCTTTCTCCACATGATAAAGGATATTGACACTGTCAGGCCCTGGAACAATCGATTGTGTTCATCCAGCTTATCATGAACCACTTTTGTTCTATCTGACTGTAATATATATATATCTGCTGTGTGACAACAAAGGAAACTGCTGTGGCATACATTTTACAACTTGCTCTCTTCACAAAATAGGTAATGATGCAGTCAATTCACCCTCCGCCTCCTTTCTTAGATACCCCAGGTGAACCACCCGTGGCATGGAGAAAATGGTTTGATGCATTCGAGAACTATTTGGGTGCCATTGGAGCGCACAGGTTTAGAGCAGAAAGAAAACGATTTTTACTTCTTCACTCATTGGGGTTTGAAGGTAGAGAAACACTCAAACACTTACCCGAAGTGGTTGATGAAGGTGGTGAAGAAACTGATGAGTATCAAAACACAGTTAATAAACTGAAGACAAGGTACGACAAGCAACCCAGTGTTGTAGTTTTAAGGCATAAGTTCTTCAAGAGAGCACAAAAAACAGAGGAAGATGTTGACACGTACATTACTGCTTTGAGGAAAATGGTAGCAGAATGTGAATTTGAGAATTTTAGTGAGCAACTAGTGCGGGATCAATTCATCAGTAAATGCCTGGACAAATCCATCAGACAAAAGTTGTTGTCCTTAGAAAATCCGTCTTTAGATGAATCAATCCGCATAGCTAAAAGCATTGAAACATCACAATCCTCAATCAGAGAACTTGAAAGTAAAAATGCTGAAGTGGTGACCCCAGTTCGCTTTAAAAATGTAGTGAAGAAAAAAGAATTTCAACAGAACAATTTTTTCAAGAGGACAGATATCTGCTTCAGGTGCGGTTATCCTTCACATAATAGAAGTGGAAGGCCATGTCCTGCAAGGAATGCTACATGTCGTAAATGTGGAAAGTTGGGGCATTTTGACAAAGTGTGCCAGACAAACAAGAAAAATCCCAACCAAGTGGCATGTATTAAAGACTCGAGTGACAGTGACAGCGAAGACGCCCTCTGTGAACTTAAAGACATGGTTCTAGTGGTGAGTGAAAGAGATATAATAACTGGTGATCCTAATGACTGTGTTGACCCGTATGCTATCATAGGTGTTGGAGATAAAAGTCTGAGACTTTTAGTAGATTCAGGCGCAAGGATCACACTTATCAGTGAATCTTTATTCCGAGAGAAATGGGGAAAAAGATCTCTGGAACCTCCTGATCGAGAACCAGTATCCTACAATGGGAAGAGCATTGAACTTCTAGGGTATTTTGAAGATGTCCTGGTGTTCAAAAACAGGCACATATATGGGAAAATTTATGTGGCCGTCGATGGATTAGACATTCTGGGATGGTTCCATCAAGGTTTGTTCAGTATGATGCTATGTCCTGGAGCAAAAGAACAAGTTTTGGTTATTCGCGACCAAACACATGTGGAAGAGCTTCTCAATAAATTTCCCAAAGTGTTTTCTGGTGAGCTTGGAAAGATCAAGGGGTTCAAGCACAAGATAAAGATAAAGAGTGATGCTGTGCCTGTCAAGCACAAAATAAGGAGTATACCTTTCAGCATCCGCAACGATTTGGAAAAGGAGCTCTTGTCTATGCAAAAAAGAGGTGTAATTGAACCAATTGAATCGTCGGATTGGTCTTTGGCATTAGTTGTAGCAAGAAAGAAGAACAATGATCTCAGAATATGCATTGACCTGCGCAGCCTGAACAAAGTGATCTGGGTGGACTCGCACCCATTACCGAACATCACAGAAATGCTAGGTGTAGTTGCAGGAGCTAAGGTTTTCACTAAACTTGACTTGGCCTCTGCATACCACCAGATTGAGCTTGACAAAGATTCTCGCCACTTCACTGCGTTTAACACTCCATCTGGATTATATCAGTTCTGCCGTATGCCATTTGGCCTGGCGTCGGCAGCCTCTGTCTTTCAGAGAGTCATGGTCAATCTACTCAAAGGAATCAAAAATGTTGCCATATTTCAAGATGATGTCCTGATATATGCAAAGGATCAACAGGAACATGACATTGTTTTGTCCAAAATTTTGTCCATTTTCCAAGAGCACGGAGTTGTTCTTAAAAGAGATAAGTGTGTATTCTCCAAAGACAGTGTGGAATATCTGGGCCACACTATTTCAAGTCAGGGCGTCACACCTAAGCCGAGTTTGGTTCAAGCCATAGTTGATGCATCTGCTCCGAAAGACAAAGCAGGAGTTAAATCGCTTTTAGGACTCACAGAATTCTATTCTCGTTTTATCCAAGACTATGCCACCAATATTCGCCCCATTTCTAGATTGCTACAAGATAAAAGTGAATTTGTGTGGGATGAAGAATGCAAATTGGCGTTTGAATGGGTCAAAGATAAGTTGTGCACCGTCAGTGCCTTGAAGCCCTTTGTTCAGGAAGTGCCTTGCACTTTGACTGTTGATGCCAGCAACTATGGGTTGGGCGCTGTTTTGACACAACATGTTGGTCCTAATGAACATACTGTAGGGTTTGCTTCCAGAGTACTTAGAGAGGCAGAAACACATTACTCTGTGATTGAGAAGGAGCTCCTAGCATGTTGGTGGGGCATTGAAAAGTTCAAAAACTATCTGTGGGGGCGCAAATTCACACTCCAAACGGACCATAAACCACTAGTGTCTATTCTGGGTAACACTAAAGGTCGCAGTGCTACTCCCCGCATTGCACGCCTAGCTTCCAAGTTATTACAGTACAATTTTGATGTTGTCCATATTGCTGGAGGGAAAAATGTGAGAGCAGACGCTTTGTCACGCCTACCTCCCTCCTCGAACATAACCATGCAAAGTAATGATGATTGCTGTTGTGATGATAATGAAGATTGTATTATTGCCAGTGTTGAATTGTTACATGTATGCTCAGTAGGACAAGAAAGTTGGAGGGAAGCGCTAGAATGTGATCAAGTTTTAAAGGAAGTGAAAAAGTACATTATCCAAGGGTGGCCGAGAGAAAGGAACGTGGGTGTGGACTTACAACCCTATGTGAAGGTGAATGATGAACTCACCATCGAAGATGGTTTAGTTTTCAGAATTGAGAAACTGGTACCCCCGAGAAAATTAGAACCACGCTGTTAGCCAAGGCCCATGAAGGACACCTAGGAGCCACACTCACTAAACGTAGAGTAAGAGAGTACTTCTGGTGGCCCCAGATGGATAAAGATATTGATGCGATGGTGCAAGAATGCACAGTTTGTTCATCCTGTGACAAAAGCTTTCGTACATCCAGTCCACCACTCACGCCCATACCTCTTCCAGGTGCCCCGTGGGAGAAACTTGGTATAGATGTGCTAGGACCCTTCCATAGCTTACCCCATCAATGCAAATTTGCCATCGTTAAGATGGACTACTATACCAAGTGGCCAGAAGCAAAGTTTGTGTCCAAAGTTGACTCCAAAGAGATCATTGACTTCATGAAAGAAACTTTCATGAGAGAAGGGTTTCCCCTTTCCATCATATCCGACAATGGGGTGCAGTTTGTGTCCACTGAGGTGGAAGAATTCCTTAAAGAATCTGCCATCACACACTATAGAAGTTCCCTTTACCATCCCCAAACTAATGGGCTGGTGGAAAGACTCAACAGAGTCATTGGTGATTGCGTTAAATGGGCTATTGTACACCACAAAGCTGTTCCCCAGAGTGTGAGGGCTATGCTATGGTTCTACAGGACCACCCCGCATTCATCTACGGGAGTGTCTCCCTTTGAACTTCTTAGGGGGAGGAAACCTTGCACTGAATTTAGACCAGCATGGATGTCCAAATGGTTCAAATCTCATTCTTCTCCTCAAGATATTGATGAACAGGTCAGAAAGAGGAATGAAAAAGTTCAATCTAAACAGAAAGAATATTTTGATGAAAGAAAACATGTTAAAAGCAGAGCATTTGTTGTGGGGGACTGTGTAAGGATAAAGAAACAAGGATTTGTAAAAAAAGGTGAAACCAAGTTTGGTGATATCGTTGTGGTTGACAAAGTCTGTGGTAGTGCTGTTCGTGTCAATGGACAGCACTGGTGGAACGTCAACAAGGTGGTAAAAGTTAAAAATGCCGAGAACAATCTGTTGAACTCAAATGATGCAAAAAATGTTTCAAGTGACAATTCCTCATGTGACTTAAGTGTTCAGTCTTCCTCTCCTCAATCCTCTTTGGTGAGAAGAAGCACCAGAACCATCAGAGTTCCTATTAGGTTCCGTCGTTGATTTTCTCATCTCTCTCTGAGCTTACCTTTTGTTTTCTTCTCTTCTTCTTTTTCTTCCTCTCTGTCTGTTTAAGGAAAGGAGATATGTAGTGAGCCAGCTTGCCTCGCGCTGTGTACACAGTGAGCGCGAGGCACTGGTCTCGTGCTGCCCGCTGACGTAGTGCTTGCTTGACAGTTGGTGGCTGAGTTAACGGCCATATTCTCATGTATGCCTCAGATGTATGTCGTGCTAGCGGGAGCTTGGAATAAACATTAACTTCAATTTACTCTTGTGCCTTGAGTTATTACACAACGCTTATCTCAACAGCGATAAAATTCCAGGCGCAACGCCGTCTCCTCGTCGTGCTTCAACATCCTGCGCATGCTACGTAAGATCTTCCGGTGGATCCCCACCGAGACCAGGAAGACGGTCACCCAGGCCCTCGTCACCAGCCGGCTGGACTACGGCAACTCCCTCTACGCCGGAACCACCGCCAAACTCCAGAAGAGACTCCAGCGGATCCAGAACGCCTCAGCGCGACTCATCCTGGACATCCCCCGTCGCAGCCACATATCCGGACACCTGAGAGACCTGCACTGGCTCCCGGTCAACAAGAGAATCACCTTCCGACTCCTCACCCACGCACACAAAGCCCTACACAACCAAGGCCCAGGATACCTCAACAGCCGCCTCAACTTCTACGCTCCCAAACGCCAGCTTCGATCGACCGGCCACGCCCTCGCCGCCGTCCCCCGCATCCGAAGAGCCACCACAGGGGGACGGTCCTTCTCCTACCTCGCCGCCAAGACATGGAACTCCCTCCGGACCCACCTCCGCCTGACCCAGGACCACCTCGCCTTCAGGAAGCAACTTAAGACCTGGCTGTTCGAGCAGTAGCGGACCCCCCTCCCCCAGCGCCTTGAGACCCTCTGGGTGAGTAGTGCGCTATATAAATGCTTTGATTGATTGATTGATTGAAGCTGCCAAATGTGCGATTATGGTTGGAAATCCAGGGATAATCTCACAACTTTTGGCGATAGCTTGATGCTAGGGTAAGGCAGACTCAGCCATGATATCCACCTTCCATTGGATATCACGGCTAAGTCAGACTGCAAGCAGGTGAAAGGAAAGTAGCGATAACGGCGGTTAGCGCTACTTTTCTTATCGCTATGCATGTTAGCGTGCAGCCTGATAATTGGAGAAATGTCAGTTAGCGACATTGCTCCCGTTATTTTGGGAAGGAATGCCCACTTTGCGTCTCGTTAGAGATGTAAAGCTGGGCTTTAAGGTACATGGCTTTGAGGCATGGAAACACACGTTAGCGTGTCCACGCTGATAGTGCGATAAAATTATTGTCACTTTTTGTCCGAAAACGGATGCTAAAGCAGCGATAATTTTATCGTTGGTACTTGCTGATATGCCCCTTTGTTTGCATTGGGCTATTTCTTAAACTCCCTTTACCGCATTATGGGCCTGTTTCACAAAGCCATGTATTGATGACTGTAAAAGAATGTTTGAGGCTGAAAATGGTTTAATTTACACCTGTTGAAAAATTCGAGAAAAGTTCCTGCCAGGCGTAAATGGTTTTACTGCTGCACATTTCAGAAAGACTTAGGGGCATATTATCAACAACTAGCGATATTTATCGCTAAAGAAGCTTAGCGGTATTTTTTTTATCGCCAAGCATCGCCGGATGTTATCGCAGATATAACGTGCTATTAGCAACGTTTATCTCCAATGCAATAAAATAACCGGCGATAGCGGCGAAATCCGTGAATATCGCTGGAAAACCAGCGATATTCACGCATCATCGCCAATAGGGTCTTAGCCAGAAAAGCAGCGATAATTTCATTTCGCCTGCCTTGATAATATGCCCCTAAATCCTAAACGATGGAAGAGGAAAGTGCTAATCAATGCGTGGGTTGATGAGAAAGTTTGAGAACTATCACAAACACTCGAAGTTTTCGGTATTCACAAACTCGAATCCAACCCTTCCCCATCCTGGAAATGGTTAGAGTTTTATGCGACTCCCCTTTCAAGGTAGTGAAGGTAACAGATCACCTACAAACCTGTAGTGGGAGGAGGAAAAAAATCTTTTGATTGTTAAAAACAAGTAAAAAAACAATATGAGCAATCGTACATGGAGTTGCATTTCCCTAGAGTGTAATTGACACCGGGGGCAAATATTAATTTGGAAATAGGAGTCTGTGGAACATATCACATGACATTCCCAGCAGTATACCTGGAAACCTGCAGCAGGCACAGCGTTCCAGGAATGCTACAGGAAATGTTTGTAAATTACCAAAAAGCCGTCAGTCTGCATTTCTATGCCTTTACTCAACCCGACCTAATGCATTCAGAAGGATTCCAGAAAGGCAAGACGCTTTCTCTACATGTTATATAAAATATGCACTAGATGTCTGAGATAATCTACATAAAACAAAGTAGAGCAGGCAATATGGTTTTCTGACTTCAAAGCCAACTGATTAGCAGCTTTAAATATGCATGCATATGATTAAAAATTAATTGCGAGCTGCGGCATCGCATATCCGTGTAAGATCTAAACAAACAGCAGCATAACCCAGTCTTGTGTTACTTTTAATAAGCAATTATTTGTACTTTCAGCGTATTCAATACAGCCAATTGTTAGATACATTGAAATGTCAGTAGTAGCAAAGGTATTAAGGACTTCTAAACACTGTCTTGTAAAAAATGCCCACTCAATTGCAACACATATGCTTTTTGCTAAAAATAGTACTTGACTGTGGTTAACATCTCTCATGCTTTGCAAGAGCAGTGTATGTGCTATCTGTCTTTCAGTCAGTCCACCATTTTAGCTCATCATTTTTGTATCGGATTCCATGCTTCAACGTTTATTTGTTATTTAATATTTGTGGCGTTGTACAGGGAAAATGTGTCAGAAGGTGCTAGATTGCTTTACATTAGCACCAGATTACATTACACAAGGTCAGATTTTTTTTCTTCTGTTAGGCACAGAGGCACTAAGGTGCCTATCAGCAAGAGCCGGCGTTAAAATTATCCCTGCTTTAGCGTCCATTTTCGGACGAAAAGCGGCAAAAATGTTATCGCACTATCAGCAAGGACACGCTGACACGTGTTTCCCTGCCTCAGCGCCATTTACCTTGCAAGATGCAAAGTGGGCGTTCCTTCCCAAAATAACGGGAAAATGTCGCTAACCGACATTTCTCCAATTATCAAGCTGCACGCTAGCATTCATAGCGATAAGAAAAGTAGCACTAACCGTGGTTATCGCTACTTTCCTTACGCCTGCTTGCAGCCTGACTTAGCCATGATATCCAATGGAATGTGGATATCATGGCTGAGTCTGCCCTGCCCTATCATCAAGCTATCGCTCAAAGTTGTGCTGTTATCGCTGGATTTCCAGCGGTAATCGCACATTTGGCAGCTTGCGCCTGGAATTTTATCACTGTTGAGATAAGCGTTGCTGATTGCATGCTATCTCAGCGATAAAATTCAGCGTTAGCCGGCGATAATTATCCTCGCGCTAAGAGCGCTGAGCGTTAATTATCGCAGGCCCTTGCTGATATGCCCCTAAGTGATTTCACACAGGATCACAGGGTGTTCAAGTCGATGCCAGGATCCGAACACGCTTCCCCAGCAACAACATCAGTTACTTCCAAAATTCATAGTTCTGGCCGTTAGGCCACACCTCCAACCCCAGAGACAGGTGGTATATTTGAAAAAATTGATTACTTCGAAACGTTTCTTTTATATATTTCAACAAACAAGTCCCGTACTTTTTAACTTGTACGTACAACCTCTGGTAGTGATAGCCAGGGACAGGGGTCTCTCCATTGTCTCTTACGCCGATGACAGGCATTTGGTGGTGGTTCTCTCCGACGATTCAATGCAGGATGCCCCTAAATTTAGGAGCGGGCTGGCGGCGGTCGCGGAGTGGATGACCACTAACTGCCTCCAGCTTAATGCTAATAAATCCGAGGTGTTGTTGGTGTGTAAAAACATTAAGCTTTGGAGTGATAACTGGTGGCCTAACACCCTAGGGAACACACCCACCCCTAAGTCAGTGGTGAAAAACCTAGGGGTATGGATTGATTCAACTCTCAGTTTTCAGGACCACACCAAGAAAATAGCGGGCACGAAAACCCTTCTGGGTTATTTTGACCTGTCCACTAGACAATTGATTGTCCAGGGGGCCATGTTGTCAAGGCTTGACTATGCCGATTTGCTTTTTTTGGGGGGCAAATAAAGCTGAGGTCATTTGCTTACAAAGATTCCAAAATGCGGCTGCCAGAGCTCTTTTTAGGACTCCCCAGAAAGCGCCTCATTTCGGGTGTAATCCGACGATTACACTGGCTGCCTGTGGCCAAGCGCATAGAATTTAAAGCTCTCTGCCTGACTTTCAAAATCTTGAAACTCTCTTCCCCTTGTATTCTGACCGATGTATTGGTACCATACACACCCACGTGCCATCTGCCCTCTATGGGGTCATGCCTGGCTCTTGTCCCGCGGGTAAAACGTCTACATGCCGGGGGACGATCTTTCCGCTGCCTAGTGGTCAAGCCTTGGAATTCCCTACCCCTTCAAATTCGCAGCCTGGAGAACTATCTGACGTTTAGGAAGGCTATAAAAACTCCGGTACGCCTCTTTGTTGAGGCAGCTGTTGCGCTATACAAGTTGTACTAACATAACATAACATAACATAACATAACATAACATAACATAACATAACTTAACATAACATAACATAACATAACTTCTCTTAATGGCAGATGGCACCGAGTTGAGGAAGTGTGACAGTCACTGTGAGAGAGTCTGTTTATAAAATAGTCCAGATGTAGCTTAGCAGAGGTAATAGACCACTCTGGGGCCAATTATGATATGGCCGTAAAAGGCTACGACCTTCCTTTAGGGCCACATCATAATGGACTTGTCGGTTTCCTTTCCAATCACTTCATTTTGATTGAGGCGGTTGGAACGGAGAGCCCATCCGCCAGTCGGAATGCGGCATGCAATCTCATTGGTGGCTTTATCCACACTTGAGATTACAGTGTACGCTTTTCGACATTGTTTCCATGCCGGTCTGTCTGACATGGAAATCATGTCAGAAAGCGTGTTAGGGGGACCTCAGCAGGGCACCCTTTGGTGTATGATCTCCGGTGCCCCCTGTTGATCCCTGCACCTTGTGGCGGCACCTTGAGGTCCCTGCCACGAGGTGCAGTGATGAACTGCACCTCCTATTTCATTATGGGAGCATGCATTACTGCCGGTTTACGGCTGCAAAACACTCTCCCATAGTTAAATATAGCAATGCGACTGAACATTGTTCGTCGCATGCTAACATTGTTTGGCCTCATGATCTAGTCGCTTTTAGGCGGAAGTGACTCTGCCCGACATCGTAATGAGCCCCTATGTGTCATCACCAAAGTAGAACATACAAAACCATTTCATAGACCCCAATTTTTTAAATTCTTTATGTGGTGATGTATGAATTTGTACACGATTTAGTAGGGACTTACAGAGGGTATAAAGGTTTTGCAAATTGGGGAACAATTGTACATTTGTAGGGAAAGATCACTGGTACTGGGGCCCTGGTTAGCAGGAACCCAGTAAACTTCAGTTAAAGTTGCATTTAATACCAGGCAAAAAGGGTTGGGGGGTACTGCAACATAAACCGTTTGCTGCACTAATCATTTAATTTCTTCAGGGCTATTGAAGTCTGTGTCATAATGACTGAGTCCTTAGCATACAAAAATGCTGGTGTACATGTTGGGGCTTATTTACAAGGCCCTTGCACCACGTTGATGTCCTTTTTAACATGGGAAAAGAGACGCAAATGTGGTGCAAGGGCCTTGTAAATCTGCCCCTTTCTGTCTATTCTGTGAGTGTTCTGGTCTTTTGGTTTCAAAATCTCTTCAACACTCTTTGTATCCAGCTAAAAAGCAACATGGGCAGTACACAACCTTGAAGAACCCATCTATCCTTAGCCACAGCTTCTAAGCATTTGCCATCCAGTGGGTGGTGTCTCACTCTGGAACTTAGTTTAGCATTCTTAGGCTTCAGAAAGATGCTTATTGCCTGATCTGCACCCAGTAGTTTTAGAATTGACCATATTATAGTTCAGTTAGCGTAGTCAAATGTTATTCTAGATTTCACAAAGGCCATAAGAACGCAGCCAAAGTGTTCAGCCATGTATGAATACAGTGATCTCAACCATATGTACTGGGATGGGTATTAAAAGGCAAGAAGCATCTCTATTCAAGCACCCTTAACGTGTCACAAACATATTTGCATTGAAGTAGTGTAGGAGGCTGGCTTAGTATATAGTGCTTACTTATGTAAGTGTAACACCCTGCACTAATCCAGACAACCCGTATGGTGATTTTAGTGGTCTTAGACAACCGTAGAAAGCTCCATAAGTGGTAGCTGTGGAGAGCAGCCGTCAGGCTTAGTCCAGAAGAGTGTAAAGCAGCTTGTTTTACCAGAATGTTATCTTAATGGTATAGATTAAGTGAAAAAGAATCACAAAGTGTATTTATAAAAATATGTATTTATTATAAGACACGCACTAACACATACAAATATCCCCTACCTGGAGATACACAAAATGCTCACAATACTTGCAAAGAAAGCAGGTAAGTAGTATGAATACACAGTGGTCACCAAGGGGAGGCCAAGCCATATACTAAAATAGTGGGATATGAACCACATCTCAAGCCAAGACTACACCCAGATGACCCGGATTCCTGGGTGGTGCCTGGGGTAAGTAACCAGGAACTCCACAGAGGCCGTGTGCAGAGTGGGAACACAACCACATGCTCAATTCAAGTTAATGGGCAAATCGCAGTTGAAATTTTAAAGAAGGGCCCTTCCTAGTAGACCCTAAAGAATCCCCATGAAAGACAGAAAGTTGGAGTGCCAACCCACTCGTGGATACTCTAGAAACCAGGATACCTACACCAGGGAAGCCGGGTGCATAGGTGTGAAGTGGCGTTGGAAATCGCAGTCAAACTCAATGGAGGACTTCAGGAAGATGCTGCTGGCGAAGAAGGTGAAAGTGTCCAGTGGAGGCCAAAGGTGTATTCAAGATAAGAAGTACCTGCAAGTAGAGGGGACATATTGTTTGCCACTCAGGTGTGACCAGGAGTCACAGAAGATGAATTCCAACCAATATCGGGTGTTGCAGGATAGTTGACGATGACCTTGGAGCTGCAGCTGTGTGGACCAGGTGATGCTGTAGAAGACCAGGAGCCATTCACGAGCTGTCCCACTTCGGATGTCGAGAGTTGAGTAGTCGGTGTCCGTCGGGAGCACCAGCAAACCTTGGCAACTGCAAATAATGTGGCAAGCAAAAAAGGTGCAGTGTTGGGACCAGCAAGGTCCATGTGTCTCACCACGACAAGGGGAGTCGTAATAGGCCTGAGCAATTAGGGGAGCCCACTGGAATAAAAAAAGACCCTCAAGAGGACCCACAGGCCGGCGGCACTGGAGTTGCAAGAGTACCTCAAGCTGCTCACCAATGCAGGCCCACGGTGCTAGAGATATGATGAGGCTGAAGATTTTGGTTCCAGGAGGAGCTTCTTGAAGCCCAAAGATCTCTGAGGAAGAGAGCCAACAAGCATTGGCAACGGCATGTCAATGCGGTGCACAGGGGTTCAGTTCCTGCAGTTCCGATGAGGGACACTGACCTCAAACTCGGTGAGAGCTCAGTGCAGGCCTAGAGGGAGTTGAAGTACCACCACCTGTGTTGCTGAGCCTTTTGGAGTCCGTAGGAGGCCTGGATCAGCAGACCGGTCAGCTTTGTTGCGGTGCCTGCAGATGCAGGGAAGTAACTTCAAGGGAGAACCTTCAGGTGTCTTGGATGTCCACAGGCTTTGGAAGGATTGTGTATGGAGGACAGGCAAAGACTTTGCAGCAGCTGACGACAAGGACCAGGAGCAGCAGAAGTCTTCCCAGTTGCAGTCTTGGTGCCCAGAGCAAAGTCCAGCAAAGTCCATAGTGCCCACAGACAAAGAAGTGGTGTCTGATCGGAATCTTGTCCCATGACGAATCTAGGGACCCACCCACAGGTAAGGCCTTAAGTACCCTATGGAAAGGATTGGAACGATGCAGTGGTTGCTACCAGGGGAAGGGTCAGACAGTGGGGAGGATACTCCTTTGTCCAACTTCACTCCAGAATGGGAGCCAACGACTGCCTGAGCTGGTTTGAACTGAAGTATGCAAGCAGGGCACGAAATGTACCCTTCAAACAGACTGAGTGGTGCTGGCAAGCGCCCCCACCCTGTCCTAACATACTAAGTCCTGTCTGGGAGGTGGCCACAGGATACCTATTGTCCTGCCTTCCTCTGCTCGAGTTTGGCTCAGCAGCAGGAGGGCAGAATTGTGTCTCTGGTCGGCACCAGCCATAGTTTGATGTCCAGGTCTAGAAGACTGGTGCGGGGAGCACTGACGGCCTCCCAGGGGAGCTTTACAGTGCATGGAATCATATCTCCTTCACTGTTTACGGTGTGGGGGGTATGATTCCAACATGTTTTTTGTTTTTTGTTTGTTTTATTTATAACTAGCTGGCTATACAATACACTGTCTCATGCCATAAGACAATATCTGACATTGCATAGTATACAGATTGACAGTGTTGACAAAGAGGTGTATTATAAACAAGAGAACTCCCCTAGCTATATCTCCAAACACAGTACATAGGGCACTCAGCCGATAGCAACTCCACATCAGACTAGTAGCCCAGGTCACATACAAGTAAGTGGGCACCCTTCACAGAGCAAACTAGACAGCGAGCTGTAGTGGAAGATTTATATCAAGCATCACCTAGCTTGTGCAGTGTATGTTTAGGGTCCACATCTGGGGTCGCATCTCTACTAAGGAGATAAAATGTTCCCATATGTCTCAAGACGGGCTCTAGGGGGCAACAACTCCCAGTATGCTGATAGCTGCTAATGACAGGAGGTGACATCTGCAATCCAATCTCGCGGCTTAGGAGCCCCCATTCCGCCCCAGAGGAGTGCAACTCTGCGCTTCGCAGGGAGGAACATCAAGGCCATCAATTTAAGGTATTCTTGGTGCACATCTCTAGCATATCCAAGCAGATCAATGAGTGGGGAGAGGGGAATTGACACATTAATAATCTAAACAATGGTTCTGCTGGGAAATGGCAAGCTAAGTGCAGGAAATCCGAGCGGGCGCATGACAACGGCAGCACTGAGAGTCAGGGAAAGGCCCATCCAAAATAGTTGCATTGGCGTATGATACAGTCGGTGCAGGAATTTGAAAATGTATGAGAAGAAGCCTATAGTTAGGCGACAACATTCTGAGCTGAGCGCAGCAGTAGGTCCACTGCGCATCTGTCAGAGGACAAGAGAGATCTGTGCTCTACTCCAGTCGTGCCCTTGTGCCGAGCACTGGGGCAGTTTGCTGCATGACACAGTAGAGACACATGATCAGCTTGCGCTGTGAAGGATTTGTTTGTATGTGTTCTAGTGCCAAGAGTGTGTGTGTGTGTGGGGGGGGGAGCTGAAAAGGTGTACTGAAGCACGCTGCACATGGCCCGCACCTGAAAGCACAAGAAGGTATCCAGTAGCGTGACAGCAATGGTGTCAGTAGAGCTTGGAGGCTCGAGAAGGTGATCCGAGAAAAAGAGATCAGCAAAGGTCCAAATGCCTAACCTCTCAGCGCGTCCAGCCACGACTGTGTCCTGAAGTGGTGACAGAAGGGGGTGATTGGCCACAGGAATTGATGGAGTGTACAGCTGTGCGCAGTAGCACGTCTCATGAGTACGGTCCATGCCCACTGCAAACATTGCATTGTATCAATTTCCACCCAAGGTGGCTTGAAAGGGAGGAACAAGGCCGTAGTGAGTGGCCAGGGTGTAACTCTGTCTAGTTCAATAGCAACATGGGGTTGAAAAGGCATAGGGTATATCCAATAATGGAGTACCTGGGCCGGGGCGTAGAGTGCATATAAATGAAAATCTGGAGCACCCATTCCTCCCTGTGACTGTGGTAGCATGAGCAACTCATGTAACTTGGGTCTGCCGGCCCGCCCACACCAACGATATCAAACAGGATCGTAGGTGCCTGAAGAAGCTGACCATGAGTGGAATTGGGATGTTTACGAATAAATAAAGGAATTTGGGCAGCGCGATTATTTTCGCAATTGCAATGCATCCCGCCAGAAACTGTGGCAGTTTGGACCACATTGGGATGAGATTTTCTAGCCACTCTATAGCCCTGCCACAGTTGGCACGCCAAAGTTCCTCGACGTCTCTGCAAATCCACACACCCAAATATTTTATTGGATACCCGCCCATTGCAATGAATACTCTGTGGGAGCGGGGGGAGTCGTCTCAGTCAGCGAAGAGAACAAACTTAGTCCAATTCATCTTTAACGCGGAGTGAGCACCGAATCGGGCCACTGCGCGGATTAGAGGCGACAGGTTAATCTCCTTGTCCCTCCTTCAGAGAGTGATATCATCTGCATATAAGGATACTGCAATGCCCTGAGATGTAAACCCCAAGCCCTTCTCTGCATGGTGTTGGCACAGGTGTGCGGCAAGTGGTTCCATTGCGATGGCAAATAATAAGGGGGACAGTGGGCTGTCCTGCGCCGTACCTCGCATAACTGGGAATGGGTTTGAAATGTGCCCATTGAGACGTACGGCCGCAGTGGGCAGAGTGTACAAAAGACACATTTGTGCAAGAAATCGGGCCCCCAAACCTATCCTACCCAACAGAGGAAAGAGATATTCCCATTCAAGCGTATCAAATGAATTTGTAGGATCCAATAGAGCGGCTGCGGCCGGGAACTGTTGGTGCAGGTACTCCAATATCGCGAAGAGGGTTCGCAGGTTGTGGGATGTCGATCTGCCCTGTATAAACTCAGATTGATCAGGCCGCAACATCATGGGTAAGAGCAGTTTCAGTGAGTTGGCTAATATTTTGGAGTTTATTTCACTGTCTGCATTTATCAAAGATAGGGGACGGTCTATCAGTATTGAAAATAGTGGCTATCACAGCTTCTCCAGAGCATCCTCATACATTTGAGGAATTTGGGAGATGATTCCAACATGTTTGATGCCAAACACGACAGGGTTTGTTCCAGCCCGTTTAGAGATGGTCATCGAGTAATGACACAAGGCCACTCTTTATACCGTAATGGCTGATGCACTGACAACCCGGGAGAATGGACTCCAAAGTTTGCAGGGGGTGTCCTGCTCATGCAGGGACACCGTGACACATAGAACCGAGCACCCTCCCTTCAGGATTGAAAAGCCTGCCTTAGGGGTGACTTATAGGTTTTAAGTGCAGTGTCCTCAGATATAAGCAAACATATATCTGTCATAAGTGGTGCTAGCACCAGCTTACATCACTGCAATGGAGGCCTGTGGTCACAGTTTGAGTGGTCTCCCATGGGTGGCATAATGCATGCTTCAGCCCATGGGGGACCCCTGGTGCACCTATGCCCTGGGTACCTCAGTACCATATACTAGGGACTTATAAGGGTGCACCAGTAGCCAATCTGGGATGTACCTAAGTACTCCCCATATGCAATTTACGGGAGAAATCCCAGAGACTGGGGTCCTGATTAGCAGGATTCCAGTCAGACTAGTCAGAAACAGGGGTAACCATAACAGCAAATCCTACTTTCCTACAAGTAGGTAGTCCATGCTGCTCATTGACAACTCAGCACTAGCAAACCTGTACATGCACGGCTTGGCATGTTTTCATAAATCATTGGGTTAAAAGACTCCTAAATTTACCCCATTATAATAAAGGGATTTTTAGTGTGGCCTCCAGTAAAATGCAGTACAAAATGTGTAGTTACACATTGCTATGTGTTTAAGGAGAACCTACATAAGAAGAACTAAGTACAGAACTAGGAAAAAGTTAAACGGGGATAGATTAATGGGACCAGAAAATATGCTACTGATGATCAATAAGGTACTTTTAGAAGAGATGGGTATTTTGCTTCTTTATGTGCATCAGAAGAGGCTGATAAGAAATGTTATCGGTTAACACAACATCATGCTACACATAAAATACTGAATATGTATTTATTGTTTTTAGTATGTCTTATGTATTTTACCATAATAACGACTACATTTATACTGGAAGATATAATATCCTCCTTGGTATATATACCGCGTAAGTCTAGACAATATAATGGTAGATGGAATTTAGGAGTTGGGGATGAGTGTAGTTTCGGCACAGTGAGGGGTTTTTAGCGTTCAAGGATTGGTGCAGCTTAGGGGTAGAAAGGGTTTTCAGGCAGTAGCTGCTGGTGTCAGAGAAGAGTGGTGAGGCAGGCGAGTGGGGACAGAGACAACAACAAAAAAAGGGCAAAAAAAAAGAACTTATCTGTAGCCCACAGCATAGCCCGTCTTTTGCTCCTCTAGTGACTCCTCTGCAGGCACAGGCGCCCAATCCTGAAGTCGCTCTCATACTTGAAAGCAGCTTCAGGATTGGCCTGAGCGCCAATGATGTGTGCTCCCAGGGAGACTGGGAGCCTGTGCTTACTGTCTCCAACCCAGCAATGCACCTCGGGTTGGAGGCAGCTTCAGTGCACATTACTGTTTGGCGTCCTGAGGAGGCCTGTCAAACCTTCATGCACACTGATAGCAGTGCATACCACTCCCCGTTGGTGCCTGTTATCCCCCTGGCCTCACCCGCAAAACTCTGGGAAACAACATAAAACTATAATAAACCCACATTTATTATCATTTTTATTTTTTGTTACGATGCTGGAAAGGGGGAGGGGGTGCCACTCCTTCACCATTTTGGAGGAGCCGCCGATGTTTTTAGGGTTGAAGGATGGGTGTAGTTTAGGCGTGTTGATGTTTTTTTGTTAATGCAAGATAATTGGTGTTTAGGGATTGTGATAGGTTAGGGATGGATGGTACTTAAGGGTGATGAGGGGACATCAAATTAAAAGCATCCAAATATGTTTCGACAACCTAAAAGATATAAAGCCAAAAGAAAAAATCTCTGAAGTAAAAGCACTAAATAAATACCTCTCGCAAAAATGTTCCTGAATGACATGCAACCATTGCCTTTAAACCCTTAAAAGGGACGCATTCCGAAGGCAATTTCAAATATAAAGCATTCTATGAATTGTTTTTGTGAAATGTAAATGACATTGATCCTGTAAATTTCCATTAAACAGTTTAGATGTAATGGTTTCTCAGTAATGGAATTTCACAAAATTGTTTTTCCATGAAATCACACACAACCACTCCCTCTCCCTCTCTATTATTACACTGGGTTAAGAATGACTCCTGCCACTGACAGGAGGAACTCTACAGTCCTAAAAAATACGTATAGCCACAAATGTTCAGACGTGGTGGTGGACACCTGTTTAGTCAGGCAGCCTCACTCAGGGAATCCCAACAACGTGCCAAATGAAGCAAGTTTGCTAATATGTGAAATCATAGCATACTTGTTTACTGTTCCATGTTAGCAAATCCATCTGTAAGGTAAAACTATATTGGTTCATACAAAATGTTAACTTACGCCCATAAAGAAGGTATTAACGCATTTGCACAACAACATTTTACACAAAGTAACACTTGCTTGTGTACAAATCATCCTTTCATCATTCATCAAGTGTAATGGTAGTTTCTATTGTATTAGATAGAACCCCGAATATCCAGTTATTTTGCATGCCCCTCTAAATTTTACAGCGTCTTTTTTGCTTTCAGGGTCTCCAACATCTGCTAAGCATCTCTAACTTCAATTTTGAAGGTGGCCATCTTCTTCTTCGTGTGAATATGCAAAGCTTTAATGGAGCATAAGAGTGCTTGTTCACCTTGAGAGAGTTCTGTAATCTCATTCATCATCTCATTTTTGTTAGTCTTAGAAGCTGGGTCACTGTTTTGTGTTGTCTTTTTGGGCAGTCTCTCGCCGTTTCTTGTGAGGAGTAGTCCGGGTCTAGGGCTCCGGGTCTAGGGGCATATTATTAACAAATAGCGATATTTATCGCTAAGAAGGCTTAGATGCAAATTTTTTATCGCCGCGCATCACCAGATTTTATTGCTGAGATAACGTGCTATTAGCAACGTTCATCTCAAAAGGGATAAAATTCCCGGCGACAACGGCAAAATCCGTGAATATCGCTGAGAATACAGCGATATTCACGCATTATCGCTAACAGGGTCTTAGCCATTATATCCACCTCCCATTGGAAATAATGGCTAATAACTGATCTGAGCAGGCGTTCGTTTTTTGAGATATTCGCGCTTAGCGCAAATATTTCCATCGCTACGTCTGTGTTGGCAATAGGCGATAGCGATGTTAGCGTCTGCTTTCAGCCACTAACAGGTTGGGTATGCCCACTTTGCATGTCATTAGCAATAAATATCGCTGACATGCAAAGCGGGCCCCAAACCGCTCGCTATCGCCTACAAGCTGTCGCTAACTGCTGTTATCGACAGCTTGCTAATAGGGTGATAGAAATATTACCGCTTAGTGGCCGAAAACGGCCGCTAAAGCAGCGATAATTTCCTATCACCCCTCTTGATAATATGCCCCCTTGTTCTTTAGTCTACCGATCTCCAGCCAGCCTGTATTCATGAAAAGCTTTCAGGTGAAGGCCAGGGCCCAGTATTCCTTTCTACCATGGTAGCTAAACTGTTCCACAGGAGTCACCCCTGCGTGTGCCATCCACCACTATTTCTCCTCCACAGGCCTCAGCCAAGAAGACAATATTCCCCGCAGTACCGGTTTCACCACAACTCCCCCTCCTCTCACTCACGGGGCGGCAGCATCGACTGCTCAACCTTAACACACTGCACTTCCTCTCTCTGGTCAGCACAGACTTCAGTAATAGGGTCCTCAGTACTCCCTGCCGCAGACACAGGTGCCCACATAAATTGATGCTTCAGTCTCTTCTTAGCAATGCACCAGTTAAGGCAGACACACAGAACCCAGGGAGGGCACAGCAAAGGATGACACACAAGCTCAGACAGAAGACCTGATGGTGGCGGTCATCTTGGATACCGGCCGTCCACGCCCTGGTTCTGTAGCATTTTGATCTCCTCGACCCCTCCTTTTCTGTAACATATGCCTCCACCATATCCTATCTTATATTTCTGTGATTCTCAAAATCTTTGTAGCCTTGTAATACCTAATTTCTCAGACTTCCATCATTCTAGTAGTGAGCCTCTTTTAGCCTTATTATTAACCTTACCCTCAAATACTGACCATTTCCAAAAGTTGCACAGACCTCTAGCCTGCTGCTACCTCAGGGACTGTGCTACTCTACAGGACCACACAACATACCCATTACAACTCGGGGTTTGCATCCAGCTCTAAGAGGTGGCTTTCAACAATTTGGAGAAGGACTGCAGACAGGGGCTGAGGACCTGGACATGGGTACCTATTTATCAGGGAAAACTGAATTATTTCAAAGACGGCATGAGTTGAACATCTCATCCAATCCACAGTTAAAGGTAGTGCTTGTCTAGTGTGATATGACCACTACACTAAAACTTTCCTCTTCTTCCTCACATCAAAAGGTACTTCATCATACTCTATTTCAGTTTCCAAAAATGCCAACATGAGTTCCAAAAAAATCTGTCAAATACTGGACTTGTTAGAGGTTCTTGTAGTCAGTCATTTACAACTAAGTACCTGATGACAAGTATAAATACTATTTATCACATCTGGTAAATGACGGTACCACCGGGTTTGTTATTTATCGGGTGCTATCAATAGCACCTATTATGAGTTTCTGGGGAATAACATGCAGATTTTGCCGTTTACCTTGTGATACAGTCAGTGGCGCAAAAAACCTCGAGGACTCCCCCCTACAAAGTACATGGAGGGCCCCCCCTCCAGAATGAGTCAGGAACATCCGGACCAAGGTACTGTGCTGGAGGGGCCCCCTGCACCCCCCCCTGCACCGGCTGGGGGGCCTATGTCACGCCAGTGGATACAGTAATTACTGTGTGGTTTTCCCTGTTAAATTTCGGCTGTTTTGACCTGAAGACATTTAACAAAGGTTGAGGTCTTTAATTAACATTGGGCGCTTTAAATAACACTCAACTCATAATTCTGACTCGTTGGTAAACCGGTATTTATGCACAGGTGGGAAAAAAACGACTGACTTATAACCACGCGCTCAGCAAAACCACAGGCACTCCATCCAAGCAGTATATACATCTAAACTAAAATTCTGTCGAAGTAGACAAACCATTCCCAATTGGTGCTTGGTTGGTACGCTGGCAGATCATTACCAGATCATTGGCCATTCTCTGTAAATCCGCCCTGACGTGCACGATAAAATCCTTGTCCGTAGCCCCGGATCCTTTTGAGGCTCTTTTTTTTTTCTATCCTGTGTGCCCCCTCGGTTTCTTTCTTGGTAATCCTTATGTATAGACCCCCTGGATCCAGAGCTACCTTTACTGAGGACCTTCTTAGAATTCTTAAACCCTTTTTTGGCAAATCTCATTTGACTATACTTGGGGATTTTAATTTCCATTTAGATAACCTAAGGGATCCAGACACCATTAGGTTGGGGGATGCACTTGCAGCTAGTGAGTGTATCCAACTTGTTAACAACCCGACACACCTGGCGGGCCACATTTTGGACAGAGTTTTTACCAATGACGAAAGACTCTCTGTCGATATTCCGGTGCCCCTAGTCTGGTCGGATCATTTGGATGTCCCTCTCCTGATGGCCTATCCTTCGGAAGTAGTGTCTGAACCATCCGCCGATACCAGAGGTCCGAAAAGGAGTTTCAGGAACATCACTAATGATGCCCTGGCTCCAAATATAGAGAAGAGTAGTTACTCTTCCCTGGGAGATGTGGATGAAGCAGCTGAACGATATTCTGACTCCATCACCAAGGCGGTTGATGAGTTGGCTCCTTTATCTTTTAGATATTCGGCCCGCCGTAAGCCCACTGCCCCGTGGTATACGGAATCACTAAGACTTCTCAGACAAAGCTGCAGAAGACAGGAAAGAAAATGGAGGAAAACGTGGGACCCTACTGAAAGGGAGGTCCATAAGGGTCTGTTAAGAGACTATAAATCTAGTGTCATTGGGGAAAAACAGCAGTATTTTTCGAATCTTACTGCCTCCCTCACCTTCTCTAAGGAGCTTTTCAAGATCGTCGACTCCCTTTGCTCCCTTCAGGTGCCTGACCCAGTTGTGGGTTCGCAGGAGCTCTATGACAACATTTCAGAGTTTTTCTACAAGAAAATTGAGGATATCTAGCTTGCCTTGGAAACCCAGAAAAATACCCTGGGTGATTCCTCTCTCCAAACCTTGGTCAACTTAGAAGCTTGGCCTAAAGACCACTCCAATAGTCTAACGGATTTCCCGCTTCTTACCCTTGAAGGACTTGATCTTTTGCTTGATAGGACTAAATCCTCATCCCCTCTTGACCCCTGCCCTCTGAAGACCCTGAAGGAATGTAGATCCACACTTCTCTCGCCTCTTCGGGAAGTGATGAACGGTTCCATAACTCAAGGTACTTTCCCCTTAGTCTGGAAGAGGGCGATAGTGAAGCCTCTGCTTAAGAAGCCCACGCTGGACCCGGAACAGTTGAAAAATGTTAGACCTATTTCACTGTTACCCGCTCCCGCAAAAATGCTTGAATCCCACCTCAATCTCCATCTTTCTACCTTTCTGGACTCATCAGGGTTTCTTGACAGCTCCCAGCACAGATTCCGAAAGGCCCATAGTACGGAGTCAGCTTTGACTATGGTGGTAAATAACATCCGTATGAAGGTGGATTCAGGCCAAACCACGGTGCTGGTCCTATTGGACCTCACAGCAGCTTTTGGCACCCTGTCTCCCTCTACCCTTACATCTCGGTTGAGGGAGGCAGGGATTGCCGGTTCGGCCTTGAACCTTCTGCACTCCTTTTTAGAGAGCAGAGAGTCAAGCTTGGCGAATTCCTTTCCCCTGTCAAATCCTTGCAGTGTGGGGTGCCACAAGGGTCGGCCCTTAGTCCGACCCTATTTAACATTTATGTTGCCCCCCTGGCTAAGTTAGTTAGATCTCAGGGGATGGAAGTGGTGTCATACGCCGATGACACACAAATCATGGTGTCACTGGCCCACTCGGTTTCCACATCCGCCACCAACTTCAGGATCTGTATGCAAACAGTCTCTGACTGGATGCTACAGAATTCCCTAAAGTTGAATGGCGATAAAACTGAGATCCTGGTCTTCGGCAAAGACCAGGATATCTGGTCTAATGAGTGGTGGCCGTCTTCGCTGGGAACCTGTCCATTGCCCTCCCAGTCAGCTAGAAATCTAGGCGTAATTTTTGACACCTCTCTGTCCATGACTCTACAGGTCAACCGAACGGTTGCCACCTGCTGGGGGGTCATAAAAATTCTCAAGAGAATTCTTCACTATCTCTCTCCCTCAGTACGTAAGCAGACGGTGGTGGCATTGGTGGGTTCCAGGTTGGACTACTGCAATGCACTCTATGCAGACTCCAACAAGGGACTCATTCATCGACTTCAGGTTGTGCAAAATGCGGCTGCTCGTTTTGTTCTTGCACTTCCCAATAATTCCTCTGCTACAAAGGCCAGAAAGAGTCTCCATTGGCTCCCCATACACCTGAGGATCTCTTTTAAGATCCTATGTCTAGCTTACAGAGCTCTGACAGACGGGCCACTCGATCCTCTAGGCGCCCTGCTGACCCGTTACTTGCCTTGTAGAGCTCTTAGATCTTCTGAGATGAATTTGCTGGTGGTTCCTCCTGCCAAAAGGGTACGCTGGGGCAATAGGGCATTTTCCATTGTTGCCCCCAAACTATGGAATTCGCTTCCCCAAGAGATTAAGACTCAACCATCCCTGTCCCTTTTTAAAAAAGCACTGAAAACCTGGTGTTTTATCAAGGCCTACCCACATTAAGAGTATACTTTAATAGCTGGTATTTTTTTTGGTTAGGCGCCTTGACGCCCACTGGGCTTAGTTGCGCTATAGAAATTTACTGTCATTCATTCATTCATTACCACAGGGGGAACCGCTGCCACTCAGCTCTGTGTCTTCCATAATGGGTGGAACATTATGCCTGGTTACAGCCCCTTAAAGGTGGGGAGAATGTTCTGCACACTTGAGGATGGACAGCCCAATAAACTTCAGCATGCTGTTCCTTCTTATGTGTTTCTCCCTGCTGTAGTCACAAGATAATAATTCTCATCCAAATACCACGACCATACTTTTTGTAGCATCCCTTTTATCTCACATCTGACAGAGCAATTTGTACACTTCCAACAACGTAGTCAAAGAACAGAACTTTGCATCTCATTTTCTTCTCTTTTTAAACGAAAAAACCATCCCTCTTGTCGCCTGGATCTGTAGGTCAGCCATGGTTTCTGATAAAAGCAAATATTGTCTTTGGAAATCTATCCAAAACCGCTTGAGTGTGTCCTTTCTGTTGCAATCTCGAAAGATGAACTCCACTTTTATCTTGCATGCCTCTTAACTGCTATCTTTTACTGCAGATGTTAAATATTGACGTCTAATTGACTGCTAATCTATCACCTGTCTTATGCTTCGTGATCTTTTCTGCAGAGTGGATTGGTATCTGCCTGTACTGATTAGTGGTTTGGTCTGCTCTGAAAATAATGTTAAATAAATAAAAGAGGCGAAAACACGTGATGCCTGGCAACAGTCCTATGTGCATTAGCCTGTCCTGCCCTTAAGCCAAGCAGTACCTGCAGGCTGCAGTTATCTGTACTATGGCTTACATTCTAATCACAGTCTTTTAAAATGTCATTGCTCAGTTCCGCACCCAGGCTGCAAAGCTTTTTCATCCATTCAGTTCTGGGAAAAGCTGTTGGAACTCGCAAATGCTGCTTGATGTGCAATGACAAAATGTCTAATCGTTCAGTTGCTATTCCGGTTGTGCCTTATTGATCACGACTGAAGCCGACTCAGACATCAACACAACTGAACGAAGGGCATCCGAGCTGCTTCCAGCTGGCACCACTCAGACTAGAGCAGGAAAGAAGAAACAAGAGACAAAAGAGAGTCAAGAAGAGTTAAGAAGAAGGTACCAAATTGCAAAAAAGTCACATTTCAGTAAATGAATCACTTTGATGAAGATGTTAATGAACATGGACCAAAAGAAAATGGAGGACAGAAATCTAAAAACTGCGCAAAAGTACATACCAGGGCAAAAGTGTCAGTTAACATTTAAATATATTTACTTTAGACTTTAGAAGACAACGAAGAAAGGAGAACGGTTGCACCCAGAAACCGAGCAGATAATAACATTTTCAATACTGTAATTTAACGTGTCATGAGCGCTGCGGTATGTGAGCTCAAAAGCAGGACACGACGGGGCGCAACTTATAGGTAGTTCACTAAAATATGATAGTTCTTGTCCCATCCCAACACCTAAATATAATGTGACTTTAACCGTTTTTATTTTTCCAGACAATAGCAGGTTATTTTTTTAAAGTGTTTTTATCATAAATGAAGGCTTGAGCACTTAAAGTGGAGTTAAGCATAAGGGCCCTTATTTATGAGGCCTTGCGTCAGTTTTGCGCCGCCAGTGCGTCACTTTTTGTGACGCACCAGCGGCGTAAAATATGCGCCTTGTTGCGCCATATTTAAAAAGTGACGCATCTAGGTAGATGCGTCACTTTTTAAACCCCTGCGCCACATGATACCTGCGTCAGGTATAATGTATGCAGAGGGGCGTTCCCCCCGCAAAAAGCGTCGTAATAGTGACGCAGTGAAATCTATGAGATTTCACTGCGTCACTTTTAGGATGCTGTTGCGTCAAAATCTTGCGCCTGCCTCACAGCAGGCGTAAGACTGACGCAAGCCCTTTCACAAGGGGCTTTCTCCATGTGAAAGGACGCATTGCTGGAGTTGCGTCACTTTTGAGACACACTCCAGCAATGCGTCACTTTTGCGCTTACAGATACGTCAGAAATACTGACGTATCTGTAAGTCCTTGCGACATGATGCGTCATACATTAAATATGACGCATCATTGGTGTCGCAAGGAGTGCCCAGTGAAAAGTGACGCATCGCTGTTTTCACGCATCGATGCGTCACTTTTCATAAATGAGGCCCAGGAACTTCTTATATTTAAAAAAGGTTTTAAAACCATAAACCGTAAAGACATAAGTATAGCCAGCACTACCGTATATTTCATATATTATCAGTAATGTAATATGTGATGTGATAAGCAATGCTCATAGTGGGGCAAGGCTAAAGGCTGTGCACAACAGGGCATTGAGGGGCCTGCGGCCAGGCCCTGTGTCCATCCCCTGTGTCCATCCTTGCACAGACCCTGTACCTGCCCCTTGCGATTATCCAAGCCCTCACCCCGCACAGCCGTTTCACTTGTGGCAGTCAGTAGAGAACATCACTAAATCTTGGATCCTTTTCATCTTCCTCAGCTCTCACTTCTTTTCTGAGTACCACGATACCGGCAACACGTATTGCAAACCTAAGCCTGTCTTTATTCATTTTTAATGCAACACAGCATGCCCCCTTACTGCACTGAGCAGCATGAAAAGGAGAGTGCAGTAATGCACCCTTATATTACATTATACTGCACATTCCTGCTCTGTGCCTGCGCTGGTGCACAAACTGCTGCACTAATGCAGTCACCCTCTGCAGTAGGCAGAATTGTTTTTTGTAGAAGAGGGGACACCTTCCTGTACAGAAACAATCCTCAGAAACATTTTTCTCTCTCTACGTGTGCTACACAATGCAAGACAGTTAGAAAGAGGAAATAACAAGGAGATATATAGATATTTCTCCTCGTTGCATCTCTTGTGTGGAGGCATACAATTCTGATGCATTCCCAGGTCAACCAGTGAAGATACATGTGAGAATGTGTCAGAATGCATGGGTGAATGCGGTGGAACACCCACGGTCCACCCATGGCACACTCCCTGCTGCAGAGTAACATAAGGCAATGATTTACGCTGCCTTTTGTTACTCTAGACTTATCAAGTCATTCATGGGCCAGGCAAGGCGGCCTTGTGTTGCTTGGTGAATCTCATTTAGTTTTTGTATTGCACTTGGGTGAGAAACAGTCAGAAAACCACAGTCTGAACAATGCATGTTCCGACTACGGAAGCTTTACCACGCTTGCCTTAACCATGCGTATGCCTTAACCACGCATATGCGTGGTTAAGGCAGTGCACAGTCTAGCTGCCGGAAGATGGAAGACGCCGTGGTGAGGTAAGTGGAGCTGTTTTTACTTTTAGTGCTGGGAGGGGTTTGGGGTTGTTTTTATGGCAGTGGAAGGAGTTAGGGTAGTTTAAGGGACATCGCGGGGAGCAAGGTAGTGTAAGTTAAGGTGCAGGTTTTTAGGCCTTAGGGCAGTGGGAGGCGAATGGGTAGTTGGGTTAGTTGTTAAGTCGGGGTAGGTTTTAGGGAAGTGTAGGGGTTTAGGCCTTAGGCCAGTGAGAGGAGAATGGGTAGTTATGGTAGTTTTTAGGGTTGAGAGGGGGTTGGAGTAGGTTTAAGGGCAGTGAAAGGGGTTGGGGTAGTTTAAGGGATGGCGCTGGGCGGGGGGGTCAGGGTAATTTAAGTTAGGGTGCATGGTTTTAGGCCCTATGGCAGTGGGTGGGGAATGGGTAGTTGGGTTAGTTTTTAGGGCAGCGGAAGGGGTTGGGGTAGTTTAAGGGATAGCGTGGGGTGGGGTAGTGTTGGGTTTTAGGCCTTAGGGCAGTGAGAGGAGACTGGGCAGTGGGGGTAGTTTTTAGGGCTGGGGTAGTGGTAGGTTTTAGGGCAGTGGAAGGGGTTGTGTTAGTTTAAGGGACAGCCCAGGGTGGGGGTTGGGGTAGTGTAAGTTAGGGCGCATGGTTTTAGGCCGTAATGCAGTGGGAGGGGAAGGGGTAGTTGGGGGACAGCGCAGGGAGGCAGGGTAGTGTAAGTTAGGGTACACAGTTTAAAGCCTTAGGGCAGTCGGAGGGGAATGGGTAGCTGGGTTTGTTTTTAAGGCAGTGGGATTAGGGGTAGTGGAGGGTTTTAGGCCGTCAGCCAGTGGGAGTGGAATGGGTAGTTAGGGTTCTTTTTAGGGCTAGGAGGGGGTCGGAATAGGTTTTAAAGAAATGGAAGGGGTTGGGGTAGTTTAAGGGACAGCGCTGGGCAGGTGTGGGGGTGGTCGGGGGAGGCTGGGTAGTGGCAACCTGAACCACACATGCCCCTTTACCTTTCATGCCTATACCACAAACGTTCATGGTAACGGCATGCGTGGTAAAGAAATGCGTGGTTAAGATGCATTCATGATTGGGCTGCATGGTAGAGGCATGCGTGGTTAAACCATTCGTGCTTCTATCATACAATCCCCTTAGGTCGCCTTGCACAGCCAAGGGCGAAGCAAAACCTTGATAAATTTGGACCTTAGTGTTTGGTTTAAAGGTATTAGTTTGATAACAACATATACTCTGAAATGTCGTTTGAAAGTAGTACATATGTAAGGCAAATACAAGAGAGATAAATGTGCAGTTTGTTTTAAATTTCAGTATTTTTATGCGGCTAAAGATTTGCACAACTAGCTTTGGACTTACAACTCTCTCACAATCGGTGAGGAGCGACTTCTGTTCAGAATAACATAGTACCAAAAACAAATACTGTAAATTTAAAAAACTATCACATTTGACAGGAAAACCAGTTGTTGTAACAAGTTTACCAGTGGGCATAATGTAAATCCAAAACAGAAGCATCAGTCCTTTAGTTACATTTTAAGTTCAGCACATTCCGCCTTCCAACATCCACAGTTCTAAATACCATTACGATAAACCTACAGCGTGCTGGTCGCACTCAAATCACCTTTTGGAGGTTCACACAGAATTAAAAAATGTTTTTGGACCAATGCAGAGATTGGTTCCTGAGCATGTATTCATCCCAATTCAAATAGTCATTGTATGTCAAACACATTAACTGGACTCTTTGTCATTGCATAGTCCTGCAATTGTACAGTTTTTTTGCTGTGTTTTACTTTTTGAGGAAACAAACCCCTTTTTTTCTCTAAAATTGCTTCTGGATAAGAAGGTCAGAGCAGAAATACAGTTTTTTTGCTGTGTTTTACGTTTTGAGGAAACAAACCTTTTGTTCTCTAAAATTGCTTCTGTATAAGAAGGTCAGAGCAGAAATCTGCTAGGAAAGGCAAGAATAAGTAGAACAACTGGAAGTTGATTATGGTCACTATGACATTTTGGGATGACCAGAAAATTAGACAATAAGGAGGCTGAAAATAAAATGAAATAAATAGTGCTCCCTTTAAATGTTGGTAAATAGTGAGGTTTCCCTCTGTTCATGAAATGGAAAAGGATCAGGGATATTTCATAATACGTCTATAAAGAAACTCACTATATAAATTGTGTTTAAAATGAAGGTGACCGTCCACATCTGTCCCAAAAAAGCCACAGATTCTTTTGCTACAATATTTGCAGAGCGTGATATTAAACCCACTCACCCACAATATTGGAAGGGGAGTATGAAATTTCCTCAAAAGAAAACAAGTATTGATTCTTCAATTTTGCACATACACCAGCTATGTTCCTTGATTCCACTTGGGACGATCCAATAATTTCAGAAGCATCTAATGAGTGTTCAGCCACCGACCAACATTTCATTATCAGTAGATTTTTTGAGCAAATACAACATCAGATATCTTCTCCTCCTCTCTGTAAGCTGAACTCAAATTCATAAAGGAATACTACTCTAAAATGAATAGTTGCTGGTGTAAACAAAGACTTTGGTTGAAATAAGGATATTCCAAATGTCTTTACTCTGTTGTAAAAGGTCCTTTCCTACAGTGCAGTAGTTTTACCAGATCAGAGCATGTTTCTAATTTATAGTCAGGTCAGACATTCACCATGATTAGCCTGTTCTTCAGTAAGCTGAAGCTTTAAAGTCATTGGTAGGTCTTGGTATAACATTATGAATTTGAAACAATCACTGCACAGACTACACATTGCACTATATGGTGTCCAGTTGTTTTTATTACTGCAGCTGTTTTATGTGCGTTTTCCCCAAAACGAATAGTATAGTTCAGTGAAAATGTATTTTTAAACTAACAAAACAATTTGAATTACCCAGGTATAGTTATCTCAACTAACTGTAACTCTAGCCCTGAAGCAACTCTAACCCGCGCCCCAACAATGCAGTGTTGTCATCAATTTCAAACGTTAGCTCCTAGGAAATTTGCATTGTGGGACACCTCCGTTTTCTCGGTCCCTACTTGATGGATCACCCTGTAACTTTCCATGAAGAAGCTGAGAAAAAAAGAACACCTTATTGCATAGTTTCGTGACACAGCGTCAAAGTTATTAGCAAAACAAAAAAGGCATTTCCTATGGAAACACCATCCTACCTATATCCATCCAGTGGTAACTGCCACTGGGTAAGATATATATTTATGTATATATATATTCACTCTAAAAACCAAGGGTTACAGTAATATTATAGTTAGTTGAATATGTCAGTGACAATAGTAACTTTTTGAACTCCATGAACCACAGAAATTCACCAGTTATAATTAGCATAGCTAACTTTAACTTACACCCGCCGTATGCACTGCTTATGACCGCACATATTACATCACTCAATAAATGTTCTGTGCCATCATTTATGACATCACTGATGACATCTCAAATGACATAATTGATAACATTAATGATGACATCACTGATGACATAATTCAATGAGTGTGTTAATTTGTTTTATAGTTTACATAGTGGTGGGTAGCTGCCATATTACTTTTCTACATAATTTGCTTTCAGCCTGTGTCCAGATAATGAGTGTAAGTGTGTATGAAACACAAGTGCTCCTAATACATCATAGGAGAGGTAATGAACATATTATAATACTTTGTATTGAAGAGTACCTTTGTGTGCAGGTGACAGTTGACATTTGTGTTCAGCATGTTTCACAGTTGATTTTGGTTCTGCAGAAAAAATTTCCAACAAGGCAAAGATTCTACAAAGTATATACTAATTATTGTAAGAAGCCTTGAGTTACTAGACAGAATTGTTTCAGCATGAAAAGTTCTACATAACATAGAAGACTCAGAGTAAGACTATGCACATCAGGTACTTACCTATGTACACGTGCTTCTTTTGCTTCAGAATATCAGCTATATGTTAAGTGTTTATCGCAGTATGAAAGCTGCAGGCAGTATAATCTTTAGCACCTTCAGACCATGGTTATTTTAAGCAAATTGTATCTTTTTTTCACAAGTTTTGCAGAGTGTACACTGTTCTTAGGAGATACTTTTTAATACTCTGTGATGTATTTCTCATGAGAATCTCACTGTCTGCAAACAGTGTGGTACAGAGTAAATGCTCGCCATAGAGTAAACACTGTTTACAGTACCCACTTTTCTACTCATATGAACTTAATTTCTCAATGATGGTTTGGTGACTGTGAAGGGTTAAATACAGATAAAAGCTGTCTGTTGTAGGGCATCAATTTTGGCACAGATGTTGATTATCTTGAGGGAACTAGACTTTGTCTCAACAGAAGTATACCTATGGAACTCCATTTGTAATGAGGATTTCCCCTATATCTGTGGTTGATTGGTAATATTAAGTAGGCTACCTGTGAAGTGTTCTTGTCAATGTTGCACATAACCCATGCTTGGTACACCTAAGGGAGTTGTTCCTGTGATGGCATTAAAATGCTTCTTAGTTTTCTGAGCTATTTTGTACTTACTTTCAGGCCTCTAATTACATACTAGTTTACAGAGTGATGTAGAAACAAAGAAGCTTAGATGATGTCATTAGTTATGTCATCAGTGATTTAATCAATGATGTCATTTGAAATGTCAACAGTGATGTCATAAATGATGTTTCTGAACATGCCATCATTGACTTTATATGTGAGGTCATAAGCAATGCAAGGCAGTGGTGTAAGTTATAGTTGGCTCTTCTAACTATAACTGGTGAATTTCTGTGGTTTTCTGAGTGCAAACATTAGCGATGTCACTGACATATTCACCTAGCTACACCGTTACTTTAACCTTTGGTTTTTTTTCAGCAAATTTCTAAGATTTATTTTAAACAAAAATAGATCTTTTTATCATACAGAATTATAGCATTAATTTAACCTTTGTTTTTTCCAGTGAATTTCTTTTTTTTCTGAAATGTAACGTAATATTGTATTACCATGCATAAAGCTAGCCACCCAGCGTCACATTGCCAAATGCAGTGCACAGTGAAGGGTTGTCCAAAGGGACTGGACTGCCACTCCGTCCAGAAAGGACACGGCAATCCAGAGTCAGTTCATGAATGAATTTAATCAAGCATAATGTGCAGATGTAAAAACATGTGTCAATGTATTTCTGCTTCTCAGCCTTGATCATGACGTTGGCCATCATATTCTTACACATTAAATATACACTGTGCCAAACCCTGAACATAAACAACGTACTGTCTTGCTATGCCAAAACAGTTGCCATCTTGTAATAGCCCTTTGACCCAATTAAACCTTTCATAATTCATTGGCAAATCAGTCTTCTATATACCATATAATTGTATATGGATAATCTTTAATATGTCATTAATATTAAACAATATGAGCGCTCTATTGCATATAAGCTTGCTAAACAATTCTGCCCAAGAGGGCTTTAATCACATAGGCAATCAACCATGGCAAGTGTATGATTATATTTCTTGCATTTGAAATTCTGCATTGTACATAACGAGGATTACTCTCTATAGCTAAAACTAATATGTTCCAAACACTACAACATTATACACTGAATCAAACAAAAAACCCACCACAAAATGGCACTCCCTTACAGGACACATGGTTTATTTGAGTGCTAAAGATATATATATAACACACGCACAATCTTCATGATTGCCTGTTTAGGGTACCCCACCACTTTTAGCTGTAGCCCCTAGTGTTCCTCTCTGAAAATAATTTCTAGAAATACTATTGAATGTCTCTTTACATTTTTATGAACATCTATGAATTTCCATTATGTTACAGGGGAGGGGGGACGGCCCTTGCCACATTAACATTTACCAAATTTTCCTTACCATTTTTTTAATGCTGAGTGGTGACTGGCCATTTGTGTACATTACTTCACGGGCAAATTCAATGATCAAAACTTGTTTATGTTTATACGAGAATAATGGCAGCTCAACTGTTTGACTATTGATTAGCTTTAGTTCTGATCAAGAGTTTGGCTGGATATTGTAATTTCATTTAAATATTATCATTTGAACATTTAGGGATACCTTGAGCTTAGTTACATATTTTCTACTTCATTTACATTGTTATATTAATGTCACGTGCCATCATCGTTTTAAGGTGGGAGTTGCATTTTGTTTTAAAGTTTTACTTTTTTATTTTGGAGATTATTCCTATTTATAGGTTGAATTGCCCTTTTATTTACTGAAAACCTATGTTTTTAGTTTATAAATTTAGATCATTGTGTTATTAGTTGCAAGGAAGATTAGGCAATTTTTAGGTCGCCTGCAAGCAGATGTTTTGAGCTCTCTCACAGTCATAGCTCTAACACTGCGAGGAAATTCATCATACTATTTGCTTGCTGTGCTATTCTTAAATGACTCTAGTGCAAGTAGTGGTGAGGAACTTTAGAAAGAGCCCATTGCAGTGCCTCTTTAATAATTCAGAATTAATTAACATGTCTCTGGCTGATCTTTGAAGAACATCAAGATGACTGTGGAGAGGGGTCCACTCGCTCTGGATACTTACCTGGAATCGGGATTGTGGACCCCTCCAATGTGGGTGATTCAAGTCGCACCACCTGAAAAAGAAAAAGAAATGAAAACATCAGAGGGGAGGAGGGGTTGACGCTGTACCTCCCGTCAGCGAAAGTGAAGATGGATTCTGTTTTACGGGAGCAAATGGAGGAGACGGGCCAATAAAAAGGAAGAAGAACTTGGAATGGGTAGTTCCATTTCAACCAGAAAGATGTTGATGACAACAAAGAGCATAGAGGAGAGGAAACTGATGCTAATGTCCTGAAAATGACCACAAAAGGCCAAACCCTGCAAGCCTTCAGGAACCGGCGACAAGAGAGTAAGGGGAAATGGAGAAGACCAAGGAGGACCTATATGAATAGAGTAAGGATTGTTGGACACCACCAGCCTTCACCTGCTGAGGTGCTATCCGTCATAACTCTGGAGAGTTGTGGCTACTTCAGTTAGTGTCTCGAGCAAACCCTCCTGGGGGCATTACAATACCCAGGCCCAATTTTGCACACATATTTCTTTTTTCCGGCACCATATTCTTTCTTCATGGTAATTACAATATATATGATTACCTTGCTAAATTCATCTGCACTTAGTGGGTTTCAAAATGTTGCTGTAAAGCTCATGAGCACTGGACTAGGGAGACTGCCATGATTGACACCCCTCCCTTATTTGCCTGCCAGTTAGGATCCTTATACACTTAACTAGAAGCCTAACCTTCGACTCCCTTTGAGCCCTTTACCTCATTTTCTCAACGGGTTCCCCTTTCCAATTACTTTAAAGAAAAGACAGACAATCATTTCTTATACTTACCATACCTCTTCAGTTTCCCTGAGAATGCTGGCTGCGACCATCCCAAAACCCTACGAAAAGAAAGTAGAATATCAGACCGGAGTTACTGTATTCCTCACCGTTTCTACCAATCGAGGTGGATACATATTACATGAAACATTGACTGCCAATGGGTGTTACTTAACTCTAATATTCCGTTTCATCTATCATTGCTGTTATCATTAAAAGTCACAATTCGGAAAACGGAGAAGACTCTGAAATCATATTTACGCCCTTCCCTCCCAAGTGACTTAAGCAAAGGGCAAATGTACTGTGAGGAGCCCCAAAAAGTTGAAAACAGAAGAAGTGGTACAGGAGTGAGCATGTTTCTTCCACAATGCATCACAACAGGAAATGTGGAAATGTAATTCAAACCCATCTCGCAAATGTTGACAGTAACCCCTCCATTCCTTGTTCTACATAGACAGGAATGACAAAATAGATAGACGAGAAGGAATTCAGAGAACATAGGCTAGATCCCAAAAATGATCACGGGGAGGGTGTTTTTCAGGACACACAATTACAAGTACATGTGAAAAAAATGTATTACAAAAGTAGTTTTTTTACTAAAATGTAAGATTTTCTTCGGCCACTATAGGGGCAGTTGGTGCAGGAACATAAAATGAAAAAGTATAAGGGACACAATGCTCGACGTGCCACATGTAGAATAGACAAGACATTCTAGGAGGAAGGACAACTTAATCAAAGAGCCGCTGGATGGTCAAATGCTCAATAAGAAATGACCCACAGATGGAGGCACCAAGATAGTAGGCAAGTAACTCGAAGAAAGAAAGCAGGATGAAAGTAAGAGGTATTCTCCAGCAGCATAAGTTGGAGCAGGAATGTGACAAATATTAGATGTAGATATCATTGAGTTCTTTAGTTTTCAAAAAAGCATGGCACGCCAAAGAACAAAGGTGAAACACCTGTGGCAATATGATCCAGGAGCATGAAAAATCTTATGAGGAAGAACACGAAGCAGAACTATTCGGAAAGACATCACAAAAAAGGGAATATGGCATACACCAGTAGCAGATAACAGTGTTAGTATAAGCAAATTCTGATTTTTGAAGTAGTATCGTCGGATTGATCTGGATGGCCTTCAGTAATAATACAACTTGTGGGCTACTCATTCCGATGTATTGCTCGATTGGGTTGCCAGCTGTCAGGACATGCTCTGATTCAGAACTCACAGCTTTCAAATATTTAATATATAATGCTAATTTTCATCTGATATCAATTTATATGTGAAGCCAGGAAGATGGAAACTATCCAAAATGGCAACTTATGCAATTTGAGGTGCCTCATTCATAAACGTTCTTCACCTATAGGCTACTTATGTTTATTAAAAAAAATTCTGTCTTAAATAACTGTCTTCTTTCAGAGAAATAAAGAGAATAGTCTTTGACAAATTTCATTACAAGACTGGAGGCTACCATTATGCATTATTCCTTTAATGCCACTCCACCTAGCACATGAAAGAACATTACATCACACAACAAAAGAAATCTTTAAATAGACCATCCACACAGTATGAGTAGTCCATGCACTGAACAATATCCCTCTTTTAAATGCTGCTCCTCTCTCAGATAAATACTTCTTTATCTTAACAAGCTTTCCTTATTGTTATTGCTATTAACTTGGTTTGTTTAAGATTACTTTGGTTTCCAATCTATGAAAACATCTTCCCGTTTACTCCCAGTCAATTTGGTGTTTATATTCCCAGTAGTTTTGGTGTCACATAAAATAGCATTGAGCATTAATGAGCCTCTTTCAAAGCACAACGTGCAACATGCAGGTCAAAGATTTGTGTTTTAGGTAGACAGCTCAGTGGCCTCAACTTTTGCTGCAGAGATTTGTGTGTTAACTGCGGGTCATAAGTTAGGATTCTTGCAATACAGCTCAGTGAGTTAAGAACCAGCGTGAAAGAGCTTCATGCAAACTATAAGACTAAGGAGTAGGAACGTACTGTTTTTTCCTTAATCTTTTTTTTGTGAGGTTTCTAAAATGCTTCCTTTAGATCGAAGTAAGTACATATTAGTAAGTGCTAGAGAAATTTGAATGTGTTTAATTACTCATATAGACCGATATATGTGACTTTCCAACAGCGCATGCATACCTCTTACATGAAAAGCTCAGAAAACCTGTAAACTTGCCTTTAAATCATAGCTTCCAGCTTTCCCAGCAAGTAGCTCAATAATCTGTCTTAAAGAACTGTCTTCTTTTAGAGGGATAAAGAGCACAGCCCTGACAATTACTCTACTGAAATGTGAGTACTTACCAAACACTAAATTGAATGAATGGAAATTGGTGATATCATATCAGCTACAAAAGCTATCTTGAAAGTATCAACAAATGAATGACTAAATTGTAGACCTCAAGTTATATATTGAAACTAATATAGCATTCTGGTAAATAATAACATACTGATTCAAAGGCTAGGATCATAATCAATCCATGAAAAAATGAACATTACCAGGGTATTACAGCCGCTAAGGTTTATCACCCTTTACTGGTACTGGTCAAATAGTACCTTAGGCGTAATTTTGTCACCATTTATCACAGTTCTTAATACTCAATATCCAAAATGTTCATGAAAGATCTAATTGTTACCCTTTTACCTCTTCTGTTTTCTGTTAACAATGTCGAAACACAGGCCTAATATCTTTCAGGTGCAAAACTTTGAGGCTTTTGCCAGGGAGTGAGTGAAACATTTCTCTGTAAATGTTCTTTACAGAAATGTAATGTAAAATAATGTAAATGTTCTTAATCATAAATCCTCAGGACTTCTCCACTTCTGCAGATAAAAGATGACCACATATGGAATAGGCACATGGTTTTTAGGCCTAAACCAAAATCACACTCACAATTAGGTGCCAAGCGTCACAGTTTTGACTCCATAAAAAGAATCATACTTTAGCCTAGAGAGGCTATGGGTTTATTCTCAGCATGTGCCATTTTGAAAACATGTAAAACTAGAACCAGATCTTCCTTAGGTAGATCAATGTGAGCCACATGATCAGAGGGCAGCAATCAGTTCTCATAATGGAAGAAAAACATATATAATTGTCGGGTTCCTGAAAAAGTATTATGTATTATTGTTTTAAATTGCACTTGCTATCTCAGTGCAAATGTATAATTTCTTTTAAATTGCACTTGCTATCACTGTGCAAATTCTATACACAGCAAATCACAGGTGTTAGTATTATTGACTTGTAATGTTACTCGTTGTACCATTTTAAGTAGTGAAAGAATATGTTGGAATTTTGGGTACTTTGCCATCTTTGCCACCATATAATGAAGTATAATAAGTATAATTTTGAGTAGAGATAAGACTGAATGACCGCCCTTTCTTGTGGTCTACGAAATAACACACAGTGGCTTAGTTTGAAAATGTACTGGACCAGAAGTCAACGTAGTTCCATTGAGAAGTTCTACCATACCCATGTGTTTTTAGTCTGAATGGATTCTTGTTAAATGCAGGCATGCTCAAGATGCATGTCAGACACTCAGGAATACATGGTAAAAGGTTTTGCCAGAAAGCATTCAGAACATAATTAAATAACAACATGCATCAAAAAAAGCATCAAAACATCTAAGAGATTGTAGCTATGTTTTTCGCCAAATTCAGAAAGCTTGACAGGTTTCATAATACCAATTAAATAATATGTTTATTCTTGTTGCAATAAAGAATCAACATCAGAGGCCACCAAGCGAAATCTTTGGGCCTCCTTTCCGGATCACAAAAATGGCTGCCTCGTACTTACTATTTGCATAGGCTGTTCAGCAAAAACAGGAGAGAGTGAGTCTGCTGCAAAATTTAAGCCTGAAAACCCAACCATGCTTACGTCAAACAGTATTCCTTAAGCTTTCCTTTCCCTTTCCAACTTTTCCTCAAATACTCCATTCTTAAATTTCAGATCTAGATTACATAAAATGAGCAAGAAAGCCAGGATGAACTGCACATGGCCATTCTTCCTTAATCATTCCCAAACTTTCCTTGTATTAAGCGCCTTTTAAAATTCTTGTCACCCAAAAAGTTTCTGTGGCTAGTTTGAAACTAGTAAATTTAGACAACAATTGAGTCTCTCTGTAGATCACACAGTGCTGCATCTGCAGAAGCCGCAGCATAAAGTGGTCAAAAATTGTTTAAACAACTTCATTAAGGTAAAACACCTATTTAGATACAGATCATTATCTGTAACAAGTGATGTAGTCCAAACGAAAGCAGCACTTGTCAGGCTACTTATCAAAAAGGTGACCTTAGCACTGTCCATACTAATCTTCACAAAGCAAAAGGTAAACTGTAATGCATGGCAGAGGTTCCGCACCTGTCATTCTTGGACCCCTTGGGGATCGTGACGAACTTCTTAGAAAATTGAATATTATTAACAGATTAATAATGTACATATACATATGCACATTTAAAAGGCAAAATTGAAAGTTCTAAAATGCTGCGCAATGTGAAGGAATTTGAAATGGGTAGCTGAAAGTTAGGTTGCGATTTTTATCTTTATTCATTGGAGCAACGCAAGGAGAGCAAACTGAATCTGGTATAGACAATTGAAGCGTAAAAATGCATGCATGCATTAGAAGCAAAGAAGACAATGAAATATGTTAGAACTTAGCTTAAAGCTTCATCTTTTTGACATAAAACTATGGGCCTCATTTAGATCTTGGCTGGACTACCGTCGTCTCGTCGCGTGGTTCCAAGTACTCCATCGAGCTGACGATGGTCTGCCCACTATATTTAGATATTGCGGCAATAGGCAATGTACCGCTGGCTACCAATACTTCATCACCGCCAGGTCGGCGGGTTTGCGCTGAACCGATTTAGATGTTTCCATTGTGCTGAGGGTGGAGTTCTGATGGAGTGAAGGTCATGGTGGTGTGGAGATAAGTGTGAAGATAAGTATGTACTACCCATCGTTATCTTACTAAACATATATGTTGTGAATGTGTTAGAATGTATATGTAGGTAATGTGAAATTCCCTTTTTTAATATATAGCATTGCACACCAACAACATACCCACACTATTGAATGTACACCCACAGGCACCGCAAGCACAACATCCACAACCACCACTAGCAAAAATATATTTTTTATGTGTCAGTACAGGTGTGTTCATTTAACCACGATCAGTTGTAAGAGAAACAAATATGCATGACACATAGGAAAATTGCATGTAAGAGCAATGTAAAATTACAGGAGACGAAAGTAAAAGTTAAGAAGCACTATTGATATTGAGACAAGTGGCACAGAAGGCTACCTTGGATTTTGGCGACAATGGTCTTCCCTCCAGAGTCCCGCCGACATCTAAATACAGCGAGAAGATTGGCAAGTTGGTGACCTACAAGACCATCATAAAAGTGACATCGGGATCAGATCTGCCAAGTCCTAAATTAGGCCTTGTAATTTGCAAAGCTCCAATCTTCTCATTAAAATAAAAATTCCACTTATTGATTGAAGCTATGGAGTTCTTTCTTTATTTTTGTGTATTGTGGTTCAAAAAGTAGAAATGTCTTCGGTGGTGTCCCCAGCTTGCAATACTGTTTCAGTAGGGGGCCCATAGAAGTCAAAAGTTTAAGAAATGCTGATGTAAGGTTATCTGGCTGTCTTTGAAACAAGTCACCTTAGCACAACCTAAATTAATTTTCACAGAGCAAAAGTTAAGCTGGAAATATGGGGTCAGAAGTTTTGTGTCAATCTTACAACTTGTTTCTCATTCTATCATTCTGGTGAGCTTAATATATTTTCTTGAATAGATAGCCAATGCTATGGGTCCCATGGCAGGTGGTTTATATGATTTTGGCATGTTGCTCAGAGTACTAAATTGTATGGGCTGGTGGTATCCACCCATATTTGTATTCGTTTGGCTTGGGGAACTTCGGCTTGCATGCTAGTCCATTTCTGGTCACCTTCTATGATTCTGAGGTATGCTGCATACGTCCATCCTTCATGTCAAATTGAATATTCTTTAAAAAAGTATATAACACATTTATCTAGGTAGAGCTTCATGTATTTTTTCAATGATCCAGTCTAGAATGTACAATACAATGATAGTGTAGAAAACGCAGTGCTCAATTGACATACATATTAACCATAAAACATTGATAAAAGCACTGTATAAAACTCTCCCATTGTCATCTAGTTGTCAATACTCTGAGTAGGGCTTGAATCTTCGCATATAAATATTCCTTGTGTGATTTAAAAACAAGACCAGCAAAGGGACGGATGTCGATGTTTTGACCCATAATTATTGTTCAGGCCTCATCAGGACATAAGTCATTAAACTATCATACCTGAATGAAAAACAAGAGAAATGTGAACGTAGCCTTTGAGCGACCATTGCCCATACACTAACTATAATTTCCATAATAGGTCTACATTTAGTTTGAGCATCAAGGAGTCTCCATTAAATCACTTTCAATTGCTCCTAAATCTGATCTGTAAACTAAGACATCCATCGACATGAAAATATCTATAGTACCAGTGAGTACCTTGGTCTAATGTAAATCATATACAAGCAATACGGACAACGCAGTGTGTGACCATCTGCAACACCATTCATCTTACCTGCAGTGTTCGGCGTCATGTACAAGAGTGAGTCATGTCCAGTAATTTGTGGTCATCGGCAATCTACACTTACTGTTAGATCTTGGTAATAAAACTCGTTAACCAAGTGACCCTGTACCAGAGAGTGACTTATGGAAGCAGTGTGTGACAAAGTAAGACTTCGAGGCAGCTCTGGTCTTCAGAGTTAATTGAAGAATCTGAGAATGTAGACCGACCTTTGGAGTTCTACCTGAGTGTGGAAAAGGAAACATTGTTGTAGACGTAGGAGCATATTTAAAAAATGTTCATTTAGCTCTGACGACTAGGCCATATTAGTGCTCGTCCCCCATCCACTTTAACTGGTCCCCAGCTTGTTTTCTAGAATTTGGCCAGCAGAAGAGGGGGGGGGGGCTGAAAGGCAGATGACAGGGCAAGCTCGAGGATGGTGGAGGAACTACCACCAGCCAGCAGAGATACCTGCAAGGAACCAGTTTTATAGTTGATAAATTTACGAGAGCAGCAGAGATCCCCAGTATTCAACATTCCAAATATGTGTTGAATCATGACTACTTCCTATGTAAGGTATAGCTTGCAATTTAGTAATGGTATAGAACAATTTACGATATAATGAAGAAGGGGCTATCTTGATTGCACTATATGCAAATATCCTTCACTGTGTTCAAATATCCATCGGAATGAGGCAATCAAAGTGGCTTAAAGATCAACCCCAAGAGATGGAATAGCTGACACATTGACCACATTTGTTGCAGAACTAGCCACATCACCCTCAAAAGAAGCTGTTTTATTTTCAAGAATGACTATTATACACAAATCAAAGGGGTTGTGAGGGAGGCTTGTTTCACCCCTTATGTAGCTAATCTCTATGTGGCTGAATTTGAGGTGGTTAAGATCTACCACCCACCAATACATTTAGAGAAAGTATTAGAACATGGAAATGTTATGCATATGATATTTTTCTCCTATGGCATGGAGGAGGGAGAGAACATTTGGAATTCATAAATTGGCTCAATGGTCACAGCAAAGATCCTTTTTTTATTATATTCTTTTTTTATATAGTCCTCATTCACCTTAGGTCCAACCTCTGAAATCTTCCTCTGTAGGCACCCATGCCCTGGAAGATCATTCATACCTAAGGCACCAAATATTATTTTCTTCTTCTTAATCTAATACCATGGTGGTCAGGACCAAATGGCAAAGCATGAAGAGAGAAGTGGAAAGAGAGGGAAGGCATAATCATTGGACCATCTCCTAATAAACATTCTTCTGGTACACATCTACCTTTCTAACTCTAACTATCTCAATACTGGAGTCCAAAACTCGTTTCTTATTTTCACTTCTACCCTATCTAATTTTAGAAACTATTTAATAGAAGTTACCCAGTCAACGGCTATAGGTGGGAAGTTACTAATCCATTTCCCTACAGATCTACTTACGAGCGAGGAGGATTAAATAGAAAATCAATTCTTGTTTATCCTTACTCAATCTTTCCTGTTGTACTACCAGACAAAAATTCTAAGAGATAGGCTTACCTGGACAGTCATATCAAGAATGCCTATCATGATCCTATTCACTTCAGCCCAAAACCTTTGGATCCTTGGGCACTCCATAAGCATTGGAACATCAACAGCTTTTTCTGAGCCACATTTTGCACATCTCACCACTCTGCCTTTCCCCAATTTTGACAGCTTTAAAGGGGTCCAATATGCTCTATCGGAGTAAAAAAAGGTGGTTAAAATAAATTAGGTTTAACTACAGTGTACAGAATGAGAAAAGCTATTTTCCATCAGTCAGCTAGCTGCATCTCCGGCAAGCGGTTCTTTCACAGCTGATCTGGCAGTCCCAATGCACCATCCGGCAAGTCCACCATAAACCAATACTATCTAGATGCTTCCTTAGCTCTCAGTGTCCCAACAGAGCACAGAACTTAAGTTTACAGCTAATTTTAACAAGAGAGAAATTAACTATTTAGATCTGTTAGTGAAACACAGAAGTAGTACACTCTATACTACCTTTTTCCAAGAAATCTACAGATTCAAAATCCTTGTTAAGATATAATAGGCATCACCCACAGGACCTTAGGGATTAATATATAGGTGTGGGCAGAACTCACGGAGTTTCACTCCATGGAATTCTGTGTAGTTACTGAAAAACACAAGACTCGAAATTCTATATTCTGCGGTATTCCACCAATGGGTGGGAAATATTCAGCTAGTGCTGCGATTTAGCGCCAGTAGCAATAGCAACGCTGAAAATCAGCATGAACAGCACCATGCGTGGCACAAGAGCATGGGGCCATTTGTGTTGATTTTGCTGCTCCTCAAGTAAGAAATCTACTTGAACAGCAGCAAATCTAGTCAAATGGCAATCCTCTGACGGCGACCGCTCCTGAAAGCCGGCAACCTCCAGAGTTGCCAGCTCCCTTAATCTGGAGCCTCACAGGAGTAAACTTCCACCATGCAGCAATTTGATATTAAAGGATAACACAAAGTGGCTAAAATTCCGTCAACTCTGCAGGTGGAACAAACTATTTCGGCTACCCAAAATAATATACCCTGTGAGCATTATCTCAGATTACAGAGAAGCTGTTATTTAAGGGAAGATTGTTTTAGGGAAGCTGAACTCCTGAAATCTAGGCTACTTGAAAGAGGCTACCCAACAAAAAAAGTTTATAGAGCTCTTAAGTGTGTGTGTTTCTGTCCAAACGTGAATCTGCTCACACCCAAATCGAGAAATGGCCACAGGATAGAATAGTAATGGTCAGCACTTACTCATCCGTGAGCAATGGCATAAAAAAAACAATGCCAATGCTGAAGGATACTTCGAGGGAGCATCCTCTATTTGCATTTAAAAGGAACAAGAATGTGAAAGACTGTAGTCAGAGTTAACAAAGACACCAAGCCTAAAAGTAGGATTAAAGCCTTATAGGGATTACCAGATGTACCGGGGCACTTCATATGTGGGTGTTGTTCTGTTTGTAAATTCATCTCCAACACCAAGACTCTGATTATGGACAATAAAGATTTCACATTAAAGAAATTCTGTACTGTAACTGTGATATATGTGATCAAATGTCCATGCAATAGATTATTATGGGCCAGACTTCACAGATGATGAAACTATTGATCGGGCAGCATTGAAGCAACATAATATGCAAGACTGTGGGGGCACCTCTAGTCTAACATTTCACAGCAGAAGGACACACGGAGAGCGATATATTTTGGCATATGTAGGTAAATGGCATTTACCGAATTGTAAATACCGAATTTTACCGATTCAGTATTTACACAAATTGGTAAATACCATGTAGGTAATTATTCGGTAACAATTACCGAATCGTTAAGATTCGGTAATCACCGAATCGGTATTTACCGATTCGGTAATTGCCATTGATTCCTATGGGCCTTGAGGCCCTTAGGAATCAATGGCAATTACCAAATCGGTAAATACCGATTCGGTAAAATTACCGATTTGTCAAGGGGACAGGGTGTCACTTTGACACCCTGTTGCACCCCTGATTCTGGCTTGTGTGCCATGTGACACACATACATGCCCTTAGGGCATGTACGTGTGCCACATGGGACAGGTGTACATGCACAGATGTGCATGTACACAGTAATTTGTTATTTACCATGCAATAGTATTTCATGGTAAATAACGAATTCCTAAGGGCCTGTAGCACTGTTTCCAGTGCCACCTACATCCCATATTACCGATTCTGTATAGTTACCGATTCGGTACATTTACAGAATCGGTAATTTTCTGGCCGCCTACATCTGAAACTACAAATACCGGTGGGTAACGGCCAAAATAGGCCGTTAACGACCGGTATTTGGCCACCTACATATGGCCCACTGTGACTTATTTTACCTAACTGGCTCTCTGTGAAGGCAAGTAGATGGATTTGCTTGAGAGCACCACAAAGGGACTGAATTACCTATATGAACTAAGAAGGCTATCAGTGGAGAAGTGTGGCTCACTGGTTAGAGGCGGCAGACCCAGAAGCAGAGGTCGGCCGGGGACCAGGGTTCAATTCCCGACGCGGCAGGGTACGGAACCAATGTCAGCGGGCTCGATAAATCTCGCCTCGGTGCCTCTCTAACCATGGGTCCCACGCTGCAACTCTGGGCAATAGCTTGCTTAATCTCCACAAAGGCCCCCTCGCTGCCGGGGATGCCTGGTTTCACCTTGGGGATGCCCAATAGGGACCATCTCACAGGGAAAGCCAGGACGGGTTCTCCAGCGGTACACAGCGCCAAGAAACCCCAGGGTGAACGTGCGCTCTACAAATTCATCATAACATCAATTTTACAAAGATAGACTGGGCGAACTTAAGATCATGCATGAACCTTAAATAGGGGTGAGACATACACAAGAAACGATCTGGAGCACTCTTTTGTGGGAAATTTATGACTGATTGATCCCAATTTCATGTGATATTACATATTGATAATATATCCACTGGAAATTGTATGGAGAACTAATTTGTGGAGCATTAATGAGTGATTAATTTAACATTCATGTGACTAATATAGAGCCTATGGGCCCGATGTAGGTAAACGCGATTTTCCGATTTCAAAATACCGAGGCGGGCCGAATCGGTATTCTGAAATCGGAAAACGAGATGTAGGGAAAAAAAACCGAATGAATACCGATTCGGTCGGCATCGGTAATGAGATTCGGTACGTTCCGATTCAGCTCGGTCCGAATCGGAAAGTACCGAATCGGCCAACAACGAATCGGAAATCACCGAATCGGCTACCACCGAATCGGATATTCCCGATTCGGCGAATACCGATTCGGTAAAAGCCGATTCGGTAAAATCCGATTCGGCAATCATAGATTCGTAGCCATGAAAACAGACCCATGGCGAAAAAGCCCATAGGAATGCATTGAATGAACCGAATCGGCTTTTACCGATTCGGATAATACCGAATCGGATTTTACCGAATCGGATATTACCGATTCGGTAAAAGCCGATTCGGCAATAGGCGATTCAGCCAATGAGGTGGCTCCCCCTCCCCCACCCAAACAGGGAGTGGCAACCCTGGCAGGTGCAGCTAATTAAGAAGTTTCTGGAAAGCCTGCCTGAGCCCAACACTCACAGTTAGCAGCAGTGGGAGAAGGAGGTTGCCAACTGAACTGGAGAACATGGCAGAGCAGTCAGGAAGCCAGAAGTCCTCCCAGAAGAGGAAGCCCAAGTTCACCACCACCGAACTTCAGGTGCTGGTTGAGGAGGTGGTGAGGGTGCACCGCCAGCTGTTTGGCAAGCTGTCCCTCAACGTGCCAGACAGCACCAAGAGGAGAATCTGGGCCGACATCGCCCAGAAGGTGAATGCTGCGGGTGTCACCCCCAGGTCCATAGAGGAACTGAAAAAGAGGTTTTATGACATCCGCAGCCTCACGAAGAGGAAGCTGGCTGACGTACAAAGGCAGGCTGGACTCACTGGAGGAGGCAACAACCCGGCGCCACCCCTCACCGAGCTGGAGGAAATGGTCTCCAGCACCATTGAGAGGGAGAGTGTCGTTGGAATCGGGACCCTGGACAGCTCTGCGAGAGCTACAGCTACATGTAAGAAGCATGCGCATCATGACACACCCTACCAGACACCTCCCCATTAGACACAATGCATAGGCAAACACCAGCACTGTACTGTCACCAACATACAAGAGACAAGCATCATGGTACATGTAGTCAGCAGAAGTTAGCCAAATATGTCAGTGCAGAATCACAAGACAGGAAACAGTGTGACACGGTGTAAGGAGATGCAAGGACATGTGGAATGCCATAATTGTACTGACTGTAATACATCGGCACTCAGTTTACAAATGCTTCTTTGTACCTAGGGGCCCCATCAGGCGGAACAACTGTGACAGCAGAGGGAGCAGCAACGTCCAACACTGCAGTCGGAGGGCCGAGCACCAGCCAGGCTGGCCAGGAGGAGGATGAGGAAGGAGACACCCCAGGGCTAGGTATGGAGGGAGTCCTGGTCATTGACTTCCAAGCAGTGCACTCCCCAGTACTGCCCAGCACACCCCCCTTGCAATTCTCACCAGAAAACTCCCCTACAAGGCACACCATTCCGCCTACACCAGCTCCTGCCACAACCGTGGCCTTGCCACCTGTCCAACCTGTCCTGGGAGCAGGGGCTCAGGGACCGGCCAGCTTCACACCCCCACCAGTGGCACCCCAGCCCACTCAGCAGGCCGGAAGCAGCAGTGCCCGACGCCGTGCCATCACCACCACTGCTGCACCAGCACGGGAGGGCAGTGTGTTCCTGGGCCTGGAGGGACAGATGGTTAAAATCCAGAGGCAACAGGCAAGATCCACCATGGCCTGCCAACGCCAGCTCCTGCAGCACAACATGCAGATGGGGGAGTTGGTGAAGGGATTCCAGGCTGTTGTGGAAACCAACAAGGAGGTGGCAGCAGGGTTAGGCAGGCTGACCACTGCCATCACCCACTCATCTGCCAGACAGGAGGAGCATGAGCTGGCGCGCAGGCGGGATGCCCGGGTGCTGAACCGGGCCATGGCCCGCCTTGCAGCGGCGACGGCACAACTGTGCCATCGCAGCTCCAACCAGGAATCAGTGCTTAGTCAGCATACGGCTGAGCTCACAAGGGGGATGGCCAGGATCACCACGGCTATGGAGGCCATGATAATTTCAAACACCGCCTCCAATCCTGTCCTGGACCTGGGTGATGCTGGAGACAGCAGCAGCCGCAGCAGCCCGGCCAGCGCTGCATCTGAGCCACGGAGGAGCACCAGGCGATCCGCTGATGCTGCTGGGCATTCGGAGGGGGCTGAGGGACACCCCAGTGGGTCTGGCAAGCGGGCAAAAAAATAGCCTGGCAAGGGGGGATGAGGCAACCAGAACCCTGGACTTTATTTGATTTTACATACTCCATTTTTTGATGCACATCAGTGCTGTAACTGTGGTGCATCACTATTAAAATTTGTTTTTTGCAAGCAACATTTAGCTGTCTTTGCATCTGTACTCAGTCAGAAATAGTTCTCAGTGATCTCCTCACGTCTGTATCTGCCATCACTTGGCGTACACACCCCAGCTGGCTGTGTCAGTGGCACAGCTTCGTCGTCGTCATAGTCCTCGTAGTCAGACAACTCCACCTCAGTGCCCTTCTTGACCGCAAGGTTGTGTAACATTGCACATACAGCTATGATCTTGCAGCAGGTGATGGGGGTATACTGCCTTGCACCTCCACTCTTGTGCAGGCATCTGAATCTACTTTTCCAGATGCCAAAGGTCCGTTCAACAACATTCCTTGTGCGTATGTGGGCCCGGTTATACCTCCTTTGGCTGGGTGTGGAGGGGTTGAGGTAGGGGGTGAGTATGAATGAGCGGAGGGCATATGCACTGTCGCCTGGAAGAGAAAGGGGTCACATTAGACACATGCATACATGTATTCCACCTACCTACTATGTGTTATGGGGGTCTGATGATGTGTCTCACCTAGGAGGTATCCTTCTCCAAATTCGCCAGCCATCAGCCGTGCATATATGCCGCTCTGTTGGAATATATAGGAGTCATGGGTACTCCCTGGAAATTTTGCTACCAGGTCTGTGATGGTGCACTTGGCATTGCAGATCACCTGCACGTTGATGGTGTGTGTAGATTTCCGATTGCGGTATATGTATTCGGTGTCCGCTGGTGGGCAAATCGGAATGTGCGTGCCATCTATGCAACCGATGATTTGGGGAAATTGTGCCATCTGGTAGAAGTCAGCTTTAGTTTGTAGCAGTTCTGCGTGGGTTGCAGGGAAAGAGATGTATTGGTCCATCCTGTCTATCATGGCGTCAAGGAATATGTGGAAGAACCTTGACAGGCTGCTCTGGCTCACCCCTCCTGCTGCTGCTACTCCACTTTGATAGCTGCCAGACGCAAGCAGGTGTAGGCTGCATAGCACCTGGACGTGCGCAGGGATGGCATGTGCCCTTGGGGTGTGGTGGTCCAAGAATGGCTTAAGGTCCCTGATGAGCTCAAGTATGGTGTCAGAGTCCAGCCTGTATCTCTGTAGGATCTCAGCCTCAGTGAGCATGAACAGGGTTATCCTCTGTCTGTAGACCTGTTCATTTCTTAGCCATTCCTTCTGTCCTTCCTGCTGTAGCCGTAGCCGCCTCGCAATGACATAGAAAGCTGCCATCCTGCAAGTTGCAATGCATTTTGGGACTGTTTATATGGGTTGGAGTTGGTTACCACCTGATTGCAATCCATGGTAAATACCGAGTGAATTCTACCGATTTTGAGCCGATTTCGGTGTTTCTGTGCCTCCCTACATCTCCCCAACTGTCGGAATCGGGGAATTTCCCGATCGGAGAATCATACGAATCGGCATGTTTTCCGATTCGGCTCATGTCCGATTCGGTATTTTTACCGAATCGGTAATTGGACCGAATCGGTGATTTTCCGATTCGGTGTCACTAACGAATCGGTAATTGGACCGAATCGGTGAATTTCCGATTCGGTGTCACTAACGAATCGGTAATTGGACCGAATCGGTTATTTTCCGATTCGGTGTCACTAACGAATCGGTAATTGGACCGAATCGGTTATTTTCCGATTCGGTGTCACTAACGATTCGGTACATGGACCGATTCGGTCTTTGCATCCGATTCGGTGTTTTTCCGATTCGTTACATATCCGATTTTCGGTATGTACGTATCGGATTCTTTCCCATTCGGTACTCATTCCGATCCGGTTTTCTATCCGATTCTTTCTGTTTTTGGTTCCCTACATCTCGATGGCTGTTTACCGATCGGTAAGGGCCAAAAATCGGTATTTTCGGCCGTTACCGATCGGTAACGCCCTACCTACATCGGGCCCTATGTTTCTACATAATAGTTGTGATATTGAATAAGCTAGTAGGGGCGGAACACGATATATATGGCTTCATAAGGTGTTGGGCAATACCCTGGAGGGTTTGTGCACTTTAGCAGGAGATATTTGGAATAGGATACAAGGGTGACAGCATTGGGTGTAGTATCAAAATGAAGCTCTCTGAGTAATAGATCAGTAAGAGTGTGGTTTGTACCCCCAAGATGGTGGCGGGTTAGTGACAGCCTAGTTGTTTGGGACAATTCTTATGATATTCAGAAGCATCTGCTGCGTGTTCTCTAAGGTTCACACCACTTTCTGTACTCCAATGATGGCGATGGGTTGGTGACAGTAAAGTTGTTTGGTACAATCGGTATGACATTAAGGAGCATCTGCCATGCATCCTTTGAGATTCATACCACTGGTGGATTCACATACACTGACACAAATAAGAGTGAGTATGGCATTTTGGCTACATTTTGATATAGGGTGGCTGAGAACTGTACAGATAGGAATGTGAATATATGCGATGTTTCCCATTGAGCCAGATAGATGCAGTGCCTGGGTTAACAGATTGATTTGTTCGTTTTAGATTAAACCGTATGAACAGATGTGACAAGGTGAATTTGTGGCAGTGCCAACACGGGGATTGATCACGAGCGAGAACGTGAATTGTGTCAGACGGTTACATATCTGAGGCCATATTATATATATGGGGCCCCTTACCTGTTTGTGCCTCTTTCGAAAGTTGTGAGGAGAGCAAACAGGGACAGTACGTTTTATTACAAAGAATGCACTGCCCCAGGGCAGCCACAACTCGTGCAGACCTTGGGACAGTGCATTCAAGTTAAATACTGAGCGACTGCATCAAAGCTGCTCCATGTTTCACACTGCACTTTGAAGAGGGGAGAGAAAACCCCTTGCATACAGGTGCAGTGAGTGACTTTTGCAGTGGGATGTCTAGGGGGTTCATGTGACCCCTTTTCACCCCTTCAGATGGCTATCTTTAGAAGGTGCACTTGAAGTGTGCCACCTTTTTGTAGCACACTTTTAGTGCACCTCCTAAGTCCATGTTTTGCGCCCCCGTCCATGCTAGGGTATGGGTGCATAGGCAAAGTGATTCCCTCATTTCCATTGGACCATGCCCCAATGCAAATGTGGGAATGTTCTCTCATGATAGCACTGTTGCTACATGTGCACCAGCTCTATCAGTATTACAGAAGGGGAAACAAAAGCATATGTGGCCACTTGTGTAATACCATTGTGCCCCAGGGGTAAACAAAGCAAAGTCACATACCTGTTATGCCCATATGGCACAATGTGTAATAAGGCCCCTGATGTTTCTACACAGGTTGGTGTTGTAATTAGAGGATTCTGCCCACTTTTATTTGTATGCATGTGAATGAGTTGGTTGGTGATTGGCACAAATAATCCAGGGAAGATTCTTCGATTATGCATGCATTGTATAAGGAGTTATGGAGTGCTACCTTGTCCAACACCTTGTCTCTGGTATAGAATCACTTGGTTTAGCCACCAGGAAGAGTAGTTTGCAAGTGATCTTGATTTGGTGGATAACGATTAATTTGTTTGTGTGGTGCTTAACACATGCAATAGGCTGGAATTGCAGGCGGTCACACTCTAGGTTGTCCATGTTGCTTGTACATTGTTTGGCTGGTCTTCCATTTAAATTATGCAAGGATTATGTATATGACAAAATACGAACCCTACTCAGAGTATTTGGCAATTATAACACAACGAGGGAGTTATATACAGTGTCTTTATCAATGTTTTATGGTTTATATGTTTGCTACTTGAGCACTGCGTCATCTGCACTATCATTGTATGTCCTGCACTGGGATACATGAGGGTTTAACAAGAGATTTATGTACTTTGTTGATAAATATCCAATTAGATGTGAATGACTGACATATGCAGAATACCTCAGAATCATAGACAATGGTGTGCAGATAAAAGATAATTGTTGGATTTCAGTCTAGTCGCCTAGGTCCTAATGGAAAATACGATTGTCCTTGTAATCTGTACACCGGACATTTCTGGTGGCAGCTGATTATAGTTGTGAGGTACAGACCATTTGCCTGAACTTCAATGGGAAAACTACCTACAAGCTCTCCCTCGAAAATTCATTTAGTATAAAATGATTGGACCCATCATTCCCCAAACAAATGTGAAGTGTGCATTAGAGTGTTTGGGTTCCTGTGGTGTGGGATAGCCATGTTGGAGTCCTCTGTTTGTATGTAGCTCCTAAGGTTGTTGAGTACCTCATAATTTCTTTCTCCCTTCATGTCACTTTTCACAGCCCTACATATTTCCCCTCCCTCAGGTGCTTTAAAACCATAATAAACTTGCAAACAGGCACCCTCTGGAACTCAGCGTCTGGTGCAGCCGGCCCAGCACCTACATGTACCCAATGTAACTTATAAGACTAATATTGAAATCAAGTCAGGCATTAGAATGATGTAATTGGTTTTTTTGATACACTAACAGAATAGTATGTTATAACAGTAGCAGAAGATGACTAAACTCCTCCATTTGTGATTGATGCTCCCACCAGAAAATTGATCATAACAGATGCCCTTTCATCAATAATGCCCCAGAACCTTTATAGCTCACATACTGCAAAATGGGCTTTGCAATGAGAGCCTGCCTTTAATGCAAATCATGCTGGTTAGGGTAATGAAAGAACACCATGTTATTTTCATGACCGATGATCCACAAATACAGTGCCATCACTCTTTAAAACCTATAGCAGAAATGGAAATTAAACTTTCTAAATGAGCTACTCTATCAAGAAATATTCATGGTATGGTAATTCTTTATGAAAATCCTGATTTTCCTAATATCTACATCCAATGGATCATGGAAATTAATTTTAAATTACAGAAACCTCAATTCCTACTGTTAAATGTGTGCTGTCCAAAGCACACTTTATATGGAGTTAATGAAATCGATAATCGTAAGAAATACAAAATGACTGTGCTAATGGATCCATTGCTAATGGATTATTTTCATAAAGCAATATGCCCGAGTAACAATCCCTAGCTGCATTCACAATGAGGGTACTCAATATGGATACACTCCTTTAACCCAAGTCTACTAAAATAGCTCTTGGATGTTTGGTGCAAATGTCTGACATAATATCGACGTCAAAAATATCGAAGTCCTATCTACATTAAGGTAAGTACAAAATTAGCGGAAAAAAGTATTGTAAAAAATATTGTTTTTTTAATGTTTAAAAATAATATAAAATTAAATAAATTATACATATAATTAAATTAAACATAGTAAAAAATATATTTAAAATTATAAGTAATACATATGGGGCCGATTCCGATTCGGTAAACTAATCCGTACGAATTCCGTACCACTCGTCCAATTACCATCCGAATCACGTAGTACGAGTCGTAGGAAAAATATACAACTGAATCGTTGCGAACTGTATGAATAGCAAGGGAAATCCGTATGACACGGACCCTCAAAGTGAACCGTACGAATCGTAAACATGCTGTACGACCCGACAAGTACGATCCAGACTGGGGAATCAGAATGCGATTCGTACGTAAAACGTCATGTATGAGCGCGCCTCACAATCAAATACGAGACAAACCCACACTAAACGACACACACGTGAACCCCGTACCCCAGCATTCATGGCGTGTGTGCACCTCGTATTACTATTTCAATGGTGCTATACGCGAGTGCGTGAAACGCACCGTACAAGTTCACTTCCGTTGTTGCGGTACGCAGGGGTTGCTGGACACGCCCCCCAAGTAACCGGACATTGGTGGTGATGTATGTCATCCATATTATGGGTTTGGACTTCGGTATGGGTGATGTTTACCACTCCTCACACCCCCAATCGCTCCTGGTTGTTGTTCTCACCATATGCGGCATCATCGGTTTCTGTGCACCAGGTCGTAGGCGTAAAGGACTGGGATGACACGGGCAATGGGGTTCATGGTGTGTACGTTGAGTACCGGGGATGTGGTTCAGGTCACACTATGATTTTCCGGACGTTTTGAGCTCCTGTAGAAAAAGAATCGTACAGAGTGTTGCAGAGACGAATCGTACTTGCTGAGCCGGAAACTGCTGCTTAATTACGTACGGACGTCGCGTACTGCATGTTCCGGATACAAATTGCACAAATTTTTTAGTCGTACGGTTTTTAGTACGATTCATACGGAGATCTGCTTTGGATCCGAATCGTACTTCATTGTACGTACAGAGACATTTACGGGTACGATTCGTACGGGAAATATGCTCCGTATGGCTATTTGTAAATGGATTTTACCAAATCGGAATCGGCCTCATAATATATGAGACATATACTTACTTTTTAATATTTTTTTATATTTATTTTAATAACTTATAAATTGTTAAAAAATATCTTATCAATTATAAATACATCTAAACACATAAAACAATAATAGAAATAAAAATGTAATAAATATATATAACAAATAAAAAAATCTATTTTCTTTCTCTTTTCTAAATTAATTATGTACTACATTAACTAAAATAATACAAAAAATATTAGATAGCGGAGGGAATAAAATTACTATTCCAACTCCAAACAGTGCAACAATAGAGAAGGTGTTGTATAGCGTAGGGGTACAAATTACTATTCCTACTCCAGTGAGTGCAACAGTAGGGAAAGTGTTGGATAGCGTAAGCGTACAATTTACTATTCCCACTCCAGGGACTGCAACAGTAGGGAGAGTGTTGGATAGCGTAGGGTTTAAAACTACTAGTCACACTCCAGGGAGTGCAACAGTAGGTAAAGTGTTGGATAGCGTAGGTGTAAAAATTAGTATTCCCACTTCAGTGAGTGCAACAGTAGAGAAAGTGTTGGATAGAGTAGGGGTGAAATTTACTATTCCCACTCCAGGGAGTGCAACAGTAGGGAACGTGTTGAAAAGCATAGGGGTAAAAATTACTATTCCCACTCCAGTGAGTGCAACAGTAGGGAAAGTGTTGGATAGCGTAGGGGTTAAAATTACTATTCCCACTCCAGTGAGTGCAACAGTAGGAAAAGTGTTGGATAGCGTAGGGGTTAAAATTACCATTCTGACTCCGGGTAGTACAACAATAGGGAAAGCGTTGTATAGCGTAGGAGTTAAAATACTATTCCCACTCCAGTGAGTGCAACTGTAGGGAAAGGGTTGGATAGCATAGGGGTAAAAATTACTATTCCCACTCCAGTGAATGCAACAGTAGGGAAAGTGTTGGATAGGATAGTGTAAGGGTAAAAATTACTATTCCCACTCCAGTGAGTGCAACAATAGGAAAAGTGTTGGATAGCGTAGGGGTTAAAATTACTATTCCAACTCCAGTGAGTGTAACAGTGTGGAAAATGTAAGATAGCGTAGGGGTTAAATTAACATACTTATTAAGTAAATAATTCTTGTAAAATATCTAACATATTATTAAATAAATAACAAAAACATTAATAATAAAGACCAATAAAATAAAATTATTATTTACTTAAATAACATTAAATTACTTTCCACCCTCTTCCCCCATAAACACATAACCCGCTACACATAAAAAAATAACGCAATTAATGTAATTATCAATAATCAATTAATAAAAAATAATTACCAATTAATAAAAATGTATTACCAATTAATAATAAATTAATAACAAGTTAAATAGCAATACATAATAATATTAACTTAATTATAAATTGGGCTCCCGGTTTTATGGTATTTATTTTTTCAACATTTCCGTCTGTATTTATCCATATTTGTTTTTGGGTCATTTTATCTGTATTTATCCATAATTATTTTGTGTTTTGCGTACAAATGAAGTTGGAAAACTGTACATTTTCATATTTATTTAACTGATAGACGTGCACTAATACTTTGATGTCTGTTGTGTTTCAGCTATTTAAGGTGTCAAATATAACATAACAGTACATCCACTGGTAATTACTAGCATTATACCATAAATGTATGTTGACAAATGCTGTTATTTAAATACATTTCATCCTGTGTTTTTTAATTTCTCATGATGTCCATATGCTTAGCTGCTGGCCTATAATTCATCAAAGACAGCATGGAGAGTCACTTAAAAGGAGCCCAATTTTCGGTATTTATTCACTTTTAAAAATAAATACAGACAGAAAACACATTCTGGCAGATGCATCAAAGTTATGTTTTGCTAGTCCTTAATAGCGAATTTTAAGGAATCGCTATTAAAGACTCGCAAAACGGGATGCATGTAGGAATCGCAATGTTATTAGCGATTCCTACATATTCCTTATTAGCGATTCTGTAATAGCTAATCGCTAATAAGGAATGGCTTTCCCATTCATTCCTATGGGCCTTTAGGGCCATAAGAATGAATGGGAAAGCCATTCCTTATTAGCAATTAGCTATTACAGAATCGGTAATGTTCCGCTATTTCAAGGGTGCCAGGGTGTCCAAAGGACACCCTGTTGCACCCCTGAAATGGACGGTGCACAAATGTAACACACACACATGCCCTAAGGGCATGTGTGTGCGCAACATGTAACTTTGAAAAATGCACAAAAGTGCATTTTTCAAAGTGTTAGCATATTACCACGAAGTTCAACTTCATGGTAATTTGCTCCCCCTATTAGCGAAATCGCTATTTTTTTGGGTTTCATGCATTGCATTTAAGGAATCTCATTTTGGGATTCCTTAAATGCAAGAGCAATTTAAGGAATCGCTATTTAGAGATTCCTTAAATTGCGATTTCAGCATTTGGGATGATGCATCCCAAATGCTGAAATACCGGGAGCAAACGGCCAGATTCTGAGAATCTGCCCGTTTGCTCCCGGTATTTTCTTTGATGCATATGCCTGATTGCTTTCTGTCTGTATTTATCTGTAAAAATCCATAAAAACGAAAAAAGGGAGCCTTAATTATAAATTAATCAATTAATACACTTTAATTACCAATAAATTAATAATCAATAACAATAAATAAAAACATATTAATGAATTGATTATAATTAAATTACTTCCCAGCCTATTACCTATAAACCCAAAACCCGATACACATAAAAAAATAACATAATTTATTTATTTATCAATTAATACAAATTATTTACCTATTAATAATTAATTAACAATATATTAATTAACAATAACAATAAATAAAAAATCACAATACATTAATTATAATTATTATAATGATAAATTAATCATTTAATACAAATTAACAATTCATAATCAATAACAATACATAAAATCATATTACTTAATTATAATTAAATTACTTCCCACCCTATTCCCTTACAAACCCACAAACCGCTCTGAAACTAAAACTCAAAATTGACTTTAAAAAAAATTACTAATTTCTAAACATGTAATACATATATTTAAAAGCAATAAAAATACATTACACAACATTTTAAACATACATATAAAATACATACTAAAATGCATAACACTAATGTAAATATCGATATTATTAACAACAATATTTTTGCTAACAATATTACTTAGGGGGGCGCTAGAGGGCGCACTAGCTAATGGCCGCACTCTAGTGAGGCTCTGGCTGCCTGGCCAGCAAGATCCTTAAGACTATCCTTATACCCTGTGACTGGACGCCCAATCATTGCAGTGTCGGCGACCCAACTCGAGATACTGCTCCGGTCCAATTCTGGGAGCGTTCCGACCTTGTATGCCTGAGTTACGGGGCTGTGCGTTTGGACCGGTGGGAGCTGCTACGGAGCGCAGCTGAGGTGCCTGGATATCGACCCACGCGAGGCCGCGGCTCTCCACGAGGCGGCCAGGCCTCGGGAACGAGAGGCCTGAGATCCTTGAGGCGGATGCTGCTGGGAGCCTACGGCCGACATCGGAGGTGAGTCTCTCCCCCTGCGGGGCCGCCGCGGTGTGCGGAGAGGCGCCGAGCTTCCCTGGTGACCCACGGAGGGTCCGAGTGTCCTACGCGACGCACGCCTCTCTCTGCCGAGCGAGGCGGTCATCTTCCCGGCCTTGCCCCCCGGGGCCCCGCAACTACCTCTGGACGCCTGGGAGCTGGGGCTTCGGGCGCCGCGGCGGACACACGGAGGGCATAGGGATCGCCCAGCCTACGGATACTGCCCTGCACATTTGGCGCGCTGACTCCCTGCTGCACCCGGCGGCCTACCACTATCCCGCGCAAGCTCCCCCTGAGCTCCGGACCGAGGGGACTGCTGCAGCCTCCCACCACCTCACCCATAGTAGCTGCTACGGCGCGGGGGCTCTGGAGGGCAGGAGTCAGCCTGTGACACTTCGTGCCTGGGGTGGGAGATACCGCCCTGGACAAAAGTGCTATCTGAATATCAAGGGACAGTGAGGAGTGCAGATCTGTAATATCCAGGGACAGTGCAGAGTGCAGAGCATCACCAGGGCTGTAATAACCGGGGACAGTGAAGAGTGCAGAACATCACCAGGGCTGTAATATCCAGGGCCAGTGAAGAGAGGGCCGTCTGCAAGCGCAAACTGTGCTGAGAACAGCAGGCACACACGCTAGAGCCAGTCGCAGTGCCCGTGGGGGTGCTCCCAAACGCGACACGATGGGCAAAAATGACGGCAAACAGCCCAAGCTCTCTTTTGAACCGGCGGCTGCTAGAAAACCGCTGCGCAGCATGGCGGGGACCAGTGGAGCCCCTGGATCTTCGGACGCTGGGCCCCCCTCTGCCCCCCTGGCCCCGGAGCTCAGGCTGATGATGGAGGAAATGCGGCAGGGCTTCGCTACGATAGTTGACAAGGTCGACCGATTATCGTCCAGAATGGATGGGGTTGCGCAGAAACTGGAGGTTCACGAGGACAGACTGGGGGAGGCGGAGAGGCGCATCTCTACCGCGGAGGACACAACAGCTGCCCACGACACGCGCCTGACTAGAATGGATAACATCCTGAGAGTAATAGCGGCGAAGAACGAGGAGTTGGAGGCGAGGAGCAGACGCAACAACATACGCGTCACGGGGGTTCCGGAATCCACCAACACGGGGCGCATGGAAGACTACGTGGAGCGCATCCTCCTCACGGCAGTGGGTAAGGAGGCCTTTTCCAGCCAATTTATTGTAGAACGGGCGCATCGCTCCCTGGGCCCGATTCCCAAGCCAGGAATGCAGCCGCGGCCCATCATTGCCCGGTTACTTAACTACCGGGACCGCGACGCGGCACTGCGTGCAGCCCGCACGACTCGGAACCTAACTTGTGACGGAGTACAGTTCTCCCTGTATCCGGACTTCACACCGATGGTGCAGGACCAGCGGAGGAAATTCCTCGACGTAAAGAAAAAACTGCGCGACATGCAAGTAGATTATGCGCTTCTATACCCGGCGCGACTCCGGGTGACCCACCAGGGCAAACAACACTTTTTTACAAATCCGCAGCAGGCCGAGGACTATGTCAAGCGGCTGCGTAACGCCAGAAGGGACAGGCGAAACGAGGATGGAGAGGGGGCAGACGACAACCCTGGTGAACACGTGGAACCCTAGCGGCGTTCTTAGGAACCACTGATCAATGACGCCAAAGACTGGAATGGAGATTTGAGTTGCCTGCTGCCGGTGTGTAGACCTCGAACTACCGGTGGGGGCTTGACTGTTGGTTCTGGGGTGTTGACGGTCGCTGGCGGGCGACAGCTGCCTTTAACTGTGCTTGCCCCTCTGCTGGAGTTGATCTGAGGCTGTACGACCTGGGGGCAACGATGAGACTGGAATGAGCAGCGGCTGCTCCTGGGAAGCTCCTCCTGGCTTTTCTTTTTTGGTAACTTTTCCGGCATGAGGGGAGGAGGAGCGAATCAATGACTTGATATGTGGGTACTGGCCTGCAGGGGCAACATATGCCAGGCATCACCCCACCTTTCTCTGTCTTCTCCGTATGGCGCATGCGGGTCGAGGAGGGAGTGTTGGGGTGCTGGAGTGCATTCCTCTAGTGTCCTTAGAGGGGGATTCCCCATATGGTTTTTCTACTGTTCTTGGGTGTTGGGAATGGGGAGGGGGGTGGGGATGTGATGCTGGCAAGATTGGGTTGCTTCAGTGGGTGGGGGGAGGAGATGGAATTCGGGAGCTGAACAGTTGTGCATTGAGGGAGGACTGGGACGTGGATGTTGGGTTGCAAGTTGTTGTTGAGAGTGGAAATGTTGTTGCGTATGACATACTTGACAAGTGTGCAGATGCTGGAATTCGTATGTGTGAACAGCTGGATGTCTGTATGAGGAGAATGTTCTGGACAGCGGAGAGCGTTGCATCGGGTGCATTTAGACCGAGGGCTACAGCATTGGCCGAGTGCTTCTATCAGGGATATGTTGGCGAACACAGGTGATGGCACGTCGAATACTGTCTCTATAATGTCCTGGAATGTTCGTGGCCTTAATAACCCCCGCAAATGTAGAAATGTTCTTGCTTATTTGGATCGGCACCATGTGCAGATAGCGATGCTCCAGGAAACCCACCTTAACCCGGATGGTGTCCCTAAGTTTGCGAGCAGGTGGGCGAATGTGAGAGTGTTTTCCTCCTACTCCACGTACTCTAGGGGTACTGTTATCCTAATCAACAAACAACTGTCATTTCAAAAGCTGGGTGAACGGGTGGACAAGGAGGGGAGATACGTTATACTTTGGGGGAGATTGGGCACGGATGTGATAATACTTGTGAACTGCTATGCACCTAATGTGGACACTCCTGGTTTTTTTTTGTCGCTGTGGGGCCATGTACTGGAAATTGAGGCCACTCACATTCTCTGGGGGGGAGACTTCAATCTATCACTATGTCCTATGTCGGATAGATCGGACGGTAGCATACAATACAACACAAACGCCAGGGATACACTTCGGGGCATACTGACAGAGGCTGGACTAGTGGATAGCTGGAGGCACACACACCCGACGATTAGGGAAGGTACACATTTTACGGCACATGCACGCTCGTGGGCGCGGATCGATTACTGCTTTGTCTCTCGGGGACTCGCTGGGGGAGTCATTCGGGTTAAACATCTGCCGCGTACCTACTCGGACCATTGTCCTATTTTGACAGTCCTGGAGATGCCGGGGTATGCTAGGGTGCGTCCGCCGTGGCGGCTCTTTCCCTCGGCCTTGCTAGACCCGGTCTTTAGACAAGAATTGGGGGAGGAAATTGAAGCCTTTTTTCCAAGAAACAAAGGATCGGTCGACAAGGTCGAAACGGTCTGGGAAGCCTTTAAGGTGACAGTAAGGGGGATCACGATCTCTAAAAGTTGCGGTATTCTGAGGGATATTGTACGCACGCTACATAAACTTGAGACAGAGCTTAAGGTGCTGGAGGCATTGATGGTTGATGACCCCTGCCCTGATCTCGCGGGGAAATTCAGGACACTACTGTCCACCTATGAGGAAGAAGCGGCCAGGGAATCGAAATTCCGGGGCAAGTACTGGACGGCTAGACGCTACTGTGAGGGGGATCGTCCGGGGAAGGTGCTGGCTGCTCTCACGAGGCACCAGCGCTTTGCCACCCATATCCTGGAAATCTCTGATGGGGGGGGTAGGACGCACCAGGACTCCTTGGGAATCCAAAATACCTTCCTACAGCACTACCGGCGTCTCTATTCCACGCAGCAGGCAGGGGAGGTGGAGTTCGGTAATTTCCTGGACGACATTGCACTCTGTTGGCTCAGCGACAGCGACAGGGCGTTCTTGGGATGCCCGTTCGAACTGGACGAGATCAGGGAGGCGATCATGTCCCTTAGCAATGGCAAGGCGTCGGGGCTAGATGGCCTACCGGCCGAATTTTATAAATGTTATATCGACATCATGGCGCCGGTATTGAAATAAGTTTTCGAGGACTCGCTCGAGGTAGGGATACTGCCGGGCTCCATGAGGGAGGTGGCGATTACGTCGCTCTTGAAACCAGGGAAGGATCCGAAGGACCCGGATGCCTATCGCCCCCTGTCGCTACTAAACTGCGACGCAAAGATCCTTGCTAAAGTGCTGGCGACTAGGTTGTCCCTACTTATGAACACCTTGGTGCTGCCGGACCAATCTGGCTTTGTCCCGGGGAGAGCTACATCCCATAACCTGCGTACACTGTTCTCCCTCATATCCACTATATCACCTGACTTGCCGATTGCTGCTGTGTTCCTGGACGCCACCAAGGCGTTCGATTCGGTGGAGTGGGGGTACTTACTGGCTATATTGAACAGAATGGGGTTCCCCCGGATCTTTGTTGCCTGGGTGAAGCTGCTCTACACCTCGCCGGTCACCAGGGTCGTCGTCAATGGGGCGCTCTCGTCCCAAATGCCGATCACGAGAGGAACTAGGCAGGGTTGCCCCCTGTCGCCACTGCTGTTTGCCCTAGCGATAGAACCTCTGGCTTGTAGAGTGCGACAGTTGCACAAGGCCAGTGCCTTTAATTGTCATCAGCGACAGATAAGTATCTCACTCTATGCGGATGATGTTACTCTGTACGTGCGTCACCCACAAGATCACCTTAATTCGCTACTGAGGGAGTTCGTGGCGTTTGGTGGCATATCCGGGATACATATAAACTGGAAGAAGTCGCAATTCTTCCCCCTCACAGCATCGGTGGCCAGGTTTCCGCTGGATTACCCCCTGGAGTGGTGCAGCTCTGGCCTACGTTACCTGGGCATAGAGGTGTCGCTCGATAAGGACGAAACCATCCGGTCAAACTACGGGGTGGCTATCTCGCAGTTAACGGATAATGTGTCCCGCTGGCGGGCCCTGCCGATCTCAATGGCGGGAAGGGCTTCCTTAATTAAGATGGTCATCCTCCCACGGTTTTTATATCTATACCAAAACATTCCCTACTATCCGGGGGCCTTTTTTTTTAAACGGCTCCGTTCTGAGCTTCTGCGCCTTTTCTGGGGTGGAAAGCAGCCACGCCTAAGCTGGAGGGTCTTGACGCAGCCATACGATAAGGGCGGTTTTGATGTCCCCGACATGGAATTATACTTTCTTAGTGCTCAGGCTCAACACTCATACTACTGGGTACACCCCGCTCCCTTCATGCCACAGGTCGCTGCTGAGGATTGGGTCGTACATCCGCTCCCGCTTAAAGGCATGTTGATGGGACTGATTGGGGATATTGAGACGCCTGCCACCACTGTGACTTGCACTATCGATGCCTGGCGGAGAGTGACTAAACTACTGGACGCCCCCATGCTTTATTCCCCGGCACTGCCCCTGGCATATCACCCGAAACTTTCACTTCTACTGGAAAACGGATTCCAATCCATGTGCAAACGCGTACACCTTAGTACATGGGGTGACCTATTTCAGGACGGAACGTTCCGCACTAAGGAACAGTTATTCCAGAATACTCCCCCGACACCTATGGAGGTGTTTTACTACATCAGGCTCCGGCAGGGTATGCGGGACATACTCCCCAACTTCCCGGACGAACCTGGGACAGTACTGCCGTTGCATGTCATGCTCATATCGGATGGCAAGCACCTAGTGTCTAAACTGTATACCGCCATGCGTGGGCAGCGCCCGCTGATGCTGTCAAAGGCTCGGACAAACTGGGACGCTGAGCTGCCCTCGGCGATCACAGATGAGCAGTGGAGTTATTGCTGCTCTGTCACGGCCAGGGTCTCTTCCAGCTGCCGGCTGAAAATTATTCATTATAAGTTTGTGCAACGCTACTATTATACCCCAGTCAGGAAACTTCGGTTTCGTCTCTCGGAGGATGATAGGTGTGCTAGATGCCGGGCGAGTGGCGCGGATTTCCTTCATTTGGCCTGGGAATGTGGAGCCATACAAACGTATTGGGAACAAGTACACGCCGCACTCCAAATAATGATTGATGGCCCATTGCCCATGGAGCCAATAGTGATGCTGCTGGGTTACACCAAACATGTGCCCAAGCCGGACCGCAAATTTGTTGACCTTGCGTTGCTCCTTGCTAAACGGAGAATAGCTTGTAGGTGGGGTAGGGGGAGAGCGCCAAAATTTAAGGAGTGGCTCGACGACCTCACATACTGCCAGGACCAACACGGCGTCTATGCAGAACTATTGCCTGCCTGTTGCAAGCCTGGCGATTTTTGGTCTCCCTTGCAGGTGTACTTGCTATCCCAGGCGACGCTTAGCGACTCCTCTGGAGATGACGAGCCGGTCCCGGGCCTATGAGCGTATTGATAGTGTGTAATGCACTCACCATACCACTACACACACTGTGGGGGGACTTTCACACCGACTACTATACGACAGGTGGCCGTGACAGCGGGGAAACCTCTGGTGGTAGGGGAGCTGGGAATACCCGAAGGCCTTGTAGCATTGTATAAGGGTGGGGCCTCTTACACTCTTTCATTACTTGGGATACAGATGGTAAACACACACACTGATGGCCACACATGGTCTCCTCCGCAGTCGACACTTGAGAAGGAGGACCGTTTTGTACGGCTTGGCTCTAGGGTATGACCCGGTCATCTCCACACTGAACATTAGTTGCACTGCCTAGCGTGGTTATATACACTTGAGATCCGTATGGGGCACCGCATCACATTGGGACATAGCCGGCTGACAGGACTGATTGCAGACGGTAGGGGATTGATGGAGGGGGCTGCTACCATCACTTCTGGCCTGTCCCTATGCCTAACTTCAGACGTGGGGGAGAATTCTTCATCCTTCGTACCCCCTTTACTATGGAGGGGGGGTTGATCCCTGTGCTCTGACATCCCATTTGTATACACATGGCACTATGTCTATATTGTATTGGGCCATACGATGCTGATATCCCTCTCTTGATGATACCGTTTTGATTGATGTATTGGATTGCAGATGCTGTCACTGTCATGTTATGCTGTGTTGAACGCAACTAATAAAAAGGTTTAAAAAAAAAAAAAAAAAAAACAATATTACTTACTTTGATATTACTTACTTCGATATTAAAAAAACAATCTTACTTACCTTAACGTTGATATTCTGGTCACCGATATGCTTGACATCGATATTCTGTCCCTACAATGTAAAAAAATCGATATTAGTGTAGGTCGATATGAAAAATCTATTTTTGGACTGTGCACCTTTGATAGGTGGGATAGGTTGCATATGTGAAACCCTGAATCATAATGTCGGGTTTAGGGATTGAGCTACCAAAAGACCTAATGAACCTAATTGCTGTGAGGTGGATGGTATGTCTTTAGTTATTATGTTTCGAGTATTCTCTCCCTTACCCAAGTGCTGAGTTTCTCTTCTTTGGTCGACTGGTATTTGTGTGTATTTTTGCTGGAAAGGATGCTGTTGTTCACCCAATCCACTACCGTTGCCCCCTGCCTCATTGCCCTGCTTAGGTTCAGATAGGAAAACGGACACTACAAAGCGGCGGTTTCCACAAACGCCTTTACCACGCATGCATTAGAACGCATGCGTGGTTACCACAAAAGCTTTTACCATGCATACCTTTACTACGAGATGTGTAGTAAAGGCATGTGTGGTAAAGGCAAAAAAAGGGGGCTTGAGGGTCTCGCCCCCCCCAAAAAAACATTAGAATAAAAAGAGGGGTTAGGGGGTCTCCCCCCTCCCAAAAAAAACCGAAAATGATGTGACGAAGCCAAGTGGATGCAGTCGGCGTCGTTAGAGAGGAAACGGAAAGAAACTTCCGCTTCCTCTTTACGATGTAGGACATCATCAAGGAAGACGAAGGAGAGGAGACGACGACGTGAAGAGGTAAGGGGAATTTTAATTTAAAAAAAAAAGATTGAGGTTAAGGGCAGGTTTGCAGACTGGGGGGACACGTATAACCTTTCCCAAGAATATGGGGGGACAAGTATAACCTTTCTCAAGAATATGCCCTTAACATGCATAAATGTACATGAAAATCATTGTAAATCTATGCGTAGTATTCGTGGAAAAGGTTATGCATGAAAAAAGCATTCCGTTGTTACGCATGCATGGTAAAGCCATGTGCTGCAACGGAATGCGTTGTACAAACATACAACCCTTCAGATACCCCTCGGTAAAAATTCAAGAAACTAGTAGTGACATTTAGGGGATTTTATTGCCCTGCCCTGCTCAATTAATTGAGCTATACGCTGCTCTATAAGCTCTAACCGAGTGATCAGAGGGTGAATCTGCGTTAATAAAACACTTTCCAACCTTGCATGTAAGTCATTAAAATTTACAATGTTCAACCCCTGTAACTGTGGAGAAAGTTCCAAGTGTAGGGCCCTTTTTCACTTTCCTCACTTTAAGGGCTTGCTGTTGCCTAGGACCACCTTTTTTCCTTTTTACAGGAGTCTCCACCAGTGAAATAATAGCATCTTCGTTTTGCCCAACTTCAGGAAGTGAGTCCTCTGGCACAACATTGGTGAAATTGGGTGTCGTTCTCAAGGGACTTTCGGCTACAGATTCTCTGCCTCTTATATCACCCATAGATAACCTGTGCTGTGTGAGTTCACTTTATTTGGATAGAACATCAGACAGCTGCCCTTATCAGGAACAATTCCAAAGTCATAATCATTTCTCCACCGACTTTTGTTGCTTCAACTTCCTTTTTCCCATTATCTGTGGTGGTCATTCTCACCCCACACATTAGAGGGGTAGCTCACCCAGCCTCTTCTGGGCTCTAAAGGGCGCAGATGGGCCCACCCTGGACTGAGCATGTCCCGTGCATGTACAGCGCTGCAGCTCGCTTGTAAGCACGTAAGTGGTGAGTAAATGTAAATTGATACTTGCATAGCGCACTACTCACCCGCAAGGGTCTCAAGGCGCTTGTACGAATACCGCTGTGGAACCCAACCTGGCTTTCCCTGTGAGGCGTCCACTCCTGGGCACCCCCAAGGTGGAGGCCAGGCATCCTTAGCGTTGTAGGGGCCGTTGTGGAGATTAAGCAATTTATTGCCCAGAGTTGCAGAGTGGGACTCCATGATTGGAAAAGGCACCGAGGCGAGAATTATCAGGTCCGTGGAATTTTTGCGCCCAAGTCCCGCCGAGGCGGGGAATTGAACCCTGGTCCCGGGCTAGACCTCTGCATCAGGGTCTGCCGCTCTAACCATTGAGTCACAATTCTCCAAACTCAATCACAGGGGAGAGATGGAGTTTGTAGTCCCCCCTGCGGTGCAGCAAACTGCAGGTGGTATGGCTTTCTCCCTCCGGTACAGAACGGGAATATCGTTGCAAAAATATCGACTTACCTAAATATCGCTGCAAAAATATCTACAGGAAGAAATATCGATGACAAAAATATAGTCTGACCAAAATATCGACAGACAGGTAAGTAATATCGATAACATTAATATAGTTGTAATAAATATCGTTTACAAAAACATAGTTTACAAAAATATCGTTTTTTAAATAATTATAAGTAATGTAGTGTTTTTAATGAGTATTTGTAGTCAAAGTAGTATTTTTTGTAGTATTTTATTAGTTAATAATGTATTTTATGTTGAATTTAGTATTAATAGTTCCGTAGCGGGTTGTGGGTTTATAGGGGAGTAGGGTGGGAAGTAATTTAAATATAATAAAATAATAGATTAATTAATGTTTTAAATGAATATAAATAGTGTAATAAATAATAGTTAATTAATTTCAATTAGTTAATTGATTAATAATTATGTAATTAATTATGTTAATTTTATAATTAATTTTAGGTGTGTGTACTGGAATTTTTTAGTGAAAATGTAGTAAATTATTACATTTTAATTGATTCATTATTTAATTAATTATTAAATAATTAAACATAAATATTTGTTATTTTATAAATGACTAAATACATTTAGTAATTATTACCCCTACGCTATCCAACGCTTTCCCTACTGTTGCACCCTCTGGAGTGGGAATAGTAATTTTTACTCCTACGCTATCCAACGCTTTCCCTACTGTTCCACCCCCTGAAGTGGGAATAGTAATTTTTACCCCTACCCTATCCAACGCTTTCCCTACTGTTGCACCCTCTGGAGTGGGAATAGTAATTTTTACCCCTACGCTATCCAACGCTTTCCCTACTGTTGCACCCTCTGGAGTGGGAATAGTTATTTTACTCCTACCCTATCCAACGCTTTCCCTACTGTTGCACCCCCTGGAGTGGGAACAGTAATTTTTACCTCTACGCTATCCAACGCTTTCCCTACTGTTGCACCCTCTGGAGTGGGAATAGTAATTTTTACCCCTACGCTATCCAACGCTTTCCCTACTGTTGCACCCTCTGGAGTGGGAATAGTAATTTTACACCTACGCCATCAAATATTTTAACTAATAATATATTGTATATTTTAATTATATGTATGTATTATTGTTGTTATATAAGGTAATGTGTTAAATAAATGTATATGTACACATTTATTAAGTTCACAATGAAAAAGTGTAGTTAATTTGTTTTAAATAGTTAAAAAATAAAAGTAATGTAATGTATTTTGTTAATAGTACTTATATTTATTTATTATTTAATGTAATTTTAATTAATTTAAAAAGTCGATATTTTTTACATCTATATTAATTACAACGATATTTTTGAGTAGATATTTATGTACTTACCTGTTTAAGTATAGGGTGTCGATATTTTTGTAAACGATATTTTTACAACTATATTTATGTCAGCTATATTTTTGTAATCGATATTTTAACACCCTACCCTCCCTCCTTCTTCACAGCAGCTACAGTCTACTGCTGGATTGTGGCACTCATTTGAGCACATAGGTAGTGAGTCACGATCACAGGAGAGATATGGGGTTTGTAGTCCCCCTGCGGTGTGGTCAAACTCCAGGCAGCATGGATTTTCGCCTTCTTCTTCAGAGCAGCTACCCTTTCTCAAGTCTTTCAAGTGGCATTATGACATATGATGCAACCGGACGTTCATGGCTTTTCAGCCAACAGCATGTTGCATTGTGGGGTTTGAATTTTTGCTTTTTTACACTTTCACTAGGGCTCATATTCCCAGCATGCAAAGTGCTGTTGTCTAAAATGTTAGAAATAGCAGAAGATGGTATATATGACATGGAGTCCCTTATCTTCAGGGTGAATTAATTTCAATTAGTTAATTGATTAATAATTATGTAATTAATTATGTTCATTTTATAATTAATTTTAGGTGTGTACTGGAATTTTTTAGTGAAAATGTAGTAAATTATTACATTTTAATTGATTCATTATTTAATTAATTATTAAATAATTAAACATAAATATTTGTTATTTTATAAATGACTAAATACATTTAGTAATTATTACCCCTACGCTATCCAACGCTTTCCCTACTGTTGCACCCTCTGGAGTGGGAATAGTAATTTTTACTCCTACGCTATCCAACGCTTTCCCTACTGTTGCACCCCCTGAAGTGGGAATAGTAATTTTTACCCCTACCCTATCCAACGCTTTCCCTACTGTTGCACCCTCTGGAGTGGGAATAGTAATTTTTACCCCTACGCTATCCAACGCTTTCCCTACTGTTGCACCCTCTGGAGTGGGAATAGTTATTTTTCCTCCTACGCTATCCAACGCTTTCCCTACTGTTGCACCCCCTGGAGTGGGAACAGTAATTTTTACCTCTACGCTATCCAACGCTTTCCCTACTGTTGCACCCTCTGGAGTGGGAATAGTAATTTTTACCCCTACGCTATCCAACGCTTTCCCTACTGTTGCACCCTCTGGAGTGGGAATAGTAATTTTACACCTACGCTATCAAATGTTTTAACCAATAATATATTGTATATTTTAATTATATGTATGTATTATTGTTGTTATATAAAGTAATGTGTTAAATATATGTATATGTACACATTTATTAAGTTCACAATGAAAAAGTGTAGTTAATTTGTTTTAAATAGTTAAAAAATAAAAGTAATGTAATGTATTTTGTTAATAGTACTTATATTTATTTATTATTTAATGTAATTTTAATTAATTTAAAAAGTCGATATTTTTTACATCTATATTAATTACAACAATATTTTTGAGTAGATATTCATGTACTTACCTGTTTAAGTATAGGGTGTCGATATTTTTGTAAACGATATTTTTACAACTATATTTATGTCAGCTATATTTTTGTAATCGATATTTTAACACCCTACCCTCCCTCCTTCTTCACAGCAGCTACAGTCTACTGCTGGATTGTGGCACTCATTTGAGCACATAGGTAGTGAGTCACGATCACAGGAGAGATATGGGGTTTGTAGTCCCCCTGCGGTGTGGTCAAACTCCAGGCAGCATGGATTTTCGCCTTCTTCTTCAGAGCAGCTACCCTTTCTCAAGTCTTTCAAGTGGCATTATGACATATGATGCAACCGGACGTTCATGGCTTTTCAGCCAACAGCATGTTGCATTGTGGGGTTTGAATTTTTGCTTTTTTACACTTTCACTAGGGCTCATATTCCCAGCATGCAAAGTGCTGTTGTCTAAAATGTTAGAAATAGCAGAAGATGGTATATATGACATGGAGTCCCTTATCTTCAGGGTGAATTTTGCAAAGTCATCTAGTAGTTTTTAAAAACTGTGTGTTCCACACTTGTAAACTTTGCTCGTATATTTTGAAAGGGTTCACTGACATCATGTATTAAAACAGGCATTGGCAATACAAATTGTTTCTCTTTTATGTAGTGGAAAGTTGTATACAGAGCTTCACAACAAAATACATGTACAATATAGACAGCAGCAGCACAACCTTCCCTGACACAATGAATAAATAAAGGACAGGTGACAGTAGCAGAAGGGACATCACACAATTCTCCCACACATACAGGACACAATTTACTAACAAATTAAAGAGGGAGAGAGTGGCTTTGAAGGCTGTTGTATGACTTTCATAATTAGACAAAAACATACAAGAAGTACGAAACTCCTAAAAAACAGCCAAACCTCCCGTGTAATTACCATAACTTCATGCAATCACATAAGGTGATGGACACTCACAAACATAGTGTAAAGTATGCTATGCTTCAACAGTGGGTTACACATCTAGTACTGGGGAGCATCCCAGAGTATTATTTTTCACTGATTGTACTGTCTCCTAGTTAATGGCTCATTAATGTGGGTGAAGTTAAGTTGACATTCCCTTTTGTTAAACTGTGAGACCTTTATTAAATTTGAAGTCGGTGAACTAAAAATGTTTTTCTTTTAAAAAGAGGACGATCAAGCCACAAACTCTGCTTCTCAATTTTTTGGGTAACATGTTTCTATGCTTGAATCCTACCCCTCTGGGGTCAGGCATCTTCATCAGGAGCATAGGTTTCTCACATCAAACAGTCCCTAGTTTATAGGGTATAATCACCATGGTCAGAATGGGTGGAGGTGGAACTAATTTCCAGAGCGCCTACTCCTTTAAAAAGCCTGCAATGTGCTATTGGTGGGGATGTGTGGAATATTTCACAGGGCGAGACAACGTTAATATAGTTTATGTAAATGGTTCTTAACTTGTGGTCCTGTGGGCAAAGCCTACTCAGGGGATCTGTGACTGCTTACAAAACTAAAAAACCTTGGCAGATTAAAAAAGTTTGTATAAATAAAGAAGCAAAATGTAAAGTTGAACATTTGGAAAGTTCCGTAAATGTGAAGAAATTTGAAACTAAATGCTTAAAATTAATTAGTACCCACAGATTGATTTGTGAGAGCAGTGCATCATACAGATACAGTATGAACGATGACTGACCTGAAATTTAGAAAAGCTTCAGCCTTTCCATTAAATTGCAAATTAGATTTTTATATTTTTGTTTGTGAATTAAATAAAATAATTCATCATTTGTGTATTTGTTTGATGAATTGTTGTTTAAGTTTTTTTGTGTATTGATTTTAGGTTCAAATCATGAGAAATGCTTATATCTGCGCATACGGCTTCCAGGAATGACTCAGTGGAGGTCCCTGGATTCTAATAATTATTCACTGGGGATTCCCGGGTTTGAGCAATTTTTAAGTGGGGTTTTGCAGAAGTCAAAAGGTTAAAAACCACTTGTCTATGCCATGACACAGACCATAGCCCCACTGACAAGCCATACTTGTATCTCTCTGGGTCTGGGTCTTGAGATTACCAGCCATGCTCTCGACACCAACGCATCTCCCGACTCGGTCCGGTGATAATAGGGCAGCGGAGGTAAGGAGCATAGCAGATGCCTCTCTATATTATGGTAACAATATTCTGACTTGTCGATATTTGGGATTCAATATTTTCAGCCTATGCTGTAGTGAGGTGGTGACCTTTGGGCCTCAACATTCTCTGCAGTCCACCTGTATTGAATTATGTCTGAAAAAGCATTGCTGCGGATGCTAAGCAGATCAGCGCTTTCCTAAGACTGGGCCTGCAGCTCTGCTGCAAGGGACACTGGCCGCCACTTTTTATTATATAGCTGGAGTATGAATGTAAAAATTAAGAGAAAGGGTATATTGAATGTATTTATGTGAGCACATTATATTAGACTGCACTGAGTGACCTTTATTAGAAGTAGTAAATCACACCCCACCTGCCCTGATAATTTTGTTAATGCCTGAAAAGGCAAGGCAGTTGTTTGACCTATATAAGCATCTGGAGCAACACTACAGTGAATTAAACCATATAAGAGAGGCATTTTTGTGCAGTGAACATCCAGAACTGAATTATTTCAAGGTGCTCTCATATGTAATGATCAAAGATAAGTAGATTGAAACCAAGAAGTCTAGGTCAGGGCCCCACAACACCTTTTTCTCTCTGCATTCCAGAAATGATGATAAAAGCTTTTGATTGGCCTTGCATTTTTATCGAAGTGAATTTCAAATATCCTTCATTTATTCATGAAATTTGCAAAAGCAGTGGACACACTCTTCCTGAAAAAATAAGTGCACCTTGGGAAGAAAATGGGCAAGCTTACATCCTTCAGAGGAGAGGTACAATTTTGGAAGAAGCAGCAGCGCACACATTCTCCATCAAAGGACAGGTACAAAACGGGAAGCCTGAGTGCAAGCTTTGCTATAGCCTTAGAGCCAGATGTAGTGGCTCTACCGGCGAGTTCAGTGTTAAAGGCCCGGGCCTTCAATAGCCGGTAGACCCAGCTATGGAGGGCTCTAAGGCTATTAGAATATTCCACCCCTAGAGAGCAGAATGCTCGAATTTGTAAAACAAATGCCTCACAGAGCTGATGGAGCAAGATTTTGCATGTAAGCAACTTGCTGGATAAATCCTCTCATACAATCATGATAATTGTTGATGGTACTAATTTTACACGAATTTCGTACACATATTAGAAGAAGGGGAAGCTTGCTTATATGTCTACAAGTAACCCAAATGGAACTAAAATGGCTGCTAAAACGTTGGAAATAAACTGCACATGCGCCAACTGCATGACGTCATAACGCTTGGAGGGAAAGCTTTGCTTTTGCGCAGTAACACTAAATATAGCCGCTTCAGAACTCACATGCTAAGCATCTGTTCTGCTTGAAACTAAACTGTGTTTTATACTACGTGCTAATGCATAAAGAATTATTTTTATTAAATGAGATTAGAGTAGATATCAGTGGTATACCGTGAAACTATTTTATTTGAATCTAACATCTTGTCTTTTTGACTTCTCTCTTAGTTCGTAATTGGGCCTAAAAGAGAGATGAGGCTAATAACCACGTGGTACGTGCGCGAAGGTGCTTTGGAAACAACTCCGGAGTCATGATCTCAAGTCTTGGAACCTGATCAAGGACAACCCTTTCCCATGTCCTGAGAGACGACGGAACATCCTGAAGACTCAATGGACAAATGTATTAATGTTATACAATGTTATAGAGTTATTATAAAAACTGGTGGGAAATAAAGCTTGGGAGAAACAAATTAATGGGAGGAAACATAAGACAATGCTCTTAAGAAAAAGTAATAAACTTAGCATGGTGTGACGTTCGTCTCCTTGGCATGTCCAATCAGAATTAGGAGTTTTCAAAAATTTGAAACATTTGGGGAACATGCCTTCAAAAGGTATAATTGGAGTAGTTAGTTAGATGAGGAAGCCTGATCGCTGCCAGACGCTGAGAGATAGAGATGCTGTCGGAATGATGATCGAAATACCTGAAAGCAGACTTAGAATTTTAAAATAATAAAATTAGGAATGAGTTTTGCAGAAGAATCAAGGAGGCGATAGAACTAGGAAGGAGTTTTGGGGAAGAATCGAGGAGGACATTAGTATCAGAGAGGGGGTTTGACGCTGGCGTTAAATCCAGAAGAAGTGATCTGCCAGGTCCTAATCCTGTCCAGAATCTGTCACCTGTTACTTTTCCAAGGGCGCAAACTTTTGGCCAGAGGGGTCTGATCTGGCGCCATCCTAGGTAAATATAATCTGTGTATTTGTCATTGTGCCTTTTCTCTCTATCCTCTTTTCTTGAGGTACTCGTCATAACAATTATAGCCAGATTTAGGTAACTAAATCTTTTTTTTTTGATAATTAAGTTTATTAGCATTTATAGGAAAGCCCATAATTACATTGAAAGCACAATCAGGTACATTACATCAGTAATCTATGACAGTAAGGTTGGAGATCTGCATATCGAGTTTCAGCTTAACTACACGAATAGGTTGAGCACCGTACATGAAACACACCCAAGAATCAAGACAAAAGATTGAACCATTTACCCCAGATCATTCTGAACAGTTCAGGGCAGCCCGGGCCTCGCAGAGGGGTTCCGCTTCGGTCCCACACCAGTCCATCCCCCGCCTCCACCTCCGTACAGTAGGAGGTCTGGCCTGAGGCCAAAGCGCCACAATGTCACGTTTCGCTACCGCCACAGCAGTCCCAAGAAATTGCTTGTCGGTCCGAGAGCCGTCAAGGCCATCAAACACACCTAAAAGCAGACGTATTGGGTCATAGGGAACGACCCACCCCAGGATCTGTGTAAGCTCAAGTTCCACTCCCGCCCAGAATGGCACGATGGTGGGGCATTGCCAGACCATATGGTAAAGTCAGCTGGGGCGTAGTCTCATCTTGTACAAGTTGGGGAGGGTAGCCGTCAGGCTCTATATAAATGCGCAGGGGTTAGATATGCCATATGTAAGTAATAAAGTTGAATGAGGCGCAGTTTGGAGGAGGTTGTCAAGGTCCTGGGGGCAATGAGAGTGTCCTGCCAGTCCGCTTCCTCCAAGGGGCCCAGCCACTCCTCTCAGCGGGGGCGCCTGAGAGTCTAGGGTCGCATGGCCATTATTCACTAGAGGGCGGTAAATCCGCAACACCCTATCCAGGTTCCCCATCATCATTTGGGCATCAAGGGGACTTCATTCAGGGAGGGAGATGAGAGGAATAATGTGTGTGTTGAGAGCGTGCCAAAGCTGCAGGCATTTGTAGAACTGGGGTGCATGGAGGGAGTAGCACAGTTGCAAATCTGTGAGGAGCCCTGATATGGTCCCCGACTCATACGTCCCAGAGAAGCGAAATCCCAATGCGGTCCCATTGACGAAAGTCCCGGAGGGTTGAAGTCTCAGTCAGCCAGGTATCATGCCACACTGGCGTTTTTTGGGTAAGCTTTCTATTCCATTTCGTGTGGCGCAAGGCAGTGCGCCATGACAGTAGGACAGCCCTAGTGATGGGGAAGGACTCGCGGTATGGTGGCCCCGTACAAGTAGGCCTGGAGTTGTGGAAAGTCCATTGACCGCAGCTCGACCTGGTACACCGAATTGGATCAGCCGCCAGCAAACCAGTTGTGCAACACAATAAGTTTAGTGGCCAAGTAATAAAGGTGAAGATTGGTCACACCCATACCCCCATCGTAGGGAGGTATTTGACACTGAGCCAGGGCCATACAAGGCCTCCCACCCTTCCATAAAAACTGGGTAACCAGCCCATCAATCTCACGGAACCAGCTCCCCGGAAGTTGAAAGGTTATGTTTTGAAGAAAATATAAAAAACGGCTGAGAACCATCATTTTAAAAAGCACACTTCTGCCCAGGGGATTAAGAGGAAGGGATTGCCAATGCTTGAGGTCTGCCTTGGCCCTAGTAACCAGGGGCGTAAGATTGAGGGCCCACTCAAGTTCGGGGAGCAAGGTTACCCAGACACCCAAATACTTGAAGGACTGTCTACAATTTGCTAGTCAAAACAGGCACACGTTGGGTGGAGGGGGACCAGAGTGGATTTCGTCGTGTTGAGTCGCAGGCCAGAAACTCGCTCAAAGGCGTACAGGACTTCTAAGCATCGGGGGCCTGGGTTCTCAGGATCTGCTAAGAAAAGAAGGACGTCGACAGCATAACGACAGCATAAAGGGTGACCTTGGGAACTTGACATGATACGGGGTTCGTTGCGCACAAGGGTAGCCAGGGGCTCCATTTCTAACGTGAATAGAAGTGGCGAGAGTGGACAGCCTTGGAGGGTGCCCCTCTGGATGAGGAATGCCTCCGAGAGTACACCGTTAAATAGGACTCGTGCTCTAGGACTAGAATACAAGACTCAGGTGAAAAGCCTGAATGGGAGGCTGAATCCCATCGCCTCCAGCACATTGTCTAGATAGCTCCAGTGAATTGTGTCAAAGGCTATTTCAAAATCAATGAAAAGCAGGGCCAAGTACGGGGAGCGCTGATGGCAGTGCGCGAGGGCGAGGTGAAGACGGTGTATACAGTGCCGGGTACCACAGGCAGGCATAAAGCATCATTGGTTGGGATGGACCAAGTCATGCAAGAGGGGGCGGAGGTACTGGGCCAATGTAGTAGCAAAGATTTTCACCCCAATGTTGATGAAGAAAATGGGGTGGTAGTCCATGCAGGAGAGGGAAGGTGGCTGTGTTTTAGGAAGGACCACAATGGTGGCCACATCGGTCTCCGGGGGAAGAACCCCACTTACACCACGTGGTGGAGCAGGTCGACTAGGTGATTAACCAACAGGTCGCAATAGGTTGCACTATATTCCTGAGGATATCCATCCCGCTCGGCGTCTTTCCGGAGTGCAAGAGTGAAATGGCCCCGTGTATTTCCTCCTGGGTAAAGGGGAGATCCAGGGTCTCCGATACCGCTTGGGGAAGATGGGTCAGTTGAGTCTTAGACTCTGTCAACATTTCGTCCAGGGAGGCCTCGAGAGAATGGGCTGCATACAATCCGGCGTAGTAGCCCGCAAAGGCTTGTGCGATAGCTTGGGAAGTGAGATGATGAGTGCCGGGTGCGTCACGGACCATGGGAATTATACAGTTGGCTTTGAGGTAGGAGACCAAATTGTGGAGTAGCTTCCTGTTTTTTCCCCCCAGTCGTATACACGCACCAGTGAGGAACGCCACAGGACCTTAACTGATTTCAGGATGTTCCGTCGTCTCTCAGGACATGGGAAAGGGTTGTCCTTGATCAGGTTCCAACACTTGAGATCATGACTCCAGAGTTGTTTCCAAAGCTCCTGCGCGCACGTTCCACGTGGTTATTAGCCTCATCTCTCTTTTAGGCCCAATTACGAACTAACAGAGAAGTCAAAAAGACAAGATGTGAGATTCAAATAAAATAGTTTCACGGTATACCACTTATATCTACTCTAAACCCATTTAATAAAAATAATTCTTTATGCCACATTGGTCTCCCGGGGGAAGAACCCTACTTACACCACGTGGTGGAGCAGGTCGACTAGGTGAGGAACCAACAGGTCGCGATAGGTTGCATAATATTCCTGAGGGTATCCATCCCGCTCCGGCGTCTTTCCGGAGTGCAAGAGTGAAATGGCCCTGTGTGTTTCTTCCTGGGTAAAGGGGAGATCCAGGGTCTCCGAGACCGCTTGGGGAAGATGGGTTAGTTGAGTCTTAGATTCTGTCAACATTTCGTCCAGGGAGGCCCCGGGAGATTGGGCCGCATACAATCCGGCGTAGTAGCCCGCAAAGGCTTGTGCGATAGCTTGGGAAGTGAGATGCTGAGTGCCGGGTGCGTCACGGACCTTGGGAATTATACAGTTGGCTTTGAGGTAGGAGACCAAATTGTGGAGTAGCTTCCTGTTTTTTCCCCCAAGCCGTATACAGCACCACTGAGGAACGCCACAGGACCTTAGCTGATTTCAAAGAGATCTGGCAGATTTCCTCACGGAGCAGTGTGAGCTGTCGGGTGGAGCGAGCATCGACGGCGGAGGTCTGGGCTGATTCCAGCTGTGCAGCCTGGGTCTCAAGCTGCATCAGCTGGGCAGTCTGGGCCTGTGTGTTTGGAATGAACCAGGCCTCTGGCCATGCCCCACATGGTAGCCTTGCCTGCCTTCCTCGCAATACCCAGAGAGGGAACAGAACCCTTATTGATCACCCAATATTGCTGCAGCTCATGCCCGAGGGTCTCAAAGTATTCCGCATCCTGCAGGAAGCAAGCATTCATCCGCCAGATCACGCGGGTTACCCCGGGGGCCCGCCTGAGCAGGAGGGAGACCGGGAAGTGGCCGGAGATACCTTGGGGAAGGATAGCAACCCCGACACCAACTGGCAATCAGTGGCCGGCAGCAGGAGCAAGTCAATACGAGAGTGGGTGTGATGGGCCGCTGAAGTGTGAGTGTATTGTTCCTGGTGGGGGTTCCATAATCTCCAGGCATCGCAGAGACCTAAGGCAGAGGACAAATTGGAAAGGCGCTTGGCAGAAGCAAGGCGGGATGCAGAGGGAGCATCTGTTGTGTCATGAGAACGCTGCATAACAGCATTGAAGTCGCCCCCCAATGACCGTCAGACTCAGAGGGAAATTAGAAGTCAATAGTATGAGGCGTCGGAGGGCGGAGGACATTATGGCAGGGGGCATGTATGCACATAGGAGATTGAGAGGATGACCCTTGATCTTACCAGTTAAGGCCACATAGCACCCCTGAGCGTCGGACTCCACCTGTGGCAGATCAAAAGGGAGACCCCTACGAACCAATATGGCCACTACCCGGGAGACTCGAGCAAAACAAGAGTGCCAGACCCTGTCAAACCCCTAACTGGTGAGGAAGTTACAGTGTGTCCCCATAAGGTGCGTTTCTTGTAGAAAGAGAATGTTGGGTGCTTGGCGTTGGGCGCTGCGGAGAGTCGCGGTTCACTTTATACGGTCTAGTAGGCCGTTGATATTCCATGACAGAATGTGGAGGGTCAATTAAGAGTGGGCGTCATGTGATCGAGTGGTGCGTGTTTGCACCAGCGCGAGGGACCCGGATGTCAGGGTAAGTATCGTCACGTGACCCGGTTGTGTGGGTAGAGCTCTTTTAGTATGGTAGGTCTCATGTCGGTGGCCTTGACGTGTGCACTCAGTGAGCTGTCATAGAAAATAAAGAACAGTGGCCCAAACGAGGTCAAACACAATAAACAGTTAGAAGACAATGGTCCCCCACCCCTCCCTGCTCCCCAACACCCCCCACCATACACTTCTGAAATTGAAGCATCTGTCGCCATAAAAACAACAAAAACAAAATTTACAAACTAGTCCGAATACTAAGCTAAAACAATTAGCGGAGCATGGTTTTGGTGAAGATGGACCCCTCCATGTAGACGGATGTGATATCGTTCACAGCTGCAAGAGAGTCTAAAAAATAAAGGTTATGGTCCCAAGTCCGGCGGGCACCTGGGTCAGACTCCTTCATCTTCTTCGGATCTTCGAAGTGCAGGGCTTCTGGACAAGTCAGAGTCGAACATGGCAGGTCGCAACTTCTCAGAGGGATCTGGGACCCGGCTCAGATTGAGGCATTCCAGAGGAAATGAGTAGTTGAGACACAGCTTCAGGTGAGCGTGAGGCCCCGCTGCGTCAGTCACCCTTCTTGCGGGACCGAGTGCGGCGCTGCTGCTGCTTGAGAAGAGATGGTGGATGTTCTGTGGCTCCCATCTGGCAGGGGAAGAGGCAGGGTGAGTCCGGAGGGGGCGCACCTCTGTGAGCCAAGTCCAGGCCGCTTGGGGTATCAACGAAGAGTGTCTTGTCTTGATACACAACCCTGAGCTGGGCCAGAAAGATGAGACCATATCGGAGACCCAGAATATGGCGCTTTTGTTTGACGTCGTCGTAAATTCGTCGCTGGGCCTGCACCTCCCAGGTATAATCCGGAAAGAGCATAATCTTGTTGTTTTGGTAAGACACTGGACCTTGCGTACTTGCCGCCCTGAGGATAGCGTCCCTGTCTTTGAAGTTAAGGACCCTCATGATGCTGGGCCGAGGTTGAGCCCCAGGCGGAGGTTGGGGAGCCAGGGAGCGATGAGCGCGCTCATCCCGCTTCGGAAAGACTCAACAACCTGCATGTACCACAGCAATGCCCATCGCTCATCCAGACAGTGCAAACGAAATTCTTCAGCCAAGAAAAAGATCAGGATAGAATTCAGGCAAAATCACTTCCTGACTGAGATGAAATGCCGATTTAACCTCAGGGACAAAGGATGGTACTGGCAACAAAACCACCCAATCCGAAAAGATCTTGCAGTAGGGATACTTACAAGACAAAGCCCCCAGCTCACCCAAGCATCGCACCAATGTAATGGCCACCAAAAACAAGTTTTAAAAGTCAAGAGTTTCAACTCAAGATCCTCTAGGCTCTCAAAGGGAGGACTGATAGGACATCCAACACCAGCTGCAAATACCAAGAAGGAAAGATTGGACATGGCTAGCAAACAAATTCAACACACCCTGAAAGAAATGAGGCATTAGACCCCCGTCATGCCTCACATTACACCAGAAGCCCCGAAATGCCTGAATGGCCGCCCACTGCACCCACAGAGAAGACACTACAACCCCAGATGAGCCCCATCCTGAAGGAACTGCATCACTAAAAAGAGGTCAACCACCATGGGATCAACCTCCTCATCAGCACACTAGGCTGAAAAGGCCTTCCAATGTCTAGTATAGGATAAAAGAGTGTAGGACCTACAAGAAGCCGGCAAGTAACAGCCAAATGGTCAGGAAACCCCAAAACAGCTAAGCCCTGACACTCAACCACCAGGCCATGAAGTGTAACCTCTTCAAAGAGCTCAGGGAGGGTCGGAAACACCAAAGGAGATAAAACCACAGAAGGACCCACTCCCGGTCACAACACAACCAGACCAGGAGAGGAAACCAATTTGCTTGAGGCCAACAGGGCGCAATCAACACCACCTGAGCATGGTCCCTCCAGACCCGAACCAGAGAGGCCCAGAGCAGCGGAAAGGGGGGACATACAGAAGACCCCAAGCCCAAGGAGAGGTCAAGCCGTCAACTCCCAGAGCCCTGGGACACCCGTCCAGAGAACACAACAAACCCACCTTGGCCTTTTCTGGGTCAGCAAATAGGTCCACCACAGAGAGGCCCCACCGACCCACCAACCGGTTGAACAAACTGGGAAGGAGGGCGAAACCCTTTGACGAGGGAATGTCCCTGCTCAAGCGATCATCCCGCACATTTTCCAGCCCCCAAATATAAAGAGCAGACAGACCCAGCACCCAGATCTGTGACCACAGAAATATGTTTCTGGCAATCAAGTTCAAGCACCTGGTCTCCCCTGTCTGTTGATATAGGACTTCACCACCAGATTATCCATCTGAACCAGCACCCAATGGCCCCGCAAAGCAGCCTGAAAGTGAACCAGGGCAAGCCAAATTCCCCACAATGCCTGCCAGTTTGAAGACCTCCGGGAGTCCAGCAGGGACCAGCCCCCTGAACTTGGTCTGACCCCAGCCAAGCGCCCCACCTGGACTTGCTAACAAAACAGGTGATGGACCGAATGTGGATCAATGTCACACATTCATCCCAGTCCAAAGATCTGGGCCCAAATCCATCGTTTTTTTGCACTCCACACCACCCTGGGTTAGACAATGGCGATATGCAAATCAGCTCTGACCCTGTGCCCCATGGGACCTGTCCAGTCCGAACTACAAAAGCCATGTCCTTCCCAGAACGGAATCAAGCATCCGAGGACCGGACCGGTTTCGAGGTAACACCTCTCATCAGCCCGGCTAGCTTGACTCCAGTGGTGTGGAGTGCCTGGGACCCAGGTCTGGGCATCCCCAGCGCACTTATGACGGCAATTGCAAACAAAACAGGTGATGGACCGAATGTGGATCAATGTCACACATTCATCCCAGTCCAAAGATCTGGGCCCAAATCCATCGTTTTTTTGCACTCCAAACCACCCTGGGTTAGACAATGGCGATATGCAAATCAGCTCTGACCCTGTGCCCCATGGGAACAGTCCAGTCCGAACTACAAAAGCCATGTCCTTCCCAGAACGGAATCAAGCATCCGAGGACCGGACCCGTTTCGAGGTAACACCTCTCATCAGCCCGGCTAGCTTGACTCCAGTGGTGTGGAGTGCCTGGGACCCATGTCTGGACATCCCCAGCGCACTTATGGCGGCAATTGCAAACAAAACAGGTGATGGACCGAATGTGGATCAATGTCACACATTCATCCCAGTCCAAAGATCTGGGCCCAAATCCATAGTTTTTTTTGCACTCCACACCACCCTGGGTTAGACAATGGCGATATGCACGGTGTTGGATTAAGCCCTGATCTCTTGATTGGGTGAGAGTATTCTGCTTAATTCAGAAACTTTGTCCATCACCACCCCCTGTTGTTTAATTATTTTGTCCAACATAAGCGTGGAAGGGTATACTCAGACGTGAGTCCCTAGCTCATTGCACCATCAGGATTCAAGCAAGTCGGGCCGAAGACGGCTGAAATGCCAGAAACCGGTCCCCGGTAGCTTATTTCCTTCCCAGTGAAAGAATTGGCTTGGTAGTTTGGTTTGCCCTGTTCCCATGATACACTGGGCCAGGGACAGACTAATTTGCATATAGCCAGGTTCTGAGCTGGGATGGTGCAGTGAGCTAAAAAACGGTGTTGGATTAAGCCCTGATCTCTTGATTGGGTGAGAGTATTCTGCTTAATTCAGAAACTTAGTCCATCACCACCCCCTGCTGTTTAACCACCTGGACTTGCTGGCATCTGAAGTCACCACAAATGGAGCCGGAGAAGCCAAGGAAATCCCTGCCAGAAGATGACGCTGGCAGAGACACCGAGAGAGATCCTCCTGGATCTGGAGAGTCATTGGCAGTGGAGACAACATATTCTAAGACTCAGGAGACCAACTCAACAGGATCCAGTTGGCCAGGCGATGAAGGTGAAAGTGAGCCCAGGGAACCAGAAAAACTACAGAATCCAAATCCCCCATGCACCCTTAGCCTCTCCACCAAAGGAGGAGCCTCCAGGGACATCAAGGCCATACCCTGAGACTGAAGAGAGACCAGGCGCCTGTCGGACAGAATAACATGGCTGATCAACGTCTGAAAATGAGCCCCGATGAACACCATGTCACGAGAGGGGGTCAAAGAAGATTTTCCCCAGTTCACCAAAAAGCTGTGTCCTTGAAGAACCTCCAAGGCCCTCCTGACCTGAGTAAGAAAAAGACTCCTCGCAGCATGCAGTAAGAGGTCATCCAAATAAGGATGAATGAAAACCCCTTCTGCATGAAGGAGAGCTATTAGAGGCACTATGACCTTCGTGAAGACCCTGGGCGAGAACTTGAGGCCAAAGGGAAGAATGCAAAATTGAAAGTGGGCGTCCCCCACAGCGAACCTCAGGAAACGCTGAGAAGAAGCAGCAACAGGGACGTGGAGATAGGCATCCTCTGGATCCAAGGAGGCCAAAAACTCACCCGGCCGAACCAGAGGAATAATCGCCTTAAGGGTCAACTTACAGAAGAAAACCGTCGAACCCAGGAGTCGACCCATTTGAGATCCAGAATGGGCCGAAAACAGCCTGACACCTTCTGAACCAGGAACAGAATGAAATAGGCTCATGTGCCAATGTCTGTGACTGGAACTCAGCAGATGATCCATTTGGCAAGCAAATTGGACACCCCGTCCAGCAGAGCCACTCTGTGCGGACCTGAGACATGTACTGGAGTCAGCCGAACTCCAGTATCCGGAGAAAGCTGCCAAAAGTTGATCACATAACCATGATCAACAGTGCTTAGGACCCAGCCATTCGAAACGTCCGGCTGCCACCATGAAAGAAAATGCTGGAGTCGACCTCCAACAGGCAGGGACTGATGAGACTCATGCTTTGGGGATGATGGAGGGGCCCTATTCCAAGGCTTACTAGATGGAGCTGAACCCCCTTTATAGGGCAATGCATGCTTCCATTCTTTGAAAGCCTTAGAGATCATGGACAGCAATTGGTCCCCAAAAACAGCCTGGCCATCAAATGGCAACTTCAACAAAGCCGCCTTTTCCCCAGGATCAGCCTTCCAGTGTCGGAGCCAAAGGGAACACAGCGCTGCCACCAAGGCCTCAGTAGACATTGCAGAGGATTTAATAACGTCAGATGAAATATCAGCCAACAGCTTAGCCTGCTGTTCCATTGCGGTCTGAAGGTCAGAGCACTCTCAGCCATCCTGCACATCCAACGCCAATTTCACGAAATCCTGCACCAAAGACTGCGCAGAATAAGCAGAGAAAAGGTTAGCCCTCAGTACTAAGTTCTCAGCAGCAAAAGCCTTTTAAGGCCAGAGTGCACCTTTTTATCTGTAGCATCAGTCAGGGTACAATCCTCAGGCTGATTAGCCATTTTGCCAATCAGCGTGCCCGGATAGAGTCCAATTTCACATTGTGAGGCACGGGTCCTCCTCCTGCAATAGGTAACGTTTTTGGAGGTAGCGAGGGACCTGCAATTTGTCCAACTCACACCATTGCCTTAGCACCATCTCCTTCACAGGGCCCTGAAAAAGTATGCCCAACCTAGGAGGCTTAGTATACTGATGAAAAAGATCCCACAGGCTTTGCCTAGCTTGAACGGAGGGAATCCCAAATTGTCCAGTACATGAACCAGAACATCCCACATCTCTTCACTGGAGTCATACTTGCCTCCATAGGAGGTAGAAGGACCCTCACCATCTGACGGGGATAAATCGCCCACAGGTTCCAATGTACAAGGATGAGGCGGACCAGAAGGCACTGGACAAGCCTGCAGAGCTCTAGTCACAGCAGCCTTAATCAAGCCCTGCACCTCCTCCTTAAACACGAGAGGCACCTCAACCCGTTGTAAGGCCCTAGCTTCTAGGGCACTTCGGGGAAACTGGAGAATCATCAGGAGATGAAGAGGAAGAAGAAGACACCTGGTTGTTCCTCTTGAATAACCTCTTGCGACCCTTGTTTGTTGAAGAACCCCCCAGCACCCTCCTTTAAGGTCGAGAACCATTCCAGCCGACAACCAATAAAAAATTGCCATGAAACGTAGAGGCTGCCTTGCAACCCTGACCAGGAAACACAGCCCCAACTGCAGGAGAACCACCACACACTGTCGCGGCTTCCTGAGCAACGGCTTCGTCCCACGACCACGAGGGGAACAAGGAGAGAAAGCATCGCCGGAAGAACACTGCTGAGGGCCCCGCAATCTCAGCGAACCAGCCCAAGACTCCCCGGCACCGCCACAGGGAGGTACGCCAAAGGTAAGCCTCACCTAGGGAGACAAAAAAGAACAGGTGGAGGTGGGGTTGGTGGAGTTTTTATGGGCTGGGGGTAGGTCTAGAGGGAGGCGGGTCTCATTTGTGCTGAAGGAAGGCGAGGGAGGGACGGCAGGTAATTGTTACTTGGAGAAGGCCAGCCACAGCCTAAGAGGCTATGCTCTGGCCAGGCACATAGGGGGCAACCTCTTCAAAAGGACTTGCATTCACGTAGACCTGGCTCTGTGCAATCCCAGCCTTGGTTCTGCAAATGTTAAAAATGTTGATGGCCGCCAGAGAACCTAAGGCAACATCCGAAATTCACCTGTTTCTCTATCTTACCAGTCGAGCAGATTTGGGCACTTTAGTTTTTGGAGCTCAATTTCGCTCTCTCAACGGATTGTAACAAAGAGTGGATTATTGCCTGTTTCAGAATTTTACATTTTTTTCACCCATGTCCTGTAAAGATCTTAAATGATATGTTCATGCTATAGCATGCTTTAGTGATTGGAAACAACCACAAACGGATTGCATCAGGAAATGACAAAATCTGGGAGAACAGCAAATTTCATTAGTTGGATTTTGTACCTAAGCCGAGAGAAACCCACTGTACAAATTCTCAGGACCTGCAACGTACAGTCAGTGCTGAGCATTCAGGCGGCATTAAAACTCAATGTGCATGACACTACAAGGAACAGCAATACATATTCCAGGAACTATCTATGAGTCTATTTCAGAATGCCAAGATTCCTGGAAGCAGAGAGAAAAAACAGATGTATAGCTGTATTTTCAGAAAGGGATGTAGCCAAGGAACCAAGATACACTGCAGAAAAGGGCACTCTCAAATCCAACCGTGGCAAATATTTTGAAAATCAATTTCTAAGTAGGAAAATGGGTCTGTGGCTACTGAGCGTTTGGCACTAGGAAGGTGTAAATGTACCCAGCCTTTGTTTGGAAAGTGATTAGCCAATCAGGAACAGAGTCAATCCTGGAGCACTTACGCTAAATTTGGACCTCTCCTTAGACTTAGGGGCAGATTTACAAGGACTGGCGCATCCCTGCATATTAGCAGGGATGCGCCAATAATGATGCAACATGCAGGAATACCCTTGCGCCACCATGGATGTCTCGCATTTACAACGCGATGCACCATGGCACAAGGTTAGTCAGATGCGTGTCGCATTGTTTGGCGTAAGGGCAGCGCATTGCTGGAGCCATGTTGCAAGCGTGACACATCTTCAGCATTGCTCAGGAGTGCCCTATACCTAACATGCTGCGTCACTCCTTACGCCTGCTTCAAGCAGGCATAAGGTTTTGACGCAGCATGGACGTAAAAGTGATTCAGTGAAACCTTGTTGATTTCACTGTGTCACTTTTACTGGGCTTCCTTGCGATGGAACGCCCACCCTGCGCTACATTATACCTGACGCAGGTCTATTGTAGCGCAGGGCTTTACAACGTGACGCATCTCACTAGATGTGTCATGTTGTAAATCTGTCGCATAGTGGTGCGTTGTTTACGACGCCGCTGTGTCACTGAAGTGATGCAACTGTGTCATGAAGATGACAAAAGGGGCTTGTAAATCTGCCCCTGAGAGTCTCAACAAAGAAAGTTGATCAGACATATTGCTTGAGATTAACCTCACCATGTGCCCGATGTCATGGCTGGAATTCCAAAGTTCTCTCCAGACATAGTGCATGTTTATACTATGCATGTGAACATTCTCTAAATTTGCGTATTACTTTCATCACTCATAGCACATTATTTGTCTTGGCTTCCATACGGTCTTCTAAGATACAATATAACAGCAACATCAACCAGACACAGGGCTTTAAGTGGGCCGGGCCCACTTGGTCCTCAGACCTTGTAATAATTAACAAGCATTTGCAATGCAATAGGTCTCGTATTAGGAAAGTTTGAGCTATTGGTATTGTAAATGACGATTTTTTTATTTAGGTTTTGTTTTTGAAAATAGCGAAATTAATAGCTTTGTCGTTTACCATGTCAATAGTTATAACTTTCGCAAATGTGACACCTATAGCATTTGTAATGCAATATGTGTTGTATTTACGTGACTTACATGTATTGATATTACAAATAACAATGGTTTTTAATTTTTTTAAATAATTAATACTTAAATAAAAGTTATTGTAATTTATAATGGCAAAAGCTTAAACTTTTGTAAATAACATTTGTGAAGATTATGTTCAGTTTATTTTATTGTGACGAAAATCCAAGAACATATGTCAAATATTAACATCTTTTTGTTACATTTGTAATAAAGCTTGAAACATTGAGATAACATATTTGAACCAGTTGTTGTTGAATGGTTGCACAGATTGATGCTGTGGTGGAGATCAGTGATGTTGTGGTTAAGCATGGGCGAATTTTGCGAATCTCGCGTTCGCGAATTTTGCGGATTTGCGAACTCGCAATCCGCAAAATCCGCGAATTCTCGCGAATTTGCGGATTTTTTTTTGTGTGTTCGCGCGGGTTTCTGCCAGTTCGCGAGGGTTTTTGTACAATTTCGCAAACGCGAACTTACCTGTCGGGTCGCAAGTTTTGCGAACTTGTTGTTTCTACGTGTCCAGCCTGTTTGGGACACTCTTCTTCATCACTGCCACCCTCTGTCACCACTGCCACTCTCTGACTACTCATGCCACCCTCTGGCCCACCCATGCCACCCTCTGTTTCATCACAGCACCCTCTGGTTGTCCAGTGTACATTATTGTGGCAAAGCAAAGCACACCTTCCCTGCCTCAAGTGACCTGAATTAATTTGGGGCTGATTAATGTGTCACAGAATATTTTTTTAGCTGGCACCTGCTTCCTTAGTGCTTCCTGATTAGTGATCTTTTGCACTTGCTAAGTGCTTTCATTGTTGCAAAATTAGTTACAACACCTGCCCTGTCCCAACTGACAATAATGAATTAGGGGCTGATTAATGTGTCACTGGATTTGAACTTCCAGCCTGGCTCCTGCTTGTCTCCCTTAGCTGTAATTCAGGACCTTTGTGGCATATGTGTAACTATTCTGAGGGTCAGAGCAGGGTCACATAATAGTTGCAAGTAGGCAACTGAACTCTGGAGGGGCCCCTCAGGAAGCACTACAGGAAATGGCTACTAATGATGAGCTTGAACTTTTGAACCTGGTAAGTAGTTTCAGTTTTGCTAAGATCGTATTTCTGCAATCTAGCGCTTATTCGCGGGGCGCGAAGTTGAACTGGGAAGCCCCAAACTCATGTGAACAGTGCGAGCAAGCCATAAAATCCGCTGCTCGCGGATTTGCGGATTTTGCGGGAAATTCGCGAATCTCGCGGATTGCGAATTTACCGAAAATCCACGAGCGGAACGGATTTTCTGCCCATACTTAGTTGTGGTGCCACTGAGTGATGCTGTGGTGGTGCTGAGTGATGCTGTATGCTATGCTATGTTTTGTTTTGCTATCCTATGTTTTGTTTTGTTAGGCCATGCTATGCTGTTTTGTTATGCTATGCTATGCTATGCTGTTTTGTTATGCTATGCTATGCTATGTTTTGTTATGCTATGCTATACTATGTTTTGTTACGCTATGCTATGCTAATCTATGCTATGCTTTGTTATGCTATGCTATGTTTTGCTCTGCTATGCTTTGTTATGCTATGCTATGTTTTGTTGTGTTTTATTATGCTATGCTTTGTTTTGCTATGCTATGTTTTGTTATGCTATGCTATGTTTTGTTGTGTTGGTATGCTATGCTGTGTTTTGCTATGCTATTATGTTTTGCTATGTTTTGTTCAGCCATGCTATGTTTTGTTTTGTTAAGCTATGCTGTTTTGTTGTGTTTTGTTATGCTATGTTTTGTTATGCTATGTTTTGTTAGGCTATGCTATGTTTTGTTTTGCTATCCGATGCTTTGTTTTGTTATGCTATGCTATGTTTAGTTTTGTTATCCTATGCTTTCTTTTGTTATGCGATGCTATGTTTTGTTGTGTTTTGTTATGCTATGCTATGCTATGTTTTGTTGTGTTTTGCTAGGCTATGCTTTGTTATGCTATGCTATGTTTTGTTATGCTATGTTTTGCTCTGCTATGCTTTGTTATGCTATGTTTTGTTATGCTATGCTATGCTTTGTTATTTTTTATTATGCTATGCTTTGTTTTGCTATGCTATGTTTTGTTATGCTATGCTATGTTTTGCTGTGTATGGTATGCTATGCTGTGTTTTGCTATGCTAATATATGTTTTGTTATGTTTTGTTAAACCATGCTATCTTTTGGTGTGTTTTGTTAAGCTATGCTGTTTTGTTGGGTTTTGCTATGCTATGCTTTGTTATGCTATGCTATGTTTTGTTATGCTATGCAATGTTTTGTTGTGTTTTATTATGCTATGCTTTGTTTTGCTATGCTACGTTTTGTTATGCTATGTTTTGGTATGCTATGCTATGCTATGTTTTGTTATGCTATGCTAAGCTTTGTTTTGTTATGCTATGCTATGTTGTGTTTTGTTATGCTATGTTTTGTTGTGTTTTGTTATGCTAAGTTATGGTATGTTTTGATATGCTTTGTTATGCTATGTTTTGTTATGTATGCTGTGTTTTGTTATACTATGCTTTGTGTTTTGCTATGTTTTGTTATGCAATACTTTGTTTTGTTATGCTATGTTTTATCTTATGATATGTTTTCTTGTGTATTGTTATGCTATGTTTTGTTTTGCTATACTTTGTTCTGTTTTGTTATGCTATGTTTTGTTGTGTTTTGTTATGCTATGCTATGCTTTGTTGTGTTTTGCTATGTTATTTCTTGTTTTGTTATGCTAGGTTTGGTTTTGCTATCCTATGCTTTTTTTGTTATGCTATGCTATGTTTTGCTATGCTATGCTAGGTTTTGTTATGCTATGCTGGTGAGGGTGGGTGAGGGTGAGTGAGGGTGTGTGAGGGTTAGGGGGTGTGAGGGTGAGGGTGTGTGAGGTTGAGAGGGTCGTGAGGGTGAGTGAGGGTGGGTGAGGGTTTGAGGGTGAGGATGTGAGGGTGAGGGGGTGTGAGGGTGAGGGGTGTGAGGGTGAGGGGGTGTGAGGGTGAGGGTGTGTGAGGGTGAGTGGGTGTGTGAGGGGGTGTGAAGGTGTGTGAGGGTGGGTGAGGGTGAGTGAGGGGTGTGAGGGTGAGTGAGGGGGTGTGAGGGTGAGTGGGGGTGAGGGGGTGTGAGGGTGAGTGTGTGTGTGAGGGTGAGAGGGTCGTGAGGGTGAGTGAGGGTGGGTGTGAGGGTGAGGGTGAGGGGTGTGAGGGTGAAGGGGTGTGAGGGTGTGTGAGGGTGAGTGGGTGTGTGAGGGGGTGTGAAGGTGTGTGAGGGTGGGTGAGGGTGAGTGAGGGGTGTGAGGGTGAGTGAGGGTGTGTGAGGGTGAGTGAGGGTGTGTGAGGGTGAGGGGGGTGAGGGGGTGTGCGGGTGAGGGTGTGAGGGTGACTGAGTGTGAGGGTGTGAGGGTAAGGGTGTGTGAGGGTGAACGGGGTGAGGGGGTGTGAGGGTGAGGGTGGGTGAGGGTGAGAGGGTTGTGAGGGGGTGTGAGGGTGTGTGAGGGTGTGTGAGGATGTTGGGATGAGGGTGAGTGAGGGTGAGGGGGTGTGAGGGTGTGAGGGTGAGGGGGTGTGGGTGTGAGGGTGGGTGAGGGTGTGTGAGGGTGTGTGAGGATAAGGGGGTGAGGGTGAGGGGGTTGGAGGGTGGGTGAGGGTGAGGGGGTGTGAGGGTGAGGGTTGTGAGGGGTGTGAGGGTGAGGGCTGGAGATGGAACACCGCCCCCAGTAGAGGAGCCAAGATTCTGTATGATCAGCCTGACTCACTTACCCCACAAGCTGACTCGCGAGTTATAGAGTCTGAGAATGAGTGTTAATGAGAGTGAGGGGCAGAGGGGCTGGCACAGAGAGTGAGGGGCAGAGGGGCTGGCACGGAGAGTGAGGGGCAGAGGGGCTGGCACGAAGAGTGAGGGGCAGAGGGGCTGGCACGGAGACTGATGGGCAGAGGGGCTGGCAAGGAGAGTGAGGGGCAGAGGGGCTGGCACGGAGAGTGAGGGGCAGAGGGGCTGGCACAGAGAGTGAGGGGCAGAGGGGCTGGCATGGAGAGTGAGGGGCAGAGGGGCTGGCAAGGAGAGTGAGTGGCAGAGGGGCTGGCAAGGAGAGTGAGGGGCAGAGGGGCTGGCACGGAGAGTGAGGGGCAGAGGGGCTGGCAAGGAGAGTGAGGGGCAGAGGGGCTGGCACGGAGAGCGGAGAGTGAGGGACAGAGGGGCTGGCAAGGAGAGTGAGGGGCAGAGGGGCTGGCACAGAGTGAGGGGCAGAGGGGCTGAAACGGAGAGTGAGGGGCAGAGGGGCTGGCACGGAGAGCGGAGAGTGAGGGGCAGAGGGACTGGCACGGAGAGTGAGGGGCAGAGGAGCTGGCACGGAGAGTGAGGTGCAGAGGGGCTGGCACGGAGAGTGAGGCGGAAGCCAAGGTAGAGCGTGCCCATATGTCTAAGTGGCAGGAGAGAGTCCAGTCATTACTGGCTGGAGGGAGGGAAGAAAGCTCGTGGGTAGCTATGAAAATATTTTTGAGCAAAAGAGGAGTGAGCGACTGATGTGTTCAGGCTCCAGGCGGGTGGGTAGGGAAATGACAAATATCTTCTGTATAATTATTTGAGGTTTTCTATAGTGTGGACCACGTTAACTAGACATCACACTGGTATAGATAGATTTATTAAAATTAAAAAAACGTACAAAGGAAAATATTTACATATACCCGTTTAAAATCCATTGGGTCGATCAAGTGAAAACGATTGCCGACGAATCTAGCTGTAGAGAAGCCCGCCAGTAACGCCAGATGTACAGAGTACACAGTCTCTCTAGCGCTTCCATTCCTTTGAAAATTGTGAAATAACACCGCACAGCAGCCCTGCGCTCTTCAGGAGGGGAGCGCTGATAATACACAGTCTGCCTGCTGCTGGCGCCAGCCTGGTGAGCTGTTTATCTGGCTGGCTGCAGGATAACTCTGTCTAGATTGCCCCTGTGGCGCCGGCTGTCTGTTTCCAGAGGAGAGAAAGGAGCTAAAGAAGCAGGATGCACGTGCTGTTTCAGAAAATGAGGTGTTACTGAAAGAGGAGGGCTCTGTTGGCCTGGTGGCACAGTGGCGCCTATTGTCTCTTCTCAGCTAACAGTTGCTAATTAAGCATTGTAGCTGTGGAACTAAAACACTGACACCGAAATGTGCATAAAAAGAGTGTAAAATATTATTTATTTTAAAAAGTTAGCGTAAACACACCATTTTTTTAACCTTGGAAGCGTGCTCTAGGTAGAAAGCAGATACAAGTAAGGACGGGACAAACAGTGATTCATTTAACAGTAGTTATAGACATTGCATCATGTATTTTATTGGACAGATAGAAGGCAGTACTTTTGTTTTTGCTGTAGGCTACACGCGCACTACTTTACAATGCATCTTTTTTGTTATTGTACATGCTGCAGAGATGCCTCAGTATGTTCAGGGAATTGTGCGATTGTGTTGTTTTTACCCTTGTGAATAAACTCACAAGTAATAGAATGTGAAGCGTAGGAACGGACCAGAGTAGACACATTTTAATGTTTATGCTGGAGTTTGTAGAGCGTATGTGTATAAAGCTTAGCAACATGATTTAAAAGTAAGTGAATGAGAATTTTTTGAACAAATCGCTTAACTGCGGTCATAGTCGGCGTGTGCGACTGTATTTTAACCGTTTGCGTTTGAGTTGATTCGTAGAATGAATGAAGGTGTAAAGAGGGGTGTGTCGTAAGAGCTGTTTTTTATTCGTTTTGTGTGACAGGAGCATTTGTATAAAAGAAAAAAACGTTTACCTTTATAACAGGTAAGTGTAAATGAATTAAGACAGCTGCCATGTTTGCAAAAAAGTAAAATTAAAGGCCGAGACAGAAGAAGCTCCCGCTGGCCCGGTCGAACAGTGATTCATTTAACAGAAAGTTAAATTAAATGCAGGCGAGAAGAAAGAAAGTGAAGACAGCGGCCAGGCAAACGGGGGTGAGAGGGGGGTGCGAGAAAACACAGCGGCCGTGTGCGCCCAAAAATTAAATTAAATGCCGGGACTAAAGGAGGACAATGAAAACAGCGGAGGAGACTTAAGAAAGAAAACGTTATGTTAAATCCGAAGTGAGAAGGAAGACAGTGTAACAGCGGCCAGGCTAATAAAGAAAGTGAATTAAAGGCCGGGACAGAAGAAGCTCCCGCTGACCCGGTCGAACAGTGGTTCATTTAACAGAAAGTTAAATTAAATGCAGGTGAGAAGAAAGAAAGTGAAGACAGCGGCCAGGAAAACGGGGGTGAGAGGGGGGTGTGAGATAACACAGCGGCCGTGTGCGCCAAAAAATTAAATTAAATGCCGGGACTAAAGGAGGACAATGAAAACAGCGGAGGAGACTTAAGAAAGAAGTTAAATCCGAAGTGAGAAGGAAGACAGTGTAACAGCGGCCAGGCTAATAAAGAAAGTGAAACTAAATGCGAACTCAGAAGTTAAACTAAATGCAAAGAAATAAAGTAACGAGTCATGGCCTGCGGCCGTGAATAAGTGACGGAGGGGGGCGGGGCAGCGGAAGCCTTTGATGTGGCAAATGCTGCTGGCAGGGGGAAGCTTGTGCACGAGGAGCTTGTCACGTGACTCGCTTCTCGTGAACTGTTGAGAATCCGGATCGTAAAAAGTCAGCTTTGTGGATGGACTGCATTAGGTCTCTCTACGAGACCTAAAAACGGGTATTTAACCCCTTCCAGGCTCATGACGAGCCCAGCTCGTCATGAAGTAGCCTCCTACCAGGCTGATGACGAGCCCAGCTCGTCATGATCAATGGACTTTTGAAAATTCCAGCACAGGAGTAAAATATCATTAGCAGTGATGGTGTTAAACCGGTACCTATGCGCTCTATGGGCCACATTATCAAGAAAGGGCGATAATGGGCTTGATAATATGCCCTTGTGAATTACCATAGAAGCCCATGTTCACACCAGAACCTGGACTTCTATGGGAATTCACAAGGGCATATTATCAAGCCCATTATCGCTGCTTTATCTGCAGTTTCCTGCCAATAAAAGCGGCGATAATGTATCGCCCTTTCTTAATAATTTGGCCCTAGATTTATGTTCTTAACCTCATTGCAAAAAACACGGATGGGTATCTGAGCAATGAATGTAAACAATGTTAAGGTAATCCATTTCCGAGATTTCGTTTCTGACAACATTTCACATGTTTACAACTGTTTGGGAATAGAAGATGAAGTAAGCATTTCCAGGATGTTGTGTTTCTATCTTTATTTAGTGTAGCATATTAATCTTGTATATTGCATACTTTGAACTGGGTTGCCTCTAGGTGTTTATAATGGGGCACGATTCCTAACATAGAGTGAAATCAACAGGAGTGATTCAGAGACTCTGAAGACCACTACCCCTTCCACAAGCCTCAGTAATGTTTAATCCACAGTCTCAATTCTAGTATTGAAAAATTTTCAATAATATTTACAACAAAATTGATTTTACTCATTTATCTTAAACAGCTAACCATTGACAAAGTAAATAGTTCTGGCTGGTTAGTTGTATGTTAGCTGTTGTGTTATATATCTGGATGCATTACCAGAAAACTCAGAGAAGCACCAAAATACCTGTCGAGTGGTAAGTAATGGGAATGGCACAAATGGTTTACATGCTATGCCCTGACCTTATTTATATTGGACACGCCCCCCTTAGACCTCTCCCAATTCATTCTTTTTTCATCCCACTTAAAGCCCAGACTGGGCAGCTCTTCTAAAAGTAACCCCATTCCAACATGACTACCAATACTTGTTCTGTATAAGGAATGGCACTTTTGAAAGTCAAAGTCAAAGTAAACTTTATTGTTAGATTAATTAAAATCCTTACAGTATAAATTATGTGCGGTAAATGAATGAAATACATTAAAATGATAAATCTTCATTGACGTATAAAGAGAGGAATGATTTAAATAATCAAGGTTCAATGTCTCGGCTAAAAGTTAAAGACCACTTATCAATATGATGTGTTGCTCTGGAATGAACGACGGTGCGCTGGGGGTGGGTTGGGGGTTACAGTTTTAGGGTTATGTTTTCATTTGTAATGCTTTTCATTTTCTCCTGAAAACACATAAAAATGGTCAAATTCAATTGTTGTATATTGATGCGGCAGAAGCTTCTGGGTCACAGAGCTCTGCGTCATATGTGATGTTTTGACAAATACATTTTTAAAAAAAAAAAAGAAGTTAAAAACCATCCTGGTGCGAATGAGCAAGAGGTGGCTTAACATGAGTAGATGGTTTAGCAATTTCACATGAGGCAAGGATGGTTCATGTAGCCCAGGTGGAGAAAGTGATTTGTTGAAACAGAAAGACCCATGCAAATGGTACCTAAAACACATTTGGTAAGTTGGGGATGCTAGTCCAGTGCTGTGATTGACACAGGAAGTACTACACTGTTTTCCCTGGTGGTGACCGGAAGTCAAGGCTGGGTGAGCTGTACAGGCTGATGGTGTGCCTCTTTAAGGCCTAGTCGACTCCTTTTAGATATTTTACGGTTCGGGAGATTACTCGAGGGTCCCCAGAGTGCAAACATGCTGTAGCTTGCCTGCAAGAGCCCACCTCAACCTGATTACAAAAGGGCCCAAGCCAACGGTGGTGCAGATTTAACCCCTACACTGCGGCGGCTATTCCGCCGCAGTGCTAAGGGGTTGGGGGGGCCACGCGGCGGTCCCGTGCTCGTGACGGAACCACTCTGTCACGGCACGCGGGTGAGCTGTGCTTGTGACGGAATGGTTCCGTCACGGCCCCGCCCGCTCAAAAAAACGCGCTGCGCTGCGCAGGCGCGGCGAGCGGGCCGTGACGGAACTGTTCTGTCACCAGCACAGCCCACCCGAGGCTCGTGATGGAACGGTTCCGTCACGAGCATGGGAGGGGTTAAGGTGGACCTGCAAATGCAGAAGGTGTGGATTTAGGTTGACCAGGTGTCCTGGATTTGCCCGCACAGTCCCGGTTTTTCACCATCTGTCCCGGCAGGTTTCAGGGAATGTAGCTCCTGTCCAGGTCTTTAGACAGGGTCGTCTGAAAATGGTAGGAGGTGCTTTTTAAGGTTTACAAAGCAGGTAAAGTTATCAGTATTTTCAAGAAAACAATTTAATTATCAGGCAAGCTACTGGGTTTAAAAAATTGCTTTTTATGTATGTTCTAACTACCTAATCTGTAATTCTCTGCTGAGGAGCACTGTCATCTTTGAAATAAAATTGTAGTCCTGCTTCTATTTCCTTGAAATGTCCCGGTTTTTGGCTTTAAAATTCTTGTTACCCTATGTGGATTGCATCTTCCTTTGGTTGGCCGCACAACTTGCAGAGAGCTACTTCAACAGCCCAGAGCCAAGGTGTTGGGTGCACGTTACTGGAGAGGACACCATGGCACTGTTTATGAAAGGTTTCCATAGTTCTGCTACTGAAAGCTACGCCCAGGTGTAGCTGTGGCTTTAGGTGTGCGTAGCTATTTAATTGAAGATATCAAACACAATGTGTTTAAATACCAGGGTGCACTGTTCAAAGATGCCCTATAAGGTGCTGTCCAACTTTTTCATGAATGTATGCTGCTTGCAGGAATTCACTTTTTAACTGTTTAACTAACTTTTTTCTACTCTAATGATCCTCATTCATCACAAGTTCTGTTATTTTGCATAACAGTCAGTCAACAAGAAAACGATTGTGAAATCTCATACCTGTCTTCAACAAAATGTGTCATGTAATCAGCATAAAAGCAAAAGTTACATTTAAGAACAAAAAGAAGAGAAACAAGAAGAAAAAAAACTTGAAGACAAAAGTTCATTCTCTGTATTGAATTTTCATAAGAGTATGAATTCCAAATTTTAAATTGTACAAAATTGCACTTTCACAAATTTCAATCCTTCAGTAGTGCGGCCAACATTTCCCTTCGTCCAACATTTCCAAATGCATTTCTGTGCCTACACCTTCGTCAGGGGAACACTGCAAAATCATAATCACATATGTAACCAATATATTTACTTTACACATCGCAAAACTAAAATTCTATTGTATATAAATAGATTCGAGCATTTTCTTTTCTCAACATTTGCATTAAAGAATTATGTTTTTATGTACATCCTGTTACATTGTTTCTTGTGAATTGGTTTCCCCAGCTCAAACGTGTTCTCCATGCTCTGTGAACAACAGCCTGATCAAAATGTGCGCACAACCAGAGGGCTATGAACCTCTTTACTGCCCATTTAACATAAGTGAAGTTTCCTAAATAGAATAGAGTGAATCTCATGGCAACTACTACAGTTATCTCAATGTGAAAAACTGTGCCAACGTGCCCACATAATTAGTGAGAATGAGTTTAGTCCTGATCTTACCTACTGCCATCAACAAAACTGCCAACTGAGTTTTTACCAGAATGATTAAAATTCCTGTAAAAAAGTTTCCAAAAAGTAATCAATGTACGCATCTACCCATTTGTTTATGCTTATTTGAGGTGCTGATGTCAAAAAAGACTCAAGTGTTGCTTCGAAGCTACAACCCCAAACTCTGTACTGCCTGGTCGTGATTCGTTTTGAAAGATCACACATAATCCATATGTACTGCAAAAAAGGGGATCCTCGAAAGGTGGGAATTGATCGAACAAGAGCAGGATTTTGAAGGGATTTTTACGGGCAATCCCATCTTCGCATACTCACATTCAAAGAACTTAAGGGAGATTTTAAACAAGAATAATGAGGCACAGACATCCGTGACAACTAGAGGAATGCGACAATGTCATAATTGCAGCCACTGTGGCAATGTGATTGTAGGAAATGTCTTCATGCACCCACATAAAGGCAAACCCATCATATTGCAACATACTTCAGACTGCAACTCTAGTCTAGTCATATATGCATTAAGTGCCCTTGTGGACTGGTATATGTCGGCAGAACAACTAGAAAAGTAAAAATCCGGTTAACTGAGCACAAATCCACGATCAGAACAGTTAATGAGAAATCAAGCCTAGCCTAGCACTGGGTAGAACAAAAACACACCATTCTGCAGTTGAGGTACACTATATTAGAGCAGGTGTTGGTCCGACCGCATGTTGACCCCCATAAGCAGTTGGCACAAAGGGAAACCTTTTGGATAAGGTTTTTAAATACAGTGAAACCCTAAGGACTGAATGATAAGATTGAATTCATTTATTTTCTATAATCGAATTTGGACATCCAAATAACTGGTCATAATATTGTTTGTTATATATACACACAACCAGACTGATATGCTCGCAGCAAGGTAACAGTTACCATCTTATATGTAATGGGCTCTCCCACACATCACGTTTTTTTATTGCTACAGTTTTTATTGCTCTTTCTTAGTGGTATAGGTTGTCATTTACGTCACATAGGCATCATGGCATATATGGGTAGTAGGAGCAGCTTACCAACTCCGTTTTTTAATACTACTGCTTTTTAATACTGCTCGTTTTCTAATACTGCTCGCTTTTTCACCTTTTTTTTAGGTTGGTAACATTACATACTTAAGTTTTTCAATAGATGTTATCATATATAACATTAGACAACCATTGTGATTCTAAATTCATGTTGTTCAATAAAGTTTTGACTATACCGAAGCATGTAGCGTAGTCCGCTTTCAAGTCTCATGATTAAGAATGCGGAAGTAAAATCCAAGCCGCACGCGCAAGTTTGGAAACCAGCGTTTATCAGAAAGATATCGGAGAGGACGGTCGTTACGAAAAAAGAACAAGGTAGGCAGCGTTTTAGGCACTGGGGCAGACTTTAGTTACGTACCTGTTTTCGGCTGAATGCAACTTTAAAGTAATACGATAAATCCCTTTTTTGCAGTACATACGGATTACGTGTGATCTTTCAAAACGAATCACGACCAGGCAGTACAGAGTTTGGGGTTGTAGCGTCGAAGCAACACGTGAGTCTTTTTTGACATCAGCACCTCAAATAAGCATAAACAAATGGGTAGACGTGTACATTGATTACTTTTTGGAAACTTTTTTACAGGAATTTTAATCATTCTGGTAAAAACTCAGTTGGCAGTTTTGTTGATGGCAGTAGGTAAGATCAGGACTAATCCCATTTTCACTAATTATGTGGGCACGTTGGCACAGTTTTTCACATTGAGATAACTGTAGCAGTTGCCATCAAATTCACTCTATTCTATTTAGGAAACTTCACTTATGTTAAATGGGCAGTAAAGAGGTTCATAGCCCTCTGGTTGTGCGCACATTTTGATCAGGCTGTTGTTCACAGAGCATGGAGAACACGTTTAAGCTGGTGAAACCAATTCACAAGAAACAATGTAACATGATGTACATAAAAACATAATTCTTTAATGCAAATGTTGAGAAAAGAAAATGCTTAAATCTTTTTATATACAATAGAATTTTAGTTTTGCGATGTGTAAAGTAAATATATTGGTTACATATGTGATTATGATTTTGCAGTGTTCCCCTGACGAAGGTGTAGGCACAGAAATGCATTGGGAAATGTTGGACGCAGGGAAATGTTGGACACACTACTGAAGGATTGAAATTTGTGAAAGTGCAATTCTGTACAATTTAAAATTTGGAATTCATACTCTTATGAATATTCAATACAGAGAATGAACTTTTGTTTTCAAGTTGTTTTTAGGGCTCACCTATTATATCCCGCAGGGATTAATAGGCGAGACTACAAGGGCTAAACTAAGAGCTGAACTAAGCTCTCAAAAAAGCGGATTTCCAGAAGTGCATGTGCTCGTGCCCGAGCTTGCCCGAGCCTTCTGCCTGCCTCCTGCCTTTGAAGTGAAGCTTAGCTTCACATCAAAGGGATCCGCTCCCCCGCCCTCTGCTTCACACTTTTCACGGCCGCGAGGCCGTGTCTCGCATTTTTTTTTTATCTCTGAACTCGCGCATTCACATCTGTTTATCTCTTCCTTGCATCGCTGGCCTAATTACTTTCACTTTCGTGGCCATTGAAAGCACCGTTTCCTGTGCTCGTTTTCATTCAGTTCCATCCAGAGGACTCCTCGTGACGATGCAGTGCCAACCATCATCTTCTAGTCTAGACCGTCTTCAGGCACACACCCGTCAAGTGGATTAAAATGTTTATTCCTTCCATTTTAATGCCACCTTCCTAGTGTTGTCCTTAGTAAGCCTAGCAGGGGGTGGGGGGTAGACAAGCTCCCGCCCCTTCTCCTCGTGACGATGCAGTGCCAACCATCATCTTCTAGTCTAGACCGTCTTCAGGCACACACCCGTCAAGTGGATTAAAATGTTTATTCCTTCCATTTTAATGCCACCTTCCTAGTGTTGTCCTTAGTAAGCCTAGCAAGGGGTGGGGGGTAGACAAGCTCCCGCCCCTTCTCCGATCCTCCACCCCAGTGATGCACTGAGGCCTGGCTCGGCTGCTCCAGAAAAGGGGCGGGCATGCGTTGCTCCCGTGATTCAGCTGAAGACAAAGAGTGTGTCTCTGGAGATTACGTGTTGCCCAAGTGTTCGAGAAGTGGGGCCACACTCTCCAGCGGACAGAGAGGCTTCATCGCTGACCCACCATGGGCTGGAGCAAGGCTCCACAAATACCGCACAGAGCACAGAGCACCACTATACCGGTCCACTGTAGTATTGCACCCGCCACAGCGTAACTTACGGACATAGTGACGACAGTCGACAGCCATCAGTTTAATAAAAGGGTTTCGGCGTGTTGGAAGGCCAATATTCCACTCCATCACCAAAATGCCCGGTCATATACCGTCGCCCCTCCCAGTCGCTCACCACAGACACTCAGCTCTGCCAAAGCATGTCAGTTCCGATTTACAGACGTTTGCAGTAGAGAGACGGACACTGTTTACATGGAACTCTTGGGCACGCACACAGCTCTGCCAGTGTACCCAACTCAGTACTGACGTGCAGCTCTCGGCCCATCTCAGCACTATGAGTCTATGACAGACATGTGTGCAGTTCTACAGGTGCAGATCAAACTGCACATGACAAACAGGTTATTTCAGCACTGGGGCATTTACACAACTCTGCCTATGACCCTCGCTGTGACTGTATGTACTTAGACTATTAACAACAAAGAGTGTCCAGGAGTCGCCGCTCAATGTTTATACTCTAGACCCCTCAACCAGTGACTATATGAAGTAGACTGTGTGTACTCAGATGTGAAAAACATTTAACTACTCATATATACGGCATGCAACATGGGTAGGAATTTTTCCCATCAGTTGCCGATCTGTACCACCATTATTACATCATGTGGGTTCTCCTTACCCAGGAGTTAGTATACAAGATCAATCACACTTTAACAGGTGTGAAGAGTGGGGAGACCGATGTAAAATGTTTGTGTGATGGTATCAAAATATGGTGTTTTTTTAAGTAAAAGGTTATACATCTGAGGGAAAGCAGTGCAGTGAGTGTGTAGTGATGAGTGAATAAAATTGGGTGAAACTGAGTAGAAAAGTGATTTATTAGTATCTCTCAGACCCCAAGATTAAAAAACAAGGGGGCAGGATGATGTCAACAAAAAGAATACCGAATTTAAAGAATCGATTCTCTTTACAAAAATGGAGAAATTTAAAAAAGACCTGGCGAAATTCTCCAGCGAGAAGGTGTATCCGTATACCAGCGACTCATATGTAGCACCTACATTTAACCAGACTGGGGGTCGAAGGGGTTCTAGTTATGCGACCTCAAGTTCAGATGACAACTCCAGTGACTCGGATACATCTCAACGAGGAAATGGACGACCATATAAAGGACGTGGCAATAGAAGAGGCAACAGAGGCAACTTTAACAATTTTGGTCCAAATCAGTTCCAACCATTTTGGCAACCGGGCCCATGGATGTATGGTCCCAACTTCCCTCAAATGGGACCCCCTTTCTTCCCTCCACAAATGCAGCAACCCCAAGGACAAGCGCCTTTTTTAGGGTATGGCCAGAGGACCAACAGAGGGAGAAGGAGACAGGGACAAGGATCCCAGGTACGATGGACGACCCCGTTGCAACAACCAACCATGGACCTGAGGAATGGGAAGAAGATCCCACAGGACAGAGCGGGAACGAGCACAACCCCAGATCAACCAGCCTCGTAATCAACCTCAGTTCTTACAACCTGTCCGAAGATGAGGAACAACTCTTGAATCGTGGACTAGGTTTTGTGGCAACCAACCAAGGGGACCAATTCAACACTCAAATAGAGATTTCTAAACTGTTCCGGAAGGTCCGACTCCACTACCTCTTTGCCAAACAGAATCCTGGAGAAAAATCAGACTTGGTCGTCAATACTGGTCTGAAGAAACCATCGACCTTTAATCCGACAACAATTGGATTACCTAGTAGGGTTCAAACCTTTGAAGAAGCTGTCGAAACAGACATTGAACGTCTTTTCAAAACGCAGAAACCAAAGTCCTTTGTAAATATACCGAACAAAGAGAAACTAGCACTACAGTCACTATCATCCAATGAATCGATCATTATAAAGCCTGCAGATAAGGGCGGTGGCATTGTGATCCTCGACAAGGAAACGTACAGACAAGAATGTCTCAGGCAACTAAACGATCGCAAGTCTTATCTACCTCTGAAAGATGATCCCACTGAAAGGCTTAAAACCAAGATCAGCCATTTGGTGGAAGAGGCAACATCTCAAGGTTGGATTACCCCACAAGAGGGCCAATTTCTCTGTACCTCTCACCCGACAATCCCCTACTTCTACTGCCTACCTAAAGTGCACAAACAGAAGAGACCACCACCAGGGAGGCCAATCATCTCTGGAATAGGATCAGTTTTAGAGCCACTCTCTACATTTGTGGATCACTTCCTCAATCCTATTGTGAAAGAGATGCCGACCTATCTCAAGGACACAAAGGATATGTTACGCCTACTTCCGGACGTAGACTTTGATAGCTCCTTGGATCTACTTGTGTCCTTTGACGTAGAGTCCCTGTACACGTCAATTCCCCAAACAGAGACCCTGGAAGTGGTAGGCAATATCCTCCAAGAGAGGGACCTACAGACAACTACTCCAGTCTCTTTCATTATGGAACTAGCAGAAATGGCGATGAAAGACAATTACTTCAAATTTGAGGATACCATCTACCTCCAGACCTCTGGCACCAGCATGGGCAGTGTTTTTGCGCCAAGTCTGGTGAACCTCTATGTTCATGTACTAGAGGAAACCAAAATACTGCACCAAGACAACCCACACTATGTATCGCTTCGCCTGTGGAAGCGATACATAGATGACGTCTTTGTTATATGGAGAGGATCTGAGGCCAGTCTGTTAGAGTTCCATAATTGGCTCAACAACTGCAATGAATTTCTGAATTTCACCTTAGAGTTCAGTAAAAAGGAACTTCCTTTCTTAGATCTTTTGATAGTTGCCACAGAAGAGGGGTTAAAAACGGAACTGTACAGGAAACCAATGGCACGCAACGCTCTTTTAAGTTATGAGAGTTGCCACCCTCGGGCACTCAGAGATAACTTGCCCTTTGGGCAGTTCCTGAGACTCAGGAGAAACTGTTCGACAAAAGAGTCATTCGAAAAACACTCTGAGACCCTCTCGGAATATTTACGAGAAAAGAAATACCCGGCCAAAATCATCCGCCAGTCAAAGAAAAGGGCCGCTAACAACAACAGGGATGCCCTATTGGAAACTATTCCGAAAGAAGGATCCAACAGAATGACCTTTGTGAACACTTTTCACACAAGATCCAATGATGTGCGAAAAATAATAACCAAACATTGGTCCATTCTGAATTCCAGTGGAGAAACTTTACCACCACCACTATTTGCCTTTAAAAGAGGACCTAACACAAAAGACCACCTAGTCCACACTCGTCCCAAAACAAAACAATCTAGACAAGTGGGAGCACTTTGGGACCTACCGCCGGTACAAGGACATCACCCGTGTGGTAGTTGTTCGGCATGTCCACAAACCACCAAGTCCACCAGTGTGGATATCGGAACTATGCGCCCATGGCAACAGCGTAAGTTCACGAACTGCAACAGCGAGAATACAATTTACATGATCACTTGCCCGTGCGGAAAGAGATATGTGGGAATGACAACCCGTAAGACCAAAATAAGGATTGGCGAGCATAAGAGCACAGTTCGCTGTCGGAAACAGGCGACTCGCCTGACAGCCCACTTTCTGGAAAAAGGCCACGGTCCCAGTGAGTTCAAGTGGACTATACTCGAACAGCCTACAATACCCGAACATTGCCCTGATGTCGGTAAATTTCTGTTCAAAATAGAGCAGAAGTGGGTGTACAAATTAAATAGCGACAAGGATGGCCTGAACGAACCCATACCATGGATGTCACTATGAAACCATTGAGCCATTATCCATCTTTTCCATTTTTCTTTGTCACCAAAACTACGACTCCCAGAATGCACCACACAGGCTTCAGTCATATACCCGCCCTTTTCTCTTGCTCGGTGCCTCCCCAGAACAGCCCAGAGGGACGCTTGGAGACACCGACGGAGAGGTAAGAGTGTGGTTACGTAATCCGGTTAGACAACCCTGTTCGCTACGAGCACCTAGCTTAACAGTGGTAGAAGTCTATACTTATATAACTACTCCGGTACGATACCGATGACATTTTGAAAACTCACAAGCTGTCTCTCATGTTATCGGAGACACGAATGATAGTTCTTTTGCCTTGTTTTTAACGGAATTGGTTGAGTGTCCCTGTGATTATGTTTTGCTAAACAGAGCGGTGCTCCTATTCTACCTGAGCTGCTGCCAGGTGAGGTGAGGCGCCATCCCCACAAGTTTTGGGTGAGTGTTATCACGTCTGTTCAAATGTTAATACGTGACCACTAGAATAGCACGATGTATTTAGTGCATTCTCTAATACCTGTAATGTTTTTCTCTTTTCTTTGTCTCCTATGTGACTTTTGTAGACTGTGGTGGAGATTCTACACCTGCTTTTCAGGTGAAATTTTTCCCTTTTAAACTTCACTTATTAATTTGTAAGCAGTAGCACCATCTAGGTCCTGACGAATGCATAAGGAAAATCTTCCGTTGGTATGCAGAAACATGTTGACCTCCTGCTGGTAGATATTCTGTCAAATCTACCTTTCACTTGTTTTTTAATCTTGGGGTCTGAGAGATACTAATAAATCACTTTTCTACTCAGTTTCACCCAATTTTATTCACTCATCACTACACACTCACTGCACTGCTTTCCCTCAGATGTATAACCTTTTACTTAAAAAAACACCATATTTTGATACCATCACACAAACATTTTACATCGGTCTCCCCACTCTTCACACCTGTTAAAGTGTGATTGATCTTGTATACTAACTCCTGGGTAAGGAGAACCCACATGATGTAATAATGGTGGTACAGATCGGCAACTGATGGGAAAAATTCCTACCCATGTTGCATGCCGTATATATGAGTAGTTAAATGTTTTTCACATCTGAGTACACACAGTCTACTTCATATAGTCACTGGTTGAGGGGTCTAGAGTATAAACATTGAGCGGCGACTCCTGGACACTCTTTGTTGTTAAAAGTTGTATAGGGGCATGTGTCCAGTCTCGAGTCGTTAAACCTGCCCTCAGACCCTCCATTAGATAGTGTGTTTTGTACTTAGACTATGCCAGCGATTGGCCCCACAGCTCTGCCAAGGAGCCCCGTCCAGACCCCCTCGCCTCTGCCAACTCTACACCCTGCCAGCGGTTCCTTCCTTGCAGCACTGCCTGGCACCACTGCCCTTCCAACACAGTCACGTGACATATCCCACTGCTCTTTAGCTAAACTAGCAAAGATTTAGCAGCTAATGCACCTGCACTGCTTGCTGCCGAAAAGTGGGATTAGCGTAAACACAGCGGAGAACGCCGAAAAACAGGAAATATTTGAAGGAAATGCGTTTCCCTTTTTATTTAGATTAGCAAGGCGTGAGCTTCTGCCCCAGGCAAGAGGGGGAAGGTGGGGCTGACTCGCCCTGCCATGCACTGAAACACAAGCCAGTTCCTTCCAAACCACAGCGTCAACACCGGATCAAGAATATTTTCTAGGCATCTAACCTTCTCTGCGTTCAGTGGCGACTCCAAGCCCATGCGGAGGTTGGCCTCTTAGGGAAGCAGGATTAGATCGCACAGTGTTGGAATCGGCATGCAACTGGTGAGAAGTAGGAGGTGGGAGTGCACTACGGTAGGTCTCCTAGGCAGTCAATCATACAAGTCTAGAGCCTACGAATCCCAAAGGGCCGCGGGAGTTGAGCAGTTAGTGCGAAGCCTATAGTTATCTGGGTTTCTAGATGCTGCAGGACAGGGCTTTAATTGAGCCGGGTCTCACTGGGTCTGAGCGCCTGCAGTTTTTAGGTCTCGCCTACGGCCACAGAATGATGTGTTTTATGTACTGTGTATGATGTGCACAGATATAAAGCTAGGCGCACAGATGTAGATAAAACTGGATTTGGTATTGTTGCCTCCACATCCCTTCTGATTTAGCATAAATATAGTTTAAACCACGGCCATGCCACTGAGGAACCGGTTTGTCTCTCTGGGAAGCACGGGCTCTATTGGTGCTGCACACTGTTTAGTTATTTAATCTATAGTATTTTTACCTCCTGCAATTGTGTTTTAAAATGTTTGGCATCCCGACAACATATGTCTACACCCTGTGGTATAATATACATTTTAAGTAGAGCTATGGTTGTGCATGGCGAACACGCCACTGTGATCTGTTTATTTTTACAGCAGAGACTGATGTTTTACGTATAAAAGATTTTTATATTTACAGGTAAAATCCGTAGTACTGCTAGCGAAGCGCTATGCAATAGGATTATTTAGTTTGAAATAGGCAGTCCGTGTGCGTGATAATTAATAAAAAAGAAAACATATAAATGTAGAAAACAAGTATATGCTATATAATAATGTACTCCTTTTCCCTGTGCGTATTGCACATGTGATACGTTATGCAAAGTAGTTTGCATGGCATGCTTACTTGAGCACAGACGCACATCTTTATTGCGCTTCCTGGAGATAAGCACACGTTTTATAGTATCCTTTTGGTCCACCATAAAATTCATTGTGTTCTCTTTAAAAGTGGAGCTGGGGCGTGGGTTTTATCACTTTTCTTGACATTTGTTTACAAACCTGTTGCAGAGGTTAGCTGCATCTGGTGCTTTGTTATGAATGTTGTGTTAAAGATTTATTGTGTGATAAATGTAGGCCTTGTTTTCCTATTTCTTTTAATAATTGTGTATGCTTAGTATGTAGGATTATACAGCTATTTGTGGTTCAACTGTATAGTTAAAAAAATACTGTTACAGCTTAAACAAAATATTGCAGAGGTTATGAGGGTTTTTTAAAAGCGTGGAATTTATCCCAAAAAATCTAGAGCCCCACACTCCTTTAAACCTGTAAGCAGACACTCGTTGCTTAAACGCTCCAAATGTATTTGAGTAAGTACAAAACTGGGGAAATAAAAATGCCAAATTAAACTCAGTAGCGTAAAAATGTAAATAAGTGTGCTCTATATATTTACTACTGGAATAAACATACAAGTTAGCGTGCCAAATATATATATATATATTTGCATCTGTAATAAAAAATGTACTTAAGCGAGCTCCAATTTTTTTACCAGTGTGACAAAATATGTTTCTCTTTCCCAACGCGGAACTCTAAATAATCCTTCCTTTTTTTTCTTTTTGTAACCCTTCCCAAGCTGTTCTCTTCCTCTGCTACTTTGCAGAGTCAGTATTCTTTATTTTTGAGGAAGGTCAATACCAGCGCTAAACTTAGCAACTGCACTGCCCTTTAAATATTAGGCTGAAAGTGCGATATTAGGCTGAAAGCAATTCAGCCCTCAGTCTATCTATCACCCTCACTCTATCTATCTATCGCCCTCTATCTATCGCCCTCACTCTATCTATATATCTATCACCGTCTATCTATCGCCCTCCCTCTATCTAGCAATCACCCTCACTCTATCTATCTATGCACTCACTCTATCTATCTATCACACTCACTCTATCTATCGCATTCACTCTATCTATATATCGATCGCCCTCACTCTATCTATCTATCTATCTATCTATCTATCTATCTATCTATCTATCTATCTATCTATCTATCTATCTATCTATCTATCTATCTATCTATCTATCTATCTATCTATCTATCTATCTATCTATCTATCTATCTATCTATCTATCGCCCTCTATCTATCTATCGCCCTCACCCTATCTATCTATGGCACTCACTCTATCTATCTATCGCACTCACTCTATCTATCTATCACCCTCACTCTATCTATCTATCGCCCTCACCCTATCTATCTATCGCACTCACTCTATCTATCTATCACACTCACTCTATCTATCGCCATTACACTATCTATATATCGATCGCCCTCACTCTAGCTGTCTATCTATCGCCCTCAGGCTGTCTATCTATCTGTCTATCTATCGCCCTCACTCTATCTATCACACTCACTCTATCTATTGCCATCACTCTATCTATCTATATATCGATCGCCCTCACTCTATCTATCTATCTATCTATCTATCTATCTATCTATCTATCTATCTATCTATCTATCTATCTATCTATCTATCTATCTATCTATCTATCTGAAAATAGCGGAGAAGCATGTAAACACCACCCTATCCCACTTTGTAGAGTCAAATTCCTTACTTCACCAGTCACAGTTCGGGTTCAGATCCAACCTGAGTACAGAAACCGCTTTACTCAAGGTGACCGAGGCTGTGAAGGAAACTCTGGACAGTGGTGGAAAGGCCATGCTTATCATGCTAGATCTGTCGGCGGCCTTTGACACCGTTCCCCATGACCTTCTCCTTACTAGATTCTGGGAGATTGGTCTTAGGGGAACGGTGTTCAAATGGTTTCAATCTTTTCTGGCCGACCACAGACAAACGATCTGGGCTCCCCCTGTCTCCGCCGCAATGCCGCAGCTTGAGGTAGGGGTCCCCCAGGGATCTATACTCAGCCCCTCTCTTTTTAACATCTTTTTGACACCCTTAGCGGCGCTAGTGGAGGAGCATGGGGCCCAGATCGTCTCCTATGCGGATGATACGCAGCTCCTGTTCACATGTGACAGGGGCTGTGATTTCGACGGAGCCGCCATCCTGAGGTGTCTTGAGGCTGTGTTTGACTGGTTTGGGAAAAGCGGCCTCAAATGTAACTCAGACAAGTCCGAGATCCTGTTCTTTGGGTGTCCCGCCGACCCGAGATGGAAGCACTGGTGGCCTTTGGCCATGTTCCTGCCAGCCAGCGATTCTGTAACAGCTAAGAATCTGGGCATTCAGGTGGATAATACTCTCTCCTTTAAGGCCCAAGTAGCAGGTCTGACGGGGAAGTGCTTTGCCATCTTAAGGATGTTGAGAAAGTTTCTGCCGTTCCTATCCTTGGAGCACAGAAAGATCACGGTGCAGGCTTTGATAGGTTTGCGCTTGGACTACTCTAACATCCTTTACTTGGGTCTCCCCGAGTATCTCCTGACTCGCCTGCAGGTCGTCCAGAACTCGGCAGCCAGAGCCATATTCGGTCTAACCAGAAGAACTAGGGCCAGCGACCTTCTTAAAGCTTTGCACTGGCTGCCGATCCGCAAACGCATCACCTTCAAGACCTTAACAATAGCGTTCAAGGCTCTGCATAACTTCGGTGCAGTGTATCTACAAAAAAGGGTCAATTTCTACCTTCCATCTAGACCCTTGAGGTCCGCTGCCCAGGCCAAGGCAATCGTGCCGGCAGTGCGACGTGCACGATGTGGAGGTCATTCCTTTAGCTACCTTGCCCCTCGTCTTTGGAACACATTACCTCTGACCTTACGCGCCAGTTCCAACCTGCTCACTTTTAGAAAGGAGCTTAAGACTCTTCTCTTTGCCCAATAATTCTGTTTCCTTTGAGCATCTTGCGTCGCTGGTGGTATTTCTGTTAGTTGCTGGTATTTGTTTTTGATCTGCAGCGCCGGGACGCTCTTCGGAGCAGCTGAGCGCTTTACAAAACCCCCAGTAACATAACATAACATATCTATCTATCTATCGCCCTCACTCTATCTATCTTACTCACTCTATCTATCGTCCTCACTCTATCTATTGCACTCACTCTATCTATCGCACTCACTATCTATCGCACTCACTCTATCTATCTATCGCACTCACACTATCTATCTTTTGCCCTAAATCTATCTATCTATTGCCCTCTATCTATCTATCTATCGCACTCACTCTATTGCCCTCACTCTATCTGTCTATCACCCTCACTCTATTTATCGCCTCACTCTATCTATCACCCTCACTATCTATTCCACTCACTCTATCTATCTATCGAACTCACTCTATCGCAGTCACTCTATCTATCTATCTATCTATCTATCTATCTATCTATCTATCTATCTATCTATCTATCTATCGCACTCACTCTATCTATCGCCATCACTCTATCTATATACTGATCGCCCTCACTCTATCTATCTATCTATCTATCTATCTATCTATCTATCTATCTATCTATCTATCTATCTATCTATCTATCTATCTATCTATCTATCTATCTATCTATCTATCTATCTATCTATCTATCTATCTATCTATCTATCTATCTATCTATCTATCTATCTATCACTCTATCTATCTATCACACTCACTCTATCTATATATCTATCTATCTATCACCTTCTATCGCCCTCACTCTATCTATCTATCGCCCTCTATCTATCGCCCTCCCTCTATCTATATATATCTATCTTTTGCCCTAACTCTATCTATCTATCTATCTATCTATCTATCTATCTATCTATCTATCTATCTATCTATCTATCTATCTATCTATCTATCGCCATCTATCTATCGCCCTCTATCTATCTATCGCACTCACTCTATCGCCCTTACTCTATCTGTCTATCTATCACCCTCACTCTATCTATCACCCCCACTCTATCTATCGCCCTCACTCTATCTATCTATCGCCCTCACTCTATCTATCTATTCCACTCACTCTATCTATCTATCGATCTCACTCTATCGCAGTCACTCTATCTATCTATCAATCGCACTCACTCTATCTATCTATCGCACTCACTCTATCTATCGCACTCACTCAATCAATTGCCATCACTCCATCTATATATTGATCGCCCTCACTCTATTTATCTTTCTATCGCCTTCTATCTATCTATCGCCCTCACCCTATCTATCTATCGCACTCATTCTATCTATCTATCGCACTCACTCCATCTATCTATCTATCTATCTATCTATCTATCTATCTATCTATCTATCTATCTATCTATCTATCTATCTATCTATCTATCTATCTATCTATCTATCTATCTATCTATCTATCTATCTATCTATCTATCTATCTATCTATCACCTTCTATCGCCCTCACTCTATCTATCTATCGCCCTCCCTCTATCTATATATATATCTATCTATCTTTCGCCCTAACTCTATCTATCTATCTATCGCCATCTATCTATCCCCCTCTATCGATCTATCGCACTCACCGTATCGCCCTCACTCTATCTGTCTATCTATCGCCCTCACTCTATCGCCCTCACTCTATCTATCACCCTCACTCTATCTATCGCCCTCACTCTATCTATCTATTCCACTCACTCTATCTATCTTTCAAACTCACTCTATCGCAGTCAATCTATCTATCTCACTCACTCTATTTATCTAGCGCACTCACTCTATCTATCGCACTCACTCTATCGCCATCACTCTATATATCTATCTGTCTATCGCGCTCACTCTATCTATCTATCGCCCTCACTCTATCTACCTATCGTATCTCCACAGCATCACTCAGCACCATCACAGCAACACTCAGGGGCACCACAACATCACTATACGCTACCACAGCATCACTTAACGCGACAGCATCACTCGTCGCCACCACAAATCACTCAGCGCCACCACAGCATCAATCTGTGCAACCATTCAACAACAACTGGTTCAAATATGTTCTCTCAATGTTTCAAGCTTTATTACAAACTAGCAGCCCGTCCCGACGTTGTCCGGGTATGAATTGCTGCCGGCCAGTAGTATACTGTTTTGTAGGATTTCGTTTTGATAGCATTTCTTATCTGTGACAGGCCTGTGAAACGCTTCGATTCACAGTGCACTGCTGATGCACTTAAGAGTGCGCATTCAGTAGTGTGTGAACTCGAGTTTCCCTACTTTATTTTTCCTTGCAATATTATATAGCGCGAACTCGACAACATGGCATGAGCAAAATTTACATTACAGTACAACACATTCAATTGTGGTAGGCACGGGGAGACAAAGCGATTTGCCTGAAATGCTCTAAAGTTAGCAATTCTAGAACTTGTGGCGGGAGGTGTGTCTAAAAGTGTATGTCGGTGCAGGCCATCAATGAGAGAGACCTGTGCCTTTTTCAGATCGGTGGTGAAAAAATATGAGTTTGTTGCTGGAGATGTGGGCCGCCGTGCCACCAATGTACTTACCGGGGGAGGGTAAATACCCGTTATTCCGCAACTTTCTTTCCGCAAACCATCACTCTGCATACTTTCATTACGAAAGTACCATGACTCCTCAATGCCATTATAACGCATGGCATTACATTTTATATGCTTTTACCACGCATACATTTACAACGAAATTCGTTGTAAATGCATGAATGGTAAAAGCATGTTTTTTTTATGTTTGGATAAGGTAAGTATGGGTATAGGGGTATATGTTTTGGGGTACTGAGGTATATGTTTTGGGGTGTTTGGGTATTTTAACTGTTCAGATATAGTTTTGGGTTATGGGGTACAGGGGTAGTTTTAGGGTTTAGGGATAGGTATGGCTTTTGGGGTACAGGGGTATTTTTAGGGTTCAGGGCTAGGTTTGGGTTTTGGGGTATAGGGGTATTTTTAGGGTTCAGGGGTAGGTTTGGGTTTTGGGGTACAGGAGTATTTTAAGGGTTCAGGGCTAGGTTTGGGTTTTGGGGTACAGGGGTATTTTAAGGTTCAGGGGTAGGTTTGGGTTTTAGGGTACAGGGGTATTTTAGGGTTCAGGGGTAGGTTTGGGTTTTGGGGTACAGGTGTACAGGTGTATTTTTAGTGTTCGGGGCTAGGTTTGGGTTTTGGGGTACAGGGGTATTTTTAGGTTTCTGGGGTAGGTTTGGGTTTTAAGGTACAGGGGTATTTATAGGGTTCAGGGCTAGGTTTGGGTTTTGGGGTACAGGGGTATTTTTAGGGTTTAGGGATAGGTTTGAGTTTTGGGGTACAGGGTATATTTATAGGGTTAAGGTGGGTTAGTGTTTAAGGGTGTTGGGGTATTTTAAGGAGTAAGGGTGGTTTATGATTATGGGATGCAGGGGTATTTAAAGGGAGCAGGTTAGACACCCGGAGCTGGAATGTACAGAACCTGGGAAGAAAAAACAATGAAATATTGGGCACACCGCTCGCTTTTTTTCCGTAATCCCGCGCCGCGCACAAGCCCAGGCCCCCAGCACACGCCCAGAGCACACGATATGAGACATTGCATGAAGGGCGGAACGTGCCACACACCCCCAGTGTTTGTCACGCCCCCAGCACACGCCAACAGCTTAACGCAGACATGCCCACAAGGGACTACTTTGCTGGCACGGTTCTTTTACCTTTTAAATGTATATGGTTGGTGTCTGCATAGCCTATGTCCTTCTGCTGCAACTGCCCTTTCCAACGCTGTATTGGGTGTTGTGATTGGTGCTGTGGTTCCTGAGATTACCCACCTCAAAAGTTTGGGCTCTCTCTTTATTATATTAGTATAGATGTCACAAAAATATGTTAATATTTCACTTCTGTTCTTGGATTTGTCACAATAAAATACACTGAATTTAATCTTCACAAAAGCTATTTACAAAAGTTTAAGCTATTGCCATTTTAAATTACAATAAATTTTATTTAAGTATTAATTATTTAAAAAAATTAAAAGCCATTGTTATTTGTAATATCAATACATCTAAGTCACGTAAATACAACACATATTGCATTACAAATGCTATAGATGTCACATTTGCGAAAGTTATAACTATTGGCATTGTAAATGACAAAGCCATTAATTTCGCCATTTTCAAAACCAACACATAAATAAAAAATGTGTAATTTACAATACCAATAGCTCAAACTTTCCTAATGGGAGACCTATTGCATTCCAAATGCTTGTTCTTCTGGTTTCTCTTCTTTTTGTTCTTTAATGTAACGTTTGCTTTTATGCTGATTACAGGCACATTTTGTTGAAGACAGGTATGAGATGTCACAATGTTTTTCTTGTTGACTGGCTGTTATGCAAAATAACAGAACTTGTGATGAATGAGGATCATTAGAGTAGAAAAAAGTTAGTTAACAGTTAAAATGGGAATTCCTGCAAGCAGCAGCATACATTCATGAGAAAGTTTGACAGCACCTTATAGGGCATCTTTGAACAGTGCACCCTGGAATTTAAACACATTGTGTTTGAAATCTTCAGTTATACTTCATACCTGGCAGGGGCTAGTCAGGGACTCCCGGGGTTGCACCTATGTTTTAAAATACTGATGAATATTGAATCAGTGAGTCAAAATCCATGCTATAATTTTCTGTAAATGTAACAAATCTAAGGTGTGCAGGTTACCATTAGCAATTTGTTAGATACCGTAGCTATTTAATACCATCCATGCGTGGGCACAGTTCTCGAGAGATGCTTTGTCCTCCCTGGATGAAATTAGCTTTGACATTTTCCTAGTTGTCCTTCGAAACCACTCGAATATAGGTATTGAAGGCCATAGTTGAGGTAGTCCAAGTAGGTCAATAGAGTGTTTAAGATATATTCTGGCTGCTGACTGAGGTTTGTTGATCTCCAGCCAGACGTTGTAGTTGATGGTGTTTTTTTACTGTACACATGAGCCATCAGCATATGATGGTGAATGCTGCACCTCTGTCTATAGACTGTTTGGCTAAACCAAATTCTAGCCTGATTTGGGAAGCTGAGGTATATCTAGGGAGGTGGAAAGTTCCCCTGTAGACTCTCATGACCTTGTTGTCCAGAGTAGTTGAGGTCCTGACTTGGAGGGCTTCGCTTCCATACGCCAGAGTTGGGACTATCTTCGCCCTTGCAATTTCTAAAATAGGGCCATATGAAATCCCATTCAGGTTGCTAAAAAGTGCCATGAAGCCTGCTTTCAGTGCCAACCTTTTTCTTTTTATTTCCTCCATGTACAGCTTAAGGTTTCCTTTGTTGTCGCATGTGAGTCCGCTGTATTTATAATTAGTGACTTCTTCGACCTTGGTGGAAACAAGGAAGCAGCTAATTTTGCCACTTGTTCATCTAGAGCAGTTGTTAATTTTTGTTTTCTTAGCGCTGATTGTCAATCCATTTCTTTTTAAATTTTTGAAAACCTTTATTGTGCAATGAAGCAGTACAAATACGGGCCTACAACCAGTCGGCCGGCCACGAGAACAATTGAGCACTAGTGCAGCATTACGGCGACGTAATATCACACCTCAGTTAAGCAAGCAATAAAAGTACATAACAGGTACTGCAATACCACGTCCCAGAATCAATGAAGGTTAATTTTAAAAGTTTTCTTAATGCAAGTATTAAGACAAGCCGTACTGTCCAATTGGTGTAAAAGAAAATAAAGAAGGATCCATGCGGGAGGAGCATACCCATAATTGCAAGCATATACACAGGAGTTTCACATCAACCAATATGTTCCCCCCGGGCCGTAAGGCAGCCATCCTCAGAGTCAAGCAGAAGACCCCCTCGCACGCGCCACTCAATTCCCGCCGCTACCTAACCCCCAGTAAACTAGACATGGACCCAGACCAAAAGTGAAAAATAAAAAATAGGAATAAAAGAAGACTTCCATAGAAATAATGTCGAAGTTCTAACTACTAACCCCCCACCCTACACGCATGCGGAGGCTACGGCCTGCCCCCCCCCCAGCAGTGTGTCTGTCGCCCCATAAACCCGAAATTTAGAAGAAAGAAGAAGGAAGAAGAAGAAAGAAAAACGCGCCATATGTTATAGAGAGAGAGAAAAGGACGCCCTAATCTTCACTCCCAAAGACAAGGAAATGGAGAGGAGGAGCATTAATGTCAGGCTACTCGGTCTCCGCCAGCCCTTAATGTATCTTCCACCCCAGATGCAGGATAAACAGCAGATATTAAAACAATGCAGGAGCGAAGTATTATGGAACAGCGGTCACTGAACTAAACAGGATACAGTCCCAAACCCTAGTCCACCCGTCCAGCCTCCAACCACAGAAAAACAGTCTAGCCCTGGCCCGACCGAGGACACTCCACCAGACGCGCTCCCCAGAGGCGGCCCGCCCCCCACACAACAAAGGAGTAGAGCAGCGAGAGGAAGGACGACAACATGAAGAAAACCCAAAATGGCCCCGATGAGTCAGCAGGGTTCCCGTCCCAAGCCACAGTCTGTTCCACAAGAGCACCAAAAGTACACGATGCAATAAACCAAATAGGCGTACAGCACAGCGCAGGAGGAAAAGGCAGCCGTAGCGTAGCAGACAGTTCTCGAGGCAAAAGCAATGTAGAATCCGGCCACAATGTTGCACACAATGTCGGGAGGGGAAACAAAGTGTCTCGAGTAGAGGCGTCTGGCTGGTGATCCTGGGCGTCGATAGAAAAAGCAGCGAGTTCAGCCGTGCAGCAGGCAGGAGAAAGCGCCGGCGCCCCACACAGTGCAGGTTTTGTCAGGCCGCAACCGGGTACCAGATCAGGAGTGCCCCACCGCAGCGTAGATGTAATGTGATCTAGACTGTCTCCCAATTCCCGGTGGCAGTTGCGGACTTCTGTACGGAGGTCCCGCAGGGCTCGCAGGACGGCGCCAAGGGAGATAGCAGACTGTAACCCCTGGGCCTCGTGTCCCAGGGGGATCCCTCGAGTCTCGGGCTCTCCTGTAGGCAGGGCAGTACCGGTCACCAGTATGGGCAAGCAAATATCCCCGCCCGGCATGGCGGCGCACACAGCCACTGTGACCGGCCAGGCGACGGTCACCAGAGTAGAAAGAGCACCGGCGTAATACCCCGCAGCCGTAAGCTGAGCACCATACACTGCGCCCAAAAGTTATGCCACCCCTGTGAGGCGCCCTTCGGTGGTATCCGCTGACAAGGCAAAGAGTCATGCGGGAGGTACGACCCAAAATGGCCGGACAGTCTTCTTCCCGTACCTGCAGTCTTGAGCAAAGGCGCCGCTGCGATGGGGTCAGCAGTGCCACAAGTACAGCCCTGTTCCCACGCCGACTCTCGTCCTCTCGTGCGGCCGGGCCCGGGACAAGGGTAGCGCTGGTTTTACAGCGACCAGTGCCGGCGGAGCACTCCGGCCGGCAGCCGGTCTCCAAGGCACAACAGGAGGAGCTCTCGCAGGCGGGGTCCGGGACCAAGAGCAGGAGACGGATATCTTCGGTCGCCGGGCGGGAGGGGCTCCAGAGAAGCACCGCCGGGATCAGCGCCGTTTCGCCTACAATCCACCGCAAGTGCGTCAGGATCAAAGTCAGGATAGCTGCACGGCAAACAAGGGCTGGCGGAGCCGGGAATCTATCCGTCCGCTCCGGTCGCCATCTTGGCTCCTCCCCCCGTCAATCCATTTCTTGATGAATAATCATGGGTGGCCTTCAGAAGTGGCTGCAATCCCACCTTAGTCCAGCTAATCAGCACCCAGTCATCGGCATAAAGCAAGTTTGAGAGGATAGTGCCAAACTTCGGGGTGTGAGAGTTAACCGAAGCCAGTGATGAGGGATGGTCCGCCATGAATAGGTTAAAAAAACCTCACGGCTAGAACACAACCCTACTTGAGCCCACAGGATGTTGAAATTGCCCCCTTTCCCAGCTTTACCCTGACCCAGGTGCCCATATGCAGCTTTTCAAATGCTCTTCAAAGCAGTTCTTTAGTTTGCTCCAGAGCAGATCTTGGGTAAAACAGTTAAAGGCTGCTTTGTAGTCTATGTAACATTAATAGACTGGTTGTTTAGTTGCTTTTGAAGCATCACGCAGAAGTGTCAGTGCAACGATACTTGTCAGTGTCCCAGTTTTTTTTGTGAACCCCGTCTGATTGATCAGGATGATATAGGTGGTATTGGCCCAGTCGAGGAGCCGTTCCAGGAAAAATGCCCATATAGTACTTTGCCTTATTATCAATGAGGAGCTATCAGTCAGTAGTTTTTTGGGTTTTGACTGGTCGCCGCCCTTGAAAATTGTTGAGATGATGGACCCTTTCCATGCGCTGAATTGTGACACTTGATAGGGCATGAGTGAATAAAGGGGCCATGTACCCTGTCCTTTTTGCTGGGTTGGTCTTATGAATGGCCTGAGGGATTCCGTTTGGACCAGGAAAGCCAGTGATCAGGACCAGACTGGGAACAGATACCGGCCCTGGCAAACTTTTCAGCTGCCCCTCCACCCCCATACCCCCCCCCCCCCAGTGAGGGGGAGTGTAGCCGAGCAGTTTGCGACGGCCGATTTCGGCCGATTTTGTTACAGGGGGCCGATATTGCCGACCTACGGTAACAAAAAGGGTGACCCAGGGGCCCACCACCCTAGCGGCCTACAGGGGAAATGCCCGGTGCCCGCTATGGCCAGTCCGGGCCAGCCAGTGATTCTGTCTTTAGTTATTTGTCATTTCAGTGTGGACTCATCTATGGTTTGCGCATTCTCTAAGACACTGGGTGGTGGATTTGATGGGCGTCTGAAGCTTCCCCTCAACGGCCCGTATGTCAGCTACGTTTGTAGTGTTTTTGAATGAGCGAGGAGGAAAAGACCTAGGCATCTTCAGAAAGATTTGAACCAGGGCATGGCGGCACTGTATTTTTTAAGGCATTGACAGATCGCCAGACTGCATTTGAATTGTGATGATTAGTGTCCCTGGTAGGATTGGCCAAGAAGGAATCCAAGATTTCCCTCTTTTTGCCTCAGATCACCTGTTTTAGTTCCTTTTTGTGCCTTAGCTCAGATATATGGGTTTTCTTTTGAGGGAACCCTCATATTGCTCGCAAGGCTCTGGTGACCTCCCTCTTCAGTGTTTTAATTTCTCTGCTCGTGCACTTGCTTTGTCCTTGTATTGGGTGGCCTGTTGATGGTTGAGCTGTGTAAGGCTTGACTTTTGAGGAGTATTGTTGAGAGATAGATTTTGTAAAAGTTTCCCAGGTACTTTTTGGAGAAATCTTGCTGGTGTGAGCCAGCTTAACATGTTTTTCAGCTTCCTGTTCCAGGGAGCCTATATTAGTTGCAGTCCATTTTACCCTCCTCAGGTCGTGCAGATAAATTGATCCTAGAAGGTCTATGGTATGCGTATTCTCGGTCACAGTAATGGCGAGTTGCAGCTCCTGGAAGAGATGGTCACTCTCTGTTCCTTTCCCTATTGTGAGAAAACGCACTTATAGGATCAGCAGGGAACCAAACGCATAGTCAATCAGGGAGTTGCAGTTGGTCGAATGAAAAGATGTGGCATCCGGGCAATCCCCTCAGCAGCAGCCGTTAAGGGCCCTGAGAATCAGGTGTTTCAGTTTGCCGAGCAGGTTAAGGCCCTCTTGATCCCTCCTTCCTGAATCAGTGTTTACTTGTATTGGAATGTCCCATTAGTGCTCTTGTGCTTCGGTGATCTCACTCGTTGGTGAGGAGCCTAGTAAGTAAGTGTCAATCTCACCAGTGGCTATGGTCAGGGAGTGCCGATGAGATGCTTCTACTTTGAGAAGGCTTCTTCAAAGTGTCTGCATGATCTTTGTGGTTTGGCGGTGCGTAGAGGTTTACTAAAGACGTTACAAAGTCTGTGCTGACTGTACGCCCTTTCTGCATAGTTATGTGCAGTATTTGGATGTTGTCTGAATCTATTATTTTCTCCTTTGTGCTAGCTTTGATTGATGTAGACAAGTAAATAGCCAGCCCTCTCTACTGCGTCCAAATTTTGATTACTTGGTCGTGAAGTTACATGATGTAAGAAGCCTAGGATGGCAATCAGCTTTTGGGCCCAGGTCTCCTGTAAGGCAACACCTGAAAAGGGGAAACAACCTTTACAACGCAACTTTTACACCGCACTACAATTACAACAAAACGTTTACAACGCAACATCCATTACAACGCATGCATTTACAACGCAACCATTACAACGCATGACACTACAACGCACACCACTACAATGCATGCCATTACAATGCAGTCATTACAACGCATACCATTACAACGCATACCATTACAACACATAGTACCCTTACACTATCCAACACTTACCCTACTGTTGCACCCCCTGGAGTTAGAATAGTAATTTTTACCCCTACACTATCCAACACGTACCCTACTGTTGCACCCCCTGGAGTTAGAATAGTAATTTTAACCCATACACTATCCAACACTTACCTTACATGTAATGTAATGTTATGCGTTGTAATGGTATGTGTTGTAAAGGTAGTATGCGTTGTAGTGGAATGCGTTGTAAAGGTAGTTTCGAAGAATTCGTTGTTATGGCATGCGTTGTAATGGTATGCGTTGTAATGGATGTTGCAGTGTAAAAATTGCGTTTTAAAGGTAGGCGTTGTAAAAGTATGCGTTGTAACGTCATACATCCGGCACTGATGTATGAAGCCCGTACATTACCACTGCATCACGCAAGGTGTCGCAAGGCAACGCGAGGACTTCAGTGAGATTTACTAAGCCACACAAAGCCACCTTGAATATCTCTGCATGGCGTAGTAAATCTGGAGTAACCCAAGGCAGCGCAAGTCACTGCCTTGTGTTACTCTGCCCTGGGAAGGTGGTCCATGGGAGGAGCGTGGATGTGACCAAGCATCCACCCATAGATTTTGGTGCATTCACAGATTTTCAAGGGCTAGTAAACCTGGGAATGCACCAAAATGCCACGCCTTCTCAAGTGACGAATAACGAGGAGAAATATGTTTATTGTGTTGTATTCGGTGACTTGTTAGTAAAACTGCCTCTACGTTTCCCAGATTTCAGTGTAGGGATAAATCTTTGATTCTGGCTAGTATCCACAGACCAAAATCTGGAAATTACAAGTGTTGTCCTTAAAATAGGGAAATGCTGGCTGGATACAAGAATGTCGAGTCCTGTCTGCTGATTTCTCCTTGAATCTGGGGTCAAATATGCTGATGCTTTTCACCTGCTGAGAGTAGGCAGAAGATGTCTGCTGTAGGCCCGGTGATGGTCTGGGTAAGGCAGAATAGGGATGAGTAAGGCCAGAGGTAGTGTTGCCTGCACCCCCACCCCACTTTATGCCCACAGTGGTCCTAGCAGTAGTTTCACTAGGGTGTAGATTTTCACCCGGGCCTCGTCTTTCCAAACTCAGAGTAATTGCTGCCTTAGAGACAGCACCTACTTATAAAGGTCTAGTAACTATAACTCGTGCCCTAAAGTAACTTTAACTCGCACCACCGAATGCATAATCTTGTCATTAACCCCTTCGCTGCGGCGGCTATTCCGCCGCAGCGCTAAGGGGGCGGGGCAGCCGCGAGCCGGTTCCGTGCTTGTGACGGTACCGCTCCGTCAGGCTCACGGGTGAGCTGTGCTTGTGACAGAACGGTTCCGTCACGAACCCGCCCGCCCATTATTTCGTCACCGCAGGCGCGGTGAGCGGGCCGTGACGGAACCGTTCCGTCACAAGCACAGCTCACCCAAGGCTTGTGACGGAACGGTTCCGTCACAAGCATGCAAGGGGTTAATGATGTCATTTCAGATCTTGCAGTCATTAGCAGTGCATAGGAGGGTTCACGTTACCCAAGAGGCTAGGGGGTCAGGGTGATTCTACTGTGCCCCCTTTTTTACATTTGCTGTGGGACTCAGTCAACCGAGTCCCAAGATGGCTGCCAAAACTTCCTGGTTGGAGTGACAGTGGCAGTAGGTTATATATATAAAGGTAGATAGATATTGGAAATGGACAGTAAGGAACCAAATGGATTGAATTTGGATAAATAACTCTTTGTACACCTATAACCTCACAGTTGTTTAGCTTTCAGGTTTTTTGGATATATTTACTCCTTGCAGTTAGCTCCTGTAGATCACAGAAGTAGGAGTTTTTAAATAATGTTTTTAATTTCATATAATTGTGTTCTTTTATAGGAAAACAAGAAAGGAAGCTGGCTTTTGGCGACCACAGAGAATAAAACTAAATCACAAAGGTAGAGGGTGTGAAGTGTCACCCAGTCTTAAAGAAGAGGAAAGGTATAGAGTAGGAAAGATCTAGAAGAGGAGGGTGAAAAATAGAGAGGCAGAGGTTCATGCCCAGTATCAAGGATCCAATCCCGAAGGCGAGGGCCAAGTCTTGCCTCTTAGAGGCCCTCAAACACCTCGATGGATGTCATGCTTCATCATCTGACTTTTGCTCCTCATCGGGTCCGTGCTGCAATGCCCGATGGGTCCCCGAAGGGTCTCTTTTATGGAGATTTTTAAAGAGAAAAGCTGTTTGGTGAGCCCACCAGTGGAAACCCCTAGGTAATTTCATCGATTTTTGCATGCACCTCAACATTTTTCTCACTGTATCCACCCCACTCACCAAACAGCTTAGTAGATATGCCCAAGCATGAAGGGGTACCCTCACAGAGCAGGGAAGAGGTGTCCCACTGCTAATCACAGCTGGCTGACCTCTTCCTATTTGGGTTGCGTCAGGTGCTGGCTCCTGTGCACCTATCCTCTACCAGCGGCTGCCTGTAATGATCACAGAAAGTAACCAGAGTCAAGTTAGACATCACGTTTAAAAACAAGTATTTTGAAATAAGCAAGTAGACTATGGCATAGGTCTGTCTGGTCTTTATTAATCACTACTTTTCAAGCAGACTACAAATGAATAAGAGGGAATAAGAATGATGGTGCATATAATCATTGCAAAAACAACAAGTGATGGACCGAATGTGGATCAATGTCACACACTCCCCCAGTCAAAAGATCTGGGCCCAAATCCATCGTTTTCTTGCACTCCACACCACCCTGGGTTAGACAATGGCGATATGCAAATCAGCTCTGACCCTGTTGCCCCATGGGAACAGTCCAGTCCGAACTACAAAAGCCATGTCCTTCCCAGAACGGAATCAAGCATCCGAGGACCGGACCGGTTTCGAGGTAACACCTCTCATCAGCCCGGCTAGCTTGACTCCAAGTGGTGTGGAGTGCCTGGGACCCACGTCTGGGCATCCCCAGCGCACTTAGGGCGGCAATTGCAAAAACAACAAGTGATGGACCGAATGTGGATCAATGTCACACACTCCCCCAGTCAAAAGATCTGGGCCCAAATCCATCGTTTTTTTGCACTCCACACCACCCTGGGTTAGACAATGGCGATATGCAAATCAGCTCTGACCCTGTTGCCCCATGGGAACAGTCCAGTCCGAACTACAAAAGCCATGTCCTTCCCAGAACGGAATCAAGCATCCGAGGACCGGACCGGTTTCGAGGTAACACCTCTCATCAGCCCGGCTAGCTTGACTCCAAGTGGTGTGGAGTGCCTGGGACCCACGTCTGGGCATCCCCAGCGCACTTAGGGCGGCAATTGCAAAAACAACAAGTGATGGACCGAATGTGGATCAATGTCACACACTCCCCCAGTCAAAAGATCTGGGCCCAAATCCATCGTTTTTTTGCACTCCACACCACCCTGGGTTAGACAATGGCGATATGCAAATCAGCTCTGACCCTGTTGCCCCATGGGAACAGTCCAGTCCGAACTACAAAAGCCATGTCCTTCCCAGAACGGAATCAAGCATCCGAGGACCGGACCGGTTTCGAGGTAACACCTCTCATCAGCCCGGCTAGCTTGACTCCAAGTGGTGTGGAGTGCCTGGGACCCACGTCTGGGCATCCCCAGCGCACTTAGGGCGGCAATTGCAAAAACAACAAGTGATGGACCGAATGTGGATCAATGTCACACACTCCCCCAGTCAAAAGATCTGGGCCCAAATCCATCGTTTTTTTGCACTCCACACCACCCTGGGTTAGACAATGGCGATATGCAAATCAGCTCTGACCCTGTTGCCCCATGGGAACAGTCCAGTCCGAACTACAAAAGCCATGTCCTTCCCAGAACGGAATCAAGCATCCGAGGACCGGACCGGTTTCGAGGTAACACCTCTCATCAGCCCGGCTAGCTTGACTCCAAGTGGTGTGGAGTGCCTGGGACCCACGTCTGGGCATCCCCAGCGCACTTAGGGCGGCAATTGCAAAAACAACAAGTGATGGACCGAATGTGGATCAATGTCACACACTCCCCCAGTCAAAAGATCTGGGCCCAAATCCATCGTTTCTTTGCACTCCACACCACCCTGGGTTAGACAATGGCGATATGCAAATCAGCTCTGACCCTGTTGCCCCATGGGAACAGTCCAGTCCGAACTACAAAAGCCATGTCCTTCCCAGAACGGAATCAAGCATCCGAGGACCGGACCGGTTTCGAGGTAACACCTCTCATCAGCCCGGCTAGCTTGACTCCAAGTGGTGTGGAGTGCCTGGGACCAGATCTTTTGACTGGGGTGAATGTGTGACATTGATCCACATTCGGTCCATTACTTGTTGTTTTTGCAATTGCCGCCCTAAGTGCGCTGGGGATGCCCAGACGTGGGTCCCAGGCACTCCACACCACTTGGAGTCAAGCTAGCCGGGCTGATGAGAGGTGTTACCTCGAAACCGGTCCGGTCCTCGGATGCTTGATTCCGTTCTGGGAAGGACATGGCTTTTGTAGTTCGGACTGGACTGTTCCCATGGGGCAACAGGGTCAGAGCTGATTTGCATATCGCCATTGTCTAACCCAGGGTGTTGTGGAGTGCAAAAAAACGATGGATTTGGGCCCAGATCTTTTGACTGGGGTGAATGTGTGACATTGATCCACATTCGGTCCATTACTTGTTGTTTTTGCAATTGCCGCCCTAAGTGCGCTGGGGATGCCCAGACGTGGGTCCCAGGCACTCCACACCACTTGGAGTCAAGCTAGCCGGGCTGATGAGAGGTGTTACCTCGAAACCGGTCCGGTCCTCGGATGCTTGATTCCGTTCTGGGAAGGACATGGCTTTTGTAGTTCGGACTGGACTGTTCCCATGGGGCAACAGGGTCAGAGCTGATTTGCATATCGCCATTGTCTAACCCAGGGTGTTGTGGAGTGCAAAAAAACGATGGATTTGGGCCCAGATCTTTTGACTGGGGTGAATGTGTGACATTGATCCACATTCGGTCCATTACTTGTTGTTTTTGCAATTGCCGCCCTAAGTGCGCTGGGGATGCCCAGACGTGGGTCCCAGGCACTCCACACCACTTGGAGTCAAGCTAGCCGGGCTGATGAGAGGTGTTACCTCGAAACCGGTCCGGTCCTCGGATGCTTGATTCCGTTCTGGGAAGGACATGGCTTTTGTAGTTCGGACTGGACTGTTCCCATGGGGCAACAGGGTCAGAGCTGATTTGCATATCGCCATTGTCTAACCCAGGGTGTTGTGGAGTGCAAAAAAACGATGGATTTGGGCCCAGATCTTTTGACTGGGGTGAATGTGTGACATTGATCCACATTCGGTCCATTACTTGTTGTTTTTGCAATTGCCGCCCTAAGTGCGCTGGGGATGCCCAGACGTGGGTCCCAGGCACTCCACACCACTTGGAGTCAAGCTAGCCGGGCTGATGAGAGGTGTTACCTCGAAACCGGTCCGGTCCTCGGATGCTTGATTCCGTTCTGGGAAGGACATGGCTTTTGTAGTTCGGACTGGACTGTTCCCATGGGGCAACAGGGTCAGAGCTGATTTGCATATCGCCATTGTCTAACCCAGGGTGTTGTGGAGTGCAAAAAAACGATGGATTTGGGCCCAGATCTTTTGACTGGGGTGAATGTGTGACATTGATCCACATTCGGTCCATTACTTGTTGTTTTTGCAATTGCCACCCTAAGTGCGCTGGGGATGCCCAGACGTGGGTCCCAGGCACTCCACACCACTTGGAGTCAAGCTAGCCGGGCTGATGAGAGGTGTTACCTCGAAACCGGTCCGGTCCTCGGATGCTTGATTCCGTTCTGGGAAGGACATGGCTTTTGTAGTTCGGACTGGACTGTTCCCATGGGGCAACAGGGTCAGAGCTGATTTGCATATCGCCATTGTCTAACCCAGGGTGTTGTGGAGTGCAAAAAAACGATGGATTTGGGCCCAGATCTTTTGACTGGGGTGAATGTGTGACATTGATCCACATTCGGTCCATTACTTGTTGTTTTTGCAATTGCCGCCCTAAGTGCGCTGGGGATGCCCAGACGTGGGTCCCAGGCACTCCACACCACTTGGAGTCAAGCTAGCCGGGCTGATGAGAGGTGTTACCTCGAAACCGGTCCGGTCCTCGGATGCTTGATTCCGTTCTGGGAAGGACATGGCTTTTGTAGTTCGGACTGGACTGTTCCCATGGGGCAACAGGGTCAGAGCTGATTTGCATATCGCCATTGTCTAACCCAGGGTGTTGTGGAGTGCAAAAAAACGATGGATTTGGGCCCAGATCTTTTGACTGGGGTGAATGTGTGACATTGATCCACATTCGGTCCATTACTTGTTGTTTTTGCAATTGCCGCCCTAAGTGCTCTGGGGATGCCCAGACGTGGGTCCCAGGCACTCCACACCACTTGGAGTCAAGCTAGCCGGGCTGATGAGAGGTGTTACCTCAAAACCGGTCCGGTCCTCGGATGCTTGATTCCGTTCTGGGAAGGACATGGCTTTTGTAGTTCGGACTGGACTGTTCCCATGGGGCAACAGGGTCAGAGCTGATTTGCATATCGCCATTGTCTAACCCAGGGTGTTGTGGAGTGCAAAGAAACGATGGATTTGGGCCCAGATCTTTTGACTGGGGTGAATGTGTGACATTGATCCACATTCGGTCCATTACTTGTTGTTTTTGCAATTGCCGCCCTAAGTGCGCTGGGGATGCCCAGACGTGGGCCCCAGGCACTCCACACCACTTGGAGTCAAGCTACCCGGGCTGATGAGAGGTGTTACCTCGAAACCGGTCCGGTCCTCGGATGCTTGATTCCGTTCTGGGAAGGACATGGCTTTTGTAGTTCGGACTGGACTGTTCCCATGGGGCAACAGGGTCAGAGCTGATTTGCATATCGCCATTGTCTAACCCAGGGTGTTGTGGAGTGCAAAAAAACGATGGATTTGGGCCCAGATCTTTTGACTGGGGTGAATGTGTGACATTGATCCACATTCGGTCCATTACTTGTTGTTTTTGCAATTGCCGCCCTAAGTGCGCTGGGGATGCCCAGACGTGGGTCCCAGGCACTCCACACCACTTGGAGTCAAGCTAGCCGGGCTGATGAGAGGTGTTACCTCGAAACCGGTCCGGTCCTCGGATGCTTGATTCCGTTCTGGGAAGGACATGGCTTTTGTAGTTCGGACTGGACTGTTCCCTTGGGGCAACAGGGTCAGAGCTTATTTGCATATCGCCATTGTCTAACCCAGGGTGTTGTGGAGTGCAAAAAAACAATGGATTTGGGCCCAGATCTTTTGACTGGGGTGAATGTGTGACATTGATCCACATTCGGTCCATTACTTGTTGTTTTTGCAATTGCCGCCCTAAGTGCGCTGGGGATGCCCAGACGTGGGTCCCAGGCACTCCACACCACTTGGAGTCAAGCTAGCCGGGCTGATGAGAGGTGTTACCTCGAAACCGGTCCGGTCCTCGGATGCTTGATTCCGTTCTGGGAAGGACATGGCTTTTGTAGTTCGGACTGGACTGTTCCCATGGGGCAACAGGGTCAGAGCTGATTTGCATATCGCCATTGTCTAACCCAGGGTGTTGTGGAGTGCAAAAAAACGATGGATTTGGGCCCAGATCTTTTGACTGGGGTGAATGTGTGACATTGATCCACATTCGGTCCATTACTTGTTGTTTTTGCAGGTGCATATAATCATGACAAGTATTGAAAATGAGATGAACAAAAGTATTTTTGCAAAACCATAAAGACTAATGTCAGAATGTCTACTGATAATGAAATTCTGATAGCATTGAAAAAGGCAAAGAAGAAATGTTTTGAAATGAATTATACTCCAAGATGGAGCTGATGTTTAACTTAAATGTGATAGTCTTTTGTTTATGTTTATGTCAATGTCAAAAGCGAAGATTAGTATGTGTTTAACTGACCTTTTCATGCATTGCGATCAGTGTTCAGTGCGATCAAGGTGTTCAGACTACGAAATGTGTTGATCTGTTTTCCGTTTTTCTGAGCAAATAAACCAAATGGTTTTTACACAGCATTGGAGTGCCATGATTTTGTTTTATAAGAGCAAACTGACTAAGGGATATATACATATGTATTTATCTAACAGTCATAGGATTAACCACGAAGAGCCCTTGCACTCCTGACCCAAAGAGCATAAGATCAAGGTCTGTGAGAGTTTTAACATTATGTAAACCTCTCCTGGGGTCAAGCATTCTCGGTCCCTGGAAAGTTTGGGTCTGGTTTCAAAATGAACTTTTCAAGGGGCTGCTGCACTCCCTGCAGCCCTCAGTTATTCTATAGGGGATGTTGGTGGTTCCTGTGCTCTTCCTAAGGGCACCGCCTGCAGAAACAGTCATGCAAATAAGGCCTCAAGAGGCATTATGGGTGGTTCCTCGGCTGGCAGCATTGCATATGTAATAAGCCAAAAGAGCACCTAGGTGCAGGTAGGTGATGATGGGCCAACAAGTAGGGCCCACTCCTAGCTGCCCTGCCAGCTCCCTGTTCGCATATGCACCATTAGGATATGTGCGCCTCCTGCCAAGCAGGAACAACTCCTAATCTTCACCTGCAGCTGGAACGCTTGGGCTAGGTTTGCATGCCCTCCACCCCACCACACATGGGCATGGGACGGAGGGGTGGCCTGCCTTGCTTCCAGGGCCATGGCCATCCAAGGAGCAGAAGGAATAGCATGACCACACTCAAACTGCTGCTCTTCTCTGTTCTATGGGATGGGGCCCCTGGAAGGAAATTCTTGTGTTGGATCATCCCAGATGACAGGAGGTCCTTTCCCCAAATAGTAAAATAAGTATACTTATGCCAATCCCATTCCTGAGCCACATCCATGATAATATGAGGAATTGCTACAGGGTGCCACACACTCTGTTTTCTTTTTATAAGGCATATCTTTGCAGAGGCATAACTTGGGCCCTGTTGGACTGCTTTTCACAATATCTGGCACGTTTTTCTTCTGATGTCAAGCTCTAGCCAAGTAGCAGCATTTTCACCAGGCCTCCTGGCCTCTAAAGAGGTGCACTTTGCTAGGAGCTAGACTTGCATGCTCATTTCCTGGTTCCTGGTGCTCCTCTCCTGCTCCTGGGAACATCTTGTGCAGCCTTTCCAATGCATGGTGGCCAGTCATGCTCATAAGTAACTCTCACTGAGAATGGTGAAATTCTTTTATAGATGGACATAAAGTTCTTCATCCACATTGAGTCAATTTTGGATTTTAGTTCGCATTCTGATAATCCATTTAGATTACAACCTACATAGTTATGGAACTCTATTGCCCTTGCAATAATTTTGGTGTAGAATAAAAGAAATCCCATGGAGTAACTTTTCTATGTGTCAAGTAGGTATGTATCTCTAGATGACGACTTGTACTGTATCACATTCACTCCTTTCTCTCATCATCCAACCCAACATATGTTTTTGTGCCATATATAATTGGAGGGCAGATTACACCATATAAAACTCGAGGACAACTGTACAAAATGAAAATTATACCACATTTATTTCATTAGATAACATTTCAATGCATTAATTTAAAAGAACTGAACATTCAGCTCGACATATCATATTAAAAACCAAAACAAAATCAAACAATTACATTCCATAATGATACTAATAATTAATACAGTGTAGCAGCAGAAGAGAGTTACAAGTACAGACCAATCTAATAAGCCTTGAAAATGCACACATTTACTATGAAGAAGATTTTACCTGCATTGCCAGATAAATTGTAAGTTGTTCTCCTTATTCCAACAATGCTGGGTAGATAGATTGTGTATGTTGTTAGGGCGTCGACGGTTTTCGATGGTAGCTCTCTTTTTACAATTGTTTAAAGTGTTCACATTGAAGACAAAAGGTTAATGGCCTTTGTATTCCTATGGGTCCTCTATTCCATTGAGGTATGGGCCATGCGGTGTGTAAAGACTCGTTATTCCAATCAAGTTGAAATTTCAGGCTTAGGTTGCTGTTTGGCACCTTCATAGTCTCCTTCTCTGAGACAATCCAATTGTTAAAACTTGTTTCTTTAAAACCGTTTTTCTCTCCTTCACAATGGAGGGAGAAGATATCCCAAATGAGGAGATTGTATTCTATTCCTGCGGCAATGCGGGTAATTGTCGCTATTTCAAGCCGTTTCGGAATTTTAATTGTAGGTGGGCATGCCCTCCGTCAATGCGGTCAGGGAACAGGCGCCGTACGTCTGCTTCGTGCCACTGCTATAATTTTGGTGTACCTCATCAATTCCATAGCATTTTATGCTTTTGCAGTTAATAAAAACTGTTTGATGATGATGTTTGGCCATAAAGTAAATCAAGCCTTCATTTGTAATCTATCAAAAATATTCTATAGTTCTTATGAGTTGTGGACAATTTATGCTTCAAATGTGTTTGATTCCACATTGGCATTATAAGACACAGACCATCATCTGAGTGCTACAGTTTATTCTTTTGTTCATATAGATGGGTTTAACTTCATTATGAACAATCATTTCATGTTGCTTCCTACTTAGCAGGCTTCAAAACAGTTACATTTTGCAATGACACCTCTTTATTCCACTGACCAATTTCTTTCTGGTTCCTTGCTCCAAAATGCTTTCTAACTAACATGTCTTTCAAAGCAGGTGCTTTCTTATATGTGATATTTGGCTTGATATCATATAGCTGTCCATTGTCTTTATCCTTTTTTATTATATTCCAATATTTCTGAAACAACCTTGCAAACTTGCTGATCTCATTTGATATTTTGTTATTAGTATTATTTTATTGCCTTTCTCCTCATTTGTATTCATATTTCTTTCCTCATTCCTAATCAGTGTATCAATTCTTTGCATATTTTTCACTTTATTTTAACAATGTTGTACCATTTGTGGGTTATATCTTCTTGCAAAGAATCTTTCCTACGTTTCTACACTCTTGGTCAAGAACCTTTTAATTCCAAACAGTTTTGTTTTAGTCTAAGAGCTTCCCCTTATGAAACACTGTTTTTAGAATCTGTCTATGGAAAAGTTTTCTATGTAGGACACTGTTACCTGCTATTTCCTTGGGATATAATGTGGTCTTATTTTTTCACCGTTGATGTATGTTAAAACATCCAAGAAACAAAATGTTCTCCTAGCTCATGACCTATCTGAATATTATTTAGTCTCACAAAATATTACTTGAATTGTTGGCATATTTTACACTTTATTTAAACCATGTTGTATTATTTGTGGGTCACCTCGCAAAGAATCTCTCCTAAGTTTCTGCACTCTTGGTCATGAACTCTCTTTATTCCAAACAGTTTTATTTTAATCTAAGAAATTCCCCATATAGAACCCTGTGTTAAGCATTTTCCAATGGAAAATGTCTCTATGTAGTACACTGTTATTTATATTTCTTTGGAATTAGGGGCCAGATGTAGGTAGCCCTTTACCGATCGGAATCGGCCGAAAATACAGATTTTTGGCCGTTTCCGATCGGTAAAGGGCTAGGGAGATGTAGGTGCACATATTCGGTAATTTTACCGAATAGTTATTATTACTGAATCGGTAATAATTACCGATTCGGTTTTATTTACAGATTCAGTAAAATTACCGAAAATGCTATGTGGGTAGCCAATTTTCCATTGGCACATGGCTTACAGAATCGGTATTTTACCATGGAATACAAATCCATGGTAAAATACCGATTCCTGTGTACATGCACATCTGTGCATGTACACATGTGCCATGTGACAGACAGACGTGCCCTTAGGGCATGTCTGTGTGCCACATTGCACACATGCCCGTTTTGGGGGTGCTAGAGGGTGTCAAAGTGACACCCCCTGCACCCTTGTGAATTAATTATTTACCGATTCGGTAAATACCGAATCGGTAATGCCTAATCATTCCTATGGGCTTCAAAGCCCATAGGAATGAATGGGCAATACCGATTCGGTATTTACCGAATCGGTAATTAATGAATTGTTAAGGATTCGGTAACGAATCCAGATGTTGGGACCTACAGCCCATTTACCGATTTTGAAATACCGAATCGGTAAAATTCGGTATTTCAAAATCGGTAAATGGGATTTACCTACATCGGGCCCTAGATGTTGTTGTAGAAAGCTGGTTCTTTATAAACTATACCAAATTAAGGTCCAGTGTGCACAGAGTCCAGTGGATCCCAGAGGTTAACAGAGGCTTAAGTAGATAATACAAAACGCTTTATGTTTGGTAGTTTGGTTGAGCAGTTAGGCTTATCAGAGGGTAGTGTGAATTAATTTGTCGTAAATACCCATATAAGACAGGACTCCACACTCAATGACTAAATCCAGACCAATGTTCTGCAAAAATAATACTTTTGTTACTTTTATTGTAGGTACCAAGTTGAACTTAGTTACAGGAAAGTAGACTTATCTGGTAGATAATACTTCTGACAGTCTTGGAGATGCTTTTGTATTTTTCAATCAGAAACAGTAACACTGGGTACTTGAAGAAGATAGACAGTCATATGAAACGAATGTCTGACATAATATCGACAGACAAAATATCTACATACAAAAATATCGGCACAAAAATATCGAAATCAAAAATATCGGAGTCAAATCTTCATAAAGGTAAGTACAAAAATATCGAAAAATTAATATCGTACTACAAAAATATCGAAATTAAAAATATCGTTTTTTTAAATGTATTAATAATAATGTAAAAATAATTTTAAAATACATATAATTTAACAAATATTAAATACAAATATTAAAACATAATTAAAAAATGAAAACTAATACATATACATTTAAAATAAATTAAACACTTAATAATTTAATGTAATTTTTTTTTAATTTCATTTAATTGATTTAATTTAGATTTATTTTATTTTTACCCTGTACGCCTGTACCCCAAAAACCCAAAACTGACCCTGAACCCTAAAAATATCCCTGTACCCCAAAAACCCAAAACTGACCCTGAACCCTAAAAATACCCCTTTACCCAAAAACCCAAAACTGACCCTGAACCCTAAACATACCCCTTTACCCAAAAACTGAAAACTGACCCTGAACCCAAAAAATACCCCTTTACCCAAGAACTGAAAACTGACCCTGAACCCTAAAAATACCCCTTTACCCAAAAACTGAAAACTGACCCTGAACCCTAAAAATACCCCTTTACCCAAAAACTGAAAACTGACCCTGAACGCTAAAAATACCCCTTTACCCAAAAACTGAAAACTGACCCTGAACCCAAAAAATACCCCTTTACCCAAGAACTGAAAACTGACCCTGAACCCTAAAAATACCCCTTTACCCAAAAACCCAAAACTGACCCTGAACCCTAAAAATACTCCTTTACCCAAAATTAATTAATATTATTTAATTACCAATTAATTATTAATTAACAATAACAATAAAGTAAATATATTAGCACATTAGCTGTAATTAATTTAATTTATTAATTAATATTATTTTTTCCCAATTAATTAATTAAGAATAACAAAAAGTTATATATAAAAAAATTACTCTAATTAATGTAATTAACTAATTAATAATAATTAATTACCAACTAATTAATAATTAATAATATGTACAAAATTATATTAATTAATTAACTAATTAATATTAATTATTACCAATTAATTATTAATTAAAAATATTTACAAACATATATTAATTAATTAATTATTATTAAATTACTTCCCACCCTATTCCCCTATAAACCCATAGCCCGCTACAGAACATATTTATCAATTAATCAATTAATTAAAATTAATTAAAAATTAATTCTCAATTAATTAATAATTCCTACTAATTAATAATTAATTTAACATAATTAAATTACTTCCCACCCTATTCCCCTATAAACCCACAACCCGCTACAGTACTAAAAGACAATATTTAATTAAATTACATTAAATATAAATAATAAAACATAATAAATACAATATAATATACACAAAATGTATTTGAAAATTGATATTAGTAACATCGAAATTATTTATTTCGATATTATTGACATCGATATTTAAAACTTCGATATTACTAATATCATACTAATATCGATATTAAGACTGTCGATATTACTTACCTTCTATATTATGTCCCATTGATATTTAAACTTCGATATAATGGTATATCGAAATTTAAAACTCGATATTTTGTCTGTGTACCATATGAAACACAATGCAATCCCAAGATAGGAAAACAGTGTTATGCATCAGCAGGTGAGTACACAACATACTTTTCCAGTCTCCTGGGCTTAGATCGGCACTGGGCAAGAGTCAGTTTAAGGTACGTACTGCACCACCAGCGGCACTGGGGCGGCCGGGTGTAGATTTCACAGACCCCAAGGCTTGTCAATAGAGGCAGGGGGTGCCTGAAGAGGTGCAATGATCAGTATCTACATCGCGGCACTCAATACCAGCAATTATGTTTGTTCTTGCGGTCAGTGGAGATCAATGGAGATGAATGGGATTCAGTACACCACAAACACTGTTATCATCAAGGTCATCATCAGCGGGTCACTTTAGATTGAAGGGAGGCACCACCAGTCCACCAGTCGCTGTTGTGGGGATGGAGATGCACATGGGATGGAGGAGTTGCACTGATGTTGGACCTTCTTGAAGAGTCTACAGTCGAGCAGGCAGGGCAGGAGGCGGCCAACAGGGTCACTTGAAGGAGAGTACAGGCTCTCGAGAATGGAGCTGTGAACAGCTTTGGTCGTTGGGCCGAGAGGATCCTTCTATGACGTTGAGGTCATCCAGCTGCAGTGATATCTTCTGGCAGGGCGGAGGCATGTCGACACAAGTACTGGTCCTCTTCCACTGAACTCTTGAGGTGCTTTTGCAGGAGTGAGTTGCGTCGATATAAGTGTTTATCCTCAGCTACTATGGTTTGTGTGCCGGCGGGCGCCGAGGACTAGAGCCTCTAGCCCAAAGGGAGTTACTTGGAGATTGGTTGAAGTTTGGAAGGTCTCCGGGGTTTCTTAGAGACCTTGCAGTGTTTCTGGAAGGGGAGCAGGCCCAGTTATCAAACCGGCTATAGGTGGCGGGGTTCTTGCTAAGTTCTGTCTACAGCTGTTCAGTTCTTGGTCCAGCAGCGGTCTTTTTCCGTCTTCTTTTTTGATTCGTCAAATCTGAGGTTCACGGTTCAGTGGAGCCCTTTAATACGAGCTCTAAGGGCTTTACTGAGGTCAGGGGTAGATGCCAATGTCTATAGACACCTGGGATGTTTACACTCAGCTCACCTCAGCTACTGGCAACCCTAGGGGTTGTACGAGGCTAAGGTGGACACTCCTATTCCGCTAACTAATTTCCTGCTTGTCCTGCTGCCAAAAGTGGGACTGGTACATGAGGGTGGGCATCTCTACTAGTTGGGGCTGCCCAAATCATCACCTCACCGAATGAGAGCCTTTGAGGCTCAATGCCAAGTGTTACTGTTCCTGTTTGCGGGAGGTGTGAGGCACCTCCACCCAGAGCAGGCTTTGTATAGGATCTCCAACAGCACAAAGACTCTCAACCCATGAAGTCAGAAAACTGTCTGGTGGTGGCTGGCTGGTGGGTACCAATCAGCCAATACACTAGAAGTTGATCGTTTTTTAAGGGGCATCCCTATGATGCCCTCTGGGTGCATTTGTATATAAATCGAACACTGGCATCAGTGTGGGTTTAGTGTGCTGAAAGATTTGGAACCAAAGTTCCCAGTTTTCAGTAGAGCCACCACAGAGCTGTGGAGTTTGTGTTGACAATTTCCCAGGCAATGTACTCAAAATGGTTTCACTGCACTTACAATGCCAGTGAATGGAACAGACACTGTAGTCGCATATTGCTTGTGCAGCTTTGCTCACGCCTGTGGTACGGGGCACCCTGCCACAGGGCTGTAAGGCCTGCTAGAGGGGAGACTTAGCAATGCCACGGGTATTGTTCGGGGGCATGGCACACAGGGATGTGTGCCATGCCAACTCTTCAGCTTGGTCTGCAAAAAAACACGCAGCCTGCAATCATGGGCATCCGCAGAAATGCTTCTGGGGGGGGCAACATTTTAACTACATCACCATCCTCCGACATGATTAAGCACAAGTATTAAATACATTTTTAAAAAATCTAATAAGACAAAGAGCTTAAATAAACAAAGAAACCCATAGGGGGAAGAGAAAAATCTTGTGAGGCACCACAGCAGACGACCTGGCAACTACAATAAAACACAGGGAAAACCTAAAAATGGCCGGAAAAAAACTAAAAGATTCTAAATCAGGTAGCTGTGGTTCAAGAGCATGGGTACTCACAAACTTTCTCTCGGGGGCAAAATTTACAGTGTGGTTTGAGTCAGAGGGCCGCACTGGTGGGGCGGGGTCAGTGGGGGAGTGGGGTGGGGCTAGAGCAACAACAAAAACTATGACAATGTGACCATGCGGTTGAACAGATGCCCGTGCAGGGGATGCCTTCGTCCACTGAGCCACCAGACCAAACATACACATATCTTTCTTTCTCTCTCTCTCTCTCTCTCTCTCTCTCTCTCTCTCTCTCTCTCTCTCTCTCTCTCTCTCTGTCTCTCTGTCTCCCTCCCTCTCTCTCTGTCTCCCTACCTCTCTCCATCTCTGTCTCCCTCCCTCTATCTATCTCTCTCTCCCTCTCCTCTCTCTCTGTCTCCCTCTGTCTCACTCACTCTGTCTGTGTCTCTCTCTCTCCCTCCCTCTCTCTCTGTCTCCCTCCCTCTCTGTCTCCCTCCCTCTCTCTCCCTGTCTTTCTCCCTCTGTCTCCCTCCCTCTCTCTCCCTCTGTCTGTCTCCCTCTGTCTGTCACCCTCTGTTTGTCGCCCTCTGTCTGTCTCCTTCTGTCTGTCTCTCTCCCTTTGTCTGTCTCCCTCCCTCTGCCTCTCTCTCAGTCTCCCTCTCTCTGTCTCTCTCCCTCTGTCTCCCTCTGTCTCCCTCCCTCTGTCTCCCTCCGTCTCCCTCTCTCTGTTTCCCTCCTCTGTCTCCCTCTCTATCTGTCTCTCTGTCTCTCTCTGTCTCTCTCTGTCTCCCTCCCTCTGTCTCCCTCCCTCTGTCTGTCTCCCTATGTCTGTCGCCCTCTGTCTGTCTCCCTCCGTCTGTCTCCCTCTCTCTATCTCTCTCTCCCTCTCTCCCTCCCTCTCTCTGTCCCCCTCTGTCTCACTCACTTTGTCTGTCTGTCTCTCCCTCCCTCTCTCTCTCTCTCTCCCTCTGTCTCCCTCCCTCTCTCTCTCTCTCCCTCTGTCTCCCTCCCTCTGTCTGTCTACCGTCCTCTGTCTGTCTACCTCCCTCTGTCTGTCTCCCTCTGTCTGTCTGTCTCCCTCTGTCTGTTGCCCTCTGTCTGTCACCCTCTGTCTGTCTCCCTCTGTCTGTCTCTCTCCCGCTGTCTGTCTCTCTCCCTCTGTCTGTCTCTCTCTGTCTCCCCCTCTCTCTCTCTCTCCCTGTGTCTCCCTCCCTCTGTCCCCCTCCTTCTGCCTCCCTCCCTCCCTCCCTCTGTCTGTCTGTCTCTCTCTCTCTCTCTCTCTCTCTCTTTCTCTCTCTCTCTCTCTCTCTCTCTCTCTCTCTCTCTCTCTCTCTCTCTGTCTCCCTCTGTCTCCCTCCCTCTGTCTTCTCCTTCTGTCTGTGTCCCTCTGTCTGTAGCCCTCTGTCTGTCTCCCTCTGTCTGTCTCCCTCCCTCTGTCTGTCTCCCTCCCTCTGTCTCCCTCCCTCTGTCTTTGCCTGTCTGCCCCTGCCTCTGTCTGTCTCTGTCTGCCTCCCTCCCTCTCTCTCTCTCTCTGTCTCCCTCCCTCACTGTCTCCCCCTCTCTCTCTCCCTCTCTCTCTCTCTCTCTCTCTCTCTCTCTCTCTCTCTCTCTCTCTCTCTCTCTCTCTCTCTCTCCCCTCTGTCTCCCTCTCTCTCCCTCTGTCACACTCACTCTGTCCATCTCCCCATCTCTCTCTCTCTCTCTCTCACTCTGTCTGTCTGTCTCCCTCTCTCTGTCTCCCTTCCTCTCTCTCCCTCTGTCTCCCTCTGTCTGTCTCCCTCCCTCTGTCTCCGTCCCTCTATCTCCCTCCCTCTGCCTCCCTCCCTCTGTCTCATTTCCTCTCTGTTTCCCTCTGTCTCCCTCTCTCTCTCTGTCTCCCTCTTTCTCTGTCTCCTTCTCCCTCTCCCTGTCTCCCTCTCTCTCTGTCTCCCAATCTCTCTCTGTCTCCCTCTATTGCTGTCTCCCTCTGTTTCCCTCTCTCTGTGTCTCGCTCCCTCTGTCTGTCTCTGCCTGTCTCCCTCCCTCTGTCTCCCTCTATCTGTCTGTCTCCCTCCCTCTGTCGCCCCCCTCCCTCTGTCACCCTCTGTCCCCCTCTGTCTCCCTCCCTCTCTCTCTCTCTCTCTCTCTCTCTCTCTCTCTCTCTCTGTCTCCCGCCATATCTGTGTCCCTCCCTCTCTCTGTGTCTCCCTCGGTCTTTCTCTGTCTGTCTCTATCTCCCTCCCTCGGTCTCCCTCCCAGTCTCCCTCCCTGTCTCCCTTCCTCGGTTTCCCTCCCTCTGTCTCCCTCCCTCTGTCTCCCTCTCTCTGCCTCCCTTGGTCTCCCTCCTTCTGTCTCCCTTTCTCTGTCTCCCTCTCTCTCTGTCTCCTCTTTCCCTCTCCCTCTGTCTGTCTCTGTCTGTCTCCCTCCCTCTATCTCCCTCTATCTGTCTCCCTGTCTGTCTGTCTCCCTCCCTCTGTCGCTCCCTTCCCTCTGTCTGTCTCCCTCTGTCTGTCGCCCTGTTTCCAACACACGTTTCGCCATTTAGCAGCACTCTAAACCAGTCTCCACAGTTTCTGCTACACTGACCATAAAAAAATGAAGCGTGCCCTGCCAGGATTGAAGTGTGTAACCTGCAGAGATACACTCATCTTTGCAGTGAGTGTTTAGCTCACTGAGCAATTTAAATAGCATTTCGCTAAAGTGTTTTCACTAAGATGTATTTAGGGATGTGCTCTCATATCAATATATGATTAATTCTTTTCAAAGTATTACATATGAATACATAATTGATGTGATGGCCATGGAAGCAGCAGTTTTCCTAATCCTCAAACATACTCTGCGCCAATGAACTCACTTCATAAAGGTACTCCAGTGTGGAGGAGCAAACCAATGTTTAACAGGCGTAGATTTAAACCTGTTTGATCCTAAAAGCAGCACCCTACACTGCAGGGCTGCTCTGCCTTAGTAAATCTCCCTGGCCCTGATTATGAGATGCTCAATAAATTCTGGCCTATGTGCGGGGCCGACTTTAACACTGGTGGCGCCCTGTGCGACAATGTTTGTTGGTGTCTCCCCCTCCAATGACCACCTCTGGCTGCGAGAGGCCCCAAGTGAGAAAACGTTTAAACTCCAGGGGCTTCTCGCAGGGGAGGGGAACAGCACAGCCTGCTGTAATTGTGAACATTAAAGGGACCAAAGTTGTCCGTAAAAGGAATGTTGACGTCCTCCCTGCTCAGAACACATGGGCGCCCTCTACAGCAACGTGTGCTGCCTGAGTGATAATACCACACTGTCACTGGGCCAGCACCGGACGGGCCGGTGAACCAGGGGGGCACGCGCCCCCCCTTGCCCCCCCTACGGATGCTAATGCCTGCAATGGCAGTGTGAGGGTGTTATGGCGAGGGGTCTCCTAGGGTGGCATAATACATGCAGCAGCCTTCAGAGGCCCTCTCTGGTCACAAGGCAATTGGTACCAGGGGTGCTTTATACAAGGGACTTACATGTGATCCAGAGGTGTAGCAATTGTGGAAAAAAAATGTCGAGTTTTGGGTACAAATACAGGTTCTGGGGCCTGGTTATCAGGGTCCCCGCATACACTCTATCAAGTTAGCCTCTGTTATCTGGCAAAAAGTAACCATACAAAAAGGGCACTTTCCTACCGTGGTCTCACTTTTTCCACTGTTTATGTATACTAAAACATCCAAGAAACAAATGGTCTCCCCACGTCATTTTGTATGTGAATTTGGAAACTGTCTTACTATTATTTAGCCTCTCAAAATATTCCTTGAATTCTTGTTCTGTACCACCCCATTTATAACAAGCACTGGCGTTGCCAATAGGTTTCGCATTTGGAAAGTTGGAGCTATTGGTTTTGTAAATGACATTTTATATTTATATATTGTTATTGACAAGGCCAATAACTGTATATAAATATAAAATGTCATTTACAAAACCAATAGCTCCAACTTTCCAAATGCGAAACTCATTGGCAACGCCAGTGCTTGGTTTTTTTTGCGTGGAAGGAAGCGGGTCTTCGTGCTTGTTAACGCTCCCTTTCTGACCTATATAATTTGACATCGTCTTCTCGTATCCTATCGTATGTTTGCCTCCCTCAGTGTGTTGTTTTGTCGTTACTAAATACTCGTGTCTGAGAGTTTGCCCTGCCTGTTTTTATGCATGAATTATTTAAATTCCTTACATGTCGACATCTGTAGCGCCTATAAGCATGAAATATAGGCTGCATAGGTATCAATGTTCCAGAAGGCGTGATGCAATATAAAGTTTGCGCTATATAAAAATGCATACATAAATAAATGCTTTTGTACTCCGGTTTTAGTAGGTCAGCCTTATTTTTCTGTTTGCGTCATTGACATCGGCTTGGGAGCTTCTTACTGATTTAGAAGTTGCGTTTCGTCAGCGTTTTCATACTGCCTGTATTCAAGGTGTGGGTATCCTTGTTGTGAGGAATAATCCAGTGCCAGCCAACACGTAAGGAATTTTGTCTGGGGTCTGTCCCTTTTGGAATTCCAGAGTTCCATTATCATTAAAACTTGGTATGTGCTTCAGAGGAATGAAGTAATTATATGAAAACTTTAGGAGCCTCTCCCTGTATTTCTCCATTCTGTCTCATTTGTCGGCAATGCTGGCAAATGGCCGGAGGGAAGCCGGTTGGGGGCGGGAGAGCCTGGTGGGGGGGCGGGAATGCGAGCGAGGGGAGGAGAAGTGTGGCAGGCGGATTAGGGAGATGCACGGAGGGAAGCCGGATGGGGGCGGGAGAGCCTGGTGGGGGGGCGGGAATGCGAGCGAGGGGAGGAGAAGTGTGGCAGGCGGATTAGGGAGATGCGCGTGCTTGTGTGGTCACGTGACCCGCTTTTGTGGTCACGTGACTCACATGCACTGTGAAAAAAACGCAGTGGTTTGACGAGTCGATGGAGCACTTGAATTCTCGCCTATTACATTCGCAAGCGAATGATAATAGGCGAAACCTGAAAAAACTAGCAGCCCGTCCCCACGTTGTCCGGGAGCAATCATGGCTCAGGGCCCCCGCCCGCCCTGACGTTGTGCAGTATTATGCCTCTATGTTTACTTTGTACGCTTTTGTAACCTGCCCACCTCACTTTTTCCTCCTGTAATGCCCTGTTTGGTACCTTCTCCCGATTGTCATTTTAGCTTTAAGCTGACCGCTCCACTTTGTACGCTTTTGTAACCTGCACACGTTTCTTTTTCCTCCTGTAATGCCCCGTTTGGTACCTTCTCCCGATTGTCATTTTAGCTTTCAGCTGACCCTCCACTTTGTACGCTTTTGTAACCTGCACATGTTTCTTTTTCCGTTTGGTACCTGTGGCTCGCTCACCTCTCCTCTCCGCCGCCGCTACTCCCTCACGTTTGCTTTGCTCACTGCTTACTTGGCGCCCTACCTCATCCGCCGCTCACCGCTCCTCCCCGCCACCGCTCCTCACTGCCTGACCGCCGATCCTCACCGCCTGTCCCCCGCTCATGTCCGCTGCTCCTCCACTGCTCTTCCGCTCGTCAATGCTCCTCCCCGCACTGATCTCCGCCGCTCCTCATCGCGCTGATATCCGCCACTCCTCGCGCTCTTGTACGCCGCTCCTGATGTAAGCACCTACGTCGCGGCCGGCGCTACTTTGAAGGGACTACTTTTTTTAACTTATATTTTTTAAATAACGTATTTATTTTTAATTTATATATCTTATGTCCATCTGCACACCCTCAGGATTACAAGGATGTATCGGGTGTGTGGATTGGCGCTGTGGTTCCCGAGTTTACCCGCTTCAAAGCCTCAAAGTTCTTCCTTTATAATAGTAGTATAGATAACTTGTTTATATATCTGAGCTGATTGTTTTCTCTATATATTGATCATTTATTTCAGCCTATGAAACAGATCTGTGGCTGGATTTGTGGATCCCGCCTGTGTAGATCTGTGGGTCATCCTTAGATCCTGGGAGGATACAAGGATAAAAAAACAAATCCAAATAATAAAAGAAAACAAGACTGCTCATGTACAAGACCCTGTGGCCAACCCTCAATGTGCAGGCAATGCACACTATGGTTGGCTGCCTGTTAAAAAATGAAATACATAGGGCCAGATGCTAGGCCCTGTTGCCCTGTTACCATGTACTAAGTGAAAAAGAACAGGAGTGAAACCCATAAACCAAACTGGGACTGGGTATAGAGGATATATAGGATACAATGTCCCAATAGGTATCAATGTCAAAGACAGTTTGAAAATTGCATACAATAAGTATTAAAAGGAAGGAAACACAAGGAGTTTCAGTACATTGGTGAGAGGGTTATTAATCACCAACTTGTTGGAAATGGGAAGCACAGTTAAAAAGCAGCACTGTACATGAGAGACTTTCATGAAACAACCCAAATGACACTTGGTGACAAGGTGATGACAAAGTGAAAGTGACGACGCAAGTGAACGTGGTGAACAGCGTGGTCGGCGCAAAGTGATTGGGAACAATCAGAAATAGGCTTCACATTGAATATACATGATTAAAATGTTCAAATTTGGCACAGTTATGAGCCTAGAGATAGTGCGCCAAGAAATCGCGCTGTGTTTGTCGACGGCGTTTCGATCCTCGGCGATTTGGGATCCTCTTCAGGACAGGGTTGACGATGAACCCGTGTTCCTTCGCGGGAACCCATCGGCACAGATTCATTCGGCTCCAGCGCCAGATTAACTCAGGCGCCATACCGGCTCAATAGGTTGAGACCCGGACCCCCCGGCCAAGATCACTGCTTCACCTCTGATCGCCGGGACCTACCATCATTGGACGACTGACCCCCCCCCCCCGCACTGTCAGCGCTCATTGACTTCAGCACTCCAAAATCATTGTCAACCCTGTCCTGAATAGGATCCCAAATCGCCGAGGATCGAAACGCCGTCGACAAACACAGCGCGATTTCTTGGCGCACTATCTCTAGGCTCATAACTGTGCCAAATTTGAACATTTTAATCATGTATATTCAATGTGAAGCCTATTTCTGATTGTTCCCAATCACTTTGCGCCGACCACGCTGTTCACCACGTTCACTTGCATCGTCACTTTCACTTTGTCATCACCTTGTCACCAAGTGTCATTTGGGTTGTTTCATGAAAGTCTCTCATGTACAGTGCTGCTTTTTAACTGTGCTTCCCATTTCCAACAAGTTGGTGATTAATAACCTTCTCACAAATGTACTGAGACTCCTTGTGTTTCCTTCCTTGTAATACTTATTGTATGCAATTTTCAAACTGTCTTTGACATTGATACCTATAGGGACATTGTATCCTATATATCTGTTACCATGTACAGCAGGAATTGGCCGCCCATGGAATGTTGATCACAGGGCCAGGCTGGAGGCCAGGCCAATCAGTCAACCCCCACTGTGCAACACCATGCACAGAGGGTTGTTGCAGTTCATTTCTGAAGGCCAAGCCATACATCTGTGCAGAGTATGGGTTGGATGCTTGTGGAGGGTTGGTCACAAGGCTGCCGGAGGACAGGCCATGTGGCTGTGTGCAGTGGAGGTTGGCCACCCATAAAGGATTAGCCACTGGACATCCCTAGAGGACAGGTCTTTTAGCCTTCTGATGCAGGAGTTGTCCACTGCATGCTGTCTTGAGGTCTGGTCCTGTGGCCAACTACCTCTGCATAAAGCAGTGCACAGTGGGGTTGGCTGCCCACAGAGGGTTAGGGTAAGCGCTGGGGCTATATGCTGCATGCTGCAGAGATTGATCATCATGTGCTGTGAAAGGCTGTGCATAGCAGGGCTTGGCTGCAAAGGAAGCATTGAGTGCTGACCAGGGCCTGGTCAGGGACCAAACTCTGCAGCCCATGCTTGCAGTGCAAGGCTATGCACACTAGGGGTTGGCACCCACAGAGTGCAGAATATTAGTATAGGTCCTGAAGCCATGTGCAGCGGGAGTGGCTAGCATGTGGGAAGCCCTGCACCGAACCCCCGCGCATGGCTGGAGGGCATGCACAGCAGAGGTTGGCCACAGAGGGGATGAGCGCAGGGCCAAACTGAAGGTTATGTTCAATGGGACATTGATGGAAGGTTGCTCAAAAGGGCATATGTTCAAGTTTGAATATGATGTAAAACAAAAACTGTAATTCACTAAAAAATACGAAGTGATGTAATAGGTGCTGAAATGAGACAAAAATGAATGGTTAAAACCCAAACAATTCCTGAAATTCTGGGACCGATAAATACCCCTAGAGTTGTTCGCAATCCGGACCCACACCCAGAAGTCCTCGGGTTCTCCGCCTACGAACTACTGTTCGGGAAGAAACCACGCATACTCCTCGACATGGCGAGCGGTAGAACAGTGGGTAGAGGAAGAGGACGAAAGCAAGCCCTTATTGCAATATAGTAAGGATCTAAGGAACACTCTGGTGTCTCTTTGGGAAGAGGTACATACAAACATGGAGAAAGCACAAACCACACAGAAGAAGCAGTATGACAAAAAACCACACCTAGAGAGTACAAAGCAGGTGACTATGTCCTGATCCTACCTCCCACCACTGAGAAAAAGTTATTAGCCACATGGCAGGGTCCCTACAAGATACTGGATAGGGTCATCCATGTCTCTTACCGTATAGTTGTTCCATACCAAACACAGACAGGCCAAACCTATCATGTGAACCTCTTAAAAGCCTGGGAAGGCCCCGTACCAGCACCTACACGTAAAGACAAACCATTGCCACATATATCCCTTGACAAACCCCTCGACATCCCTTTAGCCATTCCCTCCCCAATAGGAAAGGAGTCTGTTTGTTTAGGAAAACAACTTTCACATACACAAACACTCCAGATATATACCCTATGTAAGGCTTACTCTGACATACTGGTGGGAACACCGGGATGGACGACCTTAGTCGAACACACGATAGACACAGCAGGGGTGAAACCAATAAAACTAAAGCCTTATCGTATACCCGATGCACGTAGACAGGCAATGGATCAGGAAGTAAAAGCTATGCTGGAGGCGGACATTATCGATCCCTCCCACTGTGCCTGGTCTTCCCCGGTGGTCCTCGTTCCCAAACCTGATGGAAGCATTAGGTTCTGTATCGACATCCGTCAGTTTAATGCTGTATCTAAGTTTGATGCGTACCCTATGTCCCCCAATGATGAGCTAGTAGAACGATAGGGGGATCCCCGGGTAATGTCCACTATCGACCTTACGAAAGGCTATTGGCAAATCCCTCTCGCCCGGGAGGCCAGGGAAAAAAACGCCCTCTCTTCCCCTTCGGGCCTGTTTCAGTTCAAGGTCCTTCCTTCGGCCTTCACAACGCCCCGGCCTCATTCCATTGTGTGGTGAATGTCCATACATATGCCGTCGTGTACCTGGAAGACATAGTCATCCACAGCCCCAACTGGGAAACACACCTCACATATCTGAAGGCAGTACTAGACACCCTCAAGAGAAAAAACACGTTTGGTAAATCACACATAGAATACCTAGGATATGACATACAGGCAGAAAAAAACAGACCCCAGGTAAACAAACTATAAGGCATCACATACATTCCCCGCCCTATCACAAGAAAGGATGTCAGTTCTTTCTTAGACTTGGTAGGGTATTATGGGATGATCATCCCTCACTTCTTGGACATCGCTAGTCCCCTCACCAACCTTCTAAGTAAAAACATGTCAGGGAAATCCCTCCAATGGGGCTCTCCTCAGGAACACAGCTTCTCCTTACTAAAAAAGAGTGTATATAATGCTCCTTTTCTGGTCTGTCCAGATCACATGAAAACCTTCCTACTCCAGACAGACGCCTCCGGTAAGGGTCTTGGAGCTGTTCTCTCCCAGTCCGACGATGGGGGCCACCTACACCCCGTCCTTTATTTAAGTGGGAAATTGTTCCCCAGAGAGACGAAATATGACAGGATAGAAAAAGAATGTTTGGTCATCAAGTGGGTAGTAGACGCCCTACAATACTACCTCCTAGGATGACAGTTCCGTATCCTTACAGACCATGTCCCATTGACCTGGCTATCCCTACACAAAGACTCTGCTGGTTTGCTGGTTCCTTGTAAGCATGGGCGGAAAATCCGTTACGCTCGCGGATTTTGCGGATTTTCGGTAAATTCGCAATCCGCGAAATTCGCGAATTTCCCGCAAAATCCGCTAATTCGCACGCAGCGGATTTTTTTTCTTTGCGGTGTAAGTTCGCAATTGCGAACATGTAGGTGCGGCGGGCAGCAACAATCCTGCACTCGCGAAATTACAAAAATTGCAATTCTGCACAAGAAATCTACTAGCAAGCAGCATAGACCTTCTGAAAATGATGATTTTTATCAGAATAACTCCTCAGGTTGACATTTGCCTGCACTTTTTTGGATTTGAGGCCTTTTGATTTTCTTTGGATAACTTTTGGATTAGAAATCAACTTTCTCATATAAGCTTGGTGGGGCATTACAGTTGCTGTAATGCTGTTCTGTAGAAAAACGAGTTTTGCAAAAGTGAAAGCAGGTTCAAAAGTTCAAACTCATCATTAGTAACCGTTCCCTGTAGTGCTTCCTGACAAGGGCCCCTCCAGAGTTCAGTTGCTAGTTGAAACAATTGTATGACCCTACTCTGACCCTCACAGCAGGCTCATAGAATAGCTACAAGTAGGCCACAAAGGTCCTGGAAAAAAATATTGCACTGCAACAGAAAGCAAATTACAGATAAGGAAGTAGGTGCCAGACTGGAATTTTAAAACAGTGACACATTAATAAATCAACCCCAAATTAATTCATGTCAGTTGAAGCAGGCAGGTGTGCTTGCTTTTTACCCCCATAATCTACAGTGATGATGAACCAGAGGGTGGCATAAGGCATTGATGTACCAGAGGGTGGCATGGGTGAAACAGAGGGTGGCAGGGGTGAAACAGAGGGTGCTGGGAACCTGTGATGATGAACCAGACGTAGAAACAACATAATTGTGACCGTTGCGAGCCGACATGTAAGTTCGCAATTGCGAACTGTAACAAAACCCTCGCGAACTGTCAGAAATCCTTGCTAACTGGCAGAAATCCTTGCGAACACAAAAAAAAATCCGCAAATTCGCGAGAATTCGCGGATTTTGCGGATTGCGAGTTCGCAAATTCGCAAAATTCGCTAACACCAGATTCGCAAAATTCGCCCATGCTTAGTTCCTTGTCTTACGACCTGTTTCCTTTCATTCTTTGCATGTCACCGGGAAACTACATACGCATGTGGACTTCCTCGCCCATTATCCGGTATCCAAAAGGCCCGCTTGTCCATTCCTGGAGGGGAGGCTGTGTGGTAGATTCTCCTTCATCGCAGAGCACCCCTATCGCTCCAACATGCCGGCCACTAAAACCCCGACTGGAAGTGGGCTATGCATTCTAGCCGTTCAAACCGGAACAACAGTACCTGAAACTGGGAACCAAGGAGGTGGAACCGAGAGAGGAGCTCTTATGCCAGGGATGAAGGACGAGGAGCGAGAGGCAGGAGTGAAGACGGAAGACGGAGAACAGCCGGGAACAGAGAACAAGACCGTCATCATGTGTGGAGGAGCCAGGGAACTACAGTTGTCTGGAAACCTGTGTCGGAAAGACGCCAAGACTTACAGCTTGAGGAGCAACGCCCATGAGTCTGGTGCTCCAGCAAGGAAAGCGGAGGCCGTGACTCCCCTCCCTGTGGCCAAGGAGGGTCATGGGTGCAGGCAAGTGCTGGGGTTCTTCTCATTCAGGGGCTGGTGGGCAGGAATACGGGGCACCTCACCTTGAGACACCATCACTCCTTTCACTTAGGCACATCACAGGAGCAGTACACGGGTGATGGTGGCAATTTACCTTTCCCTTTTCCTACCACAAGGACAGCGGTTTTGATGCCTTCACCTTTCTTTTGTTCTTGCCGGTTCCAAATCAAGGAGAAGAACAGAGCCTTCCCGAAGAAGAGACCGGACCAGGGGAAACAGAAGCCTAGGATCCTTCAATCACTGCCTTAAATTAAGCACTTTTATTTGACTACACGATATTCAGACCACACTGGAACTAGTCCTAAGGAAAGACATACCCTGGAAAGACTAGGGGTGACTTCTGAAACTGTAAAGTAAAAGAACAAAGAACATCATCCTCATACTACCTTACTGGGTCCTGACATTCTTGCAGAGGGAGGGACGGTGCATACCCAACCAACCAGGGCTAGCTCTCATAGCCCAATCCCCTTTAAAATCAAAAAGGCCCAGAGGGATGATGTTCCTATGGCCTAATGAAACACAGAGAGGGGATCACGTGGCACCCTTCCCCTTTAAAATAAAAATGGCCCAGGGGGATGGGATCCCATGGACTAAATAAAGCTTGGGCAGTTGGGATATACAGCTCCCCTCCCTTTTTAATAAAAATATGGCCAGGGGGATGGGGTACCCAGGGCATAATAAGACTCAGGAAGTTTAGCGGAGTTTACCACCCACCACCACAACCACCTTATAATAACTTAAATTATTATTTATTTCCTTTGTTGTAGCAGCATAGTAAGGAGCCGGGTGGCAGGGCGCATGCACAGAGCTGCGGCAGGGGCTTGCAGTCGCTGCAGATTTCTAGTGCGCATGTGTACAATAACCGAAGAGAAGGGGGCACAAACAGATGGGAAGCTCTAACTGATGGAACACCGGTAGCCAGCTCCGAGTCTGCTGCAGGTCAGGCAGGTTGAGGTAATCATCCAGCGTACAGATGCAGGAGGCAGCGGAAGAGCATCGTCGACCCTTAGTATCTGCAGTCAGAAAGAAGGTAGATGGCATGTGATGTGCTAGCTGAAACCCGATCTCCCTCCTACAGTGCCTCCTGCCCTCACACCGACTGGCTCTGGGCGCTTACAGCCCCCCACTGCCTCAGCTGACCCCCAGTACACTCCAACTACAGGTGACGTGTGTTTGAGCGCACATGGTCTGCCGTGGGGTGTGTGTGCTTTTTGTTGTGGGAATTTGTAGCGTGTTTGTGAGTTGGCCCAGCTCCGCCGTAGTCTGACATGCAGAGCAGAATTTCACAGAGTTTTTCCGCTTAGTGAAGTTCCGCGATCTCCGCCCACCCCTAGTTACCAGGGGTCAAAATAGGATTCTGGGAAGTGGGCCATGCAGCTCCCCTCCTTTTTTGAAAGACAGACAGCCCCAGAGGATGGTGTCCCAGGGGCCTTTAAACGAGTGGGGAGGAGAAAGTGAAGGCCCCCTCCCCTTTATTATCACATATGACCCTGAGGGGAGAGGTTCCCAGGCCTATTAAGGCTCAGGGAGGGGGGTTTCATGCCCATTCTGCTGCTGTTTAATTGTGTTTGGCCCTGGGAGAAAGGGTCCCCAGGGCCACGTAAGGGTCTGGGAGGGGATACATACACCCTCTCCTTAAAAAAATGTTTTTTTCCCAGGGTATGGGGTCTGCAGGGTCTGAAGGCCAACACTAGGCTGCATACGCCAAAGGCTGTGCATTGTTTAGGGTTAGCCGCCTGCTGGGGAGTTTGGCCACAGGGCCTCTTGGTAGGAAAAGCCCTGTGTATAATTTGTTGCTACGCACTGCCAAAGGTGGTGTGTGGTGTGGGGTTGGCTGCCTCTGGCTGGGCTGATCTGCGGCCAATCCTTTTTGCCATTCCCCTGCTATGCACAGCTGAAGGCCATACAGGGCATGGGGCTGGCTGCCTGTGGGGCTTTTGTTGCAGGGCCTGGCAGCAGGTTGGCTTTACATATGGTAATAAAAGATTATGTTACGTTAAAAAAACTTGAAATTCACTGAAAAAAGCAAAGGTTGAAGTAATGTTATAGTTAAGTGTGATAGGAAGATATTTTTGTTTTTAAAAACACCTTAGAAATTCACTGAACAAAACAAAGGTTAAACTAACTCTATAGTTAGATGAATATGTCAGTGACAACATTAACATTTTGAACTCAATAGAACACAAAGATTCATTAGTTATAATTAGCAGAGCTAAGTATAAATTGCACTTCTGCCATGCACTGCTTATGACCTCACTTATTACATCACTCTTAACATGTTCTATGAAATCATTTATGACATTACTCATGCATCTCAATTAAAATCATTGAATACATCACTGGTTATATAATTGATGACTTCATCCAATTAGTGAGTTAGTTTGTTTTATAGTTTATATAGTGGTGGGTACCTACTATATTATTTTTCTACCTAATTTTGTGCAGCATGTGTCCAGCTATTGACTGTAAGTGCTTATTAAAACGCAAGTGCTCCTACTGCATCCTAGGTGTGTAGAGGAATTGAACACTTTATAAGTCTTTGTATTGTATTTTTTACATAAGTCTTTGTATTGGAGTGTAACTCGGTGTGCAGGTGACAGTTGACAACTTGTATCCTGGATGTTCCACATGCTTTTTTTCGTTCTGAAGGTTTCTAACAGGGCAAGGATTTTACAGAGTAGATACTAGCATTGTAAGCAGACTTGAGTTAATAGACAGAATTGTCTCAGAGTAACAATTTCTACATAACATAAAAGACTATGTACTACAGGTACTAATCTATGTACATATACTTATTTTCCTTCAGAAGAGGGGCTCTCTGTAAAGTTTTCACCACAGTGTGAATGAAGGCTGCAGATAGTATGATCTTTAGCACCTTCAGACCTTGGGTAATTAAAGTGAATTGGACAAGTTTTGCAATGAGTGTTCTCTGTTCTTAGTAGATACTTTTTAATACTCTGTGGTGTATTTCTGAAAACTGTGTGGTACAGAGTAAACTTGTTTCATAGAGTAAACAGTAGTAACAATACCCATGCTTCTACTCATATCATCTTCATTTCTCAATGTATGTTCAGTGACTGTGAGGGTTTTGATTCAGATTAAAGCTTTCCGTAGGAGGACTTTAATTTTGGAACAGACATTGAGTATCTTGGGGAACTTGGCTTTCTCTGAACAGTTGTGTATATATTGAACATTGTGTGCAATGAGAGTTTCCCATATATCTGTGGTTGATTGTTAATGTGAACTAGGCTCCTCAAGAAGTGTGTGGCATATGGTCAATGTGGCACAAAACAAATGCTTTCTAAACCTAAGGGAGTTGTTTATCTGATGGCATTAATGATGCCTCATATTATTCTGAGCTATGTTGTACTTACCTTCAGATCACTAATACCATGCTAGTTTATAAAGTAATGTTTACAAAAAAAGCTTGAATTATGTCATCAGTGATGTCACAAATGCTTTTGCAGAGTAGTGGAGAAAGAGGGAGGGGCCTCTGACCAGCTCTCAACAATCCTGCTGTTTGGAGGTAAAAACAGGGTTTTTTTGGCACGCAAAGACCCTCAGCTTCCAAGAGGACTTTCTCCCCCAACCAGTAGTGCACAAGGGTGTGCATTTGCCAAGTGGTGGAGTAAAGGGTATGGGGCCTCTGACCAACTCTCAGCAATCCCGCTATATGTGATGTCATTTGAGATGTCATCAGTGATGTCATCAGTGATGTCACTGACCATGTCATGAATGATGTAATATGTGGCATCATCAGCAGTGGGTTGCGGGCGCACAAGTTATAGTGAGTCCAACTAACTATAACGTGGGAATTTCAATGGTTTTGTATGAGTAAAATGTCCAGCTAACTATAACTGGTGTGAAACCTATGGTTTTTTCAGTGAATTTCAAAGGTTTTTAAATGCTAATTCCTAACTATAACGAGTGTTAAACCTATGGTTTTTTCAGTGAATTTCGAAGGTTTTTTAAAAGCTAATTCCTTACTATAACGAGTTTGTAACCTACGATTTTTAAAGTGAATTATTCATTTTTTTATAGTTGTTTTTTATAACTATTAATTATAATATTTTTTATAAAAGTATTATTTTTTGTTTTTTTCTAAAAGAAATTTTTCAATGTATTTTTCCAGTTTTTTTTTTTTTACCATTTTACCTCGGAGCGCTCAGGGTGCGCGCACCCATAAACGCATCCGTACACATAGCGAGAGCGCTATTCCCGCGTGCGAGAAAATATATCATTATGTATTTAAAGTAAATAATAATGCAAGACATTCAGTGGCATACTCATAAAAGTACTACTTTTCATTTTTAATATCCGTATTTCACCTTTAAACGCATTTCCTAAAATCTAACAAAACGTCATTCAGGCGCGCTGCGTAAGCTCCCCCGGAAGCGCCTAAATACGTGCTGCGTAAGCACCCCCAGAAGCGCTCCGGATAGCGTAGCGTAAGCGCGTCAAGTCATGTGACCTTAAAATAACACTTTTCATTGGTTGTTAACAGTTGTTTTTACAACTAATTAAAACCCCATCCATTTCCTTCCCTACCTCTTTCACTTTGGAGAGACCAAGACCTATTCCTTTCTTCTCTTCAATTCTTTGCAAAGAATGGCTGCAAGACCACCAAGCAGCAGTGATGACTCTGATGAGTTTCTCCAGGAGGAACCTCCTCAGCCAAAAGTGAAGCAGCACTTCATCTGGAAGTTTTTTTGGCATTCCAGAAGGGGAGAAGAAGGTAAATGCTCCTAAGGTGGAATGTAAGATCTGCAACACTATTTTGTCTCGTGGTGACCCCAGAAAAAAAATACAGCTTTGGGAACTCCACCATGATCAGGCATGTGCAAAGAAGGCACCCCCAGAACTATGCCCGGGAGAGTGTCAGGGACCTGGCACGGACTGCACGGAGAGATGGCGCATCGACTTCCACCAGAGGAGCAACATCATCGGGGAGAGGAAGATCAGTCAAGCTGATACCAAACATTCAGCCTGTTTTTACTAACATTACCATTAGTTCTATGCAGTGTGACGAACTGCTTTGTTATGGGGAGCAGAGTATCCTACTAATTGTTCGAAAAAGAGAAGAACACCGCTGCCCTCCCCAGCCCTACTTTTTCCCCTTTTTTTTGCTCCTGTTGAGCTGTTTGCCATTTCCTAGTTTTTTTTTTTGTTCTGGAAAAAAAAAGTAATTGAAAACATTCGGAAAAAGTAAAAAAAAAAAAAGTAAAAAAGAAGAAAAAAACCAGTTCTTTTTAGAACTACCTCCAATTCTCCAAAAAGAGATATATTCTTTATATATTGTAAAGGAGTGAGTGAAGTGGAGTACAGAGGGAGAGGAAAGGAAAATGAGTGAGGGAGCAAAGAAAGGGACGAGAGGGGAAGGGAAGTGAAGTAGGGGAATTGAAAGAAGGTGAGTGTGGGGGTGAGTGAGGGGAAGGGGAGTGAACATGGGGAATGAGGATAAGTGACGAAAGCGGAGTAAGGGAAAGGGGGTGAGGAAGGGTAAGAGAAGAGCAGTGAGGTTGAGGAAAGAGTGGTGATAGAGAGTGGATAAAGGCAAGTGAGCGTGAGACAAGGGGAGTGAGGGAGTGAGGAGACAGAGGAAGTGAAGGAAAGAGTGAGAGAAGAGGAGTGAGTGAGGGAGCAAAGAAAGATAAGTGAGGGAGTGTAGGTGAGTTATAGGGAGTAAGTGTGACGGAAGAGGAGTGAGAGAGTGAGGGGAGGGAGGTAGTGAAGCTAAGAGAGAGGGAGTGAGGGAAGGAGAATGAGGATATGACAGGATAGAGGTAGTGAGAAAAGAGTGAGTGAAGTGGAGTAAGGTGAGTAAGGTAAGGGGAAAGAGTGAGTGAGCGAAGGAAGGGAAGAGAGGGGAAGAGGACTGAAGCATAGGTACTGGGAGAAGGTGAGTAGGGGACGAAAGTAAAGGGAAAAGGAGAGAAAGATATGGAATGAGGGGTAGTGAGGGAACCAGACTAGGAGAACGGGAGTGAAAGAACGGCAGAAAGCATGAGTAAAGAGGGATGAAAGAGGGTGGATAAAAGTGAGTGAGGGTAAGACAAAGGGAGTGAGGAAGTGAGGGGATAGAGGTACTGAAGGAAAGAGTGACAGAAAGGGACTGAGTGAGGGAGCAAAGAAAGATAAGTGGAGGGAGTATGGCTGAGTTATAGGGAGTGATCGTAACAGAAGAGGAGTGGCAGACTAAGAGGACGGACATAATGGGGGTAAGAGAGAGAGAGTGAGGGAAGGGGAGTGAGTAAGTAAGAGGACAGAGGGAGTTTGAGAAGGAGTTACTGAAGTGGAGTAAGGAGAGTAACAGAAGTGAAAAGAGTGAAGGAGCAAAGGAAGGGAAGAGAGAGGAATGGAAGTAAAACAGGAGAACTGAAAGAAAGTGAGTATGGGAGTGTGGCTGAGTTATAGGGTGTGAGCGTGACAAAAGAGGAGTGAGAGACTAAGAGGATGGAGAGAATGAGGCTAACAGAGAGAGACTGACGGAAGGGGAGTGTAGAAGTAAGAGGACAGAGGGAGTACGAGAAGGAGTTAGTGAAGTGGAGTAAGGAGAGTAAGGGAAGGAAAAAGAGTGAAGGAGCGAAGGAAGGGAAGAGAGAGGAAGGGAAGTAAAACAGGAGATCTGAAAGAAAGGGAGTGTGGGAGTGTGGCTGAGTTATAGGGAGTGAGCGTGGCAGAAGAGGAGTGAGAGACTAAGAGGACGGAGAGAATGAGGCTAACAGAGAGAGAATGAAGGAAGGGGAGTGTAGAAGTAAGAGGACAGAGGGAGTAAGAGAAGGAGTTAGTGAAGTGGAGTAAGAAGAGTAAGGGAAGGGAAAAGAGTGAAGGAGTGAAGGAAGGGAAGAGAGAGGATAGAAATGTAAAGGAGAAGGTCTGAAAGAAGGTGAGTGTGGGAGGGGAGTGAGGAAAAGGGGAGTAAACGTGGGGATTGAGAATAAGTGAGGGATGCGCAGTAAGGGAACGGGGGTGTGGGTGGGTGAGAGAAGAGTAGTGAGGTTAAGGAAAAGAGTGTTGAGAAAGTAAATTTTGTACGTCGAACTTACCTTATAAGTAATGTAAACTTAATTACATATTTTCAGTAAATTTAATATCTGGGAAAGAGAAAAAAAGTAAGTTATAATATTTACAATATAGATTTTACAATACAAGAGACAAAGCAGGAGATTATAAGTCATAAAAGGGTAGTAAGAGATAAAATAGGAGTGAATGACTCAGAAAGGAAAACAAAGGAATGGTGAAGGTCAGAGAGAGTGAAAAAGAAATAGAGGGAGAGCAAATTACTAAAAGGATAATGACATGGATACATTCAGTGACAGAGAAGAAGAGCAGGAGAGAGAAATGAAGAGAAGGTGAGTAAGATACTAAAAGAATTTGCATTAGGAAAACTAAAGGAAGAAAGGGGAGTAAAGAAAGGGGAGTGAGTGACAGGGAAGCAGGAGTGAGTGACAGTGGATTCATGACAATGAGGGATGGAAGGTGAGTGAGGGTGAATGTAGGGTCGTAAGACAGTGAGGGGACAAAGGGAGTGAGGGTAACAGAGAGGGAGTGAGGGAAGACAAGTGAGAATATGAGAGAACAGAGGGAGTGAGAGAATGAGTGAGTAAAGGGGAGTACGGTGAGTAAGGGAAGGAGAATGACCGAGGGAGCAAAGGAAGGAAAGAAGGGGAAGAGAAGTGAAGCAAAGGGACTGGGAAAAGGTGAGTGTGTGAGGAGAGAAAGAGGAAGGGGAATTAAGGATAATGAATGAGGATAACTAAGGGAACCATAGTAAGGGAACAAGGGTGAAGGAGGGTGAGTGAAGGGCAGTGAAGTTGAGGAAAGAGTGAAGATAGAGGGAGGATAAAAGCAAGTGAGCATGAGACAAGGGAAGTGAAGGAGTGAGGACATAGAGGTAGTGAAGGAAAGAGTGACAGAAAGGGACTGAGTGAGAGAGCAAAGAAAGGTAAGTAAGGGAGTATGGGTGAGTTATAGGGAGTGAGTGTGATGGAAGAGGAGTGAGAGAGTGAGAGGACCGAGAGAGTGAGGCTAAGAGAGAGGGAGTTAGGGAAGGGGAGTGAGGATGTTAGAGGACAGAGGGAGTGAGAGAAGGAGTGAGTGAAGTGGAGTAAGGTAAGTGAGAGAAGGGGAATTACTGAGGGAGCAAAGAAAGGAAAGAAGGGGAAGGGGAGTGAAGTAGAGTGACTGACAGCTGGAAAGTGGTGGATGGGAGAGAGAGAAAGGGCAGTGAAGGAATGGAGAATGAGGATAAGTGAGGGAAGTGCAATAAGGGAAGGGAGGTGAGGGAGAGTGAGAGAAGGCCAGTGAGGGTGAGTTAAAAGGAGTGATAGAGGGTGGAAAAAGGTGAGTGAGCATAAGAGAAGGGAGAATATTATATATTTGATAATACAAAATACAAAATATTTTGTACAACATGATATATGGTTTATTTTTGCTGTTCTCAGAATATATTGAATTTCACTTAAAACAGTGACTTCAATACTACTCATCATATGACAGCGGGCAAAAAAAACCACAATCAAAATGATTGTGTTTAAAAAACCCATACGTTTCAATAAATAATGTAAAATTTATAAAAAACATATTTTAACTCACTTTTGATCGACATACTTTTTCACGAGGCCAAATAGTATATGGAAAATCCTTTTCTTTGGAAATTATTCAAAAGTATTCTTAATCTGCCATTTACCCGAGTTTCTGAAAGAAAAGCCCCAACATCTTTTACATTATGAAACAATAGTTATATTTCCACCTCTGGCTTACTTCTGATTAATATTTCCTCTAATACTCACATCACTCACTATGTGATACACTTATACTACCTCTATGACAACTACAAGTTTTTTATTATCTTGATCACTCTCACTTGCAAAGTAATTTTGAACAGCAAACTAAGTTTTATTAACTGCTACAATCTTCATAGGCCAATTACCTTCTCTAAAATTTTGGTTGTAAGAACACTAGGTAAGAATTTTGTAAGTCAGAAGGCAAACGTTGTTTGAAAGTCAAATGAGTATCATTACAATTACTCCAGCCTTTATCACATTTTAAATAAGCTGTGTAATGTCCTGATGTTGTTGAAGGACCATCATGGTAATTAAAGCAGTGGCAAAGGTTCTTCCTGAAATTAATAATTGAGAAGCCACAACATTTTTAATTAAAGTTGTCAATTTAGTTCCATCAGGTCTACATCGTTGGAACATTAAAATTATATACTGTCCATATCTTTCTATAAATAATGTTGACAGCATTGCAGATTTACATTGAGTACAGACCATGCTTTGATTTGCTTCTCTAACTGGATTATTAAAAGACACTGATTTGCAGTCTGGTAAAGTCAAATATATAAATCTTTCATTGTCTATTGTAGTACTACTTGAAAAGGAACAATTGTCGCAGTCATGCTGCCATTTATAAGAAAGGCCAAAAAGATTTTCTATATCTAGACCTTCATCTTGCAATACAACAAGCATATACATTAAAAATTCCTGACAATCTTGCTGAATATTCTGTGAAAATTGATTTAGACCAGAACATATGTCTAAAACATTTCGAATTTCAGAAACACTTTGTATTTTTGTTCTATCACTGCTACATTTCTCAAACACAGAATTCAACAAAGAACAAAATCTTTGATCCCGATTTTCAGCAATCTGTTCTTGTACAGTTTGGAGAGAAAAAACAACATTAACCACTACATTAGCATAGCAGTTGACACCAGAAGTGTTTTCAAACTGAAATCCAAAAACATCTTTAACTGAATCCTTTTCCTTTCTGCTTATAATTACTGGTTCATCTACTTTTTTTCTTTTTGCTACAACTTCACTACAATTTTTCTCATTTCTTCTTTTTCGGCCTACCACACGCTTTTCAAATAGAGGATATTAAGGTAAATTTGGAGCATACTCTCTCTTAACCTATTATATTCTTTTACACAATTTATATCTGCATTAATCTTTGTCTCTTCAAAATTAATCAAGTACAATCCAGATAAAGTTCTGACTCGAGATAAAGCAACATATGCCATACCCTCCTTGAACACAGAACTTCCAATATTCACTAAAGCACTATCTACACTTAAACCTTGAGATTTATGAATAGTCACCGCATATGCCAAAGAAACAGGAAACTGTTTTCTGCGGACATATAAATCTTTCACAAGCAAAAATCGGGTACTTTTGAGAGGAATTTTGGGTGCTCAATTTCTGGAGTTTGAATTACACAGTACTAACTCTTCTCCTACTTTCAAAAAGGTGAGTTGTTAATTTGTATGGGGAACTATGTTGTACGCTTTAAGATAATTTGGAAAATGTTTTCTGTTAGCTATTTACAGTCATTCTGTTATAATTATGGATTAAGATAGGCTTCATCACATGCAGTGCTTTATATTTCTAGTTCCTGCCTGATACTATACACTACCAATTAATTTTAAAGAACTAAATACTTGATTAAGCTACTTTTATATTATGTATTACTAAAAACGATAAATGAAAGTGATTACTTTTTTCTGCAATTTACAGCAAGAAATTTGAAATTAAAATGGATCAGAATGAGGAAACCAAGGAAATTTCTTTTGAAATTTCAACTACATTTATTGAAATTCAAAATGTCACGGATATTGACAGCACCATTTTATCACAAGGAGGAGATGACATAAATGATTTTTTTGATGAATCTCTTGACGAAGAATTTATCGAATGTTTGGATACAATATAATTCCAACAATCATCATTGCACACTTTTCATGAGGAGATTCCTGAACTTATGATTGAAGAGGAAATTCCAGATGAGGACATGCTACAAGTTCAATTAAATTATGAAAATTCTGAACAATAAATTATTTTAACAAATTAAAAATGAGTTGACATATTATTCATTTTTATTTCTAATTTATGAGGTAGTAGCGAAGTGATTGTAGTATAATGTGATACTTATAGTATAGAGTGCAACATTTTTATGTTACATAGTAAGTTTACTCATTTTTACTTCCCTTCTCCCACTATATTTTCTCCAATGTGTATTTGACATCTCTTCTTCATCTCCTGCCTCCTTTCTCTCACTGTCTGTCTCTGATGCACCCTATCGCCGCCATTTTGAGTAGTTACAGAAGAGAGTGAAATATAATAGTTCAAAACGTGAAAAGGGAGCAGGGTAGAGTGCCCCCCCCCCCAGACCTTCTCAAGGGGTCCCAAAAGGATCTGTTTCTGCTTTCCTGAGAGTCTATGGTATGAGTTCCATATACCACAATAACTTGCATTACAACATGCAAGATATCTACAGAGGAGACGGTGTACATTTCTCAGAAGAGGGGAACAGAGTCTTTCTCTTGAATTTTAGACTCTGCATCGGTACCTACTTGTAGGTACTTAAATCACCCACATAACACAACAGCTCTTTTTAGAGCTACCCTACCTCTAAGCAATCCAAATTCTTATTTTACACTATTTTCTTTCACTGTTTTACCCTGTGGTGCCCTCAGGGTGCGCGTACTGGTGAGCGTACGTGGGAACGCACCCAGCGCTTATCCCGCGAAAATTGCAAAAAAAAAACCTAGGGGGTCAGGGGGTGTGTACCCTGCACCCTTTTAATCATTTCCCCCTTTTTATTTTCACCTCTTGTGTCTCGATTCTACCAAGACACAAGATGGCGGACTCTCCGGACTGTTTAGAGTGTCGACAGCCAATCAGCTTTCCGCTCGCGCACTCCCGTAGCGCGCCAGGTGCGCTCCCCGGTACGCGTACCGGTGAGAGCTCGGAGCGTGCCTATAGATATATATGTGTTTTTGAAGTTCATTAAAAAAAAAAAACACTGAAGCAAATTTCACCAAATATAGCACAGGCACATCTGCGTACCAGTCCCTACAATTTTGCAAAGTTTGGCGTAATTCCGTTCAGCAGTTCAGGCTGTAGCCTTGTCAATTCGTCCTATGGAAATTAACATGGGGAAAACACGGTTTGGGACCCCCCCATTTTTCTCAGCCCCCACTTCACGAATCCCCCCGAAACTTTCAGGGAAGGAGCGGAGCGGAGTTGGCCTAAATTTTCGAAAATTACACACAAATTCCTCAACCGGCGCCAAAGTTATTCCCAATAGAATGTTGTGGATTTCCTATGGTAGCTAGGTCCTAACTATAACTACCTACTGGCAATCGCCAGTAGGTAAAATATATATATATACATTCCAACAACGATTTCCGAAGAAAACAAACAAAGTCGCTACTCCAGTCACTCGTAGTTGTGTAGACAAAATTAATTTATTCTTAAATCCATTTCAGCATTTGACACAGCAAAACAAACGCGTTTCGGTAGCTCCTTCTACCTTGTTCACGGTTGTTATCCACTGTTTACTGATTGTTATTTAAAAAAAGGAGATCCCACCCACGACAATCACGTGATTAACCTAGTTCCTGTCACCATGATAGCAATTCTGGGATTTGTAGTTCATATTAAACATTTCCCCCACAGTTATTTCCATTATACTTTTGATTATTGACATTCATTTCATGTGCAATAAGTGTGTTAGGAGTGATTACAATTGATTTACTATTTGATTCACTCACTCACAATGATACATTTAAATGTGGGAGATGTTTAAATCAATGTCCTCACACATCTCATTTCCTTACCGCCCTCCAGTGAGCTTACGTGATCGTTTGTGTCCTTTCAAAGGCGCATGTGTTTTGTTTAGTTGATTCTGATTGTTGTTCCCTGCATTAAACAAGTGTGGCTGATACCTACCTGTCGGTTGGCCTTTCTACCAGCAGGCCCTTCTTTGTGGATGTTTTGCGGCCCCGCCTGAGCTGTGGAAAGAGCCCCGGTGCTGGTTCCAGAACTCCTGCAATGACGCCAACCGACGCCATTGCTAATGGGACAGTATCCGTTTTTTTACAGAAATCCAGTGTCAGAGAAATGTTTGAAACTCTCATCACTACCCACTGTGGAATTATTGCAGATATTTTTTTAGCAGGGGCATGCCAGCTCACTGAAGTAACATTAGACACATAAAGACACTACAAATACCATCAGGCCACGGAAGTGGCCACGGCCACTGGGGCAGAACTATGGTGATTCTCAGCTGCGTCAAATAATGCTTTGCCTCTGTTTTAGCAAGTCTGTTGCCTTTGAAGAAGTGGTCCCCCCACGAAACGCGTCAGGCATTTTGGACCAAGAATTTTTTCCGAGTGCGAGTTTTGAACGCCGCTGTTCCCTGCATTAAACAAGTGTGGCAGATACCTACCTGTCCTGTGGCCTTTCTCTCAGCAGGCACTTCTTTGTGGATATAAACCAGATTTTTTTTATCCAGGAAACTTGGCTGAATGCTGACTCCACCCCCAACATCTTGGCAGCCCTACCTGACAACTACTACATCTTACATGCAGACCGGGCTCCTGGGAGTGCGGGAGGTGGAGTAGCAGCCATTATCCACAAAGATCATACCTTCACCTCCATATCCCCCTTAAATCTCCCTGCAGTGGACAACATGATTATTAAGCTTGATTCAAGTGCAGGCCCAATTATATGTGTCTTAATATATAGGCCCACTCAACATATGCCCTCATTTCCTCTCACATTAAGCGAGCAGTTGGCCTCTTTGGTCACTGACTACGCCAAAATACTCCTTCTTGGAGACCTCAATTACTGGTGCAATGATGATTCTGGAGGCCCTCAGGCCACAGAATTAATGGAACTCCTACTGAACCTTAACCTCAGTCACCATATCACTTCTGCCACTCATTCTAAAGGCCATACTCTGGACCAGGTAGGGACTACGAACATCACAGTTTCTGCACCCACTATATCCCCCTGTATCTGGTCCGACCATTATTTGATTAACTTTACTATTTCCATCCCTACCTGCAGCTAGCCCCCGGCAGCGGAGGGAAGCCTGGTCAGGAAATGGAGCACCCTTGACAAATCAGCTTTCCTGGGTAGCCTAGCCAGCTCTACCCTTGAAGAAACTCCGGACGTGGACCTAGCCAAAGCCAAAGCCAAAGCCAACATTTCGAACTGGCTTTGAGTAGCGAGCGACAAATACGCCCCACTTAAAAAAACGTAGAATTTCCCGCCGCTCTGAAGCCCAAAAATGGTTCTCCCCTGACCTCAGGGCTCAAAAACTGGATGTCCGCCAAAAAGAGCATCAATGGAGGCAAGCTTATGCTTCGGACACTAAACATATATATTTGATCGCCCGCTCTGAATATAAAAAATCCATCACCTCAGCCAAAGCTGCTTATTTTTCTGATAAAATCGAGAAATCTAACAATAAATCAAAATATATCTTTGCTATAGTTAACGAGCTGTCCTATAGCGAGAGAATCCTCCCCAAACCCGCGGCTACTCAACAATTGTGTGACTCCCTGAATAATTACTTTTTAGAAAAGATAGCCACTATCAAAGCCAGTATTCCAGTTACTGGTCCCCAGACTGACTCCACGGCTATGACATCAAACCTCCACACCCTGGACCATTTTCCATCTATAGAAGCCCACACCTTGCAGGCCCTATTGGCTAGGGTAAAATCTGGCTCTCCCAGGGACTGCTGTCCCCCACATATATTGAAAGACACCTTCTTGGCCCTCGCGCCTCCTGTCCTGACACTCCTTAACCAATCCTTGCTCCAGGGTAAGGTCCCTGTAGCCTTTAAGGAAGCAGTGGTTTACCCCCTCTTGAAGAAACCGGGAGCAGACCCTTCAGAGCCCTCAAACTACCGACCCATCTCCCTTCTCCCCTACCTAGCCAAGGTCCTAGAGGCCCACGTCACCACTCATCTATCATCCTTCATAGAACAGTCCAGTTACCTTGCCCCCCACCAAGCTGGGTTTCGCCCCGCACACTCCACCGAGACGGTCATCACCGCGGTCATGGATGTCCTCCGAGGAAATGCAGACAAGGGAATCCCACAGGTCCTAGTCCTTTTAGACCTCTCGGCCGCGTTTGACACGGTCGGTCGCACCATCTTGATGGACAGTGTCAAACAGGCCGATATCCGTGGCTCAGCCTACAACTGGATTAAGTCTTTTCTCAGCGAGCGTACTCAAGCGATCCGCCTAGCCCCCTTCACCGCTCCTAGACCCTCCACATCCTGCGGTGTTCCCCAAGGATTCTCACTGTCCCCCTTATTATTTAACTTGTATTTGTCCCCTCTGATTCATTCCCTGAAGGAATTTAAGGCCATCACCTTCAATTACACCGATGACCTCCAATTAATTTTCACTATAGGCAATTTTGCAGAATCCATCCGCGAGTGTTAGAATACCTTGCTTCATATTCGCCAATGAATGGACCTCAACCATCTGAAATTAAACCCCGGGAAGACTGAGCTAGTCCTCAATGGCAAGAGCCAAACACTCTGGGGCCCGCATTACTGGCCTCCAGAACTCGGCCCCCCTCCTATACCCACCTCATCGGCAAGAAGCTTGGGAGTGATCATTGACGGTGATCTCTCCCTTAAAACTCAGGTGGGCACGGTTGTATCTTCCTGTTTTTCCCATCTTCGTAAAATAAGGAAGATCAGCCGGATGCTCACCCACTCGGCCCTGATCCAGGTGGTGATGGCTTTGGCACTGTCGCACTTGGACTATGCCAACTCTATCTATTTAGGCCTCCCACTTTTTTCTTGGCAAACGCCTCCAACTGGTCCAAAATCAGGCGGCCAGACTCATCCATCAACAACCGCGTTGGCAATCAGCCAGACCGTTGTTAAAAAAACTCCACTGGCTCCCATTTCCCCAGCGAGTTATTTTTAAGACGGCCTGCATCATTTTCAAGTCCCTCCACGGACACAGCCCCCAATTCAACAATAACCGCTTACCCAGGTACATTCCATCTCGCAACCTCCGTTCCTCCAACCTCCATCTTCTGGCCACAACATTTTTCAGGCTACATCGCCAGGGTGGACGCAGGTTTGCGACCCTTGCCCCCAAGCTTTGGAACACCCTCCCTTTGGAGATACGGTCTTGTAACAATCTACTACATTTTATATGTATAATCTATACTTTCCCATACAGTCTTACATTCACGATTTTCTGGGAGCCGATGTTTCAACCACAACACTTTGGCAGGCCTATAGTTTTTTGCCACAACACTGATCGGCAACCGAGTCGAACCATGGGCCTAAAAGCTAAAGCAAAAGCTGAGTCAACAAAAGACCCTTCAAGACATACTTTCACTATATTATTCTGCACTGAATTAAAACTACAAAGCTCTACCTAACTAGAAAAAACACCCATTACATATTGTATTCGTGATAATATCACGCTACAGCATCTCTCCTTTATTATATGGGACCTGCAGGGCTGATCCAGACCTTCCACCAAGTTTGTAGCCGCCTAGACTCGTTGTTATATTAAATCTTTGAACACATATTTCACCTTTCTTCCTATCAATAAAATCTGGCGCGTAAATATATGACTAGTGCAGCAGGTGCAGTGGCACCCCGTCCCTAGAGTCTGAAGGCACACTGCAAGCGGATTATGGTTGCTCAAATGGGAGAAGGGACCCACTTAGAAACCACGGGCAGCTTACTAAACCGATTCCAAGCTCGGAGAAGGCCTTTGAAGGCCTCTGGAGAGTATTAAATGGCATTTTAGTCTCCAGAGCCTACTCGTCGATGGCTTCCGTGGAGATGGTAGGGGGGAAGGGGGGGGGGGGGTGAGGGAATCCGTGGGTGAGTTTGAGTGTGGTGGAAACATGCCTGCATCTCTTCCTCCCTGACACGGGAATCAGCTGCCACCGGCTGCGGCGTGCGCAGTTGACGTCACGGCGCATTACCTTGACAATGAGGCGAGCCCGGGGGTGTAGCCTGAGCACGGAGGGATTCGAGGAACTGTGGGTGTGCCTCGAGGAGCTGACAAGCACCGCTCCAGGAACTGGCGGCGGGGGAGCGGCGGGGGCTGCGGCGCTCGCTTTCGAAGACAATCTGGCTCATTCCTGCCTTCTGCAAACACAACCTCTCTTTTCGTGCCGTTACCACAGCAGCAGATTGCTGCTGAGTGCAACGCTCGGTTCACCACAGGGAGCGAAAAGACTAACGTCCAGTATCCCAGGGTCATTCAATATGCAGCATGTGATTACGTTATGCAAATATAACAAGCCCTAAGGAGTGGATTAGTGCATCCGCGTGGTGCGGTTTATATATTTAATCATTTGGATTTATTAAAGCTATGGAGGGTAAGAAGCGTATTAAGATTCAAGGGTAAAGGGACATTTTCAGCAGGATGGCACGATCTCGCGGACGTCAATTATGTAGGCGATGGTAGCAGATGTTATCACTGACTTGCCACTTGGTTAGTTAGGGTGACCAGATTTTGAGAAGCAAAAAACCGGGACATGCCGGACACAAAAGTAGAACTAAAGCATGCAGTCTAACTTCTATGTCTGCCCTTCCCCGTTTTTTTTTTGCATAGCTTTGTAAATGTGTGCACATGCAAACATACTCACACGGCTTGTAAATTTATATGTGTTTGTATATGTGTGTATGTATATATATATGTTTTTAAATACCCACGTGCTAGCCTTGTAACTATATATATATATATATATCCAACCAAACACTCTCCTTCGTGAAAGAAAGAAGTCCGGGCCACTTTTAGAGTTGCAAAGCGTGTTTAATTTAAAAAGGCTTTTCCTCGACGCGTTTCCCAGGTGAAACCTGCTTTCTCACGAGAAATATAGGGATTCGCTACCCCGTCCGAGGCCCGCCACTGGAAGCGGGAGGGATCCGAAGCGACTTTGTTTGGCTTGATATATATATATATATATATATATATATATATATATATATATATATATATATATATATATATATATATATATATATATATATATATATATATATAATTATACATATATATATATATATATATATATATATATATATATATATATATATATATATATATATATATATATATATATATATATATATCAGGACCCCTCAACCCTGAGCTCTGCTCGCCCTCATCTTCACTGTCTCTGCTGGCATCCACCCCCCTCTGGCGCTGCCTGACAGAAACATCTAAATTACTTAAGTTAAAACATTTCAGTCTTCAGAGGCACCTGCTTTAAAGAATGACTTGGCCTTTGGCCCAAAATTGGACGTTTACATAAAGTTAAGAAAAGTGTTGGGACTCTAGGACAGTCCTCTTAAAACTAAGACTATCCGGCGAAATCCGGGACTTCTGGTCACCCTACACTTTGTGCCCCTGGCAAAGCCCTTTCTATCTCTAGGTTCGGGCACAGCTAGAAGTGGATGGGATCTGTGGGGCACAACATGCACCTACCTTTTTAACTCAACAAAAACAGTTTCCCTGTTTTTATGTTATAAGGTTATCCTTCCGGGTCTGATAATGTCTAAAGCTGAGAGGCCTCACTGAAGTGAAAGGGAGAGAATGTCTATTCTGTAGAGTGGAGTGAGGGATAGACAACTAAACCAGCAACCTTAACAGGGTGCCTGCTGTCTTAAAAATATAAATGTGTGTGACCGATTAGCCTGAAAATGTAAAGGCTGCTTGGAATCTGGTTATCTTAAAAGTATTAATTTGCATATTTAGTGGCACCTTATTTTACAATGTACGTAATGCACGTTAAAAATAATGACTTACATATTCAACGTCCTTTTAGCGCAGGCTGGGACATCATAGCACTAAGAATACACGAGGCACTACCACCACTGCCCCAACCAGGATTAATTCCCCATTTATTAGTTTAACTTTCAGTTACTTTTTATTTAAGGTGTGCTTTATTGTACATGCAGTTACCTGAAGGTGAAAGACCAACAAAATAGTTTCAGAACAGTTTGTTTCTTTTTAGCCGCACCTTTTGTCCCTGCCCCACTGCACTCAGGATCACAGTTCCCATGTTTGGACAGGAACAAATATTAATCTTAGAATCCTATTGGAATTTTTTATCTTTCCACTCAGTGCCTTTTTTTAGGGTTTCCCACCAGAAAATAGGACGCTACTCCAGGACTAAAAGTGGGATAAAGGGGTCAGCTATTTAAACTCAGTATCGTGTTCAAGAGTGTAGCTTCCACAGCAGGTGCAGTTGCACCAGAGCCCAGAAGTTGAATGGACCCTCTGAACTTTGGTTATTTCTATATTTTATCATTCAAGGAGCAGCCATGGGGGCGGGTGAGGGGCATTTCCTTGCTTGTAGGCCCCCAGCACCCCAGCTACGCAAATTGACTGTGTTTTCAAATAAAAAGGCTGGTTATGTTAAGATGGTTTAGCATGGTGTCTGTTTATGCATCCTGCAGCAAACGTGTAGCTACATATGCCCTCTAGACATGAGGATGCTGTTCTTGCCTCCTAGATAATTTATTGTGTAACTAGTGCCAGCGGCTCATCCATAGGGGCGAATGAGAGTTTCCCCTCCACCAAGGAGCTGCTACACAACGTCTAATAGATGCTCTGTCTGTTTCGTCAAGTTTTAATTCACCTGTCAGAGTTAGCATTGTGTAGCGGAGGAGGCGTGGTCCTCCTCTTGTGGTGCATATAGAGGATAGGGCTGCAGGGCTGCCATGAATCAAAGTGTGCATGTTAGCCGGGACAAAAGCTGTGGCAAGCCAAATCTGACATGCGCACTTTGAAGGCCTCTGACCCGGGCCGTACTAGAGAGCCTGAGGGAGGGCTTTATTTGTAAAAAAACAAAATAACTGCCACGGCTCTAGTCAGGAAGCCTCTGCAGCTTGCACCATCCATTGACACTGACGTCGTTGCCTATAACAATATAGGCCTCCAAAGCTATAAAAATATTTTGGGCGGCAGGTATTAGTTGTTTTTAATGCATACTGAATTAATAAACAATTGCTGTTCTGCTTGACTCTAATTTATACAAACAGCACCACGATGTGGCAGCTGACATAAGGGCCAGTGTCGACAATTAAGTGCCAGTGCCAAGCACCGGAAACCACCGGCTTAAATTAAGCACTGGCCTGAGGGACTAAGACTGCTGGTCTATCATTTCCAATGGAGCATTGAGTTGCTCTTCTCAAGCCAATCCCAACGCCGCTCTCATATACTTTTAATAAAAGTCTTGCACTCTTTATTTAAAAGAGCAATGTTGGTATTGGCCAGGCTGGGCCAGGCCGACACGAAGCAAACTCCACTGCACTGAATGGCATGCAGCCTCAGGGTGGTGGAATAGTGAAGGCTCCGTGCTTTGAGAGGGGCTAGTCCTCAGCATACCAGGGTAAGAGCATCACTGAGTGGGCATCGCAGCAGCACTTGGTAAGCAACACTGCAGAAGACAATTGAAAGTGCATGGAGCACTGTTCAAATCATAACTAAATGAGTGGTTAACAATCACAAAAAGGCTGCACTGTTGAGCTGCTCTGTCAGAAACTCTGGAATAATGAACTGTATTAGTATGTAATGAAGCATCAGTCCTGACGTGCATTAAGTACAGCTGTGTGGCTGTCTGTGGCAGGGAGGCCTGTCCAGGGAAGAGGTGTGGTGCAGCAGCCAGGGCGCTGACTCCGAATCACGGGGCTCACGGTTCAATCGCCGGCGGCAGGTTAGCCCAGCACCATGTGATAATCTTCCTGACAGCCCCCAGTGCTGGGACACCTTACCTTGCCTGAGGTAGTTGCATGCTTTACAAATGCCGGTATTATCAATATTGCTTAATATTGAAACTATCCAAGGTTGCTGCTCCTCTACCTTGTACAGGTGAAGTGACAAAACATGCAGCTCAAATTTGGAGTTATTTTTATTTTTACAATCTACAACTTCATTGAACTCTTTTAAAAAAGTTAAAATGAGGGTTTCTGTGCTTTTCTGAAGGTCTCCCAATGAGTGTTCGTGGTGCTCAGTGGTATTCAACTCTCTTCCAGATGTCTGGAGTTTTGAAGTAAGGCTTGAAACTGGTGATTTATTTTACGTTATATAAAGCATCTCAATTTAGACTTCGGGAGATTTGAATCGTTTTTTGTGCTACCCTTATTGAATGATCAATAACAGCATGTCCTACATTTGTTTTTCATCTGCCAGGAACAAATATCCACAGCGTGTAACTTTCAGAAATGTTTGAAAGTCAAACTAGGTGTGAATCGTGTTTTGTGCAACCCAGATTGGTTGATTAATAACAGCAAGTCTTACTTTTTTTGTCTGCCAGGTGCAAATATCTACAGCTTGTTACTTTCAGAAATGTTTGTATTTAACTCTTGTTTTTGTTAAAGTAGTTCAGTGGGTTACTGACCCCGCTGATATGATCATTGTTTCGCCTCCAGAATTGTAAAAACTGGGTTCACTCGCCACATGGCATTCAAGATAGTGGTTTACGCCTTACCACTTTAAAATATCGCCAGCCGCCACTGGTAACTAGGATTCTCAAATTTTGGTATCACTTCATGTACTTGCCTAAAATGTGTAGTTCTGGAAGCATACATTTATGCTGCTATGTGCCTCTATTTCCATTGATGCTGATAATTTGAGATCACTAAAGAACAAGATGGTTTTTAGTGTTAAAACTTGTGTGAAAAACAGCTTTTGCATGATGTGCACCAGTGGTTTTTAGCCTGTAGTCTGGGGACCCCTGGGCCTCCGCCAAGCCTACTAAGGGGGTCTGCAACTGCTCAGAAAATTAAATAACATTTACAGTTTATTAAATTGTATGTAAGTGAAGAAGCATAATGTAAAATTGAAAATGTAAAAAAGTTCTGTATATTCGAAGCATTTCGAAATTGCAGGCTAAAAATTAAGTTAGTATCCTCAGATTGATTTGTATGGGAGATGAGTGACCTCAATTGAATTTAGAGAAGCTCCATCCTACCCGTTACAATTAACATCTTGTTTTAATTAATAATTAATGCTTAATACTGTATTTTTTGTGTTTTGTTTTGCAGCACAAATCTTCAAAAATGCCGAGGGCTGGGTCCCCGCAATAACTCAGTGGGGGAGGGGTACCTCGGGTTCCAGTGATGATTAAATAAGTGTCCACATAAGTCAAAGGTTAAGAACCACTTATGTACACAATTGCCACACAGGTTGCAAAGCCAGAACTTAACTAGGAACTCCGGTTTTCCTAATGCAACATTCCCTAAGAAGGAATGGGCAGGGAGCATACTTCAGACGGTGAATTATAGTGCCTCTAGATGGCGCCAGAGCTTAGCAAAGGGGCAATGGTCGTGTTTTTCCACAACGACGGCATAACACCTGATTTTCTAACGCGACGGTTCGCGGTATTCTGGTACCCTGAACTTGAGCATTACATTCTGCTTGAAAAACGACGGCGTTCCTTCCCTTGTGCCCTCTGTTTTTGCACACGAGTGAGGGGGGTGAAGGAGCATCACTGCGGTGGCAGCGGTGGATGAGGAGAGAGTACACGGATAGCGTGAAGAGCTAAGGGAAGGGTGGAGCTGATAAGGAAAAAGAAGGCTCTGTCGAGGAAAGGCAGAGGAAAAGCAAGAGTTACAGGAACGGCGGAGGAAAATGGCGACCGTGGAAATGACGGAATAGTACGAGAAACAAGGGAGCAGCGAGGGAAATCCGACTGCTGATGAGACAGGGGGAGAAGGTAGAAATGATGAAGAACGGAGTCTACCGGGGCGGCGGTGGGGTGACAATTCGGAGCGCAAAAAAAACTGCCGAGGGGAAAAAGCGACGGGTGTCCTAAAGAATTAGGAAGAGCAGATGATGCCTGCTTTAAGGAAGCTAGATAGGGAAATGGAGGGGGAGAATGAAATACGGAAGTAAAATAGGGACACAGCAAAGCAGAGAACATGCACTTTTAAGAAACGGAGGACGTACAGGGAAAATTCGGGAAGAGCTGAAACTGCAGAAGAGAAGGAGCGCAGAGACAGACAGAAGCTGAACAGAGACTGAAGAGAAAGCAAAGAGTGGAAAAAAGGTAGAACAGAGACTGCTTAGAAGATAGAGGACAGAGGGAAGGCAGTAGGTAGAGGAGCTGCCCAAGCGACGGGTGAGGTAAGGCCTCAACCACCAGCAGGGGACGCAAAATAATAAGAAAAGAAACCGGAAAAACATTTTAGTGGCGTTGGGGTGCTCCAGCAGCAAAATTGTGTTATTCCAGACTCACCTGACAATGTCACTGCTCATGCAGAAGAGAAAAATAACGAAAAGGAGGGCGAGGTATGGTAAAGAAAGAAGACTACACAGGTAAAAAACAAGTAGTATAGGAATTGTAGAGGGTAACAAGGAAATTATGTCGAAGAGAGAGAAGAGGAACAGGGTAATGAAGCACATGAGAAACATAAGACTCTAGAAGAAAAACACGATGGACAGGAACTTCGCCAGATAAACCCTCTAATAAAAGTATGGGGAAAATATTATTTTAAAAGAGCGGCCGGGAATGGAAAAACATGTTTAGTTGAGTTCTGGGATCCCTGCCATAAAAAAATATACATCCTCGAAGCAGAGATGGGCTATGAAGAGAAAGCATCTAACACTGCATTAACGGTTTTGAAGATGCCTTTACGAAGATTACCAAAATGAAGAAAACCCCTGACAAGATTTTTCCTAGATTTAACCATAACACCTTTCATAGCAATACTCCGAGAACCTAATCCTAACTGCAGTTCTAACTTTAAGTAGAGTCCTAACCATAAACCTATCTCTAGCACTGTAAATTTAAGAATAACATGAAGAAAATTCTAACTTTGACTAACCTTTACCCTTGCTAAAGTCCAGGACAAACACCTTACACCCACTTTACCCCATCCCTTTTATTTGCTCATCACCGCAGTCGCAACAGAAGCCTGTTCCTACCTTTTTTTTTTAAGTCTAACCCAAATTATTACCCTAACCAGGGGCCTATGTTAACGAGCTTGGTGTTTGTGATTCCAAGATGTCATGGTAATCGCTATGGTGTAGCGAAGAAAGAAAGATGGTGGAGATATATTGAGAATAGAGTGTTGGGGTTCACTTCACAGAAGTACCTGTTGGGAAGGAAGATACAATTCCGAAAAGTATAAAATATTTTTACTATTATTAATAGTATATCAGACCTTAATCCACAGCCTACAGAAGATAAATGGCTGAGAGATGGTACATTTAATAGCTATCACAGAGAATAGTTAGTTTTTAATATTGCATCCAATTTTATATTGCATATATTCATAATCTGGACTACAGGGATATGTCGTGACTTGCTCACAATCACAACATTTTTTATTACAAGCAAACACCATGTTTAAAAGTTAGAACTCATGAATCCATGTTTCACAGTCATGATAACTCAATTTTCTATGTTAATGAGAAAGGCTGTTCTTGGAATTGGATGGTAGAACTAATGCTGACTTTCCACCGCTTGACTCCACGACCTCATAAAATGTCCTTGCATCATTCAGGTGACTCAACTTTGTAAGAAGGAAAAAATAAGGAACATAAATACCTTTTCTGTAAAACACTTTGTTCCAAAAGCCAGTATTATCTTACTAATGAGAAAAAAAACGAAAGTAGGAAAAGTGATGTTATGTATCTGGGGTTTCTAAGCACATTCCATACTTCTCGATGAGTAGTACATCAAACTACAGGGATGTTTGGCTCATCTCCCTCTCTCTCTCTGTCTGTCTATATCTCTCTCTCACTCACTCCACTTCCCTCACCCTCTCGAAAATCCACTTTCCCAGCAGAATGTTATTGGTATGTTCCCTGCTCTCCCTCACCCCATCACAGCAAAGATGTGCTTTTTGGACCACAACGCAGTAGAAAAGAAATAAAAACTTGAAAATTGCCTTCCCGGGGTACAAGGGGAAGAAACATTGGGTTTTCTGCAAGGAATCAAGGTGTGCTACTTCCTCCCTTTACTTTCCTGTTCCATGTTGGGTGTCTTAGATGGTGGAAGTTTCTGATAAAAACTTGAACACTCAGAAAGGTTGAGTGAGACACATTCTGATCACTCAACTGGTCATCCTAGAGGAAACCTAACACTAGACGCAACAAAGGCACTGAACACTCAACTTTGAGTCCACTGACCCACCACCAACCCAGCACACATCCTCCACAAAGACCATGAGCCAAGCCCAAACCAAAACCCTAGCACTAAATGTACACATAACCCTACCTCTCACCCAGCCGTCAACGCAAACCTTCTAGGGACCCTACTGAGACACTTAACTGGAGCTACAGGATTAAAAACATTAATAATGAAAACATCTTTCTATTCTTTCACGTGTATTTTTTATTATAACATAAAGAAAAAAAAGAAAGAAAGAAAAACCTTTTATTTTCACTTATTCAGTTCGTTTTGGTTTTGTGAACCTAGCCTCTTTCAGAAAAAAAAGTCAAAACTGAATGGTTTCAAAGTAAATTTAACCCTTTCCTTGCTCCCGTCAGCCAACTCCCTCCCCAGTGCGGCTGTCGGCCATCGGACGATGAAGCCCCGCCCACCTTTTAGAACGCCCGCACCACGGCGGAAAAAAACGCCGCGGTTAAGGCGTTAAGTAAACGCCACACCTTTTGGTAGAGGGACTGAAGAATATCAGAGCAATACTCTTGCTTCACCAATTCTACTCTCCATTCTGCATAACAAATAATAAATGTATGATATTTTATTTTTATCTTTATAGGGTTTTCCATGACTGAGAAGGTGGGGTGGTCAGGAAGGTGAAATGAGAAGAATGGTAGCTGCTGAGAACATGTAATGAAAAAAAAAAAGAGGAACAACTATGTCTTGTGGTCAAAGGAAAATGGACAAATCATTGTTAGTACGTGCAGTCAAACATGTGCAGATTTACCTATAAATTATTAACTCAGATGTCGATGAGCCTGAAAACCAGAAGTACATCTTGGCGCCCCGTCTGTAGTTCTTCCACTCCGCAAGTTCTGTCATGTATAACAGAGGGCCCACCCACACTGTATAGGGATCTCTTTGGGAGTTCAGTCAGATACTCAATAAACATCATTGAACTGTACTCTCACTTCTCTGTTAAGAAGGTGCACACAGTGCCTAATTTGAGCTGGTTGTTGCATCTCGGGCCCAAAGGCTCTCCTTTTGGGGCAATGTCAGTTATTTTTCTTCATCAGACTTTGACCCTTTTACAGGAGAGTGAAAAACAAAGATGAAAGGAGGGAAAGATGGAAAAAAAGGTGGCAAATAGTGAAAGCAGGAACCCGCAAGAGTAGGATCAAGGGGCAGGGAGTGCCTGGCCGGGGATTAAAACGATTTAAGACTATGCATCTTTTATTCTTGACACCGAAATACAATAGCGTGGCCAGGGGGCTTCTTAGCAAAACCTTGGGCTACGGAATTTATTTTTTTACATATTAAGTACTGTGTGTGCACCAGTACTCTAAGAAAGAAGAAGTGGAAAGGTGGGTGGGGAGGGGTCGGTGGTGGGAGTGACTAGGAAGGATATCTAAGAAGCCTGAAAAAGAGCCTCGACCTTTGAGACAAACTAGCACGATGTAATACATTTGAAATGTAACCTCATGCTGGCGAAATTCATGAACTGAGTCTCACTAGATAAAGAATAACTGAACTCAGCAGGCAACCAAGTATTTGTTTAAGGTTATATATTTCTGTTATTCTCGGCCATAAGTAATGCATTTTGCTAGGTAAATCTAAAAGTAAGTGGTGATATCTTAGCTATTCAATGGGAACAAACGTAAATAAGCAATGGGGCAAACAATGTTTATTAAAGTCTCTAAAGCACAATGTTAAAACAAGCAGTAGATGGGGTTATTAAGACCCTGTTTATCTACATGTAAATATAAACATGTTTCTGCCCTAGACTATGTGCCAATACGTTGGGGTATTCATCAGGATCAATAGTGTGCCTATCCTTTACCCAAGACAACCACTCACCCTGCACTAGTATTCGTTTTGACTAGAGATTTCACAAGAAACCTGTACTTATGAGTATGTAGTTGGGTTGGTGGTAAATCAGTAGCAAGTCAGGTTTAATGTAACACCTGATATCATATTAACTCGACCAGCGTTTTGGGGCCAGACCTATCCAGAAACCCCAAGCGCAGAGATGGATTGAAAATCAAAAGCAACCCTGGCAAAAACGCTCAAACAAACCCGCTCCCTTCATCTCCTCGCACAATCTCTATTTTCCCATCTTTTCTGTCCTGTCTCCCTTCTCTCTCTGATCACTTTCTCGACTACTGCCACTTCCCTCTATCTCTCTCTCTCCCTCTCTTGAAGCCTCCTATGCCTGATGCAATTATCCTGGGGAAGCTGGGGGGGGGGGGGGGGGGTGACAGAGGCACCAGGGGGAGCTCTGGGCTTTCCAAAGTGGGCTCTCGCCCACCAGAGAAATGCCCGCTGGAATAAATTGCCTGTCCAGCACTGCTCAAGTATCCTCACGGGGCAGTCCACTACTGCCCAAAATGAAGGGGGCAGAGTAAGACCAGTGATGATACAGAGCATAGATAAACGTCCAATAAGGTTGCATTTTAAAAATCGATTTCCGGTAGAAACATGAATACATACCAACTCACACAAGCACATACACAAGAACGTTATCAGGAGGGTAGCGTCAGGGAGTATTTGGGATTTTTACACCCCTAATATGTTTTTTTTTATTATGAATAGTTGGGTACACGTAGTTTCAGCTGGGTATGACGTGTTGCCTGTAAGATTTCACCAGTGATGTTTACATATACACGGAGTAAAAACGCGCACACTCTCCCTCGCGCTGTTTTCAAACTCTTCAAAAATGTTGGGTATTTTGACAAAATCTTGGGGCATATTACCAACAGTTAGCGATATTTATCGCTAACTGAGCTTAGCGTTAGTTTTTTTAACGCTGCGCCGAATATTATCGCTGAGATAACGTCCTATTACCAACGTTTATCTCAAAAGCGATAATATTGCAGGCGTTAGCGTGAATATCGCTGGAAAACCCGCAGTGTTCACGCATTAGCGTGCAAATGCTGTTAGCCATGTTATCCACTCCCATTGGATAACATGGCTAAGAACTGGTATTTGCAGGCGTTAGCTTTTGGCGATATTCGCGCTTAGCGCAAATATTGCCATTGCTTCACCTTTCTTGGTAATAGGCGATAGCGATGTTAGCGATTGCTGTCAGTCGCTAACGGGTTGGGTATGCCCACTTTGCATGTCATTAGCGATAAATATCGCTGACATGCAAAGCGGGCCCCAAACCGCTCGCTATCGGCTACAAGCTGTCGCTAACTGGTGTTAGCGACAGCTTGGTAATAGGGCGATGGAATTATCGTCGCTTAGCGGCCGAAAACGGCCGCTAAAGTGGCGATAATTCAATATCGCCACCCTTGGTAATATGCCCCCTTGTCTTTTCTCTCACTTAGTGCTCCTACCAATCCGAGTTCCTCTCCCTTTCCACTGCCCTTAAGCCTCTCAAGCGCCCTCCTTGTATATTAGATTTTAACTTAAAATGCCAGCGTGCTTGTTGAGAAATGTGAACCCCCAATCTCAGTGACCCAACGACGACGCCCCCGCGAGTTACCCAGCCCAACATTTTTTTGTCAGGATCGTTTTTTGCGGGATTTCTAAGGTAATATTACTGTTATTTTGACAAAGAAATGTGCTTTGCGTTACTCTACGCGGCTACGACGATCATCGAGAACATTTACTTCACGTTTCCCTCAAGGCCTGTTTTCTAGAATTGACGGGCACGCTATGGAAGCTCGAAGTACCGTCCGCGAGCCCCTTCACAGATTCCGGGGGGCCCTCTCCCCCCCCCCCCTTCTTCTCGAGGCTGAGGACTTCCAAGGATGTGGCCCCTGGATACAGCCCTTCTTTCACCACCTGCTAAAATACCACGTCGTCGCTTACCAAGAAGCATTTATGCTGCCTTTTTTCAGCGTTCTATAATTGGATTCCTTTAAAAATGTCCGACCTGCGCTCTGATTGGCTGCCCGGGGAGCGCCGAATTTCTTGGAAAGAAGAGATTTCTGGTGAACTGCGGGCGCTGGAGAGAGCGCGCGGGGGGAGAGTTATTTTTCCGTCAGATGAGCTCATACCTCGAATACCTATAGAAAGGGAGGCAGCTAAGGGTGTGTGTGTGTGGGGAGGGGGGTGGGGAGGCGGGTGTTGGAAGGGGAGACTTGATGGGAAGATATCGTGGTGGGACAGGCAAGAGGAGAAACGGCGATCAAGCATTCGGGTGGGGGCAGAACCAAACAATTCTAGGGAGTCTTGTTGAGCGAACAGGGGACATTGCCGAAATGGGGGAAGTGAGTGTTCGTAGAGAACAGACAAGGAAATAGACGTGTTAGTCAAAGGGGGATAGGTGTCACGTTTGGGTGCAATGTGACTGCGCGTGAATGCTTTTGTGGCGATAGAGGGCCTTATTGGGAGGTTAATCTGAGCCGGTGGTTGCAGGTGGGTCCCAAAGCACTCATGTTGGGCCAGCAGACTTTGACAGAGAGCAAGAGAGTGAGAATTCAGATGTATGTGTGTGTGTGTGGGGGGGTGGAGAAAGAGGGTAATAAATAAAAAAGGGAGAAAGCAGGAAACCTGCAAGAGTGAAATAAGTGTCTGGTGGTGGATTGGAGGCCTGAGGTGGAATCCATACTGCATGGCCTCGGGGTATTTATTGACCTGACATTCAATAGCGTACAAATTTACCACTGGAACACTCTGATGGGATGAAGGTGGGGGGGGTGGGGGGGGGGGGGGGGGGTGTTGCCCGTACTGCATTTTTGATGACTTATTGGACAGTTTTAGGGGACCGAAATTATTCTGGGGTCAGGGACTGAAAAAAGTGTGATTCTTGTGAAAAAAAATATTACTTTGGGGGAAGAAGTGGTGTTCAGGAGGGCAGCGGGTTTATGAAGGAGCACGTTATTATTTGAGTAAAAAAAATGATAAGTGAATGTCTGACAATCTCAGCTACTGGTTACTATTCGGCTGCATTTAAGTCAATTTTTTTTTGCTCTCCAAGGAACTCTCAATTTATGCAAATCAGCTCCTGCTTTAATGGTTCCCTCTGGATGAAAAACATAAGCAACCCCAAACTGGGTTTGGCCAAGGCTTCTTTGGTGAGGCACACCTTGAGATCTACAACACAGTGACCACAGGGTTCCTGTGGGCGTATCCATTGCACTTTGAGGGGCCGGGGGGGGGGGGGGGGGGGAGGGATGCTGGGTGGAGAGCATGAATGAATCTCAAGCACTGGTAATTACTCTGGCCGTATTCCTGCCCATCTGTTTTTCCCAACCATGCCTCTCTAACCAAATCACCTGGCCCTGGTCCAATGGAAATAGTCCTAACTGACTTACCAGTCTAGGTCCTCTCCTAATGAACCACTAGCAACCACAGGACAACTTCTGCCTACCTATGCCTCAGTCTACCTCTGCCTCATCACTGAGGTATAGCATGAGTTCTGTGTCACGGTGGGCACAGGCCCACATCTGGGCATGCCTGCCGCACGTAGGGTGTTCTATTAGAGCAGGATCAAGCTGATTTTACTCTGTCTAGAGTGGCATGGTGGATGAAAAACAATAGACTGGAATGCCAGCCGAGCAATGCCAGCGGCTGAGACTACATCAAGCATTGCTTGATGTTTGAGGTTGACAGTGAGCGTCTTTCAGGAGTAGCTGGTGAATTTGAGGCAGAAGTGTGGTTGACTCTAAGAAGACAAGGGTCATTTTGACTGTAATCGAGAGCTCTAAGCTGGCCCTGAAGGGAAGCAGTTCTGGCTAGGAGGAGCAGGGTAATACCGGTACCTCAGAGAGTTACTTGGAGAAATAGTGGTGGCAGAAGACGGTGGTGGTTGGGTGGGAGGGGGTTAGGGTGAACAGGCGTCCCAGATCTTCACCACCTGTTCCAGCAGATTTAAGTAAATGGGGCTCATCTCCGGGTTTTCAGAGAGGGTCGACTGAAAACAGTGGGAGGCACCTTTTGTGTGTCCGAAAACAGGATAGCAAGCAGCTCATAGCAGAAAGAAATTCAATTTGCATATAAGAAACCGGGCTTAAAAATTACATTTTCTTTCCCTAGTACCCCCTAGTCTGTGTTTATCAGCTCTGTCCTTCCGTGCCCATCGGCTGATATAAAATGAAAGTCCTTCTTCTGGTTTTGCGAAAAGTCGGTTTTTTGGTTTCAAAATCTGGTGCGTTCGGATGCCAGTCTTATTCTTATTGTAGAAAATGACATATGGTAACCAGGGAAGGGGTGGAGGAAGAACTGTGTTGGGTTTGACTGCTGTGGAAGCATTCTCAGAGGAAGGTAACATATGTGGTTGTACCGCTCAAAATGGAAACCAGTAACGACCACACCTTTAAGTGCCTTTACTTGTGTAGCTCCTCCAGCGTCAGCTTCTTGAACGTTGAGGGTTTGCTCAAGTAGTTTACACATTCATTCGCGGTACAGGAGACAACTGGGGGAATACATGATGAAATCAAACTGAAACGTGTGTGTGTGGGGGGGGGTGTTATAGAATTCCTGGCACACGTCTCTGAAACAATATACAGCAAGAACAACACTTTTTGTTCTTGGAGAATACATTTCATATTTTCGGTTGCCATAAAATGAAACGTTCGATTTGTTTTCCCTGGGCATTAATCAGTGCGTGGCACGCTCCACATATAACCTGCACGGGTCTTCTTCCCCCGTCCTTCAACGAGAGGCCGTGTCTGTAGGTCCGGACGGTGCCGTTCCGGGCTGGTATCTATGGGCAGGGTGCCGCCACCCTGGGCAGTCCAACGCTGAGGGGCTGGGGGAGGAAAGAATCCTGGCAGCGCCCGCTGCCCACCCTGACAGGCTCTCCCCGCCCGGTCCCTGCGTGATTGAATTCACCTGCCATCCATGGTAGAAGTTAGTAAAACCCGGCCAATCAGGGCTTTAAGTGGACCGGGTCTCACCGGTGCTGAGCACCGGCAGTTTTTTAAAGAAGGCCTCGAAACGGGTCTTTATCGGACTCTGTTTAGTCCCATGCGCAGGCGGTCCGTTTTTTCAGGGAGTGCAGTGACAGCGGGCACTTAATTATGCCAGGTGAGCATTGTAGGGGAATGGGAATTCTTTAAAGAAAGCAATTTCCTCTCTGGATTTCCCTTCTCTTTTTGAATCTCAGGAGCAGCAACATTGTGGTGGTGTCAGCTTAAGTGGAAGCTTTTCCAATATTATATACACGCCATAGTTGCTGCTTATTTATCTTATGCAACTAACAACCACTGACAAAGCCAAGAGTCCTAACTTGTTGTAGGTATGATGGTACTTCTTGTATCACATATCTGGATGCAATGACAGAAACAGCAAGATAAAGCCCTGCGGCCAATGACGCAGTCTCAAATACAAATCTCTCTTCAGTAACTAGGTGCCCCTCCCTCGACCTCCATGCCACCCCCGAGAAAGAAGACACGCACATCAGCCTGTTGTATGGTCTACTGACAGGAATCTTCAAGATGTATTTCTATGCCACAACCTACACGTCATATGTTTTCTTTCTAATCCGGGCTGATTCACTCAGCCTTTTGTCCTTCAGCTTTGGATGAAATGCGCGCTTTGCGTTATCAAGAGTCACTTCTCCTTGATAGCGGATGAGAAGTGAGGTATAACACGTCGCTGTAAGAATATCTGTGACAACTGTACATTGTCGCATTAAGTCTTGGTCCCTGTTGGAAAGTAAGCTTGTTTTGGGACTGTTTCCCTGTTTAGAACATCTCCCCGCAGCTCGCGCCACGTGGCTGCTTTCTAGTATGTTCCAACACTTCTCTTCTCTAAGACTACTGCGAGGGAAATGAGGCAGAGCGCTCTACACGCAGGCTCCCTTCAGCTCAGTTTTCTAAGAGAAAACTAATCGTTCTCTTTGCCGAAGGTAGCATCGTTGGATTTTTTTTTCTATACACTCCCTTTCGTCACCTCATAGCCTAGTTTGAAATGTCTTTCCTTCTTCTGCGTTTCTTTCTTTCATTCTCCCTTTCATTACTTTGTATGTTTTTCATGTTCTTTTTTTGTGGTATAACCATCTTTTCCAACTCTCTTTAACACTGTCTACATTTGCTAACTCTTACTCATTTTCCTCCTTTCTCTTCGGATCCTGTTTCTTTCTTTTCTTCCCATCATTTACTTTTTACATTCTCTCTTCCTCACTCGCTTTCTTTTTTTTCTGGGATGTTTTCATTTTTCTTTCCCTTTCTCTTAGGTTTCTTAGCACCTCCCTTTCTTTTGTCAGTTTTCTATGTTTTACTTATGCAAATAAATTCCTTTTTCACAAAGTTTGCTTAAGTATTTTGTTTATTTCTTGCTCTTGACTGATTCCTTGTCCCCTTCATCCTCTCTTTCACCCTCGCCTTTACCTCATTATTTTTCATCTTTTTATTTTAATCTTTTAGTTTACACTGTTTACAACTGTTAAACCTAGTTGCCCAATTGTGATGATCCTCATTTCCCCATTTGTTTCAATTCTTTGACTAACCATTGTGTTTTATTATTTTGATTTTGATTTCTGATGTCATAATATCCCATTTACTTCTCAATTTGCTCTTCTCTTTTTTTTTCTTTTTTTCTTTGTTTTAAAAAAACTTTTTTACATTTTAAATCTTTCCATTTTTTCCATTATCTATTTGCTCGTTATTCTTCACTTTTCCTTTTCTACTCCAATGTTTATTTGATCCTCTTGTATTTCACTTCTTTAGGTATTTATACAACATTTTGCTTTTGTATTCAAATTTAGTTTTGTTTAGTTCTTATGATCTCCTTAGCATTTTCCAATGTATCGTTTTTTACATTTATTTGTTCTTTTACATTTCATCTATTAATTTTTATTAACCCCCTTTCACTTTTCTGGTGTCCTCTTCCCTGTTCTATTACTGTTTACTTTTTTTGCTTGTTGATTTATATTTCCTGAATGCTTAGTGTTTACTTTTCACTTCTCTGTTTAATATAACACAGGATTCCCCCTTTCTTTGTTGTGGTTTCTCATTTATGTTTTCATTTCCCTTTCACCATTTGTATTTATTTTTTCTATTCCATGCCACCTTTTTTGTTTACCTAGCTTCAAGTGCCTCCATTGTGACAACATTGGCTGTTGTCCTGACAGGTGCATTCACCACAGAGCTATACAGCAAAGGTGCATGGCCTGTTTAGAAACAGGTGTTATCTCCCTCAAATTCTCTGACCAATACATACTCAAAGCGTACCAATGACATAACTTTGAAACTTCTTACAAGTAATGCATCCCTGGAGCCCACTCCAAGTGGTGTACGTACCAGTTGGAACAGTACCCAGTGCTGCCTCAAGGCCGGTTAGTGCACTGCGAGGTGGTGAGTCAACCCACAGCTTATGCGTCTGTCTGAAGGGCCCAAAATTGCCAAGCTAAACCTTCGCTTACTTCACTAATATAGAACAATTCCTCCACAGTTAGCCTGTACGCAGGTATTGAAAGGCATTTTCAGTCATAAAAACATCTCCCCACAGCCCCTCTGCCCCATTCTGTCCCTCTATTAGGATACGTTGCATTGGGTAAGAGCAGTCCTGTGGCATGATGCAAAATAATAGTGCCCTACACAAAATATGTCGAGGAGATTCTGTGATGACTCTTGCACAATACATACACCTCTCGGTTGTTACACTCGTAGCCTAAGATCTGCGACTCAAGGCCCCCTAACGGATTGGTAGCAGTGTATTGTTGCCCGAATATCATTTTAAATGATTATTGACATATATTGTTTGACATAAATATTGTGTACTAAATATTGTTTACAAATATATCACCCGTCTAGAGGTAATATTAGAACATCTAGCACCCAATGATATGATATTTTTCTAATCAATATTTAGGACAAAATATTTGGGCCAGTCAATTTTTTCTGTATATGAAATTCCAGTATATAAATCTAACAATACCAAAGCTGCCCAGCACAGATTCCAGATTGTGGTACTTCACTCTATGCAGACCCCTCCACTACATTTCACTTCCTCTGCTTACTTAGGGTAATCATTCAGCACATGAAAGGAAAATAACCCTGAACAAAAATTGGCCAAGAAACCAGGCCAGAATTTAATGTGCTAACACACGTAAAGAAATTGCCTGAAATGACTGAAATTTCCAGCTCGATAAAGACCAACTGTCTGTAGCTAAACACCGACGAGGCTGAAATTGGGATCCTTGGTAAGACCATAACACTGTGGGACTCCACCAGGTGGCCAACAGAACTAGGACCAACACCCACCCCTACCACCCCGAACTAAAACCTCAGAGTCGTCACCGACAGGAAACTTGACATCAATGCCCAGGTCATAATGTCATTGCCTTATGCTTCCATAGCCTGAATATTGTGAGGAAGATTTTGAAATGGCTCCCAATCAGCTCTTGGAAAACCATCACACAAGCCCTCATCACAAAGCAGTTGAACTACAGGAACAACCTCTATGCTGGGATCAACAAAAAACTGTCCCAAAAGTTGCCGACCATTCAGAACTCGGCGGTCAGAGTCTGTCCTAACTTCCCATGCTGCACTAATGTCACACCACACCTGAAAGAGATCCACTGGTTCTCCATACACAAAATAGCACATTTTAAACTCCATCACCACACTTTTAATGCATTACATAACACTGTCCCAGCATAAGTCAACCATTGCACCTGCTTTCACAAACGTTCCAGACACCTCCACATCACACACATACAGAATACCAGATCCACAGATCAAGCATTCTACTTTCCTCGTAAAGCGAGGAATAACCACCCACTACAGATAAAAGCCTCCTCCTCACTTCTTGAGTTCCACATGAAGCTGGAGACCTGTTTTTATTGTTTAATAGTTCCACTAGGTCATAGGTTGGCTACACTCACCTCTACTCAGGACCAGTTATCCTCCCGGGTGATAGCACACTCTACGAATCTGCTTAAGATAAAATAACAGAGCAAAGATAGGCATACACAAGCTCATTTATCCATACTTTAGCAAAGAGTAACCAACAGAATGAGAGGCAGGGAGTTTCACAATAGTCCCTCATGCATTGCAAGGCATGCAATCCAGTGAAGTGGAAGGAGACTCCCAAAAAGCGAATATTATTAGGTGACAAAGAAATGCACCTCTGCACTGAGCTGAAATTTGATTGACAAGATGTCAAGCCAATGACTATAAGAGGTTTATCAAGAAAAGTCAGCAGTTGAAAGAGGTGGGACGAAAAGCCATTGTATAAATACTGGAAACAACAAGCCTGTTTTGATAACTGCTGTGTCAAATTCAGAACTAACCCATGTGTTACTTGAACACACTGAATAATAAGTAGTGCACAGTGCCAACCAACCAAACAGTGTCAATATGTTATTATTCAAAAGATCCAACATATGGCAGAAAACTTGTTTGTGTCATATGCTTCAATGTGTTTCGTGATTAGACTTCAGTTTGTGTTGGCTTCTTTTGTACATTATTCCTCATACCATGGCATGAGAGCAGCATCAGGATTGGCCTGAGAGCCGAGGATTTGTGCTCCCAGGGAGACTGGGAGACTGTGCCTGCTGTTCCCAACCCAGCAACGTAGCTCAGCTTTAGTGCGTACGATGGTTTGGCCGGATTGAGATGGTCGGCCAAACAGTCATGTGCACTGATCACAGCGCACACTACCACTCCTCCTGCGCCTGTCGTTCCTCATGACCCGCCCCCAAGGATTCGTCAGAAAAGGAAAAATAAAACGATAATAGAACGCATTTATTATAATTTATTGTTCTTTTCCTGCCATTTTAAGGAAGCTGACGGGGGGGGTTGTGGGGGGGGGGGGGGACGATGCCGCATCACCATAGCGGAAGTTGCGGCTGTTGTACTATGTAGCATTTGATTGACAATGTCCCTACTGCACTACATTTCTGACCAAATTGTTGTATATTACTGTTGTTAAAAACAAACATATAAATGAATGAATTCATTACTTAATTAATGTATCATTTAGTGATACTCTTTAGTTTGAAACCACAAAGGCTACAGAGCTGCATGCTATGCCTCTTATAAATGTCATCAATTAAAAAATGCTTCTACGCTGCCCATGCAAATACATGGAAGATCCACCAACAAAAATCAATCTCTTTCCCTCAGTTATTTGTGATACATTCCAGTGTCACCTTGAGCCAACTAAATCTAGTGGTAGCAGGGACTATGTGTATTTGGCGGACACCTTTTCCGCAGTGCGATGTGCAAGTGTTGCCTTCATACTTCATACTTCATACTTCAGACCCGAGAGCAGAGGACGGCCCGGGACCAGGGTTCGATTCCCGACGCGGCAGGTTTCTGGACCAGGGTCAGCGGACTCGATAATTCTCTCGCCTCGGTGCCCACTCTGATCAGCGATCACACTCGGCAACTCTGGGCACTAGCTTGCCTCATCTTCACTAACGGCCCCACCAGACCGCCGGGGATGCCTGGTCTCACCCTGGAGATACCCATTAAGGGACCATCTCTCAGGGAAGCCAGGAAGGGTTTCGCAGCGGTCGAAGCGCGGAGGTACCCCTTCGGGAGTGATTCCTGCGCTATATAAGCACACAATTAATTAATTAATTAATACTGTGGACCCCTGATCTGGGACTCCAACTACGACACAAGGGGTCCGCAATCTTTGGCACCTTCTCCTACATCAGTGGGTCTGTTCAATCCACTGAGTCACCAAGATGTTTAGCGTAGGTCCATGACTGCAAGGGTGGCCCGCACTTTTTGGCCCCCTTCTAAGCCTGCATTCTTTTTACACTCGAGAGGTGTAGGATAATCAGCAGCCCCTTACAACATTTTCAGCGAAACCAATCACAGTACTTTCACAACCGTTCTGTTGCCTGGGCAAGCATGCAATTACATACACCTATACAAGTCAAGTCAAAATAACTTTATTCGGTTTCAGAAGAAAGCCATACAAGTTTATAAAACTAACATTACAAGTTAACATTCCAGTGGCCTATTAACAAACTAACATAGGAGGGGATTCATAAAAAATGATAAAAAAAGCTATAATTCTAAGATTCAATCTTTTGATAATGCAATCCATATTACAGAGTACTTCATATCACAACAATGTATAATCTGACACTAAAGAGTACATCAATGCTTGAATTGTGTTAAACAAAATTACAATATTCGGGTTCAGCTACTATATCTAGTACTGTTTCCTAATAGCCATTGCGACTTTAATGTAGTTTGAAACCCTAGTACATATAGCATGAGTAGCCTAAGAGTAAAGGTAATTAAAACCTTCAATGTAAGAGCATGGCCTAATTTCCTTTAAAACCATAATTACAATTTTTACTCTTGGCTCTTTATAGAGGGGGCAAAATAGCATAAGGTGCAATGTGCTCTGAGCTGCCAAATTATCACAAGGGCAAGGCACCAATTTATCTGACCATCCCGACTATTTCGGGAAAGCCACTAAAAAATGCAAGGTAAGTAAACAAAAGCTTGTTAAATAAAATTGCGTCTATACATTCATGGTAAATGTTAGATAAAATTGCTACTGGGGAGGAAATGGACCAGGGAGGCCTATCATCCTTCGGTTGAGACCGGCGTCTAGTCACCCTCATATACTGTACCTCTTTTATGATGTCTTTAGCATTTTCCTGGATACCAGTTGGGTTATCAAAGTAGGGCCCCAACCCTAGCTTGTAGAGGTTATCTCTTACAAATCAGAGCCAAGGGATAGATAATGCTCCATCCAAATGAATACAGTCTTCAATGACCTCTCTTGAGAAAACTAGCTCCTCGAACAACCAGATTTTAACCCATAATAGCTGGGTGGGGGCAAGTCTATAGATCCTCCACAAAGTCAAGCCCCAGCTCAGGTTGACAAAAGAGTGTGGGGACCCCCTTCTAAGCCTGCATTCTTTTTACACTCAATAGGTGTAGGAAAATCAGCAGCCCCTTACGACATTTATAGGGGAACCAATCACAGTACTTTCACAACCGTCCTGTTACTTGGGTAAGCATGCAATTACATACACCTATACATTTGGAGCTTTCGATATGCCTGGGTGTATTACTGCAGTCTTGGCGCATTATTGCCAGGGCTCCTGGAATTATGCAGCAATTGAGGGCCAATTGATGCGGTGGAGCTATTAAGTTATACGACAATAAAAACAAAACGTGATGCACCTTAGAGAATGTTAACAGTTCACTATTGTGACATACCATGTTGCAAATTATCTGAGGAAGAATGTCACTCCATTTACTGCCTGACTACAGCATCCAACAGCTGAAGGGTGACCATTTAACTTTTGCAGTGTGTGGCGTGGCACTGCACCCCGTTCACAGCAATTTTAATAACTTTTGATCCGTTTGAGCGGACTGATGCTGCATTATGTGGAATATACGGCAAATTCATATGTATGTGGAAAATGCTGTAGCTGCACAATCCAACGGCCCCTTTACATTTGCATCTCATATTCCCACGTTATCAATTGCAAAGTTGATTGGTTTCTCTGCCCGGAAGCGACGATGATTAATTGTGGTTTTTTTCTTTGCAGTGTTGATATTGTCTGGGAGCGCGAGGTTCTCGAGTGGAGCTGGAGCCTCTGACAGAGATACTTTGGGCCTCATTATCAGAAATGAGGTATCGCTGCGTGAAAGCAGCGGTGTGTCACTTCTCAGTGCGCAATCCTTGCGACATACCTGATGCGTCACATTTAATGTATGACGCATCATGTCGCAAGAAGTTACATATACGTCAGTACTTCTGACGTATCTGTAAGCGCAAAAGTGATGCATTGCTGGAGTGTGTCACAAAAGTGATGCAACTCCAGCAATGCGTCCTTTCACATGGGGCAAGCCCCATGTAAAAGGCCCTGCGTCAGTCTTACGCCTGCTGTGAGGCAGGCGCAAGATTTTCACGCAACGGCGTTCTAGAAGTGACGCAGTGAAATCTCATAGATTTCACTGCGTTACTTCTACGAGGATTTTTGCGGGGGAACGCCCCCCCCCTGCATACATTATACCTGACGCAGGTATAATGTAGCGCAAGTGTTTACAAAGTGACGCATCTGCTTAGATGCGTAACTTTGTAAATAGTGCGCAACAGGAGGCATGTTTTACGCTGCCGATACGTCACAAAAAGTGGCGCATCGGAAGCGCTAAACTGACGCAAGGCCTCATAAATGAGGCCCTTTGACTGTATTTGTTCTCATTTTGAGCTCATCGTTCACCACTCAGCTGTTTGCAGGTTTAAGGAAGAGAAAGAGGGAGGGAGAGGTGTTCTTCAGCGTTCTCACTTACTTACTTACCTCAGCATCTTTGTGACTCACTTCTGCCCAACTTCCCTCTAGAATAGTCCATACCTCAATGTCACCTCTCTTCCCATTTACTTCCCTTTTGCTTTACTTCCTCCTACAATATCATTTAATTTACAGCCGCTCTTCGACTACTTCACTGGGTCCCCCTTTTTTTACAACACTAAACTCCTGTGCCCTTTTACTCCCCCGTCCGTCTATACTCCCCCTCTCTGTCACAATTTCTCTTTTGCTTTCCTTTTTCCGCCTGTTTCCTCCTCCTTCTCTCTTTCCCGTTCCAACTTCCAAAAGTCACAGTTTTTGTTTTCTCTTTCCCTGCTCTCTCGCTCCTCTGCCTGTTTCTTTTCCACCGTTCTCGCGTTTCACTGCATCCATTCCTCTTTATTCTATTAGTCTTAATATCTCCTTTTCACCTTTCTCATCGTTATTTCCCAGTTTATCTTTGCCTTTTTCAGGGTCTTTCCTTTTTTTCTTTCTCTTGTCCCTTTTCACTTCCCAGGTCCTCCTTCCCTCAGTTTATCTCTCTCTCTCTTTAGCTATATATCTCCTTCTTTCACTACCTCCCCTCAGTTCCTCTCTATATCGTTTTGTTCTTTTCTCTTTTGTCTCTAAGTACGTCCTTTTCGGCGTTCTTCTTGTTTCTGCCGCTCTTTTATCCTTGTCTCGTCTTTTTCCCTATCTCTATCTCTGTTTCTTCTTTCACCGAGTCTCCTGTTCAGCACTTGTCCTCCTTTCAGTTATCTATTCACGTCTCCCACTTTCTATACTCTCCCCCTTCCTTTCACCCTTTTTTGTATTTCCCCATCGCTTGCTCCTCTTCACCACATTATTTTCCCTCGTCGTTTACCTATCTCACTCTCTATGCCCACCTCACTCTCAGCCTTCTATTTTGTTCCTACCATTTACTATCACAAGGCCTCTCGCCTTCTTGTCTCCTTACCTAGCTCCCGCCAGCTCCTTCCCCACTCCGTCCACCCGAGACCAGTCGCCCTCCTTCCCACCCACCCCCTCCAGCCCCAAGTCCCTGTAGACTTTTAGTTGGCAAGCGACACGCAGGCGGGAGGGAAGCGGAGGGTGGAGGGACCCTTTTGTTCTCAGGAGTGCCGCGAATTCTAGGAAGCCTCCTCAGGCCTCACAGAGGCGATTCCTAGAACTGAGGCTTATTGCTGTTGCTGACTCTGCCTGCCTCCGATTCCTAGTAAAGCTTCACGCTCCCACCCCCTCTCCCAGACCTGCCAGCACCGCGCAGCCAACAGGGGAAGACTTTTTTTTATCGCTTCCATGTACATTTTATTAAAAAGAACTTTAACGGGGAGGCCTCGCCGAAGAGCGAGAGGGCAAACCCGGTGCAGCCGCCATTTTACCCTCTCTGGCACACGGCTTTGCTTTTCTTTTACACTAGACGATCGGCTGAACTATTAGTAGATTTCTCCAGGCCTCGTTTGCACATCCCTCCCCACCCTACGAAGTTTAATTCCGGTTACTTATTATTTTAATCGCCCTTTTCTTATGTTTTATTCTAGGAGGTGAACCATGCAGTCATGCCTTCACACAGCCCCCCCACTAATACACGATGAGATGATGACGTTGAGTCATTGATCGCAGTACGCAATATATTAATCAGTTTTCATATGGCTTCAATATTAGCTGAATGTTCTGCTTCAAGGCGTTAAGATCCTGAACTGAGAGCGCCTGAGCCAATGATTTATCCAGGCAGTGGTCAAAGTGGGCAGGACCGTAGGGTCACGATGTGCCCATTTTTTAATTTAATTTAAGTAAAACAGTTCCTCTACTTTATGTGAAACTACAACCGTACTGGGACTGTTAATTCCCGCATTTGAAATGCTTCAGGTGAAGGATGTGCGGTGAAACCAACTGAGGGGCAGACAGCTAAACAAACCTTCTTGCCAGGATGACTGCTTGACTCACAGAATTGTAAATGTGTGCAATTTGCAAATGCACAGGGAACTTGAAAGTTGGCTTTGATTGATGGAATCCGTTGAAGTTTCCTGATGTGACATATTTATTCTTTTTGAATGGTATTGCAAGGAATGAACTAGCTGAGCGGTGAAGGGTGTGCATTTAAAGACAGTTATATAAAAAATAATGCACTATGCACAGTCTGGGGATTACTAAGGGGCATATTACCAACAGTTAGCGATATTTATCGCTAACTGAGCTTAGCGTTAGTTTTTTTAATGCCGCGCTTCGCCCAATATTATCGCTTAGATAATGTCCTATTACCAACGTTTATCTCAAAAGCGATAATATTGCAGGCGTCAGGGTGAATATCGCTGGAAAACCCGCAGTGTTCACGCATTAGCATGCAAATGCTGTTAGCCATGTTATCCACTCCCATTGGATAACATGGCTAAGAACTGGTATTTGCAGGCATTAGCGTTTGGCGATATTCACGCTTAGCGCAAATATTGCCATCGCTTCACCTTTCTTGGTAATAGGCGATAGCGATGTTAGCGACTGCTGTCAGTCGCTAACGGGTTGGGTATGCCCACTTTGCATGTCATTAGCTATAAATATCGCTGACATGCAAAGCAGGCCCCAAACCGCTCGCTATCGCCTACAAGCTGTCGCTAACTGGTGTTAGCGACAGCTTGGTAATAGGGCGATGGAATTATCGTCGCTTAGCGGCTGAAAACGGCCGCTAAAGCGGCGATAATTCAATATCGCCACCCTTGGTAATATGCCCCCAAATTCCTATATTTTGCATCACTTTTTTATCTTAAACCTCTTTGCGCATTTTGTAGCAGCCTATCTTATACTGTGTGTAATACAACTTTTAAATACCTCACAGCACTAAACAAACACAAGCCACTGTTCTCCAATGCAACAACCAGGATTCAATTCTATGGCTCATTGATTACAGACACACACAACTGCAGTGCACTAAGCAATAGAGATTTCATAATGTACAATATTGTGTTTCCCCACTGATTAACTTAACTTGCATTTACTTTTCATTTAAGCTGTTCCTTAGTTTATATGTGGTAGTAAGAATACATGTTTATTGTATTCATCCAAAGAATACTATAAAGAGATATAAAACAACACATTCAGTACAAGTATCAGGAAAACAGTCAAAAAGTCAAAGAAAAAAGTATTTTATATTCAAGGCATAAAATGCAGTTTACATGCAGATGGATACCATTCAGAGTACAGGCAATTTCTTTAAATCACAGAGTCGATGATTTGCACACCTGGGCTTAAAATTTCATTTTGTTGCACAATTGTCCTTGAGGTTGTCACAGTTTCAAGCGTTTTAAATGGTAAATTTTGTTTTCCCCTCCCGAAAATCCCTGGCAAATGCCTTTTCTTGAATACAAATTTTTAGGGGAAGTCACAGATGTCCATAGAAATATGGTTTGCAATCAGTAGGAACAGTCTGCATAAATCTTGATACAAGTATAATGAAAGCAAAGTATAGACATTTACATGTTGGAGGTGCTTTATAAGTCTAGTCTGATAACCTCACTAGCATTATTATTGCCCAGTTGTCCTGGACACTTTCAGTCTCGAGCAGCCTCCACATTTGATCTACTAGAAATCTTTGGGCACTAACTTTTTTTTAAATACGCAGATGTGGTGCAAAGTGTGCAAAAACATATAATTTAGGATAAATTGTGTAAAAAAAGCTTGCTTAGATCCAGATAAAAAATTATCAAATCAGGGTATATATACAAGTAGTAAAATCATGCAGATAGGGCTTTGTAGGCCTGATCTAAACATTTTGTCTGCATTAACATTGCACTGTCTTCCTCTGACAGCCTCCACAGCTGATCTGGTATCGCCCAGATTTTGCAGGTCCAAATGGGGCATCCGCTCCTTCTTTGTGGCAGCCGCTAGACTCTGGAACTCTTTGCCCCCTCCCATTTCCAAGGCGGACATCAGGAAACCTTTGAAGACCTGGTTATTTGTCTCCTAGCTGAATGTTGGTGTTCTCTCTCCTCCCTGGTCACTTACGCCATGACACCCTTGGGTATAAGTGTGCTTTATAAATCCTATCCTATCCTATCTTAATTTTGCCTTGTTGAACATAGGTCGCAAATGATTTTCTCTTAAATGCAAAAGCTTAGGGCGGATACATAAAACGTGTAGAAGAGATTTAGTCGCATTCCTACAAAGCCGACAAGTGGTTTTATCTTTAAAAACTGGGTTCCATGTACCCTCTAATTCATAAATTGGGATATAAAACAATCTGAACCTTAAGAATTTCATTTTAACACACCCAGGCAAATTTGACCCCAGATATTCTTGACTCTGCAAGGAATAGGTATCAAATACTAAGTCCATATGGTTGTATTATTTGGCCTGTGCCAACTCAGAGTCCCTCTGTTTGAGATTAAAAGTTCCATGGAGCAGGATTTTCCTGGCGGGTCAATTTATCTGTGCCAGTTTCTGTAGATCAGGTAGATTGAAAAAAATTCTCTGTTTGTTGGAAGGTGTGCAACTTTAAGTCCTTGTATGCAGTTTTGCTTACTTCCTGATAAATTAAGTATTATAGTGACGTTGGATCTGCTTTTGCACAGTCACTGAAGTAATTCATGGTGCTTCTGAAGTGGAGTGATATTAGAGATTTTATACTTAATTCTAGCCTGATGACACAGTGAGGGGTAGCTGTACGGAGACTTAGCAGATAGCGTACTCATTGCATAAAAATTTGATCAAGACTGAAAATGGTCTTGTGATTCAGCGTGGCAGACGGATAAAGCAAAAATTGGATCAGTTTCATGTTTAGTGCTTGCAGTGATAGCCTGATTGAATTCTTGCCAAACAGATTTGCAAATCTTAGCATCAATTTGGTGACCATAGTTGGCTTACGCTTTCTAATGGCTAGATGTCTGTACCATGATATCTTGCTGTCAAATATCACCCAGAGATAATCATATTGTTTAACTATTTTGATCGTAGCATCACCTAGGACCAACCCACAAATTCACTTTTATTTACCAAAAGTTATGATGTTTGGACGAATTTGCAATTAATCAGTTCTCCAAGTTAAATTTGTGCAAGTGGTTTAATTGATGTTGTAGGCCTTTTAGCATTTGTGACAGAATCACCAAGTCATCGGCGTACATATGTTATGTTTGCACCTCCCAGCTTAGGTGAAATTACCTGATCCGTCTCCAATTACTCGATTAAACTGGCGATGTGTAAGAAAAATATTAAGGGGGACACAATACAACCTTGTTTGAGGACGTTCTTGTGTCAAATTTAAAAGTCAGGGTATTGTTAGCAGATAGCTTTACCTGTAACCATGTATCAGTTTGCAGTTTCATAATAAAATGCAGCAGATAAGGATTCATTTTCCACTTTATGAGCTTTGACCATAGCCTTGCCATTTCCCTTTGCCAAAAGCGCTGGAGTAATCCATGAAACGGGCAGACAACGTTGATTTCTTTGTAAATTATGTTTTTGCAAACAGAGTCAATGTTGTGATGTTGTCAACAGTTGAACAACCAGTGGGGAATCCAGTTTGGGTTAATGGTATTAACCCTTTCCGTGCTCAGGACGGCTGGGAGCCATCTTGAGACACGGTGGGCGTGTGCGCAGGATGGCTCTTGGCAGTCCTCGCATTTGCCTACAGAAATCCCGCACCAGAGAGATTTCTTTTTATCTCCAACAGCCTCGGGAGCTGGGGAAACAATAGCCCCTGATCTGACCCCGGGGGGGAGCCCACTAGACCCCAGGAATTGTTTTTATATGGAGTGGTGGGGGCTGAAGAGAATGGGCAAGTCAAATTTTCCTCACGTTTCTGTGTGGGTAAGTTGTAGGATCGCTGTGAAGGCACACATTTCATACTACCCAGCATTTCTCTTAGTCTCCTTATAAAAATTTGGCATGAATAACTTAAGCAAATTTGGCATGAATACCTTATGTGGTCAAAAAGTTACAGGGGCCTAAACGTGAACTACTCCTAGCCAGAAAAAGGCTTAGCACGGGGGGGAGGGGTAGGAGGTCTAGCAGCGGAGTGGTTAACAGTTTTACCTCTGCCCAATTCTTTAGTTTGTTTAGCTGGTGCTTGGCAAAAAGCTTCCCTTCAAAATCTAGGAGTGCTATTAAACTGGAGCTGGGTGGAGCTTACTTAGGGCCCCTTTTCTAGATTGGATGCACTATCTCAGCTTTCCTAGAGGTTGGAACTTTCCTGGACATGATTACGTAAGAGGATAACTGTTCCAAATGTGTACTTCAGAAGGTGACATCTAACTTGACCAGATCTACCGGTATGCCGATTGGACCGCTTGCCTGAGACGAATGTGAGCTTCTTATTTGCTCTGATATTTCCTCCTTAGTAATATCAGGATAAGTTGCGAAGTCTTTTTGAGGTTCAAATGTGCAAGTGATAACTGATTTATACAGGGACTTTATATGAGTTTCACACTTATCATTTGAGAAAAACAGGTCATCGGGCCGCTAATACGAACCGGAGCCATGACTGACCAGAGTCCTGAAGGCGCTCTCATTTCAAGGTGGCGTGCCGCAATTTCGCCCAGGCTTTTTCTTAGCTGTCTCTGTTTATCTGTGTATTCTTTTTCTTGAGTGCAATCTTCAGATATTTGATTCTTACATCCTGATCATTAGGCGCAGGTAATTTTAAAGTGTGTCACAATGTCTTACGATAGACTCTTTGACTTGCTTAGTTGCTGGATGAATACGAAATGTTTTGCTGTACATTTTGTAACTTTGTCATCAAAACAGACAGTATGTAATCTAATGTATTTTGCCAGGTGTTCATTCAGTTGTCACTTATCTTGAGTTTGCAATGGTCATTTCTTCAAAAATGAGCGAATTGATTGCAGGACTCCACTCAGATTTAAGGATTTGTGTTTCTAGGTGCTGTTCCATTTTAGCTTCTTTCCATTGACTGTGATCTTATGATTGCAGTTTTCCCTTGTCCAAGTTTAAAGTTGATCTAGTTTGAAGTTAGCAACTGACTTTAGAGGGTTGTGATTCAGAAAAGGGGGTGGTGATAAACAGAGCTGGGATGGAGCAGTGAGCTAAAAAACGGTGATGGATCAAGCCCTGATCTCTTGACTGGGTATGAGTGTTCTGTTTAATTCAGATACTCTGTCCATCACCACCCCCTTTTCTGAATCGTTTTGTCCACCATAAGCGTGGAAGGGTATACTCAGATGTGAGTCCCTTGCTCATTGCACCATCAGGATTCAAGCAAGCCGGGCCGAAGACGGCTGTAATGCCAGAAACTGGTCCCCGGAAGCTTGTTTCCTTCCCAGTATAAGAATGGGCTTGGTAGTTTGGTCTGCCCTGTTCCCATGATGCACTGGGCCAGGGGCAGACTAATTTGCATGTAGCCAGGTTCTGAGCTGGGATGGTGCAGTGAGCTAAAAAACGGTGATGGATCAAGCCCTGATCTCTTGACTGGGTATGAGTGTTCTGTTAAATTCAGATACTCTGTCCATCACCACCCCCTTTTCTGAATCGTTTTGTCCACCATAAGCGTGGAAGGGTATACTCAGATGTGAGTCCCTTGCTCATTGCACCATCAGGATTCAAGCAAGCCGGGCCGAAGACGGCTGTAATGCCTGAAACCGGTCCCCGGAAGCTTGTTTCCTTCCCAGTATAAGAATTGGCTTGGTAGTTTGGTCTGCCCTGTTCCCATGATGCACTGGGCCAGGGACAGACTAATTTGCATGTAGCCAGGTTCTGAGCTGGGATGGTGCAGTGAGCTAAAAAATGGTGATGGATCAAGCCCTGATCTCTTGACTGGGTATTTGTGTTCTGTTTAATTCAGATACTCTGTCCATCACCACCCCCTTTTCTGAATCATTTTGTCCACCATAAGCGTGGAAGGGTATACTCAGATGTGAGTCCCTTGCTCATTGCACCATCAGGATTCAAGCAAGCCGGGCCGAAGACGGCTGTAATGCCAGAAACCGGTCCCCGGAAGCTTGTTTCCTTCCCAGTATAAGAATTGGCTTGGTAGTTTGGTCTGCCCTGTTCCCATGATGCACTGGGCCAGGGACAGACTAATTTGCATGTAGCCAGGTTCTGAGCTGGGATGGTGCAGTGAGCTAAAAAATGGTGATGGATCAAGCCCTGATCTCTTGACTGGGTATGAGTGTTCTGTTTAATTCAGATACTCTGTCCATCACCACCCCCTTTTCTGAATCGTTTTGTCCACCATAAGCGTGGAAGGGTATACTCAGATGTGAGTCCCTTGCTCATTGCACCATCAGGATTCAAGCAAGCCGGGCCGAAGACGGCTGTAATGCCAGAAACCGGTCCCCGGAAGCTTGTTTCCTTCCCAGTATAAGAATTGGCTTGGTTGTTTGGTCTGCCCTGTTCCCATGATGCACTGGGCCAGGGACAGACTAATTTGCATGTAGCCAGGTTCTGAGCTGGGATGGTGCAGTGAGCTAAAAAACGGTGATGGATCAAGCCCTGATCTCTTGACTGGGTATGAGTGTTCTGTTTAATTCAGATACTCTGTCCATCACCACCCCCTTTTAAGAATCGTTTAGAGGGTTGTGGTCACTGTCAGGCCTCTGAATAATGAAATAACCTTTGCAGAGATTATGGTAGGTATGTATAATGGACAAAGGTGTATTCAATGATAGTGGATGTAATTGGACCCCGGAATGTAGGTGTAGCGGGTTGGTCTTTGGCAAATTTCCCATTAAATGCTATATATCCAGAGTCTACCAGAAGGTTGTAAGTGAATCTGGTTTGGGCATTGGAACCCTTCTGTTTTCTCTGTTGTATTATTTTTGGCTGAGGGATATTATAGTTTAAGTCTGGGTCCTTTGCGGTTCGCTGGTGGGAAAAAAGTTTGATTAAAGTCCCCAGTCATGATTACAAATATCTGCCCATACGCTTCCATTAATAGCTCCAGTTCTTCTAATATTTTGTAAAACCTATGTTTATTTTTTTATGAGATGGCGGAAAGTAGCTGCTTATGATCAGCAACTTTGCGGTGGAGTGGCTTTTGAGTAAGACTGCCAATATATAATCAGAAGATACATTTAATTTTATACTTTTCATGCAGATTTTGTTACTGATTAATGTTACCAACCCTCCACTCGGTCTCCTGAGGATGTTCTTTTTTGCTTTGATTTCATAAGTAGTGTAATTTGAAACTGTTATGGTAGAAGGGTGACATGTTTATTGAAGACATATTCCGCAGTGTTCTTGAATGAAGTTTGACAAATTTACCATCCAGTAGTTTGCCTGCTGGTAGTAAACTTCGATATTCCAAGATTTACTAAAAAATGAATTGTACCTAGATTCCACTGTTATCTGCCCATTAGGTATACTGGTTACCTATCAGGAGTAGAGATTGATATGTTGGTCAAGAATTTGCTGGCCATGAGATTGATCACACATTGGGTGCAGTTTCTCTTAACGTGTTTTGTAGGTTTTCAAACATTGTAGTTGTCTCTGGGCCTTTATAGTGCGGTATAATTATCAAAGAGAGATTATGGTACACAGCATGCCTATGTGACTTCCTAAGCACATATTCATATTTTACCTTTTCAGGGTGTGAGACCATTATTCCCCAGTCTGCTAAGGTCAGTCTGATAAGGTCTCTCTTAGTGCCAATATCCTTTGGGCCGTACCTTTTGTGGACCAGTTAGTTCTAGTAGTTTCAAAGTCTGAGTTTATTTTGTGACAGAAGATAAAACGAACGGTTAACAGCGATTAACATTGGTTTGCATATTCAAACCAATCGATTGTTAGTAGGACATGCAATATCCATTCCTACACTGCAGCACTTCACTGTGCGATGGTTGTGGTATCACCGTTGAGGTACCAGAGGTGGATGGCGCATCTGAAATGGCCAGGACAGGAGTTATGCTTGGGTGTCATTATTGCCATGTATGGAGTAGGCTTCAGCTGTCTTTCTGCAACTGTAGTATTTTTGACTTGCTTATTATTAGGTAATTATCTGCATTAGACTGATTTGTTAGATCATTTTTCCCTGAATTTTCAAAAGTCATGGAGGGTATACAACGGTTAGCACGCATTTTTTACAACGCGGTGCTGTTACAACGCTACTTTTACCACGCAAGTCGTTACAACGACTTGCGCTGGGGGGCGCTCCAGGATAGTAAATAGTTTATTTTACTATCCAACTCCTTCCCTAGAGTCCACGGGGACTGGAGTTGGAATAGTAAATTAAAAAAATTACTATCCAGCGCCCCTCCACGCAAGTCGTTGTAACGACTTGCGTGGTAAAAGTAGCGTTGTAACGGTACGCGTTGTAAAAGTACGCGTGGTACCGTCATACAACGTCATGGAGCATTGGGGATCACTAGTATTACAGGCAATTGTTTTCATTGATGGTTTGATAAATATAGGGAACGATTCTTTTGGTTGCATGATGCTTGGACCTAGATTTACTTGATTGATTATGCTTTATTTTCCATTTTTTAGACGTCTCCTGCTTAACCCCTTGCGTGCGGGGCGTATTTTCCGCCTGTGCTGACTCCGCCTTGCGCGGGCGGAGTCATGACGGAATGGTTCCGTCATCAGCACAGCTCAACCGATGCTGATGACGGAACTGTGCTGTCATCAGCACGCAAGGGGTTAAATAAGGAGCAAAGCCCACTTTGGAGGTCTTGCAAATCTACCTAAGTCTGCAACTCATTTGGGGTTCCCTCTTGGGGAGATTGTGGGATTAGTGAAGTACCTGACAAATGGTCCAGACTCGGTTCCCCTGTTGTTTTTTACCTTTACTGGTAGAAGTTGTAGGGAGTTAACAATATCAACCAGCTGCTCCAGGTTTCTTGAGGCAGTTGACAATTTGCTCAGGTTCTGATTGATCAACAACAATACTTTAGAATATTCTTTCATCAGCACCAGTGATTATTTTGGCAAAAGCAACCTGCTCAGCTACCTCAGGCTATTATCATTTTATTTTTCCTTTTTGTACACTGCAAAATGCAGTGGGGCGACGCTCCTCTGCCTTAGTGGAGGAGCTGCCACTGGTAAATATAACTTGCTGCAGTCATTGGAGCCAGGTAAGTCCTTGGTTCCATAAAAGAGAGGGTCATCAGGAGATACTATTTTGTAAGCTAAACCAGGTCAAGGATTAAGCATTTCATCAGTTTGAAGTCCAATGCACATGCAGCCTGGCAGTCATGAGGTACAGCTCAACATTCAGAGCAAAAACCATGCAAAACAGAAACATATCAAATAGAGAATGCAACAGGAAGATGACAAAGTTGGAATTGAATTTTGATACTCCACTTGGATCTTTGGTAGACCTGATTTGAGAAGGTCAGCATATAGCCTCCCATTCACACCAGACTCAGCAGTATTTCGTTGTCCAAATATCTCCAAGCAAATTTGGGGGTATCTTCTTTGCATATTGGCCATGACTCCCCTAGAGACGCTTGTTTTGAGACAGAGATTAGGTCACTGAGAAAAATTCAATGTGAAGTGACCAATGGTATAGTTATTTTCGAGAAGTCATAGCAGACACAAATGGCAGATGTGGAGCTGGAAGGTTGTCACTGCAGCAATATCATCATAAAAAGCATGTATTTATGAGCATGATTTCAAGGTCTGGTACTAGCCAAGACCTTGGATTTTACTAAATTATATGTTTAATAATATGTGATTTCAGGCAGCCCTCTCCATCTGTTCTCTTGTTTTTTTGTCATTCACATTTTTCTTCTGCCCACTACAGCATACAGCAGAGGACTATGGGTCAGCCCACTTCAGCCATTGATTAACTTCACTGTGAGCAATGGCATTCTGCTCATTCACAAGAAGGCCATGCACCCACAAAAAATAGTTCCTTTCAGTGCCAGGGAAAACTGTGGCAAGGAGTGGACGTTTTGACACCCCAAAATATATTTGCTTTTTCCAATGTTTTTCAAATATTGACCTTGAGCACAGCAGCTTCCACAACAATGTTCTTTTAAACCCCATGGCAAAACAAAGTAGGCATTATCAAAGCCAAAAGGCTGGCAGCCAGTGCAATGCCGATCAGCTTTGTAAAGTTCTTTTTCTTTCTAATTATCCAGTCTTCTATCTTAAGGATGACTAATGTCCTAACATACTAAATGGCCTACTGAACATCTCAAAAGCTGTCTAAGTTTCCAGATTGAAAACCTGGCTGTGCGTCCAAAGTGTGAATTTCCTGCAGCTAGTGATTTACATATATTCTTCTTGGTCTTGTTGCCACCCCCGCACCCTCGCAGCCGCTGCTCATCTGCCTTGGCTCCTCTGATCGGGTACCATGCCGCAACATCCAATCACCCCTGGTTCTGTCCCTCTGTGGTGACCTTGCCAGTTTCTTTGCACTTTGTTTGCCTGACTCTGCTTTGTTTACTTGATTTTTCAATCCCCTTATTACTTGGTTTGCCTCATCTCCTTAGGGATTTCTACGTTTTGAGTATGTGACTGTAATGCATGATTGTATTGCTTCCGATTTCCTGCCAGTTTTTCCACGCGTCCTGCTCCCAGCCCGCTCTGCCAGCCACTCCCATCTCCCAGAACTACTTATGCAGGCTGCTGCACGGCCCCCTGTGAGTAGCACTAGACCTTCTTGGTCTTGTCGTCACTCCCCAGCTGCTTTTCCTCATCTGTTGTAACTCCCCTTGTTGGGTGACTGCACCCTGACCACCTCCGTCCCCATGGTTCGGTCCAGCTGTATTGACCATGCCTGTTTCATTGAACTTTATTTGCCTGACTCTGCTTTATTTGCTTGATTTTTCACTCCCCTTTTTGCTTGGTTTGCCTGATTCGCCTTAGGGCTTTCAGCTTTTGAGTGTGGGACTGTAGTGCATGACTAACTTACTGCCGATTTCCTGTCACTGTTCCCCTGCAGACCCCTTCCTGCCCTCCTGCCTCCCTTCCAGTCCTTCCCACCTCCCAGGGCTACTTATGCAGGCCTCTACACGCCTGGACACATCCAGTGCCAGGACCCCAGGTTCTTCCACCCCACAAAGGTACACCAATGCGGATCAACGAGCCTTGGATCACAGATGCACCAACAACCACTGCTGCCACACATCCTGGCATACCACCAGTGGACCGTTCTCTTGCTAACACTGCCGCACCACCTTCAACACCGAAGCAGCCAATGACACTGGAGACACTGCAAACACGGCCACATCCACCACGTCGACCAAGACCACCACAACACAACTCCAGTGCATCCTACTGAATGCATGATTCCTTAACAAACATACCAAGGCGATCTGGGACACGATCTGATCCCTCAGCCCGGACAAACATATTCCTCTCAGAAACTTGACTAAATCCCATTTCAACACCAGGCATCACCATCGCCATCCCTGAGGGCTATAAGATAACACACTGGGACCAACCCAACACATACAGAGGTGGATTCGCCGTCATTTTCAGGGACAACATCCACTACACGATATCCTCAAATGATCCGGCCTGATAATGAACACATCAACTTTCAACTCCACACAGACAGAAAAAGAACCATCAGAGGCACCCTTGCCTACAGACTACCAGGACCATGCTTAGCGTCTGTATCTCTGACCTCATTGCCCCGTTAGCATTCAACTATGAGCACTACATGTTCCATGGGGACTTTAACTTCCACCTCGATGACCCCAGTGACACCAACTCCACCGACCTCCTGAAGAGCATGAGCAACATTGGCCTCAAGCACCTTGTTACCGACCCAAGCCATATCGCAGGACATATGCTGAAACCCGTCTTCACCTTTACAGACAGAGTCCGGTACAACCACACCACACTACTCATCTGGTCCGACCACCACAGCGTCCACTTCTCCATCTCAGGATCCATCCACTCCGACTGTATCTCCCAGTTCCATGTGCAGAGGCTGGAAAAAGATATCAGAAATAAGCCTGGGTGGTGAACTCCTCTCTGTACGAGGAGTTTGCAGAGTTTTCCTCACTGTGCTCCACAGAGCACACAGAGTCCCGAAAATCTTGCAGAGTGGAGTATTTTCCTTTCTTGCTCTCCCCAATGTCAAGTTCGCGAGTGAGGAAAATCCATCCCCAGGTGACTTTTTCCCTTGCTCGCACTCTCCAATGTCAAGCTGGCGAGCGAGAGAAAATCTCCTCACGGCGAGATTTCTCAAAGCACACTGAAACTGAAAATCACTGTGAACAGGCATGACCAAGCGTACTCTGCGTAGCGCAGCAGCGTTTTTGGTACGCATACACAGCCAAGGCTTAATCAGAAGACAAATGAACAATGCTCTCTACTCCCACCTCCCAGATTCTACACAAGACCCAGAACAAGCAGCAAAAAACTTCCCCCAGTGGATCACAGTATGCGCCAACATTATCGCCCCCTCCAAGACAGCCAAGGTTAAAGGACCATTCAGAAGAGCCAGCTGGTTCACTGAGTAACTGCACTCCACTAAATACAACTGCTAGCAACTATAAAGGAATCGGCACATCAGTAAAAAAAATGGAAGACCACACAGCCTTCAGGACCTCTCTCAAACAGTTCCACTGAAAAAAACTAAGAAGAACACCCTAGCTGACCGCATTGAAGCCAGCGCTAACCACAGCACAAACTCTTTGTCATCGTGAAGAAGTTCTCCAATTTCGCAGCCACAAGAATGACATCACATCCTCCCAGGAACAGTGCAACAATCTTGCTGACTTCTTCAATGATAAGATCTCGGCCATCTATGTAAACTTTGAACGTCATCCCTCTGCCACCGACAGCATCAACTAGCTCACACCCACAAATATGAACACAAGCTCACCTACTGGGAACTCCTCACCATGCAAGACACTATCTCCATTATAAACTCTGTGCACTTGGGGGTATCCACTGCCCCTTCCCCACCTCATCTTCAACCTTGGCAGTAAGACAATCGATGATTAGCTCAGGAAGGTCTTGAACACACCCACCAGCGTGGCCACCTTGCCTGAGGACTACTTACATGCTGCAGTTAGGCCCCACCTGAAAAAAAAATATCTGCTGACCTAGCTATACCAAAGAACTAGCAGCCCATTTCTCTGCTTACCCTATCCAGAAAAGGTTCTTGAGAAAGCGATCAACCAGCAACTCACCCAACACTTTGAGAAAACCATAACCTTCTGGACCCCTCCCAATCTGGAATTTGTGCTAACCACAGCGCCAAGAAAGCCCTGATCCCGGCCACCAACGGCATTAAAGCCCTCATAGACTGCAGAGAAATGGCAGCCCTCAGCCTCTTCCACCTATCAGTCACATTTGACACGGATGTATGTCGTTACAACGCATACTTTTACAATGCATACCTTTACAACACATTTTTTACACCGCAACATCCATTAAAACGCATTCCATTACAACGCATGCCATTACAATGAATTCTTTGAAACTACCTTTACAACGCATTCCACTACAACGCATACTACATTTACAATGCATACCATTACAACGCATACCATTACATTGCATGTATGGTAAGTATTGGATAGTGTAGGGGTAAAAATTTCTATTCTAACTCCAGGGGGTGCAACAGTAGGGTAAGTGTTGGATAGTGTAGGGGTAAAAATTACTATTCTAACTCAAGGGGGTGCAACAGTAGGGTAAGTATTGGATAGTGTAGGGGTAAAAATTACTATTCTAATCCCCAGGGGGTGCAACAGTAGGGTAAGTGTTGGATAGTGTAGGTATGCGTTGTATTGGTATGCGTTGTAATGACTGCATTGTAATGACATGCGTTGTAGTGGTATGCGTTGTTGTGACATGCGTTGTAATGGTTGCATTGTAATGGCATGCGTTGTAATGGATGTTGCGTTGTAAAAGTTTAGTTGTAAAGGTAGTGCATTGTAAAAGTTGCGTTGTAAGTGCTGTTTCCCATTTGACACGTCTCCCATCACATCCTGATCAGCAGACTTCACCACACCGGGATCCAGGGAGATGCCCTCAAATGGATTGCCTCATTCCTCACCAGTAGAACACAAAGGATCTGTCTCCCACCGTTCACCTCAGAGCCTAAAAATATCATCTGCGGGGTGGCCCAAGGATCATCCCCAGTCCCAACCTCTTCAACACCTACATAACCCCCTTGGCTGACACCATCAAATCACACGGACTCAACATTATCTCCTATGCCGATGACACCCAGCTCATCCTCTCCACCATGAAACCAACTTCGAGAGATGCATGATGAACGTCGTGCACTGGATGAGGGACTACTGTCTCAAACTCAACACAGACAAGACGGAAGTCCACATCTTTGGGAACAACACCCCGCCATGGAACGATGAATGGTAGACCGTGGAACTCTGGATAGGGAAACAGCATTTACAACGCTGTCGGTACAAGGCTGTGCCATTACAACACGGTCAGTACAACGACTGCATTGTTACCACGAATACCATTACAACGCAAGTCATTACAACGACTTGTGTAGGAGGCTTAAGGTGTTGGATTTTCAATCCAACACATTCCCTACTCTTGCACAGACTGGAGTTGGAATAGTAAATTATACTTTTTCAAACTCCAGTGCCCACCCCTACAGCAAGTCGTTGTAATGACTTATGTTGTAATGGTATGTGTGGTAACAAAGCGGTCGTTGTACTGACCGTGTTTTAAAGGAATGCGTTGTAAACGCATGTGTTGCAACATCATATATTCCCTGGAAAGCACACTATCCATGAAGACACTAGTCAGCGCAGTCTCATCGGCCTGCTTCCACACCCTTCACATGCTCTGCAAGATTTTCAGGTGGCTCCTAGTCAACACCAGAAAGACCAGCATGCAGGCCCTCATCACCAGCAGACTGGACTATGAAAACACACTCTATGTAGGAATCACTGCACGTCTCCTGAAGAGACTATAGACAATACAAAACTCAACGGCAAGACTCAACCTCAACCTCCCCAGAAGGACCCACATCTCACCCCATTCTAAGAAACTACACTGGCTCCAGATCTAGAAGAAATGCCAGCTCAATATGCTGGCCAGCGCTTACAAGGCCTTGCACGATGAAGGACTAGAATACATAAACAAAAGCCTGACCTTCCACTAGCCGACCAGACACCTTTAATCCGCTTCCCTCTTCCCCACAGACACCCCATGCGTCTGCCGAACCAACATCGGAGGACGCTCCTGGGGGTCTGAATTGTCAGACTTGTAATAGTGTGATGATTAGTAGATGTGTAGTATTGTCATTGTCAGCACTGGCAGAGATAATGGGTGGTGCAAGCTGCGGTGGGCTCTTGAGAAGGGTCTGGCACTTATCTTTTCACAAATTAAGCACTGAGTGTTAGTGCTTGTTGGATAAGGTATGGAATGCTCTATGATGATGATTGTTTGCTAACATGAGAAGAGCAATACCTGTTACTTCATATGGGGCTAGTGGCTAGGAGGGAAATTTGTATAATTTGATCCCTGCCTGCCCGAACTCAGCTGGATGTATTTGAGCTGTAAACACTTTTTTCACACTGGACACTAAAGGCCTCATTACGATGGTGGGCAGACTGCCACTGACAGACCATTGGTGGGGGTCCTCCCAATATCCAGGCTATTGACCCGACTGCAGGATTACAATACCAGCGGTTGGAGCGCAGAGGTCCGGAGGAAGACCCCCTCCTCTGACAAGATCCAATATCCTGTCATGGTGGTGGCTGGACTCCTGTTCCGTACAATGGAGGAGGTGCCAGCGCAGGCATCAACGTAGGGATTATGCTGTCCTTTCCAACTACCTTTTCATGGTTGTCCAACCGCCCTGAAAAGGCAGACAGATTGATTTTGGGGGCTCCAAGCTGGGCCCCTGTCCCCCATGGGCCACTGCTAAGTGGCCTGGGGGGCACATGTAGTGCCCCCCAACATATTCATGCACATGTGCCGGGCAACACAGTGCCTGGCACAGGTGCATGGACATGCACAAAGTGCCTTTTTCTACTGTGACTTGTGCTGCACCCTTTTCCTGGGACACAAAAAAAGTTGCAGTAGAAAAAAATATGTTATGGCTGCCTGCATGGGAGCCTTATCCTAATAAGGCAGGTGGGAGCACTGACTCCTTGTTGGACAGTCACCTGCCCGATACGATGGCGTTCGGCTGTCGCCATCGTAATCAGGCCCTTAGAGATGAACAAGAAAAGAACCAGTGTGTTGAGGCTCTTATTAATGATTATGACCCAAAAAGTGGGTGTAATTTGGCAACTGATGCTGACCTTCTGCAGGCAAATTTCCCAGATGTTGATATGGTGCGTGGTTCTTTTGGCTTTGTGTCTATGTGTCGGTCTTGTACGCTAATATATGGTAAGCAATAGGCAGGGAATTGCCAATTTGCATTCTAAAGGCAACACAAAATGAAAAGTGACCTGCACATATATTCTTGCCATTGAGGAGAGGAGTACTACTCAGGAAGTCATCTGCACACAGTTTATTTTTGCTTTCTTATCATGGGTACTGATGTGTTATCATGGGCACTGCAATATTTTTATTTTACCTTCCACAGCAGAAACATTCATTTGTACAGAAGTTTACTTGGTGTTAAACGACTTCCGTAGACTACTGAAAGAGACTCTCTTTGGAACCACGTGATTTAAAAACCTGAAAGAGTAGGTAAGCTTCTTGAGAAAATGCAAGTGCTCTCAGCTTCACAGTTTCATTCCCAGATTTTCACTGCAAAAACAAGGGGGTGGGGACCTGGTATCCTAATCAATTATGGCTTCATTTATGCAACAACTACACTATATTTCTTTGGTGATTGTGTTATTTATTCACCCTATTTTTTCTACAACTCTTTTTTATATGTTATATAAGGACCTCATATCCTTTTAGTGAAACCCATATAAAATAACATATACATATTTACTTACATGACAATTTACATAACATTTATCACAATGTACAATACCAACAGTTTTCACAAACACTCATTTGACATTATTCTACATCTGCGTACGTACAACACAAAACCAATGTGTTATATGCACTCCAAAATTACACCATTAAATTTCCTTTAGCGTTTTACATTTCAGTCCATATTATTTCCTGAATTATACATATGTTCACATCTATATTTACCATCGTAATTGCAATTGCTGACGCGTTTCAAGCCACACGTATTCTCAATGGGCTCTCATCAGGGCTTCTTACTCACAACACATTGGAATAATCTATAATACAAATAAAACAAACAATCACTCATTAACCTAGACCCCTCTTAATATTTATTGTACCCTTTACTTGCATTGTCCTCATACCTGCCAGTGTCTGAAACAATTTCTGAATGACCAAGCAACTCTCTCAATTTGGCGATGGATCGACTGTTGTTAATCCTATGTGAACAAAAAGTTCCATTGAAACAACCAGGAACAACTACACTTTTTAAATCCTATGGTACTGCTTTTAGGCAACATACCTTTAATATTATTCTTGTAGTGCTCATGCAGCTAGGGGCGTGGCTTGGACGCCGATCGGGATGGCGGTGTGAGCTTGCAGCTCCGCGCAGGGTCCCGCTTTTTCTCCTGAAAACTACACCCGGGGAGACCCCTGATCGGCGTAAATGGCCTGCGAGGTGTTGGGGAACCACTGGAGAGCGGCTGAGAGCTTCTGGGGGACCGCCAGTGCCACTGAGACCTTGAGAGACGACGCCTGAGGTGTTGCCCGGAGTGTGAAGAAAATGGCGGCGGAGAGGGTCGATGGTCTCTGAACCGAAACTGAGGAGGATTGGAGTTGGCCTGCGGGGTGGCCCGCCTTTGCGAGATCGGAGTCAAGGGGGCTTGCTGGCACAGACCTGTGGAGCTGGGGGTTCGGAGGCCGACATTGGACTGGTGTACTGGGAGCACGCACTCGTTTCTACCTCCCCCTCCCCCCGGTTCTGGCGACAGTGGAGCGAGCGGCTCTGGCACTCATGGTTCTTTGAGTTGCAGACACAGCGGAGGCACTTTGCCACGATCACCGTCCCCCGGCCATGGGATATCGGGCCCTGGTGAAGATCGGGCGTGTCCGTGCGACGACGACAGAGGCACCTAAGATGGCGGCTGCGGGAGGAGCGGCCATCACGGAGCAGGGCCGGGAGGACTCGACCGCGCTGTCCCAGGTCGGTGAGGCCCCCCCGATGATGATGGAACGGGAGCAGAGACTGAACCGGCGCCTAGATACTATTCTGGAGGCCATCACCTCGACCAAGGAGGCATTGCAGCAGGACATTGCGCAGGTCACCACGGGGCTGGGTCTCCTGAGGGCGGATCATGCCAAGCTGGCGGACAAGGTAAAGGACCATGAGCAGCTGCTTCTAGACCTGAAACTGGCGGTGGTGACCGCGGAGCATAAGATTACGGACATCCTAAACCGTTTGGACACGCTGAGAGACGTGCGGAGGATGCCGAAAGCCGCAATAGACGGAACAACGTGCGGGTCGTAGGCCTGCCGGAGAGAATTGAAGGAGAGGATGCGGTGGCCTACATGGAGAACTGGTTCCGGACGGTGGTGGCACCGGAGGGCCTCACTTCCTTCTTCACGTTAGAACGAGCACATAAGGTGCCGGCTCGCCCACCAGCGCTTGGCCGCCCCCCTAGACTGATGGTGGTGAAGCTCCTCCATTATAAAGATCGGGACCTGTTAATTCAGAAAGCTCGAGCTTCGGGCCCATACGAGGTGGAAAACAGCCGAGTCACGATTTTCCCGGATTATACACAGGCGGTCCAGAAGAATAGAGCATCCTTCCTGGCGGTGAAAAAGTAGCTGAGGGAGGAGGGCATCCAGTACTCATTGCTCTTCCCGGCCAAGCTGCGAGTAATCCTGGATGGGAATACTCAGTTTTTCCAGACTCCTGATGAAGCGTGGTCATGGTTGGAATTGTATTGCCCTGGCACGGACAGGACTGGCAAAAGTCAGCGAGAGAGGCCTAAACCGCTTCAGGTCCGGAAATCACAACGGATTCGCTCCCGCAACAAGCTTCAAAGGGCGAAACGGGAGGCTCAAATGGCTGCAGACAAGAGAGGGGCGCTGGCAGCGACGGCGAGCATCACGAGGTCGCAGCAGGAGAGTGACCTGGCCGTAACGGACTCTGGCGAGGACGGCGGCAGGACTGGAGAGGAATTATCGGAGGCGGAGAGCTCGAAGGGCCCGGTGGTCACCCCCCAGACATCCGACGAGATCTTTCATGGTTGACTCATGTATGGGATTTGGGACACTGTACTTCTTGCTGGGAGGTGCTCTGTTGGTAATAGAGGGGCTGCCAGGTAGGGTATGGCATCAGCATTGCGGGATGGAAGGCGCGGGGCGCGGGCTCCGCCTGCCCGGGGTCGGCGATAACTCACCCCCTCGGGGCCCTTAAGGCCTTCTGTGGTGGCGACCACAAATTAGTCGGATGTGTGTTTTGTTTAAGGTTTGGATCAGGGCTGAAATTGGGTTTGTAGGCTCGGTCCTGGGGATTGGGGTTTGGGGAGTTTTTTCTATGATTCTTTTGGGGGGGGGGGGCAACTGCTATGATGTGGGCAATGAATGGCTACACCTGAACTGGATCGTTTTGCATTGGTATGGGGACGTTACCTAACTTGAAATGCCTGACATGGAATGTCCGAGGACTGCGAACTATGGTCAAACGCCACAAAGTGCATGCTTATTTGGTGAGGCGGGGGGTCCAGGTTGCCATGTTGCAGGAGACTCATTTAACGAAACAGGAATGTACTGCGTTACAAAAGAGATGGCAAGGTCAGGTCTTTGGTACCACTTACTCTGCATTCGCTAGAGGGGTACTGATATGGGTACGAGCGGGGGTACCGTTCCAGATGTTCAATCAACTGGTGGATCTTGAGGGTAGATATGTGGCGGTGGAGGGAAGGTTGTATGGTCGGGATGTGGTCTTATGCTGTGTATATGCTCCAAATGTTGACCAGGCTCGCTTTTTGGATGGCTTATCCTGCTCTCTGGCCTCTTTCTTGGCGGGTCCTGTGATTCTGGGAGGGGACTTTAACTCGATCACGGATGTAGCCTTGGATAGGTCTCACCCACCACTGGTCGATTCCCCAGTACGTAGACTAGCTGCACACAGGAAGGATTGGCAGGAAAGATGGGGACTGCTGGATCTGTGGCGGGAGCAACACCAGGGTGGCAGGGATTACTCCTTTTTCTCGGCCCTCCACGCTCTACATGTTAGGATCCATTCGGTCCTGTGCAGTGGGTCCCTAGCCGCATTGGTCACCCATACGGAGTACCTGGCCAGGACCATCTCGGATCATAATCCTTTGCTGGTGCACGTGCAGAATGAGAATGAGGGGACAGCAACTTGTAGGTCCACTGAATGGGACGCGATGAAAGTGGTGGTGAGAGGAGTGTGCATGGGGAGGTTTTCGAATGCCCGAACGTCGGTGTTGAATGCGCTTGCCAGAGCGGAAGAGAAGCTGAGGGATCTGGAACAGCGCAGACCGGACCGACCGGACTTACAAGCCCGGTTATTGGAAGCCAAGGAGGTGGTGGCTACCGAAACGGAACGGCTGCGGAGTTATGATTACGGACAATATGCCATTAAGGCGCATGCTGAAAGGGATAAGGTAGGCACGTTACTGGCCAGGCTCGCTAATCCTGAACTCAGAGGCTGCCCAATCTTGAGCAGGGGGAAATGGTTTATTCACAAACAGCGGTGATGGAATGCTTTCGGACATATTATGCTGAGTTGTACGAGAGTCAATTGGGGGTGGAGGCCTGGGAGATCAGTGAATACTTAGAATCGATGCAGCTTCCGGTGCTTGATGACGACGATGCGAAGGACTTGGGGGGACCTATCACGCTCGCCGAGATTAGGGCGGCCATTAAACATATGGCGAGGAATAAAACGCCCGGGGTAGATGGCCTGCCGATTGAATTTTACCAGAAGTATGTAGATAGCTTGGCGCCTAGATTACTGGTGGTGTATAGGGAGGCTCACAGGCTGGGGAGTCTGCCCGGATCAATGAGGGAGGCGTTGATAGTACCACTGTTGAAACCCGGCAGAGAGGCGACTGATGTAAGATCGTATAGGCCGTTGTCCATGTTGACAGTGGACTACAAGATATTGAGCCGTATTTTGGCCACCAGGTTAGCCCGCAAATGACCAGGCTGGTGCACAGGGACCAAGCGGGGTTTATCCCTACGAGGAACACAGCGCTTAATATTCGTCGTCTGATTGGGATATTGGACGGCGCAACGGAAGCAGACGGTGCCCAGGCGGTGTTATCTGTGGACATTGAGAAAGCCTTTGATAGTCTGGAGTGGGTCTATTTAGACGAAATCCTAGTTAAGTTTGGCATTGGCGAGGGGTTTCGTAGATGGACGAAGGTGTTGTATTCCTCGGCTACAGCGCGAGTGCGCCTGGGCACTCTGGTATCTGCGGCTTATCCAGTTTGTAGGGGGACGAGACAGGGGTATTCCCTCACCCCACTGCTGTTCGCACTGGCGATGGAACCATTAGCGGCGAGCGCCAGGTCAGGAGACATGTACACGGGGATCGACAGAGGTGGGCAGTCGCACTATATATCATTGTATGTAGACGATCTGCTGCTGTATATGGCGGACGCGGAGCGGGCTCTGGAGGGGGCGATGGACATGCTGTCCGAGTTTGGTCGGTTGTCGGGCCTCAGGGTTAACTGGACGAAGACTTGCGTCTTTCCGCTCAGGGCGGACGAGCCGTGTCCCTCTCGCGTAATAGGGGTGGTCTGGGGGCCATCTTGCTTCACTTATTTGGGAGTCCGAATCTACCACGAGGTCGTGAATTTATTGGAGGGTAATATTGGGCGGTGCGTAAGAGCGCTGAGAGGCTGTATGTCCTTTTGGGCCTCCCTCCCTTTGTCAGTGTTGGGTAGAATAGCTCTGCTGAAGATGGTAGCGCTCCCGCGGCTATTGTATTACTTTCGCACGCTGCCCATTTGGATCCCTCAGAAGATCTTTAAGGACCTGCGGACGATGATAATCGATTTCCTTTGGGGGCACGGTCGCCGTAGGGTAGCATTGAACACGTTGCTTCGTCCCAAGCTTGAGGGGGGGATGGCGGTTTGAACTGTACTACTTGGCCGCGCAGCTTCAGGTTCTCACACAGCACGTGGCTAGGGTATTTAGAGGGCCTGAACACGAACGAGAGCAGGGTATACCACGTCAAGTCCTGGCCTACATTATCATGCAGCAGAGACTGCAGTTGCGAGGCCTCACCATGGAGGAGAAGACGCTCAGATTGTGTTGGCAAAGGAGTTTGAGGAGAGCGAAGGCGTCCCGACCGTATGCGCCGGAGATACCGTTGGGAATGCTGACTGCGCTGCCGCATGGTGGCGATTGGTCTCCGCTACTGGAGTGGGAGGAGCTGGGACTGCAGGTGGTGGGTGATCTGTATCTTGATGGGACGCTGGTCTCCTTCCAGACGCTGCAGGAACAGTTTGGGCTGCCGGAGGGGAGCTTCCTCTTGCATGCGGCCGTGGTAGCGGCCATGCAGAAGCACTGGAAAGGGGGGCTCATTGAACCGGAAACGACTATGGCTTGCCAGTATGTCGTGATGGCCGCTGGTACCTTTAAAGCAGTGACTTGCCTCCATAATAGGAAGCTGCATGAGGGGTTGGATCCGCTCCTGGGCCTGAAATCGAAGTGGGAACTTAGCATAGGTAGGCCCATTCCTGACACGGTGTGGGGCCATATCCTTAAGCGTACGTGGAAGGGTACAAGGAACGCACGCTTTCAACAGGTACATTTTTACGTGTTGCACAGGGCCTACCTGCCCCCGGAGAAGATTAAACGGTATTTCCAGGTGCAGGAGGCGAGATGTCCGAGATGCCTGGCATTGGAGGCAGATCTAGATCATCTGTTATGGGGCTGCCCGAAACTGGAGGTTTACTGGGCGGAGGTTGGGGAACTCCTGAATGCAGTGACCGATCGGGAGGTGGATTTTGACATGGCGGCGTGCTTGTTGCTCTGGTTTCCACACACGAAAAATACTAAGGTGACGAGTAAATTTTTTGACCTGGGGCTGATACTGGCGCAGAGGGAAATCACTTGGTACTGGAAGTCCAGGGAGGGACCGTCTGTGAGGAGATGGGTGAATGAACTGCTGAGATGGTCTGAATGCGAGAGTGTGCTCCGTATGAGACAGGCAGTCAAGCTTGATAATGAAAAGAGCCTAGAAACAGCGTGAGCGTGGGAGATGATAGTACGGGCATTGCGTGACTCCATGGTGGAGGACGAAGACTGAATGGATAGTGCATAAGGACTCCATGAGGCTTATGAGTTTGGAGGTATCAATAGATCTGTAGCGGGACCCATAATGGCGATAGGAGCATGGCCCACATCATTAGCGGTTGCTGGGGGGTTGTTTTGGGATAGTTGGGGGGGGGGGTTGGGCACCGGGATCCAGGTCAGGAGGCAGCAGTGATCCCCGGGGTTGGAACTGTCCTAGCGGGACGGGTGAGCTTGGATGGATGGCGGGGCAGGGATAGGGACACATGGAACTGTTATGATAGGGGGCCCACCGAATGGACTGGGGGGTAGGCTTACAAATATCGCCATGTGACTGGACTGTTAGGATATGCTGGACGGTGTTGGGGGAGGGTTAGGCGTTAGGGGGGTAAAATGCAGATACATGAAGAGATTATCGACCAATTGTCCCTCAGGGATGCTCACTGTGATGTTCTTGCTGGAAGTTTGGAACACTGAGCCGCCCGGCCTCCGGGATACGGGCTGAATGGCTGTGTATGATCTATGGTTTACTCGATCCATGCGTGGGGACACCATGAGTGTGCTGGTTGATTTATTGTATGCAATGGTTTCTAATTCTGCAATAAAAACAAATAAAAAAAATAAAAAAAAATTAGTGCTCATGCAGCTATTGCAGCGGACTTGTTTGAACTTTTTTTTGGTACCGATACAAATCTGTCAAAGGAAGCAACACTTTTTTTATGTGTAACCACCTGCTTCCTCACTTGGCACATTGTTTACATTTACATGCTAATGTAAGGTGAGAAAGATTGTTGACATACCTTCACGTTTCTTTATAAATGAAGCGTTTCCACTATGCTACTCGTTATTCATCCTCTTCTCAATATTTCGCTAGCGTTTCTATTTAAACAAATGACTGAGCGCATACTATTTAAACCGCATTTGAACCTCAATGCACACTCCTTCCTATCCTGGAATCATACTAGTCCTCACCTCGATCTCTTTTTCGTCGACAAATCTTTATGTCATCTCGCGCTCCCGCATCAGTCAAAGACGGAAGTGTTTACCTAACTAACCTTCCGGTTTTAATAACAACTAATCCCGTGCTTCTGGGTATTGTAGTATATGCACCTTTGTGTGTGACATGTGACTTCCGGTTTTCACTTTCAACAATCCCGAGCTTCTGGGAATTGCAGTTTATACCCGATTACTCCCGGATTCCACGGTGAACAATCCCGAGCTAATGGGAGTTGCAGTTTTTGAACTTTAGATCATAACTAATTAAGTTATTTGAATTTACCCCGCAATCGCACATAACTGCAAGCTATCATAATTAGACCATCTACTTAACCACTGAACAATTAGAGACAATGGCAGTTATATTAACAGATTATTTACAATTTTACATTCTTAGCACATCATAGAGCTGCCTCGAATCCTTCTGGGATTTTTACATTGCTTCAAAATTTGAGACATCCACTGCAGCAGGGGTAGCTCCTCCGTAATTGCTGAGGAACGTTGCCCCCCTGACTCAGCCAGCAGCCAAAAAATGAAAAACAATATTGTTTTACTTTTTTGGCTGCTGGGCAGTGTGAGGGGGGCCGGAGTGATGTGCACTACTAACTTTGCATGTCTTTTTGGCCGGCTGTCGGCCAGCTAAGTTATGTTTCTCCAACTTCGCTGTATTGTACAGGCAGGAAGGAGAAACTGCACTTACTCCCTGACCTGAGCAGAGCATCAAAGCAGTCCGCTCAGGCCAATCCCCGCACTCATACAGCATGAGAACAGCGTGGGGACTGGATGAGGAGCCTGCTGCTGTCCCAGTGTCCACTGGGACCAGGAAGTAGAGAAGCACTGAGGTGCAAGGCGGCAGAAGTAGCATGAGGTACTTTTTAAATTATTTTTTTCACACCTCTTCCGCACTCCCCCTTTGCCCTCCCACGCAGGCTCTCTCCACCCGACGCACCATTGTCCAGATGTATCAGCCGTCACTGCACTGCAGAGACCACTCTTCTCCATGCATGCCTTTGAAACACATTATGCAAATTGCCTTCCAAATGAGCGCAAGGAAGTTATCTCCTTGGAATGAGATCTGCTATGCTGATGCTTTCTTAGTACTATCTATGTTATGTTAGTTTTTTTAGGTCGAGCCTAGGCAGCACGCATGCGCTGTCTTCAAGACCTGCTGTAATCGATATATGGAGACTAATCCTGCCTGCTGATTGCAATTGATTCACTTCTGCTTAACTCACATTTCTTGGGTGATTATTGGTTAGTGATCCCAATACATCACATCCGTTTTTAGCTCTGGAGCACCAGCCAACTAAAGTTTCCTTACTCTTGTAACTGTTAATCTGTTCATTTGGAACTACTTGTTTTATTTCCTTCTGTTACTGTGTGGTGTGAGTGCCACAGGCACCGCGTGTTCTGTTTTAGCACAGTGACCGCTTTGATGTTTTTTAAAATGTAATTACTTTGTCACCCGCTTCTCATGTATAGTGCTTGTTTACGCACTGCTTGTTATTTATTTATTCTTGCTCTCTTATGACAGTGCCTCTGCTTCCTCTGTTGGCAATATGGGTCCACAGACAATGCACGCTGTGTATTTAAAGAGCCTGCACTGCTCCTTAACCTGGAAACATAGTTTGCCTTCCTGTTTTCCCTCCCCGCTTTGATAGGAAGGAGCCCTACAGCCAGCAGCAGTCATGTGTCCTTTGCGTACCAACCTCCCAGCTCAGCCTTCGGAGAGAGCAAGCACGACCAAGCCCCCTTCCCATGCCTGCCCCTCCATCACTGAGCCAGACAGAGCAGGTACTCTCTCTCCCTATGCTCCAGCACCCACTGTAGGGATGGAGAGGGAGAGCTGGAAAGAACAGCTGTGACCCTTCTCCGGCTGCAGAGACCACTTATCTGCCACAAATCCCCTTTTCTTGGTTCTGCCTGGCCAGTCTGGACATGCACAGCTTCACCCAGCTGCCACTTGCGGTTCTGACAGCTGATCTCATGTAAGTACCAACCAACCCGCTTTCTATCGTGTCTTCTGCAGCCCACTCCCCCGATATGGGTTCTTTAATTTTATTTATTTCTTTGTGAAATGTTACAAATTGGGTTTCTGGATGGCCGGGGTATACACTTAAGCCAGGCAGAACCCACTACTCAATTCAGCGAAAGGGAGTTACACACACAAGATAACCCCTGCTCACCCCCTTGGTAGTTTGGCAGATCAGTCATGCTTATCCTAGATGCAATGTGTGAGGCATTCGCGAAACACACACCAGTGAAACACTAGGCACACCACAAAAAGAGACTCCACACAAGGTTATAAAAAAAATATCTTTATATTATTCATGAAAACACATTAGACCACAATCACGTCAATCAATAATCACTTTGCCAACTGGCAATTGTCATCAATGTAACATATTGTGCACTGACGTAATTACTCCTAAGAAGCCATGGACACAACTCATTTTGCCAACTAGCATTTGTCGTAACACAATAGGTAGGGCAATACAATAAAGATATATGTAGCCCAAACCTGTCCTGTCCTCCCTGGTGCAGCATGACCACAGGAGGCAGAGATAGCATTGTGAAAAAGGAGACACAGCCTATTAAGGTGCAGGCGAAAATCCTCCCAACGCTCTAACTGCAGACCAGGTCTATTCAACCCCTCGATGGGTCACTCAGGCATGTCAGAGTGCACCTAAACCCGTTTCAGTGACTGTCTAGAATGAATGCACATCCCAGCTCCTGTCACTCAAATACCAGACGCTGAATATACATACAGCCAGATGCACACAGAATGGTATAGTAAGAACATTTCCACTTTCTAAAAGTAGCATTTTCAAGTACAGAATTTAAAAACCACTGTTACCAAAAATGTATAAATTCTGAGTTCAGAGAGCCTAAACTCAATTTTCCTACCTTGTCCCTATTACAAGTAACACATGGAAAAATGTTACAATGCAACCCCAATGATAAGACAATGGGACAGATAGCCTTTCAATAGTGAACAACGAAACACACAGTATTTCGCTCTCAGAACATGTCACACAAACCAGTACATGTCCTACCTTTCAAATACACTGCCCCCTGCCCAGGGGGTACCCAGGGCCTACCATAGGAGTGCCTTACATGTAAGGGAAGGGAAGGTTAGGGCCTGGCCAGTGGGTGCACCTGCCAGGACAACATGGCAGTTCACAACTGCGCGTGCAGACACTACATTGGTAGGTCTGAGACACATTTACAGGGCGGGTGGAACAACCAGTGCCACGAGCCCACTAGTAGCATTTGATTAACAGGCCCTGGCACACACCGTGCACTTTACTAGGGACTTACCAGTAAATAAAATATGCCAATCATGGATACCCAATCTTGTGTCACAATTTATACAGAGAGCATATGCACTTGAGCACTGCTCAGCAGTGGTAAAGTGCTCAGAATCATATAGCCAACGAAATCAAGGTCAGAAAATTGGAGGTAAAAGGCAAATAGTTTGGGGATAAACCTGTCTAAAGGACCAGGTCTAACAGTGCAGAATTTACAACTAGGTCCAGGGGTATTAATGCAGTACTATAATGTGCCCAGATATTTAAATGAGGCAAAAGGGGTGTAATCGGGCAAAGGGGGTGGGTTTGCCCAGCTGAATTTCCTACTATCCACGAACACACAAGCGCTTTCTGCAGACGGAACAAGGAGCTTTTAAAATTACACGTTCAAGCATCAGTAGCAGGGATTACACAGGAGTAAAGGAAAGATGCAGTAATTGCAGGTATGTATGTAACTAGAAGCTGTCATTATCCTGGGTTTTCAAAGCAATCCAAACATAAAAAACAGCCTGCACACCAACTTCGGGAAGGAAACGTAGTTCTGTTGCCTGTAAGTATTTGGATGGGAGTGCAGCTGTGCCCTACAAGCAGAAATCATCTCAAGTGAATGTCTCTCTGATTTATTTTCCAAATTGTATGGTCCAGGGATGTTTTTGTATTCTGCTGCTTCTGAAAGAAGTGCGCTGGTGATTAATGACCTCTTGTTGTACAGTTGTATGATAATTACTTATTGCATACAGTATTGGACCCGTTAAATGTCTCAACGTTAGACTAACATCAGTGCCAGCCCAGTCCTACCACTGTTCAGGGATAAACAGCTGGTTTTGATATTTCTTTAAACCAGTTCAGAGCTTATGCCATTTTTGCTGGTAAATAATGTAGATTTGAACGACCTCATTCGATATAATGGGCCATACCCGAGTAAAAGTGTATTGCCAACAGTTTCCTTCGGTGTGCAGTATCAATTTAGTTGTTTAATCGGTAACCTCTTCCGGCATACACGTCTTTTTCTCCAGTTTGCCACCATTCCGGAACTGGGTCCACAGAACTTGAAATGAGCGGCAAAAATAAGTGAAGAGTCTTTCTGTCTTACAGTGGCAGCATTGCTATAAAATGTTGTGTAAAATGTCTCTCCTGCTTCTGCAGCCGGTAACGTGTATTTGGAATCTAGAACTCATGTTATCCAATCTGGCATATCGGAAATTTCGTAGGACCCATGTTTACAAAGTCACAATGTTTATATATTGAGTAAACAGGAACATATGTTGGAAATAGTCTCTAATTATAATATCTCATTAAAGTGGCAATACTATTATTATTCAATGAAATGAAAGTGGATTTGTAAAGAGCATGGCTGCCCAAGAGCGTCCCAGCGCTGTAGAACCAGGGATACTGAGGGGGCGCTAAGATTTAGGGGTCCTGAGGAAACAGAAAGGTTTTAAGAAGTTTACGGAACCTCATGTAACTCGGTTCGGTGCGAATCCCAGCAGGAAGGGTATTCCAGAGGGACGCCGCATTCACTGAGAATCGGCGTCCCCCCGCACGGGCCCTCTTGACTCTCTGGACGATAGCCAGGTTGCCATGATCAGAGCGCAGGGATCTGGAGGCTTTATAAGGACAGACAAGATTCCCTAAAATGGGGGGTCCCTTCCCCTGTAGGGATTTGTGGGCAATTCATAAGAATTTAAATTTGATTTGTTCGCGAATTGGTAGCCAGTGCAGGGCTTTAAGTGCTGGTCTGGCTGAAGCTCTGCGTGAGGTGCCAGTAAGCAGCCTTGCGGCAAAATTTTGGACTTGTTGAAGAGTATTGAAAGTATTTTCAGGTGCGGCCAGATATAAGGCATTACTATAGTCTAGGCTTGATAGGATTAAACCCTGAATAAGCAGTTTTTTTTGATTGCTCTGGGAGCAAGGGTAGGATTTTCCGGGCAGAGCGAAGTAGCCCTATGCATATGCCCACTGTCTTTTTTGCTTGGGTCTTAAAGGACAGATCTTGCTCAAACCACACCCCCAAGCTTTTTAATTCCTTTTTAGGAGTGGGGGCGGTTCCCAAGCATGCAGGCCAGATGGAATTAGGTAGCGACGTTATGTGGTGGCCTAGCAGCATGAGCTCTGTTTTAGCTCCATTCAATTTGAGTCAAGACCTATTCATCCATGCGTGGATTTCCGTGAGGCAAGAGTGAAAGTTTTCCACACAGTGATTCTCTTGAGAGATCGAGACAACAAATTGAGTGTCATCAGCGTAGGTGACTACTTTAATCCCAAAGGGATTAACCACCTCCTCCAAGGGGGCCATATAGACATTAAATAAGGTAGGGCTCAAAGAAGAGCCCTGTGGGACCCCACATTGGAGGGGGGTCAGTTTGGCGCGAGCTTCACCTTCCCAAACCTGAAAGGTTCGGTTCTCCAAAAAAGAAGTCAGCCATCGCAACGCTACGCTTGTTATTCCCAGAGTACTGAGACGGTGGATTAAGATCTTATGGTCCACTGTGTCAAAAGCTGCACTTAGATCCACAGGAGGATCACAGCCGCTGATCCTCCCGAATACAAGATGCACCTTGCCTCTTCTGCTACTGCTAGTAGTGCCGACTCTGTACCCTGACCGGGGCGGAAGCCTGTTTGGGAGTTACGGAGCAGAAAATTATTCTCCAAAAAAGCAGAGAGCTGCTGATTGGCTATTTTTTCAGCTATCTTGCTGATACCAGGTAGCAGCGAAATTGGCCGGTAATTCGCCAGCTCAGAGGGATCAAGCTCGGGTTTTTTCAGCAGTGCTTTAACCGTAGCCTGCTTCCAGGCCGGTGGAACAATTCCCTGTGTAAAAGAGGCATTGAGGAAATCGGTAGTTAATGGGGCGATGGTAGTTGTAACCCATTTCAGAATATGCATGGGAGCAGGGTCGTTAGGAGAACCACTCTTCATTGTGGATAACACTTTTTCACATTCGTCCTTTGTGATTGGGGCAAATGCTTCTAATCGGGGGCCATCGGTGAGGGCATTAGATTGGCTCAAGTCTGGGGCTAGGTCATTTGGATCTAAGGTTTTTAATATAGTTTGAATTTTACTTTCAAAAAATGCCTCCAATTGATTTCATCTGTTTTCCGACGCCTCCTGTATTATCGGCAGACTTGGTTTTTTGAGGAGATCCTTCAAAATGTTGAATGTCTCTCTGGAAGAATTTAGAGGCAGTTTTGATTCTCTCCTCAAAGTATCCTGCCTGTGCAACTTTCCGGGCTGATTTATAGGTCTGCATGGCTGCTCTATACTCTGCTTTATTATGGGAGGCCCAGTCCTTCCTCCAGGTCCGTTCTGCTTTTTTACACTTTTTCCTTAGTTCTCGGAGTTCTGGGGTATACTACGGTGTTTTAAAAACCCTGCTCTTCTTTTCCATTGATTTCTTAGGGAGAACAGCGTCCACTGAGCTATTAAGCCAGTTTGAAAAAAAATGTCGGCCTCTAAGGGGTCAGGATCGGAGAGTGGGACAGTCTGCTCCAATTTAAGTGTCCAGATCTCAGTGGAGAGTTTAGACCAGACTCTGTCTACAGTACGTGAAGCTAGTATCTGCGGCATACAGTGCTAATTTGCCACTCGAATGGGACCACAAAATGGTCAGACCAGGGTATTGGTAAGGGGGGACTTGCTTCCAAATATATAATATTTGTAAATATTGGGTCCAGAAGATGGCCTTTTATATGAGTGGCAACTTTATTTTGTAGATCAAACCCCAAGAATTCTAATTCAAGCATAAGATCTGTTGCACCTTTATCACATGGGTCATTAAAATGCAAGTTTAAATCCCCTAAAAGAATGAAATTAGGTGAGGCAGAAGCTAGGGCAATAGTGGCTTCCAAGAGGGATCCAACAAATTGACCTGGAATGCCCGGAGGGCGGTATATCAGTAAGCCTGAAAATGACTTATTCGGGGTGATTTGCAAGCTGAAGTGAATATTCTCGCAGTCCCTAATCCCACCCTCTGATATTCTACAGACAAACTTGCCTCTATGCACTATGGCTAGTCCACCACTTTTGCCATGAGCCCTGTGTTGACATTGCATATTGAAGCCCTGTGGCAGTGCAGTGACTGTGTCGGCCTCAGAGTGTGACATCAGCCATGTCTCTGTAAGAAACAGAATGTCCAGTTTTGAGTCCTGGATCAGTGGGTTAATCTCTACCGCATGTTTCGGTAGGGATCTACAATTTAATAATGCCATCCTGAGGGGGTCGTGTCTTTTTCAACAAGTTTTTTTTTCTGTATGGGCACGGGGCTTCTGGAGCCTCCTGGCCAAGCATCCACAGACTTAGTTTTCTGTGTGTATATGGGCTTATTCCTGGGTTTCAATTGTAAGAGCTTTTTGCGAGAAATTGTAATTCGGTGCTCTGGGAGCAAAGCCAGAGTTTCATGCCCTAGGCCCGGACCGGCACGGACGGGCACAGACGGGCTTGCCTCTGGCGCGGACGGGAAATGCTGTTCATTTTGTAGTGCCGCGGCCCAACTCGGCCGGAGCACTAGCGCGCTGACCTCGTCCTCCCCCAAAATGACGCCCAAAGTCTGCGCCGGGAGGAATTGAGGCTGTAAATGGGCAGCAAGAGCCCAAAATCGGCTCCAAGAAGTCAATGGGACCCAGGAGGGGAAGCGACAAAGTTGGAAAGGCAAGTCAAGTATGGGGAGATTAAAATAACAGAAAGCAAGTGCATGATTTAAAATAGAACAACGCTAGCAGCATGCAAGATCGACAGTATTTTTTAAAAAAATGAGAGCCCTAACTCCCGGCTTCCGCCTCAGGAGTCCTAAGTCAAAAAGACAAATCATGAAAATACTAGTGTTGATAATATTGATAAAACTAACAAATACACTACACACCACACAATTACACCCCACACAATTCCACAACAAAAAATTCCAATTCAACCCTGATAGTTGCACTCAAACATCCACGCCAAAACTCATGGGTAAAAGACATTATTATTTACAACGCCAATAGCTCTAACTCTCGCCAATGCGAGACCGATTGCCTTTCAAATGCTTGTTTATTGTGCTTGTACACACTAGGATTGCTACACTGTACAAGATAACAAACAACAATAAGGTAGAATAATATAAAAAAAGATCAAATTACTTGCTTAACAGATTTTATAAGTAGAGTTTATTCCATTCCCTCACCTGGCCACAGAGAAGGTCCTGACCTTAGGACCATCAAGTATGTCTTGGCCAACAGACCCCAGAGTGCATTGTAGCTTTTGCAGGTAAAATTCAGAGGTCAAACAAGAAGGAGCAGGAACGACTACAACACATTAAAGACTAGTGATGGTAACATGACTCTATAATGAAAAGCAACTGCAACTGGCATGGATGGGATGGGTAAAACCATGCTCCCTGCCATCATAGCCAGAGATCAGGCATACAGCAGTGTTCTTTGGAGTAAACCGAGCACCACACAAGGCCACTCACAAGTAATACAACACGCCCAGTAGAAAATAATATACATAGTAATGCTAAAAAAAGAAAAATAATTACCTAATAATTATTTCATTTGTTTAAAATGTAATAAAATTCTTGATTTAATATGAAAATTAAATTAAACTTTTATGCTTCAGTACAAAAAAGCGAAATTATTTAACACAATTCAACACATAACTATTACCAACGTGCAATATATATCTATAAAAATGTTTATGCTGGTGGACATTTTTTTAAATTAATAGTTATGAAATATGTTTTAGAAATTCAATATCTTTTAATTAAATATTGAAAATACGTTCAATTTAAGTAGTTAATGCCCTTTAACATTTTATTTTATTTGTTCAAGGTTAATGATAACATTTTGAATTATTGTACATTTATATTTTATATTAAATTATTTTATTGAATTTACATTTCTTTTTAATACTTTTCCTATACTTTCCTTCAGTGGATTCTCTGCAACAGTGGTGAAGATCCTCACCTGTATGTGAAAAGTTACTTGCAGTACCTTTACACTTATAAATCCTCTTATATGAGACTCCACCAGGAGAACGGAGACATGTAAGCCTACATTAAGGGGCTGATTATGATTCGGCTCGGGAGGCCAAGCCCCTTCGTAATGGGCTCCTCGGTTTACATTCTGACCGCCTAATTAAGATATAGGCGGTCAGAAAGTAAACCGTCTGGTCATTCCTGCTTGCTTCCGACGGGCTCGGAGCCCGTCAGCCAGTCAGAATCCGGCCAGTAATCTCATGAGCAGGACTTTCCGCCATTGGGATTACAATGCAGTTTCCTACATGGTTTCCTTGCTGGCCTGTCCGACATGGAAACCATGTCGGATAGTGTGTTTGGGGGGCCTCCAGCAGGGCCTCTTTTGGTGCACGGTAATGGGGCACCTATGGTGCCCCTGTTGATCCCTGCACCTTTTGGCAGGCACCTTCAGGCGCCTGCAGCGAGATGCAGGGTTGAACCACACCTACCATTTCACTATGGGGGCATGCATTACGGACGATTTAGGGCCGTAATGCATGTTCATATACTAAAATGAGACTGAACAGTTCTCGGTTGCATCCTAATGAGGCGGTTTGGGACCACCAACAGTGTGTCAGCCTGTCCCAGGACTGAGTCAGTGTTGGGCAGAAGCAATCCGCCCAACATTGAATAAGGCCCTTAGTTATAAATCTACACTCGGAAATGATGAACAGCCAGTAATGGCTGGCAAGGAATGAGGGTGGAGGGGCAGGCTGAAGTGAGGGTGGTGGACAAAAATAAAAATAAAAAAAATACCACTTTCCTCGTCCTCTGCTTCTCCGGATCCAGGAAGTAGCTCCCCTAAGCCAATCACAACGCTTCAATGCAGCATTGTGATTGATCGCAGCACAATAGATCGGTGCTCAGATGGAGACTGGGGACCTGGATATGTTCCCCACCAGGCTGCATAATGCAGCCTGGAGGGAACATACAAAGTGCGCATTACTGGCTGGGACAGGACAGCAGTCATGCTCACTTGAAGTGTGTAAACCACTCCTCCCCCTGTGCTTCCAGCCCCCCTGCCCTAACCCAGTCCAGAACCTGCGAAAAATAAAATGATAATAACTACATTATTATCATTTTATTTTTCCTGCTCAAAGAGCAGTGGGGCGACGCTCCTCCGCCTTATCAGAGGAGCCACCCCAGTGAACAGCATAAAAAGTGTAGCACTTAGGTGTAGAGGCAAATCTACATATGCATATTTACCTTTGTACATAGGCTCTAAAGTCTCTAGTAAGGCAAGTAGAATTGTTATTTTCACAATTTGCTAATGGAAGAAGACATATAAGCATCATCAGGAGAGGAGCTTAGTCTGCACACCAACGTCAACTGTGTTCCTTTGTGACGCTGATAGAAATGCATTTTTTACAGATAGAAAACATTTGCATAGATTTGATTTAAGACACTATGGGGCATATTTACAAGCTCCTATCACCACAGGCACAACATTTTTTATGACGTTCCTGTGGAGATAAACCCTTCGCCTTATTTACAAGGTGGCATTAAGCCACGTAACATGGCTTAACGCTGCCATGTAAATAAGGCCCCCTTTCCTGCTACACTTAGTATGAAAGGGGTGGGCAATGGGTGTTGCGGTGGGCGTTCTGCTATAACACCCATTGATTTTGATGCTGATCCCTGTTTACAAGGGTGATAGTAGAGAGCCCCAAAATTAAGACAGGGAAAACCTGGTCTTATCATGGCAAAATGAGGAGAAATGCTTAATTTCTTCTAGTTTTAGCTGTTTCTTCCTGCACATACATAATCATTAAAAAATTACGATTTGCGACTTCTGTATGTGCTGCACAATGCAGAACACATAAGAGTTTCAAATCGGCATTCTGGATTGGTTATGTGCAAGAAGAGACACCTTCTGCACATACACAATCATTCCCCCAATGCAGACCTCACTGCACTATGGTGCAAGGGTGCCTGTATTGACTCTAGGAAGTCAGATTTAGCACCAGCGTTAGGGGAAATGCAGGGGTGCACCGCATTCTTGTAAATATAGTGCTTCCCTGCGTTTCTTTGAATGGCAAAGCGTGGCATTAGCAATTTTTGCTTAATGCCACTCTTTGCCTTTCTGTTGTAAATAGGCTCCTCGGGGTGTATTTTAGTGGTAGTAAGAGTGAAATACTTGACTATAATCGTTTTAACTTGATTACTAGATCTTTCTAATTTTATTGTATGTCCTAAAAGTAAAAGTAATGGCATGTATCCTTTCATATCTTCAGTGAAATATTGATACACCACTGGAAAAATCTAGAAATGAGTGCAAAATGTTTCCTAATGGTCAAAAGCGTTTAACAGTGGAATCCATGTGTGAGTTTTTAGAGTTGTGGCAAGTGAATTTAATTTGCAATATCTGAAAGAAGTTACAGACTGCACATCTTTATTAGAGTGCACAATTATTCAGATGTGCTAGTTATAAAATGATTTACTGTGCAAAGAAATGTGTCTCAAGAGCCCCTTGCAAAACACCCGATTTGGTCCATCAAACAGTCCATTCTCATACCTTATTATTAGAAATTGTGCATTGATATTTCTGAGGTACATGATTAGCACACATAATCACCATATTTTTCAATGTATGCAAAGTATTTTGTGTGCAAATTGCATAAGCAAAATCATTCCCTAAAACAGAATACTTTGGTATGTTAAACAATTATATTATCACACACAAAACCATTTCATGGAAATCTTTCTTTATGGGCAAACAATTATGCTAATTCATCTTTGTTCATTGGTTTATAGCTGCTATGTGGCCCTGTGTAATATCTGAACCTTTCAGCATGCCCTGGTTGTTCAGGCCAGAGCACTTTTCATGGTGGGGTTGTTGAGCATATGACTGTGAATTATAATTAAGGCTTCCAGTTTTCCGTTTTTGCTGATTTTTACACATAAATACAGACAGAAACCAATCTATCTCCTGTCAGCATTTTTTTTTCAAAAGCGGAAAAATACAGAGTATTGTGCCTCTTGTGAGTGACTCTCCTTGTTGTCCTTTATGAATTCCAGATCAACTGCTAAGCAGAAAGACACTGTGGGGATTTAAAATCAAGATGAGATTCCCTTAAATACAAGCATGTTAACATATATTTGCATATAATGCTAATATTTACCTGTAGGCTAAATGTTTTGTTATATTTGACTTCTTAACTTGCTAAAACGCGACAGGTATCAAAGTTTGAGTGCATGTTTATCAGTTAAATATATGTGGCAAAATACCATTTTACAATTCCATTTATTCTCAAAACATAAATACCAATAAAATGGCCCAAATATAAACATGGATAAATACAGACGGAAATGTTAAAAACAAATACCATAAAACTGGGAGCCATAATTATAATGTGAAAAATAAAGCTTCTAGTAACAACTGCAAGGTATTGTTGGCTGACAAACCATGATTAGCTGAAGGTGCCACAGACACATGGGGTTATCTAAAGGCAGTTGTAATAAAGTATTACGTTCAGAAAACAGCACCTCTTAAATTGACTTAATTCATGTGTGTACATCACAATACTGCCCAGCACAGCATCGAGCACAAATGATTAAATAGACACATGTAAACTTACCACCAGAAAAAGAAACTCATTGGTGCCTGTGTGGCAGGGCTTTTGCATTATAATGATGCATGTCACGTGCAAGTCAGGCCTGAATGTATGTAAACAGGACTTCATTTCATATTATAGAATTTGTGTGATAGGTAGAGGCCCTAGAGAAGCGGACTAACTGAATGGTAATGATAACAAATATGTTCTGAATTACTATGGGCCATATGTAGGAAGCCTAATTGCGTTCGCAAATGCTGAAATTCATTTGCGATTGCAATTAGGGCAGTGTGCTATGTGGCACACAAAAAGCCACATGCAAAATAAGGAATCGCAAAATTTGCGATTCCTTATTTTGCGATTTCATTTAAGGAATTGCAAATTGCGATTCCTTAAATGCAATGTAGGAAGCACCCAAGTTGTGCGAATTGTGGCTTATGGAATCGCAAAATACCACCAACTTCAGGTTGGTGGTAAATAGTGACTTCTTTGAAAAATGCACTGTTTGGCATTTTTCAAAGTGCCATGTGGGTCGTATACATGCCCTTAGGGCATGTATGTGGGCCACATGTGCACACATGTTAATTTCAGGCGTGCAACAGGGTATCCTATTGACACCCTTGCAACCCTGAAATTGCATTCCCAATTTGTGATTCTCTAATTGAGAATCGCAAATTGAAAATGTCTTCCAATTTATTCCTATGGGCGTCATAGCCCATAGGAATGAATGAGAAGGTATTCCTTATTTGCGAATCTCAATTTGCGGAATAATTGGGATTCGCAAAAAAATTTGCTAAACCTACCTACATTTCGTTGCGATTCTCTAATTGCTATTCCTAAATTAGGGGGAAAAACAGTTACACCTAAGGGTAGAAATAGTCTTATTCACACATTAGCTGCAGCTCCTGCACAGAACAAGGGTTCCCACCTTACTATTAATAGCATTCAACAGCAGTCATCGAAAAGGTCACTAGAAACTGGATCAGGTGAGGGCAGGCTGATCAGACAAGTGGAGCATCTTGTAAAGTCCCTAATACTCCCTATAATTGTAAGGCTAAAAATAAGTGATGAAAACCTTGGTAAACTCCAAAAGGCTACAGCAGACAGCAATCATTTACTAAAGTCTGCACTAGACAGCAGGAGGTTGGAGGGCCAAGCTATGCATGTTAAGAACTTGATTAATACCGAACAACCTAATACTGTAAACGCTAGTCAGCATGTTACACTGACAGAGAGTGTGATGGGGGAAACTAGTAGGGGAGGCACCAGGAAGAGACCACAGGGAACAGAGTGTAGCAATAGTAGTACGAGGCTACCGGAGACACCCCAAGAAGGGGGGAAACAGCCAGGCTCGAAACATACTGACCAATTAGCCACGGGTGCAGGTAACCAAACCATTTTAGATCTACCACCCCAAAGTTCCCCGTTAGTGATAGTCCTGGGAAATGTCCCCCCATTACGACAAGGTGAGAGAGAGGAATTTTACCAAATAAAAAATAAGGTAACACATTGGTTAAACCCTTATACAAATGAAGGTCGGGAGTAGGACACAACATAATTATGGCCCGCCGTGTAGCGTGGATAGGAAGATCGAGGAAAACTAGGGATGGAGACTGCATAGTGGTTAATTTTACCAGTCTGGTACCAGCGGGAAGGATTTTGAAGGAAGCAGAGTACGGCACACTACAGGGGAGACAGGGCATAGTCATATTGCCCCTTGTTTTTTTTTATAGGCCAGGGTCATATGACACCGTCATTTATAGAAACATGAAATACACACCCATGCCATTGCTCCCTGAAAGACTAGATGGGGGGGGATATTATACCCTCTAGGCTCAACGGAGCCAGGATGGTGGGTACATTAGGACAGCTTACACCCCTGGCGGTCACAAACAGATTTAACACCCTTTCGGGCATTGATGACTGTGATTGACAGAGGGATGTCCTTTCCAGCTACTCCCCTCCTATTTAAACGTGCGCCTTGCCCGTGCATCCCACTTTACCGGTAAGATCTAAGGTATCACACCACGCAGCTCAGCCATCGGTAACTATCTTATCAGCTAGACAGGATCCTGAACATGTAAAATCCGAACCACATGCCACATCAAGCGTCAGGTTAACATCACTAGAGCAGGCACAGAATGTCTTACCCGTGGCAACACCAGGAACTTTCATGGCCACATTAACTTAGACTTCATCCTTAGCACCCGCATATGACCCCAGTAAGACTGATAATTTCAATGTAATCTCATGGAATGTAGCATGCCTCGCTGATAAGATCATTGACCCAATTTGGACCAAGTTTATCAGCAATTTTCAGATTATATGTTTACAGGAGACTTGGTCAGTTGACTGTAACTTCTATCCAGAAGGGTATAAAGCCTTTTATGTCCCTGCAGTCCCAGCAGTTAGAGGGAGAGCTAGGGGAGGGTTGGTCATATTTACAACCCTGGCATTAAACTGCAAAATTAAGACCATCCCCTCTTTGAACAATGATATTCAGGCTATTGTTCTTGAACGGGGTAATCTCAGTTTATGTTTAATAAACGTTTACAATGCTGTTAACAGGGAAAAAGGCAGTAAGATTGTGGAGCTGGATAAATTCATTAAGCTGCATCGTGGCCTACAAAGAAAGAGTATAATGATTATGGGGGATTTCACTACTCACCCATGTGGAAATCCCGGGCTATCCAAAAGGAACGAAATGGGATGTCCGAGGGTGAAGGGCTTAAACTTTGAGCACTTATCACAAGGTGATGCATTAAACGATATGTTAGATGATTTTGAACTCTTCCTAGCCACTAGTTTGTTACCCCCACTGAGTATACAAAAGGTACCTACCTTTAAAGGAGGTCATGGTGGGTCTTTTATTGATCACATATTAGTATCTACCAACTTCTACACCTCGATTATGGGCTTTACAACCCTGGAAAGCCCTTTCAGTGGTCATAACCCTGTCTGTGCTAAAATAAGTACTCATCTCTTGCATAGAAAGGAGCTTGTGCAGGCAGTGGGCACTCTTAAAACAACTAGTAATAGGCGGCGTCTCAAGTGGACCCAAGTAACTCCCCTATTATTTTATGGAAACCGGCAAGAATTATGCAAGGCAGAATTCTTGCACTGCTTGGATCCAGAGTCCTCTGCTACGGGTACAATAACTGCCTTTGAAGGTATCATTAGCAAAGAAGGGACTCTATTAACTGTTGGCTGCCAGAATAAAATAATTGATGACCCAAAATGGTTTGACCACAGCTGCTAAAAAGCGGCCATGGATCTAAAAGATGCATTAAAGAGCACCCCTAGGGACTATGTGTTAATTCGTGCGACCCGAACTATATATAATAAACTGCCAGGTCTGCGCAAGAGGGAGGTGAAGGAGGACATATGGCGGGAACTTCTAGAACCCCAGACTTTATCAAGTAGTTCCAAATTCTGGAATATAATTAATAGCCTGCTATTTCCATCTAAAAAATCAGAAGATATGGGAACTAATATAACTGAGGAGGAATGGATAGACCATTTTAGGGCTATCTTTAAATGCACGATTCAGAAAAGGGGGTGGTGATGAACAGAGTGTCTGTATTAAGCAGACCACTCTTACCCAGTCAAGAGATCAGGGCTGAATCCATCACCGTTATTTAGCTCACTGCATCACCCCAGTTCAGAACCTGGCTATATGCAAATTAGTCTGACCCGGTGCCTCATGGGAACAGGGCAGACCAAACTACCAAGCCAATTCTTCACCGGAAAGGAGACAAGCTTCCGGGGACCGGTTTCTGGCATTTCAGCCGTCGTCGGCCCGGCTTGCTTGAATCCTGGTGGTGCAGTTAGCAAGGGACTCATGTCTGAGTATACCCTGCCACACCTGTAGTGGCCAAAAACGATTCAGAAAAGGGGTGGTGATGAACAGAGTGTCTGAATTAAGCAGACCACTCTTACCCAGTCAAGAGATCAGGGCTGAATCCATCACCGTTATTTAGCTCACTGCATCACCCCAGTTCAGAACCTGGCTATATGCAAATTAGTCTGACCCAGTGCCTCATGGGAACAGGGCAGACCAAACTACCAAGCCAATTCTTCACCGGAAAGGAGACAAGCTTCCGGGGACCGGTTTCTGGCATTTCAGCCGTCGTCGGCCCGGCTTGTTTGAATCCTGGTGGTGCAGTGAGCAAGGGACTCATGTCTGAGTATACCCTGCCACACCTGTAGTGGCCAAAAACGATTCAGAAAAGGGGGTGGTGATGAACAGAGTGTCTGAATTAAGCAGACCACTCTTACCCAGTCAAGAGATCAGGGCTGAATCCATCACCGTTATTTAGCTCACTGCATCACCCCAGTTCAGAACCTGGCTATATGCAAATTAGTCTGACCTAGTGCCTCATGGGAACAGGGCAGACCAAACTACCAAGCCAATTCTTCGCCGGAAAGGAGACAAGCTTCCGGGGACCGGTTTCTGGCATTTCAGCCGTCGTCGGCCCGGCTTGCTTGAATCCTGGTGTTGCAGTGAGCAAGGGACTCATGTCTGAGTATACCCTGCCACACCTGTAGTGGCCAAAAACAATTCAGAAAAGGGGGTGGTGATGAACAGAGTGTCTGAATTAGGCAGACCACTCTTACCCAGTCAAGAGATCAGGGCTGAATCCATCACCGTTATTTAGCTCACTGCATCACCCCAGTTCAGAACCTGGCTATATGCAAATTAGTCTGACCCAGTGCCTCATGGGAACAGGGCAGACCAAACTACCAAGCCAATTCTTCACCGGAAAGGAGACAAGCTTCCAGGGACCAGTTTCTGGCATTTCAGCCATCGTCGGCCCGGCTTACTTGAATCCTGGTGGTGCAGTGAGCAAGGGACTCATGTCTGAGTATACCCTGCCACACCTGTAGTGGCCAAAAACGATTCAGAAAAGGGGGTGGTGATGAACAGAGTGTCTGAATTAAGCAGACCACTCTTACCCAGTCAAGAGATCATGGCTGAATCCATCACCGTTATTTAGCTCACTGCATCACCCAAGTTCAGAACCTGGCTATATGCAAATTAGTCTGACCCAGTGCCTCATGGGAACAGGGCAGACCAAACTACCAAGCCAATTGTTCATCGGAAAGGAGACAAGCTTCCGGGGACCGGTTTCTGGCATTTCAGCCGTCGTCGGCCGGCTTGCTTGAATCCTGGTGGTGCAGTGAGCAAGATACTCATGTCTGTCCCTATACCCTGCCACACCTGTAGTGGCCAAAAACGATTCAGAAAAGGGGGTGGTGATGAACAGAGTGTCTGAATTAAGCAGACCACTCTTACCCAGTCAAGAGATCAGGGCTGAATCCATCACCGTTATTTAGCTCACTGCATCACCCCAGTTCAGAACCTGGCTATATGCAAATTAGTCTGACCCAGTGCCTCATGGGAACAGGGCAGACCAAACTACCAAGCCAATTCTTCACCGGAATCTTTAAATGCACAACATTTGTCCTTGTGCCCCAAATAAACCCAGAGCATGGAAATAAGATTATATTTACAGCCCAAGAGGTAGAAAATAGCATCAATAATCTTACCTGTAAAAAAGCCCCATGCCCTGATGGTGCACCACCTGACCTCTACAAATCCAATTTATCACTGTGGGCGCCTGTTTTAGTTGCAGTGCTTAATGCAGCAGTAAAGGCTGGATGCCCTGAATCTTGGGGACTGTCTACAATAGTTCCTGTGTTCAAAAAGGGGGATGGGAATTGTACATTGAATTATAGACCCATCTCCCTGATTGATTCAATCGTTAAAGTTGTAGGGGGAATAGTTTTGAATAGATTGAGGGCATGGGCCGAAGAAAATATATCATATCAGAAGTGCAGTATGGGTTTTGCCCGGGAAGATCTACTGTGGCCCAATGCGTCAATTTACATCTTATACTGGGAAAATACACAGTGGCTCGAGGGGGAACAATATACATGGCGTTCATGGACCTATCCTCAGCCTTCGACAGTGTAAATAGGGAGGGGCTGTGGGGGTCCATGAACACCATGGGGGTTGATACTAACTTGGTGGCTTTCCTGAGAGATCTCCATAAAGAGACCAAGGCAAACGTCAGGTACTCGCAGGACTTAAGGGTCTCGACGGTTTTTGGCATAGAAAGGGGGGTACGTCAGGGATGTATTCTACCCCCCCCTTCTTTTTAATCTTTATATAAATGATCTGGACCGAACCCTGCAGGCAACTGGTGTGGATTATCCTTACGTGGGCGATAGGGGGCTGCCCGGTCTGCTATATGCAGACGACGCGGTTCTCCTAGCACGCACACCTAAAAACCTACAAGTTTTGTTAAACACGTTTCGGGGGTTTATGGCACAAAGAGACTTGGCCATAAACAACGCAAAATCCTTTATAATGCAGGTAGGGTCAAGATCTAAGCGGCAATATCCTTTAATGGTAAATGGAATGAGAGTGCCTACAACCTCAACCTTCTCGTACCTAGGCGTTCTCCTAGATGAGAGACAAAACTGGGCCCCTTTGACTAGGAAGAAGCGGGGGCGGTGACCAGGAGCAATACAGCAATTCTTAACTTTGCGAGCAAGATGGGCAATCGCCCAGTGGCCGCATTGTTGAAAATTTATCAAGCCAGGAGCGTAGCCATAGCTACATATGGGAGTGAATTGTGGGGGCACACCAGAGTGGAAGGGATTCAGGTGGCCGAAAATACCTTCCTAAAACATCTGCTGGGGGTCCCCCAAGGGACATCAAACTTCTCCGTTCACGGAGAAACTGGTGTTCAATACATAAACGACACCCTTGGTTTGCGCCCCTTGCTTTTTTGGCTAAAAAGTTGGTTAAATAAAGAACTCACTCTCACACACAAAATCTATAGGGGCATGCTGAAACTGAACCATATGTCTGTAATACCGTGGTTCAAATACTTAATGAATTCCTTCACCGAGCTAGGTCGCCCAGATCTTTTTTCAAAACCAGAGTGCATAATAAGGGAAGATGTGTCCTTTGTAAAGAAATCATATCTACACCATCAACAGTTTAAGCGTGAGGAGCAGGAGCTCCAGAAATCTGGAGTACGTAGACACCTAATGCTCAAAACCTCCTCAGGAATGGAGCTCTATCTTGCTTGGCCCCTCACTATGCATGAAAGATTTCTGCTAGTCAGGTTAAGATTGGACTATTTTCTTCTTTTACTGGCAGTACCGATGGGGAGCCATAAAGGACAGGTGTTAGCACCCTGTGGCTGCGGCAATCTGTCTCCGCAGGATCTGTTACACTTTGTCCTTTTTTGCAATTTCTATGTGGCCCCCGCAGATTGTTTTTAAAATCTCTTTAAAAAAAACTACATTTTTCACAGGCACGCCTAGCTCTGTTTTATCTGCAATTGTTAAAACCCGACTGTATACCTCTGATTTTAGGGTTTTAAAAATGCTCTTTAAGAGACAGAAATTGGATTGTAATTGACTTGTATTATTATGAATTGTTTTAAAGTCGGTTTTATATCCTTTTTAATGTGTAGTGACCCTTCCTGAACTTATGTAACCTGATTTGCGATGCCTATTTTAAATCAGTATGTTTATTTGTGTAAATGTAACTTTTATGGTTTTCATCTTGAAGCCGAATAAAGTTTAAATAAATGAAATAATTGCAATTCCCAAAAAATCTCAATTTGAGAATCGCAAAACGCAAATTACCTACATATGCCCCATGTCTTCTGTTTGGTAACTGCATTTTTTATAGGATTTGTACTTGTACTAACAAAACTGAGAAGGAAAATGTTTCACATTTTTCACATTTTTCGTGCTCACATTGTATCTGTGGCTGTAGTGAAATATAACATGAAGAGATCCATTTTGGAAGGAAGAAGGATAACAAGCAGTGGCAAAGCCAATAGATTTCGCCTACATTGGATCAATTGGCTTTGTCAGTTTTTTTTACATGTTACACAGTAGCACAAGCCAGCACTGACCACGTCCTTGCACTTTTTTTCTTTTTACTTTAAGCCAATTTGTGTAGTAGCACTTGTGCAACATGCAAAAAACATTGTGATAGCCATAGATCTCACTTGGGAGAAACTTATTGGCTTTGCTAATGCTTGTTTTTACTTAACGTGGCATGGAGGTGTTTTACTATTTGCTTCCTTCGCCTCGAGCTACTCTCAACAAATAGCAATCACATCCCAAAGACAAAAATGTGTACGGTGAAATGTGTCAGTCATTGTTAAACATCTTTGAGAGATGTAAAAGTTTGTTGACAAAGCCACATTTACAGTGCCAACGCTTATAAAATTACTTGCATAACCCAAAGATTTTGTTAGAGGATACTGACTTGTTTTAATGGGAAATGGCTGCACTCAGTTTTTGATCGGTCCCTAGTCCTCTGGTAAAATTATATAATAATGGAATTGTAAAATATCGGCAGTCCTAACAGCCAGAGCTGTAGACTTTTGTACTGGAGAATGAGGCATGAGTTTTGGAATCAGCTCAACATCCTGTGATTCTGGACAAATTATTCAATTTTCCCATGCCCAAAAATGAATCTGACCTTGTATAATGTAACTGGTGCTCATGTAAATCACTCCAATGCCTCTAGTATTTAAAAACTGCAAAAGAAACTCCAAAAAACACAACCCTCCCACTGCTTAAGTCTGACTGAATTCAAGTAGCCTATTTTCTCACACGTTATAAATGGACACACTTAATATTAATGCATGTAAAAGTATTCATGCACCAACTAAAATAAATAAATAGATAAAGAAAAAAGCAAGCAGTTTCCCTTGTTGAGGAGAGACTGGGAGCACTACTCAATTTTAGTGACAGAGCAAAGTAAATCAATTGTGTTGTATCGTAATTGCATTTATATAGCCCTTACTAACCCTGGCGAGGCATCAAAGCGCTTTTTCGGTGAGTAGCACGCTACTCCGGAACCGATAAAGGATTAGTGTTGAATTAGTATAGTGAAATATGTAAGTAATTTGAGTGGTGGATAGGTTAGTTAGTTATTTGGATTCAGAAGGATAGCGGAGGGATAGAAGAGGGAAAAAGTTTTGCATTTATATAGTGCTTGTTATCCCTGATGGGCTGCTGAAGCACTTTCTTGGCGAGTAGCACGCTATTCCGGACCCCATTAGGAGTTGGAACTGCCGTACAATCATCACGAGAACAGTTCAGAAAATGCTTTACGCTCATGTGTTTTTTATACTATGGGGTCCATTAGGATGGCGGGCGGAATAAGTCCGCCCGCCTCCCTAACGGAGTTCGGGACCGCCCGCCTAAAGGGCGGGGGTCCCGATATTGGCATTAGGATGCGCCCGCCACAGTGGCGGGCACATCCTTCATTGTTAGCATTGTGGCGGGCGGTGCACTCTGCACCGCCCGCCACAATGCTAAAAATGCATTTTTGCATTTGCATTTACAAAGCGGCAGGCACCGCGCTGTGCCTGCCGCTTTGTATATGCAAATGAAGGGGGTACCACAAGTGCCCCCCCGTGTGCCACCCCCCTATGGCCGTCACTCTGGGGGCCCACATGGGCCCCCCAGAGTGAACACTGCATGCCTTTCCGTGGCGGCAATGCAATGGAAAGGCATTGAATAATGCCCATTGTAATATTGCGGGCGGTGTCTGACAGACACCGCCTGCATGTTACTCGTTTTCCGCCCCGGCCGCAAGGCGACCGGGGCGGAAAAGTGGCGGGCGGTGTTTGCCCCCGCTGCGGTCCCCCCCGCCATTGTAATGTAGCGGGGGGAAAAGGGTGGCGGGCGGGCATTTCTGTCGGGCGGATCGCCACCGCCACCATGGCGGTGGCGATCCGCCCGACATCATAATGGAGCCCTTTGTGTTTATTTAGGTACCTCTCTTTGTACGAGACCTAGTTTGAATAAATCATTAGCTTTTGCCTTCAATAAGAGGACAAGAGTAAAACGCTAGCCACCGATATTGACTGTGATGAGCACACCCCCCCCCTTGCTTCATCTCACTGGAACATCTGTGCAATATTCCTCAGTCTTCTGCCACATAGTTGTTCCACGTAATATGAGGCATAACTAATTGTGAATGCAAATCTACATGTACTACGTATAATGAATAAATAGGATGCGTAAATACATACAAATAATGTACACTGATTGCATTAATGCATGTTCAGCAATGTTTCAGGAGTTTGATTCTATTTATAATTAAATATTACCTTGGCAACGAACGTCGCATTATTTGCCTATGAAAGGTGAGTGTCTATGCTGAGCTTAATTATTCCCGCAAGATCCATGCACAAACATTGGAGGCAAAAAAAGTCACAATCTGCAGTTACCAGATTAGTAATCTTGAGAATTTCCTGTTGGGTACCAACATGTTGATATCAATAAAAAACACAAGAGATTTTGCAGGAGCAACCTAATCCAATAGGGGAGGAAACCATTGCACACATACACACGGCCATCTGGAGCCGAAAGAGATCACTGCCATAATACACTCATTCAGAGTTTGCCAACACAAGCAAATTCAAGCATTAAACACACTCCAAGCTGTTCTTGAAGTGTAAAAGGCCAATAATTAGGACACGGTTGTAAAACACAATAATTAACTAAAACATCAATTAACCATAACAAATCCCCAACATCAACCTTTCATTCACTCCATTCATTTCCCATTGCTCCAATTCTCTCTTCCCATTCCACTCCATGACCCCCTCCAATTCTTCATCCACTTCATCACTTATCTTCGGACATCCTCTCCTTTATCTCATGCCATCCTGCTCATGCAATCCACATCCCCATCATTCACCCTTCCCCTCCCCCAAGGGGGGGGTGTGTCCGTCAGTGACTCCCCACACCTCCAAAGTACTGCCAACTGAAAACCTACAACCTGTCCTAAACTGGCACGCTCCACCCAGCCCGTCACCTCACCCCCAAAGACTTCAGGGTGGACGGGTGGTACTAATAAACAACAACCCTCCCCAGATGTTGCTGGATGCCTTCCTCCCCTGCACCCTTATACCCCTCCCCAAACCGCACCCCTTGACCCTGACAGGTTGTCCTTCCTGCGTTAACCCCCCAGGGGAAGACTAGTCTGCGACACTACTCCCCTCGGGGGCCGTCATGCCGCTTGTGAAGCTGGCATCGGCGAAACATCCAGTGATTCTAAGCAAATCACTTAATGCCCCAAAATACTAAAAAATGAAAGTGTTTTTGTGTAATATATCTGGAGCACATGCAAAGCACTCAAATATCTTTGAGATGTGTTTGCACTATATAAACCTTCGGAAAAAAAGCAACAAGAGGGAGGAGGGTGGGAAACAGAGGCAGTGGGGAAGAGGATCATAAAAAATTCTGGAGGGCGAATTAAAAATAACAGAAGGTGGTAGTGTGAAAAACAACATGAAGAGAGCGGGAGGAGGGCAACATGGAGGCATATTACCAAGCAATAGCGATAATTATCGCTATTGCTTGGTTAGAGACAAAAATTTACCGCTGAGCTTCGGCGATTTTTATCGCAGATAAACCTTGGTATTACCAAGGTTTATCGCAAATGCGATAAAAATCGGCCGCAATGCATGAATATCGCTGAAAAGTCAGCAATATTCATGCATTACCGAGCTAATGCTCTTAGCCATGTTATCCACCTCCCATTGGATAACATGGCTAAGAACTGCTCAGGGCAGGTGTTAGCTTTTGGAGATAGTCGCGCTTAGCGCGAATATCTCCAAAAGTTGGTAATAGGAGATAGCGATGTTAGAGACTGTTTCCAGTCGCTAACATCTTGGCACGCCCACTTTGCATGTCGTTAGTGATAAATATCACTGACATGCAAAGTGGGGCCCAAGATGGTCGCTATCTCCTAATAGCTGTCGCTAACTGGTGTTAGCGACAGCTAGGTAATAGGGAGATAATTTTATCTCCGCTTTCTTGGCTTTTAAAGCCAAAAAAGCGGAGATAAACCCCCTTGATAATATGCCCCATGGTTCTTTTTTTAAAATGGCAGGTGGTGGATGTAAAAATAATGATGAGAGGGTGGGCGTTGAAGATGGGGAACAGGGTTCAAGTCTCGGAGAGAGGCTCCACGTCCTGTGATTGGTGCCAGGGAGGAAAAGGATGCAAGAGGATATAGCATAATGGTTAGAGCTGCCAACTTTGAAGCTGGTAACCCGGGTTTGAGTATCGACGGGACGCTCAACGTCCTGTGGTTCTGGGTAAATTACATAATCTCTTCTCTTCATGCCTAAAAATGAATGTGTCCTTGTGAAATGCAGATGGCTTGTGTGCAGTGCACCAATACCATCTTTGTGCGGGACATAAGAAAAAAAACATGCAGTCGCCAAACATGCTTAATCACAAAGAAATAATTAGTGCCTATAAATGGAGGTAGAAACGTTCAAAGGGAGTGCTTGGTCCATGCTCCACTGATAAGAAAACACACATACAGAAAGATGAACACAACAGGACATAGCATTCTGCAACCAACAACAAGCACATGAAGAAATGGAAAGTAAGGGTGGGCTGTAAAAAAATGTTTCAACACAAAGGGTTTTGCAATCTCAGCGTAAGCACTGAACAGGCGAAACCTAAAAAGTAGCATTGGTTTCCATGGCTTCCCAATCCTTCCTCAGAGACCTATTGCTAGCACATTTTCCGAACAACGCAGGAGCCGAGCATAAGTGACTAGAGATGGGCAAGCTTACAAAATAACAGGGAGAGCCAAGTCAGAGCCAAGGCAAGGGTCTGGCTCGGATCATACGCCCTTTCATGAGTCAAGCCCTGGAAATGTTTGCTATGTAAATCACATAGCAAACATCACGTAAAATATGGCAACGCCTCTTCAAAATTCCAAAAATGTTTTGCCGTGGAAGGTTTGACATTAATATGTCACATTACATCACTGCGAAATATATATTAAAAGTGATACTTTTTAAGCATGAACCATAAAGAGGGAGGTGGGATTGCAATCATTGTTCAAAATATATACACATGCAAATGGATAGACCTTGATATCCAAAACTGCGAAGCTGGATCCTTCAAGCTCCTACTATCCCCAAATTTCACCTTATCCGGTGCCCTAATCTATTGTGCTCCTGGCACAGCCAGCACCTGGGCAACCTCCTTTCCTGAGTTCATTGCCCCGTTCCTGTTAGAGGCCGCTAATTTTCTATTAGTCGGAGACCTAAATATCCACTTTAATGATATCTCCTGCCATACCAGTACCAACCTCATAGCTGACCTAGCAGCATTAAACCTTACTCTCTGCAACTCTCGCCCAACCCATAAGGCCGGCAATCTACTGGACCCGGTCTTTTCCAATCTTGATAATATTGTATGTAAACCACATGTACCCATCCCCTGGTCCGACCATTACTTGGTGGAATTTACAATAACTGTCCCCCTGCCTGTCACCTCTCAGAATGCTCCCACAGAACCTAGGGTAATGAGAAATTGGAAAAAACTCGATACTGCCCAGCTGAATGCAAACCTTGACGAAACCATGCCCCTCACTAACATAACACACATTGAGGAAGCCGCAGTTATTCATAACTGGCTTAGCTCTGCCATCAATGTATGCCTTCCACAAAGAAATACAAAACAGAACCCACATCATCCCTCCGCCCCTTGGTTTACTGACTCAATTAAACTTGAAAAAAACTGCTTGTAAAAATTTAGAGCGTCGATGGTGTGCACACTACGACCCCTCAATAAAGCTACTATATAAAGCTGCCCTATCGAAATTTCATGCTAAATGTAAAATAGCCAGAGCTGAATATACCAAATCAACTATTGAAAATGCTCAAAACCGTCCACAAGCACTTTTTAAAATTGTGCAAGAACTCTCTGGTTCCACCTGTCAACCGAAAGTACCTTGTTTGGACTCCTCACAGTGCAATGTTCTCGCAGAATTCTTTATAAACAAAATAGTTAAAATTTATGCAGACTTCAAAGACCCAACTTCTTCTCCAATAGTACTTGAATCTCCCAAAATGACTTCCCACTCTGACGATGTTAGACCGGATCCATCTTTAGGTAACACCCCTCAGAATTTAGCTAACTGGGATCTGCTCAATCTGTCATCAATACGTGAAATCATTAAAACTATCAAATCTGGTTCCCCTCTGGACTCCTTTCCCCCACAAATCTTTCTGACACTTGGCACCTCTTCACTTACGCTCGTTCTGGAGCTCCTTAACTCCTCCTTAAGGGAAGCCAAAGTCCCCAAGGTATGGAAACATGCCATGGTATCACCCTTATTGAAGAAAGCTACTGCGGATCCAGATGACCCTTCTAACTTCCGCCCAATCTCGCTCCTACCCCTATTTTCTAAAATCTTGGAAAAACATATTGTTACCCAACTTACTTACTTTACAGAAACAAATAGCCTCCTTCATACATCCCAGTCGGGATTTAGAGCAGGTTTCTCAACCGAATCGACCCTTCTAGGGGTCTCCGAGACCATACGCCGGCAAGTTGACAATGGGGAAACCGTGGCGCTTATCTTACTCAACCTCAGTGCCACGTTTGACATGGTTTCCCACACCATTCTCCTTAACACCTTGCAAACTTGTGGCATAACTGGATCTGCCCTTGCATGGCTCAAAAGTTTCCTTACTGACAGAACCTTCCAAGTCTTTTCTTCCACATCCTCCTCTAAACCCCATGACTCTCAATTTGGGGTTCCCCAGGGCTCGATTCTCAGCCCCATTTTATTCAATTTATACATCAGTCCCCTTGCTACTTTAGCAGAACAATCTGAGTTGACGATTTACTCATATGCTGACGACACCCAGCTTATTTATTCACTCTCCGCTAATGCACACTCTAACCCGTCTTCCCTCTTCTCCGGCCTTAACAACATTGCCAAATGGATGCATGATAACAAACTGAAACTCAACGGAGGAAAGACCGAACTGCTTCTGTTTGGTAAGCACACTGCTTTATGTGGCCCCCAACATTGGCCACCTCAGATAGGTTCCACACCCTCTCCCTCCAAAACCACTCGCAATCTTGGCATCATTTTTGATGACCAAATGACTATGAAACAACAAGCGGTCAGAGTTGCAGCCACTTGTTTTACCATCCTCAAGTGGCTCAGGAAAATCATGTGGATGCTCCCCCAGGACACACAAAAAACCGTAGTCCAGGCCCTTATCACATCTAGACTGGACTACGGCAACATCTTGTACCTGGGAGCCTGTAAAGAAGTCACGAGGAAACTTCAAACAGTACAAAACGAAGCGGTCAGGCTGCTCTGCAAACTGCCCAAAAAATCTTCCACCTCCTCTGGTCTACGTAGTCTTCACTGGCTTCGAATCGAAAGCCGCACAAAGTTTAAAGCCATGTGTTTCATGCACAGAATTAAGGCAGGCAAAGCACCATCCTACCTGAGCACCCTTGTTCATCAATATTGCCCCCCAAGAACCCTACGCTCCTCATGCCAACATAAGTTTCAGGTACCCAGGATAAACCGAGCAAGAATGGGTGGACGTTCCTTCTCATACCTTGCCCCTTCTCTTTGGAATTCTCTCCCCATCCAGCTCCGCACGGACAAATGCTACCTCCGATTCCGTAGGAACCTAAAAACATGGTTGTTTAACCAATAACCCTCTTACAGGCCCCTCTGTCCCCCTACTGTATTTTTCGCCCAAAATGTCTTTAGTGCCGGGAAACCTCCGTGTAGCTGCGCGCTCTATAAAAATAAATATAATAATAATAATAGTGAACTAAGAGGCAAGATGGTTGTTAAGTAAACCTTGTACATTGTTATAGAACAACTTTACAATATATTAATTCAAACACAATACATTTTTTATAACAATTATTCTGAACTCACTTATTTGAAAGTGCTTTATTAAGAGATAATAAAGGAACTGGAGTTTTGCTGATATAAAAGATTTGCCTTAAATCACAATGTAAGTAAGCATGAGCGAATTTTGCGGATCTCGCGTTCGCGAATTTTGCGGATTTGCGGATTCGCAATCCGCAAAATCCGCGAATTCCCACGAATTTGCGGATTTTTTTTTTTTTGTGTTCGCCCGTGTTTCTGCCAGTTCGCGAGGGTTTTGTACACTTTCGCAAATTGCGAACTTACCTGTCGGGTCGCAAGTTTCGCGAACTTGTTGTTTCTACGTGTCCAGCCTGTTTGGGACACTCTTCTTCATCACTGCCACTCTCTGTCACCACTGCCACTCTCTGACTACTCATGCCACCCTCTGGCCCACCCATGCCACCCTCTGTTTCATCACCACACCCTCTGGTTGTCCAGTGTACATTATTTTCGGCAAAGCAAAGCACACCTTCCCTGCCTCAAGTGACCTGAATTAATTTGGGGCTGATTCATGTGTCACAGAATATTTTTTTAGCTGGCACCTGCTTCCTTAGTGCGCCCTGATTAGTGATCTTTTGCACTTGCTAAGTGCTTTCATTGTTGCAAAATTAGTTACAACACCTGCCCTGCCCCAACTGACAATAATGAATTAGGGGCTGATTAATGGATTTTAACTTCCAGCCTGGCTCCTGCTTGTCTCCCTTAGCTGTAATTCAGGACCTTTGTGGCATATGTGTAACTATTCTGAGGTTCAGAGCAGGGTCACATACTAGTTTCAACTGGCAACTGAACTCTGGAGGGGCCCCTCAGGAAGCACTCCAGGAAATGGCTACTAATGATGAGCCTGAACTTTTGAACCTGGTAAGTAGTTACTTTCAGTTTTGCTAAAATCGTATTTCTGCAATTTTGCACTTATTCGCGGGGCGCGAACTCACGCGAACAGTGCGAGCAGTGCGAGCAAAATCCGCTGCTCGCGGATTTGCGGATTTTGCGGGAAATTCGCAAATCTCGCGGATTGCGGATTTCCCGAAAATCCGCAAAATCCGCGAGCGGAACGGATTTTCCGCCCACGCCTAAATGTAAGCAGTAAGCCGAGATTTATCAAGGTGTCACAGTTTCACATTGTACAAATCTGCCACTTAATGGGTATCTATTTGTATTTTCTTTTTTATGTAAATACGTTGTTTTTTACCAGTTTGTGCACTTTTTTCCAGTTTTTATATAGCGTCAACTGCACCTGAAGGTAGTGCAGCACTTTACATGAGCACCAGTTACATTACACCTGACCATATTCATTTTTGAAAAGGCTAGGGTATATTAAATGATTTGCCCAGATCTCAAAATGATGAGCTAAGGCTGAGACTCGAACCTGCTTCCCCAGTTAAAAGTCATCAGCGATGGCTGTAATTTCACATTCTGGGTAGAGAGCGGAGGAGTGTGGCTCACTGATTAGAGTGGCAGACCCTGATGCAGAGGTCTGGCCCGGGACCAGGGTTCAATTCTCGACTCGGCAGGGTCCTGAGCCCAAAAATGTCCACGGACTCGATAAGTCTCGCCTCGGTGCCTACTCTAATCATGGGGTCCCACGCTGCAACTCTGGGCAATAGCTTGCTTAATCTCCACTACGGCGGCCCACCCCGCTGCGGGATGCCTGGCTTTCACCTTGGGGATGCCCAGTAGGGGTTATCTCACAGGGAAAAGCCAGGACGGGTTTCCAAGGCTAGCGCCTTGATGCCTTCGAGTGATACGTGCGCTATATAAGTCGCAATACATACATACATACAGAGAAGGATGCAGGCGGAAGTCACATGAAAACGCGACTCAATATGGGGTTGAGGTACCAACAGGACATCGAACTGAGCCAGTCTGCAGGATTAAGCCTGACTTGAGCTTTCAGTGGCTTGCCCACCTCAATGAGTTACCCGACCTCGTTTCATAAGACATCATTGGTAATAAAGGTACCTAAGGTGTTGATGCAGAGGTCAGGTTAGACACATGAACCAATTGCTGAGGACAGATGCTGAATAATTGAGTTTCAACAGCTGACCCGAAGACAGCAAATGGTATGCGTGAAAACTATAAGTGGCATGGCATAATATAAGTTTAGTAAACAAATATAGCTATTTAAGTTAGATGGCTAACAATATTCATGCACTTTGGATAGGGAATAGACAAATAGGTTAGAGCTGTGTGACGAAATATGTTCCGGCCTATTTAGCATTTGCCCTAATATGCATATTGTCTGTATGCTAATACATATGATATGAGAGAAATTCTGCCTGTTAAATAAGTATACAACTGCAAAATACCATTTGTGAATGCGTACTTATTTGTAGGTACATGGACAGGACTCAATAGCTCATCACCTGAAGATAAGGAGTTTCTTTTAGTCCTAACACTCACTGTCTAACAGAGCATAACTCACTTGAGGAGGCATGAGAAACACCAGCCACTTCTCCTTTTTATCAGAAAAGGGTGGTACATTTTACCCACAGAATGTAGATCAATGTCTTACATTCACCCCAGTACAAGGATCTGGGCCTAAATCCATCGTTTTTTGCACTCCACACCACCCTGGGTTAGATAATGGCTTTATGCAAATCAGCTCTGACCCTGTGCCCCATGGGCACAGTCCAGTCCGAACTACACAGCCATATCTTTCCCAGACCGGAATCAAGCATCCGAGGACCGGACCGGTTTCGAGGTAACACCTCTCATCAGCCCGGCTAGCTTGACTCCAGTGGTGTGGAGGCTCTGGGACCCACGTCTGAGCTACCCCAGTACACTCAGGGAGAAAATTACAAAAAACAATTTGATGGACAGAATGTAGATCAATGTCTTACATTCACCCCAGTACAAGGATCTGGGCCTAAATCCATCGTTTTTTGCACTCCACACCACCCTGGGTTAGATAATGGCTTTATGCAAATCAGCTCTGACCCTGTGCCCCATGGGAACAGTCCAGTCCGAACTACACAGCCATATCTTTCCTAGACCGGAATCAAGCATCCGAGGACCGGACCGGTTTCGAGGTAACACCTCTCATCAGCCCGGCTAGCTTGACTCCAGTGGTGTGGAGGCTCTGGGACCCACGTCTGAGCTACCCCAGTACACTCAGGGAGAAAATTACAAAAAAATATTTGATGGACAGAATGTAGATCAATGTCTTACATTCACCCCAGTACAAGGATCTGGGCCTAAATCCATCGTTTTTTGCACTCCACACCACCCTGGGTTAGATAATGGCTTTATGCAAATCAGCTCTGACCCTGTGCCCCATGGGAACAGTCCAGTCCGAACTACACAGCCAAATCTTTCCCTGACCGGAATCATGCATCCGAGGACCGGACCGGTTTCGAGGTAACACCTCTCATCAGCCCGGCTAGCTTGACTCCAGTGGTGTGGAGGCTCTGGGACCCACGTCTGAGCTACCCCAGTACACTCAGGGAGAAAATTACAAAAAACAATTTGATGGACAGAATGTAGATCAATGTCTTACATTCACCCCAGTACAAGGATCTGGGCCTAAATCCATCGTTTTTTGCACTCCACACCACCCTGGGTTAGATAATGGCTTCATGCAAATCAGCTCTGACCTTGTGCCCCATGGGAACAGTCCAGTCCGAACTACACAGCCATATCTTTCCCAGACCGGAATCAAGCATCCGAGGGCCGGACCGGTTTCGAGGTAACACCTCTCATCAGCCTGGCTAGCTTGACTCCAGTGGTGTGGAGGCTCTGGGACCCACGTCTGAGCTACCCCAGTACACTCAGGGAGAAAATTACAAAAAACAATTTGATGGACAGAATGTAGATCAATGTCTTACATTCACCCCAGTACAAGGATCTGGGCCTAAATCCATCGTTTTTTGCACTCCACACCACCCTGGGTTAGATAATGGCTTTATGCAAATCAGCTCTGACCCTGTGCCCCATGGGAACAGTCCAGTCCGAACTACACAGCCATATCTTTCCCAGACCGGAATCAAGCATCCGAGGACCGGACCGCTTTCGAGGTAACACCTCTCATCAGCCCGGCTAGCTTGACTCCAGTGGTGTGGAGGCTCTGGGACCCACGTCTGAGATACCCCAGTACACTCATGGAGAAAATTACAAAAAACAATTTGATGGACAGAATGTAGATCAATGTCTTACATTCACCCCAGTACAAGGATCTGGGCCTAAATCCATCGTTTTTTCCACTCCACACCACCCTGGGTTAGATAATGGCTTTATGCAAATCCGCTCTGACCCTGTGCCCCATGGGAACAGTCCAGTCCGAACTACACAGCCATATCTTCCCCAGACCGGAATCAAGCATCCGAGGACCGGACCGGTTTCGAGGTAACACCTCTCATCAGCCCGGCTAGCTTGACTCCAGTGGTGTGGAGGCTCTGGGACCCACGTCTGAGCTACCCCAGTACACTCAGGGAAAAAATTACAAAAAACAATTTGATGGACAGAATGTAGATCAATGTCTTACATTCACCCCAGTACAAGGATCTGGGCCTAAATCCATCGTTTTTTGCACTCCACACCACCCTGGGTTAGATAATGGCTTTATGCAAATCAGCTCTGACCCTGTGCCCCATGGGAACAGTCCAGTCCGAACTACACAGCCATATCTTTCCCAGACCGGAATCAAGCATCCGAGGACCGGACCGGTTTCGAGGTAACACCTCTCATCAGCCCGGCTAGTTTGACTCCAGTGGTGTGGAGGCTCTGGGACCCACGTCTGAGCTACCCCAGTACACTCAGGGAGAAAATTACAAAAAAACGTTCTGGGAAGGACATGGCTTTTGTAGTTCGGACTGGACTGTTCCCATGGGGCACAGGGTCAGAGCTGATTTGCATATCGCCATTGTCTAACCCAGGGTGGTGTGGAGTGCAAAATAACTATGGATTTGGGCCCAGATCTTTTGACTGGGGTGAATGTGTGACATTGATCCACATTCGGTCCATCACCTGTTTTGTTTGCAATACCGCCATAAGTGCGCTGGGGATGCTCAGACGTGGGTCCCAGGCACTCCACACCACTGGAGTCAAGCTAGCCGGGCTGATGAGCGGTGTTACCTCGAAACCGGTCCGGTCCTCGGATGCTTGATTCCGTTCTGGGAAGGACATGGCTTTTGTAGTTCGGACTGGACTGTTCCCATGGGGCACAGGGTCAGAGCTGATTTGCATATCGCCATTGTCTAACCCAGGGTGGTGTGGAGTGCAAAAAAACGATGGATTTGGGCCCAGATCTTTTGACTGGGGTGAATGTGTGACATTGATCCACATTCGGTCCATCACCTGTTTTGTTTGTTTTTAAGAACTGCTCAGGGCAGGTGTTAGCTTTTGGAGATATTCGCGCTTAGCGCGAATATCTCCAAAAGTTGGTAATAGGAGATAGCGATGTTAGCGACTGTTTTCAGTCGCTAACATCTTGGCACGCCCACTTTGCATGTCATTAGTGATAAATATCACTGACATGCAAAGTGGGGCCCAAGATGGTGGCTATCTCCTACTAGCTGTCGCTAACTGCTGTTAGCAACAGCTAGGTAATAGGGAGATAATTTTATCTCCGCTTTCTTTGCTTTTAAAGCCAAAAAAGCGGAGATAAACCCCCTTGATAATATGCCCCAACGTCCATTAATAGGAACGTTTTACAATAACACATATTGCTGGATTCTACAAACGGACACATCAACCTGGCCATCTAACCTTTGCCTTGAAGAAGCCCTTGTGAAGGGTGAAAGGTGTTGGCTGTTTTACACATGTGTGCAAAGGAATATTTGGAAAATAAAGATTTACAACAAAACTCACAACGCCTGCGGAATGTGTATTACCTCTCATCAACGTTTCTCTTGTGTTCCTTTGTAGTCTGTCACAAGAAGAAATTACCAGGCAATCATCTAGATAGGGTAGGATTAAAATTCCCTTTGATGTAATATTTTACCACCGTCGGAGAAGCCAACACCTTTGTGAATACTTGGGTGAGGACTTGAGGTCAAAGGGTAGAACCTGAATTGCAAGTAATGAGGACGCACAGCGAACCTTTGATAGTACTGATGTGCTGGGTGCATTCAGACATATAAGTAGGCATCGAGGAGCTCTACCATTGCTAAAAAACTCTTACTCCGACACTAGAGGGACACTGTTGCAACACAGCCTTTCTGAAATAAATGGTTTTGACCCATACAGTCACTGCTCTTATGTCAACTACCGACCGTATTCTCCTATCACCTTCTTTACAAGAAAAATAATGGAGTAAAATCCCTTTCCTTTTCATCTGTGGGCAATAGAATTATTGCCTCTTTGTCCATTAATGTTTGATTACCCAACCATAAAAAACTCTTTTTACCAGATAGGAAGGGATGGATGTAAGAACGGTCCTCGACCCTGTTGGTAAAGTGTTGAACTCAATGCAATAACCTCTCTTCAGTGTACCCAACATCCATTGATCCCTTAAAGTTGATTTTCAGATCCTATAGCATTTTAAAAGGCAGCCTCCTACTGAGGTTATGATGGTAGATAGTCAAGGGCTATGTTTTGAAGTCCCATTGTGACTAGGAAACAGCTGCACTTACATGCCTTAAGGCACATCAGAAAAAGTGACGCACCGGTGGCTTTAAGGGCTTGTAAATATGCCCTAGAGTCTGTTTTTTCAGAGGACGCCAAACTCCATGCATCCCTAGGGATGCTGGTCCCAATAACGTGTATGCCAATCCATATTTTATTTTGCGTTTCCTAACGCCAAGTTTGTTGTCACTTGCTATTGTTAACTCTGCACAATTACATTGGCATTCGGTAGTAAATGCAGCATGCACCACTGAAAGCCCACAGGGGGATATTTGCAACAACTTGTGATAATTATAGCGAAATGCGCTCAGCGCATTTGTTTTAATCTCCGCCTATCGCTGGATATTGTAGCGGAAATAACATGCTATTAGCAGCGTTTATCTCCACTGTGAGGAAATATCCAGCGATAGCAGCGAAATGCCTGAATATCGCTGGAAATCCAGCTATATTTACGCATTAACGCCATGCTGGACTTAGCCAGAAAATCCACCTTCCATTGTAGGAACAGGTAAGTCATGTTTTCAGCTGGTGTTAAATACTAGCGATAATCGCGCTTAGCGCAACTTTTTTATCGCTTCGCCTGCGTTGGTAATAGGGGGTAGTCTACCTTGCATGTCATTAGCGATAGTTATCGCTGGCATGCTAGGCGATGGGAAAATCAGCTGCTATCGCCAGTAAGCTGTCGCTAACGCTAGTTAGCGACAGCTAGCTGATAGGGCGATAAAAAAAACGGCGCTTTAGTGGGGAAAAGTGCAGCTAAAGCGGCGTTAAAGCCCTTGCTAAAATGCCCCACAGTGTGGCTTCAAATAACATATTACACTGTTAGAAATATAACACTGGATTAAAGCTGTTCGTCCCAAAATGCAGCATGCACTGCTGAAATCACACTGGATGGCGACAAATAACATCTTTAAATGTTACAAAACTAACACTGGATTAAAACTGTTGGTCACAAACATTTAAGTGATCAGAGCCGTGCTGTGAAGTCAGAAGAGGCCCTGGCAGAAATGCTCAAACTAGCCGCAGTCTCTCTCTTTCCGTCTATCCACTATCTCTATCGCCTCCCTCTCTGATCGCCTTCTTTCTACCTTCCGCACCCAGAGATCAAAGTAGGTGGCATCTGAGGGCCATGACATGCCCATACGTTTTTAATTTGACAAAAACAGTTTCTTTACTTTATGTTAAAAGGCAACTCTCCTGTGATGGTTTATTCTGACATTTGAGATGCCTTTGCTGAAGTGGAAGGGGAAAGAGTCTTCCGAGCTGTGAAGGGACAGACAACTGACCAAGAAACAAGCCTTCTTGCCAGGGCGCCTGCTGTCTGAAAGAAATGCAAATGTGCGCATTTGGTTACTGTGCAAATGTAAAGGCTGCTCAGAAGGGTATTGGCTTTAAATGATGGAGACACTTGAAGAGAATTATGTTGGGAGGTATTGTAAGGTGACCTGATGAGCTGTGGAGTGCATGCTTTTAATGGCATGTAAAAACATGTTTGCACTAAGTACAGTCTGCACATTACTCAGATCTATATTTTGGAAGCTTTTTTTTAACTTAAACCTAAATCTTTTTGTGCACTTTGTGGCAGCCTATCTAGTACTGTGTGTAATGCAAGTTTAAAATAATGACATACATATTAAAGGTGCTTTCAGTCACAGGCTGGTCCTGACAATACTAAAAACACACATCACTATTACCCAATACATCAACCACAACCAGAATTTAATCCTATGGCTCTTTGGTTACTCACACACACACACACTCACTTGCATGCACACACACACACAAACTCCTACACACATGCAAACACACACACACATCTGCAGTGACTGCGTTAACAGTTGCAGTTTTACAATGAAATATAGTGAGGGCCTGATTCACAAAGGGGCTCCGCACTCTTTCAGTGTGGAGATTCCGCCCCAAGTGTGGAGACTCCCCCACGACTGTGGAGCCTCCGCCATGAGTGAGGACTTGATTTGTGAATCAGGCCCTGAATCTCTCACAGATTAGTTTAGCTTGCAATCATTTTTCAGGTAAGGTGTGTGTTATTATATGTGCAATTACTTTAAGGTGAAAGACAAACAAAATAGTTACAGAATATTTTGTTCTTTTTAGCCACGCCTTTGATCCCAGTCCCTCCAACGCTCACTGACTCCATCCCCACTGGACTCAGGATCACAGTACCCATCCATTTTGATCACCAACCAGGCTGGCGTATCAGACACGCCGACTTTTACAGCGTGATTACCTCCGCCCGCCATTCCTTAATGGAGACCGCTCATCCGAGCTAATTACCTCACGCTGCCAGTAAATACTCTTGCAGCATGCTAGCAGCTAGCGCTTGCCTTCCAGTCATTACCCTCTACTGCTGGCCGCTCTGACCTCGCAGTTGGCATCTAACTCAGGCAGGTAACCTTATGTCCTGATGATGATCCCGCTATCTCATGTATGGGATCGAAAGGTCGTCGACTCTTTGACACCTTAACACAATCATATATATCATTTCAAATGTGCTATGGTGTTTTTCTTCATTTATGCTTGCCAATGTGTTGATTTATTTTCCAATCATCAAAATATGCCTGAGCCTTTCTGTTTGTTTCTACTCTGATTTACACAGTTTGTGTTCCCACTTTATTGGTGTGTCACACCTTCTCCTAAGATTAAATTATTCTTGTCCGGCTGGACAACGCAATATAAATTTCATTCTATATTTTTTTATTTTTTCGTTCCCACCTATTCCTGTTGTGAGGGACCACTGTGTTTGTAGCATACTTATAACCAAGGTCCCTGACCAATCCTGTTAGGTTCCCTTGTTTGTGAATAATATAGCCATACTTTTTTAAGGCACTTTGACCACTGCCTTCTCAATATCTACCTATCTCTCTTGAAGCCTCCTGTGCCTGCTGCAGTTAACCTCAGGGAACTGGGGAAAGTTACAGAAGCACAAGGTTCTACCCTGAAAACAGGGCTCCAGCCCACTGGGTAAATGCCTGGTGCAATAAAAGAGGGAAGTGTGAAGCACAGTGTTCGGTCGTCTGGTGGGAGCGGAGTTTACCGTGTCAGTACTTGCTCATTTGCCATCTCTGCTGGGAGCAGATACTACACTAACTGTTTGGGCTACAGTGAGAACTGCAAGGTGGTAAGTTGCCGATCAGAGTAGCTGCCGGGGGACACAATGCCCACAATCCCTTACATACCCATCAGTTGATGCTAATAGCATGCATTTAAGGGTCAGCACTGCCCCAAGGGCAGGCCAGTCTGTGCCCGTCAGAGCCTGGAAGAGGCTGGGCTTGGCGACCCCGCTAATGATTATCTTCCAGCCACCTGAAGGTAATGTGTAAGCCCTTTACCTTATCTGACAAGCTGGTAAAGGGACAGTCCATCGACAGTCCATGGTCCATTTTGCGCCTCCAGTCTTGCTAGTCTGGCTTCTTAATACTTCGATTCACTGCTTTTTGTGTAGAGTCATTGTTATATCTGAATACAGCGATGATCAAGAGGAAGGCTGCTGAGGGAGGGATTGGAGTGGTGGTACAGAAAGCCAAAAAAGTTTTAAAAAACTTGAAACATGCGGGGGTAACTGTGAGCATGATTGCATAGATGCCTCTGGTAGAATGTGAGGAGATTTTAGACTCGCCCGTTGCTGACCCGTCCCACAGCTCCAGGTGTTCCCCAGCAAGCATAGGCTCCACCAAGCAAAAACGTATTCTAAAGATGTCTAAGAAATCTCTCACTCGAGCTCAGCAGCCTGGTACTCCCTCAGTAGTCAACACTAAAGATGTTGGGCCTGGTGCCTTGCTGGAACTCGGCCCCCCAACTAGGCCATCACGTGTAGTAACCGGTTTCAACCTCTTTTAAACTCAGATGGTGATTCTCCCAATACCGAGGGGCGGGTGGGAGAGGGGGATCCTCCAATACTAGCAACTATGTCCTCATCTTCACAACTAGACATACATGTGTACATTAGTGACCTAAGGGTGTAAATCGATGCCCTCATGTCCACTGGTCTGGTGAAACAGTTTTTAGTGGGGAGAGAGAGGCCCTGCATGCAAACTAATGTAGCGCTACCGCCCAGACTAGCAACTTTACCATCAAAAATGTTGATCCTCATTCAACCACTGTGACTGCAAGTATTCCCTTCACTTCCCCTAGAATTTTGCATGATAGTGCAGATGGAAGACCTGTTGCCGATGTCTCCAGTTGGTGTCTTTTGAGTACCCTTAATGAGTTAAGCCCCGAGCACGCAAACAAAGTTGGCGAACAGGAAAAAAGCATTGCTAACGGGCGGAACAAGTAATTCCGTGTGTTCAATGAACTTTTGCGTGCTCGCAGAGAATTTTTACTATTGCGCGGAGCATACGCGTAGAGCAACTATGCATATTCCGCCCACCAATTTGCAGTTAGTTGGGAACACACAACTATGAATCTGCTCTGTGCATATTAGATCGGATGCCATACCCTAATTTACCTGCGGTGTTGCTAAATTTTTAGGAAATATGTGGGGCATCAGGAGGAAAACTCAAAAGTATTATTGTATTATTTATTTTTAGCTGACAATTGTACATGCATAGGTTCTATCTTCCAATTCCCAATCGCTCAATGTTTCTCTTTATTATAGCTGGTATTTTAGAATCCATTGTTTAGTCTTGCATTATAAAATCCAACATATTTGTGACAAGTGAGTGATAAAAACGATGGATCTTGAGTACTGAATATGTTTTACCTACTTAATTTATTGTATTTTACTGTATGGCCAGCGATGATGTGGAAACGTTTATGGCATGAATGCCGAAATAAAGTAATCAAATCCGAAATAAAAGACTTGGCAGGCCCCATATTTAATATACAGTTTGCAGAAAATCAATGCGTACATTCTGCCGCAAAATGTAACATTCAGACTTTACATTACAGTATGTAGCGCCAAATATGATCTCTTAGACGCAAAAATAACCCTGGATCAAAACTGATGGTTGTAAACACAACTAAACACAACTGTAAATTCAGTGCAAGAACAACTAAACACAACTGCAAGTGTAATGCGAAGCAATTGCAATTCCTGTGGTAATATATGTAACCTGACACCATATATGTTTACTGTAGATCATTAAAACTGGTTCAGTTAACGCATGTAGATCTAAGTGTGCAGCTAGGTTTGACGCATGGCTCCATACATCCCTAAAACATGTTTCTAGTCCTGAACTTAAGTGTTTTTTTAAATTTAAGTCTTTCTGTGCTTAATGTTATCCATTGGATCACTATGATAACAATTGTTTTCAAAAGTATAGCTCTGGGCTGGATGCAGGTTCTGCGAATAGGATACTTTTGGTTATTTTGTGTTACTCTTGTTACAAACAATTCCTCAAATTATGCTGGTATGCCACATAATTACATGCCGTTCGTGGTAAACATTTACCACAAATGTGCCAAATTTATTGCAAATGAACGGAAACAGCGAGAATGGCAGAACGTGAGTGGCTATTGTTCATGGTAATGTTGTTTATGTTTCACACCTTATAGTGTGAAATGCAGCCTTGTGGCCAAATTGAATGAGAGGACACATTTTGTGTTAAATTACATTGCTAAATTCCAGCTTTGCACTTTGAATAATTCAGCATAAATTGGTGTAAGCAAATTAAGAGAATTACGCACACCCCTTACTCATTATAGACATTGTCTCCAGGCCTGAACTTTTCACTTACAAATCACTGTTTTCAGGTGTGTTTCTTTGATTGGTTCAATGAAAGCAAAGCAGAAGTACAACACCCAGAATGCATTGTGTTATTACAGCAACACAAAATGTGACCTGTGTAACATTAGTGAGATACAAGTACTGCATCCCAGTGTTATAAAGGCATACCATAGGTAAGTGGACAATGATAGAATGGGCATGGAGATTGCACTGTTTTGATATCTAAATTTAATCATTCCAAAAAGTGGAAGGAGTGGGTGGCCTTGGGACATTACTCTTCCTACACTTAGGGGCCAATTATGATGCCGGTGAGAAACCATTCCAACCGACTTGGTCTCAGAAACGTTTCAGACCGAATCAAATTCGAAGAGTCCGACTGACCGATTATGATGTTTCAGAACACAGTTCGGTCGGACTCCCTTTGACTTCAATGGGAGCCTGTGTTCCAACCGACTACACAGGTTCCCATTGAAGAAAGGGTGGGTGGGTGGATAGAATTGTGCACCCTGTGGCTGGTACCCCATGGTGCCTGCCACACTGTGCATGGTTGGAAAGAGGGGAACCAAGGGTCACCCACGGACCCTCCAGCCGGAGGCCTCCAGGTGAAGGGGGGCCTGCTACCAGCCCCCAAAGTCAGATTCCGACAGCCGATCTGTGTCAGAACAACCTATTCAGAAAGTCTGCCCAAATCCGACCTCATAATACGTAGGTCTGAAACGCGGTCCGTAGCCCCATACGAGTCGGCTCCGAACAACTCAGTTCTCCAAATGCCGTTCGGAACCAAGCCGGAACCGAGTGGAAAATCCGAATGGATTCTGACTATCGAAATCGGTCAGTCAGAAGGCTTTCCGAATTGGTCGGAAATACAGGTTCGGGATTCAGCGATATTCATGCATTTCACCGCTATCGCCGGATATTTTATCGCTTTGGAGATAAACGTTGCTAATAGCACGTTATCTCTGCGATAAAATCCGGCGATGCGCGGTGATAAAAAAAATGTCACTAAGCTCATTTAGCGATAAATATCGCTAGTTGTTGATAATGTGCCCCTTTGTTTCCAAACAATATTAGGCCTTCTTTAATACAGTAGACTTACATGGCTACTAACTGGTCTTGACCCTCTTTCCAGTGCATGAGTACTTATACAAGAGGGAGGGCCTGGCCTAACCCAGCCTACTACAGGCATGGACGGGCTCGTCCAAGGATCAGGCTTTGGCCAGGCGCAGCAGTGTGCCTCTCACGCTGTGGGGATACAACAGCGCTTATGAGCACACTGAACGGGGCGCGGTGATGCCCAGCGTCCCCCTTTCTTACGGGCTGCAGGGAAGTGAAGTCCTTTTCCCGACAAGGCAGCAAGTGTGGAGTCTTTTGGCCCCCTCCTCATGTGGGGAAATTTGCATCCTTTTATTCAAACACTGGTAGAGTCAAATCAAGCTATTAGTAAAGCAGCACACACTTTAAACAGTTCTGCACTAAGTAACACTCTAGGCAACAAAGGAGGAAGAAAGCATTGCGCCTTTTGGTAAGGTAAAGTGTTGTCTAATTGCATCACCAAATGAAACCTGTTGTTTGGTCTGTTCTTGGGATCTTTGCGCAAGGTGTTCTTGCAAGGCTTGTGATCACAGCACTCCGGAAGCCCTCTCAGGGAATAATGCTTCGTTACTTTGCTCATACCTCTAAATGGTTGGAGTCATAAGTTAATTTAAGATGGAGGCTGCATCCATCTGGGTTGGGTTAATGCCAGCAAAGGGTGCCGGAAAGGTCTAAACTTTGCCGCTCACAATGTCTCTCTGCCATGGTCTTTATTTGGTCTTCTAGGAGGACCAGTAATGTTTTAAGGAAAGTGAGAGGCCTGGTGATGCTGTAAAATTAGATTATTCGTGCTCCCACTAGTCTTTCACCACAAGCTGCTGAGTCAGTAATTCAGCAAGCTCTCAGATGCACAAAATAAATATGACAGACCCTGTGGCGGCAGAGCCTGTTAGGGCACACACAGTCTGTACCATTAAACTGGCACACCCGGTGGTGAAGGAGCATGCAGTACACTCGGAAATGCAGAAATCAGATAGTAGATGTAACAGGCAGGGAATACAGGGGTGGTGTATGAGTGTCTGCTGGGTGTCTGGCCCTCAGGGACCTTCTAGATATATTCAGAGGGTGGATAGCTCAGCGAGTTAGAATATGGCTGCTACTTAAGTACTGCATTTGGTTTTGTGCTATTTCATCTGGGGTGATTTGCCATGTGATTTTGGAATAATTTTCTTTACTATCCCACCCTCCTTTTTTTCTAATTTCTCCCTCTATTGTGCAGAAGCTGTTGAGATGTTGGCCGAGGCATCAGTGGCCCTGCCGTCTCGGCTGGCCTACAAAAGGGTGCCTTTTCCTAGTGTCTACCCAGCATCACGAAGCCGCCGTGACCTTCTCCCTCAAACCCCTGAGTCCCAGCGCCAAATATTTTAAGCTGTATGTAGGAGGTACCTCCAATAAACCACGGTGCAGACCGCCTTTAGCATGTCACTCTGAAAAGGGCCATGCTCGATATGCATGAGTCTACTGTCTAAACTCTTGTAAAAATCCTTCTCGAGACGTGAATATATTGAAACGGAGGTTTATGTCAAAGCAGCGCAGTATGGTAAAACCGCCAGGCATCAGTATAAACAAATCTCTGACTCTAATGACATTCCCTGGTTCCTATGGTGACATTGGAACATTCAACCCCCACAGAAATTATGCACAATGAAATGTAACACACCCCCTTCCTTTATTTCTAAGACTAAAAACCCCAAGAAAGTAATAGGTAGAAATATCTTAATAGAATGTTACACATTGTATTTATTAGGAATGCATATAGGTCTATTTTTCTATTCCTGTTGACCTTGAGCACTCTGATGGCATTCCCAAACTTAAAACCACATTTTGTAACCACACCCATTTTCTTGATCCTCACCATTTCACCCACCCTGAAAGTTGGAGTTTTGACCTTCCATTTCAAATCATATCTATTCTTAATTTTCTCTCGTTTCTCTCTCACCCTTCTTGCTACTTCACACAGATCAATTTCTCCATAAGAAATATTCTTCTTCATCCACCCCGAGCACAACTTGGAAATAGGATCTCTTCCCTTCAACAATTTAAATGGATTGACTTCTCTGACTGAATGAGGTGTAATGCGGTACATCCACAATTGTTCTCTTAACACATTTTTCCATTCACTTCCAGACTTCTGCACCACCTCCACAGCATCTTCAAGAACATGATTAAAGTGCTGAACTTGTCCGTTCTCTTGTGGTTCGTACAGGGATGTAGTTATATGTTTCATCACTACTCACAAAAGAGGGGAGAGGGTCAACAAATACCGCTCCACCACCCCGAACCCCTGAAGCAACGTATGCACACAAAAAAGGGGTGGGGAGAACAAAATATGTGTGTAACAACACAATAGACAAAACAAATCTGTTTTGAAAACTGCCCTCACTCACACACAAAAGTGAGTGACATGCTTCATCATCGGGTCTGCTTACAAAACGCCCCAGCATAGCCACGTTCAGGGCGGAGCATAGGGGAGGGGGGAAAAAAAATAATTACAATGACGAGACACAACATAAATATGACAAACACAGTGATAAATCAGTGGATATCACCCAGTGACTGGGAATAGTGATAGAACAGGGTGCAGTGTTGAAAAGTGGTTTAAAACTGGATTGTGGATACCAGCAGAACCTTTATTGATAGGCGCCACATCCAGGATTAAAAGAAATATGATAGGTTGTGTTAGAGGAGAAATTATGTTCTCAAAACAACCCTCCTGGTACTGCTTATGTCAACATGTTTCGACCGACTTACTGTGCCAAAAAGGTCACCCCGGTCTTCCTCAGGACGTCTATCTCTCCCAGTCCTGATCTCAGCCCAACCATATTTCGGTCAATGAGGCATAAAAATTTCTCTAGATCAAAATTTGATCATTACGTGTGGAGGAAAATCCCAACAACACGGGAAACAACATACGAGTTTACCAGTAGTTAAAACTCGAAATGGCACCCAGAAGGAAGATCTCCAGAGAACACAACTGTTCTGCAGGAGGATCTTGCCATAACAGCCTGTTCTCAGGTTGCCGCGACACAGCTTCACCTGCGGCGATTCACCCGTCTGCCCTTTGCTGCTGTGTTGCTCCTGGGGGGCCCTCCAGGAGTCACAGAACATGCCTCAGCTGCAACTTGGAGTACAGCCCATGACCTCGGTACTCGCCACCTGCCACCGCCGCACCTCCTTGTTCTCTTCGTGGCAGCAGTCCATATTTCAGGTCCCAGCTCAGGCAGGGCTTGGATGAAGAAGTAGTCTGCAAACCGAAGAGATCCACAGCCGCCGTTACGAACGGCCGCTGGACTTGGGAGGACCCAGATTGGCTGGAGGGCACCCTCCGCTCAATTTCGGGTGCCTTGGGCCACAGATTATTGGTGCAGATACTCGTGACGGAGTTGGTCGGGAGGGAGCTGTTGGTTTAAGTGGCCATCTCGCTTCGACGCTTGGCCACACTCCCACCTGTAACATTTTTGATGCCCGGAACATATTCCACCTTAAAGTTGTACTCTTGAAACCTGGGAGTGAGTCTTGCTATGGTTGCAGTCGGATTCCACCCACCTCCAGAGATAATATATTTACCAAAGGTTTGTGGTCAGTTCTTAGCAAAAGTCTGCTTCCCATACATAATTGCGAAAGTGCTCAATGGCACAAACACAACCAAGTAGTTCCTTTTCAATTGTTGTATAGCATTTTAGGACCCTAGTGTAATTTTCCTGATTCATGCCCTTATACAGGTATAAATCACCTTGTCCTTATATAGGCATAAAAATCATAACCTTATTTTGACTTTGCCCATGCAGTCCAAATACAGGCATGGATACTTCCACTAGTTCCGAAAAGCCACAACGATTTCTTGGAAAACTCGGCTTCAGCAGTTAGGGACTTCCCCTTGCTTGAATATTGATTTGTCCAAGAACTCATGGAGTTTTCAAAGAACTGCAACTCTTTGATGACGTTAATATGTCCACCTTTACGTCAACCTCGGCACCTTCAAGGTATAAATATGCCCACACTTGCCCTAGCAAGCACACAGTGGTGTTGAGCAGTTCGACTATCTACTTGCCCGACGCAGCCCGCTACAGCAAGTGCTGAAAGAAGCCGACCCTCCAGCTGATGCACTGAGAGAGAGGCTGTCTTTTCTCTTACAAAGAAATCCAGCTCCAGGGTTTCCAAGCTCTCCTTGCGGGATGTTGGGAAATCGAGTCCCGAGACAGAGAGATACCAGACCTCCTTCATTCTAAACCAAGGTACAGAGATGATTAGAGACTAAGAGAAATCTTGGATAGATTCTTGGCAAAAGAATACTAAACTTATGCTACACCACACTTACTTCTTCCCTCGTACTGGACTTAGGTTAGGTACATCGGGGTAGGCGTATTTTAGAAGCACCAGTTGAGTACTTTTAGTATTTATTTATTTATGTGTGTATTTTATGGCTTAGAAACCATACCATGCTTTTACAGTATTATTTTATAATACTCTTCTTGCTGTACGTATTATACTTTGCAGCCAGTATTACAATTGTAGCAGTCCATTTCATCTACATGAGAAAGAAGACTGTTCAATAAATACTTTTATTGAAAACGCCCGTCTCTCTATTTTCTCTGCACCTCTGATGAAACTAAGCATGCACGATTGACTAAGTAAAATATCTATCTATTGTTTCCACGACTCTGAAGATAGGTTTTATCTTGGGGAAACAAAGTTGTCATGTTTATGCGGTTGTCAGAAACTAATCCCTTCTTGTTTTTTCAAGAAAGTTTCTAGTGACCTCTGAGCAAGCTGGCACTCACAATTAAGTTTAATATATTCGATAGAGAGCTAGTCGACCTAAGTCCTACGTCACATCTATATTATATATTATTCCAATGAACAGAGCCTATTGGGAATATAGGAACTACAGTACATGGCGCCCAACGTGGCGCAAGGCACTAATGTAACGCTAGATACTAGAGTAACTCAGTCATGCTTTTCATAGAGACCCCTTTTTCCCGTAAAATACTTCAATAGACGTCTGGAGTGGGTGAAAGGATAAAAACCGCCATAACTGAATAGGACGAAAAGCCTATGTGTTAGTTTTTGGTTTTGTTCAACGTTGAAGGATACAGTGTTCCAAAATATTGTGCACCTTATCTTTGTTTCCTTGAAACTTGCTCTGCAACTTTCATTAAACAATGTCGAATAGCGACACCGAGAACAATGGCAATAATGCAACCGGTAGAACTGCAGCAGCAGCCCGACCGGGCTTTGACATTACAGGTTTTAATTAAGCATGGGTTGAAAATTCGTTCCGCTCGTGGAATTTGCGGATTTTCAGCGATTTCGCGATCCGTGAATCTCGCAAAATCGCGGTAAAATCAGTGAATCAGCGGGGACGAATTTTCAGCCAAGCACATACAGGGTTACAGCAGCAGGTGCAAAAGTTGAAGCTAATTTTTTGTATCCTTTTGCAAAAGGGTTACAAAGAAATTAACTTCAATTTGGGCACCTGCTGCTGTAAGCCTGTAAGTGCTTCCTGGCGCCTTGTTGCCTACTTGCAACTATTCTCTGACCCTGCTCTGACCCTTGAAGCAGGGTCAGAGAATAGTTACAAGTAGGCAATGAGGCACCTGTCACGAAAATTAAACCTCAACAGGAAGCACTGACAGATATAAAAACAACCATTTGCAATGTAATAGGTCTCGCATTAGGAAAGTTTGAGCTATTGGTCTTGTAAATGACAATTTTTTTTATTTATGTGTTGGTTTTGAAAATAGCTAAATTAATAGCTTTGTCATTTACAATGCCAATAGTTATAACTTTCGCAAATGTGGCACCTATAGCATTTGTAATGCAACATGTTTTGTATTTACGTGACTTAGTTGTATTGATATTACAAATTACAATGGCTTTTAATTTTTTTAAATAATTAATACTTAAATAAAAGTGATTTTAATTTATAATGGCAATAGCTTAAACTTTTGTAAATAACTTTTGTAAAGATTATGTTCAGTGTATTTTATTGTGACGAAAATCCAAGAACAGAAGTGAAATATTAACATCTTTTTGTGACATTTGTAATAAAGTTTGAAACATTGAGAGAACATATTTGAACCAGTTGTTGTTGAATGGTTGCGCAGATTGATGCTCGGGTGGCGCTGAGTGGTGCTGTGGTGGTGCTGAGTGGTGCTGTGGTGATGCTGAGTGGTGCTGTGGTGGTGCTGAGTGATACTGGGATGGTGCTGAGTGATGTTGGGGTGGTGCTGAGTGGTGCAGTGGTAGTGCTGAGTGATGCTGTGGTGGTGCTGAGTGATGCTGTGGTGGTGCTGAGTGGTGCTGTGGTGGTGCTGAAAGATAAAGTGGTGGTGCTGAGTGATGCTGTGGTGGTGCTGAGTGATGCTGTGGTGGTGCTGAGTGATGCTGTGATGGTGCTGAGTGATAATGTGGTGGCACTGAGTGATGCTGTGGTGGCGCTGAGTGATGCTGTGGTGGCACTGAGTGGTGCTGTGGTGATGCTGAGTGATAATGTGGTGGTGCTGAGTGATAATGTGGTGGTGCTGAGTGATGCTGGGGTAGCGCTGAGTGATGATGTGGTGATGCAGAGGGCATAACGGCACAAAAAGCAGTCTAACAAAGGGCAGAAGGGCAGAAAAACAAGGGAAAAACGAGTATAACAGAGGGCAGAAGGGCACAAAAAAACAGTCTAACAGAGGACAGAAGGGCAGAAAAACAAGGGAAAAACGAGTCTAACAGAGGGCAGAAAGGCACAAAAAACTAGTTTAACGGGGCAGAAAGGCACAAAAACGAGTCTAACAGAGGGCAGAAGGGCACAAAAAACGAGTCTAACAGAGGGCAGAAGGGCACAAAAAACGAGTCTAACAGAGGGCAGAAGGGCAGAAAAACAAGGGAAAAACGAGTCTAACACAGGGCAGAAGGTCACAAAAAACGAGTCTAACAGGGGGCAGAATGAATCCCACCCTGCGTGTTTGCCCACAAAGATGCCACCTTTTAGTGCAATACCTCTACTCAACTGGAGTACGTTCTACTGTCTAATCAGTAAGTGCTCCCTCGTTGACTAAATGTATAGGGGCATATTTACAATAACTGGCGCATCCTCAGGGATGCGCCAGTTATTGTGCGCCGCAGCTCCGCCACCCATAGTGTGCCATATTTACAATGCGGCGCACCCTGTGGCAAAAATGGCACAGATGCTTCACGCATCTGTGCCGTAAAAGCAGCGCATTGCTGGAGCTGCATCGCGCTTGCGACGCAGCTCCAGCAACGCTCTGGGGGGCCCTATCTCCCCAATGCTGCATCAAGCCTTGCGCCTGCTTCAAGCAGGCGCACGGTTTGGACGCAGCATTGGCCTAAAAGTGACTGAGTGAATTCTTGTAGATTTCACTCAGCCACCTTTAGGAGGCGTTCCTGTGCAGGAACGCCCTCCCCTGTGCCGGAAGGCCTCCTGATGGCGCCGGGCTTTACAACTTGGCGCATCTCTCAGATGTGTCACGTTGTTAATACCCAGCACCATGGCGCATCTTTTGTGCTGCCGCTGCGTCACAAAAGGTCTCGGGAGAGGGTGGGAGTGGTGAACCAGAGGGTGGCAGTGATGAACCAGATGGTGACAGTGATGAACCAGAGGGTGGCAGGGGTGAACCAGAGGGTGACAGTGCTGAACCAGAGGGTGGCAGGGGTGAACCAGAGGGTGGCAGTGATGAACCAGATGGTGGCAGGGGTGAACCAGAGGGTGGCAGTGGTGACCCTGAGGGTGGCATGGGTAAACCAGAGAGTCGCAGTGGTGAACCAGAGAGTGGCAGTGCTGAACCAGAGGGTGACAGTGGTGACCCTGAGGGTGGCATGGGTAAACCAGAGAGTCGCAGTGGTGAACCAGAGAGTGGCAGTGCTGAACCAGAGGGTGACAGTGGTGAACCAGAGGTGCTGTGATGAACCAGAGGGTGGCAGTCGTGAACCAGAGGGTGGCAGTGGTGAACGAGAGGGTGACAGTGCTGTACCAGAGAGTGGCATGGGTGAACCAGAGGGTGCTGTGATGAACCAGAGGGTGGCAGTGGTGAACCAGAGGGTGGTAGGGGTGAACCAGAGGGAGGCAGTGGTGAACCAGAGGGTGGCAGTGGTGAACCAGAGGGTGGCAGTGCTGAACCAGAGGGTGACAGTGGTTAACCAGAGGGTGGCAGTGGTGAACCAGAGGTGCTGTGATGAACCAGAGGGTGGCAGTTGTGAACCAGAGGGTGGCAGTGGTGAACCAGAGAGTGACAGTGCTGTACCAGAGGGTGGCGGGGGTGAACCAGAGGGTGCTGTGGTGAACCAGAGGGTGGCAGTGGGGAACCAGAGGGTGGCAGGGGTGAACCAGAGGGTGGCAGTAGTGAACCAGAGGGTGGCAGTGCTGAACCAGAGGGTGGTAGGGGTTAACCAGAGGGTGGCAGTGGTGAACCAGAGGTGCTGTGATGAACCAGAGGGTGGCAGTCGTGAACCAGAGGGTGGCAGTGGTGAACCAGAGGGTGACAGTGCTGAACCAGAGGGTGGCAGTGGTGAACCAGAGGGTGGCAGTGCTGAACCAGAGGGTGGTAGGGGTTAACCAGAGGGTGGCAGTGGTGAACCAGAGGTGCTGTGATGAACCAGAGGGTGGCAGTCGTGAACCAGAAGGTGGCAGGGGTGAACCAGAGAGGGGCAGTGCTGAACCAGAGGGTGGCAGTGGTGAACCAAAGGGTGGCAGGGGTGAACCAGAGGGTGGCAGGGGTGAACCAGAGGGTGGCAGTGATGAACCAGAGGGTGGCAGTGGTGAACCAGGGGGTGCTGTGCCCATACACGACCGTATGGGTAACTTCGCCATGCAAGCGCCCCGCGAACACGCAAAAAGCCCCGCGAACACGTGAAAAACCCAGCGAACACGCAAAAAAATCCACGAACACGCAAAAAAACAAAAATTCGCAAATTCGCACGAATTTGCGGAAATTTCACCCATACTTAGTTTTAATGAAGACAACGCAGATGCTATCATCATCCTGGAAAATCTAAGGAAAACCATCACTATAAAGCTTATACCAAATGGCCTATCATCGAGAGGTGTTAGAGTGATATTTGTCATAGAGGCACATGAATACCGGCAGACAGAGGTATTCTATTCATGGATTACCTTCCCAGAAGCAAATCCATTAACACATGTGTTCCACTTCTACAAGCTAGAGGAACCTCCAGCGGAATACACTCCTTTCGAGGATATTGAAATTCCAGTAACATACCAAGAGCATGCACTCTGGTTTAAAGGCACCCTACAACATCAAAATCACATTACCAGGCTCGGTCCACTAGGAAGACCAGGAGCAACATGGCCGGTACAAGCCAGCTATGCACAGCATCCTGACATTGAAAGAATGACAGATGTAGAACTATTAGCTCAGCTAAAACAATTAATTAAAATACATAGACAATTGGTTCAATATGTCATGCGGACTCTAACAGTCCAACCTGCTATAAGAATTCCACAGCACACCCCTCATCAGGGTAACACAAACAAAATTACACCACAGACTATACAATCGGTCATTGATAAATTACCACAAAATGGGAACAAATTCCATTCTGGTTAGCTCAATAAATTACTCAAATCGAGGTAGTATTTCCTTATAGTGCACCTCATGAGAAACACAGGATTCTAACAATCTCTTTACCAATGGGGATCGCACCACACCTGGAGGACTGTGACACTTGGGGTACAGTCTTTGCTGCAATCTACACAAAAATACATGGTTTTCCGTCTATGGCGGTAATACCAGATGTCCTGAAACAGATTCAAAATGTATACGGGGCTGAGCCTGCTTTAAATCTGGGTATGAAGTTACTTAAAGATTTCAAACAGGTCTCAGCTATAATATTAGCTAATATTAAAGGTGAAGCAGCATCCGTGGTAATCCACCAAAAACTAAAACAATTTGATGTAACTGAGCAACCGTATGAACTGACCAGAGTAATAGAAACATCCTATGAAGAACTAGGTAGAGATAGTTTGGGTTGGAAACCAGTAAAGTCCGAACTAACATAAAATCCTGAAAAAGTTTTTATTAAAAACACTCTCACTACTCCTAAAAAAGAAGTGGAAAAATTCTAGACAGACACTTCCTAAAGAGAAGCATTCTGAATCCAGAGGTAGGTCTCCTCAAAAGGAGCCCTCTGAAAAGAGGTATAACCTCAGAAACAGCGATAATTTGAGAAAACCTGATAGATATCAACATACTGATACACGTTCCTCTCGTACCTTTCAGACTTCCTCACAGAAATCAGAAAGAAGAAGACGATCAGAACACAAGAAAGAACGTGTGAAGTCAAAAGACGATCAACACGTTCCAAAAATTAGAAAACTAAATTCACCAAAAAAAAGGTAGCAGGTCTAAAAATTAGACATGCCGAGGATCTTGAGGACACAACTCAAGAACGGGGAGTGGGCCCAGACAATGCTGGACAGCGCAGCAGAAGTTACCATAGCTCGCAAGATCCTGAAGGATCACCTGGAGACAGTGGACTTGAATGAATACATTCAAGTTGAAACTGCTGATACCATGGTTAGTGTACCCATAAGTTTTATGAAGTAGCACTCCGGATAGAGGGGCACATAACTAGAAAAATAAGAGAACTCCTTTGGGAGAAACTCTCTAAGGGTCATGATATTCTTCTGGCTGAAAAAGACTGGACACCTGAATTTGTCAGGGAGTGCCCACATGGCGTAGAGATCATTATGCCAGCCTTCTCAAATCATATTCCTATTCATAAAAAATACACCTATGCCAGGAAATGGGATGTATCCCAGGCTCCACCATTATATAAAAATCATGTGGGATGGGATGAGGATTCCCCTCACCATAAAATCCAGTTAAAAAAAACAACCAACTGCTCAGAAGCAGTATCCAGTTAGGCAAGAAGCTAAAAAAAAGGTCAGGGAGATCTTAGATCAACTTGAATACCAAGGGGTGATTGAAACATGCATCTCATCCATGAACAATCCTTTGTTTCCTGTCTCCAAACCAGACAGTACATATCGTTAAGTTTTAGACTACAAACATTTAAACTCCTGTTGCAAAACCTTTGCAGTACAAAATGCAAACAGCGCAGCACTGATGAATTATTATTATTATTTGTTTTTGAATTTGTATATCAGCGCACAGCTACCCAAAAGGGTTTCCCAGCGCTGTACATGAACAGCAGAGAATAGAGCAGCCTATTGGCTGAAAAGCCATGTTTTCAAGGCTCTGCGAAATGAAAGAAGGTTGGGTTGCATGCGGAGAGGTAGTGGCAGGGTATTCTATAGGGTAGGGCCCAAGTAAGCAAAGGAGCGCCCCCCCATGCGAGACAGCTTGATTTTAGGGACTCAAAATCTTTCTTGGGTGTAGGATCTGAGACTCTGGGAGGGAACATAAGGGCAAACTAAAAGTTGCAAGTAGCTGGGCGACTGTAGATGCTTAATGCGGAACATGTAGGTTAGGGCGTTGAACTTGACCCATTTCTCCACAGGCAGCCAGTGGAGGTCAGCCAGCAGTCCGGACATGGATGAAAATTTGGGAGCGCGGCAGAGTAGTCTAGCCGCGGAGTTTTGAACTCGCTGTAATTTTCGTGTTACCTCTTTGTTAACGCCCAAGTAAATTATATTCCCGTAGTCCAGCCTAGAGGTGACAAGGGCTTGGACTACGGTATGCTGGGCATGAGATGTTCCATCAACACAATCTTTCTCAACCATTTCAAGATGTTGAAACAAGTGGCAGCAACCTTGGTGGCTTGCTGTCGCATGGAGGGAGAGTCGTCCACAATGAAGCCAAGGTTAGGTACATGGGTGGAAGACTGTGGGAGCGGGCCCATCTCTGGTGGCCAATGTTGGGGGCCCCAGGGGTCTCGATCTTTACCCAGCGGCAGGACCTCAGTCTTATCGCCATTGAGCTTTAAAAAGTTGGCGATTATCCAGGTCACGACTTTACAGAGGCCGGATCTAAGAGCAAAGGGCTGGGTGGTATTACCTGCTGGGAGAGAGAAGAGGATCTGGGTATCGTCGGCATAGGAGAATAGCGACTGACCGGACTCCTCTACCATAGCCGCCAGCGGTTTAACATAAATGTTAAACAGTAGAGGGCTGAGAATCGAATCCTGGGGGACTCCATGAGGAGAGGGATGAGGCTTTGATTTTGATGTGGTGGAAATGACCTGGAAGGTGCGACCAGTGGGAAAAGAGCTAAGCCAGTTTAAGGCTGCCCCGGTGATACCCGATAATTGAAGGGCCTTAATGAGTACAGAATGGGAGACCGTATCAAAGGCCACACTAAGGTCAAGCAGTATCAAGGCCATGGTTTTGCCTGCATCAATCTTATGACCCAGCATTTCTGTCACTCCAAGGAGAATGGACTCTGTAGAATAGCCGGCCCAGAAACTGGACAGGGAAGGGTGCATTAGTTTCAATGAACTTAGATAAATGTCCATTGATATGTCTCTCCAGGATCTTTGAGAGAGAAGGCAGAAGTGAAATAGGGCGGCAATTGGAGGGGAGAGAGGGGTCAGTGTTGGCCTTTTTTAATAATGGGACAGCCATAGCATGTTTTCAGTTGGGAGGAACAGTTGAATTTGTAAGAGATGAGTTGAGCAGCTGAAGAATATAATCAAGAGAGAGTGATTCAATTTGTCACAGAACTGTAATAGGCAATAGATCACAAGGGGATCCGGATTTAATTTTACTGAGATGATGAGTGAGAGATTTCATGTTAAGGAGTGGCCAGGAGTCAAGATTAATCGCTGTCTGTGTTAGAACAGAGCTATTATCAGGCACTAAGGAAGAGCAGATAAAAAACTCAGCAGGTGGAGTGACAGGGGGGGTGGCAATGCTAGCCAGAGTGGAGTAAATGGTATCTACTTTTTTAAAAAAGAATTGAGCAAGATCTTCATGTTGTGTAGTGTTGATAATAGGAGGCAGTAGCGCCCGATAGATCCTTGACAAGGTTGAATAAGGTTTTAGCACAATTTACAGACACACGTAAACGTACGCAACCTTGTAATCCGAATCATCCCATGGAGATGCGGATTAATGTACTTAACCTTTAATGAAGGTGAGAAGGTACCAATAGCTTATGAATCACATTTGTACACACAAGAGTAGTGTAATATTTGTGAGTGTGCGCCAGCTATGTTTTGTCAAAGTGCCAGGATACCCTTTGGGTGACAGTGTTGCGCTATATAAGATTGCAATACATACATACATACAAGCTGAAATGAAATTTACTTCAACAGAAAAAATTCTGACAACGGTTCAAACTGCAGTAGCAAAAGAGAGAGCCCTTGCACAGGGATAACATATAATGGTCTTTACACCTGTTCCTGCCTTAGAGGCAGTGACAAAAGCAAGCATTCCGAATGCAAATGCTTTACATCCGAGATGGATACAATGGGTTAATTCTCTTGCTGCAACAGACGTTGAATACGTTTTTGCCCCTTACTTGAAAACTCAAGAATTTCTACAATACGAACAAGGTCCTCTGCCCATTGAGATTCTGCCTCCAGAACATTACGGATGTATAATTTATACAGACTGATCTACAGGCTTTCAAGATGGCGCTTGAAAATACCGATCGCGAATTCCCCACACTCATAGTGTGCGATCCGTATTACTGCATCCAATCTTACAATGAATACTTGCAGAACTGGATTCAAAACGGTTTCAAAGATGCAAAAGGTGACACAATCAAGCATAAGTTGCTTTGGGAACAAGTAGTTCAAATACAGGAAGAACTACAAAAGACTCACGTGATCCATACACTGAGTCATCAGTGTGATGGCGTTCACATTGCAGGGAATTCATTGGCTGATGAAGCTGCGAAGGCAGCTGTGCAAACGGCTTCTGTAGCTGCAATCACTCGTTCAAAAACAAAAATAGACAGCGAAACATTGCTAGATGTCAATGCCACAAGCAAAGGCAGCGGTGCAGCGTTACCTCTAAACTATCCACTCGAATAGTCATACATAATTGATGCCAACTCCGTTCCTTTTGCTCGAATCCCTGGAGTGGGGGATAGTGTGATTCCAAACAGGGAACGTAGAGGTGCTTTGATAAAAGAAGCACATATGGGACAGGTTCTGATACATTAAGGAATCTCAAAATGTCTGCTAGAATTAAAAGAGATGTACTGATGGCTAGGGATGAATGCGCACATTTATGAATTTGCAATTAATTGCGATGTATGCTACAGAGATCACAGCATATAATGTCGCCAGATACCTGACTACAGTATATCCAGCCCAGTACTGACACCATTGTTAAATAGCACTAGACTTTCTACACACAGACGTCACTATGGATGAATGCGGTCCCAGCAACTATTAGGATAAGATTCATTTGGATGTGGTCTCAGCGCTCAGTTGACGCCCGAACAGTTATAAAAGATTTGCGAGTCTTTATCGGCACATACACAATCGGCATGCTACATTATGACCAAGGTCCTGCGTTTAGCTCTCGAGCTTACAAGAAGTCCATGGCCAATCTGGGCATTGCATTGCAGTACTCAAGGCCAGTCCATTCTGAGGGAAATTCGGTTGTGGAAAGAAAAAACAGTGACATAAAGCAATCTATAACAGCAAGGGTATTAGGCTCGGGTGACGGGTGGGTCCAACATCTAATAAGTGTCCAACGTAGTCTTAACAATCTGCCAAGAAATTCTCTGGGTGGAATCACTCCATATGAAATCCTTTTTGGTACTAGAATGATTGTCGAAGACCTTGATCGTCATACTTCAGTGGTAGAACACAAAACCCTTTGATATCAAAGACCGTTTGGCTGTTTTGCAGGACTTAAATGAAACAAGAAGTCTAAGCAACACATTACAGAAGCCAACTAACACTGAAGAAAAACACCCTGTCCCAGCAAGACCTGTCTGGATTCCAAAGATTGGTGATCTGGTCAGAGAAAAAATTGCGTATAAGAAGGAATTTGGGCCTTTTTACAGAAAACCAGTACCTGTGCTAGCAAGACAGTGTTACTGCCACCCCTTGCTGGAAGAAAGGAGAACCGGTTTGTATCAATTGACCTGGTAAAACCACACCATGTGGCCAATAATAAGTAGTAGGCCCAGTGGACCCCAAAGATGTAGCAGACGACCAAATCTTGCCACTATCCAAGAGGTTCAAACTGAGAGACTCATCGCCTTTGAAGAATCTTCAGTAAGAAAAGAAGGACTATGCAACAAAACCATGGAACTTGTGCCTCTTGAAACCTAAATAACAGTTCGTCAAGAAATTCCCGTCTACAAGGATGTAGCATCTGACTATACTAATATGTCAAGGGACCAAGCAGCTCCAGCGATTTCAAATATTCCAGATGCAATACCAACAATTGACAGAACTGCCTCTGGTTATTTCATCAATTTTGATACTTTTTCTGAGGATCTCAGTGAGCCCGAAACAACGCCAACAAATTCAACATTCAAGGAACAAGTAACAGAACTTTTTCACCAGCTTGCGAATACATATCTGGTTTCACCGTGGGTTGAATTTTGGATTGTGTTACGTGTACTTTTTCTCCTACTTTGGCTCATTCTTGTTTTAAGTTTGGGAAAACTGATAGATGGGAAATATAGTAAAATGGACACAGCAAGTAAGAACATCAACTTGCTCCTGAAGCCACACAAATCATCTGATTGTGAACAAAGAGACCTGTCATCAGTGAACATCACAGCTGTTCCTCTACCTGGTGGTATAGCATGGGACAGAACTGATTATGACATTGATGGTCCTGTAGAGCTGTTGAAAATTCCACACCAATTTAAGGTTTCCTTGAGTGACTTTGTTTCACCCAGCACATTTTCTGATGATTTGGACTTTGAGACTGTTAATAACATGATGGCAGACTTAGAAATGTCAGCAAAATTTACTGGGGGAGGGATGATAGAACGCCGACCGCGCTCCTATTACCGCTAAGGATAACAGAAGGAGTGTCTAGGTTACTCACAAATGGAGATAACCAAAAAACCTTTTGTCTAAAGACCTCTTGGCTGGTATGAGAAACTTTTGCCGATAGAGGTAATTTGAAACCCTGATGTCCAATGCAGTGGCATAAAAAGTTGTTGCCCTGAAGAAATTGCCTGAATATCACCATGGCAATGAAACATGTTGGCAAGGAGAACATGGCTCTATAGGTAGTAGCCATTTTCACTTTTTTAATATACGCAAACAACATAGAAGAACAAGAATAAAGTTATCTGTTCGTGCCGTGTGCGTGGTTGTGTGTATATATGTTTTATGTTGTGTGGCATCACTGTTTTTGTATGTTTTTCCACTGCACCTATTACTGGTAACACAGTTGGTTTTCATTTGGACACTTTTCTTTAAGCCCGATAGCACCGATGATGATAACAGGGACGTCCTGGTGAGTACCTACCAGGGGTCGCATTGGTGGTGCGCCCGTGAGGTGTCATCGCGCTACCACATATTTTTTTCATCACATTTGGGTGTGGGTATCGCTTCTGTCTGGATAGGGAGCGGGCTTGTTTTAAGATGGGCTATTGACTGGTGTATTCCCTACCCCTTACTGATGAGAAGTGGGAGGTGTGTCTGTTGAGAGAAAAAATTGCGATAAGCAATACACCAGCTCTTTCAAAATTGAATGCCCTAAACTGACCTAGGTCATTAGTGTTTTGATGACTTTCTGAGTGGAGGGCTACCTAGGTCTGTATTTCCCTCTTAGCTCCGTGTTTGATGTGCGCAGCAACATTTACAAAACATGAATACTTAGAAGGTACATCAGATTATGAACAAATGTATTGTTTTAATCATTATGGTCATCATTATTTGCACAAATCTGCAAACCCTAGAAATGTTTTTACTTAAAATCAATGGGAATATTGTCCGACGCCACCAAAGGGTAGCTCAAAAACATTTTATGAAAAATTTCCATACTTCTCAGGTTTTAATGTCACAAATCAAGAAACATTTTACTATAAAAATGTTAATAAGACAGGAATGAAAAGTATGTTGACTAATACTAAACAAATTCATTCTGTGGCCTTTTATGCTCAATTGTCCACATTAGGTTTTGACTTTTGGAAACACAACATTGAGACAAAAACTGTCTGGGGCACAAAAGACTGGCAGGTGCAAGGTTTAGAAGCCTTATTCAGAGCCTGCATCATGCCAGAACAAATAATGTTCTTAAATGAAATTGTTCAACAGACATCTTGTATTTGCCTGGCTAAGATAAAAGACTTAAACAAACCGTCCATAGCTAAGCCCACACCTGATAGTAATGGAACTACAGATGAGGAGGTAGACAGGAAATATATTTTACAACAAAACAGAACCAATCCTGATTGGAAATAATGGTTAATCTGGCCCACAGACATGAATAACTGTCAAGATAGATTCCTGAATAAGACACAAGGGTTTACAGTAACTAGGCCAGATCCAAGAGATGTCCAGATACAACATCCAGGGATAATAACAACATACAGTGTAGGAAAACTGTGCCTTGAGTGGCTACAAAAATCCGCACTTCCAGATATAAAACAACACTTAACTTTACTTAAAGATGGCGTTGATTTGAGAGACTTCTTACTAGGACCTCGTAAACCACGTCATAAAAGTTTCATATATGTCGGTATTTATGCTGCTTATAATGAAGCATGGAAAGTCATGCAATTTGAAACTGCAAAACGAATACGAGAAATTGATCGTATTAATTTAGAGAAAGCTCTCTCAGTAGTTGACAATGGGTTAACGACTCTGTCATCCAGAATTTATTCTTTGGAAAGCATTGTATCATCTGCCATAGACATAATGGAGCAGGACTTGCACATGTTACAACATGGACAGTCTCAATTATTTTCTGTAATGCTGCTAGGCTGGATGTTACAAAATCTTCATTTAGGCTATGTGCATTGGCGTCTAATCAACACCACGTCATTGTTTGCTGGGTTTAACCTTACAGATAAACAAATCTCTATGGCACAGAGGGGAGCAGACTATACGGTGCTAGGGTTGAAGAACTAGAAAGATTACCATTAACCGTTTCTGAGAAACCAGTCGTAGATTGGATAATACATGGTACCATCTCGATGCCAGTGACGATTTTCCAGTTTCTGTATTGCTGGAAACACATACCAGAAGGCCTGTATGAAAGGTTGGGGAAAGAATACATAAAGTCTACCTGGGATTTACCATACACACACAAATATTGGAGTGGGGAAAAGGAGGTATTTCTTAGTGGTAAAAATTGCAAAAGCAAACTGAGCGGTACACTTTTATGTCAGGGTATTAATTTGCATGGAGCCTGCGATGGTTCTTCGACAAACTTATCCTGCCACCTGCAGGGTTCTCTGGCAGCAGTGATATATCCAATTTTTAGGCAGCTTTCCAATGGGAGCTACATAATTTTGAATGATCACAGCTGTTGTGGAATGATGCCAGGAATAGCCTTTCTCGTTAGTGTGTCAGCCAGGGTCACTTGCTGTATGCAAGTATTGTTTCCTAAAACTAAGACAGAGGGAGAGTCGCCGCTATGGCCTTCACTGAACATCTCTTCTATACAAATTGATACTTTAAGCAGAATGAAAGCCATTTTTTTACAAAAAACTGTGCCACTGACCTCGTCCAAAGAGACGTATGATCTGCAATTTGCAAGGTCCTCTGCAGAGATACATGCCCTATTATCAACAAGCTGCCCCATACATTTCGCAGAAATGTTAGGTCGTATCTTAAACATGTCTGATACCAGTGATATTGTACATGTATTGAAGATGATTTTTTCAGGACTGCTAGCACCCTTTGAAGCAGTCCTAGGCATTTTTCCAAACTTCGTGCACTCTGTGTTCTGCGGCCTGCCTCTGATTTTGGGACTCATAGCAGGGATACTATTTTTATTCCTTCTGCTCCGATACGGCAAGTTCAGTCACCAGCGATACCCAGATTACCATGGAGAACACTCTTCTGGCAATGCAGTGTCATGAGCGCATAACACAGATTCTTGGCTTTGCTCGTTTGAGAGATCTGGTTCCTTTCGCTCAGACCAATCTGGCAAGATTGCATCTTACCTGTTCTACGATGGCTGCTTTGTGGAGAGGAATGTGTGTTGGATATTTGTCTGACACTTCCATCAGCACTGCCAACGGATGTTGACGCTTTGTTTGGTTTGGTAACGGCTCCTGCATTGTGTTGTCACCAACGGCTACCAATACTGATGACGGCATTCATTGAGGTCTCACCAGCAATTCCAGCTGACGGTGAGATACGTGGACCAACAGGCACACAGGTACCATCTACTGCGAACATAGCTGATGCGACTGACGCTGACGGCGATGCTTCTCATCTGTGTACGATTGATCTACTTAAAGAAGTGGTTCAACTTTCACCTACTGTGGTAGATGATTTCTTTGCCAGCTTAGAAGATTTAGTATTTTCTCCTGACACAGAGAATAACTTTTCAAATTAGCACACAGCGTTCTATCAACTTTGAATTCGACCTTTGTTTTTCAAAACAAAAAAGGTCTAATTTTGGAATTATATTTTTCTACAATTTGATTTGACTTTTTCCAAAACTGAACTTTGGCACAAAGTAATCTGATTCAAGTAGAACTATTCTTAGAGAACAAGAATTCTTTGAATACTTCCTAGAAACAATATTGACCTTATCCAGAAACCAAAACAGTTTATATATTCTGCTAAGGGATGGACTCGACCTTTTTATTCTGTATTTAAGAGCCATTTCACAAATGTAATTTTCATGATTCATTCAGTTAGCATTGCCAATATCATACTATATGCTTAAAATGAAATCATTGCTTTCAAATGCGTACAGTACAAATGCTCATTTTCGTGTACAACCATTTCAAATGCATTTTATGTATTTTTGGGTGGGATTGTAAACACATGCTTTAGATATGTTTTAGTGCTTAAATTTAGTAATGTCGAACATAATAAAGAGGAGTGGGTGTTGTATAGCATTTTAGGACCCTAGTGTAATTTTCCCAATTCGTGCCCTTATATAGGTATAAATTAAGCATGGGCGGAAAATCCGTTTCGCTCGCGGATTTTGCGGATTTTCGGTAAATTCGCAATCCGCGAGATCCGCGAATCTCCCGCAAAATCCACAAATCCGCGAGCAGCGGATTTTATGGCTTGCTCGCACTGTTCGCGTGAGTTCGCGGCTTGCCAGTACAACTTCGCACCCCGCGAGTAAGTGCTAAATTGCAGAAATACGATCTTAGCAAAACTGAAACTACTTACCAGGTTCAAAAGTTCAGGCTCATCATTAGTAGCCATTTCCTGTAGTGCTTCCTGAGGGGCCCCTCCAGAGTTCAGTTGCCAGTTGCAACTATTATGTGACCCTGCTCTGAACCTCAGAATAGTTACACATATGCCACAAAGGTCCTGAATTACAGCTAAGGGAGACAAGCAGGAGCCAGGCTGGAAGTTAAAATCCATTAATCAGCCCCTAATTCATTATTGTCAGTTGGGGCAGGGCAGGTGTTGTAACTAATTTTGCAACAATGAAAGCACTTAGCAAGTGCAAAAGATCACTAATCAGGAAGCACTAAGGAAGCAGGTGCCAGCTAAAAAAATATTCTGTGACACATTAGACAGGAAAAAAGTGAAACATTCTTTAGGAAACATCTAAAAACATATCTTTTCACCACTTAAACTGTCTGATGCTCTGCTCCATACAAGCAACACTCTTCTCCACAGCGCGGGGACACGTCGAGAGACGTCACCAGGCGCTCTATAAGCTCCTATAATAATAATAATAATAATTAATCAGCCCCAAAGGCAGGGAAGGCAGGGAAGGTGTGCTTTGCTTTGCCGAAAATAATGTATACTGGACAACCAGAGGGTGTGGTGATGAAACAGAGGGTGGCATGGGTGGGCCAGAGGGTGGCATGAGTAGTCAGAGAGTGGCAGTGGTGACAGAGAGTGGCAGTGATGAAGAAGAGTGTCCCAAACAGGCTGGACAAGTAGAAACAACAAGTTCGCGAAACTTGCGACCCGACAGGTAAGTTCGCAAATTGCGAAATTGTAAAAACCCTCGCGAACTGGCAGAAACACGCGCGGACACACAAAAAAAAAAATCCGCAAATTCGCGGGAATTCGCGGATTTTGCGGATTGCGAGTTCGCAAATCCGCAAAATTCGCGAACGCGAGATTCGCAAAATTCGCCCATGCTTAGTATAAATCACCTTGTCCTTATATAGGCATAGAAATCATAACCATCTTTAGACATAGCCCATGCAGTCCAAATGCAGGCATGGATATTTCCACTAGTTCCGAAAAGCCACAACGATTTCTTGAAAAACTCGGCTTCAGCAGTTAGGGACTTCCCCTTGCTTGAATATTGATTTGTCCAAGAACTCATGTAGTTTTCAAATAACTGCGACTCTTTGATAACATTATGTACACCTTTACGTCAAACTCGACACCTTCAAGGTATAAATATGCCCACACTTGCCCTAGCAAACACACGGTGGTTTGGAGCATTTCGACTATCTGCTTGCCCGACACAACCCGCTACAGCAAGTGCCGAAGGAAGCCGACCCTCCAGCTGACGCACTGAGAGAGATGCTGTCTTTTCTTTTGCAGAGAAATCCGACTCCAGTGTTTCCAAGCTCCCCTTCCGGGGTGTTGGGAAATCGAGTCCCTAGACATAGAGATACCAGAACTCCTTCATTCTAAATCAAGGTACGGAGCTGATTTGACCCTAACCCCCAGATGCATCAAACATCCATTTTGCGATTCCTTATTAGCGAAAAATAAGGAATCGCTAATAAGGAATAGCAAAATGCTATGCAAGAAGAATTCACTTAAAAAATAGTGATTTCTTAAAATTCCTTCCTATGGGCCTAGAGGCCCATAGGAATGAATGGGAAGACATTCTCAATTTGCGAATCGCAATTAGCGAATCGCAAAATTAGAATGTGATTTCAAGGGTGCAGGGGTGTCCAAAGGACACCCTGTTGCACCACTGAAATTGATCTGTGCACATATGTTGCGCACACACATGCCCTTAGTGCATGTGTGTGCGCAACATGAAACTTTGAAAAATGCACTTTAGTGCATTTTTAAAAGTTTTTGCAAGTTACCATGAAGTTGAACTTCATGGTAGTTTGCGAGCCCTATTAGCGAAATCACTATTTTTTAAACTGCTCTAACGCCGCGCACACCACTCCTTACCTCGGACTCAGCCTGCTGTGAGCCGTCACGCCTCGCCGGACCCGCTGCGCGGGTCCCGCTTCGCGGCTTTCAGCGGCTGCTAAACTTTAAGGGGCATCACCTGTGGACCAGCAAACCGGCAGGGCTGCGAGGATAGAGCGGAGGACTCCACGGACCAGGAGTCCCCGTGCGCCCGATTCCAGCTGGGCTCCTCTCCCTGCCGGCCCCGCCCCCACCTCCGCAAGTCTTAAGCGGATGACAAACGCACCTTGGGCGGATTCCCTGCTCTAACGCCGCGCACACCACTCCTTACCTCGGACTCAGCCTGCTGTGAGCCGTCACGCCTCGCCGGACCCGCTGCGCGGGTCCCGCTTCGCGGCTTTCAGCGGCTGCTAAACTTTAAGGGGCATCACCTGTGGACCAGCAAACCGGCAGGGCTGCGAGGGTAGAGCGGAGGACTCCACGGACCAGGAGTCCCCGCGCGCCCGATTCCAGCTGGGCTCCTCTCCCTGCCGGCCCTGCCCCCTCGGTGTACTTTGCAATTCTACAAAAAGGAGGTAACAGCCCCGCTGCGCGGGAGCGCGCGGGGGGCGCCGGGAGAAGCCCGGGACAAGGGCGGGACCGTCTGTGGCCGTCAGGGGCCGAAGGAGGCCGGGCCGGGCCCATTCCCTTAATCCCAGTCTCCAATACGAACAAGGTAATGCCCTCGCCTCCACCACGAGAAACTCCATCAAGGGAGGGGGCCTCTAGTACAGGGACTTTGGACAATTATTTCAAATCTGCTAAGGGAGATGCGGGCAAGGAAAGCTCACTAGAGAAACGTAGGGCGGAGCGTAGGCGCTCCATAGAATCCATGAAAAACAGACCCTTGAATGAGATTATTCCCTACCCCATCTCCCAAGAGGAAGGCACGCCCCCTAACAGCTCAAATCCCCCGATCCTTGAGGACTTTCCCCTTTTACTTAGGGAAATTCCCTCCACCCCAGGGAGAGTGACCGGAAAGTACGCAGACCCAACTCCCCCATTGTTATCCGTTACCCCTGTTAACCTGGTAACCCAAACTCCCCCTATGCAAATAGCTAAGAAGAGTAAGCCAAAATCAAACGTTGTGGTAGAGGTGCATAGGCCTCCGCCTAGTAAACGCACTAGGAAGTCAATAGGGGGACGGGGGAAACCTAAACTATCTCATCTTGTTTTTGGCAAGAAACACACTAACCCACTCCTACCGGGGAAGGTTAATGAGACCATGCCTACCATTCCACCTCCTAAGGCTCAAAGCCCCACCATAGCTGTTACTATCAAGGAATCAGAGGCTAGCACATCGAACAAAATCCCTCCACTCACAGCCATAGGGAGTATCAAATTTTTATTCCGCTCCCTCCTGCAGCCCATTAGCGATAGTTTGAAAAAAGTTGAGATTAGGCTCACTTTATTAGAAACATCTCTTACTACCCTGAACACCTTAGTTAGTAAGCAAACTAAGCTAGTGGGAACTCATCTTTCCATAGGGGACCCTCCAAAAGCAGGAGCTTCAACAATTGCCAACAAAGCCCCCCCCCCAGAATGCGCCATCTGGCCCCCCTTTGCAACCACTTATGGCTATCCCACTCCAGGCACAGTATAACAACCAAACTAATAGACCTACACAATCAACAGACCATGCCCCCCATAGATCTCAGGCGGAGACTAATGCAAGATGCCAAGAAGACGGTAAAGCCCCCCCACACTCTCCGGTCCGGCCAGCCCCAAGACCACGGAGGCCAGACCTCCCGCCAGAAGCCAATAGCCTAACGGTGGTCTTAGCAGGTGCCCCCATCTAAGATCAGGGGAAAATGAAGATTATCAATCCCTCAAGAAAAAGGTCATCAAATGGCTTAATTGGAACCGACCCCTACCATCCCATTTTAACAACGAGATTAATATGGTGAGAAGGGTCCCATGGTTAGGGAAGACCAGAAAAACCATAATAGGGGACTGTATTCTGGTAACTTTTAAAGATCCGGGCACTGTTCTGCACATCTGTGAAGGAGTAAATAGATCACTGGATTCCACCATTCAGACCCTCCCAGTATCCTTCCTCTTCCCCCCCATTCGCATGCACCAGGCTCCATCACACGATGAATGGACAAGGGTGGAACACAGACGCAGACACAAGGATCATGCACAACGCCCGCATTTCCAACCGCCGGATACACCCTTTTTCCACTTTAATCGTTTCAATTGCTTGAACGGCTTGGACGGGGTCGACTGACTCATTGTACACAAGCCAGTGACCTGGGATAATGGCTCCTGCGGATTTTCTGAACCTCCCACCGTGGCTACTGGCATAACTTCTGGCCTGTTGAATGATTTAGTGACTCTCGATAACGGCATCAGCGGATCCTCCCATCCATCCGCTGACAATGTAGACACAGCTGAGGGGATAGCCAAGGACCTTTTGCTTGCGGACAACGGTTCGCTTAGACTCTCTGAGCCACTTGCACCCACTGCTGTTCTTGCCTCAGGCCTTCCGACAGAAGTGGTGCCCGGAACTATCTCCCCTAACCTCTATGGCATGGCAACCGACACCCCTGAACATTTGAAGCTAATCTGTTGGAATATTGCGGGACTGGCCAATAAACTGGGTGAGCCGGACTGGGTAAATTACATCGAGACTGGCGACGTATGTATGTTCCAGGAAACCTGGGCCAGAGAGGACTACGGGCACCAAGGCTATACATCATTCTTCATCCCAGCAAGGTGGGAAGGCAAAGGCCGTCCATCAGGGGGGCTTACGACGTGGGTTGCATCACATTTGGGCTGCGTGGCCACACGGTGGCCGTTTAATTCTGAAGATATCCTTGTGGTCTCACTACTATGGCCAAACAAAGTTAAACTTGTGCTGGTTAACATCTATTCCAGGCCGATGGGAATGGCGAAGGAATCACCAACCATTGATGAACTTTCGAATTTTTTATCTGAACTGCCGAATGATTCATACTATGTGGTGGGTGGGGATTTTAATTCTCATTTTGAGCCACTCCCCGGCCTCCTCGAAGGGTTTTCCTCAGAAGAAGAGGCTAGGTGGGCAGTACCCTCGGTGGAAGCTCCACCCCCGAAAGCCTGGACCCCACTAGCACTGCAAATTACCGCCCTCACCCTAAGGTTCGGACTCAGAGCCTGTAACGGGCGAACGAAATCCGATATACCCAGTAAAAATACTTACAATAGACTGGGGAGAGAGTCCCGCTTGGACTATGTCTTGGCCCAACTAGTAAGGTGGCCGACAATTCAGGATTTTAGGGTGATGGAAAGGACCGATAGCGACCACAACGCCCTTGAGCTCGACCTTGTGCATCCAGGCCCCCAAGTTTCAGTGTCTAAAGTGGAAGGGAACAACCCCGCGCTTCTCCTGGATAACAGCAGGAGAAGAATCAGGTGGGAGCACCTGGTTGCAAACAAGGATAAACTCCCTCTGCTCTATGCTGAGATTATTCCCATCTTGGAAATCGTGGGGAGCCTGGACAGCGAGGCAAACAATAGAGACTCACAGATCAAATTGTATAAGGCCCATGAGGAACTTATAAAAGCTGCGGCACCTCATTTTACTTGTGGTTCGCGAAAGCCAAGGGAGAGGCGCCAAGGCAAAACACTGTGGTACAATGTAGCATGTAGACGGGCCAAAACTGAACTTCTTGGAGTAATCAAAGAGGGTATAGGAGGGGAACGCCTTAAACAAAGCAGGCGAGCATACAAGAAGCTTCTTGCCCAGGCTAAAGCAGAATGGGAGGAAAACCAGTGGGAAGAACTCACCAAGGCCCTAGCGATCCAAGATCAACGCTTGTTCTGGAGGACCGTGAATGGGGGATCAGGGAGTTTACAATCGGCACTAGGGCCTAATATAGCACCTGGGGTGTGGCAGGCCCATTTCCAGTCCCTATACAGCTCTGAGCCGGGAGAACTCCCTGCTCCTATTGAGGTGGACCGGCCAGGCTGCCAAGGGGATCCAATAACACTGGGTGAGGTTACTGCTGCCATCTCAGGTCTGGCTTCGGGGAAGGCGCCGGGACTGGACGGCTTACCGGGGGACTTGTTTAAACAGGAGCCCACTGTCTGGGCACCTTACCTTGTTGCCCTTTTCAACAGTGTTCTCGGTGGGATGGAAATCCCTAGTACTTGGCTGGGGGCAGAGGTGGTCCCCATTTTTAAAAAGGGCTCGCCCCTCCTCCCAGCCAACTACAGACCGATTAGTCTGATAGATGTAGCACAGAAGCTGTTCGGTAGGGTTTTGTTGAACAGGCTTCAGGATTGGATGGAGGAGGTGGGCGCCCTTAGTCCCTACCAGGCGGGATTTAGGAAGGGGGTATATACAGTGGACCAGGTTTTTAGATTGAATCTAATCTATTGGAGGACAGCAAAGTTCGAGGGCGGCAGTTTGTACACAATTTTTGTGGACCTACGGGCTGCCTTCGACTTGGTGCCCAGGGGGAAACTCTGGAGCGTCCTGGCAGAGATGGGTGTCCCCCCAGATATCCTATTGATCTTGCAGAGGCTGCACCACAATAACTACGCCCGCGTGAGGTGTGGGAGGTCGGGGGAACTGACTGACAGATTCCCCGTTGGCCGAGGGGTAAGATAGGGCTGTGTGCTGGCGCCGACCCTGTTTTGCCTCTTTGTCAACGGGGTAATCGCCCATCTCAATGCCACCGACTATACTGACGCCCCCAAACTAAATGGCAGCAGGCTGCCCGCAATTATGTTTGCGGATGACACACTGTTGCTATCTAAAACCCCCATGGGTATACAAAGGATACTTGATTCCTTCGTGGCTTTCTGCCTTGATAGAGGGCTAGAAATCAATGCTACAAAAACCAAATTCATGGTTTTGAACCCGAGCCAGAAACTGCGCCCGAATCCACAACTGGGAGCCGTGCCGCTCGAGAGAGTAGCCACCTTTGAATATCTTGGTGTGACACTCAACGAAACCATGACCTGGGGATCCCACCAGAGCAGGGCAAACCTTAAACTAATACAAACTACTGGGGGCATCTCCCGGATGATGACCGGCTCGTCATACCGTCTACTGGGGGCTTTAATCCAGATATATAAGGCCCAGGCTAGAGGGGCGATTATGTACGGGCTGAATTGTGGGGTCATACGCCCTGCCGGAACCTGTCACTAACAGAAAATAAGTTCATAAGACAGATAGCCGCACTCCCCCCTAGTACCCCGCTCCTTCCCTTGAGGCTTGATTTAGGGCTGCGACCACTAGCTGACGAGATAAGCTTGAGACCCATAGCCTTCTGGCATAGGCTATGGAGCAGCAATGATCTCGCAGACTATAGGGCGGAACTGGTCGAATTACTGAATCACCCCAAGGGGCTTAGTATTCCCTGGGTCAAAAATATTCAAGTTACCTGTATGGAACTGGGGCTCCCTGATTTATGGACTGAGCCGGCGATTGTAGCATTAAACATCTCCAAGAGGTCCCTGGCGAATTTGTACCACGAACACAAATGGGCAAGGGTCCAAGCTACCCAGTCAGATGGGTCCCTATCATCTGTGTTCCTGCAAAGCAAGGATCTCTATAGATTTGAGAAGGCATTGGATCCTATTTATCCCATACTTGCTAGGAAGCTGTTTCTCCAATGGAGATACGGCACATTGCCCTTTCGGTCCTTTACAAGCTCCTGGTCAACGGCTCCCTCCACAAAGCACTGTCCTGTCTGTGTTGACAAGGAGGAAAATGACTTGCACGTGGTCTTCTTCTGCCCAGCCTACAAGGCAGCTAGAAAATATTGGCTCCTCCCTTTGATAAGGAATTTGGGTTGCAGGGAATATGCACCAATGTACAGGATTTTAAAATCCGATGTTTCCGGCCCAACTGTTTTTGCACTTTCCAAATTCTTTACCAATGTCTGGTATACGCGTAATCGCTTCTTAATGATGCTGGGTAGTACTTAGAATTCTTCTCTTTTTTAAGATGTTTTAAGCCTGTATAGGATCCTTTTTAACATATGTACTTAATGTTTTATCTGTTATTGACATGTGATTTTTATCTGTACTGTGTATCTTTTATGACCGAATGGTCGAAATAAAGATTGGAAATGAATGAATTAATGCATTGCATTTAAGGAATCTCAATTTGAGATTCCTTAAATGCAAATAATCGCAATTTAGCGAATTCTAAATTCGCGATTTTTGCATTTGGGATGATGCATCCCAAATGCAAAAATACCGGTCGCAAAGGGGCAGATTCTGAGAATCTACCCATTTGCGAGCGGTTTTTAGCTTTATGCACCTGGGCCTAAGAGAAATCTTGGATGGATTCTTCGCAAAAGAATACTAAACTTATGCTACACCACACTTACTTCTTCCCTCGTACTAGACTTAGGTTAGGTACATCTGGTTAGGTGTATTTTAGAAGGCCTAGTTGAGTACTTTTAGTATTTATTTATTTATGTATGTATTTTATGGCTTAGAAACCAAACCATGCTTTTACAGTATTATTTTATAATACTCTTCTTGCTGTACGTTTTATACTTTGCAGCCAGTATTACGATTGTAGCAGTTCATTTCTTCTGCATGAGAAAGAAGACTTTTCATCTCTTGTCGGAAAATATTACTGGACAAGAATTACGCCAAGCTATTGCCGCTTTACCCTCAGGAAAGGCCTCAGGAGAAGACACCATCCCTCTAGAGATTTATAAAATTTGTTTAGAAGAACTCGCACCTTTACTATTACAGGTAATGCAATCGATTGGGTAGACCGGAAGGGCCCTCAAATCATGGAACAGAGCTAAAATTATATTTTTTCTGAAAAAAGGTAAACCGAAAGAAGAGAGAGGGTCATATAGACCCATCTCCCTAATTAATACTGACGCAAAAATATTCGCTAAACTTTTAGCTACCAGGCTAGCTCCCCTTATGCCCAAAATGATTAATCCTCAACAACACGGGTTTGTTACTGGGAGGGACACTACTATGCACGTTAATATGGCCATCACAGCATTTGATGTGGCTGAGACTGAGTCCACCCCACTTGGTATGATACTACTCGATGCCGAGAAGGCTTTTGACCGAGTTGTGTGGGACTACTTATGGCGTACTATGACCAAAATGGGGTTTAACAGCCATTTCTTAAAATGGATACAGGCGCTATACGATAACCCTTTAGCTTGCATTAGCTACAGGGGACTAACCTCTACAGATTTTCCGATCTCACGTGGTACTCCTCAAGGCTGTCCCTTATCCCCGTTATTATTCGCCCTCTCACTTGAACCATTTTTACACCCCCTCCAAACACAACCCAAAATTATACCGTTTAAATCTAATGAACAGATGCTGAAAATCACGGCATATGCCGACGACATTGCTGTATACTCTTCTGACATTACTCAGACCCTAGAGGGAATTAATATAGAGGCCCTCAAATTTGGCGAAGTATCCGGTTACAAACTAAAGTCAAATAAAACACAAATTATAGCAAACCACTTACTAGCAGTAAATGTCCCTGAGATATGTAAGACTGCTACCTACTTAGGTGTAAAAATTACTTCAAAAATACGAGAAATAAACAATCTTAACTATAATGAATTAATTAAATCTACTATTGTTACATTAAAAAAATGGCACAGACTACCTTTGAATTTAATCGGAAGAATCAATCTTATTAAAATGAAGATACTCCCTAAATTCTTATACTTATTTCGTTCTACCCCACTCGCTCTAAATAATTCTTTTTTCAAACAGCTTGACGGGATTTTCAGCAGCTTCATATGGGGATACAAAAAAGCAAGAAGATCGCTGAAGCTTCTTAAAAATAGTACAGACAAGGGTGGCCTAAACTTTCCAGATATTAAGTTATACTTTTGGTCCTCATTTATCAAGTGCCCTCGTTCACTACTACATAATGAAAATATTTTGTTTTTTCACGTATTCGTGCTAAAATCCGAATCTAATATGTTTTTACTACGAACCAACGATCCTAACTATTACAAAAGGGTGAAATTCAAGACCGCCAAAGACATTATCAGGATATGGGCTAACATTCTGGCTTATTGTAAAACCTCTTTTTACCACCCGAAATTGCAGCTCTGGGGCAATCCTGGCCTTCTGGAAATTTTTAACGATGGAATGGCCAACAGATGGATAACTCATGGTACCAATACTTTGGGGGACCTATATGGCGCTCAAGAGTTTTTAGACTTTCATACTTTGCAAACTCTCTACAGTCTGACGGAAACTATGAGATTTAAATACATACAAATTCACGATTTCCTAATCAGAAAGAAAGAGCTACTTAATATTTTAGACTCTGATATTTGGAATTGTCTATACTCTACTAAAAATAAATCAGTGATAAGTGAGGCATACATACACTTTTGTGCTGTCAAAACTGACGATTGCTCAAAACTAGCTCAAAAATGGAGCGATAAAACCGGTTTAAATATAACATCTAAACAAATTATATGCTCTTTATCTAACATCAACAATGCGGTACGCTCATCTAGCTTAAGGCTACAACAGTTTCGCACAGTTTGCATGTTATATTACACACCGGAAAAGATCTCAAAGTGGTCCCCTAACAACATTCAAGGGATCATACCAAACGTCCCAAATGCCTTGCTTACGCTGCAGATCTAGAACATATGCTGTTCCCCTGTCCAATTCTAAAGGATTTCTGGGGGGAATTAATCAAGGTTCTAAAAATCAAAAACATATTTCTACCTATCCTTAGCGCATCAATGGTACTACTTGATATATATCCTATCTCCCTACCTCAATCCGCATTGATAACGATTCCCATATCCTGTGCCAAACTTACACTGGCCAGGGCTTGGATTAGCCCCAAACCCCCTAACATTTGGGAATGGTGGTCACTAGTTAACGAAATCCGCTCTATGGAACTTGGGTTAGCTAACCTTAGAGGAATTCGCTCACTAAAAAAATTCGAGAAAATATGGGGTGACTTTACCGATAGCCCTGATCATGTTTGAAGGGCGAGAAAAGCAGAAAGGAGACATATACTCTCCATTCCCCCCTTTCCTTTTTTTTTTTTTTTTCCCTTTTGGATAGGCATTACGAAATCGATTTACATCCCTCCCGCGACTTCGACATCATATATGTATGTACAAAAGAAATTACATGGTAATCTGTTCCAAGTGGTAAATTCAACTAGGTTTTGTTATGATCGTGTTACATTTACTTTGTACCTCATGTAATTGGCTTTTTTTTATTATATGAACATTGTTATGTCTTCCTCACCAGTTTGCAAATAAAAATAAATAAACAAATAAATAAATAAATAAAGAGAAAGAAGACTGTTCAATAAATACTTTTATTGAAAACGCCCATCTCTCTATTTTCTCTGCACCGGTGATGAAACGAAGCATGCACGATTGACTGAGTAAAATATCAATCTATTGTTTCCACGACTCTGAAGATACGTGTTATCTTGGAGAAACAAAGTTGTCATGTTTATGCGGTTGTCAGAAACTAATCCCTTCTTGTTTATTCAAGAAAGTTTCTAGTGACCTCTGATCTAGCTGGCACTCATAATTAAGTTTAGTATATTCGATAGAGGCCTAGTCGACCTAAGTCCTACGTCACATCTATAGGATATATTATTCCAATGCGCAGAGCCTATTGGGAATATAGGAACTACACCACACAATAACTGCATACCTCCTCTCACCCTGACAAAGTCCTGGAAGCAAAGGCCACACACCATTCATCACTTCCATTCCTTTGACTCAACACACCTCCAATCACGTATAAGCTTGCATCAACAGTTATTATACACATTTTGTTCAAACAAAATGATTTAAGAGTGAGAGCACGTACAATATCTTCCTTAATTTGTTGGAATGCTTTTTCTTGTCTCTTCGTCCACAAGTACTCACTTTTGTTCCTTGTTAGTTCCCCTAGAGGTTCCATCTTAGAGGCAAACCGTTGTATACATTTGCTGTAATAGTCACATAACCCAGCAAACAACAGTAGTTTTTCCTTATTATCTGGTGCAGGAGCGTTCAAAATGTAGTAGTAGTATAGCTTTATTTCGATACAGTACATATCATAAAAGCAGTACAAAACATAAATAAAAACATTACAGAGATGCATAATATAAAATACCGTAGGGAATCGTAATAAAAACAGTGATACACAAGATACACATTTAAGATATCCTTACAGATATTTACACTAGTATCTAAAACAGGTCACAAAAAAACGCATTACTGGATCAATAGCTTTCTTGCAGTTCTTATACGCCATGCCCAGCCAAGAAATTTTGCCATGCAGCATGCAAAGAATGGGCGGGCATCAGAGCGCAGTATACGTATGGCTTCTAGATGTGATCTTGTTCCTAGACTTCTACACAAGGGCTTTAGCCATTTCAATCTAGGAGCTGCATAGACACTGCACTCAAACAGGAGGTGGGCGACAGACTCAACCCTTGAATCGCAAAACGGACAAAACGGGACCGTTTGGAAAGGAGGATTCCAAGAGGAAGTTAACAATCCTAGGGGGAGAACACCCACCCTGAATTTGAAGTATAGTGATCTGTCTCCGGAGCTGTGAATTAAGTCCAGATAAGGTTCCCTGAGGGGGAGCTCCTTGACTAGTAAGAACTGGGCAACAGATTTGCAATGGTTGGAGTTCCGCATTCTGTTGTTTTTTACCCATAACCAGTAAACGTTCTTTAGGAACTGCTTGTGCGGTGCTGTTTTATTGGCCCAGGCATCTCCTAATCCTAGCTCATAGAGCAATCGTTTTACCTCCCTGAACCAGGGTACCTTATTGCAACCTGGGAGGGACAACAAATCTTTCAGGGCGTCAGCGTAACTACACAATTCTGGGACATTCCATACCCGGGACCAAAGTAGCAGGGGGCGTAATTTTGCTTGCTCACAAATTGGGCGAGTACCTGCATCCAACAAGAGAGGGATTGTAGGAGTACTGTGGGGTAGCCTCATCAGATCTTTATGGAAATTGTTTTCAAGATGGGCCAAGGTATCGACTCTCTGCGTGCCCCACAGTTCTGCGCCATATAGAGCTGCGCTTACAACCCTTGCTCTGTAGATATCTAGCACTGCCCCAATTGGTTTCAAGGAAGAGGCTCGTTGTTCCTTGAGCAAGGCACCTGTGACCCTTTTATGAGTCAAAAACACCTTTTGGTGGTGTGCCTTCCAACTCATTGAGTCGCACAAACGTGTTCCCAGGTAATCAAATTCTTTGACTCTCTCCAGAGGGATGGAGTCTAAAACGGGTGGGGCGACGGATTTCTTGGGGGGGTTAAGGACAAGGAATTTGGTCTTGCTTATATTTATAGCTAAACCCTTGGTGTCACAAAAGGATTTAAAGCTAGAAAGCAATTTCTGAATGCCCGCTGGTCGAGATCAGGAGGGTGTCATCCGCAAACAGGAGCGTTGGGACTTTTCTCCCCGCCAGAGTAGGTGCATCCGCAGGGTGTTGCAGCAGATGCTCCACCACTCCGTTGACATAGAGAGAAAACAGAGTGGGGGCAAGCACACACCCCTGGCGGACGCCCCTGTCTACTGGGATGCAAGATGTTTTTTCTCCCTGGACACCCCACCTGATCTGGGCGAAATTGTCTTCATGGAATTTTTTAAGCAAGTACAACAGGTAGGTGGGTAACCCTAATCCATCAAGGACATTCCATAGTAGTGCCCGCGGGACCAGGTCGAAGGCCGTTCTCAAGTCTATAAAGACTAGATATAACGTACCCCCTCCCAGCACCACCACCTTACAATATATCATTAGAAGGCGGAATGTTTGCTCGATGGTGCCTGTCCCTGTTCTAAAGCCTGCCTGGAAATCGGACAGGATCTTTCCCTCATCGGCCCACTGCAAGATCCTACCCAGGACAACTTTCCCCGCAACCTTCTGTGTTGAATCCAACAAACTTATAGGGCGATAGTTGGCTGGGTCGTCCCTGCTGCCTTTCTTAAAGATAGGCACAACTTCTGCACCCCTCCAAGAGTCAGGAAAAGATCCTCCTAGCAGGGCCTCATTTAGAAGTGAAGCGATGAATCTGCTCCACACTGCTGGGTAGGATTTCAGTAGGTCACCTGGGATCCCGTCGGGACCTGGAGCCTTATTGGGGACAATGCCCCTAATAGCCCTTTCAACTTCCTGGCTAGTGAAAGGGACGTCAATAGCAAGGGGATTAACTGTTGTAATGGACAAGGATCCCGGACATGGAAGAGACAAGTCCAGTGCAGCAGAATAAAGCTTGGAGAAATGGGCAAACCAAGCGTCACCCGGGATATTACAGGTTATTTGCTGGTCAATGGGCTTATTCCTTGCTCTTAGGAGATCCCAGAACCCTTTGGAATCCTTCATGCTACTAGCTTTGATTAGATCACACCAGAAGTGATAATCATGAGCCTCCTTTGCCTCAGCCACTATTTTTTTGTAGGATTTCCTTGCGGAACTAATAGCGGCTTGGTCCCTACTCTTTACCGCAGCAATAAGCTCCCCCTTAGCAATACGACATTTAGGGGAATACCATTTGTCTCTAGCATTGGAGTCACTTTTGGAAACCACCCTGGGCTTAGTGTATTGAATAATAAACAGTTTCCTCAGTGCTACTATGGTCTCTGAGAAAAGTGATAAGACTTTTGTACTGGATGGGCTTAAAGCGTCAAGCCGAGGCTCCACCACAGACAAGATGGTCCCGGCTTGCGCCAACCTTGCCTCATCTGCTTTAACTTTTGCCCACTTCAAACGCCTGCCACAATTGGACGGAACAATTTCATGGGATGACTTCCAGATATGGACTTGCTTATCGTACTTCTTAGTTTGCAAAAGGGGAGAGAGGGTTAGGCAAAGAGGGTTATGATCACTATCGCAAGATGCTACAACCTCCATATCTAGGTGAAAGGGCCAGAGATTATAATTCAAGATGATAAAATCAATTCTGGAGGTGTGGCCCGTTATAAGTGTGAGCACCCATAAGGTCCGATTTTGATCGACCATTCACTGGCCTCAGGTTGTGTTCCAAACAGAGTGCATTGATGTCTATCGCACTTTGTGTCCATTTGGGAATCGGGTCAAGGGACAGGATCGGGATACCCCTTCTTGCGTCTTCTTCAAAGGAATCCAAAATATCTTCTTTTGCCAAGGGTTCAAAACAACAGTTAAAGTCGCCTGCAAGGAGAATATAGGAGTCGATCTTGCAAGCAGCTAGGTCGTTGCTACGACCTGTCTGAGGTAGGCTTGATGTCCCGCTCCTGGCGCCCCTCAGATATAGGTTGAAAACCTCTAACATCCTTCCCCCCTGGCAATGTATTGAGATCCTCTGCAGGTCGGGAGAGTGTGTGGACCTATGGCTCACTTTTAGGCCCAGAGCAATGCTGACCCATATTAAAAGGCCTCCAGACGGGCGACCCTTTGAACCCCTTTGTTGGAGAGCTGGGACAAAATAGGTGGTAAATCCTACTCTATATTTTGGTTCCTGGGTCCAGGTTTCTTGCAGGATACAAATGTCAAATGGCTCTAAAAACACATTCCATTCTGGATTATCAAAGTTCCGATTTAGCCCTGCCACGTTCCAGCTTACAATCTTTAACGGGGGTACAGCTGTGGTAGATTTGCTGAAAGAGTGAGCAGATGCAGATGGGATAGGCACAGCCACTAAGGGTAACCTTTCTAAGGGCTCATCTTGGGAAATTTTGTGGGAGGTTGTGGGGACCATAATTCCCTCAGGCTGGGTTCCTACAGATGATGTGGCCTGGATGGGGGCCTTGGGTAGGATGTGGGAGGGTGCCAACTGGTCATCCCTACCTTGTGGGCTAAAAGCTCCCAAATCAGTCAGCTCAGCTAGATATACGCTGCTCTTAGCTATCGACCCCCCCTCAGAAATAGGGCTATATGATGTTCTTACTAAGCCAGAGGGATGGACAGTGACTAAGGATTTGATGCCTACACAAAGGGAATCGGAACGCCCATGGGCTGGCAAAGATAGTACATTACCCGCTGTGTGGGAACCAGAGTGCCTGGGGAGTCAATCTACTTCCTCCAGGCCTCCGAATCTATTTGAGATTGGGAAACCATTCCAATGTGAAAGGGGATCCACTTGATGGTTATAGCGGTTTCTCCTTGGTTGGTGAGGGACTAATGACCAGTTGTCCGCCTGATTATACATGGAGCGTGGGGGATAGAAAAAGGACAATGGCCTCGGGATGACAGAGGACCCTTCACTGCAGGGCCACGAACATATATGCTGAGCCGTGTGTGGATCATCAAAAGTTACAACTATACAATCCCCCGCGTTCATTTTCCTAGTTGGGCCCACCCAGGAAGTTCTGCGCACCATCAGAACTTTACTTCTGCGGCCATTGGGAATAGGTCTGTTGACATTAAGCCAATGCATTATTTTATTTTTCAAGGACCAATGATTCTCATATTGGCCACTGCTAATCTGAGGAACTCCCGTCAGCACAACTACAAAGTCATGGCTTCCGGGGGAAGGTCAATATAACCCCCTCTAAAGTTATTCTTTACCTGGAAGTCCTGGGTAGGCGGTATAGTCGCCTCGCCAAGCTGGAGTTTTGAAGTTGTACCAGATTTAGTGTTAGCAGGTAAGTGGGTGGAAGCCCGTTTGGGGGCCTTAGGGATTGTGGCAGTTGACATTTGGTCCACCGCCACAGTCCTTGGTTTGGGGACCGGGCGTGCAGTGGTAGGTATAGTGGGCAGACTTTGGTGTACTTGTGCTGTGGGAGCTGGAGGAATAGCATCAGCTACAGGGAGGCCCTTGTTCTCAAGACTTCTCAAACCGAGAGTGGCCAGAGCAATAATGCTCTTTTCCATCTCAAGTAGGTTATTTTCGATTCGTGAAAGTCTGAGATCTAGAGGGGAAAGAAGCTTTTTAAGGGATTCCCATACCAGATCTATAAATTCCCTATCGTTGTTGCCCAAACCATCTATCTGTAAACCTTCAGTTTCTAGGGTGGTACCGGGTGATTGCTCGGTGGTTGTCCCCGCCCCACCTCCCTCCGTTGGGGGCTGCTTCCCAAGAGGCCGGACACCTTTGGTGGTAGGTGTTGAGCCTTTCGTCAGTGTCAAGTGTTGTGTCACCGCAATTTTCGCCTTCTTCCGTGAATAAGCGGAACGAGAGCGAGGCTTCCGGTTTGGTTGGGTAGCACTAGGGGCATTAAAAACCACTGGAGGGGGAAGGATAGTAGTGACATTCTGAGTGCAAGAGGTGACAGGTACACTCGCTTCCACTAGGTTGGGTTGTAAGACGTGGTGTGGAGAAGGGACAAGTTGGAGCGGGGTCGGATGAACCTCAGCCTGTGAAATTATACAATGGGGAATGGGAGGGTGCTCTGGAGTAACCGCCGCAGCTATGGGGCCCAAGGAGGATTTTTTGGAGGTAGCAATAACTTCAGACAATCTTTTAGCCGCTGCCAACTCAAGAGATACCCGAGTTTGAAGCTTGGATATTTCCTGGTCAATGGCAAAATTAGTGCGGGTAATGAAGTCGTCCATTGGACCACTAATTGGATGACCACCTTTAGAGGCCTTACTCCTGGTTATTCTAGTGCACATATCTTAAGCGAGGGGCAAGGCCAGGCAACAAGTAATATGTGGAATGGAGGGCGGAGATTGAACTTTGTGGTCCTCTGTAATAGGGAACAGTGGGCGAAAGAGGATGGGCCAGTCCAGTCCGCTCAGTCCTCGAACGGCCTCAAACGGCCCGCTCTTTGCCCGGTCTTCGCCCCGGTCGCTCCCGCGCACGCTCCCGCGCAGCGTTTGGTGTCCGTATTTGTAGATCCAAGGTCAATGGGCGGGGTTTGGTGAAGGTGGGGCGGGGCGGTCAGGGAGAGCGGGGCCAGGTGATACGGCCGCTTACACCGGGACTCTTGGGAGTGTGAGTCCCGGGTTCCACTCGCAGCCCTGCAGCCTCTCAGACCCCCACCGAAGCGCCAAGCAGAGGGAGAAATCCGAAGCGGGACCCGCGGAGCGGTTTCCGCGAGCCGTTGACAGAGAGCCTTTACATACAGCAGCACAGTCCAGGTATGAGAGGAGTGTCCCACGCAGCACAGGGTCCTTCCCTCTTTTCTATTGGTGGAGGTGGGGCGGGGCGGTCAGGGAGAGCGGGGCCAGGTGATACGGCCGCTTACACCGGGACTCTTGGGAGTGTGAGTCCCGGGTTCCACTCGCAGCCCTGCAGCCTCTCAGACCCCCACCGAAGCGCCAAGCAGAGGGAGAAATCCGAAGCGGGACCCGCGGAGCGGGTTCCGCGAGCCGTTGACAGAGAGCCTTTACAAACAGCAGGACAGTCCAGGTATGAGAGGAGTGTCCCACGCAGCACAGGGTCCTTCCCTCTTTTCTATTGGTGGAGGTGGGGCGGGGCGGTCAGGGAGAGCGGGGCCAGGTGATATGGCCGCTTACACCGGGACTCTTGGGAGTGTGAGTCCCGGGTTCCACTCGCAGCCCTGCAGCCTCTCAGACCCCCACCAAAGCGCCAAGCAGAGGGAGAAATCCGAAGCGGGACCCGCGGAGCGGGTTCCGCGAGCCGTTGACAGAGAGCCTTTACAAACAGCAGCACAGTCCAGGTATGAGAGGAGTGTCCCACGCAGCACAGGGTCCTTCCCTCTTTTCTATTGGTGGAGGTGGGGCGGGGCGGTCAGGGAGAGCGGGGCCAGGTGATACGGCCGCTTACACCGGGACTCTTGGGAGTGTGAGTCCCGGGTTCCACTCGCAGCCCTGCAGCCTCTCAGACCCCCACCGAAGCGCCAAGCAGAGGGAGAAATCCGAAGCGGGACCCGCGGAGCGGGTTCCGCGAGCCGTTGACAGAGAGCCTTTACAAACAGCAGCACAGTCCATGTATGAGAGGAGTGTCCCACGCAGCACAGGGTCCTTCCCTCTTTTTTATTGGTGGAGGTGGGGCGGGGCGGTCAGGGAGAGCGGGGCCAGGTGATACGGCCGCTTACACCGGGACTCTTGGGAGTGTGAGTCCCGGGTTCCACTCGCAGCCCTGCAGCCTCTCAGACCCCCACTGAAGCGCCAAGCAGAGGGAGAAATCCGAAGCGGGACCCGCGGAGCGGGTTCCGCGAGCCGTTGACAGAGAGCCTTTACAAACAGCAGCACAGTCCAGGTATGAGAGGAGTGTCCCACGCAGCACAGGGTCCTTCCCTCTTTTCTATTGGTGGAGGTGGGGCGGGGCGGTCAGGGAGAGCGGGGCCAGGTGATACGGCCGCTTACACCGGGACTCTTGGGAGTGTGAGTCCCGGGTTCCACTCGCAGCCCTGCAGCCTCTCAGACCCCCACCGAAGCGCCAAGCAGAGGGAGAAATCCGAAGCGGGACCCGCGGAGCGGGTTCCGCGAGCCGTTGACAGAGAGCCTTTACAAACAGCAGCACAGTCCAGGTATGAGAGGAGTGTCCCACGCAGCACAGGGTCCTTCCCTCTTTTCTATTGGTGGAGGTGGGGCGGGGCGGTCAGGGAGAGCGGGGCCAGGTGATACGGCCGCTTACACCGGGACTTTTGGGAGTGTGAGTCCCGGGTTCCACTCGCAGCCCTGCAGCCTCTCAGACCCCCACCGAAGCGCCAGGCAGAGGGAGAAATCCGAAGCGGGACCCGCGGAGCGGGTTCCGCGAGCCGTTGACAGAGAGCCTTTACAAACAGCAGCACAGTCCAGGTATGAGAGGAGTGTCCCACGCAGCACAGGGTCCTTCCTTCTTTTCTATTGGTGAAGGTGGGGCGGGGCGGTCAGGGAGAGCGGCGCCAGGTGATACGGCCGCTTACACCGGGACTACTGGGAGTGTGAGTCCCGGGTTCCACTCGCAGCCCTGCAGCCTCTCAGACCCCCACCGAAGCGCCAAGCAGAGGGAGAAATCTGAAGCGGGACCCGCGGAGCGGGTTCCGCGAGCCGTTGACAGAGAGCCTTTACAAACAGCAGCACAGTCCAGGTATGAGAGGAGCGTTCAAAATGGCATCCACCAGAGATTTCTTAGGGACCACTCCATCATCCGATAATGAGTGTCCCAAATATTCAACCGTTTCATCAAATGTTTCACACTTTTCAGCTTTCAGAGTAAGACCATGACTCTCTACCACTTTACAAACTTCTTTTACATGCCCCCTATTTACCACAACATTCTTTGAAAAGATCAAGATGTCATCTTTAAGTATTTCACTTAACCTCCCTTTTCCTTAAACATGTGGCACATTACTCTCTGAAACACAGAGGCTGCAGAGGCCAAGCAAAATGGCATTGTCTTGAACTGGAACAATCCTTGAGGTGTAATGAATGACGTGAAATGCCTAGATTGTTCAGTGAGTTCAACTTGGTGATAGGCTGAATGGAGGTCATGTGGTAAATACCTTAGCTCCTTCAAGCATACACACCACCTTGTTTATATTAGGTATATTAGTTAGGGGATGCCACTCTACCACCAAGTTCACATTTAAAGCTCTTAAGTCTGCACATAACCTGAGACTTTTGTCAGGTTTACGAGCCAAAGCAATGGGAGAAACCCATTCAGATGACTCCACTTCTTCCACAGTCCCCTCTTTCACCAACTTATCTATCTTGTTTTTTAGTTCTTCTCTCACATTTGTAGGTAACCCCCTTAATTTCTGTTTAACAGGCACTGCTCCCTTTTTAAGTTTGATATTGTGTTTTAAAGCAACCAAACTTCCCAAACTCTCAGTAAATGCACTTGGAAAATCTTAAGTTAGATTAAAACATTTAGAAATCCTCTGTTATCACTATTACAGGTTCCTTCTTCATGGGATTAAGTATGATACCTAATTGGGCCTGATCTCACCACCCTAAGACATTTAAACCCCTTACTGCGATGTATAATTTAATATTTGCTTTCCTGTCCTTAAATTCAATCTCTAACTCTAAATATCCTTCGATTTCAATCCTAGAGCCATCAAATCTTTCAGCAATAATATCTGATTATTTAAGATTGTCAATATTGATCAAGTCTCCAAATTTTCGTGTACAATATTGTCTCGTTATGATGGTCCAAGGTGAACCAGAATCAGCCAATAAGACTAGCTCAATATTTAAAATTCTAACAGAACACTTGGAAGGTCCAATCACATATTTTTCCCCAACTACGAGGGATATTCTCAAGAATGTGTGATAATTACCGCAAATTTAGCTTAACGCAGCTTTACATTTTGCAGTCTATTGCAACAAAATACCACTGTTGTTACGTCCAATTCCTGACCCAGTGGCACCCTGCGATAGTAGCTGGATAACGCGCCAAATGACAATGTAAAAATCAACGTGACGCCGAAAAAATGCAAAACACAAACGCCAAAAAAGATGCGATGCCCTAAATCACGATATAAAAATCTGTGACAACCAGTGACAGGCCTGCAATTCCCACTCGTCATGCGGAAAAATGTACTATAAAAGCACAAAAGAAAAGCCACACCAAAACCAAACCAAACTGAGTAGCACCATGGATGCACCCGGACCGAGTGCAGAGGAGAACCTGAACCCCACAAGCCCCACGGAGGACCAGCCAGGAACCCCGTATTCGGGTTACTACAAGGAGAAGAGAAAGAGGAAGATGGGGCTCAGTCCGCTGGAAGACCAGATCATCGTCACGGAGATGATAGAACACTACCAACAACTGTTTATCACCTTCACTGCGTCATTGGCAACACAAACGGAAATATGGCAGTCCATCGTCAAAAACGTGTATGCAGTCGGAGTGTCAAGCAGGTCAATGGAGGAGGTAAAGAGGCGCTGGCATGATGTGCAAAGCCAGTCGAAACAGAAATTTGCGGCCAATAGGAAGGCAGCAAAGGCAACTGAAGGTGGGACTTCTAAGCCACAGGAGGAGCTGGATGAGCTGGAGGAAATGGTGGCCACAGTCATCAGTGTGGAGACGGTGCAAGGAGTTGGGGGTCTGGACACAGCTCTATATGAACTGACCCAAAAGCAACAGGCTGAGTAACGACCAGGGACCGGGGGGACGGGGGGAGATGGGCACAATGGCACACATGCACAATCATGTGTAGCACACTGCACACGCACAATGACAGTGGAACATGTCCCTGATACCCTTGGCATACTGCAGCACACCTAGAAACACCAAGTAGGGCCCGTCCACTATGTGCACAAAGGGGCCCCCTCCATATCACCAATCCCACAACCTACCCATGCACATGTGCAGAATCCAGGAAAGCAGCGGCTCTGTGAGCCACACTGACAATGCAAGTGACACTGCATGACCGATAGCATGGCTGCAGTCAAAACAATTGACATTGTGCAGGATTCGTCATAGAGGTTGCCCAGTTTGGATCACAGCCGTAAAGGAGCAGGTCACACTCTGACACAGCCACGTGCACATACAACCCATGATGACAATTACTCAAACACCAGAGCAGAATTAGATGCACAGTACAAGGAGGCCCACTTGTGGAACTCTTCTCTGCCAAAGGACACAATCCCGACCAACTACAATAGCTTGTGCTAGAGAAAGCAGAACTGGAGCCTAGAGGCGGGAACATTGGCTCAATCCTGAATACACGTGAATCAAAATGGATGATACGCATGGACATGATCTGTAATGGGCTTAATGAATCAGACACGAGCAATGCCCAATTAGCTTGCTTAATCACGGAATGACTAACACCTTTTTGTAGAGCGCTTGTGCTATGTATGGCTGATGCTGCTCCCCAAGCTGCGAGTGCCGCCCTAATGTTGTTTCAATATGACTAAAGTCCAATCCCTGCTGACCTTATTCGTCTTCCATCATTATGTTTAGTAACCTTATTACCTTTGTAGAGGTTTTTACATCTCACTACTAGCTAGCGTGACAACAGCACTTCTTCTATACACAATGACTTTTTTGTCTGACTGCCTATTCATAATGCTGTTACCCATGATGTTTTTGTTTTTTTTGCTGTCTATCCAGGCTTGTTCAACTAACCCTGTGACCGCGAATGTTCCTTCATGCATCATGACTGTTTTTGATAAGTAACTGTGTATTCTATGCTCCCGTACATACTGGGACAATGCTGCCATAATGAACCGGTTGTTAGTTCGAACATCTGACCTGCTTGGGAGCAATTTCTTTGCTTCCGTATATACTGGGACAATGCTGCCATCATGAACCGGTTGTTATTTCGTACATCTGACCTGCATGGGAGCAATTCTTATAACCCAATATGTGCAATTTTTATAACCCATTATGTGCTTGCTGCAAAGTAGAGCTATTCATGTTTCACGCGTTATTGGTCTGACATGTGTACATTTTTAAAAGGTGTTTATGGTTCTAATTTAATTTATGGACTGCCATATCTGCTCATGTTACCAATGACACAGCCATCCGGCTGAGGACTGAACTCTTCCTCTTACAATTCCCTTGTCATTCCCCAAAGGACTGTGGTTGCCCCACCACTGGGCTACTGTGTAATGTGGGGTTGTCATGGCCATGTACTGCTCCAGCTCCGGCATGCACCAGTACTGTTAATAGGACTATTAACATTCATCCAACATGCAATTTGATCCACCAGATTGTGAATAAAACATTCTAAATCACACAGATGTGTCATGTCTATGTCTCTGTTCACTCAAGTATAAAAGTATGGATGATGTAGGGACAATGATTGCACAAGAAGGTACACCCTAGTAAATGTCACCAATGCGCATGTTTGAGCCTGAGACACATGGCCAAATACATGACTGTGAAGGTGTGAACTAGCTAAGGCCTCATTGCACATGAACAATCTCTCAAGCCCCCAACGTAGGCACACGTCCATGTATTGGATAGTGCTCTGCGTAGAAATGACAAAATTCGGTAGCAGGCCAGAAGTGGTGTCCACCATCACATGTGACAACTGCAGTCTCTTCGCATACCTACTCACACACATCTGTGTGGGCACAGTCTGTTTTGATGTATTACATTGCTCAACATAGCCAGTATTTGGTCAAAATACTCACATTGCTGAAGACAAGTAACTGCACAGGTCTGCCAGCAACTATCCCAAAAACAATGTCTGGCTCACATGGGTGGAGCTGTCAAAAGGGACCCACCCCCATTGTACAGGCATCAGTCTGTCCCTCCCTGTGTATGGACAATGCTCATTAAGGCACATAATTTGTCATTTTAATCAACACTCATCACAGTTGAACACTAGTGAAGTTGCATTAACTTTATTAGCCTGTGCGTGTCAGTACGGGCAAGGCAAAGGCCACAACATGCAGACAAATGCTTAAGAAACTTACAGGCAGCATGGGAACATGTCGAGGTGCAAGAAATGGGGAGGTAAAAAATAAACACAAATCATTAAAGATGGCAACACGCTCAGCCCACCTTGACTTGCTGGGCGAGTCAGGTGATGTTTGCTGTGTGCTCATTGCCCCATGTCAGGGGACACGACTTACAGCCCATGTGGTCGGCATAGTGCTGTACCACCGGACTGCGCCGACTGTCTGCTCTGCTGCAAGTGAGCAGGTGAAAGGGTCCTACAAGGTCACATGTCGTCCAACATTGCCATGTGTGTACTCTCCCCCAGCAGTATGTCAGATTTGGGAAAGTTGCCTGCCATTGCGTTTGTTGGTCTCGTGGCACCGGCATTCCTCAGACCGGCAGCAGTTCTGTGGACGATATGATACTACTCTGGGCAATAAGTCGTATGTGTGCAATGTTTGGACCTATGGGTTGTTTTTACCAATGTGTCATGGACATCCCTTGCAGGTGTAGTTCGGGCAGGGACAAGTGTGTGTGGGGTGTGAACACTTTGGTCTTTCATTAGCGCAATTTGTGGTGTGGGAGCGTTCAGAGTCTGGTATGGTATCTCACGCTGGGTGTGCCAGCCACATTCAGGACCATGATCGGAGGTTCGGTTCTCCGTCCACCTTGTGTATTGAGACAAAGGACCTTTCATACCTAATTTTGGTCTGACTACTGCTTGCATTTCTTAACTGTGATGTAGCCTTCGCGCTGACTTTGATGCCGGGCCTTAGATTTGGGTTCACCAATTGCAAAACACATGCAGCAGTTGGCATGTATGGATGGGCCAAGGGCCTGATTGGCCTTGCACTCCCTGTTCAGTCTCTCTCTTTCTATTTCTTTCTCTCCCCCTCTCTCTCTTTCTCCCGCTCTCTGTCCTTTGATTGGTGCCTGACACACCTTCTTATCTTGGATTTTGTCTGCCAGGCTGTGACTCACAATTTGTCCAGGGATGCCCAGCCATGACTCTTCCAAATAGTTGTTTGGAGACAAATTTGATTGTGATATTTTGTTTGGACTTTCAATGGTGAATGAATGAAACAGATTTTCTGTACTCACATGTATGTTGATTGTTGTAATGGTGCAACATCAGGCAAATGCTATTGTTCATGGGTTTGTGACATTGATGTGCACTATCTTGATCAGGGGGAGGTGGGAGGTGCCCGGGGTAGGGCCCAGGGGGTTGGCAGTGGGTGTTGAGGCCCTATTGGGTGTCTGGCCTGCATGATCAGAGGCTCCATGGCATCTGTTGCCCTTCAGGTGTGGCTCTGGGCTGGGCTCCTTTTTGTGGTGCAGGCTGTTGTCCAACTTTACACCAGGTCAGAGCAGGTGTTACATTCCTGCTTCCAACACGCCTTATCACGTGTTCTGTGATCTTATCGCCGATCTGGCTGGTCGTTGAGAATGTTGTGACGTAGTGTAGTTGCGGCTTTTTGCACGGGAACGCCTACTCTGCATCTCATTAGCGATAGTTGTCGGTGTCATCTGTGGCGATGTTTTTTGAGGCTGCTATCGCAGGTAAATTGGTGATATGGGCAGTTTACACCTGCTTGTGAATGTGGAGATAACTTTATTGCGACTTTGGCTGTGATTGAGTGCCGATAACTCGGCGATAGTTCTTTCAGAATATGCCCTTACATCTTCCTGTATCGCTTTAGAATCATTGGTAGACCCAATAATTCCATGCTCTGCTTCCTCCTGGCCCACTTGAATGGTACCTTCATCTACGCTTAAAACCTTAACTCTCAAACTAATATTACTAGCATATCGTCTAGTATCCTTACATACATGTGAAAAATGCCTAATTCTACCACACCTACTACACTCCTTCCCAATTGAAGGGCACCTGGGAAATGATGCTACATGACCAAATTGCAACATCTAAAACAATGTACTTGTCCGTCATTTCTTTTTTGTTTTTGTACACCACGTGAACTGCTCAACCCTACACACCAGATGTCACTGTGTTCCCAACCTCCTTTTTAAGAGACTTCATCCACCTTTCTGATTGTTCCATGGCTTTAGCCGTGCTTATGAAGGCCTGCAAGTTAGGATCCCCCATAATCCACAATTGGTATTGTATTTTCTTGTTTTTCACATGTTCAATGATCTGATCTTTGATCATTTTGTCCAAAGTTACAATTTGTAGATAAGGCTCTTAATACGGTGGGGAAATCATCAAAAGACTCACTATTTTCTTTTGTGCTCTGGTATAATACTTGAATCTGTTGAGAGCAACACTAGTCGTAGGTTTGAAACGAGTTTCTAACCTGAGTAAAGCTCCTTTGTACACATTGCGATCACCATCACCATCAATTTGTGGTAAAGCTCTAAAAACTACTTGTCCCTCAGAACCAAGGCAATGTAACAGTATATATTTCTTTCTCTCTGCTGCCATCCTTTCCCCATCAATTGCTCTTTAATAGGTAACAAATTTCTCTTTCCATCCCAACCATGGAATGGGAGGTTCTCCTTTGTTTTGAAGAAACTTGGAAGGTGGATCATATTGCATGTTGGCTGAATGTTAATAGTCCTATTAACAGTACTGGAATTCAAATATAAAGGTTGTGCACAATGTAAATATGTGTTTAAGATGCCCCAATATAAATTGCTCGAAAAAATTGATAATCTTCTTAAGTTCTAGCATGTTAAATTATATAATTTCTATAATACACTGCAGCTCAGTACCTTGATAATTGTTTCCAGTCGTGACTGATGTACAAGAACTTGAGGAACATAAATAATGAAAGACAACGACACAGGATAACTTCCATTCCGAGGCTTAACACGGGAGCAGGATCCAGGGAACGCCTCAAGTTTACAAGAACTCTGGGCTCTGCCTTGTATAAGCACGTTGATGCTGACACGTTATGTAGAATGCAGCTCACGAATCAGGAAGTGCGCCTGTACGCTGTGCTTGTAGGGCGCATCTGGCAGTAGTTAGCGCGTGCCCTGGATGGCGTTAATTTCGTACAAATTTCACAAATTGATGAAAATCTCCATAAAGGCTACCCAACTTGCCTGGATGATCGGACTTCCAGTAAATAGTAGCACGGGGAATGATCCACACCATGGGCAGCGGTAGCACAGTCCGACGTCACTAAGAACATCAAAACACACCGCACCTGTGCTGCTTAAGCGTGCGTAGCATGTACATCTTTGTAACTCGTCGACAAATGTAGAAATCCTTCTTGAGACGTGAATATTTTGAAATGGAGGATTATTTCACCACAGCACAGTTCGGTACGACTGCAGGCATCAGTTTAAACAAATCTCTGACTCTAATAACATTCCCTGGTTCCTATGGTGAAATTGGAACATTAAAATCCCACAGAAACTATGCACAATGAAATGTAACACATCTAAGGGATGGAACTGTTTACAATGTAACTAATCGCAAGACAACAACAAAAAAAATCATGTCTTTTTTACTAGGGCCCGGGAACTGCATAGTGATACCAAGCCACGCTCTTCTTTTTATGCGCTTTGCACACATCTTTTAATTTTATTTCAAAAATTTAATTAACCATTTTAACCCTGCCATTCGTCATGTTCGAATAGGAAATTAAAAATTGCAGCAATTTGGCACATGCACACCTCGCAATGTGCACTTGTGCATGAGTGGCATCTTGGCAGGGGCAGCTCCTTCATAAGGGACGAGGAGCGTCGCCCCACTGGTCAGAATCAGTCGCAGTAAAATAAAATGACATTAAAACAGTAACATCATTTTATTTTTCTGTGAGTGGCTCTGGCTGATGGTGTATGCATGTGAGGTGGGGCTGGGCCATAACAGGCAGGAGTAGTGGGCACTTAGAAGTGTGCATGTAAATTGGTCCAGCTGTTTTAGGCCAGCCAACCCAGTTTCTCCAACCCAGTTGCGTTCACAGACGGGTTGGAGAAAAGCCGTAGGCTCCCCGGCAGAGTCTGAGCGGCAAAGCAGGCCACCCAGACAAATCCTGGTGCTGCTCTCATGGCACGAGAGCAGCATCTGGATTGGGGAGGAGCCTGCACCTTCCCAGAGACTGACGGGAGTCAAGCACCGAGGCGGCCATTGGGTCGGGGCAGTGGAAGATACTTTTAAAAAATATATTTTTTCCCTCAATTACAGCCCCCCGTCCTACTCCACCCACTCCTCCACTTTCCTTGTGCGGCGGCCACCACTGCATCTTGGAATGGATTGCTTTCATAAAGAAGATATCCAGCCATTCATCATGCATGGTTCTTGGTGCATGCACACATGTGGAAGAAGCACTTGCAAAGCATATAACTCCGCCTTTACCCTCAGGACTTATAGGCAGGGCAATGTATTTTTAATATAAACACTACACCTAAATAGCTAAAAAACCAAACTCAAATGAATTAGGAAGAAGAAAAATGATCTATTGTAGCTTCATACGAGGTTCCAGATTTTCCCACATTAGCAGTTAGTCTCCTATTTGTACTGAATAATTTTCACTTCATTCTGTTACTTTTACTTTTGCATTGATAATGGAGCTGGAAGAACACTTACACTGTGGCATCCCCTTGAGGTCATCTTCTGCACTTTCACCTACATACTCTATTTTACATCACCAAGTGACCTCTGTTTCACTACGCACTATTACTTAAAATGTTATCTGAAGAGTGTGCCAAAAGAAATGAAGAGTGTGAAAAAGAAAATGGCAGGACCACACAGGTAAAAATTAAACATTACGAAATACAAGCAAGTCTTATTAAGCCTATGAAAGGAAGGTCTAACAAAAGGGGATGTCATTTGCTTTTTTGTTGAAAGGTGGTAAAAGAGGGATCCAGACAGTTGGGCCAAGAACAGAAAATGCGTGAGGAGGAAGGTGGATTATTATGTAGTGATGCTGGTTAGGCTTCACCATGCAATACTCTCACAATACCCCAAAGATGGTCCTTAGAGTCACTATAATAAATCCTTAGACCAGTCCAGGTAAAGTGGCATAGAGCAGTCAGGCTTTACCAGAGAAACACGTGTAAAGCATTTCAGAGCACCATCATGGTCGTAAGAAATTGACACGACTCAAAAGAAATCAAACACCAATTAAAAATCATAAAGCAGGTTTTTATATAAATTTAGACACCAAAAAAAGTAAATTAGATAAGTAAAACTAGAGTTATGGATTTTAGAAATAATATTAAATCACTATAAATCAATACTGCTAAACATTTGCAGTGCGGTCAATGGAAAAAAGCACAAGTGACAATCAGTCACTTGAAGGTTGAGGAGCATGGAACCCAAAGAGGGTAATGTGATGCAGGTCTCGGTACCAAGCCACAACAGTCAGATTGATTTTAACTGGCTCGACTCCTGTGTGCAAAGTTAGACTAGCTGTCCTTAAAGCTGAAGCGGGAGACGTAGGGGAACTGGTTTTACCTCTTACATTGTGCTGGTGAGGAAATGGGTGCAAAAAAGTCAACAACAAAGCCACTGCTGACATTGCATGAAAGATTTGAGAGGTGTTACCTCGAGGAGCAGCATCTAATAAAGATGGTGGTTATGAGTCCTGCCACCAACAAGCTTAGACAGGGGTAAGCTCAGTGGAAAGTTCTTTTGACATTAGGAGGTCCAGGGAAAATGGCAGCTGCCTGAAACTTGCTGGAGTTCAAAATTAGGTTCCCAGAATGCACTAGGCCATCTACTTTAGGGCAATCCCTGGGAGGGCCAAATGGACAGTTATTATTTGGTTCCGGTGCATTGTTTTTACCTGCCGTGTTCAGGGGACTAGTGTCATTAGTCCATGGAAGTCTGGCGTTGCCGTTGTTTCACAGAGGTCCCTCTGTCTAGGGGAATAGGTCTTTGGTCTGAGACAAGTTGCAGTCCTGCAGTTTCAGGAAGCTACCACAGGTGTATGATATCACACCTTTGCTTTGTGTAGATTTTTTTGTCACAAACATGGGTCTCTTTTTTGTCCTTTTTTGCAAGCCAGATCAAAACTGAGGTTCTGGTGTCAGGGGTAGCCATTACATCTTAGATTTAAAGTCATTAGGGGTGTAGGTGCAAGTGGCCAATGGGCTAATCCGCCCCTTGAGGTGACCTCATCTGGGGTGTGCGTCACCTTTTCTACCAGAACCCTCTATTTTGCCATTTTCGAAAATGTCAGAAATATTCCTCAGATGTGCAGACCAGTTGGTCCACCCACTAAGTGTTACTAGTCTTTAGGGGTGTACATCTTCAGAATACTGAATTTTCCCACCTGCCTTGGTGTAAATGTGCCAAGGGGCAAGGGGAAGGCTGCTTCTCATTTGGGAGGCAGCCTTGTTGCATATCCAAGCATATCAAGGGCGAGAAGGCTTTGAAGCTCACTGCCTTGATGTGCCACTTCGCTAGCCATACTGTCAGGGAGTGGGGTGTGACCTCCTGACCGCCCAAGCTATTGTTTCTGATTCCTGGGAGAGTTCACACCTCCTGGTAGGGGATCAGCTTCCTGTCTTGGTGGCAGCAGCTAGAGGAGTATGATAAAACCGACAGGAGCCAGTCGGTGAGCAGGGACAGCACCAGGATCACAGAGAAAATGTTTTCATATATAAGATTGTTAAAACCATTTGGTTTCTAAAAAGAAAGGAGTGCAGGATATTCACTATATAAAGCAGCTAGAGGCTACCAGACAGGGTGCAGGAAAGGCTGGGCAACCAGGTGGACAACTCTAAGGTAGTCACCTGGGTGCATGCCACATCGTCCACAACACGAGAATCATGTCTTTGGTGATGAGGCACATTGTTCAATACCAAACAAGATTTTTCAGCAGTACCATAATGGAGCTGACGACCTCGAGTTTGCCTGTGTGCCATCCCATGTTATTCTATGGACCGCTAAACATGTATAGTATCCTTTAATGGGAAAGGCCACTTTAGGGACATATAAGCTTGCACTTACATGTCCAACCTTTAATATAATACACCCTGCCTCCTGGGCTCAGAAGGCCTTCCTTACGGGGGACTGATATATATTAGAAATAGTGCATTGAATTTGCAGCACATGGTGAGGGCAAAGTGGAGTTCGAACAGTTTGCACTGCTCCTGCTGTATGCAATGGCAGGACTTCTGTCATCAGTTTACCTGGGTCACTTGGGGTGGCATAAACAGTGCTTCAGGCCCTGGTGACCCCTTTAGCATCCAAGTTCTGTTACCATATACTAGGGACTTATAAGGGGGTTAAAGTCTTTGACAATTGGGTGTGCTAATACACATGAACCGGTTTTAGGGAGAAAGCACTGACACTGACTGGGGCCTGGACAGCAAGCTCCAGTACACTACCAGAGTCATAACCTTCAGCACTAGAGCAAAAAGTGGATGGGGTCACCATACAATTAAGCACTTTCTTACAATGTGAATACCCTGTATTTGTCTGTAGTGGTAAGAGAGCTTTAGATGTTCTGGAATGGACCGAAGAATAATTGACAAATGACTTTGGAAGAAAAACTCTGGCTTAGTTATGCATATAGAAGGATACATTATAGAAAGGGGCTCATTGTATATTTGGCAGGGTGACCCGCTCAGTGCCATCTTAGCATTATAGGCCCACTGGGCCCTGCATACACAATAACTCACACAAAAAAAAAATGTTTAACATAAAATGAGTGTTAAATTCTCTTCTGCATGTCTCCTCTATGCTATTGGGGCACCTGCCCAGTGTGCCCATGCGTTAAGACGGCACTGGACCCACTATCACCAGGATAGCAAAGTCCCTGGCCTTTTTATTGGCATTTTGTTGTAAATGGGCAATCTGTATTTTGCAAACTTCGTTGCATAATGTCCTGCTCACACATAGAGATATTACAGGAGATAAGAAATAAGGATAACATAATTTTGTATGAATGGAACAGCTAATGCAAATTATTCAACCACATGTAGGCTTCAAGGAGAGAGAAGAAGAAAAAGCATAGTGACATCATCAATAAAGTCGGTTAACTGTTATGTGTAAGACCATAACCAGGTGTACATGTGTGCAAGTATCTCAAGTGCCTATAAGTAAAGAGGGAAAAAACCTGTTCACTGAACAACAAGGGAAACGTAATAGAGATGAAACAGTACATGTGGTGCACTCATTCTTGAAAGAGGATGATGTGTCACTAGTCTCTCAATGCCCAAAAGAGGGGAGGTGGAAGCTGGTGGCTGCTGATAGAGTTCCTGGCCATTGTTGCCTAGAGATCCCTGCTTGCCTGTTAGAGACTTCTATGTCTTCAGTGGTCTGCCGGTGAAATAGATGCACTGAAGATACCGAAAGGACGCCATTTGCTTTTTCGCTGGCTGAGCGTTCCTATTTGGTGTTACTGTAACACAATCTACTAAAATGAACAGTGGCATAATTCAAAATAATGGGGGTTCCTACAGAATGTGATGAGAGGCCGCTGACCTTGCAGTTATATATTGTCATTGGACTTAAATGGGGAGTCCCTTCAATGTTTCGGGGTCGCCTAAAGGGTAGGATGCCACCCATTGCTGCAGGGACCTGCATTACATCCTTGAAAGCGGTGTGGTGTAACCACCACTGTGGCCTGGCGGCCTTGTGGCAGAATGGTCTCCAGGCCAAGGGTTTCCAACAGAGGAGCCAATCATGCCTTGCCCTCACACCCAGCAGTTCATGTCTCTCTAAGGAGGTGGGGGAGCCACAGGTTAACAAGGCAAGATGTCTGTCATGTGACAGTGAAGCTCATGCTGAACCAAACCCTAAATGATCCTATTCCCCGCCCAACAGAATTTGGGAGCTCCCAAAGTGAACGTAGATATCGCCGGATTAGATTAAATGTTCTGAGAAGGAATTCTAGTGAGCACAGGCAAAGCGGTTTCGTACTCTAGCCTTGCCCCAATAATGGCAGAAACAGCTGATTTCTTTCCCTCTGTTGTAATGTTGGGTTTGGTTGTATTCAGCTATTTCATATGGAAAAAGCAGGTTGAGAAAAGCTGGTGAAAATGACTGTGCCTACCATAGAGCACCACCGTGTGCTCTCCTTGTACATAACCAGGGGCGGCTCCTCTATTGAGGCAGAGGAGTAAATGTAAATGTAAATGTAAATGTGCTTCAATTTATATAGCGCGCTTTAACCCAGGGGCCTCAAGGCGCTTGCTTAGGGAACCCGTCCTGGTATTCCCCTGTGAGATACCCCGGCCGGGTATCCACAAGGTGAAAGCCAGGCATCCCGCCGCGAGGGGCCGTAGTGGAGATTGCCCAGAGTGTGACCCCGTGAGTCGAGTAGGCACCAGAGCGAGAATTGTCGACTCCGTGGAATTTTTGAGCCCGAGACCCGCCGAGGCGGGGAATCGAACCCTGGTCCACGGCCGATCTCAGCTTCTGGGTCTGCCGCCTCTAACCACTGAGCCACACTTCTCCACCACCACTTCTTCACCCCACTAGTTAAATTGCCCCCAGAGATTAAAAATAAAATAGTGATAAAGTTAATTTATTAGCATTAGCATTTTATTTTTCAAACCCTGGTCCCGAGCCGATCGTCAGCGAGGCAGCAGCAGAGAGCAGTGATGGGCAAGGCACTTATAAGTTTAAAGTGGGCATATCTCTTTGGCAGTCCGTCTTGCGATGGCCAGCCAGACCTGCACATTTTAACCTCTCTAACCCAGCTGTTTTAGACAGCTGGGTTAGAGCAAGCATAGGGCTCCAGTGTCCTCGCAAGCAACAAAGGAGGCCACTCACTCCAGCACTAGTGCTGCTTTCATGCTGCACGAGAGCAGCACTAGGATTGGTTAGTGCAGTCCTGAGTCCTGTGTTGGAGCCTGCATAGCTGGAGAAGACCCGAGAAACAAGGATGTCGCGCCAGGAAGGTAAGTGTGGTTATTTTTTTACTTATTTTATTTACTTTTATTATTCTCCCACCCGTCTCACCACCCTCCGTACATGCCAGCTGCCACTGCATAACACTATAGCTCCTAATGAAGATCACCTTTTGCTGCATATCACCACGTGTAGTCTACTGCATGCCACCATCTGCCCTTTCATACGTAGAACAGAGTACATTTGAAATGTACATCCCACAATGACCGGTGCTGCACAGCTTGTGCTCCCTGATGCACAGCACCCAGTGATGCTCTGAGACACTTCACCCACTACTCTCCGGAGCCCATTACAAAGCCCTCCCCGCTGCTTCACACCCAGAGCTCCCCCTGGTTAACCTCACCAGGTGCTTCTTTGCTGCAAATGACCCATGCTTCCATACAGTACATCATCCTCTGGTTCCCTTCCAGCACATCACGTTGTGTGGTCTGTTGCATGTCATGTTATGCTTCCTTGATACGCATCAACCTGGCCTGCCATTCCATCTGTTGTGCAGGACAGCTCGTCTATGTGCAAGAATGCTTCTACAATGGATGGTCTGTGTCGAGGAGTGATTGAATGATGGTCCACTTGGATGGATGTTCATAGCTGGGTTTGGCTGTGTCCATGTATGTCTCCCTTTCTGCTGAGGATGTCTGTGTGTAAGCACAAAAATGCCAAACCTATTGCCTTTCTCAGAGATTGTTATATTTCAAGATGAAATCAGCGACCACTAATGGGTTAGACCAGAAAAGCAGCGATCAAAGCCTCTGCTACTGACCTGAGCCCCTTAGACATAAGAACACATCAAACAGCCACAATGTACAGCTCAATCCAAGAACATTTAATTTCTGCAATATCAGGCCTTCGGAGAGTGTAAAGGAATGAATCAATCAGAGCAAAGAAATAGGATATGTCTTTCTGGGTTTGGAAAACCATAAGGCTCCAGGAAGTGATGGGTGAAATCGCATATTTTCGAAAATCTTTCTGTGAAGTAATAACACTTCAACTGGTAGCCACATTTCAATAAAATACTTCATAAAGGCTAATAGCAAGAACAGTGAAAGGATGCAGAATTAGCCATTCCGTGCATCAGTGTCTATTATATTTGCAAACATACTGCCTAAGGCTCATTAATAAATAACCTGATCAATAAACTCAACATTAGTAGCTCAATATTTGACTGATTTACTCTCATCAATACCAGTGGTTATTGGCATATGCTGCAAGGAACACAATCAAGTGAAATGATGGAGGTCATAAACCAGTGGCCTGATTAAGTCTTGTGACATTCAGATATGTTTGAACGCTTTCAAAAGGAAACAAGATTGTATTAGTTCAGAAGAGAAATGTAGGCATCATCTTAAACGTGATGGTATATACTTCTTTAATACGATTTGAAAAGGAGCATAACACAGCAATATTATACAGTGGTAGTCCATAATACAACAGTGCTCATATTGGTTACAAATCGAATGTTTAAAGCCAGAAGGCAGAGGCACTATATTTCATCAAAGTCCAGCTTTGATCTGCACTTGATGGTTTTGTCCCCCAAAATGGTTATTTGGGAATGAAGCATCATGAGGACTTAAAAGGGGAGCCTCTGATGGTACTAACTGGTGCTGAGAAGACATACAGTTCCTGAGGGAACGTCCAAAAGGTATTCAGTCAGTGTCCGCTGCGTGTTTCTCCAAAATCAGGATGGTCAAAAAATTAATCAATTTCCTACCTAGTAACACCAGGCGAACAATTGTCCAAGCATTGATCACATCCCACCTGGATTACGCCAATGGCCTCTACATTGGACTTGCCTCTGGCCTCTGCCATCGACATCAGACGGTCCAGAACGCTGCAGTCCGGCTGGTCTGTAGCATTTCCCTTCGAGAGCACATCTCATCACACCGGCGAGGACTCCACTGGCTTCCAATCCAAACAAGAGCAGAATTCAAGGCCCTAATTCTGGCCCACCGGGCAGTTAAGGGAAAGGGCTCTGCATACCTTTCCTCCTACCTTCGTCCCTACATTAATGCCAGACTCCTTCGTTCTAGTTCAAAAAATCTTCTCATCACCCCCAGATTAAAAAAAGTACGCTCCGGAGGTAAAACGTTCCAAGTATGTGCTGCCTCCCATTGGAACAAGCTTCCTCCTTCCATCCAAATGATCCGGGAAGTGTTACCATTCCGAAAAGCCCTGAAATTATTTCTATTCTGCTAGTTCTACCTGAGTCAGATCCAGTACACAATCACACAGGAGCGCCGGGACACCCCGTTGGGGTAGCTGTGCGCTATACAAAATACACTAAATTAATAAATAAATAGTCAATGCAACAACACCGCAAAGCTAACATATGAGTGCCTTAAGCAACAGGAGATACAGTGATGACACAATACTAAAATTAACAGAAATGCTTATTATCATCATATTGTTATGACCCAGGAAGATGGTATGAGAAATTTAGATGAGCTAATCCACAATCTGTAACGAATAAGAGCTAAAGGCTGAGACTTGAAACTGTCAAACCTACAGCTTCTCAAGATGGAGACAAGGGACTAGAGAATAGAAGAGAAACTGAGGGCCCAATTCACAAAGGTAAACTCTGCACAAAAAAGATCAGTGTTAGACCTGGCATCCTTCGCGTGGTTCTTCTCTAACTTTTTGACGTCAATCCTACCATTGTGCTGACTTTATTTTTGCTGGCTTTTGGACTCTGTATATTTTACCACTGCTGACTAGTATTAAAGTGCTTGTACTTAGATGACATACAAAAATATATTGAAAAATATACCATAGACACTCAAAATATCACTGAAATAGACTCGCTGTCTGATGAGATAACTATGCTAGAACTTCATCAAGCCATTGCCTCATTACCCTCAGGAAAAGCAGCAGGGGAAGATACTATACCTTTAGAAATATACAAAATATGCTTAAAAGAGCTCGAACAACCCTTGCTAAAAGTAATTCAATATGTAGGCCTTGAAGGGAAAACACCACAATCCTGGAATAGGGCTAAAATAATATTTTTTCTGAAGAAGGACAAACCAAAAGAGGAAAGAGGGTCTTATCGCCCTATTTCGTTGATAAACACAGATGCCAAAATTTTCGCCAAAATTCTAGCTCTAAGACTGGCCCCCATTATGCCCATGATTATTCATCCACAGCAACATGGCTTCATTATTGGGAGAGACACTACCATACACGTCAACACGGCCATAACAGCATTTGACGTTGCGGAGACTAACTCCACCCCACTCGGTATGATTTTGCTAGACGCTGAGAAAGCTTTCGACCGAGTGGGATGGGATTTTCTCTGGTGCGTACTATCTAAATTAAGGTTTGGCGGGGAGTTTTTGAAATGTATCAAAGCACTATATGACAAACCAACTGCATTCACTAGCTATGGGGGGCTGGTATCTTCAGATTTCAGGATTTTAAGAGGAACTGGACAAGGCTGCCCTCTCTCACCTCTTTTATTTGCACTTTCTTTAGAACCTTTTTTGCCAGCTCTTCAATCTCAAACCCAGATTATACCGTTTAAATCAGGGCACCAAGAATTAAAAATAACAGCATATGCTGACGACATAGCGGTTTACACGGAAGATGCTGTAGAGGCTCAAAAAGGAATAATTTTAAAAGCTGAGAAATATGGCAAAGTGGCGGGTTATAAATTAAACTTACAAAAAACTAAAAAAATAAATAGTTAATTATGCCCCTCCTGTGGTGATGCCTGAGATATGCAAAATAGCCACTTATTTGGGAATAAGAATAACAGCTACTATACAAGATATTAATAAAATAAACTACGATGAATTAATTAAAACTACTAGATTATTATTAAAGAAATGGCACAGGCTACCTCTCAATATAATTGGCAGAATTAATTTGATCAAAATGAAGGTATTACCTAAGTTTATATACCTATTTCGATCCATACCACTAGCACTAAATAATCAATTCTTTAAGAAATTGGATGGAATATTTAGTAGTTTTATATGGGGGTATAAAAAGGCGAGAAGATCATTGAACTTTATGAAAAAAGACATATCTGAAGGTGGGCTCAATTTTCCTGACTTTAAATTATATTTCTGGTCCGCCTTCACTAATCGGCTACGTTCATTACTCAATGAAGGAAGGGTTTTATTTTTTCATTATTTCATGTTAAAATCTGATTCAAATTTATTCTTATTTAGAACGAACGATCCCAACTACTACAAAAGAGTCAAATTTAAGACAGCCAGAGATATAACAAAGATATGGGGTAATATCCTATCCTTCTGTGACACTAACTTTTTTTTACTCAAATCTACCACTATGGGGAAATCCAGGCCTACCAAATATTTTTAATGATAACACTGGTCACCGATGGTCTAGACTAGGTATTAATACCTTAGGGGACTTATATAATGCACAGGGCTTTATGGAATTCGACACTCTTAAACAATTATACAACTTATCCGAAAACATGAGATACAAATTCCTACAGATACATGATTTCCTGATCAATAAAAAACAAATCTTGGAAGTCCCAGAATCTCCAGAATCTGACATCTGGACTTGTTTACACTCATCAAAAAACAAATCTGTTATAAGTGAGACATACAGCACTCTTATTGCTGTCAAACCTAACGATTGCAGCAAGCTCGCTGATAAATGGAGCAGAATATTGGGATTAAATATAACTCCCACACAGATAACAAACTCTTTAATGAATATTAACAAACGAGCAAGATCATCCAGCTTAAAACTTCAACAATTTAGAACAACATGTATGTTATATTATACCCCCGAAAAAATCTCTAAATGGTCTCATAACAACATTTATAGCGATCGCACGAAGTGCCCTAAATGCTCTACGGAAGCGGCAGACCTGACACATATGCTGTTCTCATGCCCGAACCTGAAAATCTTTTGGTGGGAAGTTGAAAAATTTTTGCATATGAAGCAGATACAGATACCAGCTCTAACAGCAGCGTCAGTTTTATTAGACATTTATCCAGATCCACTTCCACATGCCGCCCTGATTACAATATTAATGTCCTGTGCTAAACTAACGGTGGCAAGAGCTTGGATCAGCTCTGAAACACCAAAAATTTGGGACTGGTGGGCATTGGTAACAGAAATACACTCAATGGAGCTTGCTTTAGCAAACATTAGGGGCACAAAAGCAATGAAAAACTATGAAAAAAACTGGGGTACTTTTATAGAACGCTGATGTTATATCTTTGAAAAACTGTATTATTTGACAACTTTTATAGTATTTTGGAGATTGCTAACATGAAATTGCTATATCTGTTATGTATGATGGTCATTATATATATGTATTGTGTTTTATGTATTGCTATTATCTTTCTTTTTGTGTTTTCCGTTCTCCTCTTCAGCCTGCTAACAATACAAATCTTTAAAAAATAAAATAAAGTGCTTGTACTCTCTCCATGAAACATAACTGATATGCCTCCCGCCTAACTGGTCTATTTAATTCACGTCCCTAGTAATGTCATAGTTCCTGTGCCAATGGCCTGTATATTAAATGCTACTTGTGGGCCTGCAGCACTGATTGTGCCACCCTCTTGAGTAGCCCTTTAAACATGTCTCAGTTCTCACACTGCAGAGGGTGTGCTGTTTTAAATAGCTGTTTTGACCTGGCAAAAGAAACCTTTTGCCAGGTCCAAAGCTTCCTTTTGAATATATATAAGCCAGCCATAGGTTAGGCCCTAAACAGCCCGGAGGTCACGATGCAGTGTATCTAAAAAGTAGGACACATACTTTTACATTTTACATTGTCCTGGTAGTGAACAACTCCTAAATTGTTTTTTCACTGCTGCAAGGCCTACTTCTTCCACTGGAGTTACCTTATTACATTTAAAAATTTGTAACTTCCAATTTTGAACAGGCAGACCGGTCATGTTTGGTATCTAAAGACTTGTAATTAAAAGCTCTATGTAATGGTAAAGTCCGATTTTTAATCACAATTCTGAAAACACCACTTTTAGAACATAGGTATTTTCTAGACATAATCATTTGCTGCCTGCAGCCTGATCCTGGGACACATGACTAGGTGTAGCTGGCAGTTGTTCTTTGTGTATTGCTCCTAGACAGTGAGGCAAAGGGAAGGCAGGTTTTGGCAGGATCAGCTATTTTGAGCTAATGAAGGGGAGGAGCTGTCACCTACCATAATTGCACTGCACAGAAGCTCTGCCTCAGCACTGGTCATTTGAGACTCCAGACAAGCTTGAGCAAGGACAGGGAGGAAGGGGACGCCTGACCAATCAGGGATGTGGAAACCTCTAGAAGCTTCCTCAACTTCAAAGTGGGCACTATATATAATACAAACACTGGACCCTTAGTCCCAACTCTTCAGTACCCTTCTGGAACTGTGGACTGTGGCAGGAAGAAGGAATGATGTGCTGCTAAAAGGACCGCCACTCTGCTGGACTGCTGCTCTGAGGGACTGCTGCCCTGCTTTGCTGACCCGCTGCCCTGTTGCCTAGGTGAGAAGAACTGGACCTGCATCTCTAAACCCCAGATCCCAGAGTGACTCCAAGGGCTAGTGCATAATCTAATAACATGGATCACCAAGGCTACCAATACAGCTGCACCGCTAATAATTTCCTTTTCGAGAAGGAAATAACCTTCTGAACCTTGATTCTCAGATAAGCTGAGGAATCAAAAACAGCTGTGCAGAAGAACCGAAAAACAGTGGAGGCTAAGCTACAATAAGGATATGAAAATGAAGTATGCTCAGGCTTTGGCTAGCTATACCAAACTAATCAGGGAGGAAAAAAGTAGATATTACTCAAACATAATCTCTGCAGCAAAGAACTCTAGCAAAGAGCTTTTTGCGACCATCAAAAAATTGGCCAAACTTCCTAGCAAAGCTATAACAGGCAACAACCCAGATTTCTGTAATGTACTGGGCCAGGCCTTTGCTTTTAAGGTAGAGTCAGTCTATAAAACCTTTTTAAACTCCCCTAATGTACTGCCATCTGAAAGGCTTGACCCTATTTCAACCCCTCCCAGTTTCTCTTTCTCCCCCCCCTACAGGGAACAGATCTTGCAAACCATAAAGGAAACAAAATCTGGGGCTCCATCAGACCCATGCCCCCCTAAAATATTTCATCTCTGTCCTGAGATGCTCAGCGTACAGCTAAATAAGCTTTTTCGCTGGCATTATACACCAGGGAAAGTTCCTCGAGAGATGAAAAATAGCATCCGTGCTACCTCTGATGAAAAAAACTCATCTAGACCAAGATGACCCCAATAATTACCGGCCAATTTCCAGAATTCCTTTTTTTTCAAAGGTTCTGGAAAAATTGCTCAATATCCAGATCACCACTTTTATTTCCACAAATAATTTGTTAGATCACTCCTAAAATGGGTACAGAGAGGGTCACGGAACAGAAACTGCCTCAATCTCTGGGAGGGAGGAGCTCAGGAAAGTCTTGGATAGAGGCGGGAAGGCCACCTTGATATTATTAGACCTATCGGCGGCCTCTGACACCGTCAACCACAAACTGCTAATTGCGAGACTTTCTGAGTTGGGCGTTCATGATCCTGCCACGACCCTTCTGACATCATATTTCTCTGGGAGATCCTTCCGAGTTGAATTAGGCGGAACCAGCTCTCAAACGTTCAATCTGCACAGTGGAGTGCCGCAGGGCTCATCCTTGAGCCCTACGCTCTTTAATGCTTATGTGGCCCCTCTGGTTGCATTGATCAGACAGTTTGGGTTTTCTGTAATTAGCTATGCAAATGACACACAAGTGGTCGTCTCAAAACTAACCCTGGGCGTAGTGTGCGGAGTGGGGCTACGCGGAGCTACGCGAAGTGGGCACAAAACTACGCCCACCCGTGCACTCCGCGTAGCCCCACTACGCGCCGCCCGTCTCCCTCCCGCCCTCCCTAAATACTGCAATAAATGGCTAGAAAGCTTTTAAAAACACTTACCTTGTCCGCCGCGTCCCCGGGGCTCCCTCTCGCTGTCCCTGGATTCGCGCCGTCATTTTGAATACTAATGCGCATGCGCGGGCGCCCCTCGCATGCGCATTTCTCGTGAGAAATGCGCATGCGCGGCCGCCCGCGCATGCGCATTAGTATTCGAAATGGCGGCGCGTATCCAGGGACGGCGAGAGGGAGCCCCGGGGACGCGGCGGACAAGGTAAGTGTTTTTAAAAGCTTTCTAGCCATTATTGAAGTATTTAAAGAGGGCGGGAGGGAGGCGGGTGGCGGCCGGCTACGCACCGTCTGCTGAGCGTGCGTAGTGCCGCCTGGCTACGCCCGCTATGCAAAATGTGTGGGAGACGGCACTACGCACACTCCGTGCAGCTGGATGCCCACCGCTACTCAAAACCCAACAATGAGGATGAGGTTGCCGACCGTTTCAACAACTGTATGTCCCATGTTAGAACCTGGATGCAATCCAACTGTTTAAAACTAAACGGTGGCAAGACCGAAGTTCTGCTGTTGGGAACCAATCCGCCGGTTTGTTTTCCGAAATGGTGGCCCACAGAGGTGGGCGATTGCACTACACTGGTTCCCAAGGCGAAAAACCTAGGGGTGATCTTTGACTGCCGGCTAACTTTCGACAGCCAGATCAACTGTCTTACCGCCAATTTCTGGGCTATCCTAAAATTGATTAGAAAAATCTGTTCTTTCATTCCCCCTGAGGTCTTGAAAACCTTGGTGTCTGCCCTCGCCATTTCTAGGCTAGATTATGGAAATGCACTCTATTTAGGGATCCAAACACAATGTCTGAAAAAGCTCCAACGCTTGCAGAACGAAGCAGCAAGACTGATCCTAGACATTCCCAAACACGAATCAGTATCCCATCAGCTAGCAGCTCTGCACTGAATGCCGGTTCGGAAAAGATTAATCTTCAAGTCACTGTGCATCACGTTTAAGGCGCTCCAAGGAAGGGGCCCTTTTTACTTGATATGACGGATAAAATACTATGTGCCGTCTAGGAACCTCAGATCTGCACAACTAAATCTGCTGCAAGTCCCTAGGTTTAAGCAGGCACGCTGGAGAGGAAGGAGCTGCCTGCTAAGAGCTGCGAAATTCTGGAATCTTCTTCCACTAACAATTAAAAATAGTCAGAATCTTACATTATTCAGGAAAGCACTAAAAACATGGTTATTTCTATCAGACCTCTAATTCTACTCTGTCTCTCCATCTTGCACTTCCCTCTCAGTCCTCAGCGCCAAGATGCCCTTGGCCATTCGTTGCGCTTTATAAATCTAAAAATCAAATCAAAATCAAATCAGTTGGCTGGCCTCCTGATCAGAAGCCTCAGGGACAGAACTTATGACCAAAAGACAAAGGCTCCTGTGGACACTTAACACCATCGATGCTAGTTTTATTTTCCTCCTGTGCTGATATTCTCTGAATACCATTGTTCATGACGAGCTCAGCTCGTCATGAGTGTATGGAGGTGTACATCATAACGAGCTGAGCTCGTCATGAGCGTCAAAGGAGTTAATGAAGTAATCTCAATGTATATGAGCACAATGGCAATATATTGGGTTATAGTGATATTGGAGAGAGAAGGAAGCAAATACACCTCTGATTTGTTTTTGAATCAAAAATATTTATATAATCCTTGAAATGAAATGCTGTTGCAAATTAATACATTGAACGGTCTGAGTGAAAGGTGTCCCAGTGAAAAACGGAACCTGGAAAATTAGTGACATATATGTGAAATATATACAAGGTTTCCAATGCTTCATATAAACAACTATTTACATATATATGTACAGTACACAGCGCTAGATACAGTGCTGGTGAACAATGGTTCGTTTATGCAACTTGTCGACGGCAGTTTGACCCTGTGTAGGGTCTCTTCAGGACCTATGATAGTAGGGACACCTAAAGGGTAATGGACCGGCTCGTGTGGAGGGTGTGGCACTGTGCAAAGGGTAAGAAAGGGATACTCACATGGGTCCCAGCCGGGAGCCCAAGTGTGAGGTGGGTGGTGAGCAGGCTATTACGTGAATGTGCACAATGTAAGGATCCATGTGTGTGGAAGATGGAATGATCAAAGTACTGTCAAGCTGGGTCGAGTTCCGGTTCTGAGCGCATGCTTGGAAGCAGGCTACTTCCTTCTGTCTTCAATCAATACAAGGCCATACTTTTTACATATGAAGGGTGAGAATATTCTCACTTTGGTGTCTCTTATGGAAAATGAATCAAATGCAGCCTGTGGCAGTCCTTCCAAGTAGCAGGACTGCGTGTGTCTGTCTGCTCAAGTACGATGACCCACTATTCTCACCCTCCGTATGAAAAAAGTATGGCCTCGTCGTGATTGACAACAGAAGGAAGTAGCCTGCTTCCATGCATGCACTCAGAATCGGAACTCGACCCGTCTTGAAAGCTCTTTGATTGTGCCATCTTCCACACAGGTAGATCCTTAGATTGTGCACATTCATGTAATAGCCTCTTCACCACCCACCTCACACTTGGGCTCCCGACTGGGATTCATGTGAGTATCCCTTTCTTATCCTTTGCATGGCGCCATACCCGCCACACGAGCCAGTATATTACCATTCAGGTGTCCCTACGATCATAGGTCCTTAAGAGACCCTACACTGCACAGAGGGTCGAAACGCCGTCGACAAGTTGCATAAATGAACCATTGTTCACCAGCACTGATCACTGTATCTAGCGCTGTATACTGTACATATATATATATAAGTAAATGGTCATTTATATGAAGCATTGGAAACCATGTATATATTTCACATATATGTCACTGATTTTCTAGGTTCCGTTTTTCACTGGGACACGTTTCACTCAGAACTATATGTTCAAATGTATTACTTTATAACAGTATTTCATGTCAAGGATTATATAAATATATTTGATTCAAAAACAATCAGAGGTGTATTTGCTTCCTTCTCTCTCCAATATCACACCAACCCAATATATTGCCATTGTGCTCATATACATTGAGATTACTTCATTAAGTGTTCACAGGGGCCTTTGTGTTTTGATAATAAGTTTATTACCCTGGTTATTCGTGAGTAGGGTTCCCTTGTTCCTGTCCTCTCAGGGACAGAACAGGCATCCAACAATATTGAACCTAGCACATGGACTTTGCCATCTATGAGCCCTGCCTTCCAGGTAGTGTCACCCCAGCCGTGGGCCCTTGGACGGGGGCCCAATGGTGCTCTGGAAGTGCCTCTGTGGACCCAGCAGAACTGATGCATCTCCTCTACGGCACAAAGCATCTCCCAAAGAATCAGCGCCCAGCCTTTGTTGTTGGACGCATTGCCCTTGGAACTGATTTATCGTCTCTGCCGCGCTGACTTCCCAGATGCAAGGACTTTGCATTGACCATCACAGCCCAATAGAGCCAATGAATCTCCATGCAAGCACATCCCCTCCCCCGCTGCTGTGTGATGCATCTCGATGTAAGGACATCGCCTTGCACTTTTCAGCTTCCTGGAACTGCCGTTGTGCAACGCATCATCTCTGCTGCACAATACATCCTCAACACAGGACTCTGCAACTCTTTGCAAACAGGATTTAAGGTAATTTTGTTAGCAGGCCTAATTGGGCCTAATTGGGTGCCTGTAGCTGGCACGCGCTCCATCGCAGTCGGCCTAAACTTGTGACTTTGTCCTAGTCCAGCGCAATCATATAACCACTTTTGGCTCTTTGCGCTTTTTGGTGCTATTTTCACTGAAAATTTTAAATTGCATATCTCTGATTCTACTGATTTTAATTTTGTGGTATCAGTTTTGATTAATTGATTAATAATTGCTCTATGTTTCTTTATTGGTGTGGGGGTTTTCTTGTATTGTGTTTTCCCTTTATTATTGTTTGAAATACTGCATAAATACTTTACGCATTGCCTCTAAGTTAAGCCAGGCGGCTCTGTTCCAAGCCACCAGAGGGTTGATCACAGGTTAAGCTAGGGTTTGCATGTGACTTCACCCTGACAAGGATTGTGGTTGCTGCTTGAGTAGGTTTCACCCCCCCCCCCTCAACCAATAGTATAATTTCTTGTATTGATGATCAGCAGTGGGAATCTGAACCTGTGTTTTTAAAATGCCATACAGTAATTTTGTGTTAGACTGAAAATTCCAGCTAAATAACATAAAATCAGTTTGGGTTTTACATTTCTTCTTGAATGGCCTTTTTGTTTTTTCCCAAATTCTCCTTTACTCTATGTGACTGTTTGTATCTGTGGCTTCACCTAAAAGTATGGAATTTGAGCTCCTCAATCTGGAGGGTTACACTGTGGATTAGCTCAAGGACTTTTGTGAGGAGAGGGGACTACCTATCTAAAGGAGCACCACAAAGGCAGAGCTCCAACTATGAGGGCATGGGCAGAGGTCCACCAGTTGCCAGTCATGACAGAGGACCAGGATGGAGAGGATGATGTGAAGGGATCAGAACAGGGCCCGAATGGGGGTCCAGAAATGCAGTGGTCAGTTGAAGGAAACAACTCATCTCCACAGTTGGAGCTCCCTGCCAGACTGAGAGCTGTGTTTCTTCTCAATGCCTGTCTCTAGAGAAGCTGGTGGACAGGAAGGACTTTAGGGATTTTAAGCTGCAGATAGTCCAGCTGAAAATGGAGGAAAAGAAACTGGCCATTGAGGAAAATAAATTGGTGATGGAAGCAGAACAAAAGAAGGCTGAGGCAGAGAGAGCCTTGTAGGAGAAGACAATGTTGTTGGTTAAGGAACTGGGTCTTAAGGAGCTGGACATCAAGGCCTGACAGGCAAGGACCAGCAGTCATGGCGATAGTGTACCTACAGTGCCCTCTGGAGACAAGAGAGGCCACATTCCAATAGGTCTGGTGCCTGACTTTGTTGTTGGGTTGACCTTGATAAATTGTTTGAAGCATATGAGTTCGCTGTGCAGATGGATAGGATCCCTGAGGAGGATTGGGAAGCTAGATTCTGGGAGCATATTCCTAGAGTGGGCAGGGAAGCCCTACTGGCCCTTGAAAGACACCCTTGACAGGAAATATGATCTCACCACTGAAAAGTGTAGCCAAACGTTTAGGGACTGCAAGATCCTGGCCAATCAGTCCTGGGTGTATTGTGTTACACATGTGTAGTGTAGTTCCTTTATTCCCAATAGGCACTGCGCATTGGAATAACATAAACAATAGTTTAGACGTAGGACTGAGGTCGACTAGGTCTCTATTAAATATGTTAGACTTAATTATCAATGCCAGCTAGCTCAGAGGTCACTAGAAACTTTCTCGAGTGAACAGGAATGAGTTAATTTTCCTGAATAGACAAGAAGGGATTAGCTTCTGACAACCGCATAAACATGACAACTTTGCTCCCTCCAGAATAAGGAGTATATCTCCAGAGTCGTGTGAAAACAAAAGATAGCTATTTCACTCAGTCCATCGTGCATGCTTAGTTTCACCAGAGTGCAGAGAAATAGAGAGACAGGAGTTTTCAATAAAAGTTGTTATTTATTGAGCAGTCCTCTTTCTCATGCAAGAGAAGTGAATTGCCACAATTGCAATACTTGTCATAAAGTAAAGTGCGTAAAGTAAAAGGAGTATTATGAAATAATACTGTAAAAGCATTTATATGGTTTATGAGCCATATGATACTTAAAACGGATGAAATATATACAATACATACAATGATAAAAGTTGACTAAACGTACTCAACTGGTGCTTCTAAAATACGCCTACCCCGGTGTACCTAACCTAAGCCTAGTACGAGGGAAGGAGTAAGTGAGCTGCAGTTTAAGTTAAGTTATTTTTGCCAAGGATCTGAATCAAGAATTCTCTAGGGATCTAATCAGCTCCGTACCTTGGTTTTAGAATGAAGGAGGTCATGTATCTCTTTCTCAGGACTCGATCTCCCAGCAACCCGCAAGGGTGACTGGAAACACTGGAGCTGGATTTCTCGGCAGGAGAAAAGACAGTGTCTCTCTCAGTGCGTCAAATGGGAAGGTCGGCTTCCTTCGGCACTCGCATCAGCTGGGCTTTGGGTAAGTAGATAGCCGCTCTGATCCAAACCACAGTGAGTTTGCTTAAGGCAAATGCTGGTATATTTATACCTGGAAGGTGCCGAGTTTGACGTAAGGTTGGACATAAGACGTCACTAAGAACTGGCAGTTCTTTTAGGACTCCCAGGAGCTCTAGGACAAATCAAAACAGAAGCAGGGGGAATTCCCAGGCTGCTGGAGGCTTGGTTTGTTTAAAGAACGCGTTGTACTTTCTAGGAGTCTAGGGAAGTAGCCTTGCCGTATGTGGACTGCATTGGCTATGACTAAATATGGATATGATTCTTATGCCTTTATAAGGATATGATTTGTTATAACCACGTAAGGGCATGAATCGGGAATATTTAATTAGGGTCCTAGATACGTCCACAATACATGCAAGGCAATGGATGGCTTAGTGAAATCAGTCATGTGAAGGATTACCAGAGCACATGTCTATGTTTTACAGATCTGTGCCAAAAACGGATTGATAGTAGGCTCAGAGACCCCAGAGAGCTTGCTAAGAAGGAGGATCGCTGGCACAGCTCCAGGTTCGAAAATATTCTGGTGGGTATCACCATAAGGGGAGCAGGATCCCCAGCAGAAGAATGAGGAGAGACAAACACAAAAACAAGGAGTTCTCTGAGGGTCTCTGTGGTATGCTGTACTAATCATTATGTGGCATGCTGCTAGGTGCTTTAGAAATAGACTGTTATCCAGTGCTCCAGATAGGAATGTTATGTTTTGAAATGAGAGGGAAGTTGGAGCTGAGAAGCTGTAGAGCTGTGACCATTGATGGATGGGTCTGATCTACTGGGCGCAACCCACTCATTAAAGGAAGAAGGTATAATCTACTGGTCTGGATGTGTATCCTTTCCCCAGTCCCCAAAATAGTTTCTTGGGTCAGGACTTCCAAACCCCACCTGAGTAGAAGCAAAAAAATGGTTCTCTAATAACAAGTCCTTGGGTAAGATAAGGCACCTGAAGGTACTGCGAGTGCCAACAGGTTAGGCACTACAAGGAGGATGCCAAGAGTAAGCATGGGCGGAAAATCCGTTCCGCTCGAGGATTTTGCGGATTTTCGGTAAATTCGCAATCCGTGAGATTTGCAAATTTCCCGCAAAATCCGCGAGCAGAACGGATTGGGTCAAAGGTTCAAGCTGACTTTTGTAACACTTTTAGAATGGCGCCAGCAAGCTGCCAGAGCCATTTTAAAATAGTTACAAAAGTCAGCTTCAACAGGAAGCTCTAATAGATAAAGTAAAGTAGGTGCTGCTCAAATTCAGTTACACAATCATTAATCACCCCAAACTTGAAGTGATTAATGATTGTGTAACTTAATTTGACCTACAACTCGAGCACCTGCTTTACTTTATCTATTAGTGCTTCCTGTTGAAGCTATTTGTAGCTATTTTAGAATGGCGCTGGCAGCTTGCCGGCGCCATTCTAAGTGGGGCTGAGGGCAGAAGGGCACAAAAGTGGGACAGAGGGCAGAAGGGGACAAAAAATGAGTGGGGCAGAGGGCAGAAGGGCACAGAAACGAGTGGTACAGAGGGCAGATGGGCATAAAAAACGAGAGGGTGGCAGTGATTAACCGGGCAAAAAAAAAAAAACAGCGAAAACGCAAAGTGCCTTGCGAACACCGGCGAACACGCAAAGCACCCCGCGAACACGCAAAAATAAAACAATCCGCAAATTCGCATGAATTCGTGAATTTTTCAGATTGCGAATTCGCAAATACGCGGATTGCGAATTCGCAAAATTCGCCCATGCTTAGCCAAGAGGCCTAAGGGGGCACAGATCCACACTAGTGGGCAGACACCGGGACTGTCTAGTGTAGCGCTTGCAGGGGATATTGCTCCAGACAGTGAAAGGGTAGTGCAGAGGCTACCCTAGTATCCCTGGGTGATAGAGAGATGGTACCAAGGGCTCACAGACCTAGTAATACTACAAAGTATAGGTAGTGTGTTAACATCAATGGGCAGAGGGTTGGGACTCTGAGAAACACTGGGGCCAGCATGAGAACTGTCAGATGTCTTCTGGTGACCTTAGATCAGGTAGTCCCTAATGCATTTCACCAGGTTCTTGTAGTTGACAACCACAAATGTCACCATCCAGCGGCTCTGGTTCCCTTTGAGTGCGGGGGTGGTCTCAAGTTCCTTAAGGGTAGCTGTCAATCCATCCATGCCTGTGGATTGTCTTCTTGGCAATGACATGGCAATGACAATCTGGAAAGAGGTGGAGCTCAGGTTCAACCTGGAGATGTTAGGTTTGCGTGAGTGTGTGTGCCTGACCACATGGTACATGGCCACCAGAGAGGGTAGTCAAGAGGATCTGGAGCCTGGAAGAATAGCCCAGGTAACTGCCAAAAAGATAAAGGTCAAGGGGTGCAGGTAACCTGCTTCTGAAACTCCCATAGTCCGGGAGAAGGCTGAGCCTGAGGGCGGCACCCTGGAACTTACTTGGGAGGACATTGCTGCCCTGGAAAACCTACCTGAAGTGGCCAGTAGGCATACTGTCTTTTTTAAATTGATTTTATCACCATTCGCCGGAGTTAAAAAATCAACGAAGGTGAGCAAAGACTAATAAATAACTTAGTGAGGCCTGAAGTGAGGTCAAGTGAACAATCTCATACTAGACAATTCGGTAGCTCCCTAGCACATGTGAGTAAGGCCATAAAGATGGTAAAATACGGCACATTTGGAGTGAGCATTGTGAAATATAATGTAAAATCAGCTTGTTGACATTTTGTGAACACCGAGACATTATATATATATATATATATATATATATATATATATATATATATATATATATATATATATATATATATATATATATATTTTTTTTTTTTAGGTTTCATTTGTCACGGTTCACATGAACTGCATAGCTCCGGAATCCGGAGACTGCTGCACACATCACTTATGCAATAAGAATGACGTTGACTTTTATGAAAGTGAATAAACCACATTAGAAAATACCCTCCCAATCCCCCCCTCCACCCAATTGCGCCCATGTCACAAAGGAAAAGTACACTACCTCCCGAGCGAAACAACAAACCCATCAGCCATCCAGCAAAGTCCGAAGTCCACACACCCATCGGTCCGGCAAGCGAACATCCCCCACTGGAGGCGGATCTAGATCCGGTCCCTGGTAGTCTGCCCACCTTCTCCAAATCCTATAATGCTTGAGGGGGCACCCCCTGGCAATGAAGACCGGCTGTTCGAGCCCCATACAAAAATCCATCCCATTCCTCCATGCAGCCAGTGACAGAGCCCGGGGCGCGTTCCAGGCCCTGGCAATATCCCTCTTTGCCAGCGTGAGACCTAAGAACAAGAGGTGACGCTTGTACCTATTGCCCCCAACTCCTTCCATGACATATAGCAGGGCCAGGCACGGCATGCAGGGAAGCTCCCAGCCCAATACCTCAGACAGGCAGGAGAACACCCCCTCCAGAAGCGATGTAGTGAAAGGAACACCAGACTGTGTGCAAAAGCGCGCCCTCCTCCCGCCGACAACAGAGACACACGGGGGATTCGATCATTCTTGCTCTCCACAAACGCACTCTAGTGAAATACACTCTGTGTAAGTATTTGAATTGTACCAACCGCAGCCGCATAGCTATTGCCGCCCCCGCGGGCTCGCTAAAGCCTCTGCCCCGTCCTCCTCCTCCGGTTCCCCCACGTCCACCTCCCATGCTGTCTTAAGCCTCTGCAGATTCGTGGAACAGTGAATGACCAGCGTCTGGTATATGCGAGAAAACTTGCGCTCCAGTAGCTCCCCTATAAAGACCTTCGCTTCTATGGGGCTGAAGTCGGAGAAAGACTCCAGGCCTTCCAGACTAGGTGCTAGGGCGTGTCAAAACTGCAGGTATCGGAAGAACTGGGATCGTGGCATCCCATATTCGTCCTGCAGATCCTGGAACGATTTAAGGGCCCCATTAGGATGGCGGGCGGGCTTTGCCCGCCCGCCATCCTGTCGGAAATCGGGACCGCCCGCCCTAAGGGCGGGGGTCCCGCACACACCATTAGGATGTGCCCCCCACAGTGGCGGGCACATCCTGTATTTTCAGCATTGTGGCGGGCGGTGCGCTCTGCACCGCCCGCCACAATGCAGAAAATGCACTTTCACATTTTCATTTGCAAAGCGGCAGGCACCGCGCGGTGCCTGCCGCTTTGCAAATGAGAATGAAGGGGGGTACCACAGGTACCCCCCATGTGCACCCCCCACCTGTACTTCACTCTGGGGGCCCGCAGGGGGCCCCCAGAGTGAAGACCGCATGCCTTTCCGTGGCGGCAGCGCCGCCGCGGAAAGCCATCTAAAAATGCCCATGGTAATATTGCGAGCGGTGTCTAACAGACACCGCCTGCATGTTACTCGTTTTCCGCCCCGGCCGCTAGGCGACCGGGGCGGAAAACAGGCGGGCGGTATTTTGCACCGCCACCTTCCCCTCCGCCATCCTAATATGGCGGGGGGATTTGAGCTTGCAATGTCGGGCGGTTTGCCTCCGCCAGGCCGGCGGTGGCCACCGCCAGCCTGGCGGAGGCAAACCGCCCGTCATCCTAATGGGGCCCTAAGTGTCAGATCTGTCATAACATCCCTCAGAGCCAAAATGCCCATCCCTGGAAGCCCTGCAAGGCTGCCAACTGAGGCAAACGCACGTTACCTCAGAGAGGAGTCTCCCGGGTCAAGTCATTCCACCACCCCATCCGGTCCTGAATCTGCCTCCAGATATGGAACAGCACTCGCGTGACCGGGGGCAGAAGCTTCCGAAGTGGTGCGGAATATAGTAGCGTTGCAAATAAGCTGTCGTTCAACCGCGTAGGCTGGGTCCCCCCTGTCCCCGTACCACCACTCATTGAGGACCAGCCGGTGTGCGGCTTGGTAATAGGAGAGGACATCCGAAGTAGCGAGACCACCGGTGTAAGTAGATGAAAAACAGGTGCGTAAGGCCACCATCACCGCACCCCCTTCCCACAAGAACCCTTCCAGTGCTGAGTTTACCTGCCTGAACCATCGGGGTGAAATCTGGTAGGGATGATTCTGTAATTGATAAAGGAGATGGGGAAGTGCTACCATCTTGAAGATGGTCGACCTGCTGTATAAAGTAAAGGGCATGCAGGACCACACCTTAAGGTCTTCCCGGATTCGATCCCACACCAGGACCAGATTACTTTCCCTGGAAACTGCCGGTACGTTGGGCAAAAAGACCCCCATATACTTAAGCCCCCCCTGTTGCCATTTGAAGGGATGAGGCCCATGCTCCCACCCTCGGCCGACCCCCCCAGAACCCACAGCATGGACTTGCATAGATTCATGTACAATCCAGAGGTCTCCCCGAAGAACTGTAGGATACGCAGCAGCAGTTGGCTCCGACCTATCCAGAGCAGTAAGAAAGAACAGGACATCGTCTGCATAAAGTGCTATTCTATCTGTGAGACCCAGCGCCAATTCAAACCCCCGAAGTTGAGCATCAATGCGCACCCAAGCCGCCAGTGACTCCATGGCGAGCGCAAAAAGATAAGTGGAGAGGGGGCAGCCCTGGCGCGTGCCCCGCTGGATGGAGAAAGAGCGAGAAATCGGCCCTCCTACCCGCACCGAAGCCGTTAGATCAGTGTCTAGCATCTGCAAATAGGCCACAAAACGCAGGCCGAAGTTGAGTTTCCGCAGCAGAGCAAACAAGTACACCCAGCTCAGGGAATCGAAGGCCCTATCCATGTTGGCCAGCAGTAGCGCTGCCGGCTCCCCAAGCCGCCCACTGGCCGATACATACACGTACGCTCGCCTAATATTGTGGCGAGTCGCCCTCTGAGACATGAACCCAGCCTGGTCTGGGTGTACCAGTGCGGTGATGTGTGGCCTAAGCCAATTGGCCAACGCCTTGGCTTAAACCTTCGCTTCCACATTAAGAAGGGAGATGGGGCGATACGATGTATGCTGCTCCGGAGGTCTACCCGGCTTGAGGAACACTACCACTTCCGCGTGTCTCCAGTGGGGGTCCAGCTGAACAAAAAAACGTTTTAAAAACTCACTGGGGAAGCCGTTCGGACCCGGAGCTATCCCAGGATTCAACTCCCCCATGCCGTACCCAACCCGTCGTCCGACAGAGGCATATCTAATTAGTCCACACCTCATCCGAGACGGTTTTAGGGGGAAGGTCGTCTATGAACTTCACAATAACAGCAGCTGCAAGGCATTCTTTTGGTGCGTATAAGTCCTCATATTATGCCGCAAAGCTTTCTGCAATAGCTGGGGGCTCAAGAATTGGCACTCCCGCAGGGTCAAGGACACGCGGCAGAGGCTGGGCGTGCAAGGTACCCTTGCATAGGCGATGGAACATCTTGCTTGATTTATCCCCCCATCGATAGACCCTACTAATTTTGTTTTTGATATTTAGCTCAATGTGCAAAATATTGATGAACAAACAATGTCCATACGCCATATTTGAAATGTTCAGCAAATTCCTAGAATAGACAGTGAAGCATAAACCATATACAGAATGGTAATTCCACTTTGTAAATAACTTTATCTTTTCAAATCTGGCTACTGAGATAGAAGTACCTTTGCCACCTAAAGAAATTGAGTACCCAGCCACAACTGATATTATTAGAAAAATGATTGTATGACAATGGAACGAGGGTCAACAGAAGGCATGGTACACGAGTTGGTGAGCAAGGCTAGGGTCAAGAGAGAAAGGCTACAGGGACATTTAAACTTTGGTTGCAAAGTAGTAGACCAAGAAAGAAGGTTGTTTTTTTTTCAATTGAAGCATGAACTCGGCCTGTGAAGAGTGAGCAAACCACACCATAGAAGGAGATGTGAGATTTGGCAGTGTCGTATATACAGCTAGAAATATATGATTGGCAATGTGAATAGGTAAAGAAGCACAAAGGTGGTTATTGGTGATACACTGAGTTGCATCAGTTGAGACATGCTTCAGTTTGTACTGGATTGTGGTATTGGGCAGAACAATGGCCCTGGGCTGAAAGAAGTGGTAAGTAGACATAATATCGAAATTCAAATATCGATGTGACAGAATATTGATGTTTTAATATCCATGGTAATATATATCGAACTATTTAATATCGACTAAAAAAATATCATTTGTAGTATGTGTGTTTTAATATCGAAAGTAAAAATATCGAATGATAAAATACTGTTGTGTTAAAATATCGATAATGTGTAGTTTTTAGTAATATGTGTATATTTATGTTTTTATTTTTTGTTTGTATTCTAAATTAGTAATGCGTTAATAAATGTTAATATTTTATGTTTGTTTAAAAATCATTTATAAGTTTAGGAGCGGGATGTTGGGTTTATAGGGGATAAGGGTGGGGAGTGTTTTAAAAATGTATATTGTAATTTTTTTTAACTAAAAAAATAGACATTTTTGTAAAAAATCAATATTTTTCTATTTATCATTTTACTAAATATTTTAGGAGCGGGATGTTGGGTTTATAGGGGATAAGGGCGGGGAGTGTTTTAAAAATGTATATTTAAATTAAAAAAAACAATTGACATTTAAAAAAAAAAAAAATAATAATTTTAAAATTTCTAATTTAAAAAAAATATGATTGATTTGTAGTGTTTATAGTGGATAATGTTAGTTTTGTTTTGTAAAAGTGAATTTTTTGGGACAATATTTAAAATTAAAAAAAAATATTAAATTTGAGATTTTTATTCTTAGGATTGAGTTGTCATGTATAAAATGTATAAGGGTTGTGTTTGTTTGTAAAAAGTACATACTATAGGAACAATTTTAATAATTTAAAATTTATAAATACAAAAAAAAATTAAAAATGTTAAAATTCGAGAAAAAAATAATAATTTAGGATTGAGTTGTAGTGTTCATAGTGGATAAGGGTTGTGTTTGTAATGAAAAAGTCTATATCATAGGTAAAAATGTAAATGTTTTTTGAATAAAAATAAAAACATTGAAAAAAAATGTAACATTTAGAAATAAAAATTGCTTTTAAACAAAAGGAATATTTTATTTTATTTTATAATTTGGATTTTGTTCTATTATTATTCTTTTATTTTTGTCCAGCACTTACCTCAAATTATTGTAGAATGGTGTGGGAACAGTAAATTATATTTAATTAGTGTCCAACACCTACCCCAAATTATTGTAGACTGGAGCGGGAATAGTAAATTATATTTAATTAGTGTCCAGCACCTAACCCAAATTAATGTAGATTGGAGTGGGATACGTAAATTATATTTAACTAGTGTCCAGCACCTACCCCAAATAAATGTAGACTGGAGTGGGAATAGTAAATGATATGCAATTAGTGTCCAGCACCTACCCCAATTTAATGCAGACTGGAGTGGGAATAGTAAATGATATTTAATTAGTGTCCAGCACCTACCCCAAATTAATGTAGACTGGAGTGGGAATAGTACATTATATTTAATTAGTGTCCAGCACCAACCCAAATTAATGTAGACTGCAGTGGGAATAGTAAATTATATGGGATTAGTGTCCAGCACCTACCCCAAATTTATGTAGATTGGAGTGGGAATAGTAAATTATATTTAATTAGTGTCCAGCACCTACCCTAAATTAATGTAGACTGGAGTGGGAATAGTAAATTATATGTCATTAGTGTCCAGCACCTACCCCAAATTAATGTAGACTGGAGTGGGAATAGTAAATTATATTTAATTACTGTCCAGCACTTACCTCAAATGAATGTAGAATGGAGTGGGAATAGTCCATTATTTATGAGAATAAATACATTTCATACTAATTGTGTATAGTTGGAATTTATTTATTTTTTATTAACATGACAAAGAATAAACAAAAAACATTAGTATTATTATTTTATTTAATACAAATATATTTAGTCATATATTTCTTATTATATTTTATGGTTAATTTTCAATTTTACATTTTTATTGAAATAGTACATTTTATTGAAAAAACATATTTTATGTACATGTAAGTATGGTTTGATTTTTTAAAAAAAAGTAAAATATTTTCACAAATTATATACAATTATTATATTGTGATACATGTTGGTTGTACATCAAATTTTCTATTAATAATAATATAAAAATATTCATATGAATTTTTTAAAAATATATTTAAATCAAGAAAATTATTTAACACAGCTTTATTTATATACATTTTGAAAAACATATTTAAAGAATTTTGTACACATTTTCCTGTTCTTAATAATTATAATAATAAACATTAATGGTCCATTAGGATGACGGGCGGACTTTGCCCGCCCGTCATCCCATCGTAAATCGGGACCGCCCGCCATAAGGGCGGGGGTCCCGGGGTGCCATTAGGATGTGCCCGCCACAGTGGCGGGCACATCCTGTATTTTCAGCATTGTGGCGGGCGGTGCTCTCTGCACCACTCGCCACAATGCTGAAAATGCAATTTAACCTCATCGCTGCTAGCCATATTCCCCTGAGGTGCTTGAGTATAATGATACTGGGTGTGGTCATGACGGAACGGTTCCATCATCAGCACAGCTCCACTGTGCCTCATGACGAAACCGTTCCGTCATGTGCATCGAAGGGGTTAACATTGTCATTTGCAAAGCGGCAGGCACCGCACGGTGCCTGGCGCTTTGCAAATGACAATGAAGGGGCGTACCACAGGTACCCCCCACGTGCACCCCCTCACCTGTACTTCACTCTGGGGGCCCGCAGGGGGCCCCCAGAGGGAAGACCGCATGCCTTTCCGTGGCGGCATCGCCGCCGCGGAAAGGCACTGCACACCACTCATCATATTATGTCTGGCGGTGTCTATTAGACACCGCCACCATATTATTAATTTTCCACCCCGGCCGCAAGGCGACCGGGGCGGAAAAGTTGCGGGCGGTGTTTCCCTCCGTTGCGGTCCCCCGTCATTGTAATGTGGCACGGGGGAAAAGGGTGGCGGGCGGGCATTTCTGTCGGGCGGATCACCACCGCCACCATGGCGGTGGCGATCCGCCCCACATGGTAATGGAGCCCTATGTATTTTATAATATTTATTTTTATAATTGTACAAAAATATGTAGATTTTAATACAATTAAAAAAATCACATTTTTTTTTACATAGTATTCATTTTTTATTCTGTAAAGGAATATTTTTAAACATTAAATAATATCTTTTTATGTTAATCTTTTTATTTAGTTTTGGGTCATTTATTTTGTAACCGCTTTAGGTCGTTTTGTGTCATTTGGATGAAGTCTAGCTCGCGGTTGGGAGACACTTCACGTCGCTGAAGGTAAGGTGTGTTTTATATGTTTTAAGTGTGTTTTAAATTAATTTTGATAGTACTGTGGTACTATTTAGTGTGGTTAGAAGTAAGTTAGTTATATTAGGCGTTTTGATATGTTGTATTTACGTATGGTGGATGTAGGTAATTTTTAGCGTTGTATAGGCTTGTTTGTAGAGTTAGTGTTTCGATGTTTAAAGTTTATTAAGTGAAATCTAATGTTAGTATTACTGTTAGTAGGACTTTATGTGTTGTTTTGTGTGGGTGGGAATGTATGTTTTATGTATTTTTGTTGCAGAAGTTCATGATGTCGGAAGGAGTCGTTTTTTTTTTTTTTAAGTGTTTGTTAGTTGTATTAACTAATGAATTTTTTTAACCCTTCTTTACATTTTTCAGTTTTCCTGGAGCGTTTGTTCTATTTTTTAGCATTTTTCGGGCTTTTTATGGTTTTTCAAACTACCTTCTTGGAAGGGATTATTCTTTTTTGGAACAGTTGAATTTTTTCATTTTTTTGGGGTACAATTTTTCTTAACTGGATTGTTTAGGTGTAAAAGGATTCTACAGCCTTTGGGATATGCTTGGTAAGTGTTTAATATTTTATGTATTGTGGGTGGGTAATATTATTATGATTATTGTTATGTTTTATTTATTTAAAATATTATTATTGTCTGTATATATATTTAAAAAAAACATATATATATACATATTGCACACATTAATTATTTTTGAGATACAATATATGATTGTGATTTACATTGAATTGTTTGTATTTTTTTTAATACTGCTTTGTTGGTTAGAGTAATTCAGAGTAGTGTTTTGGCTATTATGTTGAGGTATTCTATGCCTTTTGTGCTAGGGTACAGCTTTACTTGTTCTAGGTATTTGTGCATTTGTTTGGTTTGTTTAGATGTTTTTGGAGTTAGTTCAGTAATGGATTGCTCCATTCTGAACTCTTGAAAACTTTGCTCTTTTTGCAGGCATTTCATAATTTTTTTAAAAGTTGGTTTAGTTCTGCCTGTTGATTGGAGGAAGGCATTGTGCCCGCCTTCAACAGCGTTGTTTGTTTTAGATTCCCCATTTGAGGTGCTTCGGTAAACATTCCACCAGGGTATTAAGAATTTTGGATTCCTCTTGTGGCCAGATCTATGGAGCCTACCTACCCATGTGTCCTCAAAGTAGTCTAAGAGTGCACTTAATTTTGCTTCATTTTGCTTGTAAAATGTGCTACCAATTAAAATGCTGTAGTTTTCGGCCACATCTGTTTCTGGAACGTAAGCCAGTGCTGTTAGTTTTTTTATTTGATATGCAAAAGATGAATTTGTTGCATATTCTATGCTTAGGGTTGTCTTTCGTAAATGTCTCCATAGACACTGATTAAAGTGATAGTAGCAGCCTTGTATACAGGTATGGGGTGTATTTTTAAAATACTTGAAAACATTGCATGTTCAAAATCAAGTATTATTTTTTCTGGGGAATAGTCATTAGTTTTTTGTTTGGTAGTGTTTAATAATTCCATATATGTTGAATTAGTTTTATTTGGTAGCAGAGCATAAAGTAGAGGTATATTGCAGTTTTGATATAGGCCATGTATCGTGTTTAATTGGTAAAAAGGTTTGGGGCAGATGTTAAAAGTCCCATCCATCATCCAATATTGGCTTTGTTGGAGTTTTATGAGGTTAATAGCTGTGCCAAAAAATATTAGTCTTTTTTCATTGTTTTAATTGTTGTAAATGACAAAAGGTCGTTTGTTTAAAGTTATAGTTTGGTCAGGATTTAAATTTATATGCTTGTGACGGAGTGGTTCCGTCACAAGCATGGAAGGGGTTAAGTGGCGAACGGCGGGTTTTTACTGGCTTTCCGATCTTGACTCCTTTAATAGACTTTATAGCCAGACAGTTCCTTAAAACTCAAATGAGCAGCTGTAATGGCTTACTCCCCCAAGAGTCTGGTCATGGGAAGGCCTTCAGAAGATACTTCTCAAGGAGACGGTGGTGACTCATTGGATTCTTAGATCATGTAGTCTTCCTCCTTACTGTTATCTTTTTTTTTAGGGAAAGTAGTACTTAAAACGAAATTTACCTTGAGAGGACTCTTGATGAAAAATGTCACAATAGAGTATTGTATTCAACCAAACCATGGCACATGGTGGTGATGTGAGATTGGGTAAGAGGACAGACAATTATTGCATTTTTCAATGGATTTCACTGGTGATACCCATATTTAATAAAAGGAATGTCGCCTGCTTAGAGCATGTTGCTTTAGTCTTCTTCTTGGGTGGTGGGCGCTGTGAACCTTTGAAGTGGCATGATCTCTGCTTTAGATACCTGGTCTTCTTGAGTCAGACTGCACCTTACTTTCAATCGGCTCCTATGTTGTCCTATCTAGTTGTAGTTAACCTGCTCAGTATTTAATAGTAGATAATATAACATAAAATAACACAACTTAATTTGAGCATAACAAACATACCACAAATAAAATATAGAATAAATATATTATAACAAGACATACACATACCATTCGTACAGTGCACCTTACCTAGAATTGTTCCTATGCAATGAAATGTATAGTTACCCAACTTATGGTATTCATTTTTCATACTCTACCCTCCCTTACAGCTGTTGACAGCTGTTATATATTGTGCGGAGGGTTATATAACACTGATGCCTTTGTCTCCCTCTTTGTGTTTGATTCATAACAACAAATAATTAAAATGTTTGAACAGAAGAAGTACTTTTGTCAGCATCTCTTTTTCGTGCCTCAAGTTCAAGTTCTTCTATTAGTTAGGAGTTCTGACTGTAATCAGTCACTCTTCCATTTTTTCTACGTGCTGCTGCCTCCTGGATTGTCTTGCTCTAATAACCAACCCTCACCAACCCGGATGATCTAGGACCTTTTAACCAGTCCCCAGACACATCTCAGACTGGTAATAATGCACTAGGACCTACGGTTAACTTACTCAGCACCAACAATTCTTGGTCTGCTGAAAGGTTTGCAACCCTCTGGACAACTGTATTTGGTGGTCTATTTGGTCCAGTTGACCTCGGATTGGACTGTGGTACCTTCCCTCAGTGGTGGCTGTTGGCTTGCCTGTTTAGTGACAGACAGAGCCCCTTGTTCTTATATCAGGAGCAAGAGCCCGAGCCTAGAGTTTCTACTGCTCACCGCAACTTCTCTAGAAGTGGCACAGCATTGGTCTACTCAGACTTAAAGGGACTGATACAAGGGGTGAGGCCTGTTTAAAGTCTGCTCCTGTTCATACAGTTTGCGGTTTTGTTTACTGGCTAAATATTAACTTTGAAATCGTGCTTCTGTTTGCCAGTTAGTCTACATATGGGTTACACCCTTGCTATAACTGTTTCTTCCCTCCCAGTGGAGGTGATTGTAAGATTGTACGGTATTATTAGCTCTCACACAACCAATAGATTCCAGATAATGCACAAATACAGTATCTTGCTTCCACCCCCCACTTGAACTCAATTGCACTATAATCACAATCAAGCCCTCTTTATCTGGTTAATTGGAAGCCTAGTCCTCTGATCCAGTGCTTTCATGCCACTGGATTAATTTCACAGGAGTTCAGCGTTGCCAACTCTAGCAGTGCTCAACAGAGAGGAGAAAAAATATCTTCTTTCATGGATAATTCATCACCATCATTAAACCTGTCCATCAGATTCTGTACTAATTCACCAATCTGCACCTCTCATGTGGCCCCCAGGAAGCCTACAGCCTTGACGTGGACTTTGTCTGTAAAGTGCTGCATAGTTCAAAACAATGTTTCAGTGAAAGTGGATATTGATTCCATCCTTCATTACAGCATAGTTACCTAACCAGAAGCACATAAGTGGCCTGCTTTACTGCCTGCTGGCTGTCCCGCCTGTGATAGCCAGTCCATTCTGCAGGCTGGAAAACACTAGGAAATAATAGATACGATGGCTAGCCTGGGGGGCGCTAGTTGGCTGTTGAGACGGTGTCTGGGAGAGGTGCAGACTTCTCTTTGGGTGGACGGCTCACGACCTTAGGACTCTGTGGGGGATATGGCACAGACCATTGTGGAGATTATGGTTCTGATGGAGGACTACTGCAAACCACCTGCTGCCCATCATGAAAGCAGGAAACATTTCTCACTTCTATGAAGGGCTGCCACAGCAGCTCTTTTTAAAAACAATATTTAGCAAACTTCGCACTTTGTGAAGCTTTTTTCTTTTTAAGTAGTCGAATTGTGAGTTGGAGAACTTTGCAATTGTGTTCCCCATAACACTGTCACTGTGGTTCCTCCCAGTAGTGGTCTATGAGGTGGTAGCTTGTCTGAGTCTGATTTTTGCACCAGGAGACAGCTAGTTGCTGACAGAGGGGCAGATTTACAAGCCCCTTGCGATACTTTTTCACCGTCATTGCGTCACTTTTGTGACACAGCAGTGGCATAAAAAAGGCGGCCAATTTACAAGGTGACGCATCTAGGGAGATGCGTCACGTAGAGCCCTGCATAATATTATACCTGCGTCAGGTATACTGTATGCAGGGTGGGTGTTCCCACGCAGGAAAGCCTTGTAGAAGTGACGCAGTGAAATCTACAAGATTTCACTGCATCACTTCTAGGACGCCACTGACAGAGCGCGCAAGGACCAACTATCTCAAATTTACCATACTCACCTTGGGCCCATATAACATTCACACTTTGAAATAGCAGTCCTGCCTAACCAATAACTCATTTTGTCACCCTATCAGTTTGCCCAGAGGTCAGTTTGGGATTCATACCTGTAAACCATGACATACCAATCCTAGTCACCTATTTATAAGTCCTGTGAATCAGAGGGAGTTAGCATAAACAGGCAATATTACCCACAGACTCAGGGTAAGTTTTAAAACCTTTATCTATGAGAGATTTTCTGATTCAAAATGAAAAGGGCCACAATCTTGTGACCATAAAATTTACAAGCAAGAAAAGAACCAGCAGGACATAAACTTTGTAAGAAATCACAGTAACCCCTTTAGACATTGGTACATGGGAAATGTGACTAAGGGAAATTGCACAAGGACCTACCACTTAGATTATATTTTCCTAGAATGGTGCAATGACCAATCCTGGCCACAGGCTGGGGCAAAATACGGCCCAGGACCAGGCTCCCGACTAATCAGGTGCCCACGGGACAAGACAGGTGCAGATCAGGACAGGTGACATCCGCTAAGTGCAACGCCAGCGTCACACTCCTCTCTATAGGAAGCCAATTAGTACCTTGATTTGGTAATCGATTCTTCTAACAGAGTGCTCCACCAGCACCTCTGCTCTCGATAGCCTTGTTGTGATTGTATCTAGGACCCTAATAAAATATTCCCGATTTATGCCCCTATTTGGTTATAGCAAATCATACCCTTATAAAGGCATGAGAATCAAATCCATATTTAGTAAGAGCCAATGCAAACCAAATATGACAAGGCTACTTACTTAGACTCCTACAAAGAACAACGAGTTATTTCAACAAACCAAACCTCGAGCAACCTGGGAATTCCCCATGCTTTTGTTTTGATTTGTCCTAGAACTCCTGCGAGCACTGAAAGAACGGCCAGTTCTTAGTGACATCTTTTATTGATGTCTTATGTCCAACCTTACGTCAAACACGGCACCTACCAGGTATAAATGTACCAGCGTTTGCCTTAAGCAACACACAGTGGTTTGGCACAGAGCGGCTATCTACTTATCCGAAGCCCAGCTGATGCGAGTGCCGAAGGAAGCCGTCCCTCCCATTTGACGCACTGAGAAAGACGCTGTCTTATTCTCCTGCCGAAAAAATCCAGCTCCAGTGTTTCCAGTCAACCTTGCGGGTTACTGGAAGATCGAGTCCTGAGAGCGAGATACAAGGCCTCCTTCATTCTAAAACCAAGGTACGGAGCAGATTAGATTCTTAGAGAATTCTTGAGTCAGATTCTTGGCAAAAACTAACTTAACTTAAACTGCAGTTCTTTTACTCCTACCCGCGTACTATGCTTAGGTTAGGTACATCGGGGTAGGCGTATCTTAGAAGCACCAGTTGAGTACGTTTAATCAAACTTTTAGCATTGTATGTAACTGTATATATTTTATACCTTTTAAGTATCATATGGCTCAGAAACCATATCAATGCTTTTACAGTATTATTTCATAATACTCCTTTTACTGGACACACTTTACTTTATAACAAGTATTGCAATTGTGGCAATGCATTTCTCTTGCATGAGAAAGAAGACTGCTCAATAAATAACAACTTTTATTGAAAACGCCTGTCTCTCTATTTCTCTGCACTTTGGTGAAACTAAGTATGCACGATTGACTGAGTGAAATAGCTATCTATTGTTTTCACACAACTCTGGAGATATACTCCTTATTGTGGGGGAGCAAAGTTGTCATGTTTATGCGGTTGTCAGAAGCTGAATCCCTTCTTGTCTAATCGGGGAAGTTCACTCCTCCCTGTTCATTCGAGAAAGTTTCTAGGGACCTCTGAGCTAGCTGGCAAACCTAATTAAGTCTAAAATATTCAATAGAGACCTAGACGACCTCAGTCCTACGTCTAAACTATCGTTTATGTTATTCCAATGCGCAGAGCCTATTGGGAAAATAGGAACTACACTACATGGCGCCCAACGTTTGGTAAGGCAATAATCTAACGCAAGATACTAGAGTAACTCAGTCGTGCTTTTTCAAACAGACCCCTTTTCCCCGTAAAATCTCCAATAGACGTCTGGAGTGGGTGAAAGGTTAATATCCGGCAAAACTTAGTAGGAAGAGAATCCTATGTATTAATTTACGGTATAGTCAACGTTGAAGAATACAGTGTTCCAAAATATTGTGCACCTAATCTTTGTTTCCATAAAACTTGCTCTGCAAAACTTTAAGTCAGTAAAATGACAGAGAGTGAGGACGAAAGGGAGAGAGCTGCTTTGGCAGTTCAACTCGCAGCGGACGACACACTTGTCCGAGATAACGACCATGATGCAATAATCATCCCGGTCAATATAAGAAAAACCAGAACTATAAAACTTACAGAACATGGAGTATCATCAAGAGGTGGTACAGTCATATTTGTGGTAGAGGCACATGCATTTCGGCAGACAGAGGTATTCTATTCCTGGATAAATTTTCCAGCAGCACACGCTGTAACACATGAGTTCCACTACTACAAAATATTGGAATCTCCAGCGGGATACTCTCCTTTCGAGGAAGTTGACATTCCACTAACATACCAAGAGTATCCTGCTCTTTTTTAATGGCGCCCTAAAACATCAAAATCACATAACCAGGCTCGGTCCACTAGGTAGACCAGGAGCCACATGGCCGGTTCTAGCCAGCTACACACCACATCCGGACATTGAAGCAATGTCAGATGGAGAAATTTTAGTTCAGCTAAAACAACTAATTAAAATTCATAGACAATTGGTTCAATATGTCATGCAGACTTCAACAGTCCAACCTGCAATTAAAATTCCACAAAACACCCCTCAACAGGGGAACACAAACAAGATTACACCACAGAATATACAATCATGTCTTGGTAAAACACCCGGAAAACAGGAACAAATTCCATTCTGGTTAGCTCAAAAAATCACTCAGATAGAGGCAGTATTTCCTGATACTGCCCCTCACGAAAAACACAAAATTCTGACTATATGTCTCCCAATTGAGATCGCACCACATGTGGAGGACTGTGACACTTGGGGCACAGTCTTTGCCTCTATCTACAAAAAACACATGGTGTTCCGTCTATGGCGGTTATACCAGATGTACTAAGACAGATTCAAAATGAATACGGTCCAGAACCTGCTTTCACTCTGGGTATGAAATTACTGAAAGACTTTAAGCAGGTCTCGGCTATATTATTACCCAACATAAAAGGAGAGGCAGCATGTGTGGCAATCCGCCAAAAATTGAAGGAGACAGATATAACAGACCAACCTTTTGAGCTTGCTAAAATAATTGAAAAATCCTATGAAGAATTAGGCAGAGATAGTTTGGGTGGTAAACCAGTAAAACCCCGACTAATTGAAAATCCTGAAAAAACTTTTATTAAAAATAATCTCAATTCTCAAAAGAAGAAGTGGGAGGTTAACAAACAAACCACTCCCAGTGAAAAACAATTTCAGTCCAGAGGAAGGTCTCCCCAATGGAGAAATAGATCTCCAGAAGGGGGGGCAAGTCTCCCCAAAGGGAGCCCTCTGAAAAAACATACAACCATAGAAATAGGGACAATTTGAGAAAACCTGACAGACATCAAGATATTGATACACGTCCCTCTCGATCTTTTCAGACTTCATCAAAGAAATCAGAAAGAAGAGGACGGTCAGAACATAAAGAAGAGCACATCCATAGACAAGGAACCTGCTCATCAAAGTAGAAATTTACAATTTCCCATAAAGAAGGTAGCCAGTATTAAAATAAAATATGCCGAGAATCTTGAGGACACAACTGAAAAACGGAGAGTGGGCCCAGACAATGTTAGACAGCGCAGCAGAAGTGAGCATAGCTCGCAAGATCCTGATGAATCTTCTGGAGACAGTGGACATGAATGAATACATTCTAGTGGAAACTGCAGACACCCGAGTGAGCGTGCCCCATAAACTATATGAAATAACATTGCGTATAGAGGGAGATAAAACTAGGAAAATAAAAGGTCTCTTATGGGAGAATCTATCTAAAGGCTATGATATCCTTCTAGCAGAGAAAAACTGGCCACCAGAGTTTGTCAGGGAGTGCCCACATGGCGAAGAAATGATTATGCCTGCCTTCTCAAATCACATTCCAATTCATAAAAAATTACACACTTGCTAGAAAATGGGCAGTGGCCCAAGCCCCTGCATTATATAAAAATCATGTAGGATGGGATGAGGATTCTCCTCACTATAAAATCCCGTTAAAAAATCAACCTACTGCACAGAGGCAGTATCCTGTTAAGCAAGAAGCTAAACAAAAAGTAAAAGAAATTTTAGATCAACTTGAATATCAAGGGGTGATTGAAACATTCACCTCACAAATGAACAATCCTTTCTTTCCTGTCTCCAAGCCAGACGATTTATATCATCTAGTTTTGGACTACAGACATCTAAACTCCTGCTGTAAAACTTTTGCAGTACAAAACTCACATAGTGCAGCACTAATGAATAATATTGTTCGCAAAAAATATAAAACAACATTAGATATTTCAAATGGTTTCTTCTGTCAAAACATAGCACCTGAAAGCAGATATTTGACCGCTTTCTCCAGCATGTGGACCCAAAAACTATTTTGTTGTTTCCCACAAGGATTCAAGAACAGCCAAGGATTATTTTCAGCCAGGGTAACAGAGCTACTACAAATGTATGATGATGAGGCATTATCCTATGTCGATGACATCTATCTTACAGACGATGACCTGGAGACTCACTTGAAAAGAGTGAACACCATAATACTTGGGCTCGCAGCTGAAGGGTACAAATTTAACTTAAAAAAATCACAAATTGCCCATCTAACTGTCCTATTTTTAGGATATGAATTATCAAGTGAAGGCAAAAGCCTAGCAGACAACTTCTTAGAGAAGTGTGCAGTATTCCAAGCTCCAGAAATACTGAAGAACTTACAATCAATACTAGGTTTCCTGAATCTCGGAAGAACATACATTCTAAATTATGCAGAGAGGGTTAAACCTCTCTACGAACTAATAAAACCTGATTTTAAACCAATTAATTGGACTCAAAAACACACAGAAATTTTAAGATCATTACAGACAGACATGTTAACTAAAACAAAACTGCAAACACGCGCAAATGAACGCAACCTTGTAATCCGAGTCATCCCAGGAAGATGCGGGTTCACATACCTGACCTCTAATGAGGGGGAAACGGTACCAATAGCTTACAAATCACATTTGTACACACAAGCTGAAATGAAATTCAGTTCAACTGAAAAAATTCTAACTGCGGTTCAAACTGCTGTAGCAAAAGAAAGAGCCCTAGCCCAAGGAAAAAGGATATCTGTTTTAACAGCAGTATCAGCCCTTGAGGCGGTAACAATACCAGGCAATCCTAATGCTAAAACTCTAGATCCAAAATGGATAAAATGGGAAACTTCTCTTGCAACAGAAGACGTGACACACGCATTTGATCCGAAAATGAAAAAACTAGAATATCTGGAATATAAAAATGAATGTCCTCTGCCGATCTAAATTCTGCCTTCCGAACAGTACACCTATGTAATCTACACTGACAGATTTGCACAACACTACCTTGTGGAAAAACAGATTTGCAATGCTGCGTGTGCAATTGTTAAAGGTCGCTGGCGCTTAGGTAAATTTAGACCGATGGTCACTAAAACTGAATCACTCAGAAATTGTACAGCTCAGCGAGCTGAAATAAGATCTCTAAAGATGGTGCTTGAAAATGCCGATCGCGAATTCCCAACACTAATAGTGTGTGATTCCCATTTCTGCGTCCGATCTTACAATAATTCCATGCAGACCTGGATAAAAAACGGTTACAATGATGAGACAGGTGCCACAATGAAGCATAAAAAATTATGGGAACAAGTAGTTCTTTTGCAGAAAGAACTACAAAAGACTCACATGATTCATACACTGAGTCATCAACGTGATGGCGTTCACGTTGCAGGGAATTCATTGGCTGACAGAGCCACAGCGGCAGCTGATCACTCGGCTTCCGTAGCTACAAAAAAGCGTACGAAAAAACAAATAGATGGCGAAACGCTGCTTGCTGTAAAAGCCTCACTGGAAGGCAATTATGCAGCGTTACCTCTAAACTATCCACTCGGCAATACATACATAGTTGATGCGAACTCCGTTCCGTTTGCTCAAATCCCTGGAGTGGGGGATAGAGTAATTCCAAACACTAACCGGAGAGTCTTCTTGATACATGAAGCACACATGGGTTGGGTCTGAGGCACCAAGAGATCATGCAATCTCTAATAGAATTACAATGACAATACTGGTGGCCGGGGATGAGCGTAGATAATTATAAATTTGCAATGAATTGTCAGGACTGCAAAAGAGATCGCAGTTGTGAACCGGACCAGACACCAGCCCAGACACCACTATTAGACAGCATCAGGCTATCTATGCGCAGACGTCCGACCGGACATATGCGGTCCCATAAAAATTAAGACAAAATTCATTTAGATGAGACAACAACTATGCCCCTGCACTGTAAACATTCAGTGAGTGAATAGTATTAGTGTAAGTTTTTTAGGAAAATAATAAAGGCATTAGGACAAATCTAAACATTTAGTGAATCTCCGAGAATGAGTATATGTGCATGGAGATACATAGGTGGAGATACCGTCTGTTCTTGGTGTAGTCACTTCTGTTTATTGTTCCATTTCAAAAGCCTTGGCTTTTGAAATGGAACAATAAACAGAAGATGTTTCTAAAATGTTTAGATTTGTCCTAATACCTTTATTACTTTCCTAAAAAACTTACACTAATACTATTCACTCACTGAATGTTTACAGTGCAGAGGCATAGTTGTTTTTTCTGTTGTGTGGATCAGATTGCTGGTCCCCCTTTGGAGCGGTTCAGAGGTATTACCGCTCGCCCCATTGCCTAAACTGACTACCGTTTAATATATTACCTTGCGGCCACCTAGGAAGTGCGCCCAGTAATTCTGGAAAACTAAAAGACCTCTTAGCTGTTTTTGTCATTTAGATGAGACCCCCAACGCTCGGCTGACGCCAGAACTGTTATAAAAGATTTGCAAGTCTTTATCAGCATATACGCAATTGGCATGCTACATTCTGACCAGGGTCCTGCGTTTAGCTCTCGGGCTTAAAAGGAGGCCATGGCCAGCATGGGCATTGCATTGCGGTATTCTAGTCCATTCCATCCCGAGGGAAATGCGGTAGTGGAGAGAAAAAAACTGGGACATAAAGCAATCTATAACAGCGAGGGTATTAGGTTCGGGTGATGGGTGGGTCAAACATCTAATAAGTGCCCAACGTAGTCTTAATAATATGCCAAGAAATTCTCTAGGAGGTATCAGTCCGTATGAACTTTTATTTGGTACCAGAATGATCATTCAGGACTTGGATTGTCAGAATTCAGTGATGCAACAAAAAGCCAATGATATCAAAGATCGTTTGGCTGTTTTGCAGTACTTAAATGAAACAAGAAAAAGTCTGAGTAACGAAAAGCTAAAGCCAACTACCACTGAAGAAAAACCACCTGTCCCAGCAAGGCCTGTCTGGATTCCAAAAATTGGGGATCTGGTCAGAGAAAAGATTGCGGTGAAGAAGGAATTTGGGCTTCTTACAGAAAAGCAGTACCTGTCTTAGCTGTCAGCGGAACAAGATCAGTTTTACTACCGCCCCTTGCTGGAAAAAAGGAGAACCGAGTTGTATCAATCGACCTGGTGAAACCACAATCATGTGACCAATAATAAGTAGTAGGCCCAGTGGACTCCCAAGAAATAGCAGAAGACCAAATCTTGCTGCAATCCAAGAGGTTTAAACTGAGAGACTAATCACATTTGATAAACCTACGGTGATTCAAAGAAGGACTGTGCAACAAAGCCATGGAACTTGTGCCTCTTGAAAGTCAAATTGCAACAATTCATCAAGAAACACCAGTCTACAACGATGTAGCCTCGGACTATACAAATGTAACAAAAGAAAATGCAAAGATCAATGGAAATCCGGAAGCAATCCCACCAATTAGCAGAACTGCATCTGGCTACTTTATCAACTTTGATTACTTTTCCGATGATCCAAGTGAACATGGAGACAAGCCAGCAACAAAAACATTCAAAGAAAAAATCACAGAACTCTTTCAACAAGTCAGAGAAACATATCTAACTTCACAATGGATTAAAATATGGATTGTGTTAGGCGTACTTTTCCTCCTTCTATGGCTCATCTTGGTTTTAAGTTTGGGTAGATTTATTGATGTAAAATATAGTACAATGGACACAGCAAGTCAGAACATCATCTTGGTCCTGAAACCACACAGATCATCACACATCGAAAAAAGAGAACTGTCATCAGTGAACATCACAGCCATCCCTATACCTGGTGGTATAGCATGGGACAAAACTGACTATGACATTTATGGCCAGGTTGAGCTCTTGAAATATCCACATCAATTTAAGATTTCTTTAAGTGACTTTGTATCACCTAGTACTTTCTCTGACGATTGGGACTTTGAAAATATTAATAATATGATGTCAGATTTGGAAATGTCAGCAAAATTTACAGCACATGATTATTTACAGGGATCATCGAATTAAGAGGAAATGTGCTGTTTCAACCACTTTGGGCATCATTATTTGCATAAATCTGCAAATCCTAGAAATATTTTCAGTTATAATCAATGGGAACATTGTCCAACCCCACCAAAAGGCAGCTCAAAAACATTTTATGAGAAATTCCCATACTTCTCGGGGTTTAATATCACTGATCCTGAAACATTCTATTTCAAAATGTTAAATAAGACAGGAGTGAAAAGCATGTTGACAAACACTAAACTGATTTATTCTGAAAAGTTTTATGAAAAAATGTCTACATTTGGTTTTGAATTTTGGAAAAACAACATTGAGACAAAAACCATCTGGGGTACAAAAGAATGGCAAGTACAAGGTTTAGAAGCATTGTTCAGAGCCTGCATGATCCCAGAACAAATACTGTTCCTGAATGACATAATTCAGCAAACAACCTGTCTTGGTTTAGCCAAGATAAAAGATTTAAACAACCCGTCTATACCGAAGCCAATGCCTGATAGAAACACCACTACAGATGAAGGGTTAGACGTGGCCTATATTTTAAAACAAAACAGAACACTTCCTGATTGGAACAAATGGTTGATCTGGCCCACAGACACTAATAACTGTCATGATAGATTCCTGAACAAAATACAGGGGTTCAAACAGAACAGACCAGACACAAGATATTCCCAGACACAACATCCAGGGATAGTTACAACATACAGTGTAGGAAAACTATTCCTCGACTGTCTACAGAGATCCACACTTCCCGAAATTAATCAACACTTAACTTTACTTAAATACGGTGTTGACTTGCGAGATTTTATACTGGGACCTCTCAAACAGCGTCAAAAACGTTTCATATACACCGGTATATACCCAGCTTACAATGAAGCTTGGAAATTAAATCAAATTGAAACTGCTTAAAAAATGCAAGAAATTTATCGTATTATTTTGGAAAAAACACTTTCTGTAGTGGACAATGGGTTAACGACTCTGTCCTCCAGAATCTATTCACTGGACAACATTGTATCATCTGCTATTGATATAATAGAACAGGATATGATAATGTTACAACATGGTCAGTCCCAATTGTGTTCTATTATACAGCTAGGCTGGACGTTACAAAACCTCCATTCAGGTCACATGCTATGGCGTCTAATCAACATAACGTCATTATTTTCTATCTTTAACCTTACTAATAGACAAATCTTGTTGGCACAAAAAGGAGCAGACTATACGGTGCTGAGCATTGAAAAACTTGAGATATTACCATTGACAATGTCAGAAAGACCTGTCATTGAATGGATAATACATGGCACCATTACAATCCCGATAACAACTTTTCAGTTTCAATACTGCAAGGAGTATATACCAGCAGGCCTGTATGAAAGGTTGGGTAAAGGATACATCAAATCAACCTGGAATTTACTATACACACATAGATGTTGGAGTGGGGGAAAGAAAGAGGTATTTCTTGGTGGTAATATTTGTAAAACATCACTGAGCGGTACACTCCTATGCGAAGGTATAAACTTGCATGGATCTTGCAAAGGTTCATCAAACAACCTTGCATGCCATCTGCACGGCACCCCAGCCACACAGATAGAGCCCTTTTTCAGACATCTTTCCAACAGTAGCTACATTATATTAAGTGACCACAGCTGTTGTGGCATGATGCCAGGAAAACCCTATCTCGTGAGCGTTACTTCCAGGGTCATTTGTTGTATGCAAGTATTGTATCCAAATAGCAATCCAGACATGGATTATGGCCTTCTGTGAATATCTCTTCTATTTGAATTGATACTTTAAGCAGAATGAAGTCTATTCTTTTACAGACAACTGTGCCTTTAACCTCGTCCAAAAAACAGAAGTATGACCTGCAAGCTGCAAGGACAGCGGCAGGGATACATACCCTTTTATCGACAAACTTCCCCGTGCATTTCGTAGAAATCTTAAGCCAAATTTTAAACATGTCAGATATTAGTGGCATCACACATGTATTTAAGACAATATTTTCAGGACTGGTAACACCTTTTGAAACGGTTCTGGGCACCTTCCCGAATTTTGTGCACTCTCTTTTTGGTGGCCTGCCTCATATTTTGGGACACGTAGCAGGAACTTTATTTTTGTTCCTTCTGCTCCGATATGGCAAGCCAAGTCACAGACAAAACTCAGGCTACGATGGAAGAAACGATCCTAGCAATACGATACCGAGACCGTATCACTAAGGTCCTATGATTGGCCCGGCTAAGAGATCTGAATACTACCTGGTTTCTTTCATTCAGACCAATCTGGCAAAATTGCATCTTACCTGTGCTTCGATGTCTGCTATGCGGAGAAGAATGCGTGTTGGACGTCTGTCTTACACTACCATCAACAATACCAATGGATTTCGACGCTTAGCTTTGTCCGGTAACGACTCATGCAACGTGTTGTCCCCAGCGGCTACCGATTCTGATGACGGCATTCGTTGAGACTTCACCATTACGATTAGGTGGCGGTGAAGTACGAGATGAAAGCGGCAGCACACAGGTGCAACCTTCTGTGAACATTGCTGATCTAAACACCGATGATGGCAATGCATCGCATATATGCACTATTTCAGATTTTTCAGTGTTTCACCTACAGTTGTAGACAAATTTTTTGCTGGTCTAGCTGAGGTAATGTTCTCTCCTAACAACGAGAATAACAATTGAAATAGCGAGCACACAGCGTTCCCTGAACTCTGAATTCGGCCTTCAGTTTTTATAAACAACACTGCTGAAAACACTTGAAACTATTTTTTCACCTGAAAGAAAAATTATTTTTCGCAACTTCCAAAATATTTACTTTTTTTTGGCACAAGGTACTCTGCTTAAAGTAGAACTATTCTTAGAGAACAGAGGTTCTTTTCCTAGAGACTCTAGAGACAATATTTTGAATCAGCCTCTAGCACATGTACAATCTTGTATAAATATGTGATGAAATGGTCTCAACCTTCTCTTCTGTATTAAGAGCCATTTCATAAATGTAATTTTCGCAATTCATTCAGCTGATATTTATATTTGCATTATCTGAATGATACCACTGCTTGAAAGCGTACAGTATAATACTCATTTTCATGTATCTATACCATTTCAAATGCATTTGATTTATTTTGGGGTGGGCTGGAAAACACATGCATACCTATATGTTTATATATTGCTTAGTATTTAGTAATGATGAACATTATACGTGGAGTGGGTGTTGTGATCGTATCTAGGACCCTAATTAAATATTCCCGATTTATGCCCTCATGTGGTTATAACAAATCATACCCTTATAAAGGCATAAGAATCAAATCCATAATTAGTAATATCCAATGCAAACCAAATACGGCAAGGCTACTTCCTTAGACTCCTAGAAAGTACAACGAGTTCTTTCAACAAACCAAACCTCCAGCAACCTGGGAATTCCCCATGCTTTTGTTTTGATTTTTCCTAGAACTCCTGCGAGCACTGAAATAACGGCCAGTTCTTAGTGACATCTTTTATTGACGTCTTATGTCCAACCTTACGTCAAACACGGCACCTACAGGTATAAATATCCCAGAGTTTGCCTTAAGCAACACACGGTGGTATGGAGCAGAGCGGCTATCTACTTATCTGAAGCCCAGCTGATGCGAAGCTGTCCCTCCCATCTGATGAACTGAGAAAGACGCTGTCTTATTTTCCTGCCGAGAAAATCCAGCTCCAGTGTTTCCAGTCACCCTTGCGGGTTACTGGGAGATCGAGTCCTGAGAGCGAGATACAAGACCTTCTTCATTCTAAAACCAAGGTACGAAGCTGATTAGATCCTTAGAGAATTCTTGAGTCACGCAGGTACTACCGCAAAACTCCAGAAGAAACTCCAACGAATCCAAAACGCCTCAGCCAGACTCATATTAGACATCCCACGCAACGAACACATCTCTGGTCACCTTAAAGACCTCCACTGGCTACCCGTCAATAAGAGGATCACTTTCCGACTGCTTACCCACGCACACAAATCACTCTACGACATCGGTCCAGAATGCCTCAACTCACGACTGTCCTTCTACACCCCCTCCCGCCAACTACGTTCTTCCAGCCAAGCCCTCGCCACTGTACCTCGCATCAACAAGACCACCATGGGAGGCAGATCCTTTTCATACCTGGCTGCTAAAACATGGAACTCACTCCCCGCTTACCTTCGCCTTACCCAGAACCACCTAGCATTCAGAAAGCAACTTAAAACGTGGATATTTGACAAGTAATCCTCCTCCCCTTCCTAAGCGCCTTGAAACCCTCTGGGTATGTAGTGCGCTATACAAATTCTATGACTTGACTTGACTTGACATTCTTGGCAAAAACTAACTTAACTTAAACTGCAGCTCATTTACTTCTTCCCACGTACTAGGCTTAGGTTAGGTACATCGGGGCATTCGAGAAAGTTTCTAGTTACCTCTGAGCTAGCTGGCAAACCTAAATTAAGTCTAACATATTCAATAGAGACCTAGTTGACCTCAGTCCTACGTCTAAACTATTGTTTATGTTATTCCAATGCGCAGAGCCTATTGGGAAAATAGGAACTACACTACAGCCTATTGAGTGCATTGGGTCAGTGAAAGGTCGGCTATACAGACAAGCCGGACAATTTCTCTATCTGAGCCTACCTTAGTTATACCATTTCGAGGGCAATGTACCACCCCTTAATTTTGCAAATCTATGTGTTCCTCTTCAGTGATTGGAAAGACGAGGAGAGTTCATCACACCATACTAAGATGATGTAATTTAAATTCGAATCATATTGATTGAATTCTCACCCACAATTTACTTTCCGATGACTTTATTCTGCCCAACAATATTGGTACACATTTTGAATACATTGTATTTGGTTGCTTCCTTTCTAGAGGTCAGATGATCAGGTTCCCAGGCACATCGTGGGCAAGAAGTGGGCTGGCGGGAGTTCAATGGCAATGCTTCAGCAAATTCAGAGTCAGAGTGCGCGTGTGCAGAATCGTCCAAGATGTGTCAGTGGTCAGGCCCAAAGTACGAGCTAGTAGCAAAGTCAAAAAGAAACATATTAGAATACAGAAATAAATTAATGTACTGTATACAACTTATATCTACTCTATTCCCATTACTCCATTTTAACTTGTGCATTAATGATTAAGCAGAACGAACAAGTTAAGTACAAGCTGCAGCATAAGCATTAGCATGTGAGATTTAAAGCAGCCATTTCTGGCACTAGTGCGCAGAAGCAAAAATTTCTCTCCAAGCAGACAGGTACGTCATGCCACATAGATGTGACAGACGCATGCACAGAAGGTTTCCCGCATTTTCGGCGGCCATTTTAATGCATTAGAGTTACTGTTAGTAAAAGCACATAGGAAAGCTTCCCCTAGATGCTAGAAATTTTGTGTAATGCAAATAGTAGTAAACAAAACATGTTGGTTAATATATTACAAGTTATTTAGAGAGGGCTGAATACAAGCAAGTTTCGGAATATGTGAAACCTTGCTCCATCACCACTGCGTCAAAACCTTATGCCTGCTTAAAGCAGGCGTAAGGAGTGACGCAGTGTAGTGTGAATAGCCCTCTAAATGCATTGAAGGAGTTGTGTTGTGCTTGCGACACGACTCCAGCAATGCATGACATTTGCCCCAACAGATGTGTCAGAATTTCTGGCTCATCTGTCAATCCTTGCGCCATGGTGCGCCATAATGCAAATACGGTGCATCCATGGGGGCCCAAGGGTTTCTCAGGGTGGTGCAGGGAAAGTGACATATCTCCTACATATGCGTCACTTTCTTGCATATCTGCCCCAGAGTGTTTTTTTTATATGAACTCAAATAAACATTTAAAGTGTTATATACTCATATCACGTACTCCCACTTGGCACTTTCTAGAAAAATCTGGCAAATGTCAGTGCACCCCCACCGTTCTTTAACACGCTAGTGGCCTGAGGCGCAGGCATCACTCACCTTTTAGGCTACAGCACAACTTAAGACCAGATGCAAGCAACCAAAGAATTCAAAGTGCCGCTAGTTAAAACAAAATGACCAAAACATTCATCCTAACAGCTACCCTCTTATCCTTGGGGTGTTATAAACATACAAGGGGCATGGAATTCAACTGTCCAGTAGGCCAGTTAACAAAGGATGATGCACTGTCCAAAAACGCAGAATGTGTAATTAAAATACAGATAGACATACATAATCAACGCCAAGAATATTTTATACTTATATTACAAATTTTAAATGATAATAAAAAGTATTGGTAAGCAGCAAATAAATACCTGATTTTGGAGATTCTTAGAAAGGTAGAATTTTAATTTGCAGGCTTCGGTCCTTCCAGGAATGCAATTTGTATGTGTTTAAAACCGGTTTCCTGATATCCAGGAAGCATAATCCATACAAAACTTTTTTTTTTAAATCCCACTTATAGAAAATCTTCCTGGAAAGAACTGCCGTAAGTCAAAGAAAAATCCTGTTATATGTTTTTCGTGATAATACGAAAGCATTTTCTCGGTTGACAGATTTCTATGAAAGCAAGTCTTGTCATCAGAACATTTCCTTCACGTAAATAAAACCCATTTCAGCAGTCCCAGCTTTACGGCTGATTCGTTTTTCAAGTAATTCTAATAAAAACATGACCTCGATAGGAAGCGCTCTTCTCAGTGCCAGCGGGTTTCCTCCCTGTGGAGCACTTCCAAGTATAATACGCAAACAGCGTTGTTAATCTATCACTTTTCATTACGCAACTGTCCTGGATAATTTGTGATCTTCAGGCTCCACTGTTGCAAGGCAGTGACGTAAAAGGTCAACAATACTGTTATTGTCAGCCATCTTTGGCATCACCTCACTGTGAGTCACAGAAGCGGGTTAGCTAATCAAGGGCAGGGAGTGTAGTGTGCCAAGGAAAGAAGCAGCCACTGTTCGGAGAGGAATATTAATGCAACGAGGACATTCATTTCCGAAATACTGTAATTAGCGCAGGGAAAAGAGAACAGTAGATAATACCTTTAGGAAGCTGGCTCTGTGTATACTATCCCAAAGTAAGGCATAGCGTGAACAGAGTCCAGTGGATCCCTAGAGGTATAACAGAGGCTAAAGTAGATAACACCTTCTTTTTTTGTGGTAGTGTGGTTGAACAGTCAGGCTTATCAGGCGGATAGTGTTAAGCATTTATTGTACACACTCAGGCAAGAAATGGTGTCATACGTTCAAAGAATCCAGACCAATTGTTTGTATGAAAAGTTGCTATTTTGTTGTTTGATTTCTAGAACCAAGATTTACTTAGTAGCCGGTAAGTTAAACTCTTTATACAATGTTACTTTTCAAAAGACAGTGAATACTTGTTTCGTAGGAACATTTAGATTACTTTTGCAGTGAGAAACACAATTGCTAAACTGTTCAAAATAACTTTAAATTACTGTTAGATTGCTTTTGGATTACTTCACGATTATTTTTCTGTCTTGGCCTGAAACACACTCCTAACACAATTTAAGCAATTCAGGATATTTGTAAGCAGGTTAACTCTTGTGAAGACAATAGGTTACTTTTTGTGCAGTAACAGACAGTTCAACAAAGTATAGAAATCCCTCCATTCAGTCCTATGGAGAAAAACATAAGTGCTACGTTTACAGGTAAGTAGACAGTTTTGGAATAGGAGTTTGGGGGGCTAGAACCAAGGTTCCCCAAGGTTCAGGTTGGCACTCAAGGGGCACCACCAGTGGCACTAGGACGGCCGGGTGCAGAGTGCAGCCCATGTCAGCCAATGGGGCACCTCGTTTGGGAGCTGCTCACTGGCAAGCCACTCGGGAGCCAAGATCCTAGGATTAAGGTAACAGCACAGGGGGTCCTGGGTTGTCATCAAGTCCACACCACCTGCTGCGCAGGGGTGGCCGGGTGCAGGGTGCTCAAGAGGTGTCGGGAGCCCAGTGCTATCCAATGGAGGACGTTGGTCCCGGAAAAGGACTGGAGGCTGGTGCCAGAAGACTGGACGAAGGGAATCAATGACTGGAGAGTGAAGTTGAAGAGCTGCTGGACACCAAGACACGATCAGTCAGGCACCTCAGTTGTCAGGAGCTGCAGGGGTGTTTTTTCACAGGCAGGCGCAAGCTCAGCCGCTACGGAGTCAAGCACAGTGGAGATGATGCCGGGCGACACGCTGCAGACGCCAACTCCAGATCCGCCGAGGAGAGGGAGAGTTGGAACTGCGGCCAAGAACCGACCAGCTGGCCCCACAATAGCAGAGTTGCTAACACGGAGTAAGGAGCCGCTAACAGAGGCAGCAGGGGCAGGAGGCAAGATGGCGGCTGCTTCGTGGCCGGTGCAGAGGTGTGGTGAGGGAGCTGTTTGTCTTTGCCCGATGTCGGTCTGAGCAGAAGCAAGGAGCAGCATGGAGCGGCGAGCAGCGAAAAAGGAAACCGACCGCGAAAATGCTGTCAGCTCTTACCGTGTCTGTCTCGATAAGATTACTTCTGCGGGGAGTGGTGTGGACGCTGGAGAGGCTCGATACCGGTCGAGGAAGCTTCTCAGTAGCAGGAGGGTGGAGCCTGATGCGGTGCCGGCGGAGTTCGCGGAGCAGAGGAAAAACGCGAGCGGAGACTGCGGGAGTTTGTAGTGGACACAGCTGCTCTGGGATCCAGCAGAGGCGGCTGTCGGCGACCGACGGCGCTGGACGTGCATACGCCCGCTCTGGGCGGCTGCAGAGACGGCTACTGGTTAGAGGTATGGCTCCAAAATAGAACCCGGGATCTAAAGTAAATGTCGTGAAAAAAAGGGAGCATTAAAGGGGGAAAATGAGAACACCACCCCTGATGACATTTGCGAGGATAGTCAGCTCCAGCCCTAACCCCAGCTAAAGAAAAGGCAGCAAGGTGTTCCTAAGACACCTAAGACTCGACAGGCTGCTACAATTGTGGGTTTATTCACAAAAGCGGGCAAATAGAAAAACTCTAAAGAACTGGGAGCGGACATTGTCTCCAGTGAGATTTTAACTGTGACTGCAAGTTTGGAAAATGGTCCGGAGGCAGCAAATTTGATAACCATTAATAAGGGGAGCCAGGAATCCCTTACAAGCCCTCCTGGGATGGGGCAGCCAGTTGGGGACCTTCAATCCTCGGCGCAAAGTGCTGGTGTGGGGCTCAGTGGCGAACCCCGTGGCATAATAATACCCCCAGAAGCAGTACTGGATGAAGCTATAGATGGGGCGACCGGCACTAGTATTGAGAAAGAGAGCGTTCCAAGTGAAGCCTTCTATTCTGTCTCGGATGGTGGAGCAGAGTGGTCTGAAGACGAGGATGAACGTAGCTCTTTTGTGGAATCAGAAAGTGACCCCGAGAACGATCAGCCGGCTACAGCCTTGAAACTCCAAAATGCCGCAGGGGGTCTGCGACGAGAACTAACCTGGGACCACTCCTCGGCTTTACCACTGCAAGGCAGCCCTCTGCTGGAACAGACACAACTGTCTCTGTTGGAGACGATTCATCAAGAGATCTTAGCACACAGAGAGGAAACGCGTCAAGACAGTCAGAAATCCCAGGCCGCTATGAGGAAAATGCAGGGAGTGGTTCGGAAACTCTCTAGAGCTTGTGCTACCATGGGGGATAGAGTGTCAAACTTGGAGGAGAGGGTGGTGGCTACAGAAGCCGAGGTGGCAAAGGCAGTGGATAAGGTGGACTCCCAGCACTCCCAGGTGTCAGACATACAATGGAAGCTGGAGGAGATGGAGAATAGGCTCCGAAGGAACAACCTAAGAGTCCTGGGAATTCCGGAGGGGATTCAGGGGTCCGACTTCAGGTCCTACGTCATTAAACTTTTTCAGCAAGCCTTTCCCGAGTTGTCCGGTTGGGACTGACCAAATGAACTACAAAGAGTCCATCGTACCCCGTTTAAAGTCCGACGGAACGTTAAAGAAGGGGATAAGCCCAAGGCGGTGCTGATTTTCCTTGGCAATTTTATCCTACGGCAGGCAATCGCAGAGAGGGCAAGACCTGATGCCAGGAGAAGCTGTGATGGGGTGTCGTTCTTTGTCCGCCCTGATTTTTGCCACGTGACGGTGGAAAGGCGCTGGCGCCTCAGGGGCTTGATTAAACCCTTCCAGGACAGGAAACTCCAAGCCTACTTAATCAACCCAGCGCAGTTAAAAGTTATCAATGAGGGGAAAACACTGTATTTCTCTTCTGAAATCAAGGCCAAGGAGTATCTGGACAGTTTGGGCAAATAGGCTTTACACGGGGGATATTATAACGGTAATAGTTGGTGCCTCTAGCTGAAGGATAGCTGATCCATATGCCTTGCTTTTGTTTGTACTTTTCTCATGTATTGTATATCTTTCGGGCATAATTTAGATTTAAGAGAAGTATATTGCTGTCCTCACCGCATACACTGCACTTTCATCACATGCACAGTTTAGTTCTGTGCACCTCGTTGAGTGGGGGGGGGGGTGCAGGGGGGTTGGGTTGTAGAGGGGTTGGGTGGGGGTTGGGATTGGGAGGGAAGTGGGAGTTTGTGGCAGGGAGAAAAAGGAAAATGGGAGAAAAAGTTGCATCAATGGTATTGTATTTGTGGTTGTATTATCTGGATATAAAGGGTATCTAAGGAACCTTGGAAGGCTTAAGATATATGGTCAATTGGAGGACCAAATTAAAAGTAAGGATGGCTGACATTAGAATTTGTACAATGAATGTGGGTGGACTAAATGATTGGCGGAAGAGACAGAGACTGGCATATTTTGTTAAATTAATAAAATTGATGTGCTATGCCTCCAGGAGACCCACATTCCTTGGTCAAAGCGGAACCTGATGGCTATCAATGGGTATGATTTGGTCGCCTGTTCATCACAATCCTCTACAATTAGGGGTGTTGCTATATTGATCAGGAAATCTTTGGGAGGTGTGAAAAGGACAAAGGTGGATAGTTGTGGTAGATGGGCTATAGCAATAGCAGAAATGGGCTTTACTTTGTGTGCAGTGTATGGCTCGAATAGTGATGACCCTGAGATCTTTAACCATTTCAAAATTGAACTAGCTGGTTGGCCTACACCGCTCTTAGTATGTGGCGATTTAAATTTTTCTGCAGACTGGGTCAATGGGGGGCATTATGCCGGGCGTAAACCTAGGGTTTTCAGGGCCATATCCGCACTTATGGACTCACTCGGATTAGTGGATATTTGGGGGACTAAGGAGCCCCAAATTTCTGGAGTTACTTATTTCTCAAATCCAGCCCAGAAATATTCTAAATTGGACTACTTCTTTATCTCTACCCCTGAAATTAATAGAGTCAGCATATCCAGGCTACCAATGGTAATATCTGACCATAATCCTTTAGTAATCATATACCAAAGAGAGAGGTGTGAAAGGGTAAGGTCCACTTGGTCCTTTGAGAGGAGGCTACTGGAAGAGACCAGATATGTAGCCCATATCAAGAGTTGGACGGATATTTTTTTTTCTGCCAACAGATACAGCTCCTCTCGTAATGTAGTGTGGGAGTCCTTTAAAGCGGCATTCAGAGGTGAAACAATTAGCATCGCAGCCAGGTTGAGAAGTGAAGATAGGATTGAAGAAATGAATTTAGTGAAGAGGCTAGCAAAAGTAGAAGAAGAGCACATTAAGGATATCACTTTGGGGGGTGATGGCAGTAGCAGCCATAATACCCTATCAGCAATTAAGGCAGAACTGCAGAGATTGATAACTCAAAAGGCGATAGGGGAATATCAGGCCACTAGAACTAAGAGATATGAAATGGGAGAACATGCAGGCAGAGCCCTAGCCCTTCAGTTACGGCAAGAGAAGTCAAAAAATGTAATCCTAAAAATAGTAGAGAGTGGTAGAGAATTCACAGGGGCTAAAGAGATCCTAGCGGTATTCAGGAAATTTTATCAGGAATTGTATCGTGGAGAGGTTATGGATAGGAGACAAGTGGATATTGTTTCTGATATAGGACCCGACTGGACAAGGCACTTCAGGAAGAGCTGAATAGGGATTTCACGGAAAAAGAGATCAAGGCTGCCCTACAGGAGCTAGCCTCGGAGAAGGCTGCCGGCCCAGACGGCATTCCATTAGAAGTGTATAAGCATATTGAACCAGAAGTTATGCCGTTATTAATTGATCTCTTCAATGGAGTTGTATGCACCGGGCAGATCCCGGATTCTTGGAAAGAAACTAACATTGTGATATTCCATAAAAATGGGAAGCCTAGTGAGATTCCGGGGTCTCACCGACCAATCTCATTGATCAACGCCGATACTAAGCTTCATTCAAAGATCTGGGCTTTGAGGTTGTGCAGGATTATCGGTGGTCTTGTTTCCCCTTGGCAGCATGGGTTTGTCCCCGGACGTGGCACTACGGATCATACCAGCAGGGCAATAGCCTTATTTGACGCCCATGCTGCCACGGGAGGTGAGATGGCCATGATCCTGCTCGACGCAGAGAAGGCGTTCGACCGTGTGGACTGGAGCTTTCTCTGGGGTATCTTGGAAGGCAGAGGGTTTGGACAGAAAACCATCAGAGCACTCAGGGCAATGTACTTAGAGCCTAGGGCCAGAGTCACAGTTATGGGTGAGAAGTCTGACCTGTTCTCCATAGAGAGAGGAACCCGCCAAGGGTGCCCGTGCTCCCCAATCCTCTTCTCTCTTTACATTGACCCCCTCATTCAAGCCATCTTGGGCTTCCCAAGGCTAAGTCCAGTGGTTTTTAATGGCTTCGAAAATAAAATCCTAGAGTACGCAGACGATCTCGCTGTTTTTCCGACAAACCCCCAACAGGCAATGGTTGTTCTGTCCGAGCTCACCAAACAGTTTGGTGCTTCCTCAGGGTATCTATTGAATGAGGCAAAGACACAAATCATCTGTACAAAAAATATAGTAAAGACCGACTCCAGATATGTTGTTGCAGCAATTTATTTAGGAGTGAAAATTAATGCCTCAGTAGGGAAAATAGTCGAGGAGAACTATACACCACTTTGTAAATCCATAGAGACTGATCTGAGAAGAATGGATGGGCTGCATCTCTCATTGATCGGGAGGGTTAATGCGGTCAAGATGACAATGTTCCCTAAGATACTATGGGCCCGATGTAGGTGCCCTAATACCGGTCGGAAACGGCCGAATTCGGCCGTTTCAGACCGGTATTACATTTTCCAGATGTAGGGCATGCATTTACAGAATCGGTATTTTACCGATTCTGTATTTACTGATTCGGTAAAATTACTGAATCGGTAAATACAGACTCGGTAAAATACCAATTCTGTAAATGCAGATGTAGCTGGCACAAGTCAGAGTGCCACAGGGCTTTAGGAATCGGTATTTTACCACCCAATCCAATTGGGTGGTAAAATACTGAATACAGGTGTGCATGCACATGTGTGCATGCACACCAGTGCCATGTGACACTCAGACATGCCCTTAGGGCATGTCAGTGTGCCACATGGCACACATGCCTGAATTCAGGGTGCTAGAGGGTGTCAAAGTGACACCCCCTGAACCCTTGCAAAAATCGGTATTTACCGAATCGGTAAATACCGATTCGGTAACGACCATTGATTCCTATGGGCTGCAATGCCCATAGGAATCAATGGGCTTTACCGATTCGGTATTTACAGAATCGGTAAATACCGAATCTTAACGATTCGGTATTTACCGAATCTGAAATACCTACATTTCCCCCCTTCTAATTTACCACTTCTTAAATACCGAATCGGTATGATTCGGTATTTTAGAAGTGGTAATTTAGAATTACCTACATCGGGCCCTATATCTCTTTAGGGCTATACTGCTACTCCTGGAAGAGAAAATAATTAAAAACTTGGAATCTGTCTGTATTAGATTTATCTGGCAATTTGGGAAAGTAAGTCGGTCTACAAATTTATTGTCACTTCCAAGAGAAAGGGGTGGGCTATCTTTGCCAAATCTAAGGCTGTACCACTGAACCTGTCTTTTATCACAAATGTCGGTACTTTTTCAGACAGAGGCATGCTTTAACGAGGTAAATTTTGAAGACCAGCAACCCCCCTCTATTTATGAGCTGCTGTTAGGTAGGAAGGCGATGGGCCTAATGCTCTGCGAAGTGGACCTTAGATTTTATAAGAAAGCCAGGTATAAGGTTATAGATAGTGTTTGGCGGGTGTGGTCGGCCTGTCGAAAGCAGTGTAACATCCCAAAGATTAATCCTTTCCCACAGATTTACAACTCAAGCCTCTTTTCACAGATAGGGGCAGATAGGACTTTTAAAATCTGGAGGGGGTTGGGCATCAAGACTCTGGGAGAAGTAATGAATGGAGATGTAGTTGTAAGCTTTCTGGCCCTGCAAAATAGGTTCAGAATCCCCTACAATTATTGGTTTGTTTATGGTCAACTGCTTCGATCTTTGAGCGCACTCAGACCTAAACCACTACCTCAGGATAACTGCCCGCTTTTGGAGGCCTTGACCAAAGGATGTAAAAAAATTAAGACTTTGTATAATATACTTCTCTTGGAAGTTCAAGACGATGTTGAGAAAATGGAAGCAGCATGGTCTAGGAAACATGGGAACCCTGACGTAGATTTAGACCTGACTCTACTATTGAATAAAAAGATCCTTAGAGCCTCAAATTTACGGGCCCAGCATTACAAAACTGTCTTTAATTTATACTACACACCCTCTAAACTGTTTTCCTGGAATCAGAGGGATGATGATACCTGTCCTAGATGTGGGGCTGGACAAGCAGATATATTGCATATGTTTTGTAATTGTAAACTCTTGACCCCTGTGAAGAATGAGATTGAGAAGCTCTGGGAGGGGCTGCTAGGTAAAAAGATCGTCCTATCTCCTACGTTAGCAATTACGGGCATTGATTTTAATCAAAAGTTGGGGAAAGAGGAAGAAGCCCTTGTTTTTATTTCTGTGGCCTTTCTCAGGATCTTAATTTCAGCAGGGTGGAAGGATGTGGTGGCTCCGTTCTTCCAAATGTGGCTTTCTAGGTTTCTGGGAATCTATAATATCGAATTGTGCTTGTACGAACAAAAAGGGGCGAAACGAAGAGAGTTTGAGAGAAAGATCTGGGCCCCAGTCACTAATTGGAGGCAGAATAAGCTGTAATTATTGGAGTTTTTTACTGGTTTCTTATTCTATTATCTGCTTTTATCTCTCTCTCTTATTTGATGAACTGTTTTTGTATTGTAAGATAAGATGTATTCTGCTATTTATTGTCTATGGATTGTATTATTGTACTCTTGTTGATACCTGATGTAGGATTATTCTTGTTCTTGATTGGATTAATATATTAGTACCTGTATTGTTTTCCTATGATGCACTGTAAAATCCCCCCCCCCCCAAAAAAAAGAGGCAGCAGGGGCAGCAGTGGAATCGGCTGTGGTGGCGCCCAGACTGCAGAAGGGCGCAAGAGTGAAACAAGTAAATAAGGTGAGCCCAGGTGAAGCCCAGGTCTCCCTCCAAGGTTGTACAAGTAAATCAGCTATATCGAGTATAGCTTCAGGAACTTCTTCAGTGACAGACCTCCGAGTCCATTCTGATATAGAGAAAGGGGAGAATGCTCAGGCAGGCAACATGGGGTAGACTGCTACAATTGAAACAGTTACAGAGGGAAATGCTGCCACAAGGCTGATCTATAATAAAGTCAATAATGATGAAAGCATACATGCCTCAGAAAAAGCGACTGTACCTGGAGTGCTGGAAGTTGAACTAGGACTCCATCATATTTCTGTGGGGGGGTCGGTTGGGCAATGGGCTCATCTGATACCATATCAAGCAACAAGGTTAAAGAAAGAATGGAGCTCGATAAGGATAAGGACCCTAGCGATTGTTTTTTCTCCGTCTCTGAAAGGGCCAGATGGTCCGAAGATTATCGGAGTTCGTCTCCAGGGGACAGTAATCTTGATTCAGATCCTGAGGAGAGCGACTTAAATCCCCCCGCAACTGCTAAGAGACCTAACACTCAGCCAGAGACACAAGGTTGAGGGAGAAAAGGTCTAAAATGGGATTACTCATCTGCCACCCCACTTTCTGGTGTACCCACTACAGAAACTGCCACAACACCCCCCCTCCTATGTTGGAGTTAATCCATCAGGCTATTTTTATGCATAGGGAAGACACACGCCAGGATAGTTGCAAGGCCCAGGCAGCAATGAGAAAGATGCAGGGGGTTGTAAGGAAGCTCTCCAAAGCCTGCATAAATGTAGGAGACAGGGTGACGAACCTTGAGGAGAAGATAGTAGCGACGGAAACGGAAGCGGCCGCTGCCTCCACCCAAGTAGAGGCTCAAAAGGCTCAAATCAAAGATATCCAGTGGAAACTGGAAGATTTTAGAAACAGACAGAAGAGAAATGACCTCAGGGTCTTAGGGGCTCCAGAGGGGACGGAGGGATCGGACACTAGGGCCTACATAATCGATCTGTTTAAATCTGCCTTTCCGGAGTTGCCGGATTGGAACTGGTCGGCGGAAATCCAAAGGGCACATCGTACCCCGTTTAAAATATGAGCTGCATCAAGAGGAGGGGACAAGCCACGGGTGATCTTGGTATTCTTGGGGAACTTTCTCCTGCGGCAGGCAATTTCAGGGAAGGCCAGACCCGAATCAAGGAGATCAAGTGGGGAGATTTAATTTTTTGTCTGTCCCGACTACTGTCACACAACGGTAGAACGACACTGAAGGCTGAGGCAGTTAATTAAGCCATTTCAAGAGAAGAATATCGAAGTTTATCTTATTAATCCAGCACAATTTAAGGTGATTTACGATGAACAGACTCAGTATTTTGCAACTGAAATAAAAGCAAAAGAATATTTGGACGCTGTGGGTAATCATAGAGAATAACCGCTATTGTACTGTAGGAATTGTTTAAATGTACAATTTAAGGCTAGGTGGGCTGATTAATATTAATTTGTAATAACTTTAATCATGGTTTGCTGCAATGTTGTTTGGTTGCTTCTTTTCCTATTTTGGGGGGATAAGGGTTCTTTTTCTTTGGATTGATTTAGGAATGACCAGGCCGCTATTGCTGCACACTTCACATGCACAGACCTAGGTCTGAGCGCTTCACAAGGGAGGTGGGTGCAGGTGGGGAAGGATGGAGGGAGGGTTGGGGGTTGGAGGGGATTGACAGGGGCTGAAGGGGTGGTAAGGGTTGGGAAGGTAGGGGAGGGAAAAATTATAAAAAGTGAGAATACCTGGTGCTATTTGGTTCTGGTTATGTGCGTTGTAGAATTTTCTATATGTGTACATTTATTTTGGCTGATGCAAAAGGGAGGCGATAACCTAAAAGGGATATATGGGGAAACTTAAGGTATGCTCAGTCAATATCAGGGGATTTAAATGATTGGAGGAAGAGGCAAAGGCTGGCCCACTTTGTGAGCTCAACTTTTATTGATGTGTAATGCTTATAGGAAATCCATCTACCCTGGGAAAAGAAACATCTGTTAAGCATAAGAGGTTTTTATTTGCTGTCCTGCTCTGCATAGTCTTCCACAGTTAGAGGTGTGGCAATTTTAGCTAAATCTTCGCTGGGAGGAGCAAAGCGCCATAAGGCTGATACTCTAGGGAGATGGGCATTGGCTGAGTTAGCTGATGGCTGTACAATCTGTGTGATTTAGGGCTCTAATCCGGATGATCCTGAGGTGTTTGATTTTTTGGAAAGTGAATTAACTAGTTGGCCTACTCCTATTATACTGTGTGGAGACTTAAATATATTTGCTGACTTTACAAACAAGTGCCCCTATGTAGGTCGAAAACCCAGGGTATTCCAAACTCTGAGTTCTTTAATTAAGTTACATGGGCTAGCTGATGTCTGAGGTGATAAGGTGCCTAATAACCCGGGGTTTACATATTTCTCTTGCCCTTTTTAGAAATATACTTGACTTGATCATTTTTTAATATCTTTAACAGAACTGAAAAATGTTAGCATCAACAAACTGCCAAAAATAATGTCTGATCATAGTCCGTTAATTTTGTATTATGATTTAGATATGTTCAATATAAAACAATTAAGACAGACACTAGATTTGTGGAACACCTAAGGAAATAGACTCAAGAGTATTTTGATACAAATCGCTTTAGTGCGTCCAGGAATAACGTTTGGGATGCATTGAAAGCTGCTTTGAGAGGTGAGACAATCAGCTTCTCTGCTTGGCGTAGGGAAGAGGCTCCGTAGAAAATAAGAGACTAACTGGGCAGTTAGTAGCAGCCGAAGAGCAACATGTGAGAGATATTCTGCAAGGGAAGGAAGGGGAGGATAGTCAACAGAGGATTTTTATTATTAAAGCAGAGCTCCATAAGCAGGCAGCCCAAAAAGCAGCCAATGAATACCATATCCATAGGGGTAAGCTCTATGAAACGGGGAAACAGGCAGGTAAAGTATTGGCACTACGGATTCGGTAAGGAATTACAAAGGATATAATTTCAAACATACAGGAAGGCGGCTGGAATTATACGGAACCAACTGATGTTTTAAAAAGTCTTTAAAAACTTTTATCAAACATTATATAAGGAAGAGATTGATACTGATGCGATTAGGGGAGAGTTTGTGGACGTAGGCCCCCAGCTGGATGATCCAGAAAGGGAAACTTTAGATAAGGATTTGGTAATTAGCGAGGTATGTGAAGCATTACAAGAGCTAGCAGCAGGAAAGGCAGCATCCCGCTGGAAGTTTACAAGAGAATCCAGATTGAGATTTCCCCAATACTCTTGGATCTATTTAGCGGGATAATATGCACCAGCCTAATTCCAGAGTCCTGGAAGGAAACAAATATCATTGTGTTCCACAAAAAGGGGAAACCAAAAGAGAGCCCTGGATCATATCGGCCAATATCCCTCATTAATGCGGACACCAATTTCTACGCTAAGGTTCTTGCTAAAAGGTTGGGAAGGATCATTGGCGGTCTGGTCTCCCCTTGGCAGCATGGGTTCATCTCAGGTTGTGGGACAACTGACCATATTAGGTGCGCCATTGTCCGCCCAGGCTGCCACCGGGGGACGGATGGCCATGATCCTTCTCGATGCGGAAAAGGCCTTTCACCGCATGACGTGGAAGTATTTATTTATTTATTTATTTGCTGGTTTGTATAGTGCTTGAATCAACTCCAGCTGGAGTATCTCTGTGCTTTTGGAACCGGTAATAACAGAAGTCGTGAATGAGTGAGTGGAAACTAGATCTCATTTCTGAACAGTGTAGTTTTCAGGAGTTTTCGGAATGTAAGATGTTCTTTACATTGTCTCAGAGACAGAGGAAGTTTGTTCCATAGAGCGGGTCCAGTAATGGATATAGCTTTACACCTGTGTCTGGGTTTTTTGGCACGGGGGACCACTAGAAGGAGATTATTACTGGACCTAAGGGATCGTATTGGGACGTAAGGGACAAATTTCCGCTTGAGATAGGCGGGCCCCTTTCTATTCAGTCATTTGTGGATCAGGCAGCATATTTTAAATTTGGCTCTTTATTGGATTGAGAGCCAGTGCAGCTGCTCAAGGAGGGGTTTTGAGGCAATTCTCGGGGGGAGGGCGTTGAGAACAAGGCGAGCTGCGGTGTTCTGAATGACCTGTACCTTGGCCAACACCCCTTCGTTGGCAGAAAGCAACAGGCCATTGCAGTAATCGATCCGACTAAGGATCAGTGCCTGAACAAGGGTTTTCCTAGCAGAGTTAGGTAGCAAAGGGAAAACTTTGTGTAATAGGCTGATGGTATGGAAGCATATTCCTGAAATGTAGTTTGTGTGTTGTTTGAGTGACAGATCTTGGTCAAACCGAATCCCCAAATTCTTCACGACCTGTTTGGGTTCAGGAACTGCTCCTAGGTCTAGTGGCCACCACTCCGGAGTCCATAGCATGTTAGCCTCCCCAAACAACATTACCTCAGTTTTTCTGACGTTACATTGAAGGCAGTTGGAGGACATCCAGTTTGCCACTGCTTTCATGCCTGAAGAAAAAGAGTTTCTGACATCCGCAGAGAGAGTCTTAAAAAGGAAGAGGAGCTGTGTATTATCTGCGTATGATACGGGGATGAAGCCATACCTACGCATCACTCTTGCCAGGGGTGCCACATAGATGTTGAAAAGGGTAGGGCTTAAACAGGAGCCTTGTGGCACCCCTTTTGAGATCTCTACATCCGCTGAACGATACACACCCATGGTGACTCTCTGGGTGCGATCAGATAGGAAGCTCTTCAACCAGTCAAGGGCCTTGTTCTTAATGCCAGCGTTCGACAACCGTTCGGTCAAGATGGTGTGAGACACGGTGTCGAACGCTGCCGATAGATCTAGTAGAACCAAGATGACTGAGAAGCCCTTGTCCTGGTACATGTGTAAATCATCAGTGACAGACAGGAGGGTGGACTCTGTGCTATATTTAGGGCGGAACCCTGACTTAGAGTAGTCCAGGGCGTTAGCAAGTTCAATGTGTCCAGATAGGTGACGATTTACATGTTTTTCAATCAGTTTCCCCAGAAACGGTAGTAAGGAGATGGGTTTTAGGTTGGTTAAGTCAGTCCATGGGTTGGCAGTGTTTTTCCTGATGGGTCTGACAAGGGCTCGTTTCCATTCTTTGGGGACGGTACCTGAACTGAGTGAGAGATTCACCAGTTTTTCAATCTTTGGGCATAATTTATGGGGGGTATTGGAACGTAGGGGCTTCGACCCTAAAACTATGAGTGCACTCAAGGCCATGTACCGTGATCCTGAGGCTAGAGTCCAGTTAATAGGAGAAAGTTCAGGAAAAATTTACATCTCGAGGAAGACACGTCAGGGGTGTCTCTGCTAACCTATACTTTTTACGTTATATATCGATTCGCTGGTACTGAGGATCCAAGGCTGTGCTGACATTAAGGCTGTAGTTTTTAATGGGTTTGAGACCAAACTGTTGGCTTATGCTGACGACTTGGCTGTAATTACCTCAGAACCAGATAGGGCTATGTCAGCTCTTGCCGGGATAGCAGAGGAATTTGGCTGTCATTCGGGGTACCTCTTGAATGAGAGTAAGACTCAGATAATCTGCACCAATAATATTACTACAGCCAATTTGAGGTATGTGGACTCAGCAGTTTAATTTGGAGTCAGGATCAACGCAACAACAGTTTTAATCATAAAAGATAACTTAACCCCACTCTTAAAATCAATAACGGTGGACCTGAAAAGAATTGATGCGCTACATTTGTCCCTAATAGGGAGGGCTAATGTATTGAAAATGACCATGTTCCCTAAAGTTTTGTATCTTTTCTGCTCTATCCCGTTTCTTATAGAGGAGGGTCTGATAAAATCAATAGAGGCAATTTTTATGAGTTTTATATGGCAGTAGGGTAAAATTAGGCGATCAATGAAATATTTGTATCTTCCACAGGAAAAAGGGGGGGTTAGCAATTCCTAATGTTAGGTTTTATCAGTGGGCATGCTTGCTAACCCAGATGGCAATATTATTCCACCCAGCCACGAATCTGGTTGATACTCCGTGGGGCAATCAAAACCCCTCCTCTATATATGAGCTGTTATTGGGCAGAGAAGCCTTGGGACTGCTACTACGGAAAACGGATCGGCGGTACTACAAGAAAATGCGGTACAAGGTTCTAGATACTGCTTGGGGGGGTCTGGAAGCTTGTGCAAAGGTCGTTGGCAATTCCTAAAATCAATTGCCATTTGCCACTCTGGAAATGTAGTATTTTTCCACAGCTTAGCAACGATAGAATGTGGAAGTTCTGGGAGCAGCAAGGAATTAAAACATTAGGAGATATCATGGAAGGGGATACCGTGATGAGGTTTGAGAATATTCAACAGAAGTATGGTATTCCGGCCTATCAACGGTTTACATTTATTCAGATCTTCCAAACGGTAACTGTTAGAGGGCCTCACCGGACTCGTGGTGGGCTGCTTGGTAACATCGCTTGCCTGAAAGGCTGAAACGCTGAAAAACGCTGCTATTAATGCAACCCAAGGGTGACTTAGAGGCCGATAGTTCCACCTTATCGCTAAGGCTTCAGAACGCCATAGATTTAGTAGCACCTGCACGCAGGGTGAGAATCTTGGACAAGGGCAAAGGTGCCCCATGGTTTAATGATGCTCTTAGGACATTGAAACAATCTCTCCACCGGAGTGAGAGAGCTTGGCGTAAAGAATATGAACCTAGCACTCGGGCTGCTTATGTATCAGCGTTCGCCTCCTATAAACAAGCCATCTTATCACGGAAGGCTGAATTCTATGAGAACAGGATTGCTGCTGTCAGCAATCCTCAGAAAGAAACCTTTAAGGTCCTGAATGAGCTAAGGAAAAATAAGGGTCAAAAACCCTCCTTTAGTCAGGAAGACTGCCACAAATTGCAGTCCTTTTTTACCAAGAAAAAAAGGATCTCCTGACGGAAGTTCACCGCACCCCGAACTTCCCCTGTCCCACAGGCCCCACTCCTCCACTCCCTATGATTGCCCATCCTTTAACAAATCCTGCCACTACTCACTAAGGAGTCCTTGGCTATCCTGACTGAGCGGGTGAAATCTGGGTCACCGACAGACCCCGGCCCACCCAAGATTTTCAAGTTGGCACTTCCAGGAATCAAGGACGAGCTGCGCTCCCTCCATAACTGCTCCCTGGAAAGAGGGCTAGTCTCTGCCAATTTTAAGGAGGCTCGTGTTATCCCGCTCCTAAAGAAACCAGGCACTGACATTAAGATCCTGAAAAACTTTAGGCCAATCTCGCAGATGCCTTTCCTGGCCAAAGTTTTTGAACAGCATGTTCTTCCTTTCCTCTCCCGTCATCTTGAAGATAATCATCTCTTGGAACCTAATCAGGCTGGTTTCAGGGCCCATCACAGCACGGAACTGGTCATGCTCTCCGTACTGGATGAACTGAGACTGTGCCCTGGTGCTGCTAGACATCTCCGCGACATTTGATATGGTCAATCATGACCAACTATTGTCGCGGTTGGGGGATACAACCTTTTTGGCGACATTCTCTTCTCCAAGATGTCCCAATCCAGGTAGATCACAGTGTAGAAAAAGGTATGGACTAGTGGTGTATGGGTAGTTTGCAAATACTCTAATTACCACATATAGCTAACGTATTCCAATTTGTGCCTATAGGTATGTGCACTTAAGACCCTAACGGGTGAGTAGCGCACTATACAAACCTGTCTGTTTGATTGATTCATTGCACTATAAAATAGGCCAACCTGTAATTCTAGCCTTGGCCTGATGCGCTCACCTGCAATGATGTATTTTCTATTAAATCCAACACTGGCATCAATGTGGGTTTAATGAGCTGGAAAGTTTGATCCCAAACTTCCCAGACTTCAGTAAAGTCATTGTGGAGCTGTGAAGTTCATGTTGACAGACTCTCAGGCCATGTACTGAAAATGGCTTCACTGCACTCACAATGTTCATGATGAATATATGATGTTGTAACTCATGCGTTTACAATGCATGCCTTAACAACAAGGTCAGTACATCAACTGTGTTATTACCACGCATACCATTACAATGCAAGTCATTACAATGACTTGCTGTAGGGGGCGCTAGAGTGTGGACTAGTATAATTTATTGTTCCAACTCCAGTCTGTGCAACAGTAGAGAAGCTGTTGGATTGCAAATACAACACCTAAAGCCCCCTACAGCAAATTGTTGTAATGCCTTGCATTGTAATAGTATGGGTGGTACAACGCGGTTGAAGTACTGACCACGTTGTGATGGTACCGTGTTATACCAACAGGTCTTTAAATGCTGTTTCCGTCCATGACTGGCACACACACTGTAGGGGCATATTGCTCATGCAGCTATGCCCTCACCTGGAGAATGGTGCACCCTGCCTTCGGGGCTATAAGACCTGCTAGAGGGGTGACTTACCCACACTCAGGCAGTGTTGATGGGCATGGCACACAGGGATGTGTGCCATGTCAACTCTTCAGTTTGGTCTGCACCAAAACACGCAGCTTGCAATGGCAGGTGGTGGGTGTTACAATTAGGGGTCTCTGAGGGTGGCACAGTGCATGCTGCAGCCCTCAATGGCCCTCTCTGGTCACAAGGTTCTTGTTACCATTGGTATCTTTTACAAGGGATTTACACGTGGCTCAGGGTGTGCCAATTGTGGGTAACAAAGACACAGTTTTGGGAAAGAACACAGGTGCTGGGGCCTGGTTAGCAGTAGCCCAGCACACACTCAGTCATGTTGCCTTCAGGTGTCTGACAAAACGTTTGGGGATGACCATACGAAACGGGGCACTCTCCTAAAATACCTGTAAGGTTGGATTTGAATTGAAAGAACAAATTATTTTGGGAAATTGGGGTTGCAAAGATGTACGTGGCAATTGAGAAATAAGGTGCTGCTGACCCCATGACTACACATGGCATTAGAGACATACCTAATGGTAGCAGGTGCACTCTGGTACCTTTGCTGATGGAGGCACCCTAACTGCCTGCTAAGTATTGTCTTGTCCCCCCCTTAAATGATATTCCTTTAAGGATAGCATTTTGAATTTAACATTGAAGTTGAGGGAGACTATTAATGTTAGAGTGAAAGGGAGAGTATGTTTACACACCTAGCAATGCGGTAGGCAGCCAAAGGTTTTTGAGAAACAGAAGCAAAAGGTACCCTCCTTAGAGAACCAACTCCCCACACACCCACATGCACCATCAGTCGGTCCTAAAAAGATCTCCGACAAAGTGACCCCTTTGGGGGGCCCGTAGGGAATTGCAGCGCCGGCCGTAGGAGGAGCAATCGCCCACTGATGAAGCATGACACCCTTTGGGGTGTGTGAGGGCAACAGAGGACAAAGAGTGATCGTCCAGTCACCTGAGTGGGTTCCTAATCTAGGAATTTTTTCACTTCCTGTTCTTTCTTTTTTCTTTTTTAGGGCTGGGTGACGTTCTGCACCTGCCCGTAGGAACTTAGTCTTTTTGGTGACAGATATCATACTTAGGGAGGATGGACACTGGACCTTTATAGCTCCCTGATCCCCCCTCTTGTGTGTTTTATATTTAGGACTGTAGCGTTACCGTGGGATCATTTACTTTCCTTCCTTTTCTTTTCTTGTGGGTTGACGTATTTTCAAGTACCATGGGCACTATATGAGTGCAGTAGCATCTTACACCACCTTTCTAATTAACCCAGCACCTTGCTTCATATGGGATAATTAACCTGATGTGGTTGGGGCTCTGTAAAACGAATACATCATCTTATTTGAATCATCATTAACACCAGTTTATAAGGAAAGGGTATTTTCATCTGGTTTGTTCGGGGCCGTCTCACATACTTATGTTGTAAATATAAATGTTTCAACTATATGGGCTAACACGCCTGTTTCGCATGGTTTACATATTTACGACGTGGTCACGCGACTATTAATATTAGCTGGATGCCTGGATTGGGGCAGAAAGGTTCAGTCTCCCTGCAGTACGCACGCACACCAGCATCCACGCCTCACAAAATGCGTAGTTGACTCTGTTGTGAGCCTGAAACCCGGAAGACGAAATCACCGTCACATGAGTTCCTGGTACCTATTAAAGTGACGTACGCTGCCACTTGGAGTTTATTACCGGCAGTCGCATGGTTTGGGCAGGTACACTGGTGTTACCATCAAGGTTGAGTTGTGAGTACTTGATTTATGTTGATTGCATAAATCTTTCGTTGCAGCCCGATAATTCATGGGTGCTCCATGCGCCTAGCCGATGGAGCAAGCTTGTCTGACCAGTTAGGTAAGACCCTTTTAGAAGTCATGGCCCTACCGTGTGGAGCTAGGGTTATCATAATTATGGGTGGCGTTCTCTGTTCAAGTGAGTGCTTTTGACAGTTTGAGTGAGATTCTCGTACTTTAGCCCAATACATGGGCATTCATACACCACTCTTCACTTGCCATTTATTGGGCTATTGGAAAGTGAGTGATTGGGTGAGATGATATGCACGGTTGTGGTGCTCTTATGGATAACGTGGATGTGTCTATCTGCCTTGATGTGGGTCAGATGTGCACACAATTGTGGCACACTTATGTTGTATCAAGTTGTACTGATACACATCCCACTTGCTTTCTCTTTTTTCTTTTTCCTAGAGAGTGACCTGGAGCCAATTGCTCAGCATTGATCTGTGCCCATACTGAAGGGGGCACAGGCGGCTGCCCAGATTGATACTGAGGGTATTTTACTTTGTTTCACTAATTCACACGTGCACTTTATTTTAATAATTTCGGTCCTGATGAAGCGCTACCGACCTATTACAGGCGACAGAGGCGCAAAACATGTTGGCCTATGACCCAAGACCCCGGGGCATAGTGTGCCCTCCAGGGTACGAATTTGTAGCAACTTATACCTTGCTAAGGGTACATCTTATAAGATCTTCTGCAGGATGACCCTTTTTATACATGTTTTTCACTAACTAGCACACACCTCCTATTACCCTCCTTAGAGAACCAACTCCCCACACACCCACATGCACCATCCGGCGGTCCTAAAAAGATCTCCGACAAAGTGACCCCTTCGGGGGGCCCATAGGGAATTGCAGCGCCGGCCCTACGAGGAGCAACCGCCCAATGATGAAGCATGCCACCCTTTGGGGTGTGTGAGGGCAACAGAGGAGAAAGAGTGATCGTCCAGTCACCTGAGTGGGTTCATAATCTAGGAATTTTTTCACTTCCTGTTCTTTCTTTTTTCTTTTTTAGGGCTGCGTGACGTTCTGCACCTGCCCGTAGGAACTTAGTCCTTTTGGTGATAGATATAATAATTAGATTCAGAGCTTAATTTGACTCAATTTTTCAGGTGGGGCCCACCACCTCTCATTTTTGGGGCCCGGACCTTGTTTTTTCTCATCACACTTTGACTAAGAGACAAAAAACACAGAAGAGAGAAAGGAGGAGCAAGAGAAAGACGAAAAAACTGAGACTAGGAGAGGAACCGGGATGTAAAGAACCCACAAGAGACAAAGGAGCAGGTAGTTTCGGTGGTGGATGAAAGAGGCCTGTGGTGGAATCAAGACTATGCAGAGTTGTATTCTGCCACCCTGACATTCAATGGCATCAGCTCTGTGTTTTTGAGTAAAAAATTGGGCCTGGCACATATTCTTTTACAAATTAAGCACCGCTTTAACAGCAATATCAGAACTGTAGTAGTCTCTCCAATTGTAGGGGGAGGATGCCTTCTGCTGCAAGGGGAGCACTTTGTCCCCTGCGCACCGATCTTATTGCTCTGTACTCATTGCATGTCTTTAAGACTGTGGTGGGTGGATCCTCTCCTCTGCCTACACACACCAAGAGTTCGTTTTTAGGCACCACAGTTGTCTACTGCACTCCTCCAAGCATTCTTCTCTTTGGGAGACTTCAGCAAGTAGGCAAGCCGTGCATGGCTTGCATGTCTACTTCATCCGCCATGTTGGGAAACAACATTTAAGACTATGGGGAACCCCAGTATTCCTTAGAACCTAGGTATAGCGATCATAGAAAGCCATGGTTCATACAGAATTCGTTGAAATATATCATATACATAATTTAAGAGCGTCTGAAATAAATCCTCTCCAAGTGCTGTTTCCTGTGAAAAGATAATCAGAAAGTCCAAACAATACAGACCCAGGCCCTATCACATGTAGTTAGAATACCATTGTTTGCAAATGCAAATAACATTAGGGCTGGTGTTCCAAAATATAGGCGTAAAGTGCAAGTGTGGTGTCACCAAATTGAAAGCCAGTGAGCCTGTCAGTTCTCTCCTGGATTTCCCTTAAGAGGAGGGCATGCTGCAAAGTCCCAACCTCCCTGTAGACCAAGTTTACGCAATAATAATCAATGCCAACCTAGATCGAAAGGGAAGAGGGGAAGGGAAGAGAAAAATGAAAATGTCCCTCGAAGACTGCAATGTAGTACATGTGTTTAGCAGGTACCCTCTAAGAGTAGTCCTGTGTAAGAGAATCAAAGGAGTGCATCAGTTAAAATGCTCATACATGTGTCGCTATCGTTCTGGTTAGGTACGCTTCCCTAATAATGACGTAATACCTGTATGACTCCCGTCCTCCGTCTAATTGAAGATACATAAAGGTCGCTGTGTAATAACGAACCTCTAATGACAGACAAGTATAAACAAGCATTTACAATGCAATAGGTCTTCCATTATTAAAGTTTGAGCTATTGCCATTGCTAAAGAATGCGACACCAATAACTCAAACTTTAATAATGCAAGTTTGATATATTGGCATTGTAAATGACAATGCCTTTTATTTTTGTTTTTGTTTTTAAAACATAAAGAAAAGGCATTGTCATTTACAATGCCAATAATTTAAACTCGCATAAATGCGCAACCTATTGCATTGCAAATACAGGCTTGAGTTTGGCTTGCACTTTCAGTGGCTCACCCACCGCTACCACATATTGATATGCTCTCTTATTTTGCAAATTAATCGAGCGCCCCCTCTTTTGCGTCCCAAGGACCAACTTTGTTAATGTCAGAGATTGAAGATATTCTATTACTGAACCTTTTTATCCTCATTGGATGGATGAGAGACGGTCTTGGCCTTGCCGGGATTAAAGCCTTTGAACTGCAGGTGTCAGTGGCAGCGGTCATCTAGCTCAAGCACAATTTATCGCCATGTGTGATATTGGAGACAGCTGGTTTTGATGCTACTACTAATCTAGTTTAAGTGAATTTTCTTCTATCTCTTTGTCTGTCTTTGACTGGCAGTGCACCAGTCCTAAAATAAAAATGGGAAGAGGCACTGAAAGGTCGGTCGGATAAAGACCATAGTGAGGCAAACAGAAGGGTAGCGAGGGGTGAAGGGTGGACAAAGAAGTGAGGTGTAGAAGAAAAAGATTCAGGTGCAGAGACAGGTCAATCAAAGATGGAGAGGGGAGAATAACGGAGCTGTAGAACGAGAGAGGGCCAGGTAGAGAGGGAGAGGTGTGTCAGAGACAGGTAGAGACAGCTGAGGAAGAGGGAATAATAAAGACCGAGGTAGACGGGTGAGGTAGAGGAGTGCGTTGATATAAAGGAAGTGCAGAGATGTGTCAGAGAGCTGTTACTGAAGAGTGTGACTCATAAGAGCCTACAGGCGCTTTTTGTTCTGTTCGCTATATCAATCAATATTGTGTATCTACATTATGGTAGATAGCCTATAGTGTGATACATCTATCACAGAATGGATAATGCCTATGTGCGGCTATATGTTATAATATAAACATTGTATGCACTGTTATATTTTATATTGTGATAGGACCACATAACCATATACGACGAACTTGCCTTGAGTTTGCCCTGCAGTTGACATTTGACAGCAGGCAGAAGGGTTCCCGTCAGCAGCAGTGACTGCAAGTTGTCGACTACCGGGCCAGGGGCACACTGGTGTCTGAAGCTCAGCCGTGACTTACACCTGGTGCTGCGGGCAGAACAGGCTCTTAATTGCGCGTTGGGTTTCATCTCGATCCCTGGGGGAGATAAGGTAAGGGAGCCCTGTCAGGACATTTGCCCTCATGCCCCAGGTGAGGGGTTCTCGTGGATCAGCAGTGAGGTGAGATAAGGCATGAGAGCCTGGGGTCTGGGCCCTCCTGCCCCCGGAGAGGGGTGCCACGTGCATCAGTCACAAGGTGAGCCCACCCCCGTGTGTGTATGGGAGGGGGTCTTGCAGATGAACAGCGAGGGTCGGGTGTAGAAGCTGCCGGACAGAGAACCCTCTCTCTCCTGTACACTCTCCTCCACAGCTGTACCCTCTCCTCAACAGGAGCACAGAGGCCAGTGATGAATGAGGCAGTGCAGACCCCGCAGCACTCGGCTGGAACCGCTGCTACCGAAATGCCTGGCGAGACTGACGGGGGCTGTCTCTCTGGAGGTCCTGCATCGATGACTCCGTATCTGTGCACTTCCCGCAGGGGAGAGATGTTAATAAATCCCCACTGTACACAGAGGTCTTGAGATACCAACCCATAGCAGAGCTAGGGGACATATCAGTGAATTCCCTGGAGAGACCATCATATCTATCTGTAAGATACGGTTATCCCTGGCCTCTGTGCACTGTTATTTTTATATTCTACCGGTTCAGACTCAACAATATTTGGCGATTCTGCAGACCGAGGCTAAGAGATCACAATTAAAGGTTTTAATAAATGAAGATCAGTAGGATCTACATGAGAGAAGTTTGGAGGTGATGTCTCATGCAAGAGATTTGTAGGTTGGGGGGTATGGTGGTTATAGGTTCCCACAGAGTTTGGTGCAGAGGTGGCTTTTAATGCAGGTTGAGCTTCGGAGCTGGCTGTTCGTGCACATAGAGGTTCAGGGGTCTGTGGGTTCTACAAAGAGTGGTCGGAGGGGACTATAGGTTCACACATACTAAGACTGCTCACATACAAGTTAAGGGGTCTGTGGATTCTGAAGAGAGTGATCGGTGGTGACCATAGGTTCACGCATACTAAGACTGTTTGCTCACATACAGGTCCAGGGGCCTGTGGATTCTGTAGAGAGTTGTCGGAGGTGGCTATAGGTTCATGCATACTAAGACTGTTTGCTCACATACAGGTTCAGGGGTCTGTGGATTCTATAGAGAGCGGAAGGACATACAGGTTCAGGGGTCTGTGGATTCTGTAGAGAGTGGTCGGGTGGCTATAGTTTCACGCATACTAAGACGTTTGCCCACATACAGGTTTGGTGGTCTGTGGATTTTCTAGAGAGCGGTCGGGAGGGCTATAGGTTCATGCATACTAAGACTGATTGCTCACATACAGGGGTCTGTGGATTCTGTAGAGAGTGGTCGGAGGTGACTATAGTTTCCTGCAGACTGAGGCTGTTTGTGCACATAGAAGTTCAGAGGTCTGTGGGTTCTACAGAGAGTTCGGAGGTGGCTATAAGTTCCTGCAGACTGAGGCTCCGAGGTGGCAGTTTGCGCAAGTTGTGGTCTGGAGGTGGTTCGCAAAGGGTCACGCATTTTGAAGAGAGGTCCGTGAGATCTCGCTGAGTTTGTGGTGAGAGTTGAGCTGTCCACGAGTTCTGACGAGAGAGAGAGATCTACAATGAGGCATACATTTGGACATTGCTAATTTCATCAGACAGAGTGTCCACACAATGTACCTTCATTCTACAGAGAGAGGTTATGTAATCTGTGAATTCGGCATTGGTCTCGGACAAAATACGAAGGAGAGGTTCGACAGACTCCGTGAATTCTGCAGAGACAAGTGCAGAAATATGTAGGTTCCGCAGAGTGAGCTTGAAAGACTTGTAGACATGCTATTGAGACAGGTCCTGAGGCTTGGTGAGGTCTGACGAGAGAGGTTCAGAGGTAACTCAGCGGAGAGGTTTCTAAATCTACTGGCCTGCCATGCTTCAGGCAGACAGCCCTTGTCCAGTGTGTTTCCAAATCCTCCCTTTCATTCAAACACTCAAAGGTTAAGTGATACCTGGAGCCAGACTGTGCACATGTTGTCACAAATTCTAATCCCAGCAGGCCGCGCAGTCCATCCTTACGGGGTCAGTAAATTCAGTGCCATTAAATTGGGTAATGATAACATATGCTATTTACAGCGCTTTCAAACGGCAGAATCAAGTTATTAAGCATTATGCACAGCAGGTTTTATGATCAATAAAGTGTCTGTAAAAAGGTGTGTTGCTCTTTACATACAGAGCAAGCGCGACAAACCCCTCACACAAGGAGTGTTCCATACAGGACTCTGGGGTCTGTTTCTCGCGTTTGTACAACTGTGAGATATTTCACTCATGTTTGCATACGCCGAGTACTGGGCGGACTCCCTTCACATGAAATCTACTTTGTAGGCCACTGTATACCATTGTCTGAATAGACCTCCACACAGCAGGTCCCAAAACTCTCTTTAATATGTAACAAGGGGTAAAGAGCAAAGGAAGCGCAGCGGCTGTGAAGCGGGTGCCACAAAGTAAACAAGACTTGCACACTTGGGGGAGGTGCTCGTTGAAAATTTAAACAAGTAAAGCAATCGCGAAACTGAAAGCGATCGCTTTCAGAAACATAGGTAGCCGCGAGTGGTGCGCGCACGCGCTAGAGCCATATGGTTTCAATTATCATGCCTGTGTCTGGGCACGATAATGAAACCATAGGGCAGGAATGCGCGTAATAGGCACCAATAGGCCATGGGCGTAGCAATGCGCCTGCCTTTGGCCTATTGTGTGCTATCTTTAAAACAAACACACAGGCAAAGGCCAAAAGCAGGCCACAAAAGTAAAAACACATGCACGAGCGTCTACAATTCCAAGGTCCATTTCTGAACACCGAACCAAAAAAACTCTCGCCTGCGCGAGCACTGCTGCGCAGTGCAACGCAGGACGAAAGCCCTAAAAAAGAACTGGTGCATATGTAATAGAAACACAATAGAATGTGATGTAATGTTACTCATACTAAGATTATAGTATACCTCATGTATTACTTATGTCTTCCTATACTAGGCTTATAGGACATGGCTGAGAAATCAAGATATAATAAGAAAGAACAAAGCATATACAGGTACAGTGCATTTCTTCACGCCTCTCTGATGTAGCCTTAAAACCATGTCAAAAACACCAAAAGTAGAAAAGAAAAAAATAATAAGCCTTTCAGCAACTGCAAGAGAAATGCTGTGAGTTCAATGTGAAAGTACATAAGTGACAATTCCGAGATGCTCAATGGTAATTTCAGTTTCTCTGTGATTCCTTTAGACAATCCACATACAACATATCTCTCCAGGATTCACATTAGTGGTGAATAGAGCTCAAAGTCAGGCAAGTATTATGGTTAAAACAGTTTCATGTCACAAACTCATGACACAATAGCGCGTTACCCAAATAGGATCTCTAGAACTCGACACTTCTTCGTATTGCTTTTTCTTTACTGGTGTAGTCTCTTCAGAATTTGCGAAGAACCAAATGACTGCTGGAGGAAACAGTCGAGATGCACCACAGCGGAAAGAAGCAACAACGAAGAGCCAACGGAGGATGCTGTGACCAGCGAGGATGACCCGGAAGTGAAGGTAGGTGAATTTATAAAAGGAAGCTGCAGGCCAAAAAAACTCAAATGTAAAGCAGCTTCCTGACCATCAATGGCTATTATATTCCATAAGAACTACACCCCTGCTGCACTTAGACAACAGCATGATAGAATCATACAACTAAAATCAGGATAACTAACAAATGACTAACATGTACATAATTCACACTACACGATGAACGTACTGTGCAGTACATTATTCAATCTTAGGAACCAAAATCCATAAATAATACGTCCAAGCATTCTAACTATTTGACGTTTTGAGCCCATTGTAATTAGGTGGGGTCTTCTTCAGGACGCTAGTTAAGGTGTTCCCTCCATCAGATTCGAATCCTGCCAACCGAATCTTGCCAACAATGTTCCAGGGAGAAACCACTTCAATAATGAGCTAAACTTGATCTAAAACAACAGGGTCAATGAATTCCCAAAGATTCCCTGGTCTCTATTTTGCATATGCTGATGTTAGGAAATTAGATCAGCTCACACTTGGCCCCATAATCAGTGCATGGCCACCAAACACTAGTGAGGTCCACAAATGATTGAAGGGGCATAGGCAGCTGGTGTCCTGTCCGCCTCCAAGGGCTACATGATTAGATGCACACTTGCTTCCTAGCCTTGACAGATACGGCACCTGCACCGGAAAATCGAGTAAGCTAAGTTTACATTCATGGAGAGGGGCTCAGCAACATCAGATATGTGCTACAATGACCCCATGTTAACCCAAGAAGCCTAAACTAAGAACGGTTTCCCTGGATTCAAGAAGGATGATATGGGAAGGCTACCTGCCCTGTTTTAAAATGACTCTCCCAGGCTAATGCAGGTCTCTAGGGAAGAAGTTACCTTTCTGCACCTCCCTACTGAATCTGACATCTATCCTGCCAGTCTTTCTGAGCATCTTAGTCAAAAAATGGAGTGAGGATTTTCTGCACCTCAGTCAAAATTCTGTTTTATATTCTGCTGCAATGTCCACACAGTGGAAAGAGCACTGTCTCTGCCCTATAGTAATTTGACACCACCACTATATGGCAAGCTAAGGCTTGCCTCTTCAAAAGAAGCAGACAACCCTGATTATCGTTTCTAGCATCCAGATATTTTTATTTTATGTCACTTCAGCTTCCTCTTGTTGGCATGTGGGTGGCTCCCCTCTCTAGTTCACAGCATCCTACCTATGAAGCCAGGAGGCAGGAGTAGCACTCCATCAGCAGTTGAACATTGCAGGTACCATTAGTTTACTGTCTATCTATGTTACCACAGGCTTCAGCAAAGGTTCTAAGCAAAAATGTGGTTCAGCTGCATCTAATCAATGTTTGTTCACAGAGAAGGTGAATAAATATTTTGTTTGCTTAGCTCCATTTATTTGAAGATGTTGGATCATGGTTGTTATTAGCTTTTCATTGTGTAAGGATCACATGTGTGTTTTTACTATTCCTACAGATGCAATTGCTTATCCTAGTGGGTGCAGTTGACATACCTTTTAAAAATACACATAGATATGCAAAGGGAGTATGTAATTACAGCCTAAAATAAAACAATAAGGGACTTCTTAGTGCAGGACTAGTGTTGCTCTGCTACCGTCCACCATATCCCCTGCTGCAAGTGTCCCAATTCCATGCTAACATTGAGGGGACCAATCTATTTTCATTAAAAAATGCATCAAATCCGCCAACATTCTTGGCTCAGGTGCATCCTTCCCACTCTCACCGCACATTTGTTTAACTTCAGGAGCGGCCATGCAGGTAAGAGCTGTGAGGCAGGGTGGCGGCGATTCGACAGACAACGATGAGGGAAAATGTATTATTTATTAATTTTTCCCTCATCGTCGTCTGGTGAATACCCAACCCCACCCCCACCGCTCCTACCTGATTGGGCTGTTCCTGGTATACTTCCTGCCCCCTGCATACCTCACAAGTCTCATTTACTTTATCTGGCACCAAGCTTTGTGTTTTTGAGAAGGCACAAACTTTTTGACATTCTTTACTCTAGGATGTCCCAATCCAGGTACATCACAGTGCAGAATAAGTTATGAATTAGTGGTGTATTGGTAGATGCAAACACTCTGACTACCACATGTAGCAAACATTTTCCAATTTTTGCCAATAGGCATGTGCACTATAAAATAGGCCAAACTGTAATTCTAGCCTGGCCTGAAGCTCTCACTTGAAGTGATAATAAATAAATAATGATTCCTATTTTTTAACGTTTATGTTTAGCCTTTGGCAACTATTGCTGAAGATGCTGGGCTGTCGATTATTTCCTACGCCGATGATCCTGAAATTAAGTTTTCCTTGTCTGGGAAATGACAGGGACCTTTTGGGCCCCCAGCACTGGCCGCCAGAAATGAGATATCTCCCTCAACCTACAACTCAAGTGTGCAATCTGGGTATTATCATTGACGATCAACTGTCAATGAAGCAGCAAGCAGTGAAGGTCGCATCGACCTGCATTGCTATCCTTAAATGGGTTATACAAATCCTCTGGATGCTGCATAGTTCCACTCAAAGAACTGTGGTCCAGGCTCTTATTACATCTAGACTCGACTACTGTATCTAGGTGCCAATAAGGATGTGATACGCAGATTGCAAGTTGCTCTGCCAGACCCCTAGAATGGCCTCTGTTTCAAGCTCTCTTCGTGATCTTCATTGGTTCAGGGTGGAGAATCGTGTGAGATTCAAAGCCCTGAGCTTTATGTTTAAAGTCAAATCTGGTAGTGCCCCCCAGTATTTAAAGGCCATCGTCCATCCTTATTTACCATCACGCTCTCTTCTACTCAGGCTAAATTCTCAGTTCCTAGGATCTGACTGTCTCGAACGGCCGGCGGTCCTTTTCTTACCTGGGCCCTCTTCTGTGGAACTCCCTCCCTTCACCTCTTAGGACCGAACTGTTTTTAGCAATTTTCGCAAACACTTAAAAACCTGGTCGTTTAACCAATAATTTGTTTGCAAACACTTAATAACTTAGGGCCAGATGTAGGTAAATATCATTTACCCATTCTAAAATACCGAATTTTACTGATTCGGTATTTTAGAATCGGTAAATGGTATGTAGCTAATGATTCAGTAAATATGACGGAATCGGTAAAATTCGGTAAATACCGATTCAGTATTTACCGAATCGGTATTCTCCATTCATTCCTATGGGCCTGGAGGCCCATAGGAATGAATGAGAATTACCGATTTGGTAAATACCGAATCGGTAATAGGGGGTAGACTTACAAGGGTGGCAGGGTGTCACATTGACACCCTGTTGCACCCCTGTATAGTGCATGGGTGCACATGTGACACACAGGGCATGTATGTCTGCCACATTGCATAGTTGAAAAAAGCACAAAATTGCTTTTTTTAAGGTATTCGATATTTACCAGCAACTATTAGTTGGTGGTAAATACTGAATCCTTAATACACATGAGCACTCTTAGATGTGCTTGCTACATATCATCTACCGATTCGGTAAATACAGAATCGGTAAATACCGATTCGGTATTTACCGATTCGTATTTACAGAATCGGTATTTTTTGGGCTCCTACATCACAAATACCCATAACAAGTCGGTAACGGCCAAAATTCGGTAATTTCGGCTGTTACCGACCGGTATTAGGCTTCCTACATCTGGCCCTTAGTTGTTTATCAATACATTTTTCCTTTTCCTCTTTTTCCTTGTCAGGCAGCGCCGGGAAATCTTTTTGGTAGCTGTGATTCTTATAGGATTAAAAAATAAATAAATATTTGCAAAGCGGAGCATATCACCCCTTTAAGGGCTTCAAGGCGTTAAATGCCATTGAGGAGATTAAGGGCCAGATGTAGGTAATCCCAATTTACCTATTCTTAAATACCAAATTTTACCGATTCGGTATTTAAGAATAGGTAAATAGAATGTAGATACATTTTCGGTAAAAATTACCATATCGGTAAGTTTCGGTATTTACCGAATCGGTATTTACCGATTCGGTAATTGCCATTCATTCCTATGGGCCTGGAGGCCCATAGGAATGAATGGCAATTACCAAATCGGTAAATACTGATTCGGTAAAATGGGGGAAACATTCAAGGGTGTCAGGGTGTCACTTTGACACCCTGTTACACCCCTGAATCGTGTTTGTGTGCAGATGTGGCACACATACATGCCCTAAGGGCATGTATGTCTGCCACATGGCACAGTTGAAAATGCACAGATTTGCATTTTCAAAGGTATTCCTTATTTACCACCAACTTATAGTTGGTGGTAAATAATGAATCCTAAAAAGGGAAAAGCACTCATTTGAGTGCTCCCTACATTGCAAATTCGGTAATTTACCGATTCGGTATTTGAAGGAATCGGTAATTTATCGATTCCTTAAAATACTGAATCAGTAAATTATTGAATTTGCAATTATGGCCACCTACATCGCAAATGCCCAATACCAGTCGGTAACGGACAAAATTCGGTAATTTCGGCCGTTACTGACCAGTATTGGCCCACCTACATCTGACCCTAAGTGAGCAATTGCCCAGAGTCACGTGATGCTGAGCTGAGCTGCTACCGGAGATCGAACAGAAGCCGCGGCTGTGCAGGTAATAGCTGTGGAGCCGGCTGGGGGTTATTTCGACAGACGACGACAAGGGAAAATTCATTATTTATTTGATTTGCCCTTAAAGTCATTGTTTGCAAACCCAACCAAGCCGGCCCCAACTCCACTGCTCTTACCTGCACGGGTTGCAGCTGTCGAACAGTGAGCCCAGTACTCTTGAGTCACCTACTCTGGCCACTGAGCAACATCCCTCCCTCAGTGATAAGGAAACTAAAATCAGTGAATCCACATTTCTACATTTCTAACTAATATGACCTTGAACTATCTGCTCTGGAAGTGAGGGAAAACTAAACAACAAAAAAGAATATGCACTTCTCTAAGATTGGCTGAAGTGCCTGGATGCTAAAAAAGCAGCGTCTTTGCCTAGCGTCTTGTGTTTGCGTCCGAATGCAAAAACTACTGTGCCCTTTCACCGTGTATTTTGGACGTCATATGGACATAAAAGGGGCTCTTGAGTGTCATCTTTGAGCAAATGTGTTACCTAGAACATAGACTCTATTTGAATGCAGTCTTCCTCTTCTGGTTGGGGGCAAGATTTGACAGTTGGCAGACACTGTGCTGCTGTGGCTTGAGATGAGAAAATTAGACTTGTTGAGAAGTATTGGGTTGCCACTACCAGGGCAGAAGCTTTCCTGATCTTGGCAAGATGTGCATTAGGCTGAGGTGACTGAAGAAGCTAATTGTAGGACTCAAGAAACCGAGGGCCACATGTACAGCAGATTTGCGACTCTCAAATCGCTTTGAAATGCAAAAACGGCTGTTCGCGATGTATGACAAGCATTTGCAAAATGAAAATAGCAATGGGACTGACTTGCAAATTGGTAATTTAGCGACTGGATTTTGCAAGTCACAATTAGGAAATCCCTGATTGTGAGTCACAAACTTCATTTACAAGCGAGTCGCAAATTGCAAATAGTCACAAAATGACCCATTTGCACATGCTAGTTAACACCAATACAAAACAGGTGGTAACAGGGCCCAAATTGTAAAAGCAGCCCCAGAATGCACCAGGGACTTCCACAATGGCTGCCCTGTACGTGTTAGCAAGGAGGATGCACATACTGCAGCTCAGCAGAGGAGGCGGAGACAGGAGAGAATATTCCGAGTCAGGCTGACCATGTTTGAGAAAACAGAAGAAGAGATTTATGAACAATACAGGGCGAGTAGCAATGGGATCTTGGAGCCAATAGCCACCTTAAAGTTGCACCTTGAAAGCAGTATGCCGCAGTACAAGCAATCCCCACCTATGTCTAGGTGTTGTGCTCCCTCCACCGATTGAAGGCAAGGGTGTGATCATGAAGGCCTCATGATGGTGCTGATTGCAAACAAAGCCTGCGCTTTGCTTTAGTGCTGCTGCCCATATATTGACCCTTCCTAAACACGGCGCAGAGTACACAGGCTCACCCACTAAGGATTCTTTCTACCACTTGCTCACATGATTACTCTGGGCGATATTGAGTGTATCCTCAATTGCAAACCTTTGAGAAAAACATCGTTTTTTAAAAATTACCAGTTGCATGCCCGAACTCTCCTGTCGTCTAGGTGCATGTCCACCAGTGACCTCGAATCTACAAACAGACCTGGACTGTCTTTGAGGCAGCCAGCACGCAGGTGCTCTGTAAGGACCTGTGAGCTGAAGGACGAACCTGAAAAAACTGCTGCTAGCATGCTACGTTATTCGCGCAATAATCAGGCCACACTTATGTTTGAAGCGTAAACGGCCATTTATTAGGACCAGGCTGCACAAACACAAACAACAACATCCCCCCAACATTACTCAACCTTCATCCACTCCAGACTCACCTTCCATTCCATTCCATGACCCATTCCGTTCTTCATATCTTCCTTCAGATCTCTCTTAGCATCCTGGCATCATGTCTCCAGTCCCCCCCATGATTTAGTCTTCCCACCATGAGAGGTGGGTGCGCCCGCTAGTGACTCTCCCACCCCTCCCAAGTATCGCCAACCAGGGAACCCCCTTTGGGGCGATTACCTGCCCCCCCCCCGGGGACCTACTGTGAATCTTTCACACCCATTCCTTTAAGCATTCCTGCAACACCATATTGCCTTGTGTGATAACCGACTTTTTCGACCCTCTTTTGAGAGGGAAGATGATGGAGAATGACTCCAGCCTATTACCCTTAGAGTATAGGGATTAGGACTATAAGTAGGACCTATCCATGAGGCACAGTAGTGCATTTTCGTACCCTTTTCTTTAGATCAGGGCTTATAAACTTAAGCTAGGGGATAGATATATAAGTATTAGTGATGATCCATCCTTTTGTAAGAGTATTAGTACATCTTCTGTGGAGCTATGCGTATTTTGGGCCTTGTAGGCCTTAAACGGGACAGACTCCATCTTGCTCTCTGCCTGGTAGTTCGAGAGGCTTTCTAGGTCAAGTGTAATGTTTTAGTTTTAAGGTGTTGTTCGCTTGGAGAGAACCGGTTCAGGCTGGCCCTTATCGAAAGACTGTATTTTTCTCCACTCCGAAGACACAACTCCAGGCCGGCCGGCTGGGAACGTGCCCTTGGTACGGGGAGGTACAAGAATTTGGTGGGCGGCAGGTTACTGGCCGTAACTTTCCATGAAGGGGCAGGTTTTGATATTAGCGAAAGTGTTAGGCAATGAGTCAGTCAGTCTGTAGGCGGCAGCTAGCCGTTAGCATCTATGCCATTAATTATTTCCAGAGCAGACAATTGCCATTTTGAAGTCCGAGAAAAGATTCTGAAACCGAGACTCTCTAAGAAAGACTGAAGGAGAAATAGCGCGGAGCGCACAGAAACAGAGAGAGAGAGAGACGGTAGCTAATAGCCAGCAAGGTTCCAGTGACTTGGAGAGAAGCAGAGGAGATTGAGCATAGCGGTGCAGACGTGTACCCGTGACTGCTGAGGTGTGATTCCGAGACGAGCCAAGACACAGAGACGAGAAGGGAACCTAGATGACTGCCGAGCCCCGACTTCACATTAATAAGGTGATCTCTGCCCTTTTCCTTGTTAAGCGCGCATTCTAACCTTTACTTTTCTTTACAGTATATACATTGCGTAGTATTGTGTTTATTTTTGTTGTAATAAAAAAAACACCCCAGTTCATAGTGAACCGACATGTGCCTTGTATTCTTGTTCAATCAGGGTAACCTGAGCTTCTAGTTAGACATTGTTTGCATGAACGGATGCGAATCCCGATCAGGTAAGGAATGACTGAGCAAGTAGGGAGAGAGGGAACATTTGATGTCAGGAGCAGAAGGTACATATTATAATTTGGCCATATCAATTTCTATTATCGTAGTTTTATCCCGAGTAGATAACCAAAGACTTCAGCCTTAAATGTTCATAGGAAAGTGATCGTCATTGGTACATGGCGTGTGTATATGTCTGTCGGATTGCAGACCGTGTGTAAGTGAGAGCACCGGAGGGAGACGGTGTGGAGGCTCGCCGGATTGTGGGCCGTGTGTGTAAGTGAGAGCACCGGAGGGAGACGGTCTGGAGGCTCGCCGGATTGTGGGCCGTGTGTAAGTGAGAGCACCTAAGATAGAGAGGTGTGTAGATCTGCCAGATTGCAGGTCGGATATTAATGAGAGCACTGGGTCTGCAGGCCCATGTGTGTAGGCGCGCCGGATTGTGCGTCGGGTGAGCACTGATGATCAGTGTGTAATGGTACATTATCAGACCTGCCCTAGGGTAGACCAGTCTGGGCCTACGTGGCCGCGAGACCAATAGGTGTGAATAGGATATTGTAGAAAACCAATGCATGTTTATTGCTATTTTTCCCATCCTTAGGTATAAGATGTACATACATATATCCATACCCATTGTAAATACATTCTAAGGAGGGAGGTGAGTACGTTCCGGCCGGGTTAGAGGGGCTCCTAGGAGCTGATTCCATCTGGTCCGAGAATCTGGTCGGTACATCTGGCGTCACGAACTGTTTACGAAGCCTGTGTGCGCTGTATTGTTTTCATCTTGTTGGTTTGCGCTCGGCTCGTACGTATTTTTCTTTGTTTATAATTGTGTATATATTTTTTGTGTGCTAACATGTTCTCGAAGAAATCTAAATCTACTTTCAAATTACCGATTGACATTCCCGGTTGGGAATCAACGCCTTATGAGGCTTTGGCCCGTGAGTGGGCCGATTCTACTGGTTTGAGTGAGAATTGGACTTCTTGTTTGGAGCAGGCGGAGCCCGCTGATGTGGTTTCTTGCTTGCAAAAAGCGCCAGTAGTGAAGGGTGATGAGCTTCCTGTTTTAGGACGCAGAGGTTGGATTGTGCTGACTGCTTACAGGATGCTTCATGAGAAGTTTCTGAAATTGCAGAAGCGGTTTGTTGATATGGAAGAAAAGTTTGTTGAGGTGCAGAATGTGCATACTCTTTTGCGATGTCAGAATAAGTTGCTTGCCGACAAACTTGAGACTTATCAGACTATAGCCGAAAGGGCTGCGGTGCGCATTGCGAAATATAAATATAGGCACCGCCGTGGTCGTGTGTCTACACGGAAAGTGCGTCTGGTCGTGGCAAAAGCCGGACTGGATTGGAATCCTGATGAGTGGGATGGTAATATCTGGGACTCGAACAAATCTGGCTCCTCGGCTGAGGAGGGTGACAAGCGCGAGTCTTCTCGCACCAAACGTGATTGTAAATCTGCTTCTTGTGACAAAGACGACGTTTCTGATGATCGTGGTCGCTCTACCAATTCTGATGACATATTACGCTCTGATTGTTCTTCTAAATCTAAGGACCGGGCTTCTTCGGAGGCTCTTCCGGAGGTTTCTGCTCACCCTGTGTTTCGACGTAAATTACAACAGGCTCCTGGTATGCCGAATGGTATTCATTTGGATAGTATTGAAGATGTTACTCAACAGGAGGTTAGTGACATTTTACAACGATTTCGACAACGACCCGGTGAAACTTTGCTTACCTGGATGGTGCGCCTTTATGAACTAGGTGCTGCCGGTATTATGCTTGATGCTGGTGATTGCTTACGTTTTTGCTCTTTGAGTTCCGATTCTACTGTACAAGATCATTTTCGGAATTATAATGGTGCTGGCCAAATTAGCTTGCTCCAGCTTGCGAACGATGGCTGTAACCATAAATATCCTACTGAATCTGATTGGCCTGTCAATGACAAGCCATGGTACACTTTGCGCGATGCGTCGCAACGTTTGAAAGAGGAAGTAATGAAAACTGCCATTTTTCTCAGTACGTCTGACAGATTGTTGGATGGTCTTTTAACATCTTCTGTGCGTAATCGCATTATCCGTTCTTCGCCTGTTGCTTATAAGCAGGTTATGATGACTTTGTTGATCAATCAAACTGGCAATCCTTTGTCTATGGTGCTTGAATCTGTTCGTCAGCTTGGTGAGTTGGGTGAATGGTTTAAACCTGAGAGGCAATCTCGACCTGAAAGTCGTACCGCTGGGGATTATAAATTTTCTAGACGTGATATGTTTCTTGCACTTTTGGCTGATGGTGTGAAAAGGGAGGACATTGATGGTGAACCTAATAATCGCTTGTGGGACATGTTTCGTAAGCGTGGTCTGGATCGGAAGGAGGGTGCCCGTCGTGTACGTAAGAATGATTGCGACCGAGGATCTGATGACAGTGGTGATGAGAGGCGTCGTGTGGATGCTGATCGCCGTGATGACCGGCGTTATGAACGTGATATTTCCCCCCGCCGTGAGAGCGTAAGGGTGAGAGAGGGAGAGAGAGACAGGGGAAGAGATGATCGTGTCTCTAATAGACGCAGAGATGAGAGAAGTTATTCCCCTGATGTTAGACGACGGGAGGATCGTCACAAGCTTTCTGACCGTAATTCTCAATTCTTTGAACATGACACTAATCCGTTTCGTAATAGAGATGGATATGAGCAGGATATTCTGATTCCGAAAAAAGTTGAAAACATCTATCCTGATTTGTCTTGGTTGGCTGACCATGGTAAAAATGACTAGGAAATTGGTCAAGCTCCGGTACGCAGGTGGGCTCATAAAGAAAATAGACCCTATGTAGATATTGAAATTTTTTGGAAACATCGTAATATCCAAAGGGCCCGAGCATTGGTGGATACTGGGACGGAGGCCACTTTAATTCATGGTAAATCGAAAAAATTCAAAGGACAGTTTTTTACAATTACTGGTTTAGGTGGTAAGGAAACTCCCGCAGTGCAAACTGCGCTTGACATGAAAATTGGCCGAATTCCCCGTAAAGAATATTCTGTGTTAGTTGTGCCTCTCCTGGAATATATAATTGGAATTGACATTTTGAAAGGAATGACTTTGCATCTTGATGATGGCTGTTATCAATTTGGAACGAAGCATTACATTTCGTCCAGACCCGTACGGGTTGGTCGTTTGCGGATGCCCCCCATTAAGATTCCCCAAGCTACGAAAGTTGTTTCTCAGAAACAATATCGAATTCCAGGTGGTCATGAAGAAATTAGTGCCGCAATTCAGGATCTGATTGATGCAGGGGTTATAACTCCAATCACTTCTGCTTGGAATAATCCCGTGTGGCCTGTGCGCAAAAGTGATAATTCTTGGCGCATGACGGTTGATTATCGACAATTGAACAAACACACTCCGCCTTTGGCTGTTGCTGTGCCTGACATGGTTACTTTGATTCAGAGAATTCAGAAGCATCCAGGTACATGGTATGCGTCCATTGATATTGCTAATGCTTTCTTTTCGATTCCAATTGCCCCCGAGTGTCAGGAGCAATTCAGTTTTACCTGGCATGGCCGTCAAATGACGTTTAGGAGTCTTCCTCAAGGTTATGTACATAGTCCTACGATCTGTCACCGGCTGGTGGCGGAACATTTATCTGAAGTGCCCGTACATCCCCAGATTCAGGTGTGTCATTATATTGATGACGTTTTGATTCAAGGTGAGACGCACGACCAAGTCCAATCACATTTAGATCAGATTCTTGACTGTTTACGTGCAAAAGGTTGGGAAATTAATGCTGATAAATTGTAGGGCCCTTCCCAGAATGTTAAATTTTTAGGAATTAATTGGCATGAAGGTCACAGAGAAGTGATCCCGCAGGTGAGGCGTAACATTTTGGATTTCGCTGTTCCGAGGAAAAGAAAGGAGGCTCAATGTTTTATTGGCCTGTTTGGTTTTTGGCGTCAGCATATTCCCCATTTGAGTCAGATTTTAGCTCCTTTGTACCGAGTCACCCGTAAAAAAAATGCATTTGAGTGGGGTGAACCACAACAAAATGCGAAAGAAGCAATTCAGTATGCTTTGGATTTGTGGCCCGTGGGCGAAGGTGATGTGGATTTGAATGTTTCTGTGGATGGTCTGTATGCCAATTGGAGTCTGTGGCAAAAGCAGGGCAGACAAAAAGTGCCATTGGGTTTTTGGACTAAAAAGTTACCTGAAGCTGGTGAGCGTTATACACCTTTTGAAAAACAGTTGCTTGCTTGTTATTGGGCTCTGGTGGATACCGAGCAATTGACGTTGGGTCATACCGTGATTTTGAGACCTGAAATTCCTATCATGCAGTGGGTTTTGAGTTCGCCGAAATCCCATCGAATTGGACATGCTCAGGAGGCGAGTATCATTAAATGGAAATGGTACATTCAGGACAGAGCGCGTGTGGGTCCGAAAGGTGTGGCTGTGTTGCATGACCGAGTGGCGCAGGCGCCATCGAATGAGACTGGAAATGATTGTTCTGTGCCTGTAGTCCAGGAATCTCCTGTTAGGTGGGGTAAGCCATTTGATGATTTGTCCGCGGAGGACAGAAAACATGTGTGGTTTACGGATGGTTCAGCGAAGTTCATTGGTGAGAAACGGCATTGGAAAGCAGTGTTATTCAATCCGGTCACGCAAAAATTATTGAGTACAACTGGTGATGGAAAGAGTAGTCAATATGCTGAATTGTATGCAGTTTACCAGGTTTTGAAACAGGAACTACCTGGCACATGTCATATTTTTACTGATTCCTGGTCCACTGCTAATGGACTGGCGGTTTGGTTACCAACTTGGCATTCTCATAATTGGGAATTGCATTCAAAAGAACTGTGGGGTAAAGAATTATGGCAAGAAATTTGGGAATTGCTCCCACAGAGTACTGTTACAATCTTTCATGTGGATGCTCATACCCCGATTGACTCCCTTGACAAATTCTTTCATAACATTGCAGATGAAAGGTCTAAAATTTCTGAGGCAGTGGTGGACATGCAGGATTCTGATTTGGCAGGATTGGCGAAATGGGCCCACCAAAAAGCGGGACATTTTGGAGAAAGAGCCACTAGCAGGTGGGCTTCCGATCGAGGGATTCATATTCCCTTAAATTTGATTAAAGATGTCATTCTGCATTTTCCTATCTGTCAGCATTCTAGAAAAAGAACAGTGCCTCATATTGTTAAAGGCCATTTACATCGAGGAAGAATGCCCGCCCAAATTTGGCCAATTGATTATATTGGCCCGCTCCCTATGAGCAAAAATTGTCAATATATTTGCACAGCGGTTGATACTTTTAGTGGCCTATTGGTCGCTTTCCCTTGCAAACAAGCCACCCAAGTGAATACCATTAAGACTCTGGAATTGCTTATTTTGTATTATGGTGTTCCATTCCAAATTCAATCGGATAATGCATCCCATTTTCGTGGAAGATTGGTGCAAGAATTCTGTGTGGAAAATAACATTGAATGGATTTTTCATATTCCATATTATCCACAGGCCTCGGGCCTCATTGAGCGTATGAATGGTTTGTTAAAAGAAAAACTGCGTAAATTGACTGATGACCATTACAAAAACTGGAGAGATTTTTTGCTCCAGGCATTGATGATTCTAAATAATCGCCCTTTGTTACATGCTGAATCTCCTTTAATGCGTTTATTTCCTCCAACTGTTGATGCAAAACCCAATTCCACGTCCACTACTGTTATGTACTGGGAAATTACCCCCGGAGCTTTAGCTCCATACAGAGCGACCCCAGGTTCCGCAGGCTTGGACCTGCATGCTATGAATAATGCGATCCTGAAAGGCAGAGACCGAATTATTGTTGAAACCGGCGTTGGTGTCTGTATACCAGCCGGTAGTTTTGGACTTATTGCCCCTAGATCGGGCCTTGCCATGAAAGGTATTCAAGTTCTCGGAGGAGTAATTGACAGTGATTATCAGGGAGAGATTAAGGTTCTTCTGCTTAATAGCAGTGAAATTGATTTATCGATCAAAAAATCTAACCGTGTTGCTCAGTTACTCATTATGCCTGTCTTCAGTGGTGAGATTAAGAGAGGCTCTGCCCCAACTTTGCTGACAGTACGAGGCCAAAAAGGATTCGGTTCCACCGATAATCCCGGTGCCAAAATATGGGTGCAATCGCCTAAACATCCCCCTGAACAGGCTGAAGTTATTGCGACCGGTCATGACAACACCATTTTGGTGATGAAGCCAGGGAAAGATAGCTGGGAAGCTGTCCCAGCTGACAAATGTTACTTACGAGAATGATTAAGGCCTCTGTTTGTATTCTTTCAGGTCATTCTCTGGACTGCTGCTGCAGGATGTGCCGGCGTTGGACTCCTTTTGGTCTGCTACGCCGGGAGAGGAGAGGACCCACCGACTTCGGTTGATTGGAGAACACGAGTTCCACGATCCTTCGCTGCATGGTATTCGTCGTCGAATTTCTGGATTACCCTTGCTAAACGGGTTACTAACTCTCCGCATTTTTGCCTCACTCCCATGAGGTCTGTGACTGATATCTTGGCGACCTGCTTGGTTGCTGTCCCTGCATCTACTGAGACTTTGCGACATATTTTCAATATTTCAAGTGCCCGACCCAATATTATTCTGGGCGACTTTGCGGCCCATGAGTTTTGCCCTTCATGTACTGTTCTTCCTGATTCTGATTCCCCTATGCATTCCCAAATCACGACCTATAATATTACGCAGGGTGATTTATGTTTTATTCTAACATGTGACCCCAAGGCTATCACCGAATGCATCAAATTAAAAATTCAGGCTGCCACTTCCTTTTCAGCTCATCAACGATTGCTGTGTTTAAAGAGACTTCCGAATTCATGTGTTTCCGTGAAAAATAATATGACATGTAAACGTTTATTAGTTGCCCCTAGTTATTACCGTTCTATGTTGCTGCCCTCTGGGTGGTTGTTTTCCTGTGGAAACTCCTCCTGGCCCTATATTCCCGCTAATATTTCCGGTGGTCCTTGTGCCATCACTAGATTGAGTTTATTAATGTTTTCTTCACATCCTAGTTCACATTCCCGTATGGTACGAGATTCAATGTCATTACATGAGGACTGTGATTCCTCCGTTCACCTTTACTCCAAATCGGAATACCTTGGTTTAGCTTTTTCTATTATTGAAGTCCCTGCATTGGCTGTTTATAATGCCAAAACAATTGGCAAGATGGCCTGCTGGATGGTTAAATCCATCAACCAAACCTCTACTGTTTTGTCTGATCTGTTATTAGATGCCCAGGGTGAACGTAGAGCTATTTTACAGAATCGCGCAGCTATTGATTATCTTTTGTTAAAACATGGACATGAATGTTCTGATTTTGAGGGCCTATGCTGTTTTAATTTGTCCGACCATTCCAAATCAATCCAAGCCCATATTGACAAACTCCACGACTTGACTGCAGAAATTAGACAACACATTGATCAGGGCTTATTTGACTGGCTCTTTAATTGGTTACCTGACTTGCATTCTTTACGACAGATTTTAGGGGGAGTTATTCTTGCCATTTGTGTTTTAATAGCTATTTGTTGCTTTATTCAGTGCATTCCTTCTCTATTACAATTTTGTAGCTTTGGTAGGAAAAATAGGTCAGTTAATTTTGTTTCTTATTACTCTTCCACTGATGTTAGTTCGATATAAGATATGGCTAATAGACTGGAGTCAAGGGTGAAGTGTGATAACCGACTTTTTCGACCCTCTTTTGAGAGGGAAGATGATGGAGAATGACTCCAGCCTATTACCCTTAGAGTATAGGGATTAGGACTATAAGTAGGACCTATCCATGAGGCACAGTAGTGCATTTTCGTACCCTTTAGTTTAGATCAGGGCTTATAAACTTAAGCTAGGGGATAGATATATAAGTATTAGTGATGATCCATCCTTTTGTAAGACTATTGAAGGACTGGGTTCTTTAAGACCCAGCGGTGCCAGGGCACAACACCTGAAACCTTCGTGGGTAACCTGCTCCGGCGTACGAATGACAGAGACACGGGACACTTCCTTCGGCGTCAAAGATTCAAGGTTTATTTGCTGCAGGGAACACAGAAATCACGACAAGTACAACTCGTGCAACTTGGGGAGACTGCTTCAAATTGGTTCTGTGGATCGCTCCTTTTATACAGTTTTTACCCATAGGACAACATGGTACACAAAGGTTTACAACCCGGTTCCCACCATTATCCCCCAGAGGGGTCGCTTTGGTCACTTTGATACACATAAGGTCCGGAACATAAGTGCGGAAACATTTGGCGGTTCCCAACTGTAAAAACCCATCTTCCCAACATTAGTGCATTCCAATCGGCAGTAAAACAGATCGAAATAGGAACAAAGACAGGTGCAGAGGAAGACGGAGACAGTGGGGGGATCGGAAAGGGTGTAAAAGGGGAGGTATCGGGAAACACGAGATACAGGCATCAAAGGGACGTGCCTAATGAGATGCACGGCTGAGACAATAAACCGGCACGGCAAGATGAGCCTCGAGCGGGGCCATCTGCCTTACAGTATCATCCCCCTCGTCATAAAGACACTTACAAAGGACATGTGTCTTCCGCAAATATCTTGGGAGTCCCAGGGTCGCGAAGCGGACAGCGTCCGTTCGCTGGCTACTTGAGGGCAAGAGACAAAATGGATGCCGTATCTAAGATGGAACCCGTGGGTACAGATGAAAAACCCACATAACAAACGAACGGTTTAAGTTAGCACAGCGAAACTGCGCACACTTACTAAACTCGTCATTTGCGGTTCATAGATACCAGACTCGACCATATTCGTGCGAGTCGAAAACACCACTTACAATTGTCACGGAACCTCAGACGCTCCTTTTGCCCTCATGTAGGCAAGCACTAGTCGGAATCATATTCGATATTCATCAGACCATCTAGATGTTGCTGTAGCATAGCTCTGTCCAACCGAGTCCCCTTGGTAACAGGTGGCTGTCTCATACACGTTGTAGCACAGAGGCCACATAAGGCAGGACCGCACTGCACACAAAGGCAACACATGAACAGGAACACCACAACGACTCCGATGATCATCAGAATCTTCCAACCCCAAGTCGACATCAGGCCCCAAAATCACCCAAGTAGCGTCCAATCCCCTACATCCACGTGTATGGATTCGGAGATCTTATGCAACTTCGAGATGGCTTGATAGACGGTCGGAGCGTTATCTGGAATGAAAATACAGCAGCTCGAATGGATCACCTTACATCCCCCACCTCGATCTGCTAAGATGACATCTAAAACCATACGGTTTTGTAACATCATAAGCCTATCCGCCTGAAGTTCAGTGGTGATATTACCAAGGGCACTGGCAGTAATATTAGCTGTCGATTCTACCACTCGAGTCAACTGTCTCAGGTTCCTACTATTAACCATAGGTCCCCAAAACGGGAGGAAACCCTTGAAAAAGTCTCCTGCCTCTTGACCGGCAGTATCCTCTTCGCTAATTACGCCTATAAAGTATGTACCCTTGGCAGCCAGAAACACAGGGGACGAGACCATCGGCAGCATGTAATTTTCAGTGCAAGCACTCTCTCCAAGTCGGGCTTTCGATCTTCGGCCACAACCTATGAGACAAAAATTACCAATGTGGGGTACGACCATTATCGGAGGCGAGCTTTTAAGCTGCTTTTCACTGGTGAACACACTATATTCGCCTCTACTTAGGACCCTATAGGCTTGTACCTCTTCTTCGGGAATAAGCGAGGGATCATAGATATCGCTATCTAGGTCCTCTATTGCTATCGACAAAGGTTTTTGATACGAGGTAGGACCAGAGTAGGGGGAACGTGGTTCTCGAATGGGGTGGAAACCCAGTGCGCTTCGAAACATTGTCTGAAATGCTCGAGCAGACCCTTGGGAACTATACGGTAACACCAGATATGGAATTCCCTTATCCGTAGTATGTGGCATCAACCCACACACCCAACAATTAGTAGTGTTAACCACTAACTGATGCTGATGAAGGAGCTGAATAAAGGAATTATTGCGGAATTCTGCACGTCTAGCCTGCTCGTGTTCAGGTAAGATATGAAAAGAATGAGGAGAAGCAGTGGAGGTAAGTTTAGGGTCAGGGGTAGGAGTAGGTGTAGCAGAAGGTAAGAAGTAAAACATCGTGTAATACACCCCACCCGCCAATAATGCAGAAGCAGTCAAAAACAATACGAATATTTGGAATATAAAACATTTGGTACGACTGAGTTGCTGCAGCTTGAATCTATGAGCCTGAGCTCCTTCCAAATTCTTCAGCTTCGAGAATGCCATTCCCTATGACCGTCCGCAACGTTTCTTGACGCACTTCGTTCTGTGTAGCAATAGTCAATCCCTAGGAGTTCCCAGGAACCGACGGTCTTTAACCTAGCGTCAAGACCTACCACCCAGAAGGAAGTACGCGCGCGGCCCTACGGCCTTTATTTCACAAGTGTATATGCAAAAACAATGTCTCTCAGCTGTGGAAGCAAAAAGTGTAAGGAACGAAGCTCAATGAATATGTACAAAATTAATTACAATGGTACGAATGTTCAAACTGATCGTGGAAGACGGGATAATGCAATTGTCAAGGGACAGAACAGGATCTTTTATTAGTCTTTAGTACTGGATCGCAAAAAGTATCGGGTTTTCCCAGGACGTGTCTGTTCGTCAAACAAAGGATCCGTTGAAGAGACAGCGTCCTGTTGATCAGCTGAATGTTTTGGTCTTGAGTCCTTTGCTGACAATTGTTCAACAGTGTCTCTCTGCTGCACTGAGGATTCTCCGACAGGTTGTGCGTCGCTGAAAGGTACAAACGCCGGCAATCCTTCGGTTTCAGTTGATGCAATGCCTTTCCTCACCCACGAGTCTGCTGGCAACGGGATAGGGACTTTCTTTGTGTGGGTGGTGTGCACCCAATTCTTCCGCCCCTCAAGACGAACTGCAGTTCTCGTGGCAAGGAGGACCTGGTAGGGTCCGGTGAACCTCGGGTCCAAGTTGTTCTTGCGCGAAAAGTTCAGCGTCACCACCCAATCTCCGGGCTGGAGCTGGTGGCCTGGACCCTCCGTCTGCGTCGGCAATGCTTCGTGAACCTGTTGGTGAATTAACCTCAGTTTAGCAGTCAAGTCATGAAGATAATCGATCAACATTGGATATTCAAGATCACAGAAAATACCTGGCCTAGGAACCCCCCAAACATTCGCAGGACGACCGAACACTATTTCATAGGGACTAAGCCCTACTCGGGAGTGTACAGTCGCCCTAGTTGACAGTAATGCTAAAGGTAAAGCGTCAGGCCACGAAAGACCAGTCGTAGCCTGAATCTTCGCTAGCTTTAGTTTAAGGGTGCCGTTATACCCTTCAACCAAACCAGCTGACTGAGGATGGTTTGCGCAGTGAAATTTCTGATTAATTCCAAGGCCCTTACATACACTCTTCATCACACTACCCACAAACTCACTTCCGTTATCTGACCACACGACTCTAGGCATTCCATACCGAGGAAAATATTCCTTCAGTAGGATTTTCGCAGTAGACAAAGCAGTATTGTCTTTGAGAGGATAAGCCTCGATCCATCGGGAGAATGCGCAAACCACAACTAAAACGTATTTCAGGTTATTGCATCGCTCCATATGGATGAAGTCCAATTGGATCACCTCAAAGGGACATGAAGGGGGAGCAAAACTGCCAGGAGGAGTTGGGGTTCCTTTGCCAGGATTGTACATCATGCACACCATACAATTCTTCACCAGACGTTCAGCACATTTCGTGATACCATCATTCTTCCATACAGGAGACAACAACTTACAAATACCTTTCGCGCTAATATGTGCTAACCCATGCGCCATTTTCACAACGGCCAGCACATACGCATCCGGTAACATCCATCTTTTCTGATCTGACAAATCGATCCAACAACCATTCGCATCCAACTTTCCCGTGCTTTCTTTCCACTTCGTCTTTTCAGTATCGGTGGCCTCATTCTGAATTGCCTTCACACTCTCGATAGTGTCCTCACACATACTCGATTCTGTAGGCCACCTAACCGAACTCGTCACATACATTCGAGTGCTAAGGTTCCGGGCAGTCTCCTTAGCAGTCTCATCCGCAAACGCATTACCACGACCAACATCATCCGTCACCTTACGATGCGCACTACATTTAACAATCGCCACTTGCTTAGGCAACGTAAGTGCATCCAAAAGATCATTCACAAGCTGGCCATGCTGAATCTTCGTACCATGCGATGTTAAAAAACCTCTCTCTCTCCACAATCGTCCAAAACTCTGTGCGACGCCAAATGCATATTGGCTGTCGGTAAACACATTCACACGTTTCCCTTTTGCTAACACACACGCTCTAGTGAGAGCGATCAATTCTGCGGCTTGGGCAGAATTCTGATTCAACCTTGCAGTCTCAACAACAGTATTCAACGTTACAACAGCATAAGCAGTAGTCACATCGCCATTCGGCAACTTAAAGTGTACCATCCGGATCTTCCAATGGAGTGTTTTTAAGGTCCACTCGACCTTTTGTTTCTTCTTCTGTCCTCAAGTAACAATCATGTTCTGCTACTTCATCTGACTCTGTGCTAATTGGTAACAAAGTTGCCGGGTTCAGAACATTACAACGTTTTATTTGAATGTGGCTTGCCAACAGCGTCAACTCGTACCCAGACAACCTTGCACTCGTCAAGTGCTGAGTTTTCGTACGATTCAAAAGAGTATCTACTGCATGCGGAACCATCACCGTAAGCATATTATCCATGACCAATCCTGCTGATTGTCGGATGGAGACCGCGGCTGCCGCTGTTGCTCTCAAACAACTCGGCAATGCTCTAGCTACCGGGTCCAAGGTCGAGGAAAAATATGCACATGGACGTTGCTTACCACCAAAAGGTTGCGTTAAGACACTCAAAGCACAACCTTCCCTCTCGTGAACATATAATGTAAACGGCTTACTGTAGTCGGGAGTACCCAACACAGGAGCCGAACATAATGAATCACGCAGTTCAGAAAAACTTTTCTGACATTCTTCCGTCCATGGTAAAGGAGTTGAAACATCCTTGCACGTAAGAGCCACCAATGGTTTTGCTAGCAACGAAAAATTTGGAATCCATTGCCTGCAGTACGACGTGATACCTAAAAAGGCACGCACATCTCTTTGGGTTGTTGGCACAGCCATGCGCGCAATTGCTGCAATTCTCTCTGGGGTCAACCGCCTTCCCTCCTTTGACAATAAGTGACCTAGATAGGTTACTTCTTGACAACAATATTGGAGTTTAGAAGGGGATACCTTATGATTCAACTCACAGAGATGTTGCAGCAACGACATCGTAGCAATTTTGCAAATGTCCTGAGTATCTGCAGCCACCAATAGGTCATCGACGTATTGGATTAAGGCCGCACCGACCGGCAACCTAAACGCATCCAGTTGGCCCTTCAAGGCTTGACTGTAAATCGATGGACTTTCACAGTAGCCCTGAGGAGCGCGTTTAAACCGGAAGCTGCGTCCACCAAGAGAGAAACCGAAAAGGTCTCTGCTCTCTTCTGCAATCGGGATGCTGAAGAACGCATTCTTCAAGTCGATCACCGAAAACCACGATGCAGAAGCTGGAATCAGAGTCAGTAGCGCCGTAATGTCAGGCACAACGGGGAACTGAGGAATCACAATTTTATTCACCTCCCGTAGATCGATAACAAAGCGATAAACAGGCGGTTTTGAAGGATCAGTACGTTTAAGAATGGGCAGTACAGGGCTGTTGCACACGTTTCCCCGAGTCTCTTCAATAACGTCTTTCTCGATCAGATCATAAATGATTGCTAACAGTGCTCGTTCACCATCAAGAGAGATACGATATTGGGGAATACGCGGCAACCGCACATTAGATTTCAACTGAACAACATAAGGAGAGATGTCAAGCAGGCCCACGTCATTTGGACCCGTTGCCCACAAAGACGCAGGAAGAGAACTCAATTCCGGTGGGAGCTTGTCGAGAGACAAGTACATGGGAGAGACAACCCTCTCTCCCAACGTAAGCTTTACACCCGCGGGAGAACAATACAAAGTTGCATACAAACGTTTAAGCAAATCCAGGCCCAAAAGATTCTCACCACAACCCGTAGTCAAAATTAACGGAGCTTGGAGCTCACGTGGCCCAATTGTAAGGGGCAAAGGGCGCGAAACTGGATTGCTAACAGGGGCGCCAGAGAATCCAACGGAAACATTTGTTAAGCCAGACAAAGGTGCGCCAGGGAGTTTCGAATGCTTAATGGAACTTTTCGCTGCACCAGTGTCCAACAGAAAAGGCTCAACGACGCCCGATGTAGCAACTGCGACGTAAGGCCCTCTCTGATCAACCGGAACTGATACCACTCCCTCTCCTTGTCTATGGCTGTCCTAGTAATTACTATTGTCAGTTCCCTGATCGACGTAATAATCGTCTACATTGTACTGCGCAGATCGTCCTTGCGACGATCCACGTTGATCGAAACAATTATCGGAATTCGATGAGTTATCTGAACGATCGTTCTGAGCACCACGACCTCTAGCACGTGGTGCCTGCTGTGAACCACCACGACCTCCTCTAGATGAGTTACCACTATTACGTTCATTTAGAACAGGACAATTGAATTTAATGTGACCCTCTTGTCTACAATAAGCACATTGATTGTACCCTAACGAGGATCTTTGGGAAGAGGAGTCATTACGAGTTTGGGATCGGTTTGATTGCGGCTGCGATCTATTTTGTTGCGAATTATTCTGATTCGAACGTGGAGGATACGCTTGCTGAAGCAGCACCTTAGTTTTTAGCTCTTTCGTCTTTTTATCAGCACGGTCGCTCTCCTCTTTCTCTCTATTCTCATAATATTGTGCCGTAGCCAATATCTGAGCTGAAGTAGAAACGGCCCATGCACTTTCTGAATTCTTTAATTTATTGCTCAAATCGGGCAATAAGTTCGAAACAAATTTATCCACGAACAACCTTTGACCACCCTCAGTGCTCATATCCTGACCACTATGGTCAATGAATGCCTCCTCGAACCTCGTGAAGAAGTCGGAAACACCCTCGTCCTTCTTTTGCTTACAAGCTGACAATTTGTCCCAGTTCACCCTCATAGCTGGCATAAGAGTTTTCATTAATGTTATAATTCTTTGAGGAAGATCAACAATCAGCTGGTCGGGTTTAGCAGCAGCCGTTTGTCCGGCATCTGCCGCTACAATGGCAGCCCAAGCACCACCTAATTCATTCGGATGGTTTTCATGACGAATCTTAGCCCATACCGGTTGCGGTACGACATTGCCGAACAACATATCGATATCGGCAAGATTCATTACCGTAGCATCTACGAGTTGCGATAATTCTTTGTAATACCCTGTAGGATTCTTGCGTGGGTCAGGCAAAGATTGCTTCACCTGTAACACTTCCGAGCGTTTCCATGGGAGATGTATCCACACTCTCTGGAAATGCGCCAATATCGGGGGTTGAGCATTAGGATCAGCTGGTATCCAAACCGGTGGAACTTCTCGCATAGGAAATTGACCAGACTCGTCTGGCTGTCTTTCAATATCCTCAACAAACAAGGCTTGAGGTATAGGAGTGGGACGAAAAGATAGCAACCGTTCAACGGCTCGTCGAACGTTGGTATCCACTATCAGTCCAGCCGAAAACTGAAGCTGTAAATCAGACAACGCGGTCAGCACCTCGTCAGGTGCGTCAGCCGATATCTGATCACGAAGGACCTTGCACATTTCCTCGAACACAAATCTCTGGGTTGGTATATTGAACTGACAAAATGTGTCGAGTACAATACGGGGTGGATTTCTAAGGGGGTGCGTCATCCAACCCATCGCCATATTATATAGCGAAGCACGTTCCCTATTACCTGGAAGCTGGCTACGTCTCTGAGGACCATCTGAACCAGCGGACCCAAGAACAGGTCCGAGCGAATGAAAGAAGCTAGCCGCAAGAGGAGAATTACGACTACGAGTAGAGGGAGAAGTATAGGACACAGGACTAACAAGTGAAGGAGTAGAAACAGAAACAACAGCAGGGGTTAACAGAGCAGGAGCAGTAGCGGGAGCAGGAGTATGTGGAAGCGGAGGAGCAGTAGGGATAGCAACAGACGAAGGAGCAGGAACAGTCGGAAGAACGGGTGCAGGTTGAGGAACAGGCAAAGGAAGAATAGGTGCAGGAACAGGTACAGGGGGAATCACAGGGGCTGTGGTACCCTGTACGTACGGAGGTGGCGATTTCATAAGATAGGACATTAAAGGATCCTCAACTGACTCATCCTTCTTTTCCGACTCCGTAGGCAAAGCAGGATAGCACTTATCTATAGTCATACGCTGTAATCTGTCAAACACTTCCTTTTCCCTAACCTCCTTATCATGCTGAAATTGCTCTGCTTTCTTTACAATGGTACCAGCACTATCTCTCTGATTTCGCTTAGTCTGTCTGATTTCTTTCTGTCGGGCTTCTTTACGCCACAACCGAAAGGCATCAAACATGGCCGGCCTTGACTTTTTCGCGAACAATTTAACCTCTAGATTATCTAAGATCGGGGCCTCGAAGCTACCATGTGGTGGCCAGCGAAGGTCACCGTCCTTCTTCGTGTATTTGATCCAGTAATCATTAAAAGTAATCGGGCCTAGCCCATGTTTACTGTACAGTTCATAAGTGGGAGTTCCAACCGGAGGTATCGGACACGAGTCCTCCAGTCGGGAATCCGTACCACAAGGTCTGAAACAACTAAACAAAGTACTGCGACCAGGCATCTTGCACACTAGCTGAGTTTCACAAACTTCAAGGGTTACGGGATTTACCAAGTCCCAGCAAAGAACAAAACCCTCGGTTTTTGGCGGCTGCAGTCGTCAAACAACACAACAAAGTACCAAGAACTACAAATGCAATGGAACCATGCAACCACTAAGTAACCACAACCAAGAACTCTGGGAGCGACCCACAAATACTTAACTCAAAGATCGATGGCGTCTCCAGGAAGGCCCGTCAATCGTCTCGCTCTACCAAGGTCTACGCCAGGCGCCAAAACAGGTCTACAGTCAGGGCAGCAGTCCGTCGCAGCCGTCAGGAGGCGGGAATCTTCGCGGGAAAAGTCTTCGGGCCACTTGTTTCGACAACAGGATCGATGAAGCGGAGTGCACCTTCCCTCGGAGATTTCACACGAAGTTCCTCACGATCGTCGGGCTTGGACCGGTACCACTGATGCAGCCCCACGTTGGGCGCCAACTGAAGGACTGGGTTCTTTAAGACCCAGCGGTGCCAGGGCACAACACCTGAAACCTTCGTGGGTAACCTGCTCCGGCGTACGAATGACAGAGACACGGGACACTTCCTTCGGCGTCAAAGATTCAAGGTTTATTTGCTGCAGGGAACACAGAAATCACGACAAGTACAACTCGTGCAACTTGGGGAGACTGCTTCAAATTGGTTCTGTGGATCGCTTCTTTTATACAGTTTTTACCCATAGGACAACATGGTACACAAAGGTTTACAACCCGGTTCCCACCATTATCCCCCAGAGGGGTCGCTTTGGTCACTTTGATACACATAAGGTCCGGAACATAAGTGCGGAAACATTTGGCGGTTCCCAACTGTAAAAACCCATCTTCCCAACATTAGTGCATTCCAATCGGCAGTAAAACAGATCGAAATAGGAACAAAGACAGGTGCAGAGGAAGACGGAAACAGTGGGGGGATCGGAAAGGGTGTAAAAGGGGAGGTATCGGGAAACACGAGATACAGGCATCAAAGGGACGTGCCTAATGAGATGCACGGCTGAGACAATAAACCGGCACGGCAAGATGAGCCTCGAGCGGGGCCATCTGCCTTACAGTATCATCCCCCTCGTCATAAAGACACTTACAAAGGACATGTGTCTTCCGCAAATATCTTGGGAGTCCCAGGGTCGCGAAGCGGACAGCGTCCGTTCGCTGGCTACTTGAGGGCAAGAGACAAAATGGATGCCGTATCTAAGATGGAACCCGTGGGTACAGATGAAAAACCCACATAACAAACAAACGGTTTAAGTTAGCACAGCGAAACTGCGCACACTTACTAAACTCGTCATTTGCGGTTCATAGATACCAGACTCGACCATATTCGTGTGAGTCGAAAACACCACTTACAATCGTCACGGAACCTCAGAATTAGTACATCTTCTGTGGAGCTATGCGTATTTTGGGCCTTGTAGGCCTTAAACGGGACAGACTCCATCTTGCTCTCTGCCTGGTAGTTCGAGAGGCTTTCTAGGTCAAGTGTAATGTTTTAGTTTTAAGGTGTTGTTCGCTTGGAGAGAACCGGTTCAGGATGGCCCTTATCGAAAGACTGTATTTTTCTCCACTCCGAAGACACAACTCCAGGCCGGCCGGCTGGGAACGTGCCCTTGGTAAGGGGAGGTACAAGAATTTGGTGGGCGGCAGGTTACTGGCCGTAACTTTCCATGAAGGGGCAGGTTTTGATATTAGCGAAAGTGTTAGGCAATGAGTCAGTCAGTCTGTAGGCGGCAGCTAGCCGTTAGCATCTATGCCATTAATTATTTCCAGAGCAGACAATCGCCATTTTGAAGTCCGAGAAAAGATTCTGAAACCGAGACTCTCTAAGAAAGACTGAAGGAGAAATAGCGCGGAGCGCACAGAAACAGAGAGAGAGAGAGACGGTAGCTAATAGCCAGCAAGGTTCCAGTGACTTGGAGGGAAGCAGAGGAGATTGAGCATAGCGGTGCAGACGTGTACCCGTGACTGCTGAGGTGTGATTCCGAGACGAGCCAAGACACAGAGACGAGAAGGGAACCTAGATGACTGCCGAGCCCCGACTTCACATTAATAAGGTGATCTCTGCCCTTTTCCTTGTTAAGCGCGCATTCTAACCTTTACTTTTTTTTACAGTATATACATTGTGTAGTATTGTGTTTATTTTTGTTGTAATAAAAAAAACACCCCAGTTCAAAGTGAACCGACATGTGCCTTGTATTCTTGTTCAATCAGGGTAACCTGAGCTTCTAGTTAGACATTGTTTGCATGAACGGATGCGAATCCCGATCAGGTAAGGAATGACTGAGCAAGTAGGGAGAGAGGGAACATTTGATGTCAGGAGCAGAAGGTACATATTATAATTTGACCATATCAATTTCTATTATCGTAGTTTTATCCCGAGTAGATAACCAAAGACTTCATCCTTAAATGTTCATAGGAAAGTGATCGTCATTGGTACATGGCGTGTGTATATGTCTGCCGGATTGCAGACCGTGTGTAAGTGAGAGCACCGGAGGGAGACGGTGTGGAGGCTCGCCGGATTGTGGGCCGTGTGTGTAAGTGAGAGCACCGGAGGGAGACGGTGTGGAGGCTCACCGGATTGTGGGCCGTGTGTAAGTGAGAGCACCTAAGACAGAGAGGTGTGTAGATCTGCCAGATTGCAGGTCGGATATTAATGAGAGCACTGGGTCTGCAGGCCCATGTGTGTAGGCGCGCCGGATTGTGCGTCGGGTGAGCACTGATGATCAGTGTGTACTGGTACATTATCAGACCTGCCCTAGGGTAGACCAGTCTGGGCCTACGTGGCCGCGAGACCAATAGGTGTGAATAGGATATTGTAGAAAACCAATGCATGTTTATTGCTATTTTTCCCATCCTTAGGTATAAGATGTACATACATATATCCATACCCATTGTAAATACATTCTAAGGAGGGAGGTGAGTACGTTCCGGCCGGGTTAGAGGAGCTCCTAGGAGCTGATTCCATCTGGTCCGAGAATCTGGTCGGTACACCTTGTTCCACAACTTGCTGACCACATCTCCATCATGTAATAGGCGTTCCCCATTGTCGAAAGATGCACAATGTCATCCCTAAATAGTAGTCGTTCTTCCAGTCGTATTCCATGGTGCGCTATCACCTTAATGCCCTTATCTTTGCAAAACACCCTCATCGCTCTGTTCAATTTCCTTCAAGTCTTCTCCACTGCCTCATGTTTGATTGCCCCTTTCCAAATCCACCTAGGTATAAATTCAGTCCATTCTATACAAGTCCCAGCCAATCTTTGCTTCATTACTTCCAAGTCTCAACAGCTGAATCCAGTCGTTCTCCCCCAAATGGATAATCAAAAGATCTAGACATTCTTTCTGTCGGACCATCTTCGCGAGCCAGTGCAATAGTGCCCCATCGCATCCCCCCTTTCCTCCACCAGTGCACCTCATGTTGTTGTCCTCTGAATCCTACGTTACGGCCGTACACCTGTTGCTCTGCATATTTGGAGGGCCAGTGCACAAACGAAGGCCCCACAATCCATGTGACCGTCTTGGCCCCCGGACCACCCACGCAACCTATGAGAAGAAAAATAAATTAGTATACATCCTGAAACACATCTCCCCCAAAACCCCCATTCCCCCTTTTCCCCAAAACCAGACCAGGACCTTACTTCCGGACATAACGCTCACAACACCGAGGCTTCCACCTACTAATCCGCCGGATCCTGTCCCATGACCACCCCATCCGTGCAGCTGCCATCACCGCCCCAATGCGGAAAGAATGCGTCCCAAAGCCCGCCGGGTTCAGACCCAACCTGTTCAAAGCCATGCGCAAGACCGCCAACAACTGTGCAGCCATGACTCTAGCCCCAGAAGCATGACAAAAGATCTCACCAAAGGTAGCCCCTGCGTAGCCCAGAAATGCCCTCCACTCAGCCACCGGGCAAACTCCCCCACAGCCAGCCTCACACAACCAAACCCACTTGCCCCACCTCAACTGATCCGTTTTAGACTGGCCCAACCAAATCCCCAAATGACCAGCATCCAACCTGATTTCCTCATAACTCCTGCCACCTCTGGCCCTCGTCCCCAGCAGCTCAGAGACCCTGAACGCTCCGAAAAACATCCATACCATGCACAACCGGAAAAGACAAACCTTAAAACTGTCATAACAACACAATTGTAAAACCTCAACCAACTTAACCAACAAATCAAATGTGATTGCTTCCCTCAACGCCCCCCCCTCTGCTCCCTACCCCAACCCCTGAGTACCCTACCTATGACAACTTCTTTTGTAGGGTCAAAACCAAAAAAAAAGCTACCATAAAAGGACAGCCCCGCCAACTTCCCCGTAATGGTCGTGGACGACAACCCCTTGTCAATGCAATGTAATACAAATTGCAACACCCCTTGCCCCACCACTGAACAATCTCCACATGCCGCATCTTGTCACCATCCCATAAATGAGCCGAACTCCGCCCACACCAGCCTGTAGGTCTGATTTGTCAAGTCTGCCACAGATTTCTCAACCAGGCCTAACACCCTCACTCCCCCAAGGCCCAGATGCCGGCCTGCAGTCTGGTCTTGCACTGATCCGCTCCAGGTGCCAGTCTCCGGAACCGCTGCCACTGTGAACGATACAGAGCATCAGCAATGTCATTATTCGCCCCAGGGACATGCTTGGCTCGAAAAAACACATTCAACCTCAAACATTTCAGCATGAAACTCTGCAGCAAACGCAGCAGTCTCAGATCTCTCTTCCTCTTCCGGTTGACCAACTCCACCACAGTCATATTGTCCACATGAAACAACACTGATCTGTTCTGAAACTCTGACCCCCCCACCTCCAATGCCACCAACAAGGGGAAAAGTTCCAAAAACGCAATGCTCCTTTCCTGCTTCACCTAATGGGCCGGCCACTACTCAGCGCACCATCTGCCATCCCAAAAGATGCCAAAACCTGCTGCCCCAGCTGCGTCCGAGTAAATCTGGATTTGCCAGCTCATCCTTTCTTCCACAAAGTCGAGTGACACCCCGTTGAAATCAGTGAGGAACGTCAGCCATGTCCTTAAGTCAGCCCGCACTCCCATGGTAATCCGGACCCTGTGGTGTGGTAAGACCGCCCCGGACATGCCCATGCTGAGCCGTCTGCAGAATGTCCATCCAGCCCTCACTACCTGACATGCAAAGTTCAGGAAACCCAACAGTTGCTGCACTGCCCTCAAAGCCATCCTCTTTTCTCCAATCGCCCACAACAGGCATGCCTGCATCTCAGCCACCTTCGTCTGCGGAAGGCGAGCCATCCATTGATTGGAATCCAGCTGAATTCCCAATAACTTCAGACAGCAGCTGGGCCCAGCTGTTTTCTCAGAAGCCAAAGGGACTACAAACCGCTGCACCATCTCCTGAAACTGCGACAAGGCCCTGCCACAGTACCCCGACTGCGCCTTCCCAAGAAAGAGAAAGTCATCCAGATAGTGAGTCACGTTGCGATGCCTGCTAATCTGTGTAAAAGCCCATTGCAGAAATGTGCTAAACATCTCAAAAAGCGCACAGGAAATGGCACATCCCATGGGCAGTACCTTGTCCACATAGATGGCCCCTGCAAACTGTATCCCCGGCATCGATAAATCCCCAGTGTGCATTGGCAAAAGGCGGAAAGCAGATTTGATATCACACTTTGCCAGCTCCGCCCTCGGCCCACACACCCGCACAAGGCGGATAGCATCATCTACTGACCCATAGAGCACCCAAGAGTCTACCTCTACGATGAAATCCTTCACGGACTGTCCCTCCGGCCACGAGAGGTGATGGATCATGCGAAACTCACCTTCCTCCTTCTTCGGCATGACTCCCAATGGGGAGACGATCAAATGTTCAAGGGGCAACTCCACAAACAGCCCCACCACCCTGCCTTCCACCACCTCCTTCTGCAGTTTGGCCGCCACTACTCCTGGCAATTCTTTAGCCGGTTTAACATTGTCCACCCATCTCCGCACCCTCGGCCCCTGATAGCCCAACCGAAAACCCTCCGTGAAACCCCAATACAACTTCAAAGCCGCTTCCCTGTCTGGGTAACACGAGAGCCACGGGGCCATCGCCTCCACCTTAACCCGAGTAGGCGTCCTTCTGTCCATAAGAAAGGCGGACGTCCAGTTCTCCATGTTCACTGGCGCCCTGGGTCGCCTTGTCAGTTCCCATTCCTACTCCTTAGAGCCCTCTTTCACCTGCACCTCCCTATGCAATAGCTTGAACACATCTACATATTCATGCTTCCAAATCATATACTTGATCTTGTCTGATAAGTGGGAGCCCAGTGGCATAGCCAAACCCATATACGGCAGCTTTTTTTTGTTGCCTGTCCCCCCCTTTCTCGTCTTTGTCCTCCTTCCTGTCAGGTTTGTCAGTCTGGTCACCACCACCTTACCTGCTTCTGTCTTGGGCATCCCCACCCCAGACAAACCGGACGCTGACCCCCTCACAGACCCGTCCCTCACACCTGCCGGCCTTTCAGCCCATCGTCCAAGGCTGACCACCAAGCCCCCTCACCTGTCAAAGGTGTCTGTGTCTCTCCCGACCATCCCTCTCGAGCTGCTGACTTTGGTGGTATCCGCCTTCGCCTTGCTTTTTTTCTTTTGTGAGGCCTGTAAAATACCAAGACCACTGTTGCTCTGCAACCCCCGTCCTGTCTTCTTCATCCCTCACCTCCACAACCTCCAGTTCATCACTCTCAGAACCATCATCCAACTCCAAAACAGGCTCATCCTCCTCAGGCTTCCACATAACCTCACGTACTGCTCTCTTCACTCCTTTCTGCACTTTCACACCACCCCTACACTCCCGCTCCACACACGACACCAGTGCCTGTTCCCGCTCTGGAGTGAAGACCACCGCGGACCCCTCTGCTGCTTCAAGGTGGCGTCCTGAGGCCGTCTTGCGCCCGCCTAGCCTGCAACCACTCTGCTGACCGCGACCAGCTGGGAACTCCCCCCTACACCCCAGGTCGCTCCAACCTGGGCGGGCTCTGACAACGTCGGCCTCATCGCCATCCTGGCTGTCCCTGACTGCCACTGCTGTCCCACTCTGCCCCCTACTGGCTTCCGCTGGGCCTTCCCCGCCCTCTCCCTGTCATCTTGCTCCGCCCATCTCTCTTCCTCCGAGGTGGTTGTAGGGGGTCCCCCCGCCTCCTCATCCCATACTGACTCTGCTCTAAGCACCTCCATTCAGTCCACTGTGCCTCCTACTCCTGTACCAGCAGGCGCTGTTCCCTGATCCTGTCTTTGAGTTTCAAGGCCTCCCATCTGGGCAGCAAAGGTGGGCAATGCCCCCTAGGCCCCATGCCCTCCTTGTGCCCCCGTGGGATGCCTGCGCCAGATAGCCCACTGCCCCCTGACCTCCCAGCCTCCAGGACTGCCTTTCTGCCCTTCGCCTCACTCCCTCTCAGAGCCGGGGTGTGGGAGCACAGACCCCCAGAAAGATCAATGGGCACAGCCTCCACCAGGCACTGAGCTTCCCCATATTCCGCCTCCCCCCCTCATTGTCTTCCCCATGCTCTGCCTCCTCAAGGAAAAACAATCCTGCCTCCCCTACACCCTGACCCTCCTCCTGCATGGTCATATGGGCCGACATGTCCTCCGTAAACTGGGGGCTTGCCCCTATCCCCCCAGCCTCTGCTGCTGTGTTACTTTTCAGCCACCACCAGGGGGGAGCTTCCTCACCACTGCCGGCTTAATATGCCCCTCAGCCACTCGCTCTGCTACATCCAGGAGCGGAGGCAGGCTCTTATGCCGTCCTCCGTGTGGCGCTCCTTTCACTGCCGCACCCCTTCCTCTCCCTGACGCACCTCGACCCGGCGGTGGTGGCTCCTCCATGCACGCCACCACCGCCACAGAAACTCCCACTGAGGCCGCCCGCAGGACCTGCTCAAGCCCCACCCACGCCTCATTCAAAACCCCGGGCCTCAGCAGATCCTCCCTCCCTCACCTCTGCGGCCGTAACATTGGCCATATTTACCCGACCTGGACCGCCGCAACCACCACTGGATGCCGCAACACCACTCCAACGACCTGTGGGCCCGCCGCAATCCTCTGCCACACGCGATAACAAAAGACCTAGTCTGCACCTTCCTTAATTAACTCCCCACCCGACGATGCCAGAATGCAGGAAGAGGAAGTCGCCTTCCTCTCCTGCAGTCTTATACCACCCCCCAAACCACACCCCTAAACCCCAGCCTGGTCCTATCCGCGCAAACGACCCCGGGGGGAAGACTAAACTGCGTCTTTCACTTCCCCCGGGGCCCTGCATTCCCTCCTGCACAACGTCATGACTGACATGCGCGAGTGAAATAGCAATAGTAACCAGCAAGGGACAAACGCATGGCCAATCATTGTGCAGCTTTAAAATAAAGCTCCTCAGTGATTGGCCAGATTGGCCACATCAGTCAGTACTCCTGTCCCCGTGGTACCTTGTGACGGCCGGTCAAAAGCGTCTTGACCAGAACCAATCCAAATGTTGCTCTCATTCTCTTTAAGATAGTAAACTGAATGAGAGCAACAAAAGGATTGGGTTGGGCAGTTGAATCCAGCGCTGCAAAGGAGACTATAGGGCTGTGCCCTGTTCCCCTGCAGCTCCTTAATACAGTGCAGGTTCAACAGGCTTGAAGTGCGCATGTCAGGCTGGAAGCAGCAAGGGACCTGTCCAACTTGACATGTGCACTTTACTGATAATGTATCCAGCACTTGATCACACTTGCTGAGCGCCAGTCAAGAGGACTGGCCCAGCCCGCTAGCCAGACACCTTTTAATGGAATACCCTGGACACGGAAAGGAAGAAAAATACAGGTAACTTTAAATTATACGGGTGACAGCTTAAATGGGGGAGGAGCAATGCTCTTACATCCTAAGGCTGGAACTGCCCCTGCAGCCTATAACCGAACTAACCAAAACCCTACAAGCGGGGAGAGCATGTGGCATAAGGGCAGAAGCTGCTGACTTGGAAAACCAGGTTTGAGTCCCCGCGCAAGCTCAACATCCTTTGATTCTGGGCAAATCACTTAATCTCCCCAGGCCTATGAAAAATGAATGTGTCCATAAATGGTGCTCATGAGAAGCTCCCCTTTGGGTCAAGTTCGCGCTATAAACGGTGTTGACGATAAAGTGCCGGTGCTAAGCACCGGAAACCATCGGCTCAAATTAAAAGCTGATGCACGTTTGCTCTAATTGGTTCTCTTTCTGTTCCTCTCTATCCTCCGTGAACAATCTATACTTCTCTCTGATTCTTTTTGTCTCCAACTCTCTCTCTCTTACAGACATACACTTTAATTTCCTCCTTCTTTTCACACAGCCTCTCACCCAGTCTCGTTCGCTCATTCTTTCCCTGAGTCTCGCTATTTATATCGATTTCTGTTACTCTCTCCTGTTCTCACAATCTTTTTCATCTCCCCCCCTTCACAACCACAAGAACTCTCTGGGTCCTGTTCACTTTATTTTGCTGTCTCTCACATTGATGTCGCTTTTCATTTTTCGGCATCACTCACTCTCTGCCCTTCTCACTGCCACACTGTGTGACACTCAACATTGTGTATATATGTAAATAAATCTAGTGAAACACTACAATGTTGTACATGCAAAAGAGAAGTGTAGTAAAATATAATAATATACCTAATAATACAACTCTAAATCCTTCCTAGTAAGTTACGTGAGCCATGTTCTTTTTACATTTTGGTGCTGGTCATCTGTGTAATAGGGCCATGAGGTATAAAACTGTGGAGCTTATTTATGAGCCCATGTGTCACTTTTGCGCCGCCGGTGCGTCACATTTTGTAACGCAGTAGCAGGGTAATAAATGCGCCATGGCGCGTCACATTTACAAAGCGACGCATCTAGGTAGATGTGTCACTATGTAAAACCCTGCGCCATATTATATCTGCGCCAAGTGTAATGTATGCAGTGTGGGCGTTTTGACGCATGTGAGCCTCATAGAAGTGACACAGTACAATCTATAAGATTTCCCAGCGCCACTTGTAGGATGTAAAAGCGTTAATATCTTATACCTGCCTCATGGCAGGCGTAAGATTGATGCAGGCACATTTCATATGGGATTTTCCTATGTGTAATGACTCTTTGCTGGAGTTGCGTCACTTTTGTGACACACTCCAGCAATGCGTCATTTGTGCGCCTACAAATACATCAGAAATACTGACGTATCTGTAACTCCTTGCGACATAATGGGTCATACTGTAAATATGACGCATCATTGGTGTCGCAAGGAGGGCGCAATGAAAAGTGACGCATCGCTGTTTTCTAGCAGCGATGCGCCACTTTCATAAATGAGGCCCTGTCTTTTTACTATTCTATAACAGATTTTTACTGAATCGTTATTTTGGAATTGCAAAATGTGATGTACTATGCGCTCCAGTCGATGACCTGACTTTCAGGACCTGTTAATTCATTCTGAGCCTGGGAGAGAAGCACAACTCTATAGCCCTTCTGAAAGGCTAGAGAGGATATCATCCTCACAGGAGCCAGGCAGCAGAAAGAGGAAGAGAATACTTAGGGCCATATGTATGAAGCTAATTAGCATTCGCAAAGGCCGAAATTCAGAGAATTTCGGCCTTTGCGAATGCTAATTACCTAAATGGTATGTATCAAACATTGTTGCATCAAAATAAGGAATCGCAAAATTTGCTATTTCTTATTTTGCGATTGCACTTAAGGAATTGCAAATTTTGCGATTCTTTAAATGCAATGTATCAAAGAAAAAATATGCAAAAAATGCCATTAAGGACTCGCAAATTACCACCAACTTCTAGTTGGTGGTAAGTTGCGAATTCTTTTAATAATGCTTTTTTCCCAAAAACCAAAGGTGCCGTATGACGCCCATACATGCCTTTAGGGCATGTATGTGCGCCATATGCCCCCAAATGACTTTTTCAGGGGTGCAGCAGGGTGTTCTTGAGACACCCCTGCACCCTTGAAAAAATTCCAAATTTGCGATTAGCAAATTGCTAATCCCAAATTGCCACTTCATTCCTATGGGCCTCTTGGCCCATAGAAATGAATGGGTAATTTGCGACTAGCAATTTGCTAATCGCAAATTAGGAATGGTAAGGAATCGCTATAAAAAAGCGATTTTGTTCATACATACCATTTTGCATTTCCTAAATAGCGATTCCTCAAAATTCGCTATTTAGGAAAAGCAAATTGGTTTGATGATACATATGGCCCTTACTCACAAGGAATGAGAAATCCTTCTTCAAGAATGTGTTGGGAAGAATGAAGAATTGTTTGGGAAGTCCTCCATTACAGTCCCAGTGCCTGCCATAAAATAGATCTGGAGAAGAATCCAAAGCATTATAAATGCTGTTTGGGCTATAAATAGAAGTGTGAGTGAGATAAAAAAAAAACAGAACAACCTTAGATCATGAACCAAAGAAAAACTAGTCATCAGACGAAAGGAGGCATCTGAAATAGGCTAAGGTCAAAATATACACTATCACCTTTGCAGCAATTAATCAAAACAACTCTCCAGCCTGCAGCAGTGCCAGGAGACTGTCATAGCACCTGTGGCGGCTGGTGGGTTTGGAAAGAGGTGAGGCGAAAAAATGATGGCCGGGGGTAGGTGAGGAATCTTTGTTAATAGCACAGATCTCAAGCTGGGAACAAATGTCCCGACTGAGGGAAGCAGCACATGTCCTCCAAGCACCTACTCAAAATATGAGTGTTACTGAGTTCATACGCAACAGGGGTGATTTAAGCATGCAATAGGAGTGTGGGGTCAATGGCAGGGGCAAATCGCACCTCAAGGAAAATTTCAAATAATCTGCTGGAACGTGGAGCCACAGTTTTCGGATTTACTGCTTGCTCCAAGTTAACCTACAATACCGGTAATGGAGTTTAATGAGCGCACACAGTGAGATCCAAGAACGCTCTGCTTGTTTACGGCTGTCATGGAGTAGTCACTGTCAGACTGCCATTGATTTTGGAGGAGAAGTCGATCCCATGGCAGACCCGGTATGTAAGTACCTGTTCCCACAGCTCCACCCGTGACTTTCATTTATTCAGTTGTGGCCTGCATTACCGGCGGGAGGGGGGGAAGGTGAAGTTGAAATTGGGTTGTCGCGCCACGGGGGGAGGCGGGATGGGTTTAATGGCTAATATATATATATATATATATATATATATATATATATATATATATATATATATATATATATATATATATATATATATATATATATAAAATAAAACTTTAAACTTACCGTCCCGCGCCATCTTCTTGATGGATCCCGACTCCCTCCGTGCGCTTTCAATTACAGGCAGGCCCGCTGCAGCTCTCCTCACGTCATCAGGAAAGGCAGCATCCCTCCCTCTCCTCCGCCAATCAGAACTGGTGAGGCGAATCTGAGCGCGCTTCACCTGGGTCCTTTTTTCTATGTAGGCAGCATACATGGAGAAAACGGAGAGTGGGCGGTGTTGCTCGAGGGCAGGGGGGGAGTGGCTTGCCCACTGTTGTTCATAATGACTGTTTGGGGGGCCTCAGGCGGCCCAAACAGTCAGTATGAAAAACAGTGGGCAACCCACTCCCCCGCTGCCCTCGAGCAGGACTGCCCACCCCCAACCAGGCACTTCTGCTTTCTCGAAGTGCGAGAAGGCAGGAACATAAATGGTAGTTATTACCATTTATGTTTCTGCCTTCTCGCACGTCGAGAAAGCAGGGGGGCGGCGCCCAAACACCCCTATGGAGGAGCCGCCACTGATAGCGACTCTTCTGCAGCAAGGAAGAAAATTCAAGGTATTTACTTTTTAAATACTGTTTTACATGTTATAATTAAATACAGAAGACACGTAACTATTTACAAAAACATATTTACAAACAAAATAAATCCATGTCAGGTTTTACTGAAACCTTTAGTAGAGGCTTGTAGGTAATGTTTTCCAATCTTTTTTTTTCAACAGATTAATGTCAAAAACTTTTTCCCCCAGATACCGGAAAAAAAAAAACTCATAAGATATTGATAAGTATTACATTAAAAATATAGCTTAAAAGGTAATGCAATTATAAATTATACTAAAAATATGTATAAAACTTATAAAATATGAGCACAATATTTACATATTTCATATGTGCCTAAACAAAATCATGCTCAAAGATCAAACAGACATATACAGTGCACAAAACATCGGACTTTATAGATCCAGTGCTTAATTTGAGCCCATGGTTTCCGGTGATCGGTACTGGCACTTAATTGTAAACACCAGGATTTAAGACAGCTGCCACCTGGTGGTGCTCTTTGTGTAATTTAAAGATGATTATTATTTCAATATGCATTTAAAACAACTAATACCTGCTGCCAAGTTATTCCTATTGCTTTGAGGGCCTTGAACTGTCAGAATTGTCACTCTTGTTGCAGTGTGATGGTTAGTGTTTGTGTAGGTACTGTCATTGGCAGCGCTGACAGCAGCAATGGGTGGTGTAAGTTACGGTAGCCTTGTTGTAAATGAATCTCGGACCCTAGTATAAATTTCCCGATTCATGCCCTTATATAGGTATATTTTATCATTTCCTTATATAGCCATAGAAATCATTACCATATTTGGCCAAAACCATACAGCCCAAATACGGCATGGATACTTCCACTAAGCTCCAAGAATTAACAATGTTTTCTTGGAAAAACCTGCCTTCAGCAGCTTGGGACTTCCCCCTGCTTGAATATTAAGTTCTCCTAGAACTCCCGGCGTTTTCCAAGAAATGAGCCTTTAAATGACTTTATTAAGTCCAAACATGCGTCAAACTCAGCACCTTCAAAGTATAAATATGCTTTTATTTGCCTAAACAAACACCCAGTGGTTTGGAGCAGATCGACTATCTACTTGCCCGATACCCTGCAGCATCAAGTGCCGAAGGAAGCCGACCATCCAGCAGACGCACTGTGAGACTCTGTCATTTCTCCTGCCGAGAAATCCAGCTCCAGTGTTTCTAGGCTACTCTTGCAGGAATCTGGGAAATCGAGTTCCGAGAACGAGATACAAGGCCTCCTTCATTCTAGAACAAAGGTACGGAGCTGATTAGACCTCTTAGAGAATTATTGGAATCAGATTCCTGGCAGAGGACTTCTAGACTTAAACTCCTCCTCTTATACTCCCTCCCTCTTACCAGACTTAGGTTAGGTACACCGGTAGGCGTAGTATAGAAGCACCAGTTGAGTATTTTAGTCATCCTTTTATCGTTGTATGTATTTTATGTATTTTATACATTTTATGCACTTTATGGCTTAGAAACCATATCATGCTTTTACAGTACTACTTTATAATACTGTTCGTATTATATGCATTGTACTTCATAGTAAGCTTTACTATTGTAGCAGTTCATTTTCAATGCTTGAGAAAGAAGACTGTTCAATAAATACCTTTTTATTGAAAACGCCCGTCTCTCAATTTCTCTTGCACCTCTGGTGAAACTAAGCATGCATGATTGACTGAGTGAAATAGTTTTCTATTGTTTCCTCGACTGTAGAGATTTGATTTCTTCTTCTTGGGAAACTAAGTTGTCGTGTTTTATGCGGTTGTCAGAAACAAATCCCTTCTTGTTTATTCGAGAGTTTCTAGTGACCTCTGAGCTAGCTGGCACTCACAATTAAGTCTAATATAACCGGTAGAGACCTAGTAGACCTCAGTCCTACGTCTAAGCTACAGGATATATTATTCCATTGCACAGAGCCTGTTGGGAATATAGTAACTACACTACAGCCTCCTGAGGAGGGCCGTTGCACGTATTGTTTTACAAATTAAGCACTATGAAAATCTGGAAGTTACTAAAAGTGACCGAACCAAAAGTCACCCACCACTGAAGATGAAGAACATATGGAGGAAATGGATACTATGTTGCCAATTATTGACAAACCTGAAGCTAGTGATAATGTAAGATCGAATGTGGACAATGCACCCCCTACTAAAAGTGCTACTGTTAAATTTGATCAGTGCTTCTCAAACTGTGGGTCGTGACCCACTGGCTGGTCGGGAGACGAATTTTAGTGGGTCACTAAAGTCCAGACAATAAAAATAGATGCCTTTAAATTCTGTATTTATCTGTTACGTTTGCGGCACTTCAAAGCAGGAGCCAAATGTCAGGCTATGTCTTCTGCTGCTTATTATTAACAGGGAGACTGGGGTTTACAAACTCCTCTCACTTTGCAGTCAGAGAAAGAAACGTAAAGTAAATTATGTGACAATCTTGGTGAGGTACAAGAAGTGTGAAATACCTGTAAATGAACTGTACACACTCAGCAGTTAGCAGAGCAAAATTAAGCAAATGTTTATGTAATTCTGTGTGACGGAAACAAAGACTGTAGTTGGATCATAACAAATCAAGACACTGTACTTGGTGATGCACAAATCATACATTTTCTTCGAAAACTGATTTCTAACCATTATAATTTGTGTGTAATACAGTTTTATCGATAAACCTGTATGTCTGTGCAAATTTCGTTGCCATTTCAGTGGAAAATGTGCTGTCTGCAAATAATGCGCTACCACACGATTCTTTAGTTACATAAAAAAAATGCCCACCTCATGTCAATTAAAGGTAGGTGGGCCGCGTTTGTTGTGATAATAAGTGGGATACGGTTATGAAAAGTTTGGAAAGCAATGATGTAGCAATCAGTCTGTATTGAGACAGTGCAGCGCTTCTAGGCAAGCAGGGTCTACATTAGTGAAATACATACCTGTAGCGGCTCCATGTGCATCTTCGTTTCTTGCGCGTGAAACGTCGATGTTAATGGTTCTGAAAAACTAACATAGAGGAAGTTGTGAGATTAGAAGAAGGATTAACAAAACAAACACAACCATGCATGAGTGCAATAACATAACCAGAGCTGGTATGTCAGATAATAGTCAGGACATGAGGGATCTAGGTTGTGCAATATCTTCCGAGGCACAGGCAAACAGGTGTAGAAAAAGATATAATGATATGTGCTCAGGCATAAGGAGCTATCTGTGCTTTCTTTGGATAGAAATCCCATGATTCTTTCTACTTTTCCTCTGCTTAACAAAGAACAGCTTCTAAAGTTGATGAATAAGGTGAAATCAGGTTCTCTGATCCATGCCCTGCTAAGTTTAAAACCTTTTCTTTGTGAAATAGTGGAGCCTTTTCTTTCCTTGTTGAAAAATTATCTTGAAAGGTATACTTCCAAATTCCCTTAAGGAAACAGTGGAAACCCCACTCTAGAAAAGGCAAGGAGAAGATCCTTTGCTTTTGAAAACTATTATCCCATCTCCGTTACCCTTCCCTGATAAATGTTTGGAAGCCCATATGACACAGTGTTTGCTCTAATTTTGGTAACTTCTCATTTCCTAAATCCACTTTAGGCTGAGTTTTGAGCTGTGTATTTCACAGAAACTGTCATGCTATCTGTGCTTGATGACATGTGCAGAGATGGTGAAAAAGGTACAACCTCTGAGTTGGTCCTGCTGGATTTATCTGCAGCCTCTGACATGGTTCACCACAGTTTACTGGTGGACTTTGTGGAGCCGGTATAGGTAGCCCTGCCCTTGAGTGGGTTAAGTTCTTCTTCAATGGTCGCACTCATCTGTCTATTTGGGCTCTTATAAGGCTAATTGGCTCTGCAGGTGGTGTGTGGGGTGCCTCAGCAGGGCTCCTCTATGTCCCCCAATTTATTTAACATCTATATATTAGACCATTAAATCAGGTACCTGCAGAAATACATTGTAGAATATACAATGATGTGGACGATTCACAACTATTATTCATACTTCACGGATCATCTGTCTCCCACTAAAACTTTCAGATAGTTATTTATTTATTCTGGGACTGGATAGGCAAAATGTATCTGAAACTCAATACAGTGAAAACTTAAATTGTGATTCTGAACAATAAAATTGGTCTCTGGAACTCCCATTATTGACCTTCAGCAATGAGAGCAGCTTCAACTCCTAAAAGACTGGCAAAAAGTCTAGGAATTATAATTAGGGCTCCCGGTTTTATGATATTTATCTTTCTGATATTTCCATCTGTATTTATCCATATTTATTTTTTGTCAACTTCATCTGTATTTATCCATATTTAATTTTTGTCAACTTTATCTGTTTTCATCCATATTTATTATGGGTTTTGCGAAAAATAAAGAGAAAACTGGTATATTTCCACATTTCTTTAACCAATAAATATGCAGTGATGCTTGAATGCCTGCCAGGTTTCAGTAATATGAACACCAGCAGAAGATAAATCAATGCACTTGAATGAAAATAAGCAGATTTAAGTATCAGCCGTGTGCCTATCAACTGATGTTTAAACTTCTTTACTGAAATTCCTTTCTTTTTAACCCCCTAACCTATCAATCCACACAGTTAGTGGCCAGGCAGTCATGATAAAGTGTATTTAGAATCACTCAAAAAGCACCCAATTTCCATTTTTATCCCCAATTAAAAATATATACAGACAAGAAAATAAAAGGTTTTCTGTTTGTATCTGTAAAAATCAGTAAAAACGAAAAACAGGGTCCCTTAATTATAATTAAGGCTCACTGTATATACACAAACAGAAAACCATTTCTTTCCTTTTCTGTATTTATTTTTAAATGTGGATGAAAACGGAAAATTGGGTTGCTTCTGGGTGATTCAAAATATTCTCTGCTATGATTGCCAGGTCAATAGCTGTGTGGATTGATGAGAAAGTGGTTAAAAAAAGAAAGGGAATTCAGTAAAGAGGGTTTAACAGCAGTAGATATGCACATGGTTGATACTGAAATTTGCATATTTTCACATAAGGCACATTGATTTATCTTCTTTGGATGTTAGTAACACTGAAGCCTGGCAGGCTTTCAAGCATGAGTTAATATTTATCTGTAAATAAATGTGGCGATATACCAGTTTTAGCCTCATTCTTTTCACAAAACCCACAACAAATATGGATAAATGCAGATAAAATTACCAAAAAGTAAATATGGATAGAGATGGAAATGTCAAAACAATAAATACCATAAAACCGGAAGCCCTAACTATGAATGACCGTGGCATTGACAGTAATCTGTCTAGGAAACTCCAAATACGGTCTGTGATATCAGTTCGGTGCACGATTCTTACGAAAATTAAAAGGATTTCTAGTTTTCTTCAGCAAGCTGCCCTAACCACTGTGGCAGTGACCTGGTTAATTTCCCAGCTTGACTCTGCCAACTCTATAAATATTAGCCTACCTAAGACTCAATTGTATAGATTGCAGATTATCCAGAACCAAGTAGCCCAGCTGCTTTTCAAACAGCATAGAAGATGCTATGTACCTCCTTTGTTAAAGGACCACCACTGGCTTCCTCTTGAACACAGCCTCAAGTTACAATGTGTTGTATTGTCTTTAAAGAAAGGAAATTCAGTGTGTTACCATTAGAAAAGAGGATGGGAATTCTAAATGATAGGGGCTTGAACAGAAAAGCTCTTGGCCCCCATATGCTCCTTACTAAATTTTAGAGTAAGCAATACATTTAAAGAAGTGGGACAAAGTTCATGGGCGGAAGTTTAACACCTAATCCAATTATAAGAAATTGCGGGCCCTCACCAAGAACAGCCTTAACCCCTTCTGTGCTGCGCGAATTTTTGCTCCGGTGCTGAACATTCCATTGGGCCTATGGAACCATGACGGAATGGTTCCTTCATAAGCACAGGCCAACTTACGCTCATGACGGAACCGTTCCGTCATGAGCATGGTAGGGGTTAACCCCTCCCCTGCTGATGACGGAACCGCTCCGTCATCAGCTACAGTTGGGCTGTGCTGATGACGGAGCGGTTCCGTCATGGCCCAGCCGCCGCGCCTGCGCGCGCTGATTTCGCGCCTGCGCGGCAGTACTAATGAGCGGGGCGGGTCATGACGGAACCGCTCCGTCACCAGCATAGCTCAACCGCGGCTGGTGACGGAGCGGTTCTGTCACCAGCATGCGGCCGCCGTGCGGCCGCCCCGCCGCTTTAGCGCTGCGGCGGAATAGCCACCGCAGCGAAGGGGTTAAGAAAGTTTTAAACACTTTGCTCAATAAGCAAGCTTACCTACTGCAATAATGCTTGTTTTCAGCATACAGCGTTTACTTACGTTTTTACACCTGGCGGTAAGAAACCTCTGGTGTATGTGCAAATTCCAGTTAACATAACATAACATTACAGGGTCTAAATCGATCACTGGAAAGGTTGGCATCTTCTACAATGACTGTGTAGACACATTGCTAATATTCAAGTAGAAATGGTACATAAGAGCAATGAAGTAGCAAGACATCTGGTAGAAGTGACATATACAGTTGAAGAAATGCAAACATTTAATGTGTCCCAAATTTGCCAAGAAGATAGCGAAGAAGGATCTAGTATTAGTAGTGTCTTTGATACACCTACGCCTTGTCCTACTAGAACAATTAGAAGTCATACTTCACAAGGAAAATCCAGTTTAACATCATATCCTGTTGAAAGATCAAATTGTATAACTAGACACAAATGATTACATTAGTTTTCATACATATCTTTTTTATATCAACTGAATTTTATAGATTTTTTAACATGAAAAAATACAGTCACAATTTTTTTAACTCAGTAAAGTACAAACATACCAAGCACATCTCCACATCCCACTCATTCATATCTATCATGGTAATCCACGGTACTCCAACCATTTACCCTATATCTTTGCATGCTTTTTGGGGCAATCCCTGGCCTCGTATACAGCGTTCTCCTGTGTTGTGCACTAGTCCATCACCTGCTCCCACAGAGCCAGGAGGAGAGGAAAAGGCAGCCGCCACTCTTTATCCATATCTCTCTTAGCCAGCGCCAATGCAAGCCCCATCTAATTCTTGTCTCTACCGGCATCACCCACTCTCTTCAGGACTCCCAGCAGAATGGGCAAAGGTCAGTTGTCAATGGGCCTCTCAACCATCCTAGACATGACCCCAGTGACACTGCCCCATTATATCACAGGATAGTCCCACACCATATGAAACAAAAAATTAGCAGGGGTCCCGGAGCAGCACAAACATGCCGGCGACTGCAGTACACCTGCACGCCAAAGACACTTGGGTGTTTTGTAGCTCATGTGCAAATAGTTAAGCAATCTGAGCCAAAGTCTGAGGATATAGCTGCATTCTGTGTGCCATGCAAGCGTCTCAAGTAAATGGAAAAGGGAGGTCTCCTTATTAATCCACTTTGGGACAAGGAGAGTAGAGATAAAGAACTTAACCATGCAAGCGTCTCGCCAGCCTGATTACTCTTGTGGCCCCACCCATTGTTCCCACCAGGCCCTGAGGGGCACACACAAATCAGAGGAGTGTACAATGAGGAATCTATAGTTCTGGTAAATTCCTTTCTTTTCTATAGGTCCCATAAGGATCTGGGATTCCAAGGGGCTACCTTCAGGAATGTTCCCGAAAGAGCCACGGTGGTGCTCTAGGGTATGGAGTAATTGCAGGTATCTAAAAAACAGACCTACAGAGGCCAAATGATTAATAGGATTTAAGTGCTTATCCTGCCAGACGTCACCCACTCTGGAGATTCCAATCTTGTCCCACCCACCAAACCCTTCTAAAGTGGATGTCTAATGCAACCACCTGCCCACCGATAGGGCGGTTGCCTGTGTATTCTTTCGGTCCCATCCCGTCCACTGCAATGCCATGCACCAGGTCCCATGAACCACCCTGGTGGGTCATGGAGGGAAGACGGAATATGAGCACCATAAATCTTCTCCTTGATCTTGTCCAGACCTGTCACGGCCACCTCAAGCCAAAATGATGGATCCCCCACTCATTCACCACCGGTAGTTGTGCAGCCCAATAATAATGACGCACATCCACCATACCTAGCCCGCCATTCCATATGGATTGAGTATATTTCCCGTATGCAACTGGTACCACCAAAGCTATGACAGTCATACGGGATAATTTTGTAATGTGTAGAGTAGTTGGCTAAGGGCGATCATGTTAGAGAATGCAGTGAGGCCCAAGATAGTAAGATGCAGCTTCACTCACTGGTTGAAGTCTGACATTAGGTGGGACTGCAAAGGGGTGAACATTCAAGCTCCAGGTGAGGCCTGGCTCCACAGCCACATACATTGCTAAGTACCGAAAGCTCAGTATATGCACCATAGGCCACGCAGACCATTGTACCTCAATCTGTGCCCCCTCAGAGGGGCCAAAACCTATTTGAACTAGTTGCTAGTAGTTTGAGTTTGTAGTTTTTATTTGAGCAATTGCTTGGCTACTTAAAACCCTTGCAATATACACAAAATATATATTTCCATAGTGAGTTAAAATCATTAATACAAATCTTTGTTTATCAAATATAGCGGATTAAAAAAGAAATCTGGTAATTTCAATTTAAAATTGAAGATGCTGGTACACAGAAACATTTCAATTCGTACATATGCCAATAGCTTAACATTTGCCCTAACGGCCCACCAATTAATATTGTCATTTGATAGTAACTTATATATACATAATAAAACCAGAAATTCATAATGAGTCGAAATTCGAAAATAAAATCTATAGTGTCCAAATATTTCTAATGGTAGGAGGTAAGCATAGGTCATAATTTAGGGAATAAGAACATTCAGTTCTGCACAGTTGATAATAAGCTCCGAAGCATCCCTATACAGACCAAGGATCTGCACCACTCTAGGAATCATGAGCGACGGGCGCAAAATACGGAGAAGCACATTATCTGTGTAAAGTGCTATGCGGTCTTCTGTCGCCATCCCCCCTGCCTCCCAGTCAAAGCCCCACACCGGAGCATCGCCAGCACAAACAAAAGTAGTGATAGGGGGCATCCCTGACAGGTGCCCCGACCAATCAAAAATGTGACAGATAAAGTACCATCAACCCGCACTTGGCCCTTGGGGTTAGATTAAAACACCTGTACAAATTCGTGGAATCGAGGACCCAGCCCCACCTTGACAACACTTCCTCCAAAAAAAAGGCCCAGCTAACAAGTTACTTCTTTTCCTTCATGCAGCTGCCTTCATGTAACTTTAAACCAGACGTAGAAAGGGCAGTGCCAAGGGATCCAAAGGCCATGTCAGTGGTAGCAGCTGTTACTCTTGGCTACCTCTAATTAGCTTCCATGTCTTGCTATTCCCCATATCTGCATTTACATCTGGATCTGAGAATTCGCAAAAGGAAAAATACCTCCTGAATACTAATGAGAAAGAATTCTAGTAAATCTTTGCAGCCAGTTTCTTTTCACTATGCTCGGCTGATACATCAGAGAGGCAGAGAAAACAAGGTTGCAATGTAGAGATGTGGCATAAACAAGTGAGATGGGTTGCGACAATGGATTTCACGTGAAATGTTATACGTTCAATGGCCAAGTAATCTTTGCTTGCCTCAAAGGCATGAAAAGAGTGATCATTAACAAAAGAACAGGATCACTTGTTCGAACTCATTCCAAACTTGATGGAATATTTCTTAAATAAATCAATTTTACTCAAGAAATCTTTGACAGATGCTAAAACCCCCCCCCACAAAATTACAATAAAAACTGTTAAAACCATCATCCATAATATAAAGTAGAATATAAATATAAATAAACCAGTTGTAAAACCATATTAAATTCATAACATGTAAAACTTCATAATAAAATGTGTACAGCCTGGGGAAAAACAAATTGACACTATGCCTCATAGGGTAGCAATCAGAATACATACTACTTCTTGAATAGACAACTTCATGAAGGAGCCCACATGGTAACACCAATCAACATCCGGCAACTGTTGAAAATACTTGAAAGCTACTCCACACTGCTGAATGTTGCACTTCTTTATTTTTTTTTTTTTTTTTAATATATTTTTATTGCAGGAATTAGTAAATCGTTACAGTATCGACCAGCTTTGTATCATAGGCAGTATCAACAGTATAAAACCCCTTGGCCCCCCACCTTCAATCCCAAACACAGCCATCCGGCCCACAACCCTGGGGTCGGGCGGCGAAAAAACAGAGGGGGGTCCGTAGGATGCTTGAGCTGGTCCGGATGATACACTGTCCGTCATCTGCTTTTCTAAACAAGCCTATAAACCCAAAAGAAAGGAAAGAAAACCCCCACCCACAAAGAATACTAAGCAAAGAAACCCCACCCCACCCCACCACCAGCGCTAGGGAGCCACCTATATAGGATCTGCCTTGGGACCCACGGGGAAAGCAATAGGACCATCAGTACAATCGTTTACTGGGACTCGGGGCGAGTCGCTTCTTCACTTTCCGAGTCGCTGGGGGCACAATAATCCCTGAGGGCCTGAACCAACATTTCCCATTCCAACGCGGCCTCCTGCGCCTTCTCATTACGCCGCCTCCAAGCTAGTTGATACCTCAGCGCGCTCTCCCCAGCCGCCCATTTCAAAAGCTCACTGTGCCATCTGCTGCCTGTCGGACCAACCCGTGCCTTCCAGTTCCTGGTCACCTCTCGCTTAGCCAGGAGGAGCCCTAGGTCGATAAATTTACTAGAAATTATATTTCTGGGGGTATGGGGGAACCAGTGCAGGAGCCCCACCGCCGCATCGAATGACAAGGCTCTCCCCGTCACCTCCTCCAGGGTCGTCTCTACTTCCCGCCAGTAAGATGACAGACCTGGACAGGCCCATAACATATGTAGGAGGTCCGCTTCCGGCGCCGGACACCTAGGGCATGCCGCCGAATTTGTGGCAAAATATCGCCGGATTTTCACCGGAGTTAGGTACGCTCTATGGAGAACGTAATAGTGCACCAGCTGGAAACGGGCGTTGCGAGTGCCCTTCCAGGCTCGTCTCACCAACTGGGACCAAGTCGTCTCTGGGATCTCCCTACCAATGTCCTCCTCCCAGCGGTGTCTGAGAGTGGTGAGAGGGGCTAACCCTTCGTTGATCAACCTGCCGTAGAGGCAAGTGACCGCCTTCACCGTGCCCGCCGACATCATCACATACTGGCACACCTGAGATAAGGGGGGTTCCTCCTGCCCGTTCTTCCAGTGGGCCTGGATCGCTCTCGTAATGGCCGAGTGTAGCAGAAAGTCACCACGGGGGATCTCGAAGCGGTCAATAAGATCTTGAAAGGACAAGAGCGCTCCGTCCTCGTATAAATCCCCAACCAGCTGTAAACCGGCATCCTCCCAGGCCGCCAAGCGCGACCAATCCCCGCCGTGGGGGAGGGCCGTCAACATCCCCAACGGTATTTCAGGCGCGTACGGGATCCTCAATTGGCCCCGGGCGTGGGCCCGGTTCCAACACAGGCGGATAGTCCGCTCCTCCATCGACAAGTCCCGAAGGGCCAGTCGCTGTCGCAGCGCTATAAAGGATAGAACATGCCTGGCCATGCCCGTTCCCCTCCCATCCTCCGGGCCCCGGAATTCCCTGGCGACCTCCTGGGTGAAGGTCTGGAGCTGTGCCGCCAGATAGTACTTTTCAAAGTCCGGCACCGCGAGCCCCCCCTCGTCTTTCGGTCTCATCAGGGTCTTGAGGGCCACCCGCCGGCGGCCCGATCCCCAGAGGAATCCGACCACCATGGAGCGTAGCAGTTGAAACGTGGCCGGTGGGACCCAGATCGGTAGAGTCCGGAAATAGTACAATAGCCGAGGAAGCGCCACCATTTTAAGCAGGGCGATCCGTCCCGTCACTGAAAGCGGCAGCGTGGCCCAAAAGGCCATGCAGCCTCGGAGTGCCCGAATGCTGCGGGCAATGTTCCCATCTAGGAGGTCAGGTTGGTCGTGATAGACAAACACCCCAAGGTACTTAAAGCAGTCGGGTTCCCACCTAATCACCCTACTTAGAGCAGGGGCAGGAGTGCCCCTGCGCACCGGAAAAAGACAGGTCTTGGGCCAATTCACACGGAGCCCCGAGACCTCCCCGAACTCCGTAAGCGCCTCCGCCGCTCCACGTAAAGCGTCGATCGGGTCCTCCAGGAAGAGCAACAGGTCATCCGCATACAGTGAAACATAATGCGGGCCCGCAGGTGTCCACAAGCCCGTATAATGGGCTCCCGATCGAAGATGCAGCGCGAGTGGCTCCACCGCCAGCGCAAAGAGAAGTGGGGACAGCGAACACCCCTGCCGCGTGCCTCGTTCTACCGGATACTGCGAGGAGATCAGCGGTCCCGGCCGGACCCTGGCCGACCCGGAGGCATATAGAACCGTGGTCCACCTGATAAAGCCCTCTCCGAGGCCGAATCTCCGCAGTACCGTGCAGAGGTAGTCCCACTCCAGGCTATCAAAAGCCTTCTCCAAATCCACCGACAGGACGACCGGGGATGGGGCATCCACAAAAGGGTCCCCTAGCAAACGGAACAACCTGCGGATATTCATAGTCGTGTTCCGTCGTGGGATGAAACCAGCTTGGTCCACATGTACTAGGGAACTCATGTGTCCCAGCAGCCTCAAGGCCAGGATGCTGCTCAATATTTTATAGTCCACCGTCAGCATCGATAGAGGACGGTAAGACCCCGGGTCGGACGAGTCGCGGCCTGGCTTCAGGAGAGGAACCACCAACGCCTCACACATCGAGCTCGGGAGTCGCCCCAGCCTCTTCGCCTCCCTGTAGACCACCAATAGCCGAGGGGCTAGGAGGTCAGCGTAAGCTGCATAAAACTCCACCGGCAGGCCATCTAGGCCCGGGGTCTTGTTTCTCGCCATCCGTTTGATGGCCCCACGGATCTCTCCCAACTCAATGTCGGATCCCAGGGCTTTCGCCACCTCCTGCTCCACCGTGCAGAGCTCCAGTGGACGTAAATAATCCTCAAGTCGGTCAGGGTCTCGAGCGGAGCGACTACGGTATAGACATTCGTAATAATGCCGGAAGCAGCTAAGAATCTCGGGTTGGGTGTGCACCTCGGTGCCGTCCGCCTGTCGCATACTCGTCGTCGATTGGGATTGGCGCGTAGGGTTCGCCAACCACGCCAACAACGCGCTCGATCTGTCCCCCTCTGCAATGGATCGGACCGTGTAGGCCTTATAGTCAAAACAGCGGAGCCGTTCGACCTCTGCCGCCACCTTTTCTCTCGCCTCCGCCGTTGGTACATGCAATTCCGGGTGCCCGGGGCGCCGAAGTTCAAGCTCGCGGAGTTTCCGATCCGCTGCGTCTAAGTCAGCCAGGATAACCCGCCTCATGCCCACCTTTTTAGAGATACAGTAACCCCTCACCACTACCTTAAAAGCATCCCACTCTAACGCTCTGGTACTCGCGGTGCCGCCGTTGGACGCAAAAAATTCCACCACCTTGTCCCCCAGGTCCGCCCTGAAAACACTGTCCTCAAGGGTCTCGGGTTGCAGCTTCCAGGTGGGCACCGCCGGCCTCCCGGGGAACCAGCGAAGGTCCAGCAGGAGGGGGTTATGGTCCGAGATGGTCCTGGATAGGTACTCGGATCGGAGCGCCGCCGAGACCAGTTCGGGCGACCCCAGAAAGCCATCGAGTCTGACATGTAGCTCATGAAGGCTCGAGAAATATGACTAATCCCGAGCTGCGGGGTGATGCGCTCTCCAGATGTCCGTCAAACCCCAGCGAGTCTGCCAATCCTGGCGACCCTTAGCTGTGCGACGAACCGGAGAATCGGGAAGCGGTGGATGCGAGCGATCAATGTCTACGTCCACTACGGAATTGAAGTCTCCGCCAAGCAGAAGGGGCCCGGAGAAGAAGTGGGCCAACGAGCCCGATAACCTGGAAAGGAAGGCAGTCTGGTCCACGTTAGGAGCATACACACAGCAAACGTTCAAGTCCCTCCCTCCCAGTGTTCCCGAGATGGCCACGTAACGCCCCTCCGGATCTACCACTGTTCTCGTGACCTGGAAGGGGACCCCCGCCCTGATCCATATTAGCGCCCCTCTGGCATAAGCGGAGTACGAGGTGGAGAAGACCTGCCCCCGCCATCTACGCTGTAGCGCCGCCCCTTCCGCCTTGTTCAGATGAGTTTCCTGCAGCAGCGCCATTTGCACTCCCCTACGCACTAAGTAAGCGTGGACCTTGTGGCGCCTGGACATAGTATGAAGCCCCCTTACGTTCCAAGTTACACATTTCAAATTAGCAACATCAGCCATTGTCCCATAATGTTCTCGCACAGTCTCCCCATCCGGGTCCCCACAATAAAAAAACATCATTCTTCCCAGCGCTGATGGCGGCCATTTCCCCCAACCAAAACCAAACCACCCAAGAACGAACCAAACCCTCACCCACCCGCCCCAGAACAGGACCCAAACTATGCCATCTAGATCCCATCCAAACCTCGCCTTCCAGCAACCCAATAACCCCAACTAATCCCACGGTCGCCACCGTGGGAAGGCCTTAAGGGCCAGGTGCGGGCTGGGCGGAGGCAGTGGGCCCTCGACGCTTAGGCCACCAGGACCACTGCAAGCCCTAAACAGTGTCGACAACCTCTCCCGGGGCAGAAGCAGGCCCCCCCCCCTCGTTGTCAGCAATTTATAGACGGCAACCGCCTCCCCCCTGCCGGGCCCCCACCCAAAATAAGGCAGCAAACCCCGTTACCCTTGTCCATCCAAAAGGTCCTCCACCGATTTCGGTGTGATCACCGGAGTATGGGCACTATCAGTTACTGAGTCCTCCGAGTCCGATGGTGCCACCTCATCACCCGGGTGTTCCTCCTCCTCGATGGCTTCGTCCCGGGCACCCGACAACTCCGACAACACTTCCAGCACTCCCCTCCGCTCCGATGATGTCTCTGCAGTGGAGGGCCCTCCCGTGCGGCCGCGGCGATTCCTGATCCTCCTGGATCGCCGCCTCTGTTCCGGCTCATCTGCCTGTTGGGACGAGGAGCCGAAACCATCTTTCCCCGCCCTATATAGCTCGAGCCAGGCACAGACATCCTCCGGGTGTCGAAGAACTGAGTTTTGTCGTCTATTATGATGCGGAGCCTCGCAAGGTAGAGAAGTGAGTACTGGATGCCCTCGCTCCTGAGCTTGCGCTTGACCGCCAGGAAGGAGAAACGCTTGCGTTGAGTCTCGTAGGTGTAATCCGGAAAGATGTTCACCTGACTGTTCGCTACTTTGAATGGGCCATCACGCCTGGCGGCGTTGAGGACTCTGTGGGCACGCTCCAGAGTGTAGAAGGAGGATAGCCCCTCCGGAGCCACCGTGTCGCGGAGCCAGGCCTCCAAGTATGTCACCATATCGCCATCTTCGATTTTTTCCGGGAGGCCCACGACACGAATGTTGTTCCGCCTGTTGCGGCCTTCCGCATCCTCCGCCCTCTGCTCCAGGGACGCAATTCGGGACAGGGCATCCTTCATCGTCGCAGCCAAGGTTCGCTGCGCCGGCTCCAAGGCCTTCACCGAGCCCTCCACTTCTTTGACCCGGTCCGAAAGTTTGCCATGGTCCGCTCTGAGGAGACCAAGGCTCGTCGCCACCTGGGCAATATCTTGTTGGAGGGCCGATCTCGTAGTCGTTATCGCCTCTAGGACGCGGTCAAACTGCCGTTGCATCGACGCGCCATCAGAACTCTTTGGGTCCCCAAGCTCTTCTTTGTCCTGGGCTTCCGAGTCTGAGGCGGTCGGGGTGGGCCCCTTGGCTCCCCTAGGTTTCCCCATGTCGCCGGGGGCACTCCATGAAAGTCCCGGAGTAGGCGTCTCCGGGCGCAGGTGTCGACCACGACCCTCCCGGCTCCTGGTCCTCAGATCGAATACAGGAGATCTCCGTCTCCAGGGCCTGTGGAGACTTCTCCGCTTCGACTCACGCCACCGCCACGGCGTCCGAGGGCACCGATGAGGGGGCGGAGACAGCCGTCGTCGTGCCAGGCAGGCCCGCTCACCCGCTAGGGATCCAGGGTGAGGGTCCCCAACTCCACTGGACGATGTGTAGCGCCAAGGTGTCGCGCCTCCCATGGAGGTGGGCTGGCCGGGAAGATGTAGCTAGGTGCGGAGTCGCGAGACGGGCCACCGTCCAGAGCACAGGGCGTCCGCTCCCGGGGTCCCCTACAACGTGGGCACCCGCCCGGCCACCCAGCCGAGTGCAAAGTCGTCGTGAGAGATCCGATCCAATAGACAGCCAGTGCACAGAGCAGTCGGGGATGGCGAAGTCGGGCGCAAGTCGCCGCTCGCTACGCTCCTCCAAGTCAGTGGGTCCGGCCAGGGGGACAAAGAAGTCCGGGCGCCATGTTGGGACGCACTCCGCGACTCCGCAAACTTCGGTTGCGCTCCGGAGCAACCCTCGTCCGAGCTCCACCAAGGGCCCCGGCAGGTCTCCGTCGGTCCGCTCTGCCGAATGCGGGGTCTGGGGTGCCCCGCAGCCACCGATTTACAGGATAAATCCGGGCTCAGTCCCGGAGCCGAGCTCTCAGGCGACCATCGCCATCGGCGCCCAAGCCACGCCCCCCGTTGCACTTCTTTATCAATGGAATTACAGATTGTGTGGTGTAGTTCGCATAAAATGTACAAAATAGGAAAAAGTGCAGCAGGGACTCTGTGGAATTGTCATCGCATGGGCAGGGACATGCTCAAACTTCTTTGGAATATCCAAGTGGGAAAACAAAGTTTACAGATGACTGTACCTGCCCTAAGTGGAAACAATTAAAATTGTTTATTTGTGTCAGCGAAAGGTATACATTTGGCCAGTGAAGAGCAGCTTCCTCTTAGGTGCACTTGAAAGGGCATGTCTGTCTTGTCTCTTGGGCCTCTGGCCTAGACAGATTAATACTTTTAGATTCAGGGTTAGTGAGAGCATGTGTGAAAAAGAGCCAAAAACTGCTTGGCTTTTATTAGCTCATGGTGGGAGTGCACATCATTTCGATTGGAGGGATGGTGTGGAAATAAGAATAAAGATCTTTCTCAGCACCCTTGTGTACGGAGTCTTTAAATACATATAAGCCAAGGCGGATGATTTCTCTCACTCCGCAATAACTCATTTCAAGTGTGCACGTTCTAAAAAAAATATTTTAATAACTTTTTATCAGCACTTTGGCTGAATTTAGGGTAATCATAAATGGATAACTGTCCTGGCTCTTGTAAGGTCTTCTGACATATGTGAGCCAGGGAATACTGAGACCCTTGTTACAAGAAAGACAATTTAATGTAAACACATTGGGCAGGCAAAGTTGAGTTTCTGTTAAAAGTTTCTTTCAAGCTTTTACCTGGTGAAGAGCGGAATGGCGCAGCCTTCAGCTTACAGATCAAAACACCCAGGGGCGTAGTCTGGTCAGTAAGATTGTGTGTGGAGGGGGGAGGGGCTTCAGATTTTCCGAAAATCAGGCTTGCATATAATGTTGAACTACATTTAAGTACAAGCAGGGTGCACACGAGGGGCCTAAAGAGCAGTGGCAAGCGCGAGGAATACGGATTGGTAGGAGCACTGAGAGAGAAAACAATATTCTGTAAAATAACCAATATTTTGAGGACTTTCCAAACGGAGTGTGTTTGTACGTGTGCATTTTTGTCTGTGTGTATGTAAACATCCATCTCACAAAACCGGCTGACAGCATCTCTACCCAACTATTTATCAGAAAATACATTTATTAGAGGGGTGTGACACCCCAAACGCCCCATGACCGTGCGCCCCTGAAAACACTGTTACAACATGATATGCATTCTACATTCCCTCATCATTAAGCCATTAAAAGATTCTATAGCACCGGGCAACAGAACAGCATGAACTAAACGCACTATACAACATAATCTGTTGTATTCTGTTCATGAAGACACTGGTAGCCATGTTGTAAGTTTCTAAGTCTTCTTTATTAGATCCATGTCAGGATATTACAATCATAATCCAGCCAGCTCTAGATAGGTACAAGTCATGTACCAGCCATGCACCAGCCCCACCAAGAGCAGCCTACCTAGCTGCTCAGCCCATCTCCAACTGTCACCCACTCATCCACACAGGCACCCCGGCATTCCATTCATCATAGTCACAGCAACGATCCATCACCATCTCTCACTCTGGCTGAGCAGCTAGGAGGACCTAGGCTTGAAGGTGAGATTCTATTGACAGCACACCAAAATCTATTTAAATTATTGCAGTCTTTGTGTGCGTATTGCACGGATACAGGATTAGGCTATTGTCACCAGTATAAATAGGATTCACACAGAGTAAGGATAAACAATGGTCCAGTGTAGAATCAAAAAAGAGGTCCTCTTCAATCAGCGTTAGTTATGTTTATTCTTCTTTATTCAAAGTTCATTAAAAACAGGTTTTTCCAGCATACACATCGCCTGCCAACACGTGTGTCGTCTCCCACAGAGACTTTATCAAGGCTGGAATAATTAAGTAATACATATATATTATAAACAGACCATTGACAAAATTACATACAAATAATACAAAGATTATTATATACACACCATATATAAGCATAAAACATGCTATTCCAAATACACGTAAACACATATATAATATTAGTTTACAACATACATAAAGAACAATACACATATATATGCAACATCCTAATATAGGGAGATATCATGAAATTGCACTTGTAGTACTGTTGGTAGATAAAATCTGAGACACCAATGAGTCCTGTTTATCTAAGGAGTCCTATGTGAATAAACATAACTAGGAGTGACTAAATGATTATAGTACATAAAGGCTGATTTCATGTATATGTAATAGTTAGGATATAACATAATCATTAATAATAAGCTGGTTTGCACTTGATTTCTGGTTCTGCCATATCTACATCCATAATATTATAGGGCTTTATGCAGTCTTCAGTATATCTATGTTCTTAACCAACCGTTTGGGTTCAGTTAGGATTAACATGAGGGTTAGCAAATCTCCTACACTTTTGGATATGCTCATTTTTTAAATATACATATTTGTAGTTTTTGCATTGCATGTACGGCATAAAGAATATTATAAACCTTGAATAATGGTATAATGAAATGTAAAGCCAATCCCACAAACTCTCCTTAGAGTTAACTCAGAGCCTGCATGTAGTCTCCAGTACAGTGCAGTACTGGCTGGCAAGTTGACTGAGTGGTGGGGGAAGGTGGGGGAGACAAATTCAAAATAAACACTTGCTCACCGCATCACACTCGTGGATTTCCCAAGCACAGGCTCCCAGAGTGTTCTGTGTCCAATCCTGAGGCTGCTTTCATGCTGCTGAAAGCAGCGTCAGTAATGGCTTGAGTGACGATGAATTGCTCTCCCACACAGACTGGGAGCATGTGGTGGCTCTCTGTCACCCAGCAGTGCAGCTGGGGTAGTTGGAGAGAGCTTCACTGTGCATGTGGGCTTGGCCAGCCTGAGACGGGTGGCCAAACCCACATGCGCAGTGAAGGCACTGCTTAACACGCCCTCTCCAGCCTGTCATCACCCTGGCCCCGCCACCAATCCTCGGCTCTGAGAGAGAAATAAAACGATAATAAGCAGGAGTTTATTATTGTTTTTTTTTTTCATTTTTCCGGCAGGTGGGGCGACACTCCTCCATCATCTCGGAGGAGCGCTCCTGGAACAATGAATAAAACTCAGAGCCAAGGGATAAACGGGGCATGGAGGAGCGAGAGACACGAGCACTGGGAGGATGGCTGGTGGAAGATCTGGACTGGACCCTCAGATTACGGGAGACACATCACACATTCCCAGCGCCACGGCTGTAGGAACACAGAGAGATGGGAGTATGGTAAGCATAGCTTCAGATGTAAAAATAATGTGTACAAACACCACGGGGACAGAATATAAATGGTTACCAAATGAGTGAAGGAGTTTCACTGAAGCTAGCCCAAAAGTAAACCCGTAAAGTCACCTGAGAACCAAAGATGATCGAAATCTGCCACTTCGGGGAAATGCTGTGCAGTGTTGAGATGCCAATCAGGACTGCAGTTGAGGATTCATGTTAAGGTACAAATCAAAGCAGGACTGGAGCAAAGTACAATCAAAGTCACTTGGAAGACCGAGGAGAACAGAGGAGAAGTAAAACAATGATGGTGAGGGAACAAGATCAGGTGCAAACTTGTACCGAAGCAACAGAGAGTATAATGAAAGAACACCCTAAAGTATTCTGGAGAATAGCTAGACAGAACTTTTGTTGAACGCTCCATGATGGTGGGTGAATACAATTATCTAGCCAGTAACTCACAGTCACAGACAATGTAATGTGTGGTTAATTCAGATGGCAATACTCACTTTGAGTAGGAAAGTAAGTTGCTCCACAGAGAGAGAAATGATTTTCCTGAGACGAAAAAAGAAAAACAGTGAATTTGTGCAGTGGTGCTCCATTTCCCATATGCGAAATCGCACCTTATTTATTTATTTATTTTTTAATTTTTAAACCTTTATTTGAAAAAAGTGCACACAGCTATTCAGCCTGACATCCCGGAGGCAAGGCAGCATAACGGAACAGGAGAACAATAGTGCAAGAATCAATGTAACAGTACAGTAAAGGTTGATTTTGTTTTTTGTTGTCTCATAGAGGAACATAGAGAAAGAAAAAGAAAAAGGACGCCAGAAAGGGCGCAAAGAAAGTGGCAATGAAGTACAAGAAACCAGCGAAGCGTTGTTAGAGGGGCAGGGGGGGAGCATAGGGAACACAAGCATGGAAACAGGAGAAAAGGCCAGGAGAGAGGAGGGGAGAGAGGAAAAAACAGGATAATATTTACAGCATAGTATAGTTGGCGTCACAGGCTACGGCGACAGATGTTCCTCCAGCGAGACAGGTTCCGGGGGTATGCAAATGTCTCCCCTGTACGCATTCCAGGCCCCCCACAATTTCAGCCACTTTTTGGGCTTACCCCTGGCAACATAGACCGTCTTCTCTCTAAACATACACCAATCCATGTTGGCTTTCCACTGCACCACCATGGGAGCTACTGAAGCTCCCCACTTCTGAGCGATATCTCGTTTAGCCACCATGTTGCCGAGGGTCACCCACTGCGTCTGGGCCACGTTGTGGTCCGTCGGTCCCCATATGTTGAGGAGGCACCTTCTAGCTTCCGCATTCACCACTACCCCAGTCACCTCACCCATAATCAGGTGCACACGTCTCCAGTAGGAGGCTATGGCGGGGCATTCCCAGAGGATGTGCATAAAAGTGGCAGGGGCACCACAGCCGCGGCGACAAAGCCCATCGACCGAATAGCCCATATGCACAAGTCGGGGGCCAGTTACGTACACCCTATGCAGGATCTTAAGCTGCACCAGTCTGAGACGGGAAGAGATGGCAACCTCCTTAGGGGAGGACACCGCACTCTGCCAGTCCTCGTCATCGATTTCCAACCCATCACGCACCCACTGGTCCCGCACACCCAGAAGGAGGTCAGTGCGAACATTAATAAGCTTTTTATAGAACAGTGAAATGGCGCTGTCCGGCATGTGGCCGTCCAGCACCCTGTCTTCCAACGGGGAGCTTTCCGGGATCGCCCCCTCCTCCGGTGTAGCAGAGAGCAAAGCGTGTCGCAACTGGGCATACCGGAAAAATTCCGAGGTACCCAGCTGATATTCGTCCTGCAGCTGGGAAAAGGTCTTAATCTCACCTCTCGACAACATATCATCTACCCTGGAGATACCTATGAGGTCCCACTTATCGAAACCTTTGGTGTGCCACAACTTGCCCAGGATGTCCGAATCATATAGTGGGGTAAATCTAGTCAGCCTGCCTTGCCAGCCCTGCGCCTTGGTGATAGCCCTCCAAATATGGTCCGCAGTTTTCGATGGGCCCGACATCCGCCCGTCCAGAGACCTCGGGTAAAGCGCCCTATAGTAATTACCGCCACCCAGTAGCCACCTATCCATTGCGTACCCAGGGTTGTTCTCCGGACCATAGAAACCGTGATTGATGGCCGCTAACTGGGAGGCCCAGTAGTATCTACGCACGTCCGGTAGCGCTATTCCCCCATCGTACCACGGAAGCGTGAGCTTCGTGATAGCGATGCGGGGCCGGCCATCCCAAAGCAAGGCACGTTGAAGGCCTTCGATCTCCCGGAAGTATCGGGCGGGAACCGGATCTTGAGTATTCTGCAGGGCGTACAAGAACCTGGGCAAGGACATCATTTTAAATAATGCCGCGCGCCCAAGTAAGGAAAGCGGAAGTTTGCGCCAACCCTCCACATCTCGCCGGAGGCGGAGAAGAGGGGGAAGAAGATTGTGTTCATAGCGCGCCTTCGCATTGCAAGAAATATAGATCCCCAAGTACTTAAAGCCCTGGTTGGCTACCTGGATGCCGCAGCCTCTGGGGAGGCGCGGTGTGTCCCCTTTCAGTACATACAGGGAAGACTTGGCCCAGTTAATAACAAGGCCAGAGTATCGGCCAAAAAGCCTCAGTACGTCACATGCCACAATAAGTGACGTGCAAGGGGAAGTGAGGTAGAGCAGAATATCATCCGCGTAGAGAGAGACTCTGTCCTCGAAACCAGGGGCCCAGCTGATACCATGTAGATCCGGGTGAGTCCGCAACAAGGCCGCGAGTGGCTCGAGTGCGAGCGCAAACAAAAGAGGCGACACGGGGCAGCCCTGCCTGGTTCCCCTGTGAAGAGCAAAAGTCGCCGAAACACGGCCATTAACAGCAACGTTAGCCAGCGGATCAGCGTACAAGAGCTGAACCCATCCCACAAACACCGGGCCAAAACCGAGCTTCGCCAACACTGCCCACAGGTAACTCCACTCGAGAGAGTCAAAAGCCATCGTGGCGTCTAAGGACGCGAGGACAGCCGGCTCCTCAAGGGTATGGGCCCTGGCCAGGGCACCGTGAAGTCTACGCAAGTTAAGGGCAGTGTTGCGGTGTGGAATAAAGCCCGACTGGTCGGATGCACCAAGTCGCCGATAACACCAACCAGACGATTGGCGAGAATCTTGGCGAGAATCTTAGGCTCAGCATTCAGCAGGGAGATGGGACGGTACGACCGGCACAAATCCCTCAGCTTCCCTTCCTTATGGATGACCACGATAGTGGCCAACCTCTGGTCAAGGGGAAGTAGGCCAGTCTCCCGTGCCTCCAGGAACATGTTGCGCAGGTGTGGGGATTCCACATCCGGCCTGATCTTATACAACTCAACTGGGCTACCATTGGGACCAGGTGCTTTGCCCGATCGCAATGAGCGGATCGCAAGTGTGACCTCATCTACAGAGACGTCCCTGTCCAGGTCATTGCGTTCTTCGTCCGACAGGCACGGGAGATCGACAGCGGAAAGAAATACTGTCTAATCGGTCTCAGACCGGTCGGAAACAGAGGTGTAGACGCCTCGAAAGTAGTCAGCGAAGGACTCAGCAATGGCACTTGGGTCAGTGACAACAACTCCGTCCTCCCCCAATATCTCAGGTACAACACGGCTAGCCCTCTCTCTCCTATCCAGCCAGGCCAGCAACTTCCCGGCCTTGTTGCCGACGTCGTAAATCGGACCCTGCTGTTCTTTAGCTAGGACGAGGGCAGCGTTAGAAGCAAGATCACGGTACTCCGACTGTTTGAGGGAGAGATCATGTAGGAGAGCGGGATCGGGTTCAGCCTCCAACTGGGAGTCCATCTCCATGATCTCCGCCTCAATGCGTACCGAATCAGCATCTCTAACTCTACGGGCTTCCGCTATAAGAGCAAAAGCCTCGCCCCTCAAAACTTCTTAAACGCCTCCCATAAAGTTGCGGCCGACGTGACCGACCCCTCATTTTCAGTGAAATAGAGATCGATGGCCTTGGCTAGGAGATTTCGAGTTTTGGGATTGCGGAAGTACCACGGGTTAACAACCACCGGCCGTTCCGACATGATAATATCGAAGTCAAAAGAGACCCACAGCGGGGAATGATCAGAAATACCCCGTGCCAGAAAACGAGCCTCAGAAACAGCAGGCGCGTGAGCCGCCAATGTAAGGACGTAGTCGATTCTAGAAAGACTACCGTGGGCGCCAGAGTGGAAGGAATAGTGACATTGTGTGGGATGCAAAAGCAGCCAACTATCTACCAACCCCTGCGTCTCAAGGAAAGTTGGCAGCCACAATTGGGAGCTACGGAGGTCTCTAGGCGGATGGCGGTCCAAGGAGCCAAAGCAAACCGAGTTGAAATCACCCCCCACAATCAACAACCCAGCGGGCAAATTCAAAATGGCGCCACCAAGGTCCTGGAAAGTGCTAGACTGCAGGCCCGGGGGAACGTAAACTGAAAGTAGTGTCATGGCACGCCCTTCCCATCGTCCCGCCACGGCAGCATACCGCCCCCTCTCATCAATCACAGTAGTGTCAATCTCAAGCCGAAGGGACGTACGAACAAGAACACCCACCCCCCGAGATCCCGAAGAGAACCCCGAATGGGCCACCATTTTATACCCTTTACGATTAAGCGCTTTACATGTATTGCCAACCAGGTGTGTCTCCTGCAAGAGAACAACATCTGGCATATGTCGTTTAATCAATTGAAGCACAACCCCTCTCTTAATACGGTCACCCAACCCGTTAACATTCCAACTGAGAACTTGCAATTTCCCCGCCCAACCCCAGAAAGCCTCAACAACAAGTGAAACAGATCATTACACACAACCCATTGCCTAAGAGGTAGAAAGAGAGAATAAAGAAAAAACAAACAAACTTCCCCACCACCACCCCCACCCTGCACCCCTGCAGCAGACTAAAAAGCCTCCCCAACCAGCAGTGTGCCTGTCGCCCCATAAACTAATCTACAAAAAGACCCTAGAGGAGTGAGGAATCTCCGCAACCCCCTCCCGCCACCCTCCATGTAAAAACAGAAGAAACAACAAGAACGGGAAAGCTTTGGTATTAGCAGTCACAGACATCAGGAACACCAACCGCCATAATCGGCACAGCAGAACCTAGTCCTGGAGATCAAGGCCACCGGTTGCGCCTCCGGAGCGCTCGTCGTGCTCTTCTCGACGTTGCGGCAAAGTATCCAGCCAATCGCTCGCATTCTCTGGCACATCGAAGAACAGGGCTCGGCCCTCGTACTCGATCCGTAATTTAGCAGGGAATAGCATAGAGTACTTAAAACCCATGTCTCTAAGGCGCCGTTTTACCCCTGCAAAGCTCTGACGGTGTCTCTGAACGGCCCTAGTGAAGTCCGGGTAGAAGTGCACCTCAGAGTTCTGAAATTTAAGTGGCCCATGTCTCCTGGAGGCTTGAAGGATCACATCCCGGTCTCTAAAATTGAAGAGCCGGGCGATGATGGGTCTAGGTGCAACACCCGACTTCGGAGGGCCGCCAGGTATCCTATGAGCCCGTTCCACCGAAAAGAAGTTACTCAGTCCTGATGGTGCGAGATGTGTCTGTATCAAATCCTCCACAAAAAGGTCCACAGTCGCCTCTTCCGCTCCCTCCGGTATACCAATGATGCGAACGTTCTGTCGCCTTGCACGCCCTTCGAAATCCTCCAGCCGTTTGGAGAATTGGTCGTTAACCGATCGTAGGGTCCGGACCTCCGCTTGCAGGTCCAAGACATCGGTAGTCAAGCTGGAGGTCTTAATATCAAGGGATTTCACCCGATCATTGGTCTTTCCCAGGTCGGCCCTGATCAAGTTGAGATCAATGGCCAGGGTGTCCACCTTATGCGTCAGGACCTCATGTTGCTTTTGCATTTCAGTCCTAATGCCCGCGATGGCCCCCATGATATCACTCAAAGTGGGCTCCGAGCCATCAGGCGAGCCCGCGCGTTGCGAGTCTTTAGAAGGGGCCACCAACGAGGGCGAGGTCCGTTGCTGGGCATAACGGCCGATCTTGTTCAACTGTGTCTGAGTTGTCCTCCGAACGCCTCTGTTCGTCGTCTTGTGGGGGTCTCCTCTGCCGGCCATGATGGACCCAAGGAGAACAAAGGGTTACACAGCCCGGACGAGGTGGGTAGATGTGCAGAACAGAGGCGAAGTCAGCAAACAAACCAGGCCGACAGCAGGCGACTTCGCAGCTACATGCACTCCACCAGCAGGGATCGGAGATCTTCACTTCGCATTCCAATCATGTGGAGCGTCAGCACGATCATCAGCCACCCATGAGACAATATAGAGGCATAGGTAAACCCCCCCTTTTTTGGTATAGAGGCATAGGTAAACCCCCCCTTTTTTGGTATAGAGGCATAGGTAAACCCCCCCTTTTTTGGCATTAACAGGCCCAACCTACCCTCTTCCCTACAGGGCCAAACCCCTCCTTTCCTTTTCACCCATGAGACAATGGCGCATCCCTGGCACAGAGTTCAGCTCGACGTAACTTTGTCTAGGAACAACGGATTTGAAAGTGGAAAGCAGTTCCAGCGTCCGCGACCTCTCACCAATCGAAATCCACTAACGTGGAACAGGATAGCCGGCAGGATATTTGCGGAGGGTCGGAGGGTCCGCGGAGCTCCGAGCTTACGCGGCCATCTTGCTCGCCCGCGAAGCTCCTCCTTCTTTAACTCAAAATCGCACCTTATTGATGAAACGCCTATATGCAAAAAGTCACAAGACTTTCCCAGGTGCATGTCTGAAACAACTTTCCAGACATTCTATTGGGGGTACCTGTGAGTTATCAAAAGGTCTAATTCTTTACCCATGCCATCTGTAGGTTTATTTGTTTTTTCTGTGAATCAGGTCAAGCTTGTTCAGTGGGCTACAGTCATCAAGCACCTCAGATCTACAAACTGGACTGGTATTTTAGATTAAGATAGCTCACCGAAGAAAAAGCCTGGAGCATTATTCTCCAAATGTCATGAAGAAAACTGGTATTGTATGGATCACATTTGCTTATCTGAATCATTGAATCTTCTTCCCTTCAGTTTGAATGAGAGACTAATTGCCCTTTGCAAAAGTTACACAACGCATGTTAAGGATTTGGCCCAATTTTCCAAAATATAGGGTCTGTAACCTATCTTATAATTTAATAACGAATCGTAGCAGAACATTTAGGAAACTGTAATAAGGTTTCTGAATCAATTTCATTTTCGTCCTATATTCAAATGCATATATTCATCATTAGGGCATTATTTAATAGCTAACGGGGTGAATAAACATATTAATATGTGGATTTTGTGAGCTATTTATATATAACTCTGTAACACTGTCTATGGAATATCCAGTAAAATTTTCATCCTAAATATGGTTGATCATGGAAATAGAATTTTGAAACAAAAACAGCTTGAAACTACATTCCGCTCACAAAGAGTTTTACATCCATTACTATCTATAGTGTGGCTCATTTAATGTTGTTTATTTTGAACTGGCTTCTGTGGGACACAAAACTTTAAGGGACACAAAAATATGTTTGCAAGCTGATAGTGAGGTTCTATGTTTAGGCCAGCAATATCAAAATATTGAAAGAGTGTAAAAACTATGAATGAGTTATATAGTATGTCAGGATAGTGGATGAACGAGGAGAAAAAACACAAAGTAATTTTCTAAAAGCTAATATTGATAGGCATCTGTGTTATTTACAGAACCCAACAGTGCAGTATCGGTGCATATGTGTCTCTGGGAAGTCTAAGGATTTATAGCCAAGATAAATTATAACCATTTTCTTAGAAAATGTTAACTGGGTGTTTAAAGGTGGCTGCTTTTCTACTTCTTGTGAGCAAGAGACTTTTATTTTGTTTTAGGCTGTACATTGCTTTTTGAGGTAAACTATTTTAATCACCTTAATAGTTTCCTATCTTTGTTTACCTAGTCAGAAAAAGGCCAGAGAACAGCTAGACAGGAACAATATACTTAGCTAGTTAATGGCAGATGAATACTACCCAACTTTATGTATCCTTAAATATCTAGGTGCAAACTCACAGGCCTCTACTGAGTGGTTATTTCATATATTAATATCCCATTTGGGTGGGCTACACTAGTGAAATTACAACAAAAAAAATGATTTGGGGATATGCTTCAAAACCAAAAGAAGTACACTATTTAAAAATATTTTTAAAAATTGTCAAGATCTTTGTTAGGGATGGGGATCCTGGATGTGGAGGTTGTGCCTAACTGGGAAGGTCAGATGTGTATGTATGTATGTGGCATTTCTGTTTTGTGTACTTGGCCAAAATGAAGAAAAGTACTGTAAAGGGTCAAATACCTGGAGACTAATCTAATTCTATTGAACAAAAGCCCATTCAGCGATAGAATCAGCATTTGGAAACGGTACATCAATGACATTTTTATGTTTTGTCATAGCTCCAATGACACTCTGACAGAATTCTGTAATTGGCTCAAAACACACTGTGGTGGACTGAAGTTTTACTGACACATATCAGTACTGGATTTGCTAATAAAAACCTCTGAAGGTGAGCTTTTCACATCATTATGCTTTTGACATCATCGCAAGCCCACGGAGAGGAACATTCTCCCCTCCTACGAGAGTCATCACCCCGGGGCCTGGGGGATTCCTTACTATTCTCTGAGAAAGGACACACAGAGAATTAAATTCAATGGCAAGTGATCACGGTAGTCAAACCCTCGACCAGTGGCGCTGACCTCACCTCAATATTGAACAAAGAAGAACTTAAGGGGATACGCTGCACTAATAGTCTACATGTGGTCTTGAACAGGATGGAGGATTGGACTTTTTTGATGTGACTCTTGAGTCTGCTTTAACTTCTGAAACCTATTTTATATATAAATACTTTGTCACTGTCAATAATATGGATTATTATTTAATATGTAGATATGGGCATCCATATCTAATATTGCCTGAGTTTTGAAAAGGTCCCTCATTTGATCTAACAGGTGCCTCGTGACATTGACAGCATTTTCTGCTCCCCTGCATGTATCATTTTATGTAAATACTCATATGACTGCATAACATGATTTAGCTTTCTTATAATTATGTTTACATTTTCCTGCCACTGTACATATTCTTGGTCCTAATTGTTCATGTGTATATTTTCCTAACTGATTGCTCCAGGGCACACAGAACGAATTTATTGCCTATTTTCAGTTATATGTTTGAAATGACTCTTAATTAAAGTTCTATTGTTTTTGGTCCGCACGTGTGTCCCTCTCTAATGTAATCTCACTCTGCTGCAATTGGGTTATAGTCTCTAATCAGCTGAAGAAATGTGTTTTCAAACATTGGCCAGTTTTGACTGCTCGGCAACTCAAACTAGAACGCCCTCTATTTGCATTCTGTAAAAGTAAGAACATTAAGGATCATTTAGTCAGAGTAAGTCTCCCACCCAAAAAGATAACGCCAGCCCTTACTGACCTATGGGTTTTGATACCCGTAGTTGGACACACCAAATGCGTCAATGGCACTGTCAGCCAATTTAGTATTGAGACTGAGGAATTTGCACATAGTGATATTAATATTACTCTGAATCAATTTTCAAATTGTAATTCTATGAATATTGTCTACACTATCACTTATATATGCAATTAAATTTAAATTTGTCAAAAAACCCAGAAGGTGAGCATCCAGATTCGCCAACACAAAAGCCGAATAAGATGTAAAGTGACCAGTGCACCATTGGTCGACAACTTCACGAGGCAAGGACACAGGGAGAATGATATTCAATAGCAATTGATCACGGTGGTTAAAACCCCACCCAGAGGCGCTAACATCACCTCGATATTAAACAAAGAGGAACTCAAGTGGATACTATGCCCTAATAGTCTACATACTGACTTGGACAGGATGGAAGATTGGACTGTGCTGGTGTGACTCCTCTGAGTCTGCATTACCTTCAGAATCCTGTTTTACATATATATATATATATATATATATATATATATATATATATATATATATATATATATATATATATATATATATATATATATATATATATATATATATATATATATATACTGAAAAAACCATAGGTTATAGACCATATATAGTTAGGGATTAGCATTTACAAAACCTTGAAAATTCACTGAAAAAACCATAGGTTATAGACCATATATAGTTAGGGATTAGCATTCACAAAACCTTATTTTACTCGCACAAAACCATTGAAATTCGCATATATAGTTAGTTGCACTAACTATATATCGCGCACCCGCAATCCACTGCTGATCATGTTACATATTACATCATTCATGACATGGTCAGTGACATCACTGATGACATCACTGATGACATCTCAAATGACATCACTGATGACATCACTGATGGCATCTCAAATGACATCACTGATGACATCACTGATGACAACATCCAGTGACTGTATGTTTCTGTAAAGTTAAAATATGTCTTACATTTTGAAGAATGAGTGGATGTATAAGTGTCTGGATGAAGGATTTAGTAGGTGCATGACTGACTGTATGAGAGAGTGATTACATGTGTCTCACTGAGTGCATGGGTTAGTGACTAAACTGTCTTAATTTGTGCATCATTATGTCTGTTGTTCTGTAAACTGCTGCATGTGTTAATCAGTAGCTAAATGAGTAACTATATGGGTTATTGATTGGTTGCCCAAGTATTTGTATGGGAGACTGAGTATGTGTGTGGGTGGCTGGGAGGTATATGACTCTGTGCATAGATGTGTGAGCAGTTGATTCACTAGATGTATGGGTTCAAAAGTGCATGTGGAAACAGCTGTATGGGCAGTTGACTGTGTGCATGAGTGTATTGGGGAGTGAATGGATATCTCAGTGCTACATGTCAAAGTAAGTACATATGTAAAACACAGTACATTTGAGAGTTGACATATATAAAAATCTGTGCATAAGAGCCAGTGTATGTGTGAGTGGCTGTATGGATCATTGTGAACTTGTATCAGGGATTGTATAAGAGAGTAAATATGTGTTAGTATATGTTTGAATAAGTAAGGTGTGCATAACTGTATAGTTGAGGAAATGGAGGTGTGATTGATTCTTTGCATGACTAACTAGGTGTGTGAGTAACTCCATGGATGAGTGACAGTCTGTGAGTGTCTGTTTACACTGAGAGTATCTAAGGTTATATTAGAGTCTGAAGAGGTTCATCGTATTATCACATAAATGATGTCATCAATGATGTGATCAGTAATGTCAAATGAGATGTCATCAGTGATGTCATTTGAGATGTCATCAGTGATGTCATCAGTGATGTCATTTGAGATGTCATCAGTGATGTCATTTGAGATGTCATCAGTGATGTCATCAGTGATGTCACTGACCATGTCATGAATGATGTAATATGTGACATGATCAGCAGTGGATTGCGGTTGCGCGATATATAGTTAGTGCAACTAACTATATATGCGAATTTCAATGGTTTTGTGCGATTAAAATAAGGTTTTATAAATGCTAATCCCTAACTATATATGGTCTATAACCTATGGTTTTTTCAGTGAATTTTCAAGGTTTTGTAAATGCTAATCCCTAACTATATATGGTCTATAACCTATGGTTTTTTCAGTGAATTTCAATGGGTTTTTAATAGCAAATATCAAAAGCTGTAAAATGTATTCTTATTCTAATTCAAAAATATATTTTATATTTTATTTTTTAAGCAAAGGACCCAGATGCATTTACAGTTTATCACTAACAATGTTCCAGGCTAATGTATTTTCACAGGAAATTAACAACTGTCCTGCAAGTAAAATATTCCTATTTCGAGAAAAAGGGCGTTTCTTCGTCCCATGAGGGAGCCGTTGAGCAAAAGAGGCTCGGCCTGCTGTCTTAGTCGCTGATAGGCCTGAATATCGGATTCTTATCGATCACTTTATGTTGCAGGAGTGGAAAACACAACAGCCCTTGCCCATTTATCTTTACAGCATTCCTGCGTATTATACCTTTTAACAGTCATGTAATCAGGCTGCTTTATTTCACTTGCCTTTTACTGATTCGAAAACAGTGGCTATTATTCAAAACTTTACCAATCTAGGTACTACTACCATGTTTTGTTTTAAAAACCTTTATTGTGAAAATGTCAGTATACAAATACGGGCCTATAACCACGTGGGCCGGCCACGGAGCAAACTGGAATCGTATATGATGAGGGGACATTTACACTGTAGAAGAACGTAACGGGCGGGCCATTAGGTTGCAAGAACTAAGGTGTCTAACAGTTGCGGAATCGGTAGACGTAAATTTTATAATTAAAGTACGACAGGGCCAGTTACAATAAAATTACCTAGATATACATTTGCAGGCAAGTACCATGGGTGACGTTAATTCGAACTTTCAATAGTACAGTAATCAATAACACATCAGAACTTAATATCAATAGGGATGTCCAAATGTTCAATCAGTACTCGTCCCCGCCCGCCATGTGCTTCAAAACTGCATACGTATCTCGTGATATCAAGGCTGGGCAACCAGTACACAACAAGGAGTTGCGAGTCCCATTTATACCGGCGCCATTTTGGGCGAGGCCGGGCAGGTCCAGGATATAGTAAAAATGTCTCCACCAACCAGCGGTCGGACCAGAACCCCTTTCGGCAGTCAAAAAAGGTTCCGTTAAATGACAACAGAAGAGATAGGCAACAAGAACCATCAGTCAAAAGAGGGGAGGACAAGTTCTTCCCTACCGGGTCACGTTGGGGCTCCACTGGAACTGATCGAATTGGTAGTCTACAGTGTTTCTGGATGTTTCAGACTGAAGCTGGCGTCAGCATGAGAGCACCACCATCTTGTGGCTCCGTCGTGGCCATTCCGCAAGCAATCATGACAGCCGCTCCCCACCGGAAGCCTGCGGGAGGTGGGGGCCCCGGTGACTTTTGTAGAATCTTCAAGGCTGAGGGGACGCTTTCGGGAATGGGGCCAATGCCCTAGCAGGCAAGCGTCCGAGTTCCAAGGTGTCCCAGGGCCATTTTAGTGGACCAGGACCAAATCCGAAGAGCCAGCCGCCATTTTGAGAGTCCTTTGGCAGCCGCCTATCGCTGCACCGCAAGAGTGGGCACAATTCAGCTGGATGGTGGGCGAGACGTTGTAGCCTCAAGAGCGGGCGCAACTCAGCTGGATGGCGGGTGAGGCACTGTGCCGCAAGAGCGGGCGCAACTCAGCTGGATGGCGGATAAGACACTGTGCCGCAAGAGCGGGCGCAACTCAGTTGGATGCCAAGGGGCGCCCCACTGCAGCTGAGAAGCCTCCACCTGGGGAGGCGGGGGAGGCCCGTTCGCGCCGCCTCCCCCCGAGGCACCCCACGCCGTCTTTCGGCGCAGCATTGTAGGATGGCCAGACCAGTGCGGCAACTTGCTGGACACCACCTTGGTGCCATCCGGATCTCGGCGCGTTGTGCTGCCTTCGGCCTATTCGCACAACGGTCCGCTACTGACGCCGCCTTACAGGCCGACGGATTTTGTAGGATTTTTATAGCCAAAAGCCAACTAAAAGACAGACCAAAGCAGCCCATTGTTGCTACTCCGGGGAGGGAGGGGCAGGGACAGTGTCAAGCGGACGGTGAATGCTTTGAGATGGATGTTGCAGCAGGCTGCCATGTAAATAGTTGTTTAAAATGTTTTTTTTTTAACGTGTTTACTTTGTTGAAGCGTTGTATATGTTTATAAGTTATTAAAGTGTTATAATCCTACTACTTTGTTGGAGTGCTATATATTTGTAATGTGGCAACAAGCACAAAGATGTTACTGTATAACCAGAAAAAGACATAGTCCAATTGTGCGTGATCTAGTCCAATCTGGTGACGCCGATAGTGGGTATCAGCAGACTTTCATTTGTATAGGGTTTGTCGGTTATTGGGCGGGGTGGGTGGTAGGGCAGGCATGCTTAGGCAGCGAGGGCGGCGAAGCCGAACTACCTCGTGGCCATCCCGACCGCGAGCTTGGCTCCTCCCCCTGGTTTCATACTTTTTGCGGAGGGCTATTTCCTGGTATTTCTTGTTTTAGCAGGGTCAGAAAGGATCCTATCAGTGGCGTACTGATTTTGTTTGATTCCTTTCGTTTTGCAATAATTTGCTAGGAAGGTATCGTGGCTAATCCGTATTTTATATATATGTCCTCTTTATTAGGGGTGCCCTCCGGTGGGGCCGGACGAGCTACCTCTAATAAATGGTCCGGGTAGAACCAATTACCAATCAGTGGGGAGAAGATAGGCATTACAGATTACAAAAGGGGGGACAAGGGTCCACACTACCTATCTTACAGTGAGAATCACCATTGCTCCCCCCCCCGACTGACACCCTCCTTTGCCTCAGCTTGGATCATCATTTGCTAAAGTGTTCAAATACCCCACCGTGAGTATAACAACAACCGGGGCCTTACAGCACACCCTGAGAAAAACTACGCAGCAAGACAATCTCTACCTTCTCCCTTTTCCATGTTCCAACGCTTTGAAATGAACAATATATTTACTCGCAGTGACAAAATGGCGGTCAACACTTCCTGATTTCCTTCGAATCGAACGTTAACAGACGTCACGCAGCAAAAAAAAATTCCGCTCACGCGCAACCACTGGAAGACATGTATCAACATATATGAGCTTCCTCAGCCACCCTCAGAAAACCTAGGGGGTCAGGATACGTCTCCCGTGCCCCCTTATACCCATTTCCCACATTGTTTTTCATCCATCTTGTGATTTAATTAAAACGAAACACAAAATGGCGAACTCCCGTTACACTACCGGTGAGCGACCCGGTTCGCGTACCGGGAAGCGCTTCTACCGCGAAAAATCGTTTTTTTTTTTTTTTTTGCCCCACGGGACCCTTTAATAACACCAACATCATTCCTAGGGGGTCAAGAGGGGTCTACCTTGCCCCCTTTCATTAAATTCCCCCTTCGTTTTTCTCCTCCTCTTGTCTCTCGATCCTACCGAGAGACAAGATGGCGGCCGCTCCGGACTGTTTAGAATGTTGACAGACACCGAAGAGCCAATCAGCTTCGCTTCGCGAAGTTCCGTTACGCGTCAGGTACGCGAACCGGGGCACGAACCGGGACGCTGTCACAGATATATATATTTTTTAAAACGTTAATTTCTCAAAATCCACTGGAGCACATATATTGAGACCTAGCAAAGGCACATCGGGCTAACAGTCCCTACAATTTTACCAAGTTTCATGCAAATCCATTCAGCTGTTCGAGCTAAAAGTGAGGCCAACCGCCCTATGGAAATTAACATGGGAAAACGCGTTTTGGGACCCCCTTTTTCTCGGCCCCCCTTGACGAACCCCCCCCCCCCAAATTTTTAGGGGCTGCTCAGAAACAAAATGTGCCATTTTCCTGAAAATTTCAGCCAATTCCTGTCACGGCTCGCGGCGTTGCCGCGGCCGGCCATTTCCGCAATCACACACGGGAGGCCGGGATACTCACTTCCGGCGGAAGTCGAGTACCCGGTCTAGTCACCAGGCAGCAAGGCTCAGAAGCACTTCCGGGGGAAAACGCATAAACCTCGCGTTTCCCGCCGGCTGAGTGCTTCGGATTCCAGTACCTTGCTGGAACACTGTTTGCCGAGACCTGCATGCCCTTCCAAGCTCTCTTCTGCTGACTCACGGAGAGCCGCGCTGAAGGGATACTTTGTTTCAGCTGCCTTCCCGGAGAGCCGCGCTGAAAAGATACTTTGTTTCTGCTGCCTTCTCGGAGAGCCGAGCTGAAGGGATACTTTGATTCTTACCCTTCTAGGAGGCAAGCCGCGCTGAAGCGCTACCTTGTCTCAGAAAGCGCCACGCAGGAGCGCTTGTGCAATTATTCACCTGGGGGTTCCAGGAAAAGCTCATTTTTTGTTTTCATGACCCTTGGTGCGCAGGAGCGCCCTAAGGGTGTACATTGAACCTAGGATTGTGTTTTGGGTGTACACTTTAGTTTTCCCACTGCGCAGGAGCGCCATTGGGAATAACCCTGCCTACAGACCCTGTCACCTTACCAGGGATACCACATACCTGGGTGGTTGTTTCCGGTTTTCAGCTACCCGCGCAGGAGCGCTTTCATTTTGTTTTAGCTTGGGTGAACGCGCAGGGGCGCTTTATTTAGTGTGCACTTGGCGATATCGCGCAGGAGCGCCTTCCTCGCTATTCACATCCGGAGCTACACTCATCGGGGAACATTCGTTTCAAGAGCCTTGGTGAGTCCTCAAGGGTAACTGGTCCTGTGTGTGTGTATGTGGGGTGGTTCCTTTTCGGGTCTGCTTCACTTTCTGATCTTTCTTGTTCTGGTTTCCAGTGACACCGGGACGCCCCACCAGCTCCACGCCATCCTTAACCCTACACCCTGGCTCCCATCCCTGCGTCCATCTCATCCCTGCTGGGTATAATCGTCCACGAGGGTCAGGTGGGTACAGGGACGGGTGCTCTTGTCGCCTCTGCGGAATCGCGCCACAAGCAAAGGTAAGACTTGTGGGGCAAACCTGACAGAATCCGAAGCCCACGAAAACTATTCCGCCCAGACGACATGAGCGATCAGGAAGTCACTCTGCAAGACATCGCGGTCATGCTGGCTGCCATGCAAACAGAGAACCTCGCCCTCCGCCAGGACATAACGGCCCTACAGGGTCAAATGGCAGCCGGGGTCACTAATCCTTGGGGTTCTACTCCCAGCCCCAGAGCCAGACCAGACGGCCTGTTGAGACAACCAACGTTCACCTTTGGGGGTCCTTCCACCACCACCACGAACCAAGACACAGCCATCCAGGTCGTCACTCCCCACCCGGTGCAGTTGGCACCACCCGAACGTTTCTACGGAGATAGTACTAAGTACGGAATATTCATCCATCAATGCCAACTACATTTCATGGCCAGAATTGCGGCCTTTCCCGACGATGCTTCCAAGGTCGCCTACATACTTTCTTACATGGGCGGGGATGCGGCTCAGTGGTCCATCTCCTTGGTAGAGAACGACGATCCCATGCTTAACCACCTGCCTACGTTTAAGGAAACTATGCGGCGTATGTTCGCTCGCCATACCTTCGTGCAGGCTGCAGACAACGAGTTGCTCGGCCTCAAGCAAGGCAACCAGGACTTGCTCCATTACATCACCATGTTCAACCGGCTGGTCATCGAGGCCCACTGGCCAGAGGACAAGAAAGTATCTGTGTTCTATCGAGGGTTACGGGATGACCTAAAGGACCTCATCTCGCAGTATCCCGATCCGCCCGAAGCTATAGGCCCTTTCATTGACATGGTGGTGAAAATGAACTTCCGCCTACAGGAAAGAAAGACCGACAGGGGAAAAGGGAACGACAACCGTCTCTTGCCCATCGGAGACAAGGGCGTCGAGAAAGCCAAAGAAGCACCTGCTCCCCAGGGAGAAGCGTCCGAACCCATGCAGATCGGAGGCGTCAGAGGACCCCTGACCAGTCAAGAACGGGAAAAAAGGAGGAAGCAGAACCAGTGCCTGTATTGTGGCAAAAGCGGCCACTTCGTACGGGAATGCCCTGCTAAGCCCTCAAGACCACGAGGCAGAAGGCCGTTCGTGTTGCCCATCAGCAAGGGAGACAAGACGGGAAACGAGGAAACCCAGTAGACACAGGGGTCCGTCTTCTGGGTTCTTCATCAAGCACATCTGCGATCCCAGTGGTATACGACGGTAGTCATCACGTCGGCATGGACGTGTCCTTACGGAATCTGGCGGGCAGAACCTGGGTGGTGACCGCCATGTTGGATTCCGGGGCGACAGGCTGCTTCATCGATACAGCGTTTTCCCGCGCATTGGGTATCGACACTGTGACGAAGGCCCAACCTGAACCCGTCAAGGCCGTTGACGGAACGGACCTTACTTCCGGCCCCATCCGACACCGAACAGAAACCTTGACCATGGTTTTCTCAAACAACCACACCGAGTCCGTATGTTTCGACGTCATTGATGCCCCTCAGTTCAAGGTGATCCTGGGTTTGCCTTGGTTGGTGAAGCACAATCCCCGCATCGATTGGGTGACCAGAACCGTCCATCTTGAATCAGAGTACTGTAATAGCACCTGTTACGCAGAAATCGACCTGACAGGTCCTCGGGTCATAGAGGCACACTCGTTACCGGTAGTAGGGATGGGAATGGTTTCCCAAGGAACCATACCGAAAGAATACCAGGACCTAGCGGGGGTATTCGATAAGAAGGGAGCCAACACTTTGCCACCCCATCGATCCTTTGACTGCCGCATAGACCTGATTCCCGGCTCCACGTTGCCATGCAGCAGGATCTACTCGCTCACAGAAAAAGAGAACATCCACCTCCGCTCCTATCTGGACGAATACCTGGACAATGGCTTCATACGTCACTCCAGATCTCCGGTTTCCTCTCCTCTTTTCTTCGTGTCGAAGAAGGAAGGGGATTTGAGGACCTGCATCGACTTTCGTGCGATGAATACCATCACGATTAAAAACCGGTACCCGCTACCGTTGATAACCAACCTCCTGGACCAGGTCAAAAACGCCACCATTTACACCAAACTGGATCTTCGGGGGGCTTACCATCTTGTCAGGGTCCGGAAGGGTGACGAATGGAAGACCGCCTTCCGGACGAAGTTCGGCCTCTTCGAATACCAGGTCATGCCGTTCGGACTCTGCAACGCCCCCGCCGCTTTCCAGTTTTTTATAGATGAGGTGTTGAGGGACTACATCGACGTCTTTTGTATCGTCTACATCGACGACATCCTGATTTATTCACAAACCAACGAAGAGCACGTCCATCATGTACGTTCAGTCCTACAGCAACTGGAGAAACACCGGCTGTACGTGAAGTTAGAAAAAAGCCTGTTTCACGTCACATCGGTTGAGTTCCTGGGGCACATCATCACACCGGCAGGCATTCAAATGGACAACAAAAAAGTGGAAGCCATCCTGTCTTGGCCTACACCTGAGTCGGTGAAGGGCGTCCAACGGTTCCTCGGCTTTTCCAACTATTATCGTCGTTTTATCACTGGCTTCTCTGAGATGGTGGCTCCCATCACGCGCTTGCTGCGCAAGGGAGTACGTTTTGATTGGGACCAAAAAGCTGACAACGCATTCCAGGAACTAAAGAGACGGTTTACCATGGCCCCGGTTCTGGTGCACCCTGATACCGAGCAGCCTTTCATCGTAGAGGCTGATGCTTCCAAGGACGCCATAGGCGGTGTGCTCTCACAACGGAACTGCGAGACGGGCCGACTGCATCCCGTGGCCTTTTACTCTAAGAAACTCCAACCCGCCGAGCGCAACTACACCGTGTCTGACCGAGAACTGCTAGCCATCAAGACCGCATTCGAGGAATGGCGACACTTCCTGAAGGACTCGAAACATAAAGTGACCATCTATACAGACCACAGAAACCTGCAGTTTCTACGATCAGCACGTGCCCTCACAGCCCGACAGCTCCGATGGACCTTATTCTTCAACGAGTACGACTTTATGATTACATTCCGGCCCGGGAAAGACAACGCCAAAGCAGATGCACTGTCGCGGCTGGCTGAAACGGAAGAAAACGCCGAAGACCATGAGCCTGGCCTGATCTTACCAGAGAAACATTTCCAGGGCATCATCGCTCCTGTTCGTTCCAGCGGCCAGGCAGAACTAGACACGACACGGTCCGATCCCGTGGTCTCGGAAGGGGACGAAGAAGGAGGGCCCAGTAACCAAACACATCTAACCGGGGTAGCCGATCAAACGAAGGCCCTATACTCGTGTCACAATCATGTTCTCTCCGGCCATCCAGGTTACCACAAAACGCTCGATCTTGTGCGGAGGCAGTATTGGTGGCCAACGATGGTGACGGATACAAAGGCACATGTGACGAACTGCGCCGTTTGCCTGCTTGGCAAGAACAGATCCGAACCATCGGTTGGTCGTTTACAGCCCATTCCTGTGCCTCCTTCTCCCTGGCATACCGTCTCCATGGACTTTGTGGTTGAGCTCCCGCTCACCAAAACAGGACACACCACGGTTCTCACAATCGTGGACCACCTCACCAAGATGGCACATTTCGTCCCCTTGACGAAACTTCCCACGGCGGCCGACCTGGCCTTGATATTCGTACAAGAGGTGGTTCGTCTCCATGGCATTCCGTCCGTGGTCATAACGGATAGGGGATCGCAGTTCGTGTCCCGTTTTTGGAAGGAGACATGCAGGATACTCGAGATGGACGTACGTCTCTCCTCAGCATACCACCCCCAGACCGACGGACAGGCCGAAAGGACAAACCACACCATGGAACAGTACCTCCGTTGTCTGCTGCTGTCAGTCGAGAAGGAATGGTCCGAAGTGCTATGGATGGCCGAGTATGCGTACAACAACAGCAAGCATTCGGCCATCGGCATGTCCCCTTTCTTCTGCCTCCATGGACGCCATCCCCGCACGTCGGCATGGGAAGAGCCTCAGGACTGCCCCTTGCCCTCCGTACGTTCTTACCATGCGACACTGCGCGACCTGTGGCAAAAGGCACGGTTCGAGTTGGCAAAAGCAAAAGACACCTACAAGGAGCGTGCAGATGCTCATCGACAACGAGAACCCGCGTATCGCGAAGGCGATAGCGTGTGGCTTTCTATTCGGCACCTGAATGTGCATGGGCCCAAAAAACTGTTGCCGCGTTATGTGGGTCCCTTTCTTGTGGAGAAGGTAATCAACCCTGTGGCCATGAAGCTGTCCCTGCCTCCGCACATGAAAATCCATCCGGTCTTCCACGTCTCCCTGTTGCGGGCGGTTCAGTCTGGCAGTTCTCTTCCGTCTCCCCCTTCTCCGGTGGTGGTGGAGGGCCATGATGAATATGAAGTCAGGGCTATCTTGGGGTCCCGTCGTACCAAGGGCAAGCTGTTCTACCTAGTGGACTGGAAGGGGTACGGTCCAGATGAACGATCCTGGGAGCCCTTGTCCCATGTACGCCATGCTCCTGTTCTGGTCCGTGCTTTCCATCTCCGTCATCCCCTGTGTCCTCGCCCTGTCTCTCTTTTCTGACTTCGGGGGTGGCTTTGGAGGGGTTCTGTTCTGGGGGTGGGTACTGTTACGGCTCGCGGCGTTGCCGCGGCCGGCCATTTCCGCAATCACACACGGGAGGCCGGGATACTCACTTCCGGCGGAAGTCGAGTACCCGGTCTAGTCACCAGGCAGCAAGGCTCAGAAGCACTTCCGGGGGAAAACGCATAAACCTCGCGTTTCCCGCCGGCTGAGTGCTTCGGATTCCAGTACCTTGCTGGAACACTGTTTGCCGAGACCTGCATGCCCTTCCAAGCTCTCTTCTGCTGACTCACGGAGAGCCGCGCTGAAGGGATACTTTGTTTCAGCTGCCTTCCCGGAGAGCCGCGCTGAAAAGATACTTTGTTTCTGCTGCCTTCTCGGAGAGCCGAGCTGAAGGGATACTTTGATTCTTACCCTTCTAGGAGGCAAGCCGCGCTGAAGCGCTACCTTGTCTCAGAAAGCGCCACGCAGGAGCGCTTGTGCAATTATTCACCTGGGGGTTCCAGGAAAAGCTCATTTTTTGTTTTCATGACCCTTGGTGCGCAGGAGCGCCCTAAGGGTGTACATTGAACCTAGGATTGTGTTTTGGGTGTACACTTTAGTTTTCCCACTGCGCAGGAGCGCCATTGGGAATAACCCTGCCTACAGACCCTGTCACCTTACCAGGGATACCACATACCTGGGTGGTTGTTTCCGGTTTTCAGCTACCCGCGCAGGAGCGCTTTCATTTTGTTTTAGCTTGGGTGAACGCGCAGGGGCGCTTTATTTAGTGTGCACTTGGCGATATCGCGCAGGAGCGCCTTCCTCGCTATTCACATCCGGAGCTACACTCATCGGGGAACATTCGTTTCAAGAGCCTTGGTGAGTCCTCAAGGGTAACTGGTCCTGTGTGTGTGTATGTGGGGTGGTTCCTTTTCGGGTCTGCTTCACTTTCTGATCTTTCTTGTTCTGGTTTCCAGTGACACCGGGACGCCCCACCAGCTCCACGCCATCCTTAACCCTACACCCTGGCTCCCATCCCTGCGTCCATCTCATCCCTGCTGGGTATAATCGTCCACGAGGGTCAGGTGGGTACAGGGACGGGTGCTCTTGTCGCCTCTGCGGAATCGCGCCACAAGCAAAGGTAAGACTTGTGGGGCAAACCTGACAATTCCGTCCACAAACGCCAAAGTTATTAGACATAGAATTTTCAAAAATCCCATAGAGAAAAAATCCTAACTATATATACTTACTGGCGACCGCCAGTAGGTAATATATATATACATATATATATATATATATATATCATCACACGATTCCAGTGATAGTTACCAGAAAAAACGGCCAGCACACAGATGATGTGATCTGTTTCTTTATTTCGTTTCCGAACCCCCCTACACCCCCGACAGACGCGTTTCGCTCAAGGCTTCGTCAGTGTCGTTCGTGAACAAACATTTTCGCCATTTTAAACAGTCCGCCCTTCCCAGTTGGTAAACATAGAAGATGGTACATGATTCTATTATGTGGCGGCCATTTCTAAGTGTGCAAATACTTGCTTCTCAATTACTGTTCAAAAATGGCGACAGATAAAGTGCACAGTGCAAATATGTGAAAAAGTTCGACATTTGACTGAATGATTATTCCGACTATCACATATTAACAATTATTTACATTTGATGATACCAAAAGCCATCTTATTTACATATCTTACAGGCTATTTACAAACGTTATGTGGGGGTGTATCCCCAATTTCATTTGTGTCAAAAATGTGTGCAAATCCAATATATACAGATAACACTGTTGCCTAGTCCAATGCCCACTATTTACAAAACTCTAGTATGTCACATATATACAAACGTATTGTTGTCACTTATGCGGGTTGGTATTATTTTTATTGGACTATGCTGTTTTGTTGGCTGTTATGCCCTGTATGGGCTAATGGATTGCCCTACCTTGCCATCTTCTTATTTTTTTGGTATCATCATGATTTTAACAAATTCATCAACATGATTGCAAAACAGGCATTTACAAATTCGCTGAACTATACTCTGTCTCTATTTGTTTAGGACCTTGAAGTACTCTATCCAATGTATCGATACATTCGATAGAATATTAGATCAGGTTTCTTATCATAGGTGCACCCACATCTCAGCATCGTTGTTGAGACCCCAAGGTGTCATCGTTTTGAGGTCCAAGATGTACTTTGATTCCATTATTCTGATGGCTTTCTCGCTATTCCCTCCTCTTTCAGATTTAGGAACCTGATCTATACAATAGTACATCAGGAAAAAAAAAAATATATATATATATATATATATATATATATATATATATATATATATATATATATATATATATTTCCTCACTGTCAATAATATGGTTTATTATTTAATATAAAGATATGAGACTGTATCTGATGATGCCTGACCTTTTAAAAAGCTCCTGCTTTGATCTAAGAGGTGCTGTGTGACATTGACTGCTTTTTCTGCTCCCCTGCAGATATAACTTTATGCAAATTCTCATATGACTGCACAATATGATTTAGCTTTCTTATAATTTTTTATTTTTCCTGTCCACCGTACAAATTCATGGTCCTAATTGTTGATGTACATAATTTCGTAACTGATTGCTCCTGAATTTCAGTTATATCTTTGAAATGACTCCTAATTGAAGTTATATTGTTTTGGTCTGCACTTGTGTCCCTCTCCAATGTAATCTCACTCTGCTACAATTCAGCTATAGTGATCGGGCACCATTCGAATATGGCCACCACATGTCTCTCCCTCACCTCTTCTCTTGCTGGCACATCCCAACATGCATTTAGCGTTATAAGACACCCACGCAGGCCACACTTCGACGCAGTCTCCTACAATCACGATCTGTTTCATATTGCGCCTTTGCCAGTTGCATACCGATGTGGTTTTTCGCAGCCACAATCTCTTTCACATACTGTCTCCTCAGGTGAGTTTAATCAATGGGTGCCGCTGCTAGCACTCCATATGTGGAGGTTTAATAATCTGATTGCCCCATTTGTATATTTGTTTTAGGCTGATTATTTTCAATTGCCACTTAACAGATAAAGCATGTAAATCTTATACATGAGTCAGCTCATTCCATATCTTATCTTACTGACTCACCTCAATTCCTTCTCCTAGCAGCCTCTCGGGTTCAGATAGTCGCATTGACGTGCCATGGCTTCAGGTTGGTTTCCTCAAGCTAACAGCTTTGTCCCAGCACTATCATGTTTTTTTTATTGATGTACCTTGTTTTTCCTTATTGATTAGATGTATTCCTTTATGATTATCCATTGGCTCGTGACTTTAGTAACCTGTAGTCAACATATCATCTTGATGGCTTTTCGGTCAGTTTCCATTGGGTAGATGTATCATCACCATCATTTGCGATTCTCAAATAGCGATTTTTTAGAAATCGCTATTTGAGAATTGCAATTTGGGATGTATGTAGAAAATCGCTATTTTTTTACGATTTCTTAGAATTCCTTAATTGCGATTAGCAAATTGCTAATCGCAATTAAGGAATAATTTCCCATTCATTTCTATGGGCCAGGAGGCCCATAGGAAGGAATGGAAAGTTATTCTCAAATTGAGATTAATTTCAAGGGTGCAAGGGTGTCTTAAGGACACCCTGCTGCACCCCTGAAATGTTCATGTGTGCGCATTTGGTGCACATACATGCCCTAAGGGCATGTATGAGCGCCACATGGCACCTTTACAAATGCCAAAAAGTACATTTGTAAAAGAGTTCGCAAATTACCACCAACTACAAGTTAGTGGTAATTTGTGATTTCTTAGTGTGAAATCGCAAAACTTTAATGTTTCTTACATAGCATTTAAGGAATCGCTTTTAGCGATTCCTTAAATGCTTGCGCAAAATGAAGGAATCGCAAATTTTCCGATTTTTTTTGTTGCTAACGCTGCTTTTTTACGAATTGCAGCGTTTGCGAGAAAAAAAACGGATGAAACATCTGCCCCCATATCCTCTTGCCCCTGGGCTTAATTTACGAGTAAATCTCAAGCATGCTTATGCGTCGCTGACACCACAGTGCATGTCATATTTTGTCAGTGATATCCTGTTTTACAGCTCGTGTTGAGGCGCATGAAGACATCATGTCACCTGCATGGCCTGATTGTTTGGAAATTGCCAGCAACAGTAGGGTCACTAATTGTTTTTCCCTTTTTCTGTCCACCTTCTCCTCCCTGCCATTGTTTCCTTTCCTTCTTCTTTCTTTCTTCTCTAGCAGGCATTTTTTGTCTCAGGCATATTTGGTTGTGTCCTGATGATGATCCCTATATCCCGTTAGGGGATCGAGATGTCATCGACCACAGTACTCCTATTGTTAATGTATATTGGTTTTTGCTAGCATAGGTACTTAACAACATCTGTAACATGTCAAGTATGCTTTCATTGTAAATCACATGGCAACCTGTCTGAGTCTAGATTTTTAACTTTCTTTTGATTGTTCTTCACTTTATTGATGTGGTATTTGAAACGTAATTAATGTATTGGTTTTCCATTTAGACACTCACATAGACTTCATTGTATTTGTATGTATTGATTGCAGTGTTATTTCATGGGTAATCGACTTTTCTTTCTTTGATACAGGGTCAAAGACAAACATAAAGTCAGTGAGTGATAAGAGGTAGCTGATTGGAGAACATTAGTGCATTGAGATTTAGTGTTATATAAAGAGGTGCGTCCAAAGAGCTTATCAGGGCAGTTGTGGGGTGGGAAGGCTGGCAGTGCTGAGTGAAAAACTATGGTCTCATTCTGAGGCTGCTACAAAGCATGATCAATGCCTCTCTTCACGATGAATTTAGGCATATTAGGTATGTTAATTGTGTTTCCCACAACCTATCTGGCATGGATGAAGTCAGTTAAGCAATCTGACTACATTACTATATAATGAAAGCAGCAGCTGAAAACCTGTGATTAGAATTGGGCCTTCTTGAAAGAACTGTGAATAGGCAACTGTCTGAAAAATAAATGATTCGAACTATATGAATTATAATGTTTGGGCAAGTGGGTATGTTAATCAAATATTCAAGAATAACTGCAACAAATATATATTTAGCAAGTATAAAAAAAGAGAATATTTTTGGTAATGCCTTTCACCATTGGGGATTGCTATACAATGTGTGATTCACAATGATACCTTTTTTAATTGTTTTGCAATTTTATTTGCTTCTGCTTACTTATAAAGAAATGATGGAGTAATGAGATGTCAAACAAATGATAGATGTGACATCTATGAGAATTAAGGAAATAGATTTAATACAGGGCCTTCTATAAACTTTGGAGGGAACTCTAAAAATCCTCCAATTTTCTGAGAAAACTCTAAATACATAGAACAGTCCACCATCTGAAATTCATCCACCCCAGGGAATGAGAGTTCTCTCCAAGCTTTTAACGATGTCATTGGGTCTTTACAGGACAAAGCCAGAGGAGGTGCACAAGCACTTCTGTACAAACCATATGGGCACACATTGATGGCTGGTGACATTTAAAGTGGTGTGGTGTAAACGTTGGGTTTGACTTTTAGGTAGCTAGCAAGCTTAATGGACAAACATAGGGTCCAGGGTGGGTTCGTCTCCCAGGAAAAAGAGATTGGCAAGTGGTGCATTGTAATGCAAATGAAGTTAGTGATAAAGCATGAATTTTAAAGAAGTGGGAACGTATAGTTTAGAACTATTAACCAAACACATTAATAAATGCCCCATATCTTACAGCATTAATGTGTTCAACAGTTACTGTAATGTGCAAATTGTACAGCACTACAACTTCAGGCCCTTTAAAGTGTGTGCTTGCCCTGTGTCTTTCACTGAATGCAGCATCAATTGAGCAACAAAATACTCTAACCAGACTTGGGGAGCACCCACAGTTGCTGGCTGCAGACAGTCATATACAAATATGCACAGACAAGTATTTAAGTGAGATGAAAATAGAGGAGCTCTGTAAAAGAGAACATGTCAAATACATTTCTGATTCCCATAGTGTGCCACCTGACTAGTATTTTGGTTTCTCTCTGATATTTATATGCATCCAGATATCTAACACAACAACTGAGATGCACCTAAAACCTGTCATTTGATTGGCTTTGTCAATTGGAGTTAGCTATTTTAGATAAATGAGTAACAGCAATGATTTGTTATAGATCATTAAGATTGGAAATGTTTCTGTTATATTTAAGGTTTTCACCTTACATCTTCCCTGTTTCTCTGCCTCTGCTGTTCAGCCAGTGAAAGTAGAATGTCAGTGTTAAGTCATTGAAATGTATGGTATGTTGTGAGAGGGACTGTCAGTTGGATCCTGGGCTGAGCAGCAGAGAGGATGCTCCTGGTGGGGTTTGTTTACATCTTTACTGGAAAACCTATCCAACCATCTAAGAACAATAAACTTATCTGTAACCTAACCAAGTCTACTGGAACTCCTTATCTACGACACAACAGGAACTGGCGACAAGTTGGATTCAAACTACGCGTGAGGACTTACTACAAGATTCTTAAGGTGAGATTTTACTTATAAAGAACCTACCTAAGGATGTTATGCCCTCCCGCCCCCCCCCCCCCCAGTGTCCAGATGCACCGGGCAGCCCATTGACAGAGCTGCCTTGACACCTTGCTGCCTTTAGAACTGTGGACCCAGCATCAACAAAATGTGGCACTACATCTAAGAACCCACTGACTGGGCTATGATTTGAACTTAAGTTGTGTAAGCCCATTGCTTTATGAAGAGAGTTTGTCTATGTAGCATTTACTTGTGCATCCTGGCTTTATCTTTAGCAGCAAGACCTCTTTGGGAGACTGTTTTATGTGGAAAACAGTATTTCCTCTTAACGTGTGGGAAGCACAATCTTTCATGACCCGTCGCACGTGTTTAATGAAGTAAGCACTATGGCCCTGTGAAATCCAGTGAGTGTGGGTACTTTATTTTGCCTGTTTGGACACTTACTTGGGTACCATTGCACTTTGACAGTTGAACCGCTTTCAATCAATCAATCAATCAATCAAGGCATTTATAGAGCGCCCTACTCACCCGGAGGGTCTCAAGGCGCTTGGGGGGGGGGGGGTGCCGCTACTGCTCGAACAGCCAGGTCTTGAGCTACTTCCTGAAGGAGAGGTGGTCTTGGGTCAGGCGAAGGTCGGGAGGGAGGGTGTTCCAGGTCTTGGCGGTCAATCTATCCACTCACGTGCCCCACCGAGTGCATACACTCAATGCGCGCAGACTTACCTGCCTTCGCCGCCCTCCCAGGTCGTCTTTCCTTCAACTGTGACGTGCAGAGCCTTCCTGCTTTCTGCCAAGTATTAATGCATCGTGGTGCCTGGAGCCACTCAGCATTGTTGTTCTACTCTTCGGATTCCCTTGTTCTGCATCGTTGTCTTCAGTCTGCATCAAGGAATCACAGGTACTGTTTCATGCGTCCTTTTCTACAGTGTTGCAATTTTTCACTACTAACCTCTGAGGAAGTATCTTTTATGAACTACATTCCACCTTACATCTTCCCTGCTTCTCTGCCTCCGCTGTACAGCCAGTGAGAGTAGAATGTACGTGTGAATGTGATATCGTTGGAATGTGTGGATTGCTGTGAGTGGGACTGGCAGTTGGATCTTGGACTGAGAAGCAGAGAGGATGCTCCTGGTGGGGTTTGATTACATTGTTACTGGAAAACCTATCTAACCATCTAAGAACAATAAACGTATAATCTGTAACCTAACCAAGTCTACTGGAACTCCTTACCTACGACACAACAGTTTCCCTTCTGAAATTGTGAGTCTGTGAATTAAATAGTATTGAGGCCTATGGAAGGAGTTTCAGCCTTAAGTTATATGTGTTTTATGTTAGACATGTATGCCTATTTTCTCTGCACATCTTTTCCATCTGCATATCTTCAACTGCCTCTCTTTTCTCCTCAGCACCATCTTTCCACTCTCCCCAAAATGCATTTCCTTGCATATCTCTCACTTCACTTCCAAACACATACTGCACTCACTCTCATTTGAGCAATTTATTTCCTTTTGCTTTTGCCTTGAAAATATTTTGACATCTGTGTACCCTCTAAACACACATTTTCATAGAAATTTCAATTGCAACTGGAATACATGACCCTTGTTCTGTATGCTCTGCAGAGAGGCCAACCTGTGTGCTCTGCAGAAGGCACTTTGCTGTGCCTTCATCCTAAACACCAGAGCTCTCAATCAAAGCACCTCAACACCTGGCATGACACAAAGTATGAACTATACAAGAGGGATGTATGTCGTTACAACGCATACTTTTACAACGCATAGCTTTACAACGCATTTTTACACCGCAACATCCATAACAACGCATTCCATTACAACGCATGCCATTGCAATGAATTATTTGAAACTACCTTTACAACGCATTCCACTACAACGCATACTACATTTACAACGCATACCATTACAACGCATACCATTACATTGCATGTATGGTAAGTATTGGATAGTGTAGGGGTAAAAATTACTATTCTAACTCCAGGGGGGGTGCAACAGTCGGGTAAGTGTTGGATAGTGTAGGGGTAAAAATTACTATTCTAACTCCAGGGGGTGCAACAGTAGGGTAAGTATTGGATAGTGTAGGGGTAAAAATTACTATTCTAACTCCAGGGGGTGCAACAGTAGGGTAAGTGTTGGATAGTGCAGGTATGCGTTGTAATGGTATGTGTTGTAATGACTGCGTTGTAATGACATGCGTTGTAGTGGTATGCGTTGTAGTGACATGCGTTGTAATGTTTGCATTGTAATGGCATGCGGTGTAATGGATGTTGCGTTGTAAAAGTTTCGTTGTAAAGGTAGTGCGTTGTAAAAAATGCGTTGTAAGTGTTGTTTCCCATACAAGAGTAATAAGATGCTCAAAATAATACAGATACACAACTTGATAAAATATCTAACACTATTGGAGATTGGAAGATTAAGCAAAACATGTGAAATAAGAGAGCAACTAAATCACCAAGATGCATTTCCTTAATGTTTTTAACATTCATTGTTTGTAAACTAATCCATATTTTTGGCATTCATGCTAACGGCATGAAGGTAGGGGAACTTTTAGCAGATAACCGTCTTTATTCAAAGCATTTATTCCTCGCTTTGCGCTTGACTTGAATATATGGATAGTCCCTACACTGCCGCCACACTGTTTTTATGAATAAGAATATGTGTGCATGTTCACAGTCAGGTCTGTTTTGTTTTACATATGTAATATTTGCTTTTAACTATATGTTACGAGCAGCTGCTGATGGTAAAAAAGGGAAACTCTGCAGCCATCTTTTGCTAGTTCATTATATAACTTTAATGAACAACTGGGGTAGAATGTAAGGCTCTGGCAGGCATTCACATTTCTTAATTTGTGGAGATATGCCAACCATTGTCCATTTCAAGGAAGCATTCTCTGGCTGGTAGATCCTTCTCCCTAAGCTACCTTTGGTTGTCATTTCAGTGTAACCCTACCCAGGTGCACAGGTTCAGGTCTCTGAACCAGCGGATTAATAATGGTGTGAGCATCTAACTCACTGAGCCACCTAAGGTTCCACAAAAAGCATTTAATTATGTGATGCATACTCTGTCATAAAGTTCAGCAAGCATTTTCAAACTTCCACCTTCCACTGTTTAGCCAGGATTACTTTGCAGCGCAGTAAGTGAGAATAAAAGAGCTAAAAATGTTCATTTGAATGTGAAACATGTTCTGTGCAGGCAGCCTTACTACCTGGAATCAAACCAGAACTTGGTTTCTGCCACAAGGGAGGGCCTAAGGTATGGGGTCTCATACTAACAGAGAGGGGAATCCAACTTTCAAACAATAAAATAGAAGAAGGGCAATGTCAGGGTAAATTAAATGCACAGATAACAAGCATTCAACAACTAAAGTGTGTGCCCACAAGATATTTGGATCAACTTTGCAATGGAACATAAACCCTGCTTGTCATTTGGACCAATTTCATGAGGTAACAAATATAGCAGCTCCACTTCTGAAGGGACCAACAGCGTGCAGCCAGTGCCTGAGGTGTCACAGTGGGGGAGGTAACCCAAGATGAGCATTATAACACTTACCATTACAGAGGACAAGGAACCAAATCACACGTACTAGCATCCACTCATACGTGTGACAAATGGGAAAGGGTGGGACTATGCCTGTGAATAATGGTTGGTGACCTTGCTGCAGGGACTCCGACTCCGACGCCTGAAACCATGATGCTAAAAGCGGCACTGGCCTACAGTGGATACTGCCTTAGACCACAACGGAAATTAAGGGCTTTAGAACAGTAAGCCCTGAGTTGTGCATCTCAGTTCTTAAAGTTGATTTACTGCCTGGCTTCTGTCTGCTGCTTCGGAGCAAGGTGGGCGCCCCAGCTTGGGACAGACAGCCCAGACTTAAATACATCAATTTTTAGAGATGCAGCCGTATTTCTAAATAAATCAACATATTTTATACATGTGTAGGAATGTGTAGAAATGTCACTGGGACACTGCCTCAGAGCTGTAAAAGGGAAACCGCCCATGGTATAAATTATGGCCAGTTATAAATGGGCTACAATGTAGGCAAAACCAGTCCAAAACCCGGTCCCAGTAGTTGGACTGCATCAACTCCCCCAATACTCCCGTGGGAGCAAACCTTCCTCTAGTTGGCTGTGATGGAGCAAGGTTTCGCACATTTAGCGACTTGCTTGTATTCATGAACCTCGAGTAACTTTAACTTTGTAATAAATTGGTTTGTCTTACTAATATTGCACATTTTACACTACATGGGGTGTACTAGTGAAACTTGCTTATGTGTTTACTAAACAGTAATACGCTCGCCACTTAAAATGGCCGCTGCTACACGGGAATAAGTCTGCGCATGCGTCGGTCATACCCATGTGATGTAACACACTCGCAGTTCTGGTGGGAATTTGTTGCTCATGCGCAATGCACTTAAAGATGGCTGCTTTATGTTCTCACATGCTCTATGCTTGCATTGCCGCTTTTGCAATCTGTTTGTTCTGCACTTACCCTAATGCAATAGTTATTATAAAGTAAGGGATATAGTATAACCATTTCATGGTATACAGTGTAATCTTTTATTCTGTGTTTCTAAATTGTTTTCGCTTGCTTTTCATGTACCGTATTCTTTGGGCCTGGGAGGTGCTTACTACACCATTTTGGAAGCCTGTATGGTACCAGTCACGTGATGGGGAAAAGAAAGCCATGCAGCAGTGGAACCCAGCCAGCTGGCAGCCTCGCCCAAGATGCTCCT